>NC_091484.1:14682406-15999905 GCF_947461875.1 Haliaeetus albicilla | reverse complement strand
CTTCCCTTCTCCACTCTGCTTCCACCATTTCCCAGCCCCTCACCTGCCTCCATCCCTTCCCTGACAGCACAGAGAAGCCCCAGCATCCCCAACAGTCAGTCCTGAAGATCAGCACACTCATGCCCAACCATTATAAGCCCACAGCATCTGCTGAGCTCAGCCACCTGCCCGGGTGTCTACTACCTGCCTCTGCTACCTAACCAGAAATAAAGCATGCATCAACCTCCGAAAAACACACGGCATGGGGAACCACACAGCTATTCTCCACGCACTGCTGCCTCTTTTCCTAGCGAGCTACAGGCACTCATCTTGGCACTGGGAGAAGGAAGGTAAAGCATACGGCTTGCTAGCCACAGCTTCAAGTTGCATGGGCGTTATGAGGCAGAGAGAGCAGCCGGCTGCTGCCGGGAGCCCCCAGCCCCACATGGGATGAGGCTCACAAGCTGCTGCTGCACAAAACACAGAAGAGCAGAGCGTTAAGCATAGAAGGCAAAAACCAACAACTAGTGTGCGTTATGCGTCCCACCAGACCTCCTCCTGAAGGTAGAAATAACAGCGAGATTAAGTGACATGGGTGGTAATATGCAAAGTCTTCTAATAGCTGCCAGAATTTGGCCAGCTTGTTATCCAAAAATACCTGTTTTGGATGTAGGATAGAATTAACTCCCCAAAACTGAAGATCAGCTCTGTGGTGGGAGAGGCAGGGAGAAATGAAAGGAGAAAACAAGCAATGAAGCATCATTTTAGAGTCATTAGGGTTTTGAGATTCTCCACCTGGCTTCTATTAGCATTGCATCCATACTTGAGTGCCTAAAGAAAAGGGGAAAAAAAGAAAGGGAAAGACGCATTTCCAGAGGTGCAGAGCAATCAGCAGGTTCCCTCCTGTGCCTCTGTGCTTCCACCGCCTCTGGCGTGCTTGGATGCAGCTCGAGGAGGACCAGGCACAGTGAACGAGGACCTGAAACTTTATTACCTTCATCTTCTGTCAGAAGCAGAGCCTATTTGCAGATTTACAGCTCGTGTCAACAGGAAGTTCATGTTTACAAGGTTCCAGGAAAAAAAGCCAGCATTCCTGTCCTATGCGATAGCTCAGTGGGGATGCTGTCTCACGTGGGAGTTCTCAGATTGGTATGCTAGATGGAATGAGTTTTAGCCATGTAAAACATCCAGACAAAAAGATAAAGCTATGAAAAAAATTGAAGGCCAGAAGGAAAACAGTAATTCAGCAATTTGGTGGAAAATACACAGCAAGACAGCATAGCCATGTCTGGAAAAATACTTTTGTAGCATCTGGGATTCACACTTCAAAGAAAGAGAAGAATTTTAAGAGGATGAAAAACTATATTCAGGCGCTAACATGCGTTTTTCTCCTCTGGTCCAAATCTCTTGTCATTCCCATTACACTGTTCCTCCAGGGTCAGCAGCCAAGCTTGGCCCACGGTCACACTGGGGTGGCCCCTTCCCCCACAAGCGCACACATGGGACCATAGTGGTGTCTGGTGGTGCTGCTGGATCCACCAGGACCTGCCAGGGTCCACCAGGATACAGCCTCCCCCCTGTGCTAAACCCCAGATCAAGCACCCTCCTCTGCAGCTACCAGTGACCAGAGAGGTTTGAGTGATGGTGAAACCACAGCCCATAACCAGAAGGCATAGGTAGCAGCAGCTTGCTTTAGCCCCAAAGCAGGGCCGTGCCAGCTGCAGAGCAGATCTCTGGCAGCAGTGCTACCTTGAAGCCTTCCTGAAAGGGAAGCGCAGAAAGCTGATTTGCACAAAAGCACTCCAGCACTCTGCGCATCTCTGCAGATGGCATTAGTGCAGCAGCTGGTACACTGCAAATTCACACCCAAATTTCGCAGCAACTTCCCCGTGCAGAAAAGGCATGCTGTCAGAGTAAAACTTCGAATGCTAAACCTTGAGCTGAGGACACCATTTATTGCCTTCAGCAAGCAGGAGGCTGGGGCAGAAACAGTCCCATCCTGTGAAACCTGGACTTAAAATCTTCCCCTTCCATGTGGTTATTAAAAAAAACGCAAAGCCAAACAAAAAAACAACCCTCTTTCAAAAATTACACAAAACAAGGTAACATCAGGACAGCCAAAGGTCAGACAGCCAGTGCTCTACCAGGATGCCAAAGAACCATATTCAAATCAGTAAATATTTATTTAGGCCATGTTGTACAGTTTAGTAAATACAATTACAGAGCACCTAGGGTGGTTTCTGATCTCCTGAGCACATATTGGTCCCAGAGAAAGTGTCTGTCTTAACGAACGGACATTTTCCAACAGAAGAACGATTCAATCGGAAGATTGTTCTGAAATAAACTCATTCAACAAAGCACAACAGGTACAGAAAATCAAGTCTCAAAAAAATACAGCTAGCTTCTCCCTAGAGAAACAGCTGACTAGAACCAGGCTGACAAAGCACACAACCCACCCACCCTTAAAAACTTTCAGGATTTAACATGCAGAAGCTAGAGACCAACCCAGCTAAAGAGGAAGCCCATAATTGTTGGAGGCATCAGCTCCCTCCAACACCATCATGTCTGTACCCAGCACTTTCAGCCGTAGCTGCCCCCAGCACAGAATTAGGGTGACCCACCTCACCCAGAGGTGCACATTTCCACTCACTCCCTGGGCATTTGAGCTCTTCCCGTATCAACTCAGCAGCACTAACAACAAAACTCCCAGCAGAGTCAGAGAGATGGGGAGGCGCGAGTCATGCAAGGTTCCCAAAACTTATTTTTCCGTCCTAAGCGCTTAGGAGGAAACACACCATTACTGAGGCGCTGCCTGCCCTGGGTCCAAGTATTTTACATCCAGGTGACACCGTCCCTAGGCAAGAGGACAGGAGCCATCACATCCCTTATCATTTTTATGTAGGAGAAATGGGGGACCTGCTTGTGCTCTGTGCTCCTCCTGGCAAGTTCCCCGTGGCAGCGGAGCAAGCAGAGCAAGCACTCAGCACCATGCTCTGCTTCGTGCATGCCCAACACCCCCTGCCTCTGCCTGCTCCCACAAACATGGTAAGTAATATGCTGAAGAATATTTGGGACAGTTAAAAGAGAAGATTTTTCAATGGACTGAAAGGAGCATTTGGTGAGAGCATCACATCAAAGAAGTCAGAGGTCTTCTATCCCATGCAAGGGACGTACAACATTCAGACAACTGTCAAGAGCTAGAAGTCAAACACCTGTATGTTGAAGTTAATTAACACGCACATAGGGGGAAAAGGAAGAGGCCAAAAATTACCTCCAATCCAAAACTCAGATTTACTAAACTTGAAACTTTAACAGCTGTCAAAATCCTGATTTTCTACATGAGTTAAAAAAAAAAAAAAAAGAAAGAAACATCTTAATTTAAAAAACAGTAAGAAAAACCTGGAGTAGGAGATGAGAGATATTCATCAGCAAAGCTTCTCCGAAGTGGGGTTGGATTTGATGGCACAGGCAGTTAAAAGGCAGTACTCCGGAAATAGCCAATTTGATTTGGCTGTGCTGCTGCTATTGGGGGGTGGGGGTGTGTGTGGGGGTGTGTGTGTGTGGAAGGCAGCTCAAGCATACATTTACTTTCTCTTCATTTCATTAATCCCACCCAGAGCTGAGGTGAAGCCATGTTTATCACCGGCACTTCTGCTTAGGGGTGTGCTCTGCCCAGGTGAACTAGCACATTGTGGGGCTGCTCTTAACTTTTCCCAGCTGTGTTTTGATGACAGTCCTGAACGTCCCCACCTGTTTCTGCAGATGGAGCAGCTGCAGTTAAAGGCAAACACCTGGCCTGCCGCAGCCCTGCCCCGTGCTGCAGGGGGAGATTAGAGTTACAGCAGCTCCTGCCCTACTTAAGGCCTAACAGTATTTAGATTACAAATGCTGTGTTTGTGGTTAATAACCTCGCTGCTTTGAGCCCAAATAACCTGAAATGCTGCATGCTGAGTTTTGAGTTCAGCATGACTCATTTACATACAGTTAATGACCACGGTCAGCTTTCCACTGACCAGCCATCAAAAAAAACCAACCCTGAAGGTGTGGAAGAGATGAGTGACAGATACACCACCAGTCCTACTCAGAGCTGTAGACCACCATAGGATGCCCCAACGATCGTACACTTAGAACCAGCTGCACCCCTTGCACAACAGCTTTGGGTTGCACCAACCCAACCAGGGCTGCTGGTGGGACTCAGCCTGGCCCAGGGCAGGTGCAAGCACGGCATGCTGCAGCTTCTCCAGCATCACTGCAGCCAAACCCGGCCACCATGATGTGCTCCTGGCAGCCAGGCTCACAGGATGCTCTGCTCAGCGTAGGGGAAGGCAGACCACACGTGCTGTTAGCTGCTCATGTTTGACCTGATCCTCCAAGCTATAGCATGAGTACTTTGATTTTACTTCTCTGCAGATCTAGAAAAATAGATGACAAATATATATCCTCTAGGGAACATCATTATGAGCAGAGCAAGAGAAACACTAAAATCATTTTCTGAGGGATTTTTACAGCAGTCATTTCAAATAACACCTCTCTTCAAGGTAATACTGCAGTCTGAGCAGGCTTCCAGTCCAAGAGTTCATTCTTCTTCTTGGAGACTTCTTACAACTAAACAGCAGTGTAATACATCTACCTGATTAGCAGTCCTGCTTCAGCATTTCTTTTCACCATTTTCCTGCAAGTCCCTGTTCAGCAATGACAATATTTATATTAGGAACACAAGAATATGCAACTATGTGACTACAAACTGCAGAGACAGACAGTGCATTTAAAAAAACCCAAACAAAACCAATAGGCTCCAAACATCTGGGCACTACAGCATCAGTAAAAGAAGCTATCTCTTAGCAGTGATTTTTTGATGACTTGAACCTAATTCAGAATCGTAGTCACAAAGGAAAAAAAAAATCCACAATGGAATAAGCTTTTGGAAGAAGAGATCATTTGAGGGCAAAAATCAGATCTTGCAAAGCCAAACTGACAGGAATTAGTTCAAGAAAGCCTGTGGGGTCAACTTGTATTGACTACAGAAGATCCTTATGCAAATTAAAGGTCTTCCTGCCTGCTTGTTTCAGCATATGGAAAAGCTGCAAATTCACCCCCTAAGGTTCGCACAAACAACAGAGGCTGTTTAACACCAGAAGGAGTCTTGGAGATGGAATGTTTGAATGATAAAAAGAGTTGGAGATGCAGCCCTCTAAAATCCTTCCATGTGTTCAAGAGTTAAGTCCAATCAAACTAACATTTGTAAAAGCTCCTCTTGGACCCTGTTTCCAAGTACCTGCAACCCTGTGTCTCCTGGGTACTCAGCCTCCCACTTGCCTCAGCCGTTTCACCATACACCTCTGCACCAGAATTTTACCATGAAAATGGAGCGTGGCTGTCCTCTTGACCCATGCAGAACAGCTAATCCCAGAGGCATAATCCTGCTTTAATGAGGAAACAATAGGACCCTTGATAAAGCATACAAATTTTATAAAAGCCCTACTAAAACATTCCTTAGTCTCTGGGACTGGACGACGGACCTCTAAAATGAATTTTGTATGCGCCTGTCTCAAGCTGTGTAATGTAACACGAGGCAGGGAGAGCACACTGCTCTTTCTTGTTTGCAAGACACCGTAAAATCTGCAACAGCGCTGGAGGCAAATTTCCCATGCCTATTGACATCTGCGTGCCACCCCTTCAACAAAATGCCTCATCCTCTGCCTGCTGGAGGAGCCAGAAGACACCGCAATCTCCAGCTCATCCAACTCCATCTCTCCAACTCATGGCACACCTCCTGCATGCCAAAAATGGGACCAACCATGGTAGAGTTGACCAGTCCCCAAGAAAGTGGACCAAAACCACCAGCTGATTTCATACAGACCAACAAACAGCTTTGAGACAGCAGGAACTTTGACAAAGCCAACCTGGGCTGCAGCTGAGCTGGTGACCTCCAAGCTGAACCTTCAAGCCTCTGCAAAACAGAGAATCAGTGCTAGGTTTTGCATTAAAAAACCCATTAGATTTGAAAACAATTCCTCACTACAACTAAGGTGTAGAAATCCACTTTATGCTCATTGTACAGAAATCCTCAGACACTTGTTTTCTGACCTCATGAGACCTTGCTCCAGCACCAGAGAACCCAATGAATTGACATTTCAACACTTTCTTTTACCCTCAAGTATAAACACACAACTGCTGAGAAAAAACAGTGATGCTCTGACCTGACACAACCAGTCATGTCGAGGGATAATTCCTGCGCTGCATCAGTGACTGGAATTACCAGAGCTTTGCCAACAGCTTAACGAGATGGAAACTCACGCTCCCACTGCCAGAATTTGTTTGTCTGGCTCTAACTATTTGGATGCCCCGAATATTTTGCTTCTGTGTTATAAAACAGGTGCGATGAGGTGCATCTCCATTCACGGAGCCGCTGCTCGGAGAAGCACAGCCATTTGGAGAGTACTGTTGGTGACAGATTTAAATTCCTGGCATGCTGCATGTATACAGGCAGATCTGTCCGTTGGCTCATCCTCGCCTTGGTTGTTCCTGCTGAACTACAGACTCACCCCATGTTGGAGAAGCAGAGTCAGCAGACAGAAGGCTACTGCACGTGGTCACCTGAAGAAGCCCATGCATGCCACCGCTTCTCGTCCCATCTGAGTTTTTTCATTTTCTTTGGGGCTATCTGGAGAACCAGCATTGCCCTGGTCTTCAGACTGGGAGGACCAGCAACAGCTGTAGAAATCCTGCACCAAGGAGTGGAAAAAGCAAGTTGCTGCAAAATTCTGCCAAGGGAGGCTTCGTGCAGGGCAGAGCAGGGTGGTTGGTGCATTTGGAGAGGCACCTAGGTACCACTGCAGCCCAGCAGCACGGCATGGGGAGGTACCCCTCTGGCAGCTGTTTCTACCAGGGCTCACTCACAGGTCACTAAGCATAGGAAATATTCCTGAAATAACATCGGGTTTCACTGAATAGGGCTTTCAAAGCCTGGATGGTGGCTAGGTCACGTCTGCCCAGAGTCCACCTGAAGTAGGACCAGCTCCGTGCGGTGCTGCCAGGTTCTCCAGGGCTTCCTGGGCCACCTTATACCACCAAGAACACTGGCAGGACAGTAAAAGTGCAGTGCTGGTGGGAACTGAGGCAATCCTTATCAACACACTCAAAAGGGAAAGCAGAGATCCTATGCCAGCCAAACTATTGCGCACAGTATCTGTGAGACCAAAGGCAAAAATTTCTGCACAGATCAGACCCTGGTCTCTGGCCATCAGAAAAGTCATCAGTACTGACAGAGGGTCAAGGAAAACAGGAGATGTGGTAAACAATGTTCAGGAGTAGTGACTGAGTCTACAAATGTTATTTTTGCGAGCATATTTTACCATAAAAATACAACAAATTTCATTCCATTAACTTTACATCAAACTTAGCTTTCTTAATTAAAGGTACAGGGCTCAAGGGAAACTGCTACAATTATTAAATGGGAAATAAAACCTGATGAACAGGGTAGCTGTGGTGACTGAAGACTTAACACTTAAATAAAACTGGTAGCAGGCAAATCAAGAAACATCTAGAAATTAACCTGCTCAACAGTTTGTGTGCTCTGATAGTCATTTACCCATTCACATGCACAAAGAGGTTTTATTTTTCCTCTTGCTAAAATCAATACTACACAGGGGGAAAAAAAAAAAGTTTGTTCAATGAGACAAGTATGTTCAAGAAGAAAAAGGACAGACAAGTGCTGGTGAACATTTCTGAAGTACCGCAGTACAAAACCAGTGCAAGGCCAAGAGGGTGCTGTTAGATACGGGCAGCGGGCATGGCAATGCTTAAATCAGAGTGGGCGCAGGTTGCCTCCACTGCTCCCTTTGCAAGAGCCTCATCCATAGGCTTTCCAAAAGAAGGGTATCTGCCATTGCCCAAGATTCTTCCCAAGACGATTCCATCAAATTAACTTCTAGGTGCTCAGCATACCTAGATACAGAGGTCAGACCACACTTTCACAGAAAAAAATCATCTGCTGGAGGAAAAAAAAGGCAGCAACCAGTATATTTTGAAATGTGGAGACTCACATGGAGTATGAGCTGTAATCTGGAGCCTGAGCTTTTGCAGCAGAGGAGTAAACGAACAGCAGTAAATGGATGCAGACAATCCACCAAAAGTTCAATTTTGCATGACACTGACTTGCGGTCTCTGTTACCCCATGGTCAAATTTACAAGCTCTATGAACAAGGTACTGCCTGCATCTAAATTCTTTTCTGTGTACACCTTTCTGTGTACAGCTTTACAGCTGAGGGGTGGCTTGGCTGGAGAAATGGATGCACAGATGACAGCAGAGACCAAGTTAAGGATCTGTTCCTGCCTCTGTGCTTCCCAATCCCACAACCCTCAATGGTTTCACCTCCGCAAAGGTCCCTGGGATGCTCTCCCAGATCTGGTAAACTAGTTTGCTTTATGGTTGCCACAAATTTGCCGTATTTTATTTTTTTCTGGAAGCCATCTTCCAGATTGCTGCCCTTTCTCTCTACCTCTAAGCAGATCTCCTGGCAAAAAAAATTTGGTCCCGGGAAGCAGGCGGCTCCACAATGAGGACATCAAGTTTAATATAACTTCCATCTATGAAAATGGAGGAAGAAGAGAGTAGAGAATGCACAGAAAGCTAGAAACTTGGATGCATCAGCTTGCACATGCACCCAATCGTGGCACAAGCCTGCTGTAGCCTCAAGTATGAGTCCAGGCTCATACAGGAGGTAGGTGTTTAGGCTGACACAAGTGATCTCAAGCTAAGCTTGAAGGTTTTTCAGTGCTGCCTAATCTGTGATGGTTTAGGAGTGGGAATGCATCTCAGAAAGAACATTTCTGAAGAGGACAGTTTCTCAGCACAACGTAAAGTACTGCTTGTATCGTTACTCACCACAGGAAGGTGATCCATTAGCATCTGCAGTGCGAAGAGGGAAGCAAACAGCAGAAGGAAAGCAAAGCACTAGAAAGAATTTCTGGCTAGAATTTGCTGCTTTAAATCTTCATGTGAACATGGGCTACATGCTGCAGAACGCCACGCTTGCATCGCGAAAGCAAAATGGGCACAAGGCTTCCATCCAACTCAGATTTAATGGCAGAGAAGATAGATCCGCTTGTGGAGAAAAAATCCCAATTGTTGATTTGTATTTTGTCTGGCGATGGAGGACAGTATTCCTCCTTCCTTCCTGCCAAAAGTGGTGGAAGATGTACTTTAAAGTAATTACAGGAGCTCATCCCAGAAATGGCTGCATTTCAAACTAAGCAGGAGATGCACAAGTGGGGAGTGGCTCCCTGATGAATGTTTAACCTGCCTTCAGACCTCAGGATGAAAAGATGCTCTCCAAAAAATCCCGTCATTGTTTGCTTCCAATACCTGTCCAATTTGTCTCCCTTTTGCCTGCCTAACTTTGCTAGCACCTCCATGCTATGGCTGGCAAATCCAGGGCAGCAAGGCCCCAGTGTGGCAGCTGCAGGCAGGAGCTGCCTTCCTACAAAGACGCTCAGCTTGATCCAGGGTTTTTTTTTTTGTTGAACTGATGTCTCTCTGACTCCTCACAAAAACTGGCTAACATTTGGCCTTACCAACCCTGTACCCTCCTAAATACACAGCCTGGAAGTGTTCAGTATTCTGATTATCGGTAGAACAGCCACAATTATCCAAATAAAACTATTACTATATTGGGCCTTAGATCATAAATAGAACTTAATGGATTTTATTACATCCCAGGAAGCAAGAGCTACAGAACGAAAAGTATTGCTAAGAGTGCATTGCTACTACCTATCAATTTCTCCTAAACACTCAGCACTTAAGAAATACCCAAAGAAACACACTGCTCCCACAGCATAACTATTTCAAATTCCCCTCTGAGCTCTTCCCTTTTAGCCAACTCACATGGTACGTTTTAGCAGCTGAAAATTAAAGGGTCACAATATTGAGCCTTCAGGTATCAAGTTCACAATGGAAACAGCAGCTGACACAGAAAGGGCGCCGCTGAGCGCAGCGGTAATAATTCTGTTGCCTCGGAGCTGGAAGCAGCTCCCTAACACCAAGTTTGTTATTTAACTCAGCGAGAAATGAAAGAAAATGCCACAGCCGTGGATTTATTCCTTACACAGCCTCTTTCAAATCATACTCCAAAACCAGAGCCACGCTAGCAGCGAGAGTCTTTTAACTCAGGCTGCAGCATCCTCTTTAATCCAAGTAACTCCCTTTCAAGTGCTGGTGAACGCAGCGATGGTGATGGCCTAAGTGAGGGCTGCTTGTCCTGCAAGCCCACGCAAGCCCTTCTGCTGGAGCCCAACCTCCAGAAACCTTCAAGGGAGCCAAACGCAACTAGATGCCTCGGATCCAACAGCAAGCAACGACAAATCTGGGATGTCCGACAGCCACCGACCTCACGGAGAAGGGCAAGAACAAGGAGGGCTTCTGCAGGGCCACGGGAAGCCAGCCGGATATGCCTGCTTCCCATTTGCCCCTCCTCACATCATCCAAGAAAAGCCATCTTGCCACCCCCGGGGACTCCCCACCTGGCCCTGCTCCGCGGTGACAGCCCAGGCCTGCTGTTATCTCCCAAACAGATGCATTTATTCTCTTGAGAGCCTCCCACGTCTTATCTAGCTGGCAGTTTCCAAACGTTGATCACCAAGTCCAGCTAAAACCACTTTAAGCTCTTTTAGGCAACTATTCCTGAAAGCCTTTTGGCTGGGGAGCGAGGAAGGCCAAACAGCAGCCCCGTGGCAGGGTCCCGCCCCTCGCTGTCCTGCCAGGATGGGTATGGAAAGCACCTCCCGCACCCCACTCCGGTGCCGCTGTAAACAGGACCTGGCACGGGAATAGATGTACAGTTTACAAAGATCCCTTGCTTCAAGCAAATTTGCCTCTCAACACATGGCCAAACTCTCACGCAATAAATTAACTATTTGGCAGCCACCGAACTAGCGCTGGAGCCAAACCAATTAGGGTTTAATGTGATCCCAATTTCCTATTTCTGAGACGGGGGTCGGGGAGGGAGGGAGAAAAGGGGGAAGAGGAGGGAGGGAGAGCGAAGTAAATCCCCTCCTGGTTTATAAATCCTTGCCAATCATCCCAGATAAACCTGTCACCCACAGCTCTAAATTTGTATTTGCACTCGCGTGCTCCAAGGGACGCTATGGGAAAAGGCACATTGGATGCAGCCAGCCTGACTCCTGACATGTGTTTTCCATACTTGGGAAATTCAATCATTTAAAAAATATTTACCAAGCTTTGTCTTTAATTAGAAAAACATGACAACGGATAAGGAGAGTTATTGTTTCTAAGCTAGAAATGTCAGAGATCCTAATGATGTCAGAAGATAAACCCCATTACCGACCCACGTACCCGCTGCCAGGCCGGCAAATGGTTCGAAGGTTTTTTTCATCTCCCCTCAAAGTTCAGCGCTTTACAGTCACAATTCATCAGTGGCTTCTTGGCCCCCACCAAACCCCATCAGGGAGGAGGAGGAGGAGGGAAGACTCCTGCCTGCAGATCTGCTAGACGGGGTGTTTTAATGCAAAAGAGCTTGCACAGTGGGGGAGGAACATGGGAGCCATTCGACTTCTTTCTGTTTTAACATCCTGACTACAGTACCTCCCCCGCACGTGCAATTACCTGCCATCACCTAAGATAAGCAAATTAATCTCATCCGCACCTGGAAAGGCTGCAGGCTGAGATACCCCCACCCTTTAAAAAAGGTGTTAAATTAAGTTTCTGCTTAACCAAGACCCACCAAAATGTTTGCTCCCAAGAACAAAGCCACAAAATATTGTATCCTGCAATACTAACTTAAGGAAAGAAAGCTGATCATGCTCCAAGCAGACAACCATGAGTGTCTGCCTGCCCAGGACCATGTGTGACCACACAGATGTACCCCACACCTCAGCCCCTCTGAGATCTCTGTTTGTTCAAGCACGTCCAGCCAGATGCAAAGAGGATCCGCAGGCAGGATGCACAACAACTTAAAAGTATAAAGCAAATATTTGTTGGCTAACAGACACAAAAGATAGCCGGGACGTAATGAGTTATCAGGCTAAGCATTTGTGTGCTCACCACTCCCGATAAGGCATCTGAAGAGTCTTTGCTGGCCAGGCGGGCGTCCAGGAGGGACCCTGGATTGGCTCACCAGTGCTGCCCAGCTACCATCTGCCACCAGCCCAGTCCCACCAGTGCCGGCGACTGCTTGACGCAAACATCCCTTGCCAGACCAGCCTACTGCCACATACAACAACCATGTACAGCCTCCCTGTTTCCTTTCCTTTAGGATTTTATACCTCCTTTTCCTCCTCCTGTTGCCTCCTGTCAGTAATGGCATGATAAAATGCATACAAAAACCAGGTGGGAGCATCTCAGGTGATATATTTGGAGGAACTTGCTGCTACAGCATTAGGAAGTGACAGATCAACTCCCAAGAGATCAAGAGGATTAAAAAATACAGATATATTTAGTTCTGGGAGAAGCTGGTATGGATGCTAACAAACTGGTGTGTCTATTGAGTCCACTCAGAGAAAAGCAGCAGTAATTCTGCAAGCATTCACTAAGTATTTGTCCAATTATTTTATGACACCCACAGAAAAAAATAGCTAATGCTACACTTTCCATTCAAAACCATACCTATAATGAGAGAATTCTGTAATATTTCAAAAAGCTTCAAAGTGTCACCTATGGACCCACAGTCAAGAGAACAGAATGCCATTTATCTTCTGAAAATATCCTTGCAACCCAAGGTCGAGGGCTATTACCAACTACTATCTTAAATACCAACATAAATCCACACTGGAGAAAATCCCTGCCTGAAAAGTCTGATCCTTTAAATTATACCAAGACTGCAAAGCACATCTTCAAGGAAAACATATGTGCAGATTTTGACCTCAAAGTTGAATTGCCAGATAAGTCACTATTAGAAGAACATGAAATGGAGTAAAGAACGTTTTAGCTGAGCTCTAAGGTCAGGGTTGATTAACCTGGTGTGCGCAAACACAGCCAAAACGATGTCCATGACACCTTCACAGCTGAAACAAGCATGGGTGTGCACACACATGGGATGCAGCAGGGAGGGATGGGAAGGTGACGGGGACACAGGGGAAGTTTTCTGCCCCAGACACTGGCTGGACAAGTGCCTTCAGGAAGGTGCTTTTCAGTCTGGAAGAGTTCCAGGTAAATCGCCTGTCTGGGTGGAAGCACTGCCTCCGGGACTTTCTACATCAGAGAGGGAGAGACAGATTAATTTCTCGCCTTTGTGAGTTTTACAGCCACCTCCTTCTGAAGTCAAAGATTCGATTCCTGCCAGCAAAAGGGAAACCCGAGCAGTCCTCCCCCCACTCCAGTGGTTTATGGCAACATCTCAAGGTAACTGCAAAGCCTTGGCAGCTCAGGCTGATGGAAACTGTACTCAGCTCACTATTCCACTCCAGTCCTGCTTTTAAGAGTCAACTATGTGAGCTCTACCTGAAGTACATGCTCTTTTCCATCCTCAGAGAAGCTGCAAATCAAAAAACTCTTTTTCTTCTCTCTGACTTCTTTAAAAAGTCAGTTTATTTCACTCTCCTGAGCACTGGTGCAAGGGAAGAGTAACACTTTAAGCCTTTTATTTTACAGCATATGAAAATCAAGACTAAGTCCCTGAAAGATCCATTTTAATTTCTGCCCATTGGACATATCCATGTAAGAAAAGCATGTCCATGAGAGTCAGTATGTGCCTTAAACTGATATGGAACATCCCAAAGTTTCAAAGCAGTCCCACGTTTCTTTCTTTCTGGATCATTAGTTTCACACTGAGCACTGAACCACTTCTCTGTAATAAATACCCAAAGAAATCAAGCAACCTTCTGACGTTGCCAGTAACTGTATTTATAATACAGCAGAAATCATTGGGCTGATAACCAAGGCAATGCATATAATTTGTGCTTATAAAAATTATGAGTCTACAGCTGATTATTCACTTTCTTGAGACCAAAGATAAAATCCAACAGTGTTCTTGGGCAGGCACTAGGCCAGTGTTCTGCCTGTTCAATCACTGGCACTAACAGGACATTGTTACCTGGTCTATCTATAAAGCTGCTGAAGGCTGTAACATGTATTTATGTGCTTACCCTTATAAAACAGCTGTCTACCTCACCAGGGTTATCATTAGCACTTCACCAATGGATGTTGAGCCACAGGTGTATTAAAGGTGCATAAGAAACAATGCTTTAGCTGCCGCTGAGTCATCCAAAGCATCCCAGCCTTGCTGTACCTGCTGGCATAAGGTCAGTGCAATCACTTCCTGACTCAGTTCTGTCAACGGGACCCAAATGAAAAGCCCTAATCTCAGACATGGTTTAATACTGCAAAACTAAGCGGCTACATATACATTTATACATTCCTGCCACGATCCAGAAAAACAAAGAACTTGCCAAAGGTTGCAGAAAGTGTCACAGCTGAGACAGGAAGCGATTGCAGGGTTTCACATACCCACCCTGAAGCTATAGCTTTAGGCACAAGATCGCTGTCTCCCTTAGCTTCAGTTATTTTAAAGTAGGATTTCAAAGGCCTGTCTCTCCTCCCAGTGCTCAGTCTAAGAGAAACAGGGAATCTGAATCAGTTGCATAAACTGTCAAGCTGCATCATGAGCAGACACGCTGGGTGGGATGTGTTTCATCTAACTCCTCATTGCCAAAGCCTAAGCCAGCTATCCTGGACTCACTTTGCAGTCAATGAAAGAGCCCAGGCACCTCCAGCACGTAATTCATCTCATCCAGAGAGAGGTGTCCAAGAATGGTGAGATGAATCACCCCCAGAAGCGCCTGTTTCTCTGCTGTGACTGCAAAGGGAGCTTAAAGAACAGAGATCAGGCACAAAGGGATGACTTTTGGACAGCAAGGTTAAAGCAGATGATCTCACCCAAGCTCCTTCTGTGGGGCCTTTTCCTCAAGGCAGACAAAATGAAGAACCCTCCCTGGCAGTGAGGTTAGGAGCCTGTCCACCAGGTACCAGGGTTCTGCAAACCCACATGGATGTTAACACGGCTTGCTCGCCACTGTGCCTTCCTCCTGCTGCAGCTGCCTTGGGCCACTGGCTGTTTCAAGTCCACATGCTTTGACAGACTAATACTAACTGCCTTAAGGGATAACAACCTCACTCCAAACATCTCCACGCATTTTGCACTAAGCAGCACGATAAAGTATTCACTCACCCTCTGCAATTTCCATCAGCTGGTAATTCCTTCCCTGTATCAGGAATGCAGCTTTCAGGGTGGTTTCCACATTAGCGTCAGCATCTATCTTTACACTGCTTCCCTATGAGCAATCACACTTCATTTTAAAATTCCCTCATTTTCTCTGAGCTTTGGGATGTGCTTTTAACTGCTTTTCTCCCTTCACTGAACTCTGACTTATCAACAGAGTCACCTCGAAGCCATGATCCAGCCTGGACATTGCATCCATTACCCATGGACATCACAGCTCTGTCCGGCACCTCAGTCCTCAGCCCAGGATGGCTCACAGTCCATTCCCAATCGTGGATAAACAAATGCTGTACACGCAAGCACAGATGAGAAAAATGATCAGGAGGTTAATATGGTGAGAGACACAGGCTAACCATCTACCCTGCTCCTTGGCACCAGCAACGTGCTTCCCTGCTCTCCTGCCGACCTCATCGCTTTCAGAAAGAGTGCAACTCTTCTGGAAACAAACCTGTTTTGAGAAATTAATGAAAACGGCGCTCCAGTTATTCACCTTCCCAGCCCCAAGTAGCAGAGGATGCTGCAACAGACAGGTTTCACGTATGCAGGTGCGCGCCTGGGCATGTTACAGGTCTGGCTGCTACCGAACCCATTGGCCTGCTCCCGGCCAAGCGACAGGGTGACCCGGAGGGGGGCTGCAGACAGCAGCCCTGCCACTGCCCGCCCTGCGCCGGCGCGGGGTCACGAAACCCCATCCAGCCTGGAAATTAAAAATAAACCCAGCGGGCCATCCCATGGGACTGCTGATGGGCTGGTTTTGCAGGTGGGGGTCCCCAAAGCCGCTCCTGGCCAGGCTGCCCGACACTTTGTGGGCAATGAACAGCATGCTGAGAAATACACACGAACCAAAGGCATACATTATACATTTTTATACACAAACGCGTGCAGCTGGAAGAGCCGAGCAGGGCGCAGCACCTCTCCCTGCACCCCCCGGACAGGCAGGGCAGGCCCGGGGTTCGAGGGGGGGAGCGCGGCTGAGCCCGGCCCTGGGGGGAGAGCTGAGCCCGGCGGCGAGGCCGGTACCAGCGCTGCCCCCCGCTCCCCCCCACGCCGCCCCTCGGAGGCCCAGCCAGGCCAAGGCGTCCCCGCCGCCGCCGCCGCCCGGCCCCGACCCCGCTAGGCCCTTCGCCCCCGTCCGAGCGGCGCCGAGCGGGTCGACGCCTCCCCCCCACGCCGCGGCTCTTACACTGGCAGCCGCCCGGGATCCCCACCATCGCCCGGCTCCTCGGCGCCTCCTCCCGCTCCCCGCCGCGGCCCCACCGGCCCGGCCCGACCCGGCCCTTCGCCGTGACGCTAAGGGGCGCGGCCTTCCAGGCCCGCCCCGGCAAGGCGGCGGGAGGGCGGGCATGTCGCCGGTTAGTGGAGCGGGAAGCCCGTGTTGGATCCGAGGCGACGCTTTCTGTGTGAATTTAATTATGAATTTTAGGCGAATTGTGGCTTACGGCCTCCCCAAAACCATCTCGCCTTCATCCCCCCTCTGCGCTGAGGCCTCCCCACTAACCCAGGGGTGTTACAATACCTGAGGCCCCGGTGCTGGGCTGCGGACAATGCACCAGGGCCTCAGGTATTGTAACCATAGTGTCTGAGCTGCCTCCTGGCACTTGCCACAGCCCAACCGCAGCCCCATGCCTCGAAGGAGAGGTTTGGATTAGGTGGCCAGGTTGACCTGGAGAGACGTCAGGTCCCGGAGATGATGTTTGAAGAGTTGCAGGAGACGTGGGATGAAGAATCGTGGAGTGGTTTGGGTTGGAAGGGACTTTGGGGGATCATCTAGTCTAAGTCCAGGGACATGTTGCGCTAGATGAGGTTGCTCAAATGTTCATCCAACCTTCATGCCCCAATGATGGGGCATCCACAACTCCTCTGGGAGTTGGTGTCTGGGCAACCAGCGTCTCACCACCTTCATCGTAAAAACTTTCTTCCTTATATCCAGTCTAAACTTTCTTTCTGTTTAAAACCACTGCCCCTTTATCTGTCACTACAAGCCTTGATAAAACGTCTCTCTCCATCTTTCTTACAAGCCCTTAATCTATTGGAAGGCTGCAATAAGGAAGAATGGGGCTCTTCCCAAGGGACTGCTAACTCCATGGTCCTTATTCTGTGGAAAGGGGGGGACCTGAAAAGCCTTGCTACAAGCTCTCATGGTTAGGTGTGACTTTGTTAGCCAGGGACTTTTGTGTGTCAGGAGATCTCCCATGGGCTGCCGCCTTTCCACAAATGCTGCAGGAAGTCTGGCCACAGGAAAACACATTTAGATTTACATGGCAAAAACCCCAGAAGTTAACTCAAATGGCCATGTCAGAGCTGAGATGTGTTTTGACTCTGACAAAGTTCAAAGCCTGAGTGCCATTTACCTCTGGTAGGTACCTCAAAGCCCAGAAATGCCAGAGTTTGTGATCACGAGAGCTTCACCGAGAGCCTGAAGTCCTGCCTGGGGTTTGTTGAGGCTGCAGCCCCATGCTGAAGTCCGACTGGCATCTGAGAACTAAGCACAACCCTGCTCCCATCCTGGAGGGATTTGCCATGATAGGTGTTCTCTAGGGAAACTGCGTGGTCCCAACAAACTGGGTTTGAACTCCTCCAGTTCTGGGCTGGTGGTTGCTGGCCAGCAGCCTGTTGAAAGCCCAGCTATGGGTGAGCTGCAGTGCAGCATGGCTTGGCAGTAGTTAGCTCAAGATGCTCAGGGAGCCACGGGCTTGTTTTGAGTTTGCTGGCCGGGAACAGGCATCTCTTGGGCTCAGATGTCTCATGATGGAGCAGATCCAAATCTGCACTAAAATGACAGGAGCATCCATCTAGTCCCATAGTCCTTGTTTTAACTTTGTGGCCTTGCCTCCTCCCTTTGCAAGTCACCAGCACTTTCCTGGACCAGCCTGTCTGCCAGAGCCTGCATCCCCCACGCGGCTCTTATCTCCTGCCGTGCTGGCTGCAGCTTGGCTCTGGCCTGTGTTTACCACCACTTCATTTCAGTGTCATCTACAGCCTTGCTGTGGCCAAATTTACACTGGTGAAGCAGAAGGGGCTGTTGTGTGGGGCACTGATAAGGGCTTTGTTTTAATTAAGCTGGTCTCCAAAGCCTGTGAAGCCCCTAGGAGAGCAGCAGGCTGGGCTCCATCAGAGATTTCACCAGTGTGATGGGAGCAGCTCCCCAAGCCACCTGGCCACACTCCTGAGCCACAGCCTGGCATCTCCCTGAGGGTCACCGACGCTGGAGCCCTCCATGTGCCTGAGCATGGAGGAGGAGATGGGAACTGTTGTGCTGATGACGTGGAGCTGTTGCTGCCCTGCTCTGTGTCCTGTCTCTCCCGGGCACCACGACCTTAGGGGGATGTGCCCTGGTGCAAAGTGTCACTGCTCAGAACAGGGAGGAGGCGAGGAGGGCTGGGACCACAAAGCAGAGTGCTGAGATGTGCTGGGGAAAGCTTCGAAGAAGGAACTAATGTATTTTCATCTTCCTTTCTGTTCAACAGCTTTGGTGTTGTCCAAGGTAAAGCCATGGTGGGCACAGAGCAGCTCCATTACAGGGTCTGCATTGCTGCTTTGTTTCTAAAGATGAAACAGCTGCAGAGGGAAACCCCAAAGAGGAGAGGATTGTGCTAAATAACACTCATAACACCTGCAGAATACCAGGACAGGGTACATACAGGGCTTGATCTTGCAGACCTCAATGCCAATGAAAGACATGGGAGCTTAGGACGTCAGCTTTGGGAACGTTTCCATAATTATATGCGACTTCCCCACAGAAGCAAGCTCATGTTTTAAATGTGGGTATCCTGCTGCTTGTCCAGCAAGTGTCTTCTACAGAGATGGAGAGGTGTGAGCAGGGAATGGGCTTTCCGTGCTCTTTCTCAGGAGATCTGAGATGAGTGGTGCCAGCATTGTGGGCAAGACCTGGGGCATGGGCATGGTCCTCTAGGGAGGATGAGCTCTGGATCCTGATGGTCTGCAAGCAGGGGGACCATATCACAGAGACACACACTGCTGTAGCATGCCCTGTGGGGACCATCCCTTCCCCACCTTCAGCTCCCCCAGTTTTAAGCCATACAGGTTGCTGAGCTTGTCTTGTGCTCTCTGGAGCTGGGGTAGAGGTTGGGAAACATCGAGAGCCATCAAAGGGGTCGGTTGCAATTTTTCCTCTGTTCGTACATTGGTACACAGAGCAGGGTTTATTTGCTCTAAGAGAAAAAAACCCACCCAGCCTTTATGAGTGTGGATTTGTGTTCTGTGTCCAACCAAGCAACACCTGTTCACTCAGCTGATGTTTCTATATGTCCTTGAAATAGGCTTGTGCATTAGAGAAGAAGCTCTACGGGCACATGGACTTCATTTGGAATCCTCTTTTTATCGTTTAAACGTGATGTATTCAGGACAAGAAAAAAAGAAGACTTCTCAGCCCAGTGCAGTATGCAGGCACACGCATCCTAGAGAGGTAGATATGTGTGTCTAAATATATATACGTATATCACACCCAACTGAACATCCACAGTTTTGCAAACAGCATTTTTAGGACTATAAATACACAGCCACTATGTATGTTATATATCTATGGCCAGTAAAACATAAAACCCCTTAAAATATTCATACATGCACTCCACAAGCCAAGAAATTCTCCCATCATCTTTAACTCATTTAATTGCATATCAGACAGTCAAGTCATGGATTGTGTTTTTCCATGGTGTACTTCTCTATTTGGTGCATGGGGGAGTGGTGCTTGCGGTATGAGCAGGTATTTGGCATCTGCTCTGCTTATTTGCTGGCATCCCACACCACAGCTTGTGCCATGCTGACCGAGCTGTGCATTTTTCAGTTCTGTTTGCTGTCCTGACACATCCTCACCCATACCCGAGCACTGATGTAAAGCACCCTTCTGGTTTGTTCCTCTTTCACTTACTGTGCTCCTTCGAGCTTCTGCTCCAGCTCCTGCAAAAGTTCTACCAAAGGAAACTTCCTTCATTGCATGGTCTTGAGTGCCCCTCTGAATAAAGCCTGTCCACCAACATGACAAAGGTGGCTGCAGGTGGGAAGCCTAGTCTCTAGGAGCAGGACTTTGCAACCTTGCTCCTGTTTGTCCAAAGTGTGGGTTTGTATGAGTCCCCACCTCAAGGGAGGCCCTGTACAGCAGGATATGGAGCAAAGTGGGTCACCAGCAGATCTGAGGTGCTTAAGTATCTCTACTGGACTTTGTCCCTGCAGCTGGCAAGGTAGCTGAGAGCAGCTGAAGGTTGTTCTCCACTCTGTGGACCCACGTTTAAAGGAGGGAGTGGGATGCTGAGCTGGAGAGCTCCCAGGTTGGGGGAGGTCTCAGCTGATGACCATGCCCCTGGGCTGGAACAAGCTCTCTCGGGCAAAGACATATGCCCATTCTTGCTCCCCGCAGCTCAACTCCTTCAGCCTTGTCCTGCCTCTTCCTCAGCCCCTTGCTGTCTCCTTCCAGGTCCCACACCACCAGTTCAGTCCTCGCATTTCCTCTACTGGGGAGGCAAGCCTGGTGGCAAGGATTAACGGGTCTGATCAAAGAACAGCAAACACAAGAGCAAGAGGGAACTTTATTTGGAAATCTGTCATCTCGCAGATGTATGTAGCTCTAAAAATGCTGAAGAAAGAGTAATTACTGTCATAAAAATGAGTGGGAAATGAGATAAAGGGTTTATCTCACAGGACAGGTCATGGCAGAGTAACCTGCCTGCTTCCTTCACTGGGAACTGGTTTCCAAAACAAGGCAAAATGCAAAGTTTAGTACAAGCATCATTAACAACGGGTGAGAACTGAGTGAGAGGAGAGCAGGGCAGATGGTGCCAGAAGGGGAGGTCTGGAGCTTGGTGGAGTTTCCCAAGGTCAGTTCTGGTGTCTGGTCAGTGTTTCTCCTGGCATGATGTGAGTGCACAAAGGCAGGTGAGCACTGCGCAGAGAGGCAGGTGTGCCCGATGGGAGGAGGATGGGATCTCATCGAGCAAGAACCACTGGAGGAGAGGAGGGGTGGGATGAGACCTGTTCACCGAGTGGGAGGCAGAGTGTGCAGCATCTATTAAGCCCAAACAGGCAATAATTCTGTGATAAAATCTGGGGACGTTATTTATCACGCAGGTCTCTTTCTTCAAACATGAATGTTTGAACCTGACAGTGTCCAGCCCAACTTAGAAACTGTAATCCTGTCCCTGAAACCATCTCAGATCTTCCTCGTTTGTATATTCAAGCTGATGGGTGCCTGCTGCAGCCATAAGGATGGTAATACTGTCTTGAATACCATATTTGTTTTCCAAAGGCCATCTGGCTGCATTTCTTTATTCTTTGAGAAAGCAGTGATGCTGGCAGTGCTGCATTACCCCAAAAATGCCCTGGGCTGGGAGAATAAATGACTGGAGGAGCAGAAAAGAGATGCGTGAGCATTCAGTAGTCGGGGCTGTGTATCAGGGATGTGCATCACTTTGTGAGATCTCTCAGGTCTTCACTGAGACGAAGAAACTCGCTGTTCAGGATCTCAGGAGACAGCAGGCAGGTCCTCTCCCATGTCATTTGCTCCTCCAGGTCACCAGCTGACCAGGCACCCACACACTTCTGCAGCTCAGGGTTTCAGCTGTGGGTTTCCCACCTGGGGCATGCAAACCATGATAGCCTCTGCAGGGACGGTGCTCACTCTGCCAGGGTCCACAGACCTGCTCCCTGTATGCAGTGAGAGAGCTCCGTGCCAGGCAGGATCAGACCAAGATGATGCAAAGCCAACGAGTCAAAGGCAAGTTGTCAGACCCTGCCCTGGCTCTGTTGCACAGCAAGAGCTGAGGCAAGCGCAGCCCTTGCACTGGTTTGGACTTGTCAGAGGATGATGCTTTCCAGGTTGTCTTGCTTTTGGCTTCTGCCACGGTTTTGAGGGCAGGCACACCGCTCAGCCTCAGGGATGCCAGAGCCGCAGCGTGCTTCAGTGTCATTCAGGGACCTGCAGCCACAAAACTGCTCAAACTTTTAACTTTGCAGTCTCAAACCACCCCCTTTTCTCACTTCAGAGCAGCACTCAGCTAAGCCTGAGCCTAGCCACACAGGCTGCCTGCCATCTGGCACAAGCAGGACCAAGTAGAATTAAATAAATGTTAAATACACACTAATACCATGTGACAACTAGCAAAAGGCAATGACTTCAAGCTTGAAGAGTCTGGATATGTAAACAGCATCCTGAAATTAATATTTACCTTTTAAAACAAACAGATATTTGGGGTGTTTCATAGTCTTTCTGCCTAGCAGATGCCAAGAACAACAGCTTGGTACTGCAGGGAATTGGCTTGACAGCTCAGGGGACAGTAAACTCCCCACTAGTCTCCAGACTGTGAGGTCAGAGCTGGTCCCTCTCTTTTCAAGCAGATAAATTCGCACAAACCAGATTAATCTTTGCTCAGGGGCTGCGACCTCTAATGAGGAGCAGGAGTTGCCCCAATGTCACAGCCAGAGAGCAGGGATTTGAGTGGCAGATGGGCTGGAAGATGAAGGGTTTGGGGATGCTCAGAGTGGACCCTTGTCCAGAGGGGCTCTGGGGAGGCAGAAGGGCTGTCCTGTGGTGGGAAACGTTGCTTGGGTGGCAGCATCGCCACCAGCCTGGCCACTGTGCTCCATTTCCAGCTAGACCTGCACCTGTGGGGTAAATTCCATAATTTCTCTAAGGGGTGATAGTTTTGGAAATAACAGCTAAAACCCCCGTCAGAGCAAAGCCGGGCTCGGGGATGGGGCTCGCTGCACACCTTTGGAGTGCCCCTGGTTTCTGCTGCTCCTCATGGCCATCCTCATCTTCATGTGAGCACCCAGCACTTTTCTGGGGTTTGCTAGCATGTTTTTATAATTTTTTATCATTTTCCTACAATGGGACATGTGTGCCCAACACAGACAGAAAGCAAAAGTCAGCTGCCACCCTGGAGGTGTTAGGGATCTCAGTAAATAGTGGATGAGTGGAGGCAGGGGTAGGAGCCCAATTTCAGTTTTTATAGGATATTTTTTGCAGATGTCTGAAGCAGAAGGAACTTTAGGTGCACCTTACAGCTCGCCACTTCTGCCATCATCCACTGTTTGACTTTATTTCACCCCTCTGCTCCTAACGCGCCTCCTCAGCTTCATCCCTGGCGCTGTGCTTTTCATCTTCTTCCTCCCAGCTGGGGACGACTCTTCTCTGTTGGCTGTGGTGCTCATCCTCTCCTGCATCCCGTGTCTGGCTGTGGGTGCACTCATCCCACACGGCAGCTCGCCAAGGGTTTCGGGCTGGTGTGGCTGTGCAGGGGACATGCTCACAGCCACCACGTGCCCATCCTGGTGCTCAGCTGGCTCCTACCTTGGATTTTCAAGTCCCCCCAGCAGATTCTCGGTACATTTTGCAACCTTCCTTGGAGGGGGAGAGATGGGCACAGGGAGCCAGCGGGGCCAGGGATGCGTCAGGGCTTGGAGCAGAGCTGGGGATCACAAATCCAGCCCTCTAGGGCACCCTGATCCCACGAGCATCGCACCCCACACGAGGGGACATGGGGCTGCCACCTGCTACTTGCCCGCCGTGCAGCTGCTGGCTTGGGATGACAAACTGACACCCGCTTTTGGAGGTCGTTACCTGCCAGGCACGGCAAAGTAAACGCATTAATGCCAGCAGCGCGTGGGTGGGAGCCAGGGCGGGCTGGGGCTGGGAGGATGTGGGCAGGATCTATTACCCCTGTAAATGAAAAACCAACAACGATGCCAGCACGGCTGCGAGCAGGGCCCCTCTGCGGGTGGAGGGGGGGAGGGGGCGGGATGGGGACCGATTAAACAGATGACACCCCAAAAGTGATGTCAAGCCAAGCTGGGCACAGCAAACTGCATGAGTTATAGGATGCTTGGACGCCAGTGAAGGGCTGCACCCAGTCTGGGGTGCTCAGCGTTTCCAGAGTGCCTGTGCTGGAAAAAATAGTGTGTTTGAGTAAAGATTCACGTTGAATACCTCTTTCTTTTGAAATCTAAACCTCTTTGCATTTAAACTGCTGACAAGGTATGTCAGGGCTTGCAGTTATGGTGATTTAAAATGTGATAGTGAGCGGTAAGCAATGCATCTGCAATGCCAAAGTTGAACGGGGAACCTGCAGCTCATTGCAGGGGACTGGGCCTGGGTGAGGTGACGAACAAGCTTTGACACCGATTGCTTCATCAGGAAGGGCTATTGGTCTATTTTCTGACTTCGCTTCCTTCAATTAGTTCAGTTCGCTGATGAGGTCAGCCAAAGTTGAGCTGGGGGAAGCAGGGGAGTTTTCTTATCGAGTGACAACTTCAGGCTAAAGCTGGGAGGATGCTATCGGGTCGCCCGGAGGCCTGCGGAGACGCGGGGACAGGGACACGACAGCGGGGTCTGGGGGATGTCATCAGCCCTCCTGCTTCCTGGGCCAGGTCCAGCTCTGGAGGGGGTGTCCAAAATGAGCTCATGTCTTGTGTCAGCACTGCATCTCAGTGTCCCCTTACTAATTAAAACCAAGTGGTTATGACATTTGGTGCATGGTAATTGAATGCCAATTTTCCCTAAATAGTGGTTGATATAAATAAGACAAACCCTGAATCTCTGCTATTAAAATGAATGGGTTACTTGCATTTTCTATGAAAGCCTAGAAACCGAGGCTCCGAATAATCAGACTCAAATAATCCTCTCCAAACTGGAAAAAAAGAAGTACTGGAGTTTTGAGGAAGAGTCCTGCCCTGGTATAAACGGGCATGTTTTCAGAGCTGGGAGCAGGAGTCAGTCTTTCTTCAGGGAGATAACCACAGAGCTCGGTTAGGCGTGATGGCTTAGAGCAAGTTTTCCTGCCAGCTGATTTTGATCACGGACTTTAACTGTTCTGCCCTGCTTGTTTCCAGCTTGATAATGGGTTTTGTCTGAGGATTTGTATGCCCAGGTGTTTCTAAGAAATCTTTATATAATACATAAGAATAATATAAAAGAAATATTTATATAAGAATATATATAAAGCATACAAATATAAATATATATAAAATATAAGTATATATAATATTTATGTAAGAAATATATAAGAAATATTTAATTATATCATATACAGCAAGGTAGGAGCATTTCCCGGCCATGGAGATGCCCTGCAGAGGGGCTCAGAGGGGCACGTCAGCTTGTGGATGCTCTGCCCGGTGCTTGGCATGTGCCATGGCCCCAGCTCCAGTCCTGACCTCCTTCCTGCAGAGCTTGCTTTCCTAGAAAGCTCTCCCTGCTGCTGGCTGACCAGTCCTGGAGCACCCACTGCTCCCCAGCCCCGACACCAGAGATGCCATCAGCCTGAAGCCAAGCAGGGAGAAAACCCAGCAATGCCGGGACTCCTTCCATCCCCGCACAGGGGCTGCCGAGCCCAAAAAAAGACCTGCCAGAGCGACCAGCTGTGTTTGGGTTCGCAGGCGTGCGTGTGTGTGAATGTGAAACGACACATGGGTGTGTTCCTCCTACCCTGCCGCATCGCCTGGCTCTGCCTGGCCACTGCTGCCAGCTCTTGGTGGGTCCCCCCAGCAAAGGGGCTCTGGGTGTCGGTGGGAGGATGCTTAATCTGATATGGTTATGGCTTTTTTTTTAACAAGTTGGGGGGAAAAAAAAAGTTCCAGGAGCGCTAGGGAATTAAAAATAGGCATAACATCTAAGCCTTGAATGCAGCCTTCTCTCCCAGCCATCTCCTGCCCTGGTCCCCCTAGGCTGGGGCTTGATGCCCTCGTCTGCCAGGCGATGTGGCACAGGGTGGCTTCTGTTGGAGCAGAAGGGAAATTTCAGCTGGGCAATGCCCTGTGTTAATTTAGGTAGAATTTCATTTTGGAAAAGACAAGGGAACACTCATGTGACGTTTTCATTCCAAACTCAGGCTTCATTTTATGTGATAAGCCATAGAGCTGGAGATCAGCAGAAATTGAAATAATGAATTTCACTGTTACCAACTTTAAAAAAAAAATCCATTAAATGGCAAATTCTGAAATGTCATGACTTTTCCGACTGTTCAGCACAAAAACCAATCTGGAAGTGTCAGAATCTGAGCCCCCATCAGTCCTGAAAGCCTGGATGGCTCCCGAGGCTTTGGCGGATCCCCGGCCGGATCCCTGTTTGCTTTGGCTTTCTTAGAGAGGCACCCAGCTGCACATCGTGTTTTTTGCATGGGGACATCAGCCTTGCCAGCATCTCTGAGTGGCATCTGGGGCTCTGCCCAAAGTACCAGGAGGGCAAGGGGGTTTTCTGGCAGTTTTGCTCACGGCTGGACCACTCGCCCCGGTCGCCAATGCAGTACCTGCCCCAGGATCGCGCCTCTCCCAGCCAGAGCCGGACCAACCGGCAGCACAGGGTGCCCTGGGACCAGCCAGCTCAAATGGGGAGTGGTGGGTAGCGCAAAGCCCATATCAGCAATGATTTCCTGACAAACAGTGCGGCTCATTGTCTGTTCTCATTTATAAACTGCTCCACACCAGCCATCTGATATCCATTATTACAATTACAAACAACCCACAGTAACTCTCCAGCTGGTCAGCTCCATCCTAACAGCACTGCAGCCATTCAAGGATGCCATATGGTACCAGAGTTTCCAAAGCAGCATTGTCAATCAGCCTTATTAATTTCTGAGTTCATGTCTTTTCCTTTTAGGGATATATTTTTTTTCTTTCTATATAAGACAGAGACACTTCTCTGGCCTTAATTTGGAATATGCAGCTTGACAGAATAATTGAAACATCTACATCTACAAGGCAGCTGGCAGGGAAAGGAAGAGCCTGAACTCCGTGAGCAGCCCCCCGAGTAATGGTGCTCATGCAAGACCTCCAAGTGTCTCTTACCATATATACCACAGTGCGTGCCACGAGAATATTAAAAACCCATTAGATCCAGAGTGCCGGACATGGCTGGCTTTTTTACTGCAGATGGAGGGCTGCTAATGGCCATTTCCCTTCGATCTCTTAGTCTCCTTTGAGCTATATTTATTTTTTTCCCAACATTTTGGAGCCTCTGGGTGGTATTATTGGAGACGGTTGCAGATGCTGAGATGCTGCCGGCTCTGCCCATGCCCGTCCTGTGGCAAGCGGGTGCCCAGGTACGTCCCCAGGTGCTGCCCGACCAGGTCTGCACTGCTGCCATTGTGAGAACCCTCCTTTTGGGGTGATTCATGGGGAAAGAGTCACTTTTGTGCTCGGCTGCTTCCACGTGGCACCGTTGCAGCCGGCTGTGTTGGGTATCTGTTGCTGCGTCATTGCAGCTAGCAGTAAGGCCAAGGGTTGTGTCTAGCATGGGTGTAGGCACTGGATGCAGCCACTTTCAGCCCTGCAAACACATCAGGTTGTAGTGACCAGGCATTGCACCTTCTGCATTCACAGCAGCTGGCTGCAGGGACTGGTGGGATTTATTTTTTGCTTTGCTTTTTGTATTTTAAAGCAGAACCAGTAATCACCAAGGGACAGTTTCTTTTCTCGGCTTGAGGGGGCTGGATTTTGTGGTTCTGAAATGCTTCACCCCAGCTAAAGCTCAGCACCCAGGCTCCAGCAGGAGTTTCCTTCCCTGGGGGTGGGATAGAGGTGATGGGGGGAGCAGAGAAGGGGACCATTCAGGATGAGCCACCAGCAGCATGGCACCCTCAAAGTGTGCTTTCACATTTGATCTCTCCCCAGTCGACCATGTGGTGTTTACGTCCTAGAGCAAAAGCTGCCTGTCAGGCTACGGGTGCCTCTGGCAGCATCCCCAAAAGCACTGGGCTGTGGGTACATGTGCCCGGAGGGCTGGGAGAGCTGCTTGGCGCATGGTTTTGCTCCCAGCTTCAATACATGGCCAGAGAAATAGAAAGCAGGCTGAGTAGAGAGAGGAACATCCAGGAGCAATGTGCGCCATGGCAGGTGAGAGTGGCATGTTTCAGGGGCTGTGCATTATGCAGATTGCATGGGATTATGTAAAACCTCTTTGTTCACCCTCCCTGTCGAGGGTAAAGAGCTCTGCGGGGCCGGGACAGTTGTGGGGGGGGCATCTGCAGTCACACAGATGGTGACACTGGGGCTCCAGCCACCGGAGGAGGACCTCCCCTGCCTGCCTGTTCCACAGTCCCTATGGGCATTTTCCACATTGCTTTTAGCTCTTTGGAGGCACGTCCCAGCCTTGGGGAGCCCAGCAAGGATCCAGCACCAAACTACAGCCTAGCCCAGCTCTGCCAGGGGCTTTGCTGACCCCAGAGCTGTGGCCAATGTCCACCTCTGGAGGGAAGTGCTGGGAATATGTCAGCCATCTCGAGTAGCATCTCTTCAATGATGGCTGTTTGCCAGTGAGCAATATTCACTACTGCAGGTGCCTATACCCATGAAAAGTGCAGTTTGTGGTGCTCCTACCTATGCTTGCTCCTTGACATGGGCTGGAAGCCCCTTTCACACGGTTATTCCTTACTGCCATCATTTTTGTCTTGTCCAGTGGATATGCTTTGCAGGGTACATTGAACAGGGTGGATTGTTTGATTTATTTAAGATAACAAAAGACCATCTTTTGTTGCTGTTTCACACTTGTTTGGCTCCCAGCACTGAGTGCTGGTCCCCACCTGGGACTTTGCAGCTGTGGTTTGGTGCCCAGCTCGCACACCCATGGGGATGCTGCAGGGCATGGGTGCTCTCCTGCTAGGTGGGGGTGGCTTGTGTCCCCATGGATGAGTTCCTGTCCTGAGTTGAGTGCCGTGTGTGACCTGATCTCACCTGATGTAGCTCATGGCGGTGGTGCTGCCATGTTGGGGCAGCAGCCTGGAGCCTTCCCTGGTACGTGTGGGCCACGTGGACTGGGCTTATGTCACTGCTGAATTTTCATCTGGCTTTCCCCTATCCCTCTGGCCCTCTCCAGTGTGCAGATGAAGAAGGGGCCCTAGCGCTGTTTGGTATGGACATCCAGCTGATGCTCAGTCTCCTGCTGCTTTGCTGCTGCTCTGAGTTTAGCACTGGTATTTTCCCTGCTTTGTGCTGCATTCGCACCAGGACTGTGCAATGTTCCATCCTTTGAGTCCCTGCTCCCCTCCTCGGCTGGGTGTCTGGGGCTTTCCAGGAGGGCTGGAGGGCCAGGGTTGGGTGCAGTCCCCAGCAGTGATGGGAAGGAGCCCTTCCTTCTCCCAAGCCCACCACCACGTAGCACTGTCCCCCCGTGCTGCCCGCAGCCCCCAGCAAAGCTCTTCTGCTCACAGTCTCTCCCCACAGGGCGCAGAGACCTCCCTTTGCCCTCTGGTTACACCTTTTCCTTTGAGTTTCTGAATTTGTGACATTCTGCTTGATTTTCCCATGTCTTTCCCCCTCTGGCTCTCAGTGAACCACCCCACATGTTCTGCAGGAGGCTGCTTGCTTGCTCTGCACCTCTCTTGCTGTGGCCACAGGGCTGTCTGAGCCTCCATGGAGCAGCCCCTGCGCCTCTCCCTCTTGCTAATCTGGCACAAATGAGTTTGCCGTTCAAGATGCGATAGTGCCGTGAGTCAGGCATTTTGCAGAGCCTGGCGTTGTGCAGCTCTATTGTTTCCCCAGATTCTCGATGACACTTTTTCAAAGGAGCCCTCATGGCCACAACATTTCTCGTGGGTTGGGAATGCATTGGGAGAGTCTCCGGGATCTCACGTGGGTCCCTCCAGCCCACTGCCACAGAGCCAGATGCTGCAGGGCCATGTTGTGCCCTTTGACTGTCCCGCAGCAGAAAGCCACTGCTCTTGGGTTTGTTTTCCTTTTTCCCCAGCCCTGATGCAATTTTGCAGTTATCCCATTGCGCCCTGAAGAGCGTCCCGTTGCTAAACCCATCCTCTTTCATGTCTCTGCCCAGCGCCGAGGCTCTGGGATCTGCACCATTGCTGTTGCTTTTGCTTGAGGCTTGTTGTGGTTTTTTTTCCCCACAATTTTTTTTTGGTGGGATTTTGCTGTTTTCTCAGCATTCTTCAATTATGATTTCACATACCTCCTGGAGCTGACTCACTGCTGACACCATCTTCTCTGCATATCGGAGGGGAAGCCAAGCCAACATGACTTTCTCATCTTATTCTTTCCTCTGCCTACACAGTTCCTTCTTCTCCAGTCCTTCCTGACAAGCACGGTTGCCCGTGTGCCACCGCTTCCTTGGGGACACCTCACCACGAGCATGGTGCACCTTGCTTCATGCAACATGTGGCCATTGTGCTCTGGGTGAATCTTGGCATCACCCATGGCCATCTCTGCCGATGCTCCCAGGGCTCGGAGCACAGGCTGGGCAGGTGAAGCCTCTGCGTTAGCACTTCTCCTGACACTGCCATTGCAATTTATGCCAAGATTGACAGAGAAGAGAATATTTCCCTTTTTCTCCCCAAGTCCTTGAGGGTGTTGGAGGTAAAAAAGTCCACTCTACCAGCTGCTCTGCCCCGGGGACTGCTGCCTGGAACTGCCTGCACCAGGGAAGGTGAGCAAAGCGGGCAAGCACCCATGCAACACCCTCAGTCCCATCACATGATGCCGAGGTCGGTCAGCATTTGCTCCAGATTCTGGCCCGCACCAGCTTTCCAAGAAACTTTGGAGCAGGAAAAAACCACAAACCCAACCTTAGTTTTTCATTTGCAGCTGGAGTGAGGCCAGATTTTGCAGCAGGACATTTTTTGGTGAAAATGGAGCTGCTGTCTTCTGGCCAGCACCCATTGAATGGCTCCTGCCCAGCCTCCACCATGGGACAGTAGAGCTGGGGCCAGGAGGGGAGAGCCAAGGGGCAACAGCCTGCTGCCCGGTGGGTTTTGGTGCCGAGCCCGCTCCCTGCTGAGTCCCCAGTGAGGTGCCGCCAGAGGGGACCGGCTGCCTCTCTTGCGGGCTGCAATTGCAACTTTTCTTTGAAAACTCTCCAGTGCTTTGTTCTCCCCCTGATACAATCCATTTGGAGCAAATGCAGTTTCAGAGCATCTTGCCAAGCCCGCAAGCTTTGGGGAGGCTGCTGCGAAGCATTAGCGGCAGATAAGGCCTCCTCGGGGGTGGACGTCTGGCAAGGGAGGCGGCAGTGGTGGAGTCTTGCCTCTTCTTGTCCCTGGCCTGGGGACACCGCTGACCAGGCAGAGGAGCCTGCCAGGGGATGCCAGCCTCCGCCTCGGCTCCTTTTCCCAATGGGCTCTAGGGCCTGACCCTGCACACTGCTGCTCCTTGCATCCCATTGCTGGTGGACTCCTGCCTGCTGGGCACACCGGGGTGCCCCAGCATCCCTCCAGCTCCCTGGGGAGCTTGGTGACAGACTGAGCAAGGGGCAAGGGCACGTGGCTTGGTGGCAGCAGGGTTGGGATGGAGTCCCCGTGCTGGGGTCCTGGTCCTGAGCCCCAGCACTGTGGGAGTCAAAGCTGGACTCACCCCACCTGCGGCCACAGGAGTGCAGGAACTTTTGAAGCCCCTGGAGGCAAATTCCCCTCCTGCCTTGTCCTGCCTGGTCCCTGTCCAGGCATGGCTCCTGACACCCTTCTCCTGCGCCTTCCAAGGGGTGAGCCAACCAGGTCTGCCCGCCTGACATCCCGGCTGGGTGCAGCGTGGTTGCTGCAAGCCCTGGCACTCCTCCCCTCTGCTGCCCCTTGCTCCTCCAGCCCCTGTGGCTCCGAGGCTCTGCATTTCTAGATGCAGTGCCAATAAGCAGCATTTATGTGCTGCATTTGTCTTGTGCAGCATTTGCACAGAGCGCTTACACCATGCAGCAGTGACATGCAGCATTTACATGCAACATTTGCAAGCAACATTTACACGCAGTATTTTCGCCATGATGTTAGGAGGGGAGAAGAGAGGAGACTTCCAGCTCCGCTCTGTGCATGGGTTAGCCCACAGGCAGGCAGTGTTAGAGGTGCAGGCAAGGGATGCCCATGCCTGCGAGGTGCTGGCTGGGCGATGGGTGGGCTAAGCCGGGGATGCAGGCTGTCCCCAGCCCAATGGCCCCAAGGGGACCCGGGGGTCTCGGTGACAGTTGACGGGGGGGGAGGCTGGGGGGGTGGGAGCAGGGCAGGGCGCAGCAGGGGAGGTTAATGCCGTTATAAGCCGGGGCAGGGGGTCTCCAACAGACGAGGCCTCGCCGGCCAGATGGGGAGACTCGTCTGCCACTCGCCAGGGCCACAAAGGAGGGTCCCCTGGTAGCAGCTGGTCCCAAGGAAGAGGTTAAGGAGACACGTGTCGGGGCAAAGCCCAAGGGTGGCAGACGCGGCCCCGGCCTTTGTCGGGGGTCATCTCCCATCTGACGGGGAGCAGGTGGGGCGGGAGCTGCCCGTGCCCGGGGCCGGAAGGGAGGCAGGATGGCTCCATCATGGCCCTGCTGGGCAGTGGCTGGCTGTGGGGGCACAGCATCGCCTGTGAGAGCTATTCAGCACCATGCTGCCTTTGTTGCTCTTCCAGATAATGAATTTTTTTTTCCTCTTTACTTTTTTCCCCCCAAATGAATGGGAATGGCCCCATGGCAGGAGCCCTGGATGCCACAGCCCAGAGCAGGGGACAAAGCAGGGGACAACAAGAGGGTTAGCGGCTCAGGAACAGGGGCAGGGCCCAGCCAAGCATCCTCCCAGTCTATCTCGCAGGAGCCCGACGGCGACTGGGACGGGTGTCCGTCCTGCCTACTCATTTCTGGTACCATTGGGCAAACCCCAGGCAATGATTCATCCCTGGGGCTGGGACTGGCAGGGCTGCAGCCCCATGGACATTGCTGGCCCCAGGACCCACTATGGGTGGCACACAGTGGGTGCCAGGATCCGGCCAGGGGTCAGAGCTCACCCCCTGGCACAGCTCTGCACCCCTCACCTGGCTCAGGCCCCTGCTGGCCTCTCTGCTCGCCGGCAGCACAGGGCTAATTTCAATTATCTTCTCCAGGCCATATGAATTCTATTAATATCAAAGTAATGAGGTAATTACTGTGATTTGGAGGAACAACTGGGGAATTGCTTGGGTTAGGATTTCGCCAGCCGAGAGGGTAAATTAAAACCTCTCATTGGAAAGGAGCAAAGGGCTGTATCAGAGGTGAGTGGGGGCCAGCCCGGGGCAGTGGGTGATGTTCAGGGTGTCCTTCCACTGGGGGCCACTGCTGCTGTCCCTGGGTCCCCTCTCGTGCTGGTGGGACCCTTTGGAGGTGTTGTAGGTGGGATGGGGATCCCGCAGCAGGGGTGATGCCCCCCATCCCCTTGCTGCAGCCCCTCCAGCCCCTGCACAAGCCCCCTCAGGGCTTGTGCCTGGAGCATCCACCCTGGAATGAAGATGGATCTCCCTGCTCAGCCTTCCCCGAGCCATGTGGGTTCAAGCTGCTGCCCTGATGTTTGGTTTAGGGACCCGTTAAAAGTGGCACTGAGATGGGCAGTGTGCATCCTGTGGCCAACAGCAGCCTGGGACTCTGTGCTGTGGTGCGTCCCCTCGAGGCACGTGGGGTCCAACAGCCTGGGGAAGGATGAGGAGTGCTCATAGACCCTGCCTGGCCCCTGAAGCCGAGGAGCTGGGGCTTTTCCAGGTCCCTGACCATCAAAAAGCTGACTGGCAAAGCTCCCAGCGCCGATCCCCCAGGGCGCCCTGAGCTCACTTGGGGGACCTGGGCCAGGGACCTGAAAAGACCATTGGGGAGGGGGAAATAGCAGCAGCCACGTATATATGTATTCGTCCTCATATAAAACAAACTCCAGATACTTGTCAGGCTGACAAAAGAGCTTTGCACAGGGCGGTGGATGGGGTCTGCAGAAATGATGCGGCAAATGAAGGGAAGCGGCCCCTTCTGCATCCCCCCCGGCTGCAGGGTGCTTGGGGACACAAGCAGAGCCTGGCCGCAGCTGCAGCAGGGTCCTAGCCGGGAACCGGGGACAGTGCAGGGCAGGAGGCTTAGCTGGGGGAGTGTGCGTGCAGCTAGAGGGTAAAAATAGCTCTTGCTGTGGAGCAGGAGTGCCATGGCTGCCTGCCAAGCGGGGAGGGAGCATGAGGTGCCTCCCAGGTCCTTATGAAAGGAATTTGATAAGGAAGGCAAGGGTGGGTTTTGGGGCCATGGTACTGAGCAGAAAGCCAGGGCATTCTGGGGGACTCGGCTGGCCATCACCCCAAAAAAATCTGGGCTGGGGCAGTGAGAAGAGGTGAAAATCCCTCTCCAGTGCCCCCCTAGCCCAGATAAGGAAGGAATTTTTTTCGCAATGAGGGTGGTGAGACATGGGACCAGGTTGTCCAGAGAAGCTGTGGATGAAGACATCAAAGGTCAGGTTGGACGGGGCTTTGAGCAACCTGATCTAGTGGAAGATGTCCCTGCCCATGGCAGGGGGTTGGACCGGATGGTCTTTGAAGGTCCCTTCCAACCCAAACCACTCTGTGACTTTATGACAACCAACAGGCTGAACAGGCAGTGGCTGGCCCAGGGGAAGCGTGCCCCCTGTCCCCCGTGGGTGCTGGCCTGGGGCTCTGGGGCACAAAGCCATGCCTGGTGAGACGAGCCAGAGGGAGCAATGTCCCCCATTTCTCTCATCGGTGCCACCAGTTTGGCAGCAGCCGTGGCCCCACTCGCTCCCCCCAGGCTGGAAGGGGGCTCAGGGCAGATGCTACAATTTGTGAGCTGAGCGTGGGGGTTCTCAGCTGGCTGCAAAGCACTACCTGCGCTCCTCCGGGTCCCCGGAGGGGTTTGCCCACCAGCAGGCAGCACCCAGCCAGATAGGTGGGTTTGGCCAGAAGGTGCCTCAGCGCTCAGGGCAGGGGGGCTGCGGCCACCCCCAGCCAACGACAGGCCCTGGCTGGCTGCAGAGCGGCTCTTTGCTGGCATCTGCTGTCAGCTCAAAATCCTGCAGCTGCCTTTTTGCACGGAGCGATATTGAAATCCAGGCCGGAGCTGTTCCTCACCCCACTCGTGGGAAGGAGGAAAGGTCCCTGGGAGGATGGGTCTATCATCCGCCTGCAGCACCTGCAAGGCCAGCAGAGCCCTGCAGGGACATGGGCCTTGCAGGGAAGGTGAACCCCCAGTAGAAGGATGCACTGAACTCAAAAACCTGATGCTGAAGGTGGCTTTCCAGCCAGACCCGTGGGAACATCCCTGTGGGCTCATAAATGGCCTTTTCCCGGGACACAAGGCTCTTCCCATCCCTCCTGCACCTCTGCGCTGTGCTTGGGACAGGAGGCTCTTCCTGCAGCATCCCCTGAGTCAGGGAATGAAATAACATCCATCGAGGTCTCCTGCTCCAGACAACCTTGGTGTTGTCATGTTAAGCCATCAGAGAGAAACAACAGCAGAGGAAAGAAGTGACATTTATCAAAGCTCTAGTTGTTGAGTTAAAAAAAGCCCAGGGGAGCTGTGAGTGCCAGGGGAGCTGGCATTTTCCATGGGCATCCCAGTGTGATGGAGGAGCCAGGAGGGGACAGGGCTTTCACCCACGCTTTGCTGGGGTGAATCGGTGTTTGCATGAGCACACAGGCACCGGGAGGGGTGCATGGGGGTCCCTGTCTGCAGGGCCGCATCCAGAAGCCCCCTCTATGCATGGGACTCTGTTTGTCAGGGAGGAGGGTTTTGCTTGCAAGCGTGTTTGTCTGTCTGTCTGTCACCCCCCTGAACTCACGGCCCACCCCAGGATTTTAGCAAACCCCCTAGCAAACACCTGGGATGCAACTAAAGCTGCACTGGAGCAGCTGGGAAGCAGGGGAGGGGTTGATATCACTAAATAAAGCACCTGGACATCAAATGCCCCAGCAGGTAGCATTGTCTGGGCATGTGCTGCCCAGAGGAAAGATGCTGCCCGTGCCCACAGGAGAGTCCACATCACCAGTGTTGGCCAGCAGACAACATCTCCGAGCCCCCGTGCATCACCCATGGAGCCAGGAAAGATGGCAGCAATGTGCCCAGCACTCCTTGCAGGCCTGGTTTGAGCTATGACCTGCCTGCCCTTGCTCCATGCCTCAGTTTCCCCATGAGCTCTGGCTCTTGTGCCACAGATACTGCAGCCACAATGCCAGGGGACATACAGAATCATGGGTGGTATCTCCAGCGGTGTATCCCACCAACTCTGCAGTCCAAGAGATGCCTCTTCCCCAGTGCCCGGCAGGGAGGAAACAGCATTTTCATTTGCAAGCTGGAAATTAACCAAAACACTGGGGTGTTTGCCCCGTTCTCCACAGAAGAGGCCAGTGGGGTGAATCAGCCCAATTGAAACTGAAAACATGATGGTAGATTTTACAATCTGCTGTTCACATGCTGACTTTTATGATCAATTTATGTCCGTTAAATTACCCTAGGGGCTGACTGAGGTCCCTGCCACTGATGTCACTTGGTCTTAGGGCATCTGAGAGCCAGAAGCTGCAGCAGGCAGTGAATATCGGGCTTTAATGTGCAACAACCTTTGCCTTTCCCAAAGCTATTTTAGCTCCCAGGTACTGTTTTTTCCCATCCGGTCTCTTGTTCTTTGATACAAATGATCCTGCCCTGATAAGATAAGATCTGCCTCAAGGTAGCAAAAGTATTTTCACACCATGAGAACACAGCTGATTGTGGCTATCTTACAGGGATCCAGTAAGAGAAGAGCCTGGACTGAGATGGAAGAAACTTCGTAGGGACTAATTATGTCCCAAAGCAAACAGAAAGCACACTCAAGTTAAAGGACTTGGAGATTCCAGTGATTTTGAAGTCAGACAATGCCGTTTTGCTGCATTTCTTGCATAACAAAGGATGAATCCATCAGTTAAATACATATCGAGTATCTAAATCTATTAATATCTATATTAAAATCTATCTATATTGAAATCTATCTATATGAATATCTATCTATATAATAAAAGCTATTGTACTTCCCTTCCATCCCTTGCAGGGTTTTCACAGGGCTCAGTTCTACAGGGCAGGGTCAGTGCCGGGCACTCCCCACCTCCATGAATTCCCAGGGGACACCGAGCAGAGCAGCACTTCCTTGGTGCTGAGGGCTAAGGACTGTTGGAGCATCCCGAGCACCACTGGCAGCCTGAGATGCTACTTGGATCCCCACGGTTCAGGAATGTTGCCCCAGGAACTGAACGTGAGCTCTTAAGGTCATTTATTTTGCTTCAGAAGGGATTAATTTAATTAACGCAAGTAACAAAACATCTCACGGCACTCTACAAATAGACTGGTGGGCTCTGACACAGCTCCTGGCTATGCCAAGAAATGAGTCTAATAATAGCTGCTTAACGAAAAAGTTCAGGAGGCTGGAGAGATTATGCAGAGAAAATGCCAGGACGGGCTCAGCCCTGCAATGGCGCTCAGCTGGGGAAGCACCATCTGAAGAGGTCACTGAGAAAGCGCTGCTGGAGGGAATTACTCGGCATGGGGGGCATGGAGCCCATTGCTTCCTGCACCACCAGGTCCTCCTCCTGGGGACTGTTTGGATGATGGCTGGAGACGAGCAATGCTCTTTCCAGCTAAAAAGCAGCTATTTCCCCCAGGGGCCAGGGTCAGAGCCCTGGCAGCACCCCTGACACTGCACTGCAGCCTCCTGCGCTCCCTACCCCCTTTGCCTCCCACTGCTCCTGCTGCCAGGGAGAAATTCCCAGCTGGGCTTTTGTCACCGACGCACGCATGTTTCTGCGGGAAGTTTCTATTTCTGTGAATAGCAATTTTTCAAGCAACTCCCCCCACCCCCCGCCTGCATCCCTTCAGCAGGAGCCCTGACGAACGCCACTGGCATGCCTGGAAGCTGCGACTCACTCCCGCGTGCCAGCCACGGCCAGAGCCTTCATCCTCCTCCCTCCCACCCTGCAGTCCATCCTGCAGCACTATGGCATGGGAATTACACTCACGGTATCTTGCAGTGGGTCAAATTGAGCCAGGACCACCCCATGCGCTGGGCTCCCAGTGCTCACCGTGTGCCCTGGGACATGAAGGGGCTCCTAAGAAATAAATGAAGGAGCCTGAGCAAAAGCAGGCTTGAGAGCCTGGCCAGGGGAGCCAAGCCCGCAGGAAAGTCCCAGAAGCAGCAGCGCCTCTGCTTGGGGGGCACCAGGACCCCCAAGAACATCCTGGAGTGCCTAACCTCCCAAGGCCACAGCTCTCGCCTGACCCAGCTGTGCAGAGGAGCCAGCAAATGAGTTTTATCTTTTATTAAAGCCTGGAGCCAAGCCCCCCAATGCCTAAAGCCAAGCCCCCCAATGCTGTACCAGTCTGCCGAGCCTTATCACTCCCCTCCTGATGTACCCCCTACTGAGGCTGAGCCTCCCACTGTGTGACCAGGGTCTTAAGGGCACTTTGGACTCCCGATTCGCATTAGAAGAAATCAACACCTGCAATGCTTGCCTTGCGTCTCCATCCCACGTTAAGTAATTGATGCAATTGCTAAAGGAATATTAATTACTGAAGAAGGGGAGAGCAGGCAGTCCCACAGCCGTACAGAAGCAGTGGCTGTGGGACGAGCTTTCTACTGCGCCTGCGCATCGACCTTGCTGCACCGGTGGGGTGAGGCTGTTTCTCCGAGGGAGGTGAAGTTGGCGTGGCGTGCCGTGCCATGCCCTGGCTCTGGGGACCATGGTGTTTTCTCCATCCCAGCAGCCGGACCAGGAGAGGCAGGGCTTCTCCTTCTGCCTGGCATTGACACCATCTGGATGGCTTCCATGCATCCAGGCCATGCTTCACAGCATCCGTGCTGCCGGCACAGAGCTGAGAAATGAAAGAAAACAACCCAAATGATGCCATTCCACTGCACTAAAAGCAGTATTCAGAGTTCCCACTGCTGCTTCAGATGGGAACGTGCTCTTAAAGGCTGGAAATATCGAAAGCAGCACTGGGAAGGAAAAAAATCCAGACAAACTGCTGATTGCAGCTGCCTGGCTGGCAAATAGTCAGTGCTCCCAGAGCGGGTGGCACAGGGAAAATGAGCCCTGTCTCCACTTGAGGACCAAAGGACAAAGTTCCCCTCTGCTGTACACAAACTGAGCGGCACAGGCAGCCGGAGTGGGGCCCGACTGGCCTCGTGGGGTGTGCAGGGGATGGGATCATAGGGAAATACCTTTGGCTGGGTGATGGGGCAGTGTAGAAGTGCTTGCTACAGTGAGGAGCACTGTGCTGCAAAGACGAGGAGTCATTTAAGCCAAACCCTAGACTTTATAGCAAAAAGAAAATCAGGAATATGTGAACCGTCTGTTTTGTAAAGAAATAACCTTCAGGGTTTCCTCTGCTGCAACCTCAAGAAATTCCACAGCTGCTGCTGCGTGGGAGGGAGCCCCAGGAGCATTTTTCCCCTCTGCGCGTGGCCGATGCTCAGGGCTGGCTGTGGCCGGGGCTGGGGAAGTGCTGTGCTGAGCAGTGCACGCTGCAGCCCCCCTGCCCCGTGCAGCCAGAGCCCCTTGCTCCGTCCTTTTCCCAGCCTGTGGTAAATGTTGTTGAATTCTTACAAATCCTTGTGTTTTGTGGAGCGTCCGGGACATCGGTAGCCCCATCCCGGAGGCTTCTGGAGCTGCCTGAAGTGCTAGGAGTGCAAGGGGCACAGGGAATGTGCTACAATGTATTTTGCTACTCCTGGAGGTATTTTCTACTCCTAATTGCTGCCCCTTGGCTGCAGAAAAAAAATGCAGGTCTGCCTAAGGAAACAAAATTCTGTTCCTGTTTTCAAGATCCAGGACAAGCAAGGGAAAAGCAGCACAGACTGCTCTGAATGCCTGCAAACACCATTTCCCTCTGCCTCACTGCTGTTTAACACCTGCCGGGGCTGTTAGGAGGTGCCTGCCCAGGAGTCACTGCAAAGAAACTGGCTACCGAGAAACTCCAGTCCAGGGCTGGATGCAGGCAGTCCCTGCCCTGCCCTGTGTGCCCTCCTGAGCCACTGCCTGCCATTGTGCCACTGCTGGCCCCTATAAAGGAGCCGAAAGTGTTTTGGGAAGCTGGTGCATTGCATAAAAGCCCCTGTAACAGAGCACCCACCTCGAGGTGCCCCGCAGGGTCTGGCTGGGCAGGGGTGTGGGGTGTGGGAGTGGGGTGCTCCCTGGGATCCCTGAGCATCCTGCCCAGCCCTGCAGATCTATGCCCCAGGCCTTCGGCCCGGTACCCTTGCTGGGCAAGAGCGAGATCCTGGGCATGGGCTGCAGGTGAGGGGGCTGTGACTGCTGGGGGGGGCTGTGGCTCTTGGGGGACACGTGAAGGGCTGAGCCAGCTGCCCCCTGCCCGGCTCCTGCTGCTCCTCTTGTGACACAGCCCAGCACAGGACGCTCAGCACGTCCAGGGCCAGACCCCGGACCAGCAACAGAGCACCGGGGAGCTGTGTTCCTCCCGGTGCCCCGTCCCAGGGCGGAGCGGGGAGCACCGGGGAGCCGGGTCCCGCCCCGTGCCCCATCCCGGGCCGGAGCGGGGAGCCCTGGGGAGCACCGGCTCCTCCCAGTGCCCCGTCCCAGGGCGGAGCGGGGAGGACTGGGGAGCCGGGTCCCGCCCCGCGCCCCATCCCGGGCCGGAGCGGGGAGCGCCCGGCTGGCTCCCTCCCGGCGGGGCGGTGCGCGGGGCGCGGAGCGGCGCGGAGCGGGGCGGCGGGAGCGGCGGGGGCGGCGCGGCAGGCGCGGAAGATGGCGGCGGGCAGGCGCGCCCCGCGCACCGGGCTGCTGGAGCTGCGCGGCCCCGGCGGGCAGTGGCTCCGCGTCCTCCTCACCCTGGCCGAGGACGTGCTGGGGGTGAGCCCGGCCGACGGCTCCGGCCCCGCTGCCGGCCCCGGCGAGGCACCGGGGGCGCAGCTGAACGGCGGCGAGCCGGGCTCTGCCGTGCCCGAGGCGCTCGCCAACATCAGGCGCACGGTGCGCGTCGTCAAGCAGGACGTGGGGGGGCTCGGCATCAGCATCAAAGGTGAGGGCCGGGGCGCGGGGGGGGGGGGGGGTAAGGCACCGGGCACCGGGACCTGTTGCTGCCGCCTCTTCCAGCAGCTCGCTCCCACGTTTGGAAGAAAACCCTGCGGGGGGGAGCGGAGCTGGGGCAGGGGCTGGGCTCGGGGTTGGGGTCTTCACGCCCCATGGCACTGCCCTGACCCAGCCCTTGCGCAGGACGAGGAAGGGGACGCGTGGCAAAGACGGGGCCCGGAACATCCCCAGCCCACTGCTTTGGGGCGCAGCAGTGACCGGGTAGCCCCTGCCTGCCGTTCCCCGGCCGGAGCGGGTGTCCCCGGTGTTTGGGAGCTGGAGGGGGGTCCCACTGCCCCTCCGCACGCAAGGGCGGGGTGCTGTCTCGTGAGGCAGGTGGGGTGCACAGGGTACCCGGTTACATGAACGCTGCCCTTTTGCGACCAACGGGAGGGCTCTGCCGGTGCGTCCTTGTCCCCTCCGTGCCCCTGTGCTGAGAAATGTCCCTTTTAAACCGCCGGCAAAACGAAGGAAGCGATTGTAAAGCCCTTGGGGATTTCCAGGCACGGAGAGCTGGGGTGTTAAACCAACGCACTCAGGCTCAGAGATGTCTGCTCCCGCAGAACTGAGCAGCGGGAAGCCTCCGTTACAATCCCTGTTTTCCTTCCTAAACTGCCCCGCTCCTCGGTGACGTGCCTGAACTTCAGGCTGGAAACTTCTTGGCGCAAGGGTGGCGTTTCTGCCTGCCTTTGGTTTTCACGCGGCTCTGAGCGTGTTGGAAACTCCGTGAAAGGAGACTGAAACCGGCAGCAAACAGGCAGGCAAAGGGCTGTCATGGTGCGTGGGTGAGAGGGTTCGTATCTCCGTGTGTGGGCAGGGCAGGCAGCGGTCTTGGCAGCCCCAGGGACAGGGACTCTTGCCTCCTGACGTGGCTTCTCCCAGCTCGGAGGGGATGTGGCTGCAGCCTCCGGCTCCCTCTGGAAGTGGGGAGGTTTTGTGGTGTGGATGTCTGGGTGCTGGGACTGCATCGAAATTGTGCTGGTGGCTGTATCTGTGGGGTGCCTGAGCCTGCCAGCCCTTCTTTTTGGGAAGCATAAAGCCCCCTTCGTAATGACCCCTTGGTTGCCAAGTTACTGCTAGCTCTGTGGCTCTCCCAGGAAAGGAGAAACACCACTTGGTTCAGTTAAAACTTTATTTTTGCAGTGACGTATATGAAACCAAGTAGTTGTCATGTAAAATGGGAGCTAGGAGCTGTTACAGGCGGTGGGACAGCCCTGCCGTGCCACTGCCGCTGCGGGGGGAGGCCATCGCTCCTCGCCCGGGATGCTGATGCTTTCAGGTTAAAAAGTGTGCCAGGCACATTTCACCCAGGGATGCTTCACCGCAAACCAGGGTGCGAGTGAGGTGTCCTGCCTTGGGATGTGGCGAGGGGATGGGTGCTGTAGCTGCTGGGCTGGCCTTCCCCTGGCTGGCAGGACGGCGGGGAGCCCTGCAAGAGCCGAGTTGGCAGAGGCTCCTGGCCCTGGCAGTGGCTCTCGGTGCAGGCAGCCCGGGAGAGGAGCCGCTGCTGTAAGGACGGGCTCCGCAGCTCGGAGCAGCCCCCGCTGGGGCCTCTGACAGCTGATAACCAGAGCCCTCTGAGGGGCTTGGCAGGCCTCTCAGTGAGGAAATGCCTGTGGCACTGGCTGGGAGCAGCCCCAGGGCAGGCGGTGACAACAGGCTGGGCTCAACATCTCCCTCCGGGATGAGAGATCATCTCTTGGAGGCTCCTTGGGACAGGCCGTCCTGGGGCGTAGGGCATGTCCAGGGCTGCTGATCCCTGGATCCCTGGCTGCTCCTGCCCGGGCTGGGCCTTGGCAGTAGCTGCTGCACCCCTGCTCCCTGGCACGGAGGCAGCAATGCTGCTCAGATCTTCCTGCGGGTTCAAAAGTTAACGTGCAAATTGATCTCCTCAAGCCGCTGGGAGGTTTGAATAGCATCCTTTTAGAGTGGAGAACGGGGAGCAGCAGGTAAATAGGGCTACTGTGCAGAGAGGAGCAAACAGCCAGATTGGTTCACTTCTCCCTGGCTCTTTTGCCTCTCCAAAAACATTCAGCTGTCTTATCAGTTTAGATCATGAAGTCCTTGGAGCTGGGATAGTCGCTCAGCACACACGATTAATAATGCAAATAAAGACATGCTTTGCTGCCAAAATTGATGGGGAGATGGCCAGGTTACGTGTTCGCTCTGTAAGGAAATCTGCGACCATTCAGAGTGGTTTTGGAGCAATCATCTTCATCTGCTCTAAAGCCTTGTATTTGGGCTACTGTGGTTGTTACAGGCATGATGTGGGCATCTGAGGAAATGGGGCAGCAGGCTGTCCTGGCACGGTGCGGCTGAGTGCTGGGAGAAGGGCTCGGCCTCGCTGAGGACAGCTGGTACCCAAGCATCCCCCTCCCCACCCGCTCCTCCGTGTGCTCCAACAGCCACAACTGCTTTGTTTCTCTTCTGTTTCAAGGTGGCCGAGAGAATAAAATGCCCATCTTGATCTCCAAGATATTTAAGGGGCTGGCGGCGGATCAGACTGAGGCGCTGTACGTGGGGGACGCCATCCTCTCTGTCAACGGGACCGACCTTTCTGAGGCGACGCACGATGAGGCAGTGCAGGCGTTGAAGAAGACGGGCAAGGAGGTAGTCTTGGAAGGTAGGAAACGAGGGTGCGAGGAGGTACGAGGGTCCTCCTGCTTCCAGGGGCTGATCCCTGTTTTTCCTGGTGATGTAGTGGGAGCAGGGGGGTGGCACATCATCTGCATACACATTTGCATATTCTTTCAAATGGAAAACATGTGCAGACTGGTTTATCTGCTCATCTGGAGAGCTGGAGGTAACTGCTGGGATCTCCCTATCTCCCTCCAGAGAGGGAGAGACATGTGTGTGCCATTGCCCACTGCCCAGTGGCTTCATCTCCCCACTGTGGGACCGTGGGCAGGCAGTGATGGGAGGTGTGGGATGGGTGTATGGGGTTTGCAACTCTTCCGTTGTATGGCATCACCCTGAGGTCTGCAGTTTCTGGAGCAATAGAAAACTTTTTCTGCTTTTCCCATGATTTGCATTTAAACCCACATCCTTGGCTGGTGTGGCTCTGCATGCTTATGCCAGCAGGGAGGGGGTATGCTGGCACCCCGCTCCTTGCTGAGCACCTTTTGCTTTGCTGGGGTGGATTTTGGGCAGGCAGGAGGAGCAGGCTCCCGGGTGCAGGCAGGGCCAGCTCAGGAGTGCAGCCACAGGAGCAGCCTTGCAGGAGATCCCTGGCAGCTGAACCCCAACTGCAGCTCCCCCAGATCTGGCAGCTGAGGCTACAAACATCCCAGGGATGCAGCTTTCACCATCCCAGGGGAGACTGGAGCTGCTCACCTGGGAATGGGCTCCCTCTTGGTACCAGGCAGCCAGATCCTGGTGTCTCCCAACCCCGTGGGGGCTGGCACACTGCAGGAGCCCCCCGAACCCCGCTTGGGGAGTGGGTGAGGGCTGGTGGCTTGGGACCGTGGGAGCCCTGAGGGAGAGACCCCATTCTTCTCCCGTTACCCTTCACATCATGTCTGTCCGTGCTTGCCCACCCTCTGCCAGCTTGGCCGGGCAGGGCTGAGCACCCAGGATTTGTCCCTCGGGACAGGACCCTTCCCCTCCCCTCCCCACCAACTAGCTCCCTGGGTCGCCCTGGCTGACTGAGAGGGTCTTGGCACCAGAGACCCTTCCCGGTGTGGTTGTAGGGCTGCAGATCCAAAAGGGAGGTTTTATTTGGGGGCAGTGCTCTGGGCTCTGCCTGGACAAAGAAGAGCTCTGTGTCTTCTGCTGCCAGCGACCGCCGTGGCTCTTGCTTTCTCGTGCCTTCCCCAGATTGTCTCAGCTCCAGATTTTCATTTTTAGCTTCGCTCAGCCCTTTCTGCTGTGGGTTCCTCCTCTCCTGGGAGCCGCAGGACCACGGTTCAGCCGGAGGAATGTGCTGCTCTGCACAGCTGCTGGGAGCAGATAGGGTTGTTGTTGGGGTGGGTTTTTTTTTTTTTTTTGACCAAAGAGAAACACAAGAGCCTCTTTCTCTGGGAGTCTGCAAAATTCCTCCCTGTAGCTGCTGTTCTTGGACCACCCTCTCTCTGTTTTTTCTTTTCATCCTTTACTTTGGCGTGGGTTTCCTTTCTGCTAGAGGTTCTGCAGGAGGTGGAGATGAGCTGCCCTCTCTGTAAAGAACAACTTCTCTCCCTGTAACACCTCCTCCTCCTCCTCCATCCCCCTGGGAAGCCAGGCGCTGCCAGGAGGCAGCTGCAGGCAGGGCCTTTGCTGTGGCTCACTGAGCTCAGGTATGACCTGCTGGGCTTCTTAATTAATTAAAACTCCCAGCAGGTGCCCTTGGGAGGAGAGTGGGGCTGGGCTGGCTCCCACCTTGACACTGGAGGGAGCTCAGTGTGTAGCTGATGCCTTTGGGCTCCTGCAGTGTGGTGTTGCTTGGGGGTGCTGCAGGCAGCAGCTGGAGTGGGGCAGGGGTCTCTGCTGCTCATCTGATCCCAGACATGAGGTATAAACATAGTGCATCTCCATCTCCTCCCCATTTTGGGTTTGCCTGCCCGTGGAGGATGGCAGGGCTGGTACTGCGGTGTGGTCCCCGTCAGGCTGTCACTGCCCTGTGGAGGTGGTGGCCCTGCCTCGGAGTGGGGCGTCCCCTGCCTTATACCTGCCACCCCGATGGCTCTCCAGGAGCTGGTGGCCAAGTGCCCTGCCCCAGGGAGGGGTGACAGGGCTGGGGGGCAGAGGGTGGCCCTAAAGTGCCCAAAGGGTGTTAAAGCAGGGGCCTTGCCTGCTCCCTTCTACAGCCTGGGCTCGCTCCAGAACTTGGAGAAAAGCACCTTAACATCAATTAGGCACTTTCTGGTCCTTGCGTGCTGCCAGGTGTGACTCCGACTTCCCTTATGGTTTCTGAAGTACCAAAGCTGAGTAATTTGGCATGGCCAGTGTCTGTTTGCTGCCTTGCTCCTCCTGGCTGCATTCATTCCTGGTTTTAGGAGTTTTTAAGGTAGTTTGCAAGCAGTGTTGCAGCAGGTAACAAAACTGGGAGAGCTTGCACCACCTCACAGGGCAGTGAGCTGGAGTGAGACTCTCCAAAGTGGCAGAGCTGGGAGGCGATGCATTTTAATTTGAATATCAGCAGTGGCTCCACGTGCCAGGTCTTAGCCTGGGCTGCTCAGCTTGGCTTCTGGCTCCTGGGTGTCGTTGCTGGCCGGGCATGAGGACACGCAGATACCTCTCAGTGTGTCCTGCCAAGTTTTTTTTTGGATGTGCCAAACTACTCTCTTGATATTTGCAGGAGGAGTTTGACTGTATTTATATTACATTGTTATTTTGGGGAGAGTTGCTCTCCCTTACCTTAATTTTTCTCTTGTTTTTTTGTTTTTGTTTTTGGGGGTTTTTTTGGCATTGCTTGGTATCCAGAGACCTTCCACCGCAGGGGAAAGACTGATAAACATCCTTCCAGCTGCCCTGGGAAAGGCTTTGGTGCCAGGAGTGGTTTTCTTGCAAGGCCCCTGTGCCTTAGTGGCACGGGGAGAGAACTGGAAGCAGTGGGGAGGAGGAGCTGGGGCAGCTGTGGGCATCTCACCTCCGTGGCAGCCTCGGGCTTGTTGGCTGCAGGGTTGCTCCTGGGGCTGTCGCAGCTCTCCAGGACTCGCTTGGCCAAGTAACGGCCTGGAAGCTTGAAATTCAGAAAAGTTAAGGGGTGCCGGGAGGGCACGGCATTGGGGATGCCCAGCTCTGATGGGCTGATTGCCCTAACCGTGGGAAGCCCAGGCAGTCGGAGAGGGTGGAGATGTGTGTGGTGTGAAATGTGAAATACCCACAAAATTTAGGTGACCCTGGGGTAAATAACACACAATGCAGGGTGGAAGCGTGTTTTGAGTGGAGGCAGGTGGTGGCAGCTGAGATTTGTGCAGTTCCCCATCACTGCTGCCCTTTGGGCCTCAGAAAGGCTTCAGGAGAGAAAGCCCTGAGGTGGCCTTCAGCTCTTTGTGGGACACCAAAGTGAATATCTTCTGGCAGATGTGACGGTCCTCGGGGTCTGAGCAGCCAGGCTTTGCCCTCGGCAGCGCTGCGTGTACTCTTGTGCTTTAGGCATGGTAACAAACCCAAGCAGAAATGGAGGCTTTGGACCTGCCCTGGAGTTGATGCAGAGAGACAGTGAGAGTCCACATCCTCCTGCCTCCTCCACACCTTGCTGCCCTGAAGCTTTGCTTTCCCTGGGGAGTTTTCTGGGAACATTTCTTCTCCTGTGGAAACAGGGAGAGTTGTCCCATGATCTCCCTAGGATCACTCAGCCCATGGGTCACAGCTGGCCATGCAGCACAGGGGAATATTTAGCAAAGAGCAGGGGTGTGACATGTGGCACTGAGTACTAGGACAGGGTCCCAGGGCAGGAGGGACAGTGGTGGCACCTCCATCCTGCAGTGTCCCTTGGAGTCTTCCTCCCTGGGGTAGAAGGACTTGAGTTGAGGCAGCTGGGACCAGCAGTTGCTGCCTTGTTTGTGCTCCAAGCTGGGGTCAGGGGACAGTCCCTGGGTGGGATGCTGGATGGGGTGGCTGTGGCAGCCCCTGCATTGAGTGTTTTGGAAGAAAATCACAGCGTCACCTTGAAGTTTAGAGGTAGTTTCAGGGTGTCTCTTTGGGAGGTGCGTTAGCTGACACCCTCCCCCCCCCGATTTAACATGTTCATTTTGCACTGTTGTTCCTGAGGCAGAGAGGGACCAGCTGGACATGGGCTTAGCAACTCCTTAGGGACAGTGCTGGATCTCCAGGACCAATCTGGAAGCCTTCCTGATGTGATGGCCACCAGTACAGTCGGACCTTTTTGACTTGCCGTGCTGTGTAGATGCTGCTGGAAAGCTCTTGGCAAGGGAAACAGCACAACTCATCTTACCCCTGACTGACAATGCAGTCTTAAACCTCTTTGTGTTGAATCCATGCCGTGATCTCCGGGCTGAAGCAGAGCGTGCCAGCACCTGGCTGGTGGCCCAAGTGGTGGGTGGGGGCTTTGAGCCTGCTGCTGGGTATCCCTGTGGCTGGGGCTGTTTTCCTGGCTGGAGGAAAGTTTGTGGCTCCTCGGTGAAGCTCTAGGGGGTCAGGAGCTTGGCTTCAGGCGGTGCTGAGCCATGGGCATGTGTGTGGGGCAGGTTGTGGTGACTTGGGATCAAGGGTACAGGAGTGTTTGGTTTGGGCTTGTTCTCCATCCTTAGGAGGGATGGACTGGTAGAGGGGGAGAATCTGTTACCCAAGAAGTAAAACCAAGGAATTTTGATGGTTTTGCCCCTTTCTGGAGCGCTGAGGAGAAAAAAAACCAACTGCAACACAGACAGAAGAGCAGGGTAGACCTAGGGCCTTTGGTTAAACATGTCCTCGACACAGCTCGCTGCAGGGTTCGGGGTACATACGATGCTCTGACGATGCTGTGGGCTTGGGAGCCCCTGTGCTGTAACCCCTTTGCAGAGGGACTGTCCAGGCATGGGTGGCCACAAGCAGCTGCTTACATGTGGCCTCCCCAGAGACTTTTGCTGTTCCCCAAAACCTAAAATGAAGTGTTACTTAGTGCAAATCCCTGAGCAGTTAAAGGTCCTATTTGTCCCCTCTCCATCCTGGAGAGGATCAGTGGGACAGGCTGTCTCCCTGGGGGAACAGAGAGCCTGCATGGCTTTGGGGGCCACGTGGATGAGCCCAGCAGCCACCGAGAGGGCTGTTTGCCTGCTGAAGGTGGCTTTAAGTCAACAGCAGTGAGGCAGTGTTTCTGCTGAGTGATTTTTGGAGGGTGCTGGCTAAGAAGGAGAGGGCAGCCAGCCTGGGAGCCCCAGCACTGCAAGATGTTAATTAGAAAAAAAATAAAATTCAATCATTACAGTTATCAGTAGCAGAGATGATGCATAACATGGTCTGAGTTGTTGGCTTTAATGAGATGGAGGTAATTAATGAATCCATTCAATACCAGGTGATCCTGCTGCAGTGATGGGACTGGCAGAAGTGTAAGTCAACCCGCTATAAAGCCCATGTTGGGGTCACCAGAGGAGACAGCAGCTCCCATGGGACAGTGGCCTGGCCCTGGTGCACAGCCCCCTGGGGAGCACTGCAGCCTCCAACTCGTACTAGCTCCCTGTCCTGGCTTGGGACCCCTCTGTACTGCAGGAACACATCGGTGCTTTGTGACCAGCCTTAAATCCTCCTTAAAGCCACGTGCCAGACACACAGCTGGCCATTGCCTAATTCTCCATGCCCTGTCCTGGGCTGGGCAGTGCTTCTCTCCTCCATGGCTCTGTCAGGACGTGACCCCACCATCGCACAGCTAATGCTGGTGACGTCCTCCGCGTGTCCAGGGAGCCACCGGCTGGCGCGGGGATGCTGCTCGGGTTTCAACGGCTGAATGGTATCTTTCTGAACTCCAATTAGTTCCCAGGCACCGGGATAATGGCAGGTCCCCGCTGCCAAGATTAATGACTTGGGGTAAAATCCAACGTGGCTCAAATGCCTGTGGGAACACGGCGGCTATTTATAATGGGAGGCATAGGGCACGAGGCTGGTGGCCCCATGCTGCCTCCTTGGCCCCGGGGCCACCGCGGGGTAACCCGACCCATGGGCTGCTGCAGCATCACAGCCATTTATAGCTGCATCCCGCTGGGGCCAGGCAGAGCGGGGCATGCAGCGGGGCTCTGCCTCCCTGCCATGCCCCACCGTAGCTCGTGCCGCAGTTTCAGGATTTAGAGGTTCTGGGGGCTCGCTGGGATAGGAATGAAGGGGAAGATGGGGGGTGGTGGGCAGGTGAAGGATGGGGGTGGTAGGCTTTGCGTGCAGACTCTCTCCTGGTGGGAAGAGGGCTTTTTTTTGGCACAAAATCAGGCTGCTTTGGCTTTGCTGCAGCGATGGAGCTGGTCCACCAACCAGCCACCTACAAGAGTCGGCTGCAAAGCCAAGCTCGTGTCCCCCCTCCTGCCACCCACACTGCTGACTTGGACCTGGCATGGAACCAGCAGTGATGGCTGGGGACGTGGCAGCAGGCACGTGTCTGTCCCATGGTGTTTTCCCCAAGGGCGACCAAAGGGAAGCCCTTCCCTAGAGCCACCAGCTGATCCCAGGGCAGGACCATTGGCTGGCATCCCCCCCTGCTCAGCCAAAGCTTTTTGGCCTGTGCTGCAGACCTAATTTTCAGGATGTAGCTATGGGGCCCCATCAATTGGCGGTGACTTTCATCTCCCCCTTCCCCTAAACCTCGGAAGCCGGCTGCTGTCCTGGTGCAGCTCTGAGGGCTCTGGCTCCAGAGTCAGACTTGCCGGGGACTGAAAGCTGATTTCTTGTCTCTGGTTTATAACTCACGGGGCAGGGCTGTGCGAGCTGTGAGCATGCAGTTCGAGGCTTTTCCTGGGGCCAAGCCATGGTATTTGAGAGCTGTTGCTCCCAGTTGGCGGCGGGACCGGCTGTACCAGCACAGTTTGGACTGTGTAATTTTGGCCTGGGACTCCTGCCCATTCCCCGCCCCCTGCCTCCCTGTGCTGCCCCGAGGACCCGATCAGACTTGGATCTGTGAACTGATCTGGGTTAAAGGAAAGAAAAAAGCGGGAAAAGGCCATTTTTATCCCTCCTGGAGGGCTCCCCGAGCTGGGATGGTGGGGCAGAGGCACTGAGAGGATCTTAGGTGTCATGTCACCCTCTGGCACAACCTCACCCACCAGTGCCATCCCCTCCCCACACCCACAGGGGTGCAGGGCAGAGGACCTGCAGCACCCAAGGGTGCCAGCTCTGGGGAGGTAATGGAGGCGGCACCGGCTCTGATGCAGGGAGGGTGTGAGGAGTATCAGCAGGGCAGATGGGTGCTGGTGGGCAGGATGGGGCTGTGCTGGCCGGTGCCATGCCCTCAACTGGGTGCTGCCTCTCTTTCAGTGAAGTACATGAAGGAGATCTCGCCCTACTTCAAGAACTCCTCCACGGGGGCAACAGTCAGCTGGGACCCCTCGCCTGCCACCCTGCAGAAGCGGTCATCACCCCTCCTACCCACTCGGGAGCTCCGGGAGGGCAGGACCGTGCCTCTGAAGATGTGCTACGTGTCCCGCAAGTGCCTCCCCGCCGACCCGGAGCACAGGTCAGGGCATGGTGCCGGGGGTGGCGATGCCAGCACGGTGCCCCGGAGCACCGAGGGCCGGCGGGGACCCAGCGGGGCCGTGTCCCTGCAGGTACCTGGAGGTGTGCTCGGCGGACGGGCGCGTTGCCCTCTTCCTGCGGGCGAAGGACGAGGCCACGGCACAGTCGTGGCTCAGCGCCATCCAGGCCAACGCGGGCGCGCTGCTGCCGCGGGTGAAGGAGGAGCTGCGAGCCCAGCTGGCAGGTGCCGGCACGGTGGCTGGACGGGACGTCAAGCACGTGGGCTGGCTGACCGAGCAGGTACCCCCATGCCCCTCGCCACCCCGTGCCACCGCGCTGCCGGTGGCCCTGACCCAGTCCCCTTGCAGCTCCCCAGCGCCGGCACCAGGAACCTCTTGGCCGTCCTCACTGAGAAGGAGCTGCTGCTGTACGGCAGCCTGCCGCAGAGCCGTGACGCCCTGGGCAAGCCTGCGCACAGCTACCCCCTCATTGCCACCAGGTAGGGGCCACCGACCCAGCGCCCTCCTGCCCTGCGCAGGGGCTGGGGCGGTGGCAGTGTCCGGGGGCAGGGGCTGGGGGTGGTGGCAGGGGCTGGCAGTCGGGACAGAGCCCCGGGGGTGGTGGCAGAGCCCCGGGGGTGGTGGCAGTGACTGGGGGTGGTGGCAGGGGCTGGCAGTCGGGACAGAGCCCCGGGGTGGTGGCAGGGACTGGGGGCAGGGGGTCAGGGCAGAGCCCCAGGGTGGTGCAGTGGCAGGGCTGGGGGTGGTGGCAGGGGCTGGGGGTGAGAGCAGAGCCCCACGGGTAGTGGCAGAGCCCCAGAGCGGTGATGGGGGCTGGGGGTGAGGGCAGAGCCCCGGGGATGATGCCAAAGCCCCGGGGGGTGGCGTCAGGGTGTCAGGCCGGGGGCTCAAGGCGGGGGGGGGGCGGGTCCGGCGGCGGACGGTGCTGGCTGTGCCGGCGCGGGGGGGCCGCATCCGCGGGGCTGCAGCGCCCCCTGCCGGCCCCGCCGCGTGGCCACCGCCGCGGAGCGGGGCGCGGAGCGGGGCGGGGCGCGGTGCTGAGGCGCGGCGGTGCCGCAGGCTGGTGCACTCGGGGCCGGCCAAGGGCTCGGCGCTGTACGAGGCGGAGCTGTCGTTCGCGTTGCGCACCGGCACCCGGCTGGGCGTGCAGACCCACCTCTTCAGCCTGGAGAGCCCCCGCGACCTGGCGCTGTGGACCCGCCTGCTGGTGGACGGCACCCACGGCGCCGCCGAATTGGTCCAGGAGGTCTCGGCAGGTCAGCGGGGGGGCCGGGAGGGGGGGGACGGGCCCGGGCAGCGGGGTGGCTGGCTGCCGTCTCACCCCTGTCCTCGTCCCCAGCCTGCACGTGGAAGGGGCAGGATTGCACCCTGTCCATCCACATCGACAAGGGCTTCACCATCTCCACCACCGAGCCCGGGCTCAGCAAGACCATCCTGCTCCAGCAGCCCTTCGAGAAGCTGCAGATGTCCTCTGATGACGGCACCAAGATGCTCTACCTGGACTTTGGCGGCCCAGAGGGAGAGATTGTGAGTTGGCTTTACCCTCGCCACTCCGTACCCATGCCCCCACCGGCCCCGAGGGGAGAGGGGGAGCACAGCACCCACCCTGCGCACAGCGCCTATCCTGCCTGGCACGTGGGGATGAGGCACGGCCCATCCACCCACGCCTGACTGCGCACAGCCCCCACGGTGCACAGCCCTTCCCAGGGCCCCAGTAAGGCTGTGGTGGGGTTTGCGGGGCTCTGTGTGGTCCCTGCCCTCCCTGCTGCAAGCAGAAACCTGGCTGCTCCAGGAACAGCCCTCCCCATTGCAAACATCCCTCTGTTCCTTTCTTGCAGCAATTGGACCTTCACTCCTGCCCCAAAACCATCGTCTTCATCATCCACTCCTTCCTCTCGGCCAAGGTGACCCGGCTGGGGCTGCTGGCATGAAGAGGGAGCGGAGCGCAGGGCAGAGCTGCCCCAGCCCCCGGCCGATCTATGCACCTCCCTCCAGGCCAAACACAGCCCCAAGCCATCCCAAGGAGACCGGAGCCCCTGCGGGGTCATGCCACCCCCACCAAGGAAAAGCACCATCCAGCTGGGAAAAACCACTCCCGGGGCGTTTGGGGGCAGTGGTGGGGTGAAATCCCTCTTGGATGGCAGCACTGGGACTTCTCCGGTCCTTTCTTCCCCTCCTTCCTCCACCCTGATGCCAGGCGGCAGCTGGAGAAGCCTGGTTGGAGCCCGCCGCGAGCGGCCACATGGTCATCACCCCAGTGCCTTGTGAGATGATATTTTCTGTACAAAGAACCCATTTGTATCGATGTTTTATATTTATATTGCCCAGTTAAAATGCTGATGCAGCAGCTCTTGCCTGCCTGGCTTGGACTCCCCGGAGAGTCCCCAAGTCCTGCAGCACAGGGACGCGTGTCTGTCCCCCAGACAACCTGAGGGCTGGAGACCAAAGCCAGCTCTGCAGTGCTTGAGAGATGGGAACTGCAAATCAGCTCTGTTTGCCAAATTTTTCCATATTGTACCAAATGATAGGAACCACTTTTCTTTGTTGGAGTTGGACAGTTTGTTTTATTTTGTTAATTCCTGGGTCACTTTATTTCTCAGTTTAGGGGGGAGGGTTGTCAGGTGGCTTCTGAGAAATAACTTCTTTTACGAACCAAAAGATTCTGCATGAAAATGCCTTTTTTGGGGGGGTCAAATAAACACTGCAGATCACAACCAGTGGGAGCCAAGATCTGTCTCCTGGTTTTGCTTGGAGAAGTAGAAGATCTGTTTGTGGGTGATAACCTGGGCTGTGCCTCAGGATGTTTTCTGCCAGGGGAAGGAAGGGTTTTTGCTTGGAGGCTGTGGGACATTGCTGTGAGCCGGTGGTGCTGGTCTGGGGGTGCTGAGGACCCTGGGGCAGGGATTTCAGGTGGGGACAAAAAGTCTCTTAAGGTGCCCAACACTGTGCTGGGTGCAGCAGAGAGGGACAGGCTGATGCTGGCACCAGCTTTAGTGATACCGGGTGGGTTTGAATACCCTGTGCTTTGTGCTGCAGGATGCTCAGCAGAGGGCGGGCATCGTTTCCAAACTCAAAAAAGTTCTGTGTTTTGCTTTTTATATGTTTCTTTTTCCCATAAAAGTAGCTGCCTGCCCGAGCAGCAGCAGGGGCTTTGCATGTTGTTCCCTTCACGTGACGCCCTTGCTGGAAAAGTCAGGCAGTGAGTGCAGCCCTCGCGGTGTGGTTATGGTGTCTGTGGGCTCCTGGCACATGTGCAGCACAGCCAGTATTTACCGAGTGCTTTCTGGATTAACCTCGATCACGGTTACCCCGGGAACATCCCTATTAGTGTGGGGCTCGGCACCGAAAGCCTTTTACTCTCCTGAAAAGCTGTGGCGGCAGCTGCTGTGGGTGAGCTATGGAGGATGTCCAGAAATGGCCAGGTTCCCTGGGAAAACCTCCCGGAACTGATGGGTCTCTGTGCTCCGGTGATGCAGCCTGTCCTTGCAGATGCCCAACACGAAGCACCAAGGCTGTGTGGAGACACTGGTCCTTGAGGGATCTCTGGGAGCTTGGGGAGAGCTGTCAGCCACCCAAGGGTCCCCCCACCCCGTCTCCTCAGGGAACGTGCTGCGCCGGTGCCGGAACCTGTCGGCGTGGTTTAATGAGAGGTGTGATTTGCTGACGCGTTTCTACCGGCTTGTGTGATGCGCTCATCCAGTGCCCCTTGTCAGTGGCAGGAGCAGAGCTCTCAGCGTAGAGCTCTCGGCCCAGAGTCCGCACTCACACAGCGACACCGGGACGGGAAAGGGCCGCATTTGCATCGCTGCACAGTGACAAATTCTGGGTTAACCTCCTTTTGTCCTGGCCCTGTACATGGGGGAGCCTGGAGTCTCCCAGGAAAGCCGTTAAGGGAGAAGGCTAACGCTCAAGAGTGTAGGCTGAATAATAGCAACTAATTAGCAGCAAAATAATATAATTTTTCATGATAAGTCAGGCATCCTGTTGCGCTGTATGGAGTCATCCCCGGCACAGCACTGATCAGAGCAGTGGGGTGTGTTGCAGCGTTGCTGGCCGGGCTGCAGCGGGCATTCCCTTCGGAGCCTTGTTTGAGAGAGGGAATCCCTCTTTCCCCGGATCGGCTGTGGGTGTAGAGTGCTGCTCCTTGGGTGCTTATGCAGAGGTGGCACTTTCAGGCGAGGAGGCTGAGAGCTGCAGGGCTTCTGCTCTGCTTAGAGTGAATCTCAGTGCACCACTGGGAAATTAATGATTTGCCTAATGAAGATGAGCTGGTCCCTGGCAGATGAGGATGGGTGCAGTTACTGGGGCTGGGAGGAGGCAGCCCCTGCGAAGGTGTGCATCCTGGGGGAGGTGTTTGGGGGACACACATGGTTTGCCATGTGCAGAACCACTCCCAGGTGCAGGGACCCTGATGCCGTTGCAGCCTTTGGGGTGCAGGGGGAGAAGCCGGGCATAAGCTGCAAAAAATGGAAGGAAAGCAATAAAAACACAAAGCAACAAGGGCAGTGAGGTGCGTGTGGTTTGAGCAGGGAGAAGGCATGGGAACAGGTTATTTGGTGTAAAGAAATAGTTCTTATGGGGTGCATAAGCACTTAACTGCTCAGCTCTTGGCAGGACAGGGTGCTGGAGGGGAGGAGGCTCGAGGAGCCCATGCGGGTACAGCCCATTCCTCCCCGTGCAGAGCCCTATGGCTGGCAGCAGTAATCTTTTATGATGAACAAGCCCGTACTTTTTATTGCACATAACTGTCAGATTTCCAGGAGACCTTGCAAAATGGATTTGCAAAAGAAAAAAAGAAAAAAAACCCCACGTTACTAACTGTTAAATCAATACAACAAGTAATTTAGAAACAGATGGTGTATTTTTCTATGATCAAAAGCATGTCTGCACAAGGAAACACATTATTACTGCAATTTACCTTCCTCTTCCTGCCCTACAGCCATTACTCTTTGGGGTTCATTCCAATAAAAGAGGGAATCACTCCCAATCCAGAGCAGATTTCCTATTAATCTTATAGACCACAAACTGCCTGGACTTCACCAGCGCAGCTCAGGCAGACTGTCCCGCTCTATGCCTGGGCTATGAAAGAGATGGCTCAGTTTGGAGATGGGTATTTCTTTTCTTTGATTTCTTTGCATTTTATATGGTTGATGGGGTGAGGATATTTTTCCCCTCGTGTATTTTATGGTGGTTTCTCAGCCTCTTCACTCTTCTGGCACCATCCTCTGCTTAATGGGACCCCTTCCCCAAGGATGCTCTTGCAAAGGGGCTGTGAATAAGACAACTGTCTCTTATTTCTCTGAGTGATGTGAGACCTTGTAAGATAAACCACCCAGAAAGAGAGGATAGAAACTGCCTCACCAAGAGGAGCCCGTGGCAGCTGGAGATCTCTCCCTAAGTCCAGCAACATCTTCGATTCCTGGGAAGATGTCCAGAGAGGTGGTATGAGCATCCCAGGGATGGTGGTTATTTTTCAGGCTGGTGCTGAAGGATTGAGGCCAGCGCTCATCAGACCCCAAAGTCTTGGGGAAGAAACACTGCGATTATTTCCTTAAAACTCCTCATTTTCCTAAAATTCCCTATTCTCATTGATGTAAATGTCTAGAAACATTCTGACATCCGGAATTGGCACTGAATTTCTCTGCCCAGGGAAGGTTTCGGGGTTAGCAGTAGGGACTGGTTCCCAGTGCAGAACAGCATCTGTATGGAGTGATGAACACTCCTGCTTGGGACTACAGCACACTGTTCCCCGGGGAGGAATAACAGCTCATTGGGGTTTTAGTCTGCCAGGCACTTTTATGGCAGAAGGACTAATATTTTTGAAAGTGGCTTTAAAATAAATATAATGAACTTGGCTTATAGACCTGGAATGGTGATAATGAGCTCAGATAAAAAGCAGATTTCCTCAGCTGAGTCACTTTAAGGCAACTGTAGTTTTATTTGGCCACCATGACTGAAACAGCTCAGGGAAAGGGGATATTAAAGGTGCTGCGAGTGTCGGGAAATGGATGGCAAATGGAAAGGAGGAGGAAAAAAGTCATATTTTGCTCTCTATGTCGAGCTCTTGGGATGCTGGTTGCCAGAGGGGGGCCAAAATGGGGACGGAAATGGAGGCACAGGGGCATTGGCACCCAAAACACTTTGATGCCAGCCTGAGCCATGCATGGAGAGAAATGGGTGATGGCATCGAGGTTGGCAGCAGCCCGGCTCTCGTGCCATCCCTTGCCCTTTGGGAGCAAATCCGGGCAGGATGTGGAGAAGTGAGCTTTTCGTTTCCTCTGTGGGGAAAGCCGACGCTGTCAGCATCCCTGTCACAAGTGGGAATTTTCCCTAGAAATGGCTTTTCCAGGTCCTAAGACCTGGAAAAAAGCCCTGAATGAAGGAGCCGGAGAGGGAAGAGAGAGATGCTGTGAGAAGAGTGATTAGGTTATCCCTAGGCGTTTGCTCACCCATGGCAGAACACTGTTTCCCTCCCGATACCGCTTGTACTTTCCATTAGTTGGCTCTGACCTTTTAGTGCCATAATCAAACAAGACAACCTAACACTTAAATCTGAGCGTTTAGTGCTGACATTTACAATTGGTTCTCGAGTTAGAGAGACCAAATGAAAATTTCCTAGCAGACAGCATGCTGCAGGGAAGGGGAATCAAATAATTCATTTGCTGAATAACAGGCATGCCGGCCCCCTTCAGCTGTCTGCCCGGGCCCGCATTGCATCCGTTGGTATTTGTATTAGAGCGTTTGTCATTAAAAAGTCAATATTCATCTGGAGTTAGTGCGGCATGCCAGTGCCGGTGATCCCGCAGACATCTCCCGTTTGGGGTGTGGGGAAACTGTATTTGGCATTTGATGAATGTAAACAGGAGTGATCTTACCCAGGCGGGAGCCCTGCGGGAGTGGGGAAGCTACATTAAATGTTAAGGATCCGAGGCAGTAATGAGGATGTTTTCTCTCACTCAGCCTTGGCTGTATTCTTGCCTGAAAAGTGAGCACTTGGTGCATTCCCTGGTGCATCCCCTTGCTGTGGCTCCGCAGCCCACATGTGCCCTGTGGCAGCCGCTCGCCTGTGCCGTCCCTGTGCGTGTCCCTGGGCAGGGATGGGCTTTTCCAGCCCCGTCTCTGGGGGAAACAAGCTCTGAGCATTTAATGGTGTTTGCCTGGTGAGGATATATGGCTGGTGGGATGTTGGGGTGTGCTGAGAGCCAAAACACCCCTGGGAGCCCCCAGGTCCTGCACCCATCCCACTGTGGCTTCCCTGGCTCATCCTCACGCAGCGGTGGCTGTGTCTTCTCCTCCCATGTGATAACTTCCCACTTGAGCCACTTTATTAAGTTAAAGCCGTTAAAAAAATGTCTGGACAAGGTTTCCCATGCTGCTGCTCACAACCGTCAGTACTCCTCCTGCCTCCTCCAAGCAGCAGCAACAGCAGCAAAAGCAGACGGGCTGCAAACAGGAGCAACACAGCTCACCCTCCACCCTGCCCGGGAACATCCTCGTCCCATAAATAGGCTTAAACAGTCCAAGATACTCAGCCGCACCTGGCTGAATCATGACTCTTCTCTTCCTTTGCTAATACAACATTTGAATAAATTAATATATTTGTTCAAATTATGGAAAACAGAACATGAGCTGTCCGAAACACTTGTTATTGCCGTATTCTCCCAGCATTGCTCTACATGCTGCTTTTCTGAAGTACTGACGTTCTCCTGTGTGGGGAAATCCCACTAGGATTTTGCATGAGAACCGGGATCAGCATTTGTGTCTGCAACCGCTTTGCATCAAACAGCATTTCCCAAAGTAACCGGACACAGAAATACTTGCTCAGAGGAACGAGAGCACTGTCTGCGTGATGTTCCTGCAGTCTTCAGCTCTGCTCAGGCGTTGCTTGTCGGTGGCGGTGCGAGGAAAGTCAGGCAGGGTGCAGTGGTGGGACGGAGGAGGTGAAGGTGCTCAGGTGCTGTGAAGCACGAGCATGCCGTGGCACCAACGGGGGCTTGGGCACAACTGCTTGCACGAATACTCTCATGCTGTCGGCAGCTGTATCAGTGGCAGCGTGCACCTTCGGTGCAATGGCCTGCCAGTTTCATAAAGAAGTAAGAGAAACACAGAAAAAGCAATTAAAAAAGGCTTATTTCTCACTTTTATCAAATTACACCTAAAAATTGCACTTTAAATGTGGTCAGCTCTCAAATGTGGACGTCTCTAGAAAACTGCAGGGACTTCACTAACTGCAGCTGGCCCTGGCGCTGGGATGCTGGCATGGGGCACCCAAACACCCGGTCCTGCTCTATGGGTGCTGCTGGAAGCTGTGTCCAGCACCCGGTGGGGATGTGTCCCCGACCTGCAGGGACCCTGGTAATTAATATTTTGCCTTGTGCCTGCTGGGCTGCTGCTTTCCCCCATGTTCCTCCTCCTTTCATTCTTTATGGAAAGTATTTGTTTCCTCCTTGCCTCCTTGGTGCTGTGCCTGCCTGCCGGGGTGCTTGGTCCCCTTCCAGCCCGCGTGTGACATCTCCATGGCAACAGAGCGTGATGTGAAATTGCACGGCTCGCACGAGTCATGGATAACCCTTTTCTCCCCTCCTAGAGGTAAATCAAATTGCAGTGGGATATGTTTTAACATGTGACATTCTCAAGGAGACTTTCCCCGAAACACTGCAGGACAGCCGATGGCAGAGGTTTTCAGCCACGTCCTCGGGTGGAAATCTGCTTGTCTGGAGGGGGGAGCAAGAGCTGGCTGGTGTGGGCAGGGAGAGGCCATGCCCAGGTTGGACCCCCTGGTTTTCCCCCGCTTTTCCTCCATCTCTTTGGGCACTGCTGGGTGTCCCTCTGCCTCTCCATTTCTGGTAACGCTGGCGTCTCTGCAAGGCTTGGGTGAGGATACAAACACCTTTTAACTGGTTTCCCACCACCAGCTGAGGACATCTCCATTTCTCCATGGGGCTGGGCCCTATTTCCCTTTCCCAGTAGATGCTCCCCTGCCATCACACGCTCTCTGGGAGCTCCATGTCCCTTCCCAGGGCCCTCCCGTGTGTTCCAGGTGAAGTGGCTTTGAGCAGCCTTGCCCTCTCTGTTGGCATCACCCGAGGGGGGCTCTGGGTCCTGGGCACCGCAGCAGAGGCTCCTCCAGCAGCCTCCTGAGCCCTCCGGGGTGAAACACAGTGATGCACACCCACGTTTTCATCTTCCCCCCCATCTCTTTGCTGAACCTGGGGGGCTGTGGATGCTGCAGAGCCTCAGGCAGTGATACAGGAGGAGCTGCCCAGTCTGGGCACACGGGGGTCCCTTGCATGGCTGCTGGCTGTGCCTTGTGCAGGGCAAAGGGCTTCAGCGGGGCTTGGGGAAACCATCTAAACCATCTCCCACACAGCTATAATCTTTGAACCCAGTAAGTATCAGCATCTGCTCAATTCAAGTTTGCATAAACTATTAAATCCACTCGGTATCTCACTTCAGCTGTTTAATTTTAAAACTTCAGTAGCAAATCTTTTGCCTTGTTGTAGGCAAATCTTGGACCTTTTCTGTAGTATTTGCTCTTTTGGGAGTTTCTATGTGATGTTAGTCTGCTTTGACTAATTTCTACTCTTTTTAGTTAAAAAAACAAAACAAAACAAAACAAGCTGAGAGTACAAGGAGAGGGAAGCAAATGGGTCTCACACAGCATCTCTGATCCTGATGAGACAGAGGGAAACAAGTCCACAGGTGACATCTCAATTGTCCTCCTTGCCACAAAACAAGGAGGCAGCCGGTATGGTTGTTGTCACTGGAGACACTGGGGAAAGATTCGGCAGAAAGCCAGGAAAGCCAGATATTTTCATCCCAGCTCTGCCGCTCATCTGCTTTGGGACCAGGTACAGGCTGGCTCTGTGCCTCAGTTTCCCTTTCTGTAAAATGGGCATATTTCTGCTCCCTCCCAGTGCTCATTGACAGCCATGAGCAGCAGAAGCAGAGCACAATCCTGCACCACTAATTATCCTGAGGGATGGAGTGCTTTGGAAAAGTTCCTATAGTGTCTTTGTGTATGTGTGATACCTTTGTAAATGTAAATGTTACAGCACTCACCTGTAAGGGAATGCTGGAGTAAAAAGCTGAATTGATTTATCTATCTATCTATCTATCTATCTATCTCTCCATTTAATATATCCATTTAATTTCTGTGTGTTCTTAAATAGATTAGGTTTCAAGAGGCTCAGGACCAGAGGATGGCTGAATTGACAACCAGAAGATACAGGTTTGTTCTACAGCAAGAGTATGAAAAAGACATGAAATTGGACTTGGTTTTATAACACTTATTCAGGAGTCCTGAAGCCAGAAATAGGATTTAATGTATAACATGGCGAGATACAGATGAGACCTTTTCAGAGTTTCCATGTTTTTGTTATACTATATATTATCAATGCTGCATGGTAGATTCACCCCCCCCCCCAAAAAAAAAAAAAAAAAATTCTTCTAAAAGCAGAAGGTTGTTTCTGAAGGATTTACTGTACTGGTGACATATCCATATGCAATATAAATGACCTGTTGTTTCAGATGATGATAATGGGAATAAATACCAAATTAAAAAAAAAAAATCAAACCCTCTAGATCAGGAAAAATAGCAGAATTTCCCACACCCAGAAAGCTCCTGCTCTAGCAAAGGGCATGTATCCATGGCAACAGGAGCCCTCACTGTCACGATAATAAAAAAATATATTATTCTAGGAGAGCTCTTAAAAGGGAAATATACATTTTGCTGAAGTGGATGATGAAATACTGGGCAGCAGAGTGAAGAATGAGCCAGAGGAGTCTGGAAAGTGATCCTGGCTGTTCTGCAGCCCAGCACAGGTAGGGAGCTGGGATGCAGACCTCCATCTCCTCCTCCATCTCCTCCGTGCTCCTGTGCACATGACTCAGAGACCACTGTGTGGAGAAGGTCCACCCCCAACGTGTATATGTGGAGCGATGCAAATCTGGTGGCAAAGGCTGGAAATTATGAGGCTATGCTAGCTCAGGGCAGCGTGGGCTGCAGCGGAGCCCTGGGGGAGCCCTGCTGAGGTCTGGTGGCAGCAGCCAAAGCCCTGGCATCAATAGGCACTGAGTATCCTTGTGGCATCGTGGCTCGCCACGCCGTCCTGACTGCAGGGGACATGTGCCAGTCAGCTGTGAGCCACGGAGCTGCAGCAGCTTTTTGGGAAGGCTTTGAGTTTTTGGCAAAGAGAAAATTGTGGAAAGCCAGCACATTGGCTGAACTTTTCCTGGGTTTGAATTTTGTAAAGAGGCTAAAAACTGGTGCTGGCAAGGCAGTATTTCACCAATGGTAAGAAAAGGATCTGTTGAGATTTGCAGCTCTATTTTCCCCCATAGGATACCCAGGATTTTCTACCCAGCAAGAAGGAGGGGGTGAGCACCTCAGTGGAAAAATCCAGCTGTCTGCATAGCAGCGGGCACTGCTCTACACCTGGCCTGGGCTGGGATGCAGCACTGGGATCCCCTTTGGGAACCACTTTGCTCTGGGTGTGGAGCACCCGGCTGGACCTCGATGTCCCCTGTGCCCATGGCCCTGGCCCTCCCACGCAAGGGACATCTCCTGGCTTGTGTCCTGGTGGCTGCAAGACTATCTGTGGAGGAGCAGATCCTGCAGCAAAGTGGAGTAAAGGATGACCTGGCAGCCACAGGAGCCGGGGAGCACTGGGGACTGCTCAGTGGTTTGAGGCTATTTCATGGTGCTCTCTGGGTTTCAGGGTGTTTAATCTGGTGCATCATTGGGTCCTGCCTGCTGACAGCACCAAGGTGTGGGCTAAACCCCCCCCCTGCTTGGGGCACCCTGGCCTGAACCCTTCCTGCAGGTGCTGTCTGCAGCATGGAGCTGGGAAGCTGGCCCAGGACTGGAGAGAAAAAGGGAAAAAATTGACCCAAAAATATAGGGGCAAAGAGGAGTGGCCCTGCCCCAGGAGTACTGGGTGGCGGGGGAGCTGGGAGGCTAATTCCCTTTGTTCCGCCTGCTGCTGTCCTCCCCTTCACAGCCTGGTGGGAGCCGCAGGGAGCTCATGGCTTGTGCTGCTTCCCACAAATCTGGAGGGAAACGGCCTCTCTGCAAGTGAGCTCCCTCCAGTCCGGGTGAAGGCGGGGAGCCGGGGGGCTCAGCATGTGCTGTACCTGGGTGGGTGATGGCAGCTGAGGAGGGATGCTCCTGCTTTTGGTCCTCTCCATCTTTGACACACTAATCGGGTCTCTTGTCTCTCTTTTCCAGCACCTGTCCCCAGCCCTGCTCTTCCAAAGCTGGCTTTTTGGGCCCAGCATCACTCCTGGCACAGGTAAGGCAGCTGCCCAGATAAGCCCAGGAAGGGATGGAGACCAAATACATATTTTTTGTGAGTCTGCAGTGAAGCTGGGCAGCCAGGGCTCTGGAGGAGGAGGACCTATGGGGACCCCCAGCTCACTGCCTCCCTCCTCCCCAGCTGTCATCTCCCCACTGTGGTTGCATCCATGACCATACCTCCACTGGTAGAAACCACTAACACTTTGTGTTTCCCGCTGGTCCCCCTGGCCATTAAGGTTTCTGCAGCATTGTTAGCAATTGCTGATGGAGATAATCTCACCTTCTGCCTGGGACTAGGCTGTGTCATCCCTGCTGTAACCTCTCTGGCTGCTGGGATGCCAGCAAAAGCTGAGCTTGCTTTATTGGTTATTTCTTCCTCCTCCTCCCTCACACTGACTGTGGCAAACCATGAAGTCCCCTTCCACGCTTGCACCCACCCAGGGCAGATTGGCAGTACTTGTCCCAGGAAATCTCTCCTGGTCAAACACTTGGAAATATTTCTGGATCCTCCTGGGTGCCAAGGGAAGGGAGACAGCATCCCTGGATGCTGCTGGCGCTCTGTGCCCCTCAGCAGAGCCCCCTCTCCAGGGGCTTTAATAAGAGCATAGACCTGGGGCTTGCATAATCTGCTGCCCAGAGAAAACGCTACATGGGCATCCTTGCAGTAGGGAGAAGTCATCTCTGCAGACATCTTGGAGGAAGTGGGGGCTCTTGAGATCGATAGATAAATGCAGGACTTGGGCACTACATCTTACCTCCACTATCCCACAGCACGTTCTCATCCCAAGGACGTTATCTTAGCTCAGGGGAGTGAGAGATGAGTGGATGGTAATTCCCATAACCTTCATGTCTTGGAGGGAAGCAAGAGCAGCACAAGTTGCTTGCAGAGCCCCTGGCAATGCTAACAGCAAGCACAGCATCCCCTGTGCTGGTGGGGCTTTGCCAGACTTTGCTCATGTTCTCACTGAAATGCCGGGTCCAGGGAACTGGTGAATCCCAGACCTATAACCTCACAAATCTGGCCTCGAGCCCCCACCTCCATATCCTGCAGCCAAACTGGGATTTGCTCTGGGTCCCACCCAGCGTGCATTTCAGCATCCTCTGCCTTCCCTTTTCCCTCATGGGGTGGCACTGACCTCCATGTTGTTTTAGCCTAAAAGCAGGAATCAAGGTTCTTGGCTCCAGGACAGCATTAATGCCCAGCACAACCCATCAGAGCTATAAATACCTCACTGCTTCATTAGAGAGCAAATCCAGAATTGCATCCAAAGACACCAGCAACGGGACGGAGTACGGCTCTCTAACCGACATGATCCCAGAGCACTGGCATTTAGGAAATGGCTCTTTCAGGAGTCTCAAAATATTGGTGGCTTTTTTCCTTCCATTAGACCTATAAGCACAAGGTGCAAAATAAATGCAGTTTGTAAAATATTCCTGAAACTTGCCCGGGGCAGAAAGGTGGGAGCTGGATGCTGGGGACTGGTGGCAGCAGGAGGATGCAGGGGCTTGGTCGGTCCCTCTGCCAGCCCCCTCCCGCTGCAGGGCCCCCCCAACAGAGCTGGCGGGTCCAGCTGTGGGTGTCCCTCGGGTGCCGGCTCGATCCGGGCAGGCACGGGAAATGTGGAAAAACAGGGAGGAGAGGGCTCTGAGCCCCTCCGAGCGTTGCCTGCTACCCCGAGGGCTCACCCGTGCACCGGCCTGGTGCAATGCCGGTTGCATGGGTGATTTCGTGGCTAAACCCGGGCAATTTTGGCTTAAATGTCTTCCATGCCAGGGGCTGGCGGGGTGCAGGCCTGGCTGCGCAGCACGGCTGCTTTTCCCAGGGCGCTGCAGGGGGAGCTCGTGCCGTGCGGCAGCGCACCCCAACTCCCAGCACCTTCCCTCCTCACCCCAATGGGATTTTTCCTCCTTCTCGGAAGAAATTCTCTTACAAATGAGTCGAAGTTTCATGTCTCGCAAACTAACTGAGGAGAAATTCAAGACGGTGACGCCTCCCTCCTAGTGATCCCCGCTGCAGCCTGGCACAGCCAGTCCGTGCAGTAAATAGCAGCTGATGGCTGACAGAGGGCATCTACGGGAGCTGGGCTCACAGTCGTATGCGCAGATACACCCCCCCCCCCATAAACACACCCACACCCACAGAGCTGTTTTCAAGGCCAGCACTCTCCTCCCACACAGATGGAGCAAGCCCCTTCCCAAGGATGCTCCTGCACTGTCTGAGCTGGGAGAGCAGCTGCCCCCAGAGCTTTAGCCTGGCTGGAGCACTGCTTTATCCTGAAATAAGTCAGAATGAGCAGCAATTCTGGGGCTCGTTCTGCTCATGCATCAATCCCTTTGATTTTCCTGGTTCTTGTGCCTGTTTCCACCAGCAGTAGTTGGCCTTTTGAGCGCTGTTTGGCCCTATGAGCTCCATTTGCTGGTGCTTACAAAATACACCAGGTCATGGGCCAACCTTTACGGGAAGACCTTTCTTCCTTGCCCCAGCAAAAAATTCCCAGGAGATGGGCAGAGGGTGAAGGTGGCAGCAGAGCTCAGGGTGACTCAAAGGCATCACCCTTTGGGAAACAGTCTGGGTCTTGGGGTACTGCTGGGCCATCTCACAATCTTTAACAAGGACGGAGAATTTTCTCATCTGATTTTCTTTTGTAACAGAGAAGGTTCAGTGTTAACTAGGATTAACTGTGTGCATGAGGAAAAGGGGAATGTCCCCAGGATAGTGCAGTTGGGTTGGGCCCAGTGGGAGATTATGTGTAGCCCCAGGCACCCCCAGCTCTTTGCACACAGTTGAGAGACTTAAGCCTCCCATTTACCCGGTGTTCAAGGAAAACTTAGCTCAGGGTGTCCCTGGGACATTTTCCTTCCTCTCAGCCTTTACCTTGTTTGGTACAACCTTATTTTCCCTACTCACAATTCCAAACTTTGCTCTGGATCAGGACCAAAGCACCAGCAGCAGAGGAGCTCCTGGGAGAACCGCTTGCTCCTCTTGCTATCAGCTCAGGTATCTCTGATACAAACCTCACGAAAAATGGCTAAACAAGCAGGTTAAAGAAATGTGTGCAGATTTATTTATGTATCTTCCACTGCTTGCTCTGGGGAATGAGTAAAAAGAAAGTAAGGAATTAGGAGTTACTTATCCACCAGAAACACTTTTTAGTCTTTTATCTGTTTTCCTCATAGGTGCCATTTTCATATAAATATGAAGACTATATGTACTTAGGAACATAATGCTGGCTTGGGGTGCATATAGGAGATATAAAGGACGTTGGATAAATTGGAGATAATTTAGCTTTTATATATACATAAATATAGATATACACATCATTACTATTTTATTTATGCGTGTGTGTTTACACATACAGATCTTATATTTACATATTTATAGAAATGCTGAATGTATTGAATACTATCAGAGACAGCTCACAGATAAAAGAAACCCTGAGAGCTAATGAATGTAAAAAGAAGAAAACAAATATAAAATAGTGATAAATCAATAGTCTCACCTTTTTCTTCTGTTACTAGAAGTAAATTACATTGCTGAACAAATACATTTTTTACCCCACAGTCTACTGTAGTGAAGGTGGTCATAAACAGCCTTCCTTCTTCTTTAGCTTGCTGGTTTTCTATTTTTCAAACAAAAATTATCACAACTTTCCTTGGAAACCAAGCCATAAGTATCACTTTGCCCAAAATTCACTTTTCCACCTAAATATCCCCCTTGGTGCTGCTGTTTGATGCCATGGGGGCACCGGGATAGCCCAGCATCTGCCTTGCTGTGGGGCATGGTGGGGTTGTGAGGGAAATCAGAGCAGCTTTCATCAAGCCTTGCTTTAAAGCGGCACCAGACGGTGCCAGGAATGTATGCCTGGATAGGACATCGCACACCGCTCCTCCCTTTGGCACACTCCCTGCTCACGTGAAAGAGGCTGGAGAATTGGAAAGAGGAATTTTTAGCATTGAAGTGGAATTTCACACCTTTTCTGAGATGATGTTTCAGTTTTTGCCTTTTTTTTTTCTGCAATGGTTCTTGGCATTTCTAAACCAAATTGAACATGAGCTTTAAAGGCTGGATGCTCTCCTGAAGGGCAGGTTCCTCTGTCTGATCTGGACCCCCAACCCCAAGCATTTGGCAAAATAAATGTGAAATTACTTAGTCTGTGCAGGTGAAACTCTCCCCGTGTTGTTCATGGGCCGTTTTTTTTCAGTGGCTTCTCTTCCACAGACAAGACAATGGGAGATGGTATTTGGAAACAAAAATACCTGTCCTCGGTAGGGCTGCTCATGCCCTGTCTGTAGCAGATGGCCGCCTCTCAGTTCCCTTTGAATTGCTCTCAGTGCATTACTTGGTTTTCAATTTCATTCCCTTTCCTAGGAGCAACCTCAGCTTTATGTTTCCCTTTTAAGCTGATTGAAATAAAGTATTTGAACAAATGTCATGGGCACTTAGAAATCTCTCCTCTGTTTGCTCTCCTTTGCTTTTATTCTGTCCACCTTCTGCAGTACCAGCTCTTAAAGCTTTGAGTGCCGTCTATCTAAATTAATGCATCTTGTAGGCAGGATACCATACAAATTCATTAATTTTTTGTGTATTGGAAATATGCCTTTATTAAGTCTCTGCTCATGTTTTTCCGATGGCTGAATAGTTGAGCTTCTTTATAAACCATCAGCAAAGAGATGGTGGCTCCTTGAGATCCATCAGATACATACCTCTGGGAGCGTGTTCTTCATCCAACAAACATTTACAGTCAGTACAGAAAACAGGCCCCAAAGAAGAAGTTTTGTGTTCTTCCAAACTCCTTTCAAAACATCCGCTGTTGTGTGCATGACTCCTGGAGGTTCAGGCGGGCAGATCCAGGCAGGGTTTCCATCTCAGGGAGGTAATCCTGCACCCCCATCTCCCCCAGGGTTTGTGTGCTCCTTGGGCAGCCCCATCCCTGGTGCGGGAGGTGACGTGTCTTCTTTCAAGCCATGTTGTCACCATAGCCACCCAGATGATCCTTCCCCTTCCTTCCTCCCCTCCACCCAGAGGAGATGCCTGCTCCCAGGGCACAGAGCTACTGCTGGGTTACATCTGCTTTGCATGGTGGGCATGAGATTGGCACCCACCTGGGAGAGCTTCATCGTGTTTCTCCAAGCAGAAAAGTCCATAAACCTTTGGTTGAAACCTTTGGCTCCTCAGGGCAATGGGAGCAGTTCCATATATCATCTTTTTCAGACATGGTTGTCAGGGCTCTGAGGACACTAATAAGTCTTAATGGCCCTAACCAGCCTCACCTGGATTCTCCACCCACATCCCTGGGCCCAGGAGCTCTATTTAAGCTCAGCAGTTGGCCCTTACTCATAAGCTATGGTGGAGGGGTGCTAGTCTGGTAGTTGCTGAGCCTTGTCCTAAACCTAGTCAGAGGGCTGACTCCCAACATTGAACTTGGACCTGCTTCATCACCATGTTATTGCCTTATGAGCTGGACTCTTGGCTGGACCTGGCTGCTGTCTCAGGGTCTGCTCTGCTCACCTTGCTCCCTGTCCCTTGAGGAGCAGCCCTGCTTTTTCTGCTCCCTCACAGTGATGTGGGGACTTGAGGCTTTGCATGGAGGGCTCAAGAGTCACAGTTTCCACATTGCCTGTTCCTACCCTGAGGCTGCAGGTTCCCTCTTGGAGACCTGTCCTGCTGAGCACCTGGAGAGGTTAAGAACAGCACTACCAGCAGAGATGCAGTCAGACTGGGTCACTTGGTGGTGATGCACGGGTATGGAAGCAGGGACTAATGTAACTACACTGGCACTACACAGTGCTGGTGGTTGGGTCTGTCACCTAACTCTCTCTGTCCATCCCTAGAAAAGCTCAGCAGAAGGACCATGGGGTCATGCTGATGGCAAGGGCAATGGCAGTTGTGACAGTCTCCAGTGGCTGAAAGGTAGGGAAGGGAAGATGATGCAGGATGCTCTGCGACACTTCTAGCCACACTGATACTGGGTGGCTGCGCTGGCACCACGCTTCCTGTGCATCAGGCTCTGCACACCAAGCAGCACCTGAAGAGTCTGCAGACCAGACTCTGCGCGTTGCTACAATGTCCTTGGCTTGTATACAGTTCATGTCTCAAACTGAGGTCCTGATCTTTATGGCTTCCTCTAGGTGTGATGTTCTTAAGCCCTCACGTAGATGGGAGGTCTGTGTCTGGACTCTGCAAACCACTCTGGTTCCCCCCGTGAGATGCCCACTCTGCATTTCCAGGGCTCTGAGCACAGATGTGTTTATTTAACTGATTTTCATAGATTTCTTCCAGTGATGCAGAGAGAGTGAAAGAGCTGTGTACATTAAATGAAGGCAGTGTAAAAAAATCAATTTAACTCCCATCTGAGTTGCACAGAGAAGGGAATAAATTGAAAATTATTTTTAAAATGACAATTTTGATTGTTCCCACTGCCAGCTGGACCAGTTCCTTCTGCTGCGGGAACTGCAGCCCTGGCCAGGAATACTGGAGATGTGTCTGGGTCAAGCAGCTTCAGAGAACAAAAAGACCAAAGACCAGCAGAAATAATTGAAAAGTGCCCACGTTAATACTGGTTTCAGGCAGGAGTGAGGAGCGCTGGCTGTCCAAGCCCCTGGCTTGCAGAGGTGGATGTAGATACACATAAAGTACTTACCTATGCCTTGATAGTCCTTGAGGATGGACTGATGGGGAGGAGGCTGGTGTTCAGCTGATGCCACTTTCCAATCCCTGGTGCTGGTGGTCACACCCTTGGTTAAGGGCAGGTCCCACCCATGGAGATGCTCTGTACTGTCATGCTTGTCACTGCAATGTCACTTCAAAGTAGATCTGGGCACAGTGCCCCAGGATAGGAATTTAGTGGTTAGAAAATATTTGTGACTCCTTGTCAGCACTGTGGAGCTTTTAATGTGAAACTACAAAAGTAACTCCAAAAAGGAGATAATTCTGTTCAGTTTGCTTTTTTAATATGAATTTCCTTGGTTTCAAAAATTTTTGAATGTGCTTTTTTCTCTGCTGCTGAAGTTAAATGAAAACACCATCCTTCCATTTGAAAGAAGGGATTCATTTTAACAATAGATTTGATTTATTTTCTTTGCAATTTTGGCCCCAAATGCGAGGTGTGATTATTTGTAAGGAAAACAGGCTAATGGCTAAAATAGATGCAGTGACCAGACTCAGAGGAGCAATCCCAGACATGGCACCTGGCCAGCCTTGTCCTCCTGGGCTACTAGGGAAGCTACTGTCCCTGCAAGATCCCATGGAGGAACTGCTCACCAAAGACCCATGCCAAGAAAGTAGGGGGTGAAGGGTGCTTCTTACGGAGCATGTTGGGGTGGAAGCTTGGGACTGAATAAGAGAACCTGGGGTTTGTCCAGGACTTATGGGATGTTTAGAGGAAGGACCAAAAGAGGTGAAAAGACCAAGGTGGCAGGGAGGAATGAATGTGGGAAAAGGGGGACAAAACCAGCTGGTATTGAGAAAGATGATCTCAGCAGCCTGCCCCATTGAGTAGGAAAGAGAGCCAACAGGACAACTAGGAAAGGGATAACAGATGGAGAGGAGTGTTGATATTGACCTGGCTTTGCCTGTGGGAAGGGAGACTTGCAGATCTGGATGCTTCCCTGGAGACTGCTCATCACCCAAGGTTCACAGGGGAGAGCTGCAAGGCCATGGCTGCAAGCACCACCTGTGGCTGGGTGCTTGAGGAAGCCCAACCAGGGGTATCCTCCAAGAAGGGTTCTTTTCCCAGTGTCCTCACAAGGCAGCAACAAGATGGGTGAACACTGGGTGCATACCTGGCCTTGCCATATCTGTCAGTGGGTTGCAGGGAGGAGGAGGGACCACAAACAGGAGAGAAGGTAGGAAATAGGAGCTGGAGGGACCCTGGGGAATGGGTGTGGAGGGGAGCAGAGGTGGGTGCACTTTGGGAGGGGACATGGGCCAAAGTTCAGCTGTTCCCAGCAGAAGGCATGTGGCAAGTCCCCCATGGGAATGGCTGCTTTCCCTGGGAAGGAGGCACTTGGCTGCATGGAGGGATTTTAGCTGGACACCTGAACCCTGTGGTCCCTCCTGCCTGCTCCAGCCCTGCCACCCCAGGGACCCTGGATGCACCCCACCACATCACTGCAAAGCCCAGAGCCTGCCCCAGACCTTCCCAGGCTGCTTCTTGCTGTGAGAAAAGGGAAAGTCCCAGGTGAGCTTTCTGAGAAACACAGCATGTCCCTGCTTCTGCTTATTAGCACATCTCTCACCCAACACCCTGGCTGCAAAAAGTCTGTGTGTCCAGCCTCCAGCTCCAACATGCTGGAGCATTGCAGGGGTGCAAGTGCTGCCTCTGTGGTGCAGTGAGGCCAACCCCACTGCACTGGGCACATGCCTGGGTAAGGTTTCCCACTGCTCTGGTGACCTGGGCTACCCTCCAGCCCCAGGGGACAGACAGTTGCAGGTAAAGTTGGCGCTGAATGTTCAAAAAAATCCTCATTTGTGGCACTCATTGGGTGGATGACTAGAAAAATCTGTTTTTAAAATCATCATCTTGAGTTCTGGGTGTTCAGTTTTGGTTTCTGATCATGCAATGTTTCCATTTTCAGGCTTCCTTTTAAAACCAAACGGTGAGCTTATTTTTTGTCTTCACGTAAGTAACTGGACACTAGCCAGAGGAGAGGCTTTGCAGCTGCATGAAAAGAGAAAATGCCAAGCTCTGTAATGCAGGGGGACCAGCAGCCCTGTTTTTAGGGATGGGTTTAGCCTCAGCCTTTGCAGCAGGAGTGTGGCAGGTCCAGCTCAGCCCTCCTCCCTCAAAGGGCTGTGCTTTGTACCCTCCACGCCCTCCCCAGTCCTGCTGGCTGCAGAGCTGGGAGTGATCTTTTTTCCTGCAAGTGCTGCAAGTTAGGGGTGCAGGCTGCTCCCTGGGCTGCTGACTGGTTTCCCCAGCTGTGACATGAACCCGTCCCCTTGCTAGGGAGGCTGCAGTAGTGACAGGGGTGGCAGGTAGACTTCACTGAAGTGATGCCAGAGTCTGCTCTGGACCTGCCCTCCATACCTGGGATGCCTTTAGGACAGGAGATGCTTTGGTGCCAGAATAATTCAGTCCCAAACCCAAGGCCAATGCTCAAGCACTAACGCTTGTTTCCACTTGGTCTCTCTCTCCCATGAAAGGGCTCTGAGAAAATAACATACTCACAGGATTCTGCTCTGATCTAAATGGTAGGAGGGGGGAATTTGGCTACAGTGGCTTGAAATGGGAGCAATCAGGGCACCAGACACCAATACAAGAGATGGGCTGATTCCCCTCACCCTACTATACCCCATCCCAGTTAAACCAGCACCTGCTTGTGCATCATCAGCATTTGCACATGCTAGTTGAAGCTTTCCTTTGCCAGTCAAAGCATTTCCCTTGCCTCTGTCCCCATCCAGCAACCAAGGGGGGAAGGACTAAGGCTGGAAATGAAAATGGCAGACCACGTCTCACAGAGGGCATGTTCCTTGCTGCCTCACTCTTCTGAAGACATTTGTTCTGTGTGGCAGGAGGGGACAGGGTGACAGGTTACAGGGAGCTTTTGGCTGGTGGTGCTGCCCTGTGTGTCAATGGCTGCACTGTGGTGTGGCCCAGGATTGGAGGGGACGAGCTGGCAGGAACAGAGATGGAAAACAGGGAGATCTTCCACTGTTTCCCTTTGAAAGGGAATAACTGGCAATATTGGCATATCTCCAGCAGTTGCAGAAAGAAGTATCTCCTTTTCTTATTTTGAATGGCCTTAAAAAAGAGGTTTTGTAAATTCTCTGTTGCTAATAGTTAAGAAGTCAATCTCTTAGTAAACCCCTTTGGTCCACCACAAACATGTCTGTCTCAGATTTCCCCTTTTAGGGATTTTCTGGTTGCTCTTTTGTTCCTGTTCAAAATCTCAGAATGTGTCTTACAAAATATAACTCCAGTCCTCTGTGCAGCTGGGCACAATAACGACCATCAAAAAACTCACTTGGGCTGGGGTCTGAAACTGGGCATGAACTCCTGCAAGTTGTTTTTGGGACAGAAAGGATTATGAAATCCTTCCAGCCAAACCATTCCTCTTGCTCTGTGGAGTAGAGAAAAGTGGGACTGATTATACCTCATCCTGATAGCCTGGAGTTGGCCCATCTCCCTTTCTCTCTCATGTTCACTTACCCCCAGTCTTAGGTGTCTCTGGGATATTTTGGGGGCATTTCTGAGGAGAATCTTCCATTCCATGGTAAACTCCCCCTGTGCACAATCTCCTTCCCACATCTGCTCCCAGCCCAGCGCCAGCAACGTGGCAAGCCCATGGCATTGTTTATGGCCATGATGTATTCACCTGATAATGTGTCTTTGCTTATTGAGTTTACATTTGCTCTCTAAAGAGGCAAATTTATTTATGACCTATAATAAAAGCTGTTTGGTGACCAAAAAAAAAAAATGCTTGTAGCAATGAAGCAAAATTGCTCATGTACCCACAGCAGGAGGCTGCTCTGGGGAGTGTGGCTGGAGAAGTGGTGTCATGGTGCTGGTCCATGGATGTCCTGTCCCTGGGGTGAGATGGTGGCCAGGGTCAGTGCTGGCCATGCATGGAGAAGACTGAGCTTGACCACGTTCAGTGGTGGTCTCAAAATCCCCCAAGAAACTCAGATTTCCCCTTGGCTCACATCTGAGAGGAGCACAAGATGTGGCCATGAGCACAGGAATGATGTGGGGAAGATCCTTTCTGTCTCAGTACATCATGTCCAACAGCCAGCAAACAGCACAGTTGCCTTTTCAGCGAGACAGTGCCTTCAAATGCCAAATGTTTCTGTAAAATTTTGCCAAAATGGTTAACTTTCTGGTAGGTATCGGGGAGGGAAGAGTTAAGCTTTCAAAACCAGAACATTTTATTTTTGTAACCAAAAATTCATACTCTCCACCCAAAACAACATTGAAGACCAGGGTATATTTGAGCCTGTCAGCTCTGCTTTGCTCTCCATTGTTAAAAAAACCCTCACTGCTCCCTGCCTGAAAAATGTCAGAGGGAAATTGAAAAATAAAATTTTCCCCTTTTCCTGCTGCCACACCTGTTTTCCTTCAACCACAACTGGCATTTCTCCAAGCATCTTGACAAGCTCTCTGCCGGTGGGTACTGCTGGAGCTGGGTGCAAGTGATTGGGGGGGGATCCTGGCACCCGCAGAGCCCAGAGATGCCCAAACATGGTGGGGTGCTGCTTCTCCCCAGGGGTGTGAGCAGAAGCATGGGACCCCATCTCTGATAAGCTGTCCCTCTGTAAAGGGGGGGGTAAGGAGAAGGAAGGAAAGGCTTTGGTACAGGTGTATTATGAAGATGGAGAGACTCAGATATAAATCACAAGTGCCCCAAAAATACTGGAATAGCATCACTGTGATATTGAGGGTAACAGCACAAAGAGCGGCTCAGTGCAGTGGCAGTTGCAGTTGCTTCACCTACTCAACAGCTTAAAAGCATGGAAATAAGTTAAAAGGCAAGTCACTCACACTTTTTATCACCTTGCTATCAGCTGTGCTGCAGGCGCTGCCACCTCCCTGGCTGCCTGCAGGGATGGCAGCCTCAGCTTTGCCTGTTTGTGTCACATGGCTGAAAAACAAGGGCTGCTCAACACCTCCGAAAGTGCCCACTAATAGAAGTGGAACGGGGCATGTACAAGCTGAGCACCTAAAGTTCCTCAAGGTGCAGGCCACCTACCCGGCATCTCTTGTCATGTCACCTCACTTGTCAGTGGATTCTTAGTGCTGCTGGAGCTGGGGCAGCCCAAATAACAGCATCTGGGCTGGAAACCCACCGAGCTGTCTTGCTAGTCCTTGTGGGCCAGGTGTGTTATCCAACTGGGTTGCTTTTCCTGCACATAAAGGCACGTCGCCCAGCCAAAGTGCTTGCTCACGCCCTCAGAGCTAAGCAAACCGGAGCAGGACCTAGGAAGTGCTTTGCAAGCTCAGGGACAAAATATTACACTAACATTAGGGAAAGTGAAGGCATCTTGGCAATTACTTCAGAACTGAGCTTGCAAGTCTGCTGGTTTTGTTCGTGTTCATCTGAAAGCCTTTGACACATCCGTGCTGTATGTTTCTTTTATGAATATGCAAATCAAAGCAGTGAAATTACAGATAATGATATGTAGTCAAAACTTTTCAGAAGTTAATGCATATTCCTTATTTTGCAGATTTCTATCACATTTGTATTTGCAAAATAGATGAGATAATGCCACTCAAGGGAACAGCTTTCCTGTCACTGAAGCAGTGATACACCTTTCAGATCCCACCCTGGAGGGCTGCCAACTCCCTTCCCAGCACTGGGGTCCCTCCTGCAGGGATGGGGTCACACCGAGCGCCTGGGCACCAGTGCCCCAGGTCCTTGAAGCAGAGCCAAGCTGCTGTGTAGTTTCAAGGGCTGTGCGGTTGGACTGACGCACTGCCTTTCTCCCATAGCCCCGCTGCGATACCGTGGTTCTGCTGTGGAACTGGGACAAAACCCTGTGGGGGAAACTGTGTTGGGTCCCAGGCTTCTGAGGCAGGCCGGGCACTGGAGACTGATGGTCACCTGCATGGGGTGCCCGGCACTTCAGAGATCAGCCACAGCGGTCTGTGCAGCATGGAGGGGTTTCTCTTGGAAAACAAAAATACTAATTTGATCATTTTTTGCTATCTTGCTATAAGCCTAACTTCAGACGCGACAGTAACATAAAACCGATGCGATAAAATACTTTTGAAGATGAGGATATCTTTCCAAAAAGCAATTCAATATTTTTCCAAAGTGAAGGTTTCAAAATAATGCTGGCCTGGTGAGGGTTCTTGTTAAGGGGGAATGTTATATACAATATGGGGGATTTTACACGAATATTTCTTTTTATTTGGCTTTAGGAGAAATGTCAGAATGCTACCATGTAGTGGAAATACGGAGTTTGACCAGAGTGCTCCTGATTCAGACTCATTCACTGCTGTTCCTGCGATGTTCCCCGTTACCAGGTGAGACGCAGTGCTCACCTCTGTTCCTCACTCTGCTTTCACTCCTTCCTGAGCACCCAGTGCATGGCAGACATAATTCACTGTAGGCTGCACTAGCAAGCTCTATCCCTTTGGTCATCAAGTGTTTCATGGCAAATCCACGGGGGCTGTCCTGCAGCACTGGGGCTTCTGGCAGTGCCTTGCCCAAGCTCTCTGCACGCTGCTGGGCCTCCTACAGTCCTGGGGACTGCCTGTACCTCATCGTGCTCCCAGCTAGTCTAATTCCTCCATTTCATCCTGTCTCTGCTGCATTCTCAGTTCATCCCCATCAGCAGCTTCCTTTTGATTTTTAAGAGGAACCAGCCTGGGCTGCCATGGAGGATACACATCAACCATGGTTGAGGGTACTCATGAGAGCATCTTTGCTCCTCTCAGTCCAGCTCTGGTGGGATTTTGACCCTTTTGTGCTCTGTTATCCCCCAAAATTAATTTCATCACCTTTAATAATGTGTGTGGGCGAGCAGTTTCCAGCAAGTGACACCCGCCGAGGAGCCTGGCAGCAGCTGGCGAGCCCTCCTCCCTTCCCCCCTCCTCTTTCTCTTTCTTCTTGCAAACACCTACATCCTTCCTGTATTGTTTCAAACCGCAAGATAATAAATTGAGAAGCAAATGCTGTCAAACGGCGAGTGGAAAGGTCTGTGGGGGGAGGTGGACCTCTGCGCCTCTGGCGCTCCACCTCCCCCTGCAAATATCACCGGAAACCTCTGTCCTGTTACTTGCATAACCGGGGCTGGGGTGCCGGGCTGCTCACCCCAAAACAGCAGCGCTCGGTCAAGCCCCTGATCTTCTCCAGCCTTTTTTGTTCATCGCGTCCCTCGCCACCTCTCCTGCAGCCCCAGCAGCCAGACACAGCAGCCCAAGGCTTGTGGCATGGGGCTCTTCTGCTTCTGGGAGCTCCTTGCTGGATTCTCGCCAGCAGTTATTTTAGCAAAGAGCTTTTTTCAAGTTTTTGAATAGCTCTTCTAGCTGTTGTTGGGCCATCTCCATCCCGGCTCTGTGTTTGCTGCGGGAGAGGGAATGGATGCCCCATGCTGGGTTGGCAAGGCTGGGAAGAGGGTGCTCCATGTAGCACCTAGGTCCTGCTCTGCCTTGGGGAGTTTGGACTAAGGGTGCTAAAGTAAGCGAGAGCGGCAGCGCAGTAGTGATGCTGGAGGAGAACGCTGAGGCTGCCAGCACCCACACAGCAGGCAGGGGAGACAACTCCAGGCAGGCACAACCCAATGATTTGCTGCTGGCAGGAAAATCCAGGGAAAAATCAGGAATGCCTTCCCGAGCCAGCCGAGGTCCCCCTGGCTTGGGTGTGAATCTGTGGGCAAAGCAATCCTTGTCCTGCATCACTGTCCCATGAGTTTGGGAGCCTGACTACTGAGTGAGGTCTGCTCCTATAGAAAGGAATAAACCCAGGGCCTGTCCATCTTGCTGTCCCTTGAGTTGTCTCAAAAATGTGTCTCTGGGTGACTGTGTCCATGCCCAGCAGCTCCAGGGTGGCCAGCTGAGCCAGTCCCCTGCTGCAGCACCCAACAGCCTCATGCCAGTGTGGCTTTGGGGTTGGATTTATAAAATACCAGGCTTGCAAGGGGGGAAAGGAGAGGCGATGAAAAGCAGGAGGGGTGGGCATGCTTGAGCCTCCCAGCACCAGCTGGGCTGGGTGCTGAGCACGGTCCTGGGTGCAGGGTGCACCTTGCCCTGCACAGTGTGGCGATTGATGCCTTCCTGCAGCCCTGGCTCCTGCAGCAGGACAGGGATGTGGGACCACCACAGGATCAGGGCCACTGCAGGACAAGGACCGCCACAGGACCAGGACTGCTGCAGAAGACCAAGTTTTGTTTTCACCCAGGTGTAAATCCAGCACAAAAGTGAGCATAACTGCCTGGTGGCTGTCTGGGCCACAATAACTTCTGTTTTGGGAGCTGGGAGAGCAGAGCATGAGCAGAACTGCTGAACCGTGTCTGTGCAAAACATGGTTGCAGACATATGGTCAAAGCCTGGGAGATGCATTTAGCTCATTTTTTTGGCCTTGTTTCTATGAAAACCCTGAAGAGTTTGCAAGGGACCTGTAAGTGCTCCTTACACACAAGGTGGAGAGGGTCAAGAGGACCACAGAGAAACTTTGCTTTGAGGAGGAGGACACTTGAGAAATACAGAACAAACTGTACTGCTGTGATACCAGGTGCACTGAGGTCTCTACACATGCAGTAGCTGGGCTCTGAAATGCTGCCTCTCCTCCGCAGTGAGCAACACAGAGATGTGGGGACAAAACATAGGGTGACCATGTGGGCTGTGTGCCCCAAAGCTGCCTGCAAGGTGGGGTGACAGCCCTGCCCCACGTGTCCCCCAGCCCTGCTCCGCTGAGCCCTGTGCGCATTCGAAGTCATGTTGGCAGTAGATTATACTCACTGCTGCTTGAAACCCCAGAGCATATTTCATGCCTAAAACATTATAATTAGGAAGAATAGTGAAAAGCTGCATGAACAGAAGGCTCCTGTGACTCTCCAGGAACTGCCAGCTGGGCACTGGCAGTTCAGGCATGCACCGTATCATCCGGCTTCGAGGAAAACCTTTGTTCAGGTTGGGTTGTCACAGCCAAACACTTCCCTTGCACCTCTGAGATGGAGGCACCTGGGAAGGTCAAGCCAGTTTCCAGACAGGCAGCATTTAATGGGATTTTGTTCTTGATATACTTGGAGGTTATCCTAGGGCAAATACTTAGGTCTTGATAAGACAAGGCAGGGCTTCAAGGGAGCTCGGAATACTGCTGCACTTCTCTGCAACTGATATCCCATGCTGTACACAGTCAGAGAGATGGTCTGCATCTCCAGAAGTAGTGCTGGGTGATGCTATTTTGGGAGAGCACATGGGCCTGGCTATATCCTGTAGTCCATTCCCCATGCACTCCACCAGCACCTGCAGCTGCAGCACTGGCCATGGACGTGGGAACGCCTCTATTTGTCTCAGTCTCCACTTGCGGGGTTGTTGTCCTTGAATGTCTCTAAGCCCTTTTTAACCCTGATGGTACGTAATGGTACCTAATGTTACCTGATGGTACCTAATAGCACCATCACCACACCAACCCCCATCATGGTAGGTCCTGGGGACACAGAATTGAGTGGAGCTGCCAGTCCAGATGCCAGTTTGCAAAGGCAAACTCTTTCTGTTCCCCAAATTAACTGATTTCCTTAAAATGTTGTGCAGAAATGCACAGGGGAGTTTCAGGAGCTCAGCTATGTGTGCTCCACCTTTCTCAGTATCGAGGCCATCCGATGCCCGTGGCGTGCCTTGTGTGCCGGGATGAGCTGATGCGGAGCAGTGCCTGGTGCAAGGACCCAGAACACAGCTGCAAAACCAACCCCTGCAGTGGCAGACACTGCTGTAAACACTATGTTGGTGGGTTGACCATGGGTTCACCTACTGCCTGAGCACATGAATAAATCTGAACTTTGTGGTCTGTGCCCACTGATGCTGGGGCCTCTCTCCACTTGTGTGGTGGTTTGGCTTGGTGCAAAGCTGGTGGTTTAAAAACCAGGGTACTCAAATGTTACCATGCTACAGCTTAAAGCCAACTTGATCTAAAACCCACTGAAAGCACTGAAGGATCATCTGTTCCTTGCAGTGTATTTTGAATCAGGCCTGCACAGGCTGGGTTGTTATACCCTTAGGCATGAAATTTTGGGTTTTAGGGAGCAGCCCAAGCAATCAGTGGGGCTAACTATGGAGCATCGCCCAAGGACGGACAGGCTCATGGAGTCTGGACAGCACCTGCTGATAGCTCCTGCAAGCTCATCACAGGGTGTGCCAAACCCAGTGCTGCAGTTACACTTCATATCAGCTAAGACCCTCAGCTGCTTTTATCTATGCTAAACCATGCAGGAAGATCAGCAGGCTGGCTGCTGTTGCTGAACCTGGCAAGGGATGTAGGAGCTGAACTTGCAGGTGGGTTGAGGCTCTGCCACGTTAAGTCCTGCAGAAAGTCATCTTTCTGGTCTGATGTCAAGCAGAACATAGCTATTTCCACCTGCAAAAGGCAATATTACACAGTGCAGTCTAATGAAGCAACAGTTTCCCCAAGGAAAATATCCAAGCATTGAAGAAATGACCCATTTTGTGCTCACTCAACTCTTAAAGAGCTGGACTGATTATTTCCATGGCTGCCCTACCTGGAGCATCCTGCAGAGACCATGTGTCCAGTGTGCTGATGTCTATGCAAATCCAGAACAAGAGACACCCCAAAAGGTTTTCAGTCGCTCCCCTGGGAGGCTCTGCAGTCCCCTGCCTTCCTGCCTGGGCTGCGAGGGAAAGGATTTTCCTGTTGGAGGAACTAAAGAGAAGGATGCAGTGGAGGTGCATTATTACCTTTTCATAGGAAATTTCTTGATGAAAGCAAAAAAAAAGTTTATGTCTCCTTCTGTATTCACATTTTCTTTTCATTTTGGGTTTTGAGAAAGAAGAAATTATTTATGTCTCCAGTTCCTTCCTTCTCTCTCTCTTGTTTCTCTCTTTCTCTCCCTCTGTACCAAAAATGAGAAGACAAAGGGATGGATGGCAAATGTTTGTAGGGAAGAGGAGACTTTCTCCAGGTTTTTGAGTCTTTTTAACTCTATAGCTTTAAATAATGCCTGCAACTGTGTAAAAATGGCAACTTGAAAAGGAAAAGTGAAGTGTTGAGACATTTCGGTACAGAAAAATCAATTCTTGGGCATTTCTTGCTTTAATGCATTCAGTGTTATGAAGGGGTCAAAGAAAAAAAAAACCAACCCCGACCTAGAAACATGAAACTCTTGAGTGAGAGTCTTGAATTGCTGACAGGGTTCTAGAAATCAAAATTTTCTAATCTGTAAAATGGGAATGGTGCATTTGTCTTGCAACATGACTTTAGATTGCTTTTCAATTATTCAAAAGAAGATATTTAGCTATTTCTTCTCTTGATATTTGGAGCTCCAAACCTGTTGTAGGCTTTGATCTGTGAATGTTTCCAGTGGAATTACTGACTACTGAGAAAGGCCCTGAGTGCCCGTGGTGTTTTGGGAGAAACACCCCCAAAAATCTGGGGAGTTTTTGTGTGTGTTTTTTTTTCTACCCATTTGAGCCAATGCTTTGGTGCCAGCAAAGGGGACAGCCCTGGGAGGTAGCCAGCTCCCCTGTGAGCGCTGCTGAAGCTCCAGGGGGGAAGTTGGGACTTGCCCACCTGGGTGACAGCAGTGAGTGGGACCATTCGTGGGCTGAAGCTCATTTTGCCCATTGTCAGGGCAATTAGTGTGACTTGTTCTGGGCCTTATTAATTCAGCCTTGCTTTACAGGCTGGCTCTCCCTAGAGAGGGCAGCAAAGCTGTGGTCCTTCACAATGCTCACTCGGTGACCGAGGTGATACGAGAAACTTCTAGCAGATGGGTTTTAAGGGTGGAAAAGGCCTTCAAGTCCGTCCTGTCACACCTTTTTCCTCTGATAATTTTAGAAGCTGAAAGAGCCTCTCCATGTGCCATTTCCAGAGTATTGGCAGGGAAACTAGGGGAGTGCTTGTGGCCTTTTTTGATCTGTATCCCCCAGTTATTCAGGTGAGTGGGAGAGAGCACAAGCCCTCTAAAGGGCAGTACTACTCAAGCCCTCTGCCAAAAGACCAGCCACAATTAAAGCAGTCAAATAAAGCTCTAATTATAAAAACTCCCCACATAACTACAGAAATATTTTGTGTAAATTGCTAGAGAAAAAATTTAGTATAAACTGTGCTCCAAGCCAATAAATCTACTTGCAGTGTAGTGCCTCCGGAGACGGTATCTAGTGAATGTCTGTGTGTTCCAGAAAAAGAAAAAAGGTTCAATATGTTCTGAAATGCCTTTATCCTGTTTCTCTGCTAACTTCCCCCAAGCCGTTCTGTCTCCTGGAGAAATCCCAAATCCCTGGGACTTCTTCCAGCTGTCCTCTTTATTGTGGGAGTTACAAGCTCCTAATCAGGAAACAGAAATGATTGCATGTTACATTATGCCCCAACAGGATGGAGAGAGGCAGTCTGACTTTTGACATCCAGCTACCAGATTCCTGCTGCTGATGCTGCACGGAGCACAAAGGGGTACTGCATGAAGCTGACTGCAGTAGAGATGGATCTGAAAGCCCATGTGGCTCTCTCCAGCCAGCCCTCCTTGCTCCCTTTTGCTCCCATCAGATGTGGGGTGCAACCAGTGGTCCTGGTGTTCCCCATGGGACTGGACTGCAGGTTAGAATCAGGGATGGAGGGAGCCATAATCCCCAGACATGACTACAGGGGGGACATGACCAGCCCATGCATGATCAGGAGGGATCTAGAGGGGAATTGCCATTTCTGCCTAGATATTTCTCAGATACCAACAGGCCTTATGGATTTTCTGCTATATATTGCTAATAGGCAGCATTTTTTGTTTCCCCCTCTGTTGGGAGCCACAGGAGGGACTGGGGAGCAGAATGACCCCAGTAGTGGAGCAGCTGCCTAGCTGAACGGTGTCCCAGTGGTGTGGGTGCTGTGGGGCAGGGATGCTCAGCCACGGGGTGGATGGGTGTAAGAAGAGGACGAGGACACATCAAACTCCAGAAGACCCTCTAGGTTAGATGCAACTCAGGCTCTGTAGTCTGCCTATTTTTCTACTGTTAAATTGTCACCAGACTGGTGGTGCCTCTAACAGGTGGGCTTATTTTGCTCATTTCCTCGGGGCTAATCCTGTCAACTGCTTCAAAGCTCAGGATTTCTATTAGTGGGGTATTGCTGCCTTGCCTGCAGATCTCTGTGCCAGACCCAGGTGGCTACACTCTGTCTGCCGTTCCTTCACAAGCACCAGCCCCATGGGAGATGAGTGGCACAAGGCACGCACATGTGGCCTCTCTCGGCTTTGCAGAAGACACTGACCTATAGTCTTTATCCCATCAAAAGTAGCTGTCATTTTATAGTCATAACTATCTCCCGTGACCAAAAATTCATCTGGAAAGCAGTGAAATGTGCATTAATTACATATTGAAGAGCAGTAAAAGTCTTACTCTTTCCCACAGACTTGCAGTGCAAGAGGCTTCATTCATAATAAAATTTTAATGTAATTACAGGATGAGGAATTACATTCTACTGCCATGACTGAGTGCTGTCAGTGACTAACTTAAGACAGCTGCAGGTGCCCAACCTGGCTGACCTTAAAAACGAGGCCATGGGGAGGGATAGCCCTGCAGCATCTCCTGGTCCTTGCTCCTGTGTCTGGGTGAGGCTCCTGGGAGATGAGGGATGAGGATGCACGAAGTGACTGGGGGGGGGATGTTCAGGATCCCACCAAGGGATGTATTTTTCCCCTGTGATCCTTCTGCATGGGTGAGTTTGCAGTTGGTACTTCAGTGATGGATGGGTCAGAGTGAAACACAGATGGTCTCACACCTAACATGCCATCAGGCCATGATGCAAATGGGCCAGGGCTTGGCCTTTCCTTGCATTCCTTTCTCATTTAACCCCATCCTAAAGCTGGTATAGGTGTCTCCATCCATTGTGGCCACAGCCACTGCAGGGCCATGGTGGCAGAAGTGTGGTGCTGGTGGCTGGACAGTGGAGCAGGCTGGGGGAACCTCTGGGCCAGGAGCTGTGGGAATGGGGGCTCTGAGCCACAAGATGGTGATGGAGTCAGGGCAGGAGGGAAGCAGGGCGGGGCGGGGGGGGTCCGTTCTGGCTGAGGCATGAAGACCCAGAGGACCTTGGCAAGGACAGGGGTTGGGGACTGTGAGACCCAAGGCTTTCCACACCAAGAGGGTAAGGGATAGTAAGCAGCATCTGCTCACCTTCCACAGGGTCCTGGCTTGGAGGAGGCAGAAGAACACACAGCCCCACAGCATCTCTTTGTGCTCTAGGAAATCTGATCATCCCACTCTGGCAAATAAGGAGCAATAGGTAATGCACTACCTAGGGAAATTAAACAATGTTGTGAGCAGAGACTCCCTGGTGGGTTCCCAGCTTTTTGCTGCCTTGGAGCCACGATGGGAGCATAAACACACGCAGAAAAGCAAAGCAGTGTGTTGGCAGCAGCCATGGAGGTGTTGGGCTGAGCAACAAGTCATTCAGCTGCACAAATACTTGCAAACGATCTCACCAGTATCATCTGCAAAAATACCCACCTAGTAAGTTCTGCATTATTTGACCTTCTGTCCCCACAAATAATAATGGCAGAGCAACAGAAAGCTCTCTAATATGCTTGCAGTATAATAAAGTAACCCCCACTAGGAATAAAATCTACAGCAATTACTGTGCCAGGTATTATGCTGATTTACCAAATTGCAGTTGAAAGTCAAGAGTTGAGGATACACTGATAAAACATTTGATCTCATATCTGACTCTAAATCACCCTTCTGGCCAGCACAGTATTTCATCCAGAAGAACTGATATTTCTCTCATCTCTCTTCTTCAAAAATCATTGTTCAAACTGATAATTTTGCACTCCTTGTGTATTGGAGTAAGTACTTTGCCTGCACTCTACACTGTGTGATTAGCTGCTAAGGTGATGCTAAATATTTTGGACTGGGCCGCACAAACCTCTCACGGCAGCATGGAGCATACGAAATGGAAGCAAACTGACTGTGGTTCATAACCACAAACACAGTCTCTCTTCTGGGACCTTCTGTCCTTAGAAAGATGGCAAAGATGCATCATGTCATGTTGGCTTGAGGGGTAGACCCTTTCCATCACCTGGTGACAGTGGCGGGCAGAGGGCAGGCAAAGTGTGACAGGCCACTTGCACTGTGCAGCAAGAAGCCCATCGACCCCACACCTGTGCCAATGGGCTGGGTCATGACACAGGTAGAAGTATTTGATGGTGGCCACCACCTTTGTGAAGCACAAGTATGTCTGGTGTGATGAGCTGGAGGTGCTGAGCAGCTAACACTGGGTCTGGCATACATACAACCTCTTTGCCTGGTTGCGTGGCACTGCTGAGCCTGAACTTGGGGGTCCCAGCACTGTACACAGGGGCTGTCCCAGGAGCTGGGTCCCGGCGCTGTTGCATGGTTTCTTCACCACAGACTTGCTCTAGGTCTGACCACTCTACTTCCAGCAGGAGCACAGCGAGGACCGCTGCTCTCACCACCAGCACTGCACAGCAGTCCTACCCCTGATGGGACCTTTGGAGAATGGGGACGCTTGCCGAAGTACAAAGCTGCCCTTGGTGGAGGACCAGGACCTCAGTGGGACTGGCATAAGACTTCTGCTCCTAGCACATGCGCTGTTGTCAGGGTCCTGGGATTTGTCAAATGAAGTCCTTCTTTGATCCTTCTTGCATAAAGTTTTCAATATTGCTTGTCAGGACCGTTTTCCTTTCCATTCCATCATCTTAATAATAATAACACAGATGTAATGAAGACAAACTATCCTCCCAGCACTGCTGGGGCATTTGTGGCCATGGCCCTGTGCTGTGGGCACAGCTCAGGGTGGTGCCTAAGGTGAAACCACAGGCAAAGCCCAGCGCCTTTCTGCACACCACCAACCCATGGAACACCCTGAGCATGCGGGAGGCTGTGTTCTGGTGGGGTGGTGGGATGCTAGTGGGTATCCCTGTTTCTGTGTGAGCTGGGCATTGCTGTCTGGAGGTACCCCACCCCATCCCAACCAGGGCGGCATGGGCTAGCCCAGAGGGCTGAGTCTGTATGCTCGAAGGGTTAACACCGCCGTGATCCTGCTGATGAGATTTGTTAAACTCCCCGTTACATCCTACAGCACTGCTAATTAAGTCTTCATAAACCAAAGTCAATTAGCCAGGTCTCTCCCTGCCCGTGCCTCTTAACTTCCCTCTCCATCATTAGCCCGATGCCTGGGAACACCTGCCTGGGCCTTGCCTCCCCCGCGGCACTGCAGAGCATGTCTGCCCTGCGAGCCCCCTGCCCCAGAGCTGCTTTGGAGCCTCTTGAGGATCTAGCTGGTGCTTATTGACTGAAAGTGGAAGCGCCACAGCTTGTCCTGCCTGGGAGCGCGACCTCTGCAACTGCTCAGGTGGGAGGAGAGGAGGTGGGGGGGAGCCAATATCCTTCTTCAAATATGGAAAAAATTACCGCAACAAGGAAAGCAATAAATTCTTCCCTATGTTCAAAAGCAAGGGATTTGCTTTGTAGGGAGAGAGATTTAGGTTATCTGCCTGGAATGTAAAGGTTTTGAAAGGGAGGTTAGGCACACAGGGAGGGCTTAGGAAGAGCTGACCCTGCCCTGAGGTGCAAGGGGTGATCGGCCGGCTTCTTGAGACCCAGCTACCACATTTTTTACTAATGTTAATAATAGACCAAGGGTTCAGGCCAAGGAGAGGCTTACCCAGCCATGCCATGGCTGCCAAGCCCATTGCCCCTGGGTGTTCACCCTTGCCTGCCCACTGGGCTGGGGCTGAACCTGTTTGAGGAGATTGGATGCATTTCATGAGCCAACTGTGATAGTGGATTGGAGGCTCAGCTCCCAGTTGCTTCCCTGGAGCAATTCCAGGTCCACAACAAATAGCCAACAGCTGGAATACTGTTTAAGCACAGCTGCCATCATGCAAATTTAGAGATTAGTAGGGATTAAAGGGGTCTGGAACGTTGCATGATTTCTCATTAATGCCCTGGGCTCTGTAATAGCCAACTGCCCTGCATCCCCAAGGTGGCTCCCGCATCGCCACGGCTGGAGATTGGTTGCTGTGACCTGCATGGCTGCCCCATGGCAGCCGCCAGCCCTTTGCCATCGCCTGCCCGCAGACAAGCAGTAACACTGGTAGGCTGGCTAGAAAGTCGTTAAAAGCATGGGTATTGCTTTGTACCGTCAATCCTAAATTGGCAAGGTCACTTGCCACCAAGGAGACCTTCTGGGTGGAGGTTTTTGAACGGCTTCAAACCCACTGTCACAGTGACACAGAGACAATGCAGCTGGGGGCTGCCCGTTGGGGCGCAGGTCTATAGGGCTGCTGGGCATCGTGGACAGGCAACTTCCTTCAGAAAAGGCAAAGCACAGGAACCTGGGGTAATGTGATGCTTCCAGTGGAGACCTCTTCCAGATCTCCTCCCAGGGCTGGAAATGGCTTCCCTGTGATTTCAGAGTCTCAAGGCCATTTACCTGCTATACGCAAAAAAATTAACATTTCAGCAGCTCTCCCTGGAATAAGTCCTATCTCCTTGCTTGATAACAGGGTAAGTTTTCATCTTAATGTTCTATTTTCAACCCCCCCCCTATTTTAATAATTGCATATTTGGAAGAAATCTCCTGGCTCTGATATTGCAGAGTAATTATCTGCTCACCACTAGATAGCCAAGCTGGGCTGAGATGTTATTGCTCGTGCTGTCCTCAGGAAGTTCTATTATGCTCCTCGTTTTATTTTCAAATGGCTCAAGATTACAGAGATAAAAGGAGAGCTTCATGGCCTTATGCTGGCCACCAGCAAGGAAGAGTCCCACATTTATAGCTTTATCAAAGAAGAGCTCTCCTCATTTGTCCATCTCCACAGCTATTGTGCTGTGTCGGTGAGATTTTGCTGTGCTTATACCAGAACAAAATATAGTCACCATGGTCAATGGGACAAGGAACAGGCACTTTTTCTGTTTATACTTGCAGAGAGCAGGAAGCTTGGGGTTAAAAGTGTAACTGCTCTAATGAAAGTTGATTCACAGAGTTACATCTTGATTTCACATCTCTCTCTCTCATGCCGAGAAAGCAAATGGTCTCAGCAGAGAGGACTGCCACTCAATCGCCTTGCAATAATGCTGTGATGGCTTCACAAGTGAAGGAGAACATAGATTTTTATGTCAGGCTGATTGCAGGAGGAGCTTGTGACCTGCCTGGACTTCTGCAAGCCTCTGTGGGGTCCTGCAGCTCCAGGGACTTGCCGTCCCTTGCCACAGTGCCATTTCTTCACATCTCCTGGCATCCAGGGTGGTCTGCTGGGGACTGCTTGGTCCAAACCCACCATGCCCCAAAGCCCCCCTCCATCTCAGAAGGTTTTCCTCATACCCCATCCAGAGCAGGCAGTTTCTGGGTGGGATTTTGGGGTGGGGCTTGTTTGATGCATCAGCATCAGGGCATGTGGGATGATGCTACAGCACGTGTCAACCAGAAGGCACAGTAGGACAACTCCCACCACATGGTCCTTGCCCTGTCCAGTGGCCTGTGCCCCAGCAAGAGCTGGGGCTTGGTATTCTAATGGGGATTTATTGCAATAGGCACAGGGCACAGCAGCAAGTTTTTGTATGTAAAACAATTAGGCAATGAAAATGACCATTTACCTCATCAAAAAAACCCCTTAACTCTGAAGGGTGAGCTCTTCCCTGGTTTAGTAAAATGGTCTGAAAGCTTAAAAATGTTATTTCAAGTTGTTGGAGAACACAAATATTAAGGTCACTTTCATCATAGACAGGTAGCAGTGGGGAAAAATAGGGTCTTAGCTGTGGCATTTGGACCTGAATAAGACCTGATGCCCCTGATTGCATGAGAAACACAGCCATGCCCCAGCTTCACGTTTCATTTAAATGCACACTGGAAGAAATTGGGCCTTATCTAAATGACAGTAACTTGTGTGCTAGTGACACAATGTGGTGGGACTCCTATGGCCAAGCTGTGTCTACAAATGGGCTTAAAATGGTACATTAATTAACAGGTTTCCTCCAGGCAGGTGGTCCAGGGTGTGAAATTTCACATCGTGTTATTTTTTATGCCATTTGAATTTTCCATCCTTGCTATGGAAGGATGGAAGTGTCAATTCCATCCTTATGCGTTTTGAATTTTCCATCCTTTTCGTGTCCTTCTCAACCATGCTTCCTAAGAAAAGTTGGAAATGGGGCTCTTGTGGGCATCTGCCCAAGGCCAGCAGGCAGCTTGGTGTCCCCCATGTCTGTGAGGACACTTTCTGTCTGCTCAAGGGTTGGCAGAAGGGAGGAGGGTCGATAGGGCTGGGGCATGGGATAGCTTTGTAAGCAAATGCATAGAGCAACAAGTTATTGCTTGCAAAAGGAAAGTACCCTCTGCTGAGTGTAAAGTTGGCATTTTCCAAGAAAATGAAAGAAAAATGCTTGCCTGTCTGCCATTGCTCAGTGATAGCTTTCATTGCTGGGGTGGTCGCAGATATATTTAATTAAGTAGTATTGGTCCAGAGCAAGGGGGGAGAAAGAGAAAGCAAGTGAGAATGTGATGGGAGAGGAGCGAGGGATGGGAAAGCTTAGAAGGACAAGGACAAGGCAGAGACCTTGCTGGCCAGGACCTTTCCAGGGTGTGCCCCCCGAATAAGGAGAGACCAGTTCCATTCTACTTTTCATATGTTTTATTATAAAGAAAGGTAAGATAAGCATTGTGAACTGAATGTGCCAGGTGCTGCAAAAGCAGCACTGTCAAACAAAATAAAAAATAAAAAAACCCAAAAATGCACCTTATGAGAAACTGTAATTATGGTCTCTAATTTTTCATAAATAGACAAAAATCATTGTCAGCAATTTTTAAATAGATGGACATATGGCAGAAAAAATATAATAATGCCATACAACATGGATATAAATTGTCCATTTCTTGCTGTACAAATAATAGAAACAAGTTTGGCAGGCTTTTTTTGTTGGTTTTTTATACACATCTCCCTTCTATGTATAACTAAAAAATGTGCTACAATTAATATAAAATGCTTTTACTATAAAGTAAACTACTAATTTTTTTCACAAAAAAATCTTAAAGATGTCTTTAGCACAGCTCTAAAACACTTAGTAAACTACTTACAACTATCCAACAAATTATATTTTCATGATCTTTTTCACATTTCTCCTGTTGTATTTTGCCTTCTGCTCTCTCCCCCCACCTACCTAGCAATAGTTTTTATTTATTTTTGTATTTTTTTCGCCAGACATCCAAGGCCTTTGCATGTACAATATTCACACAAACTTCACATTTTCTTGCACAAAGTTTAGTGCTGTTAGCAAGTCAAAAGAGTGCATCCTCCTACTGAGCTGGCCTAATGCTGTAGGACACCAGACCTGGGCCTATGCTGCATCTAAAAGCAGTTCACTAGGAAAGTAGTCTGTAGCTAAGCTGATGGCAAGCAGAAAAATGGTGTCCTTAGTTTAATTTTTTTGTTGGTTTTGTGTTTATTTATTTTTTTATTTTTTTTATTTTTTTTGTTCTTCATGATTTATGAGGTTTTGGGCTTCCACAGAAAGTAGACTTTAGAGTTCAAAAATAATAAAAGAAAACTGCTCTTAGAGCCTGGAAACAAAGCCAGCGACGAGGTGCAGTGGTAGCTCTCTCGTCCATACGACTTGCTCGGTGCCTCTCCGGGTAGTCTGTAAGATAGACCCTCTCAAGTGTCCTTCGTCTGAGCCTCCTTGAAAAGAGATGTTGAGTTTTAGGTGAGGTAGAGTGCCTTGTCCCTTGGCAGCATGCTGTAAGAGAAACGAGAGGCAGCAGGTGAGACAGGCAAGGAAACAGCCGGGAAGTCACCTGGGGGAGCTGAAATTAGCATTGGCACACATGGTCACACACCCGTTTTCAGCCATGCCATGGTTTTTATGGCACTCCATAATGCAAAACGTAAAGTGGTCTGCACCGAGGGACAGGTGTGCTGAGATGAACCACACAGAAGGCACTTGAGAGTAAGAGCCTGGTGCAATTTTACAATTTCAACAATAAGGGCTAAAACACAAATTCCTTCCTGTGGCTTAATTTTTGCTCTTGCTGGCGCTGCAGGGGAGGGCCAACTCTGGATTTCCCTGCAGAGCACACCGGCACGATGCTGGTACCAGCTCCACCGTGGTGCCATGGAGTGCTGTGCCTGGAATCTGCTCCTCGGCCACCGGCTCCCTTCTTCATCACACACTGTACTTAGGCTAAGCCATGGAGATTTAGAAAATGTACACTTGCTTTTGGATAAAATGTATAACTCTGACACTACATAAGGAGTAGTGGGTCTCAAAAATATGATTGAGGGGCTTATGCCTGAAGATGTTTGTGTGTGTCCAGGAGGATTTATATATATTTCATGGCTGAAGAGCATGGGAGCAGGAGACACCATCTGCTTGATGCCGCTCTCCTCCTCTCCCAAAATAAGGACAACTAGAAAAATTAATAAACAGGAAGTGGGGGGAAAACAGTCTTTGAGACAGCAGGATTAGCCTGTCTTTCCTGTGGGTCTGATGAAGACAGCAGGAGGTACAAGGAACCCAAGGAAGACTGCGGTGCTGCCTTACTCGCAGGAGGCTATGGAGGAGGGCTGGTGGGACAGCAGCCAGGCTGTGTGCTCTGCACATCCCTGGCCCACCAGATCTTGAATTGATCACACTAGTGAAGCAATGACTTTGATTTCAAGAGATCCAGGTGAGTCCTGGAGAGGGAAGCCAGCTTACACCACTGAGACACCCGGCGTGCTGACAGCTCAACAGTGAGGTGTATAGACAGGTATCACTGCTCCCTTCCCTGCCTGTAGTACCTGGTGCTTCAACCCTCCATGTGGGCTGGTTGGCACTTTTTTAACTTGCCATAAGCAGTGTCCTACGAGGGAGCCCAGATGCTCTTTTTTTCAGGACATAGTAGAGAGAGGAGTGGCTGACATCCCTCTCCCCTGGCTGATGTCCTATGTGGGTTTTGCTCTGAAATCCAGGCATTTTAATGGGTTTTATCATCTACACAGACCTGGTGGAAACATCATTAGCTCCATAAAGATATCTTGGCCTTAAAAGGTGGTCAAGAACATTACAAAGCTTTGGGAGATTCCAGTGTGTGCATGCATAGGAGTGGAATAATAGTGAAATAGCAGACAGCAAGGTAATGCTGTTGTTGATAGAACTGTCTTCTGATAGAGTGTGGAAGAGTCCACACTTTGTTAATCTCCACATTTTATAATCTGCATTTAAAATGCAGAGTCTTCCCTATTGCACTCAGCAAAGACTTAATGCCACTGAACAGCAGTGAGATATTCCAGTACTAAAACTTCATTAATTTTACAAAGTATGCTACAGAACATTTCTCAGTTCATTACAAAGTATTACCATAAATAATTGAATCCAAACTAAGTGCATTTGTGATGGTTTATCCTTGCCTTTTTTACAGTGTTTGCTCATTTAGGTTCTGATTTGGAAAATTCCCCCATTTGGAGAGGATCACTTCATCATCAACAGGAATTAGCGAGGTTTTAAGAGTCCGGATGAAGTGGCTGTACAGGGTTTTGTGTGTCTGGACAAGGCATAACTGAGGGCATCCCATCTTTTATCCCAAAGGAGAGCGGGAAGAGGGGAGAAAAGTTACTAAATGATGGTACCAAAAAGAACCTAATCTGTGCCTTGCAAATGAGAGGAAGGACATAGAAAAATGAACCCAGTTCAGTGTTGTCGCCAAAATACCTAAATGCTAGGAGACAAATGCAAATGAAACCCTGAAGACAGCTTTGTTATGGAAAGAGTTGTCATCAGAAGACAGGGCAGAAAAAACAAGTGAGGTGTCTTGAGGAATTAAGAAAGATTTGCAAGTGATTGTAAACCAAGCTGCACCCTTGATACAGGTGAGCTAGTTCCCTTGGAGCAAGTCATTGCAAAACACAGGTATTTGGTGGGTGCCTGGGAAAGAGCAAGTGTGAGAATAAGGCTCAGGTGAGGGAGGCAGTGGACTATATAAGTAGTTTGTGATATGATGGCAAAAAGCAGTAAAATTGTATGCTGCAGTTGCTTGTGGGAAGTGATAGTCATATACTAAGCAGGAACTGAGAAATGCTACCCGTGTCTTTGCTAGCAATCTAGGACAGCTTGGGCTTAAGCCCAGAAAGAGCTAGGAAAATTGGATGGAAGTCAGTAAGCACAAAACCATTAAGAATGGGGAGAGCATGAGCTAAGAAACATTAAAAACTCTCTCTCTAACATGGCTGATTTATGAATTAAGGAGTGTCTGATCACAGGATCCTAGAATTTGAGGGCCATAAGGGAAGAAGTGTCATTTAATGGCATTTTAACTAGCACTGATAGGCTGGGGAAAAAAACCTAAACCCTACAGTAGTTCCCTTATTAGATGGAGAAGGACAGAGAGAAAGACAACCTTGTTAGTTTTTCAGAAGTTGTCTGGATGACAAACACAAAAGAAAATGCAGGATTGGGAGCTTTTTACCCCAGCTAACCCAGTGCCAACACATCTTGGAAGCTAAAGAAATATCAAGGTCAGACATGAAATAAAAATCCTAACCTGGAGAGCAAGACAGGACTGCCTGTGTGCTGGGCAGGTTGGTACAATCCTCTCTTTCAGGAATCTGGGACTCTACAGCTGAGCCACATCACAACGGAAAATAATCCTTTTTCTTTCCAGCTGGTTGCTGATTTTGCTCCTCAGAGTGCTGCTTTAATTGCAATTAAGCTGAATGCAGTTTTTGAGGTTGAAATGGGCAATTACATGATCCAGAGACTTCCCGATTATACTTAAAACTGCACCGATGAATCAAACCCAACAAGATCTGCCTTCCCTTTATCACTGCTTTGCCTAAGTCCAGCTGATTGCTGGGGCTTTTCAGGCACACAGCTCACCCTGCACCCTCACGCCCAGCTCATGGCAAGGCGCCATGGAGGAGCCCAAGGGTAACTTTGAAAGTCGCTTGCAAATTAGTGCAAAGTACATTGGAGAAAGAAGTACAGACAGGAAGATGATGAGAACCAGATCATCTCTTTTCTCAACATGAGCCTAACCTTGAGACACATTGGGGCTGCAGTCCTACAAATGTGTGTGGACACTAGAAGCAATGCAGAGCATGCACTTAGGCAGCAAATACCAGGGGCTAACAGGAGCAGGAGGTGATGGCACTGCTGACGCACCAGGCTTTACAATAAAATGTGAACAAGCCAGCTTTGGGAGCTGGGCTGCCAGCAGCTCGTGTGTCTCTAGTCACGGGAGATGAGCTCCTTCCTTAACAGAGACTATGACATTTTTCAGTGCACTAAGCACTCTCTGCAGTACTGATCTATATCCATCTGAGTTCATTGCTATAATCTACTCTAATAATTATCTGCAAGTCTCTGCATAATCTGTCTGGTTTTAGAATGATTTTTTTTTTCCAGGAAGCTGCGATAAACCCATGAAATTCGATATTCTGCTGTGACAAAGGCATGAAATGCATGAGCTTTGATCATGAATTGCATGGGCCCTCTGCTTACAACACAGCACTGCAACCAGATGTCACAGAGCTTGTTTTAGCAACACAAAACTCAATCCTGACTACTACGGGAGCATTTCACCCATTTCTAGAGTGCCCTGAGTTTTCTGCATGGGGCCCCGGCAGTGGGATTTGCAGAGGGAATCAAGTGTTTTCCCAGGTGATCCCCTAAGTAGCGATGCTTATTGCTAGGGGGGCTAATTTCTGTGGGAGCTGCCTCTGCTCAGCACCTCTGGAATTTGGGATCCACGTGCCGTAACCCTCCAAGCATCTTTAGCATTTTGGCCACAGCATCTAAAGTGACTTTTATCAAGTCCCAAAAAGGTTCCTTCTTTCAAGTTGTCTGCAGGGACTTCAGGAAGGACCACACGAAGGTCGCTGGCAGAGTCCAGACCAGTCCACGTAGCTGAGCCCCCCCAGACAGGCAGATGGCCACGATATTCTAATGGTTCAGCAAGTTATTTATTTCTCTGAAAGAAATAAATGTCTGTACGGTCTGTGCCCAGCCCAGCAATTGTAAGTGCACTGCTGGCACAGATGGGAGCTGTTCTCTGAAAAGGCTGGGAGCTTGCTATTATCTCCAGTGAAAGCATTCTGTTCCAGTACTCCAAGCAAATCAAACAATACTCAGAAGCTACCAAGCCTCCTTCCCTACCTGCTTTCCCAGCACGCCACGTGTCTGCTTTACAGAGCACAATAGCAGTCTCCAAACTATTATTGCTAAGCCAAAAGCAGTGGATTAGGCAGAGGTTGGAAATGTTTTTCACACTCTCCCTGTTCCCCAGCTTTGAGATTATCCTGATGTTTTTATTTATTGGGGAATTCAAGCAGCACTGAGGGGACCTTCACGTTGGGATGTTCATGCCAGAGCTTGTAGGCCATAAGGGGGAAGATCTGTGCAGATGTCTGTGGCCTTTTCCTGCAAGGTGCAGAGAACTGGAGCATCATGTGGCTCTTGGGAGGATGAGGCTTTGTACACTATTGTGGTGAAACCCCAGGACTGATAAGAGACCCACTGCTAGAGACAACTATGGGAGGTTGTGGCCTCAGCAATAAGAGCAATCCCTTTAGGAACAGAAGGACATTGCTTATGGACATGGCCACCTTCAAACCTCCAGTGACTCTGCTTGGGAGACTGGGCTTCTCTGGCCTGCTCTAGAAGGAAACGTGTCCAACTCCTCCATTGGTAATGGGATAGAAACACAAAAAAAGGAAACCTCTTCATGCCCAGTGAAGAATTTATCTGTGATTTTTTAAGCTACCTGCTTCCATAGCATTACTTCAGTGAGCCTACAGGGAAGAGGAAACCTTGAACTTCATTGACCGTAATTAGCCTACCAGCTTGCTGTACATTTTAGGGCAGATTCTCAGCTGTTGTACACCGTCACTGTTCAGATAATAGCAAGTGCATCAACAATGGGCTATTTTGTCTACTGGCCTGCAGTGGTTAATCCCACACTCTCTGCTGGGGTAGTCGTTGTCCCACTCAGTGCTTCCTGGAGGGTTTGATGCACCAGGAGAACGAGGTCCAACACTGTTTTGAAACTCAGATGAAATATGTGAGAAGTCCTGCAGGGTGGAAAGGAAAGGAAGGGTTACAGGAGTATACACAGCAGGAGAAACCTCAGATCTAATAATATTGCATAAAAACATTTACATGCATTGCCCCAAAAACGCTGCAGTGCAGAGCGCAGGGGGAGCCCCAGGGACAGCAGTGGGTCCAAGCCCAGGACCTGAAGCTACCGCAGTGGGGCCTTGCAGAATGCGAGTTGTTGCAAGCAGGTGTCAATGCAGCAACATCTGTTTTACATCCCTCTTTCCCCGTCTTGTTTTTCAGGACCTCCCTTCTCAGGGGGTGGTGAATGGCTGTGGAAGACATGCAGCCATGAAAGCCTTTGCATCAGCAGTCTGGCAATCAAAACCATTTTTCCACTTCAGGTGCAGCCCCCTCTGCAGTAATGCGTTAGCCTGTCATAATGTACAGTAACAAGGTAAGGAACATCCACACAAGCAATGCTCTCTCCATCAGCTGTCACCGCTAGCAATTTAACAAGGATGCTGTGGGACTGTTTTATCTGAAAGCTGATTAGCTTTCCTGATTTTTGGGGATTGGCTTAATTAGGTAACATTAGGCAATGTATATAAACAACAGCCATGGTAGTTACCTGATCAACAACATGATTTTCTCCAAAATATCCAGATTAGGGCAGTGTGGGGTATATTTTTTTTACTTTTTATTTTTTATTCACAAATTTATCTGGAATGAAGCTTCACAAAATGCTGGCCTTACCAACAACTACCCCATTTAAAGTGATTATGAGGATCCCCTTTTATGATTATTTCTGGATAGAGGCTATCACCGCATTACAGAAGCCACTTTTGCTTATGTAGATCTAAAGCTCCATCACCTTGCTGGAGAAGTTACTTGGAACACCCTGAGCAGTTTGGAAATTAAAATCTGATTAAGGATCTAACCTTCCCACATGTGCTGTCTTTTATTATGGTCAGGTATAACTGCGCTTCTACATCCCTGCTCTCCTTTGGTTTTCTTCCACTGCAATATCTGTTCCTAAATTAACAATTTCTGTTTCCTCAGAGTTAGCCCCAAACTGAATAGGTCACATTATGGGAAAGAAAGCTTTGTTCATTGCTAAAGTACTGTATGAATTTTGTGATAGATAGCTAGTAAACATGTGAAACACAAATTATTCAGCCAGCTGGGTGAATATTGCAGTTAAAAGTATCATTAAATAAATGGTAGCAGCTGTGAATTCAGAGCATATGTCCTCCACTGTGAATAGTTTGTCCAGTTCGTATTCCAGATGGAGAAACTCTGGAAACCACTCGTCTCCTCCTTCATACACTGGCAAGTTCTCTACAAGGTATAGGAAATGGTTTTTGCTATAGCCAATTTTTCCTCCACATACATTTTCTCAATAGCAGGTTTAAAGAGGAGAGACTTTGACCCTGCAGGCTGGCTCCCCAAGCGTGGGCTGCTGGGCTGAGCTGGGCATGGCTAAGCATGGTTTGCTTCAGCAGGTTTTACACTTTCATAGCACTGGTCTATAGGATTTGCTTCGCTGCTATGCTGTTAGTATACACATACATGCAAGCACACATTGCATGCTCTCGGCTCTCTGCCACAAAAGTGATTTCCTGCTATTGCCAGGCAGTTGTTTTGAAAAATATTGATTTTAAATTTTTGTTTGTGACATTTCCTCTATCCTTTTTCTCCTCCTCCTCGCAACCCCCCTGGATCCCTGCTATTATCCCATGCCCTTCCAGCCCCTCCTTCTCTCAAGCAATATCACGAGAGGGGTTTCTCACTGACTATCCAACTCATTGTTTAAGATGACCACCAGCAACCCCCCCCAGACAAGGCTGGGGGACCATGTGCACAAGGAGCTTTTACCAGGGGCGTCCCCAGTTCCTGCAGCTTCCTCCACTGAAAGAGCCTTCATTGCTCCACTTGCACAAATCTGCCCCATTTGCAGGGGTGCTCGTGCTCCCAGCTCAACAGTCTTGAAAACGTCACCCCCAAACTATGAGATGTGCAAGCTGATGGAGCCAGGAGAAGACTCCCTTGGGGACAACATCGACACTCAACATCCCCAAACCATCCAGAAACCAACAGACCTAACAGGAAGAGGGGAAACGGTGCGGTTCATGCTGCAAATCCTCTCTCCCTCCGAGAACCTACCTGCTGCCCAGGAGGCGAGGCGTTCATGGGGGGCTGTACCTGTAGTGCCATGGGGGGGGACAGGAGGGGCTGCTGGGGGACCTGCTGCATGCTGAGGGGCTGGCTGAGGAGGGAGCTCTGCGGGTGGTGCAAGGAGAGCTGTTGGTGGAGGGGGGGGCTGATCTGGAAGGAGGGTGGCGGGGAGGCACTGATGCTGGGCAGCATGGGTTTAGAGGTGAGGGTCCGGGAGAGGCCGGGGTGGGGGTGGCCACGGTAATTCTGCAGGTCCGATGGGGACAGGAACGAGCCCAGGCCAGGGTAGGGCGAGGAAGCCTGCGGCGGCATCGGGTACATGGGCTGCTTGGGGGGGATTATTTTGGAAGGTGGATTGCTCTGGGCACTTTTCGTCTCCCCCTGGTCGGCAGAGCTCTGTGGGAAAACAGAATGGAAGGTGATGAGGAAGGAAGGGAGGCAACATCATTATGTATCCCAAGACATCTGTCCATCCAACCAAGCTACCCGGACTGCCCATGGCTCCTGCTCTATTCCTCCCAGCCAGCACATCCACTTCCAGCCCTGGGGCTCGCTGGGTGACCGCAGGCTGGGTGCAGTATCCACATCTGGGAAACTAAAGTCCAGTAACTCAACTGTCCCTTCGGCAGAGCCTGGAGCACCGGAGGGCCATTAACTGGCATGGCGGCAAACTGCCCGCCTGCAGCTCACTTCTTATGTCCACTTAGGTGGGTGACGAAATCACTTTTCCTTCCAATAGAGAATGAATGGGACTGTAAAAACTCTGCTTTCCTAATCTTGTGCATTCCTGCAGCCCTGGTGGGGTCTATAATGCACAGGGCAATGGTGGCCTCATTTCTGCAGGAAAAAGAGAAGAACAACAGGACATTTTCTGGCTTGGACAATGAGGTTTTTGTCCTGCGATGGGCTCTGTAATGATACTCCAGATCCTTTCTCACTCGGCAGCCAGGATCACACTGTGCTGTTTTACTCAAAACAAAGTTGCTCTTCTGCAAAGAATTGGTCATTGGAGAAACTGGAAAAAAATGAAATCACGGAGCGCGGTGACTCCATGCCTTCCATGCTACTGGCCCCACACTGCTGCTAGTCACATTCAAGGCAAGATCCTCAGAGGTTTCCAGAGGGACCAAGAAGAGCTTTTAAACCCCCAAACAGTCCTTTCCATTTCCTTTTTCTGTCCTTGCTGCTGTTCTGTTTACCAGTTAACACAACTAGTGGTGCTCATGTCTGTACAGGGGCTTTAAGCCTTTCTGGTCCACCACTACAATCACATGGATCCTGCAGGTGATGGTTGATTTGGGACATCCCATTATTTCCCACAGCAGCTGAATGCAATGATTAAGTACTGAGGGTGTGGTATAGTACTGAGGAGAAGCTTTGAAGGGAAAAAACAACCTGATATACATACTCACAGCCCAAGGGCAGCACATCCCCCTGAGTCAGCAAGCCTACGAGCTCCGCAGGAGCCACCCCAAATTCACAGGCAACTAATGCCCGTGTCCCCTCTCTGAAGGCATGGAGGAGGACAAGGTGCAAGGTCCCCTGGGATGGGCATCCATGTTTGGAGGATTGGGATGGGCAGGCACTTGGCCCATGATCGCCGCCCCAGGTGCAGCCTCACAGCACCGGGAGTTCCTGCATGAACCTGAAATCCCCTGGAAGTTCACTATTAGGCACCAAAATGGGCTCTCTGGGTTTTGCCTGACAGGAGGGCATTAAGCACATATGTGCTCACATACCCATCAACCCCCAGTTATGGATCTTACTCCCTAAAAGCCCTGCTCTCAGCTGAACATGCATGGGAGGAACAGGATCCAGGGTCCCGAGCAGACGGAACAGCCCAAGTGCCCAGACCAGGGTGCAGGCAGGATGCTGGCACCTGGCTGTTGCCCAGTGCTGGCCAGTGAGCCCAGGGCTGGGGTGTCACCTTCCCCAGGGCCAGTCCCTGGTGTCACCCACGGTGAGCCTCGTCCTCCTGCCCTTGCCGGCGCTCCCTCGTTTGCTGCACTCACACCCCGAGAGCCGGGTAAGGAACAGCCACTAGCAGAGGGGACAGGCAGCAGGGACCCCTTCATCCCTGAGCAGGGACACCCATCGCCTGCTGTGACACCTGCTGATGAAGGCGACCCAAAGCAAGGTCTCGTTTCAGGGTGCTAAAGGCAGAAGGCAGCCTGGCGCCTGCCCTAACCATGCTGCAGAGCATTTCTTTTAGCTCCTCGGGAAGGTGGCTAACACCGCTATCAGTTCCAATAGCACGATTACACTGTATTTCTTATAAACTTGCTCCTCCTGGGAATGTCCCATGAGTTGCAACTAAATTAGCATTGCCACGACCAACGACGGTGCAAGGGCAGGCCGTACCTTGGAGACGAGGCTGGCCCGGTAAGCTGCCAGGGCTTTCAGGTACTCCTTCTTCGCGGCTTCTGTTTTCCTCTTGTATGCCTGAAAGGACCAAGCAATGGATAATAATTAATAAAGTAGAATAGGGTGCTGCTGGGCTCAGCTGCGCCCTGCCTGCTCAATGGGACCCCAACCTCTGCTGAGGCCATACCTGCATGCATGTGTGCACGAAAAACTCATTTCTGCTGGAGAGGAGTTTACCCCAAACCAAGCAAATAAAGCTCCTGGATTGGACCACGCTGGGATTTTTGGAGGCATTGCAGGCCAGAGCGGTCTGCATGCCTAGGCAGATATTTATGCACACTGCTGTAAGAGACATAGCCTGATTTCACAGGGTGAACCCAATGAAATCACTTCCCGACAGAACCAGGGGAGAGTGCGATCCAGGCTCTTAGAAGAGCATGACAAGAGCCAAAATGACAGGACTAGCTTAAAAAATGGTAAGACATTCAGGAATCCTAAACTCCTCATTCATTTTCTTGGCTTTCCCATTATTAAGCCTTTAGAGCTCAAAACTCCAGCTCTTTCTTGCAGTCCTGACAGCTGGGAAGTGCTTTCTCATCATATAAAAGCTGAGGTTTTTGTCTAATCTTATGACTTGGGGAGCTGGGGCTTGCAGGGAAATAGCAAGTATCAGAAGAGTTTGCTACCCTAAGAAAAAAAATAATAAAGCTTTGTAAGAGTGAATTAGTGTTTATTCTTCCATCCCTCCCCTGTAATGAGACATGCTTCATGATCATTTCACAGTGCTGGTACCCTTTCTGCCCAGAGTTTGGTCCTCCACATATGTAAAAATAATGGCGTAATCCAGCCTGTTTCAAGCAGCGTGGGTCCCTATGGGGTTAAACAGATTAAACTGAGCAAGCAAGAAGAATATTTTAAAACAGAATAAAAATTTCAGCAAAAAGGCAGAAACTCGCAAGAAAAATACCCATCAGCCCTCTCCTCTTCTGGAAACTCAAAGCCCTCCTCAAGCGGCGCAGCGGAAGTTGATTTCAATTAGAACAGATTTGCATACATTTAATTCTGCTTTAAAAACAATGACAGCTTTCAATAATCAAGACGCCAAAGCCTAATGGGGATGTTTAGCTCCTTTCCCCTGCAAACTTCCACAGCCATGGCAGCACCCCAGACTCCCTCCTAACACTGACCTCCGAAGGGAAAACAACCTTCCAGCAGTTAAACTATCCAGTTACTTGAATTTCAGTTTAAAATCAGTACAGATAAATTCTATTAAAAATGGATTGAAAACCTTATTTTCATTGCTAAATCAGAGAGACTCCCATAATGAAAAGTTTTGACTTGACACGCTGGAGGTCTCAGATGGTAATTTTCTGAAATGGAGCGTTTTCCTACGTTTGTCTTTGGCTTTATGGTATTCAGGAAGTATTATATTTGCTCCATTCAGAACAAAATTACATTTCAAAATGTCAGCCTGAAGAAGAGTTTGCCTGTGAAAAGCAACTATTTCTTCAAACTGTATCAGCTCCCCTAATAAAAGCTATTACCTTTCCTACAATCCTCACCTCACTTATGTCCGTAGCCCATTGCAGTGGCACCAGTGCTACTGCCACGGCATTTACTGTAAAACAGAAATATGGGGTGTCCACCAGCTCTGCTGCTAACAGATGCTCTTAAATGCAGTACCTGATGCCTGCACAGCAAAGAAATATGAATTCCTGTGTCTTAGGCCACTGTAACAGGGGTCATAGCTGGGTGCTGATGTATTAAAAACATTTTTTTTTCCCTCTGTAACAGCAAAATACCAAGAGCGTTTTTTTTTTTTTTTTTTAAATCTGGGACAGTGGGAAATCAAAGTATTCACAGCTACGCGGAGACAAATTCAATTATTAGGAAGACTTGTCTGGAGAAAAACCTGCAATTTATGGGTAGTGGCAATTTATGGCACGTAAATGAGACTTCCTTAACCTAAATGCAAATAAATGAATAACCAATAAATTCTGTGCCTGTCTTCATCCCCGTCACTTGTTTTTTCTGCTACACCCCTTTTTTTTTTCACTCTTCATCTGTCCTTGTCTTTTTTAGACAGTGAGCAGGCACTGTGTCTCACTTGTATTTGGAAAGCGCTGCCGGGCGGTGTCTGAGGCAGCAGGACTGGGAAGGGGCAGCCGAGTAGCGTGTCCTCCCGAAGGGAGAGGGAGATTGCTCCGAGGAGGAGCCTCTGTGCTGCTCGGGCCAGCCCTTGCTCCAGCTCTGGCCACGAGCAGGGCTACAGAGAAGGGTAAGAGGGCAAGCCCAGGCGGTGTTTCCTCTGATGCTCCTCTGATGCTCTCTCCAGCTCTGGAATGTTCCTGGTGGATTATCTTGTTTGTGATCGTAGACTCACAGAGTGGTTTGGGTTGGAAAGGACCTTCAAAGACCATCCAGTCTAACCCCCCTGCCATGGGCAGGGACACCTTCCACTAGACCAGGTTGCTCCAAGCCCCATCCAACCTGGCCTTGAACACTTCCAGGGATGGGGCATCCACAACCTCTCGGGGCAATCTCTTCCAGTGTCTCACCACCCTCATTGTAAAAACCCGTCCCTAAGGGTATCCAGCTGGGACTTCTGCAGTCCTGCCCTGCATGCGGGGGGCTTTCTGCACCCACACAGTGCTCCGTCGAGGACACTGAGCAGCAAAACCACAGCCTGCCACTGGGGAAACGCCGTGCTGATGTGGGAAGAGCGGATCTGAACAAAACTTCTCATGAATCCTCTGTGTAAAGGCAGCTCTAGTGCAGTATTTATAACCTTTAAAATTTTAATTTAAACATTGACAAAACCATGTTACTTTCTAATTAAATCCCATTTTCTCCCAGGGATTTTAATTTCAAAGTAATTTATCAGATTTAAGGGTTCTCAAAACATTTTGCATGTTTTTCTTTCTAACCTGCCATGCCCGCTGATTTATTTTCCTTATTCGTTAGCAGGAGGATTCATTAGTCATTAAGTGAGTGGGTGGGTTGGGGGGGGGGAGCAAAATGGTTAGTGATTATGAAAACAAAAAATCAGAGCTGTAAGAAGCATATGTTGGGATCATAATCCTGACACCTCTGTGTCTCAGCAAAGCAGCTAGTAATTGTACCGTAATGAAATGTTCTTGTTTGATAACCAGTTAATTAGAGAAGACAATTATTCCAAACCCTGCTGACGCCCACGAACGGCTCTGTGTGGCGCAGGCACTGAATGACAGCCGGAGCTGTTATCGGTAACCTCTGCATCCCGTCCCGCCTGCTTTAGCAGAAATGCTGCTTCCCAAGCCTGGGGAGTGACGAAAAGAACTCAAACTCTCCCCAAAAAATCAAGGGGTCCACTGATCCCAAGTGAAAAGGTCTCTGCTGTAATCATGGATGGAGTTTGGGGCATTTTGCTTCAAAAAAGAGATAGACCGTCAGGACAGAAGAGATGAAAAGTGCAGCAAAGGTCTCCAGGAGGAGAGCTGAAGGACTCCATTTATTTAGCTAGAAAAGAAGACCATGAGGAGCCATGGCCTCCAAATGCGATGCAGCAAAGGAGGCACTGAACGATCCTTTGCATCTACTGCAGATAGGAAAAGAGGCAATAGGCTTAAATTGTAACAAGGGAAATGTTGGCTAAGCAAGAGGAAAGCGTTTCTAACAGTAAGGATAATTAAGCATGGGAAGAGATTGCCTGGGGAGATGTGTAATCTCCACCACTGAGGGTTTAAGAACAGATTAGGCACACATCCATCAAGAATGGCTTAAGTAGAGATGATCCTGACTTCAGGCAGCAGTATGGTCTGGTTGACCTCTTAAGTCTCTCCTTGCTCTCCTTTCTATGATTCCATGGCTGAGTTTTTTTTTCCCCCCAAATGTATAAATTTGGATTTTATTCTGCTTGTAAATCTGGAGGGTTTTTCTTGTAACTATTATACACTTTCCTGCAAGATATCTCTTGGGATCATCATAACTTATGGCTTATTCATAAGATGACTCTAAAGTACTTCCTCCCTGCATGGTGATGTCTGCTACATCACCCCGCTCTTTGCATACAGCCTCCACACAACCATCAGAAATGCATACAGCAAACATGGCCACATCATCCTTATTCCTTCCCAGCTCTTCCTCACGTCCTCGCACCCTCCTCTGTATCCCTCCTGCTCCCTTCTTGGGGAAGACTTATTCTGTCCCTCTCCCCATTAGAACCAACTAACCCAAGCTACGTTTACTGTGTAAATCTCAGCACATCTCCTTCGGACTAATACCTACAGTCTGGCTTGCTAAGTCCTGATGTCAACGAGCTTGGACATGGGAGGCACCCATCAATGATGCCCATCACGAGGTTGCTGGTTAAACGGTGCTCCAATTCCCCCAGGCTCTCCCACCTATGGCATGGGAGCAGTTGAGCATCTGACATCCCTAAGTACTCCTACATAAAAGGCCCTGGCTATGGGAATTATTTGCATGGTTTCAGGAGAGCTCCTCCTTTACCCTCATGGAGATACAGTGTTGTGAAGCAGTCCTTTGGAGAATTAATGGATAAACTCATAATCAAGTAGCAATTACCATTGATTAAAGCATCCTGAAAGATTCCTGCTTTCCTCTGCCTTGACTTCATGGTGCCACCTGGCTGCAAGTCATCTATCACTCCATGTGAGGGCACAAGTGTGCTCCCAGGACAACCCACAGATGACTCCAAATGAAACAGAGGAGGAGGGTGACAAATCCAACCCCTAACCTCCAATGAAAAGCACACAACATTCATCTTCCACACTTCTGATCTTGCTCTCCAAGAAGAGAAGTCACACTCTTGGAGCTGTTTCTAAGAGAAGTTCTGACCCTTCACATCTTCCCTATCATTATCCTGGTCTCCACCAGACCTCTCTTGAAACCTTGTTTGGGCTTGGTGCTTTCACCGTTCTCTGGTACATTGCTTTCCTTGACACTGAGAAGATGCTAAAACCTCCTTCCAGGCCAGGGCAATCGGTTGGACCCTTCCAGCCCCTCATTGCCAGGGCTTTGGGGCAGCAGCAGGAAACTGCAACTAGTGGTGGCTCCACCAGTGACAGCTCTGTACGATGCTGGAATTGCGCGGTTTGATGGCCACACTGCCAGACAGCACCTGCCCCATGCAGTTCCCATGGGATCTCTCTGTGATGGCTCTGCCATAATACAGCTTTACAGCTGGCCCGAGATGCCTCTGTCCCACTGCACATATATACAGTGTCCTGTCACCAGGTAATGTATCAGGTTCAATGAGCAGATGGATCTGATTAGATGGGTGATCTATTTTTTTCTGCTGAGTGAGTAATTTTTCTGCTGGGTAATTTATCCCTGGAGTGTGAATGCTGTGTAATTCTCCAGGCTGTGCATTTGTATGAGAAAATCACATATGCATTTGGCCATGGAGTCACTTAGCATTACAGAACTGGTCCTGGTGAAGCAAGGCTATCGCAAGCTAGAACTCATCTCTGGTACCTTTGTGTCCCCAGTGAGTCCCCAGACTCAAAAACTCAACTGGAAATGCTGATTTTGTGTGACTTTGCTTCTGCTCACTTAGGATGGGAAGCCCTGGTTTAGTCTGAGGTTCACTCAGCAGATTGCTCAGGAACTTCTTGATGCCTCTGCTCGGAGTTTCCAGGGTCTAGGGAAACACTGACTCAATGCTTTGAATTTGTTGCTGGATTTCCAAATGAAAAGAAGCAGGTTCCAGAGACATCTGCAACTGCCAGCTTGGCAGTGTTCCCCGTGCTCCATCGTCACCAGCCTCCAAACCAACATCCTTTTCCCCCAAAATACAGTGGGCAATGGGAAGGTGGCAGAGAAGAGCAAATCCCACCGGTGACTTCTCAATATGCTCCAGAGAGTTTCCAGGCTTATCCTCCAAATGAAATCCCCCTGACAGAGGACAGCCACCCAGGGCTGGGTGTCACCTGCTCTTGAGCTGAGATGGCCCACAGCAGGGCCGGTGGTCCCATGGAAGGAGGGGAGGGGGCTGCAGCCCTGCCAGGTGGCACAAGCTGGGACCAGGCTGTGGGCACTACGACCCTGCCGGGAAAAAATCCTTCCTAGTGAATTAGCAGAGTTTGGTCCAATCTAGTGCTCAAATTCTTCTAATTTCTGTCAAATCAGGCAGCCCTTTTAAACCTCACTGGATAACGCTGCAAATGCTGGTCTATATCTGCTAATGAAAAAAAATAACACCAAGCCATGGGATTCTGTGAGCCTCAAGCAGGGACCTGGAGCTGCAGGCAGATTACTACGACAGGTACCCCATTTGATGATAATGGCTGAATTAGCATTTCACTCTCCACCAAAGTCTAAGCTATCTCTACAGGAACAGCTGCTAAACTATTTGCAAAGTTCAAAGAGTATGTATTAATATTTTTTTTCCCCCAAGTCACATTCTTCAGATTCCCATGTAAGCTTCTTAGAAAGGGCCACGCCAGCTGTTGAAGAATGAAGATTACAACATCCTGCTAATGCAGTGCTGGAGATATTTAAAGGTATTGTTATTTATTACTGTTACGCACGCATGGCCACACTGGAAGGGGTTAAAATGAGGAAGAAAACGGCGCTTTGCCGAACAGGTGTCCTTGAGCAGTACCCAAGGACACGGAGATTGCTAATCCTGTATTCCACAGCATGATCAAATCACCAGGCAACAGATATAAATAAAAAAAGGCAGGAAATAAGGAAATTTAGATACAAGTGTGTCAGAGGGAAAATGAAGATTCATTGTGAAGAGGCTGAGAAGAGAAGAAGAAGGAACAAAATGACAAAGGCACAAATGATAAACCAGTAAGAACAAAAGAAAGCGGGGGGGGGGGAAGCCTCTCTGTGAAATACATGTCTGTGACAGCAGCAGCCAAATCAAAGATGCTCCTAGATTATATGGTTTCTTGCATAATATGCATTCTGGTTCCTGCTCGGTGTTTGTCTTTCAGCTAGCGCACAGGGAAAAAACCATATCTGAAATGGGACGTGAGCAACCTTTATTTTCCTTGTTTCATCAGGAGGAGAAAGCAAATTTGCTTTGTGGGAGCAGCAGCACCTGCTCAATGGCAAATAAATAGCTACAGCTTTGATATTACGGTGCATATAATCATTAGCAGCACAAATGGCAGAGGATTAACCCTCCGCGTGCCAGCCTGAGCTACCTGGCAAAGATGTGGCGTCTCATTTCTGCCTGCAGAAATGCTCCACGTAGCGTCTCCGGGCCGAGCGCAGCTGGAGCGGGGCTGAGGCTCTGCCTGCCTGGGGGGTGGCACAGGACCACCCTTCCTAGCCCGAGGCACTGGCTGTGTTGCACCCGCAGTATGGCAACAAGCCACCAGCACCGGGGTTTCTTTATCCCTTTGGCACTGGCACGGTGGCTACACCATGCTCCGCATAACTCCTCTGTGCACGATGGAGCTGGGAGGGATGGAGAGATAATCCTGCAGGCACAGCGGGGCGCGTGCTGGGGGCTGCTGACACGTGGTGGGGGATCACGAGTCCAAAATGCCCTGGCTGAGGTTGGGTTTATTGGCCAGCTTGCTTTGAACCCCCTCCCTGGTTGCTCCCCGCCTGTTCTGCCTGCTGTTTTCCCACAAGGCAGGAACCAAAACACACCTAGGGCTGGGGAAACACTGTGCCCACTGGAAGATGCAAAATACAGTTTGTAAACTTCATCTGAAGCAGAAACCACAGTGGTGCGAAAGACTACTTGATAACTGCATGGTGGGGCTGGGGTCTGCACATCAGCCCTCTGGAGATGTGATGCCCCAGCCCCACCCTGAACATCTCAGGAGCTGCAAGAGATCCACATCTGGGACCACAGCCCAGCCCCAAATCAGATTCTACGGCCTCAAATCCACCCTCTTTTCTTATGTCAGGAAGAGGGGAAGCTTTCTTTAGCTAAAACCTTGGTCACAACTGAGCAAGAACATCCAGATTTGGCTCTTGCTTGCATACTTTGCCATCGCTGTGTTGGCTTTTCCCTGGGTTGTCTTCTGCACTGCTTTCTTCAGTGAGGATATGAAGATACTCAAAACCACTGTTGTCAGCAGAGCTAGGAGCAGTGCACCAGGTGAAATACTTCCCTTTTCCACCTTTCCACACCTTCCCAGAGCATGATGCTCCTGCCTGGCTATGTGCAGAACCATGGCCCGGTGCAGCCACGTGGCATCCTGGACTCCCAGGTCCCAGCAGGATTTTGGCCAGCGTCCAAAATCCCGAGACGTGCCAAGAGAGCGCTTGGCATGTGCTGCCTGCCTTCATCGTGAACGCTTGCATCATGTCCTGCAGTCCTTGGGAGAAAGGATCTGCGGGACAGCCCAGGCACTTGTTTTCACATATTAAAGACATTTTGTTAATGTCTTTAATGTTAATTTTTTTCTTTTCCTTTTTTCCTTTGTATTGCATTGCCTTATGAATCTAAACAAACTTGACTGGAGATGCTGGCAGAGGAAAGCAAACAGGGACTAAATAAATTCGCTTCCAGCCAAACACTTCAAGAGTGAACGTGCCACATTGCACAAACCAGCAATACGGTCCCAGAGCCAAAGATAAATAGCGTCCCTCCAGCTGGAGTCCTGGGCAGGGAGGTAGCTGTCGTGGGAGAAAAGTATACAGCTGGAGACAAAGCCAGGAAGTTAATATTTAAGCATTCAGACAAGGAACAAATGACTTAATTAAATCAATTACAGAGGGAGAAATGGAGCCACTTAGAAAGCGTGTGTAAAGAGACAGCAAGGCTGCTACTATCTCATAAAAGAGAAGGAGGGAGAGTTAGCAGGGAAGATAAACGGACTGGTTTAATCCCTGCTGTTAATTAAGAGCTGAGCATTTGCACTGCGCTGAGTCAGGGTCACACCAGCACTTCCATTATATAAACCACATTTACAGCTAAGCTCAGTGCCCAATCTACAGAGATATTTGTAACCAGATGGAGTAAGGGAGAGGCAGACCGAGATGTTGGGAGGGATGAAAGCAGGAGAAAGAGGTGACATAAAAGCTTTTCCACGCTCCTGAACCTCCCACGCCTGGCACCAATAGCCCAAATCCAGCCTCTGCCCTGCAACTTCTGAGGCAGCAGGGCTGGGGTCAACCTGCTGCGCAAGGAGGGGATCTTCCTCCCTTCTTCAGCACGAGAAATTCCTGCATGATCCCCCAGTGATCCGTCCAAAGAGGAAAAAAAGGGAAGATCATGAAAACATCAAAGTCACACTTTGCACAGTATGGAGACTCCAGATGGATCAGCAAAAGTGGTTTCATCCCAGAAGATGCCTTGCTCTTATTCCTGACTTGGTGCGGGGTGGAAGGCAAGGCTATATCCTAGCATGACTTCCATTTAAATGACTTTTTTCTTCCCTGCTGCTCCCTCTCCAAATGTAGCTGCTTCAAATGCTGGCTGTGGACACCCAGCGAGAGACGGAGCCAGCCTGACGCTGGCAGCCAGGCTCTAGGAGAAGGGCTCACCGCTCACAGGGGATTGTCGGTTAGCGCATGTTTGGGTTCAGAGACACATCACACACAGTGTCAGATCTCGCTCTGCCTGATAAAAAGACATACTTGCTACGGAAAGCGTTCCCTGGGGTTTTCTCAATAGGCAACAAGCAATTACATGCTTTTGTAACTGACTCAGCATCCACAAAACAGTTAAAGCAGAACCTAGAAGTCTCTGTATGAAGCAGACTGAAAGTGGTCGACAGCTTTGGGGCAGGAAGGTTTCCTCTGCGAGGCCGCTTCAGACATCTCTTTCCTGAGCTTTTAAAGCCTTAACATTAGACTTGAGGCCAGCGATGTAGAGAGTTAATAGTTTTTAGCTGGTTTGCCATCACTCCTTGTAAGTAAATAAGCAAATGCAAACCCATCTCCCATCTAAGGCTGTAAAACCCCCATGTCAGAGAAAGGCCACTGATGTTTTTGCCAAGTACAATCTTATCAAGAATAATTGGTTGTCATAAAAATTAGCTCTTCCCCATGTAACAACTGAGAGTTTTCTAAAAAAGGGGCAGAGCTAAAGCAAACTTAGCGCATCCTTCTGCAGCCCCATTCCTGCTCTGCCTGCGACATGGGTCAGACCCTCCCTCCTTGGGGCATGCGGGTGGCAAAGACCTGCATGCAGGGCACCCCAAGGAGGTGTCCAAGGGCCAGGACACATCACCGCTGCACCGACTTGGAGCTGAGAGCATGGCATGCAAACCACTCAAGCATGGCCTCGAGTGGCAGTGGGCACTTCAGCACCACTCCTGAAAATAGCCTCCATTTCTGTGCATACACTTCAGCCTTTTTAAGCCCCTGGCCGCGCTCCTAATGTGCTTGGGGAGACTCTGACGCTCTGCACCACAGAAAAACACTTTCAACAGTTGAAAGAAAAAAAAAAAAAAAGAGATCAGTAACTCACTTGTTTTTGTTCTTCTCCCAAACTGTCCCACATTGATGCAACAATTTTTGATACGTCTCCGAAAGTAGCATTGGGGTTTTGCCCTTTGATGGCTGCTTGCGTGTCTCTGAAAAAGAGGGCGTAGGCTGACACCGGCTTTTGGGGCTCATTAGGATCCTTCTTTTTCTTCTTCTTTTGGCTTTTGGGCTTTTTGCCCAGGTCTGTTGATGGTCTTTTCTCTCCAGTAACCTGCAAAACCAAGAGATGAACCTTAGCAGTTGGCTGGGAGTAATCTGATATGAGTCCCTGCTACAGCTTGTTAGCAAAAGGCACGAGAGAGGGCATGGGCAGAGGAGGGCTCCCAGTGTGGTGAGGAGTGCAGCAGCCCTGGGTGTCTCTTTGGCCCTAGGATCATTACACAAACTGCTGGTGGGTGCCTGAGCCCAGCTTGGGTGCCTCCTCACAGCCCAGTTCACAGCTTGGGTTCATCCCTTGCTGCTCCAGTGGTCCCTGCTCCAAAGCTGGGGCTTTCCAGTCACTCATCCTCAGACAACCCCCTTCCCCCTCCTCCTCCCTGGCATCACAAGCTCACTCACTCCTTGGTCCTTGTGGGACCTCTCCAAATGCCTTCCTTCCCAGCCAGATCCCTTTAGCAGTCCATGAAATTTTTCCATACTCAGCTTCCACATGGCTTCTGATTTCCAGCTCAATAATGCCCCTTTGCAAGCTGCTTCTGACTTTCCTCGTTCATGTGTGTGCCGGTGGCTCAGCCTCCGCACTCCCTAGGCAGGGGGGTCGCAAGCACTGACCGAGCAGCATCGGCATCACATTAGCCATCGTGCAGGGGCTGTCCAAAATTTGTTACCCCCTCCTAACAGCTATGTACCCCTATCCAGAAATTAAACTATTTTAATCTTATGTATTAAACGCTTTGCATGCACCGCTCACTCTTTACAACTGGTGGTCTGGGTGCAGCAGGATGACTAGGTCTGGCGGTATCCATGCTCGGTGCCCTGTGGGTGGTTGAACCAAGGGGAGCAGGACACAGGCAACAGTAGTTGGACTTTGTGGATGCTCAGCAGGAGACACTGCCACTGCGCTGGGAAGTGAAACAGCAAGGCTGGAAACAGCGATGCTTCCAGTGAAGGTAGCACAGAAAGAAGATCCTATGGCTGAGCCTCCACCAGGACGCCCTGGGCAGCGTGTTGAATATATGGGACTGCAGAATCCTCTGTGTGACCGGGTGCAAAGGAAAAGACCCCTGGAAAGCACTTGGACATACATCAAAGCTCTCAATGCATTAACTACGGTCAGTGAAAGCTCGCACTACAGGGAAGCTTATGTTATAGTGGAGGAAAAACTAAATACACCAGAGGTTAAACACGGCAGACAATAAAACCGTTTGCTGCCAGTTGGCTGCTGCAGTCTGGATCTCTGCATCCTCAAGGGCAAATGGGTGCCAGCACCCCTGCCTGCAGACCCACAGTGCTGAAGCACCAAGTGCTAGGCCACTACCTGACTTCGGCAGTCCCGGCTCTGCTGGGCTAATTATACTACTGAGAAAGTTGCCCAGTGTGTCACTTAGATGTTTAAGAAAAATTTTAAAAAATCAATTGACACAGGTCTAAACACCAAGCTGTGAAAACTGTGCCTCCCAGTGAGCTCTGGGAGCAGAAAAGGCCTTTTCTCCTGATGGATTTGCTGATTCGATTGCGTGCTTGGAAGCGCTGGGATTTAAGAGGCTTCACTTCAGCTGGCACAGGCCAGGCATGGGGAGGAAAGGGCAGCAGCACTCCTGTTCTCCGCTCAGCAGCTCTTGACTGGTCATTAAGTTCAGTATCAGCGCAGTGACATTTGTCAAACAGACAGTGACCATTAGTGAATGAGCAGAGGGACCACAAAAATTGCATTTAATTTAAAATTGCCCAATTGGGCTTGAATGGGAGGCCTGGAGGTGAAAGGCCAGCTTATTAGGAGAAAAAAAATGCATGACAGGGCTTCAGCCCATTAGCAAGTGAAATGGTATTTTAACTAACTGTAATCCTGTTTGATTCACTTAAGTGCTGTGGGGGGGGACCTGCTCTCCTCACAGACGTTGACCAAGCGAAGGAGCCAGGAACGGGCGCAATTCAACCACAGCCGTGATGACAGTTTCACAGTTGGACCTGCTTAGATAGCACCAAAAAGCAAATGGTATTTATGGAAAACAGACGCTGCCTGCAAGGCTGCCTGGAGCCATCAGTTCCCAGGAGGGAGCAGAGCAGATCAGGACTTTGCCTGGTTTTCCTGGCGTTCACCAGGTGTGATGCAGCACGGGATGAGACAACAGCCCAGCCCTGGGCTGCAGAAGACGCTGGAACAACCAAAGCCATGGCTAAAGGCAAGCCCCTGAGAGCCAGTGCCTCGCTGCTCCAGAGCAACTGCATCCCCCAAGGGGTGAGCCATGGTCAAAGTGACAGTGAAGGCTTGTGCAGCGGGATGAAGTGTATGGCCACCAGCCCCTGCATGGACCTGCTCTGGAGAGGCAGCAGAAGGCATGTTTAACGCCAGATGTGGACTGGGGAAATTCACTGGTGACAGATGTGATCCCATAAACTGGTGGCTTGGTGCCTTCTTAGATGCTGAACCTGTGAAGAGCAGGAACCTCATGGACACCATGATTTTAATAACTACGGAGAGAGATTGCTAATCCAACTGGAATCTGGGCTGTAACTACCTCTCCCTCCCGTGCATGTGTACATCCCCCTGAAGCAATGAAGCAGGTAAATGCATCAGTGAGGCTGGGAGACCTCCTAAAATCATAAGCTCCCTGGCTCAGAGGACCTGCTGGATCTGAACTACCTGCTGGCATCAGATCCATTTCTTTAACATGTGGCCTTCTTGGTCACAAGATTAATTTCTGCATGTTAGACGCTGCTTTGATGACTTGTGGCAGAAAGGCCCTTAATGGCCATACGAAAAATGACCCATGGGTGAATACAGCAGCTGCGTAGATAGAGAAAGCAAACAGAAACCTGCAGGCCACAATGCGGTTCTGCTGCTTTCTTTACACTTACGGTCTTCTTCCTCCATCAAATACATCGCTCCTGTTCCACCTCTCTTGATGGGTAGTTTACAGGGCAGAAAAATGAGGAGGCATGCCTTTAGGATTAGGAAAAACTAAAATCTCTGCAAGTTGTCAAAATTTGGACATCTCCAAATTCTTCGTACCCCCCCAGGCATCACTGGCTCAATGAGAACAGAAGATCCAACCCCAAAGCTGTGTCCTCCCCAGTGACTCCTGCAGCCCTGCCTGCCCAGGAGGAAAGCTGGGTGATGCTGAAAGAGGCAGTGAGAGAGAACCTGGTGTGTAACTAAGCTGAAACTCATTTTCCGCTGACATGAAAGATTCAGCTCCCAGGTAATTGCCTGGAGCTGTGTGACATGGGCTCTGGGAGATGGTAGACCATGGGGTCCAGCAGCACAACCCATCCCACAGTGTCCCCTAAATGTGGAATCGCAGAGTTGGAGAAACTCTATCTATTTTCAATCATGTGTATCCCTTCTTTTTACAGTTTTATTCCACTGAAGCTGGTTTTGCATCCATGTGTGCACTCTGCTTTGAAATGTCCTGATCTGAAGTGAAAGCTGCCAATGGATGAAAAACTACAGGATTGATGGGAATACATTTGCCTGGATTTCCATGGAAAGGGAAAGTTTTTTTCTCAGTCCTAGCATTTTCCTAGTTTTCCAGTCTCTGCACTGTTTGATGCTTTGGTTATACTTTCAAATCCTGTCACAATCATCTGTTTTTGCAGAACAAAGGTACAATACCAGCGCTTCTGGTGTCAGCCTTGGATCAGCACCTTCCAGGAGAAGGTTTTCCATGAAAGGCTTTAATCTAAGACCCCCAGGGAGCCCAGTGATTGACCTGCAGGCATGGAGACCCATTGGGTGTTGAGGCAGCAACCCTGCAATCACTGCAATTTGCCCTCAGTAAATAACAGACAGAAGACTCATGGAACACAGCATGTGTTGTTTGCTTTGCTGGTGCATTTTGAGAAAGATGGGCAAAAAAAGAAGGTGTCCCCAAAACCACAGGAAATCCTTGGGTTTCTCGATGTCATGCTCAGCAGCAGTTGTGCTGGCTGTAGAGGCAGACTCTGTGCCACTAAGACATTGATGACTACCTGAAACACTGCCTGGGTGAACTAAAAGGCAGAAGACTTTTCCTCTTTTAATTTCTGGGTTTTTTTCCTTAGCAAGCCCTGTCCGGTGAGCTCAGTTAAATCCCACCCTGCATTCTTTTCCTCCCCTGTTTCAATCTCCTCTACCTGCCACCAGAAATATAAGTTTGCACCCAAGCATTTGCAGAACCTTAGCCTTGAACCTGCTTTGCTCATCAAAACCCTCATCAGAGGAAACTCTGCAGATCGATGGACCTGGTAAACCGTGGAGAGAAAAGCCCAACTCTCATTGCCAAACTTGCTGCATGCACAATCCAAGCATGTGTGCTAGCCTGCCATGCTGTACCTCACCCTAGGTTGGAAACAATTTCCTCATCCTTGGGGAAGTCTCCCACTATATATACATGTTTAAAAAAAAGAAGACCGAAAGTCTGTGCTCTTATTTAGTGCAATTTATCCCTCACTGAAAAACATAATCTGCCATTTTCTTGCTGTCTGTTAAAACAGGCGTGACTGCACGTACCTTATAATGTGACTCTGTCTCCTCTTCCTGAGTAGAACTGGAGGGAGATGGTGTAGCAGACTTACTTCCCGGGGGCGATGGGGAACCGTGGGTAACACTGCTCCGCATCCCCATCTGAGAAATCAGCTGTGACTGGCTGAGAGCGCTCATGGGGCTGGCTAACATCCCGGGGCGATTGATCAGGGGCACTTGACGGTTGGACTCATAGGACGTGGCGTCTGAGTGGACCATCTCCTGGATCTGAGTTAGGAGAATATCACTTTGTAATTAAAAAATGTATTGATTTATTTATTATACTGTCAAATCACTTTAAGATGAACTCCTATTGACTGAGTCAAAACTATTCTACACAGCTGGTGAAGTCTTCCTTGTGCCCCCTTCCAAACAAGCCAAGAGCAAGAACTGAGTACCGTGTACCTGGGGCTCAGCTCCTGCCATCGTCCTGCCCAGGAGGACTACAGAGAGGTGCTAAATTGTCTTTATACATAGGTCTGTGTGTCCAGGAGGTGCCCCTGCCTACCTCTGGCACTTATCAGGGGTCTGAAAGAAAAGTTCATAAATGAGAAATTTTTAGCCAAATCACTGGGAGAAGGGAGGGCGTTGCAATGTCCCAGGCATTTCTGGGGCCAAGCCTTGCTGCTGCACACGTGAGGCCATCGCTGAGCATCAGCACATGTGCCAGGGTATTTGGGGCCTGTGGATGACAGTCCAGCCCTGGGGCATCAGTGGATCCCAGACACGCTCTTTCTGAGCACTACGTGGTGTTGACATTTAATAACTGCATAGGTGAAAAAATATCTGTTTGCGTTTATGCAGGTACCGCAACCAACCCTCCCACATCCGCTGTACGGCTGTTGGGTTGCTAGCACTACTGTGCTTATACCTAGAAGTAGTAAGCACAAAAGCAGTCAGTGAAAGCCCCAGGTCCCTGCTCCTACTATGTTGGTCTGTCCAAAGCTGTGACACTACCATCAAGCCAGAGGTTTGTATGGCCTCGAGCCCTAGAAGCCCCGAGCACCACAACATGCCCTGAAATGGACCCCAGTGCATGGGGGCAAGCTCTGCTGGTGCCCACCACCTCATTACAACTCCTCCTGGAGACGTCTCTTCCAGTTTTAAATATTGCAACCAGTTCCAATCCCACTCGAAATGAGTGTAGCCGAAAAAAAAAAATTCCAGACAAGGGCAAAGAAAATTATGTGCTGCCTCTTAAGATTCCCCAGTGAGGGAAGGAACCAGAAGTGATGTATGTGTGTGCTTGCATGTAGGAAAGAGGTGAGGGAGGAGGCTATGTGATAGAGTTGTCCCCAAAAATGAAGAGTTTTCTAATACCTATTTATCTGTTCTCATAATGCAAGAGCGAGGGGACATCCGATGGGACTGAAAGGCGACTAATCACACATGGCTGCAGGGACGCATGGACACGGCACAGGCCACTGGCACAAGTGCTGCCTCCTGAGGCTGCTGAGCCCAACACTCTTGAAAGATTCGAAAGAAAAATGAAACATATATATATGGCTAATAAGAAATGTTGAATGCTACATCAGACAAAACGAAAATATCTTTTGGAGTATATATCCCCCCGTGTCGTGGCATAAACCAAAGTTCAAGTGGCCAGGTCAGGCGGGAGGAGCAACACCCCCCTGTCCTGGCCAAGGAGGGAAGATGACATAAGGACAAACACAGCCATGTTGCAGGCACATGGAAGGTTTTGGGGCTGCCCTGCTGCCTGCTGAGCCAAGACCCCATTTCCAGTTTGTACCATTTTCCCTGAAAACCCCCTTTTCACCCCAGGATCCATCACTGCCCAGCCACCCCCCAGCAGCAGGGCTCAGCCCCACTGCAGCCCCTGTGGACAGAGCCAACCTGCCTCCCGCCCCACAGCCTCATCCAGCCACGGAGGAAGGGAGTGGGAGGGAGAGCAAACCCTGCCTCTAACGTTTTCCAGACTTTTTCCCTTTTATATTAATCTGATTAATGTTAACATGAGTTTAAAGACCCAGGCTTTATTTATTAACAATCTTCATTTCCGATAAGCCCGCTGAGGTGCAATCTCTCATTACCAGGGGACGCTTGCCAACTCCATTAGCAGCACATACAGAAAGAAACCCAGGGAAGACCTGCAAGGGCTCGGTAGGCTTCAGAGGAAATAAATCCAAACGCAAACCCAGATTTACTGCTGCAGGTCAGGAATCAAGAGCTTTACACAACACCCGACAGCATGTTCTGCTCTCTTTCAGATTCTGCATCAGTAAAGGAGTGTGTGTCAGGGGAACAGATTTTCCTAGATCTGCCCTTTTTCTGTATTAATTATGAAGTGCAGAGATTTAACTCGCAGGAAGAAAATAAAGCCTTGCATTTCAACAGCACAAGGAGACTGACCAAGGCTGACTTAGGGGCCATACTGAACTGCTGTCCTCAGCTTTGGTGGTTGCAAGGAAAAACCAGCTTACAGAGTGTATTGGCTTTTTGTGGCAAGGTTTTGGTAGTGGGGGGCAGGGGGTTACAGGGGTGGCTTCTGTGAGAAGCTGCTGGAAGCTTCCCCTGTGTCCGACAGAGCCAGTACCAGCCGGCTCTAAGACGGACCCGCCGCCAGCCAAGGCTGAGCCAAATCAGTGATGGTGATAGTGCCTCTGTGATAACACATTTAAGAAGGAAAAAAAGTTGCTGGGACAGACAGAAACAGCAGCCGGAGAGAGGAGTGAGAACATGTAAGAGAAACAAGCCTGCAGACACCAAGGTCAGTGAAGAAGGAGGGGGAGGAGATGCTCCAGGCGCCAGAGAAGAGATTCTTCTGCAGCCCGTGGGGAAGACCATGGTGAGGCAGGCTGTCCCCCTGCAGCCCGTGGAGCACCCCACGCCGGAGCAGGTGGGTGCCTGAGGGAGGCTGTGACCCTGTGGGAACCCCGCGCTGGAGCAGGCTGTCGTGGTTTAACCCCAGCCAGCAACTAAGCACCACGCAGCCGCTCACTCACTCCCCCCCATCCAGTGGGATGGGGAAGAAAATCGGGAAAAAGAAGTAAAACTCGTGGGTTGAGATAAGAACGGTTTAATAGAACAGAAAAGAAGAAACTAATAATGATAATGATAACACTAATAAAATGACAACAGTAGTAATAAAAGGATTGGAATGTACAAATGATGCGCAGGGCAATTGCTCACCACCCGCCGACCGACACCCAGCCAGTCCCCGAGCGGCGAATCCCTGCCCCCCCCTTCCCAGTTCCTAAACTAGATGGGACGTCACATGGTATGGAATACACTGTTGGCCAGTTTGGGTCAGGTGCCCTGGCTGGGCATGAGAAGCTGAAAAATCCTTGACTATAGTCTAAACACTACTGAGCAACAACTGAAAACATCAGTGTTATCAACATTCTTCGCATTCTGAACTCAAAATATAGCACTGTACCAGCTACTAGGAAGACAGTTAACTCTATCCCAGCTGAAACCAGGACACAGGCTCCTGGCAGGACCTGCGGATCCGTGGAGAGAGGAGCCCATGGAGCAGGTTTTCTGGCAGGACTTGGGACCCCGTGGGGGACCCACGCTGGAGCAGTGTGCTCCTGAAGGACTGTACGCCGTGGAAGGGACCCACGCTGGAGCAGTTCGTGAAGAACTGCAGCCCGTGGGAAGGACCCACGTTGGAGAAGTTCGTGGAGGACTGTCTCCTGTGGGTGGTACCCCATGCTGGAGCAGGGGAAGAGTGTGAGGAGTCCTGCCCCTGAGGAGGATGAAGCGGCAGAAATAACATGTGATGAACTGACCGTAAACCCCATTCCCTGTCCCCCTGTGCCGCTGGGGGGGGGTTGGTAGAGAATCCGGGAGTGAAGTTGTGCCCAGGAAGAAGGGAGGGGTGGAGGGAAGGTGTTCTGAGATTTGGTTTTATTTCTCATTACCCTACTCTGGTTGATTTGTAATAAATTGAGTTAATTTTCCCCAAGTTGAGCCTGTTTTGCCCGTGATGGTAATTGGTGAGTGATCTCTCCTGTCCTTATCTCGACCCACAAGCCCTTTGTTATATCTTCTCTCTCCTGTCCAGCTGAGGAGGGGGGAGTGATAGAACGGCTTTGCTGGGCACCTGGCGTCCAGCCAGGGTCAACCCACCACACAGAGGCAGCAGGGTTGGCTTTGCTCTGTCACAGAGCTGAGGAAACTCACTGCTGCTTGAACTATGGCAAGTTTTATGCACCCTTAAAACCTGCCTTATTGCAGAGGTTTGGCCTCTCCATGCCACGTGCTGCTGTGTGGGAAATCCTGGCCAAAAAGACATCGAGGACATGCATGCTGCAGTCAAGCAAGATGGGTATGGACAACAGGCTTGGGCAGCACAGGAGGCAACAGAGAGGCAATTTTTGCAATTGCAATTGAATTTTCAAACGTCATGGGAAAGGCCAGGTGTGAGACAGGCAGCAATGGGGAGCCTGCAAGGTGGGGAGACAGGTCAGCACCTACCTGCCGCATGAGCGGCAAGCTCCTTCCCAAATTCCAGTGAAAACGGTACATTTGTCTTGGATTTTGTTAGTTTAATCCCTACCTTTCATGTTGGAGAACATCTGCCAGCTGCTAAGGAAAAGAGAAATTTATTGTCCTTATTTTAAATTTAAATGACGAAAAAGTTTAGAAGATGGGTCTTTTAGAAATGGGGAAGGCTATGAAACATGGCTTAAAAAATTTTAAAATTTAAAATAGCCTGTTCACATTTGCAGCCATGGCAGTCTCTTGGGTAAATACTGTATTAAGACAATTTTTTTGAAACTTTTATTATGTGGCCAATAGACCACAACGGCTCCGTTTATCCCTTAAATATGTAATCATACACTTTTTCTTTACAGTGCATGTTATTTATGCATCAGAGCAGAACAAGTCCAGGAGTGCAATTATGGATATGGGACATGTGCTGCAAATGCTTATGAAAATTTGTAGGAAGAAACAGAAACCTGAGCTCTGGCTCAGAGAATCCATGCAGAAGCCTCCTGCTGACAGCAACCCAATCACAGCCCTTTTAAAAAACAGAGACACTTTCCTGGGACATCCCCACCCCCAAGGATATTTTAGCCCAGAGGCCTCCTCCCAAGCAGCTGCCTATTTCTTTACATTATTAAAAACTGGTGGTTTCACTTAATACCTTTGCCAAATATTGCCGGTTCTGACCCCCTCTCTCACTCTCCCGTGTCCCCAGCTCTTCTCCCCCTGGCCAGGAGGTTTTGCAGAAGGACATGTACAACTATGCTCCTGGCACATAACCCTGCTGACTGCTGTCTGGAGGGGCAGGATCTGGCTCCACTATTTGTCACTCACTAAATTTCTCTCCACTTCCCTTTTTTTAAGAAAATGCAGTTTTGGAAGCAACATGCCAGGCTGCCACCTCCCCATAGCTCCTGCCCATGGCTCCCGATGTCCTCAGGACTGGAGAGGGCGAGCGGTGGAAAAGCCATTTGTGTTCTCCAGATGTAAAACATTTGGGGTGAAAATGAAGGTGAACGGCTTGTGTGTGGCCCCAGCACTTCTTCCGTGGGCTTTAGGGTGACAACGGCCTTCACTCAAGCTGGGAAAGGGTTAGTCCTGCTTTCTGCTGCAAGACCCTGCAGATACTGAGCTTTTTCAGGGGCCTTAGTTGTGCACCCAGATAGATGATATCCCCCCCAGGAAAGACCCAAGGAAAGAGAGAGCCTGGACAGGATTCAGAGATGCTCCCCTGCAGCAAATGGCCTAATTAGGGGAGTAAATGACGAATGAAATTGCGATGACGGCAAACCAAAGTGAAAGAAGGTAACGAATGCAATGTTCCCCCTGTGAAAGCAAACAACCTCTTCTCCCACGGCACACCGGTCCTGTGGGATACAACCCCAGCTATGGGCTCACTGGGGCTGCACCCATGCCTTTCCCCTCCACAAAGCATTCAGCATCCCTGCAGAGCCTGACGGAAGCACACGCACAATTAAATAACCGCCCTGCAAATGTGATTAGCTCTGTCACCAGGAGGAGCGGCTCCGAGAGCCAGGTCAGATCTTGTCTCCATCCCGGGCATTCAGTGCAATGAGCTTGCTACAAGGTGCTGCAAAAGACTTGGGACGTGTTTGCAGCCTCTGCTGAAAAGATGTTTTGCATCTCAGAGGAAACATGAGTGAAATGTGATGTAGTCATAGCTAAAGTAATTAAGTGCATCTTACTTAGCAGATTCCCAAAGGCTGTGCTAACTCAAAGACAGCTTCTTTTTTTCCACAATATTTCAATTTTTTTAATGAATATGCGTATCAGGCCTATAAACGCTCCAGCTAATCCTAAGAAGGAGAGAAAAACAGGCTGACAAACAGCACATGCTCCATGCTCCTTGTTTCTGGGGAGAAGGGTAATCCAGTGCAAGTAACAAAATGCTGCGAGGAAGAGCCTGGGTACTTTGCTAGCAAAGATAATGTTTTGAAATGTGTCAAGACGAGCTTCAATTTAACTAACCCCTGAAATTCATATGTAAAAGGCAGCTCTTTCCAGCAATAAGGGCTACAGCATTAGCCAGCAGACCTGGGGCTCAGGTCCCAGGCTCAGGCAGGGATGGTTGCTGTCGTTGAATGTCCTCTCCTGCAAAATCCTAATTCCCAGCTGAAGCCTTCAGGCAGGTTCAACCCCTGTAACTACCTTCTGCCTTCATTTTGCATGGGATTTTTCTCCTCCTCCTCCTTTCCTTGGTCTTGGCCACATCTTAAAGATATCACCATGTTTTGGTGGCAGAAGCACAAATTCAGAGGTTCTGTGTTATTCTCCCACAGTGTGTTTCGCCCTTGCTGCATACGTGGAGCAGCGAAGCTCCAAGCCGCTCCAGCCTTGCTGGCCGCCAGCTGGGCTACTATCCCGGTGGGATCTGTGCTGAAGCACTTGCAGATGTTACCCAGCAGGAAAGGAAGAAATTCAGCTGGAGCTTGCTGTACGGCGTTGGCTGGCCCCCGCTGTATCACAGCCCCCCAAGCTAAAGCAGAGCCACGTAAAGCGGGATGTGCGAAAGACAAAGGCCAAGACCAGCGGGAGCAGGCAGATGGCACAGTCCCAGCCCAGGGGCATCGCCCCACGTACTGGGGAGACCAGCACATGGGGACCACTAGGCTTCCTGCCAAGCTTGCCTGCTGAGAAGGACTTGGGGGTACTGGTAGATGAAAAGCTGGACATGACCAGGCAATGTGCCCTTGCAGCCCAGAAAGCCAACCGTATCCTGGGCTGCATCAAAAGCAGCATGACCAGCAGGTCGAGGGAGGTGATTCTGCCCCTCTACTCCGCTCTGGTGAGAGCCCACCTGCAGTACTGCGTCCAGCTCCTGGGTCCTCACTACGAGACAGACACGGACCTGCGGGAGTGGGTCCAGAGGAGGGCCACAAAAACGATCAGAGGGATGGAACGCCTCTGCTGTGAGGAAAGGCCGAGAGAGTTGGGGTTGTTCAGCCTCGAGAAGAGAAGGCTCTGGGGAGACCTTATCACGGCCTTCCAGTACTTAAAGGGGGCTTATAAGAAAGATGGGGACAAACGTTTTAGCAGGGCCTGTTGTGACAGGACACGGTGTAATGGTTTTAAACTAAAAGAGGGTAGATTCAGACCAGATACAAGGAAGAAACTTTTTACAATGATGGTGGTGGTGAAACCCTGGAACAGGTTGCCCAGAGAGGTGGTAGATGCCCCATCCCTGGAAACATTCAAGGTCAGGTTGGTCGGGGCTCTGAGCAACCTGATCTAGTTGAAGCTATCCCTGCCCATTGCAGGGGGGTTAGACTAGATGACCTTTAAAGGTCCCTTCCAACCCAAACCATTCTATGATCCTATGACTGCCATCCTTCCCGGGGTGAGTTGACTCAGGTGGGCTGAGCAGAGCTGCCGGAGTCTTGCCCGGCCAGGGTCTTCCTTCTCAGGCGAGGGGAGCAGCTATTCCAGGGATGGCCACAAGGCTCACCGGCGGCACAGCTTACCTCTCCTTAGGTTTGTTCTTCAGAACAAGCCATTACAATCACAGTCAACCAGGGAGAGAAATTGTCTGCTGAACAGCTTTGAAGCAAAGTTTTCCCAGCAGGCTTTTTCTGTATTGAAGTTTAAATGTAAACGCATCACCATAGCTGAAATGCTTAAAGATGATTTACTTAAAAAAGAGAGAGAGCAGGAGAGAGAGAAGCTGATAAGAAAATATATCCCCAATTACCACCCCTCCTCTTCCCGATTTGTAACTGCTCCTAATAAACTTTCATGGTCTATGTAAAATGCTTTAGTGCAGTGACAAATTTCTGCTGGAATTTGAGATGTCTTGTTCAGAGTAATAGCTATCTCACACAGGTGCCCAGCTGCTATTGTAAAATCAGTAAGCATTTAATTGAAACAAATGACTATAATAATAGTACATTATCCCTGCAGGCTCATAGCCATAACAGTTTTAATTATTGAGTTAAGAGTCAAACTAATTTATCCTTTAAAGTAACAGCCACATCTTTGGTTCCACTGATCATCCTATTACAAATACGAGGGGAACAGTAGGGAAGGATTTAAAAAGGAAACAATTTATTTCTGTAGGGGCGGGGGACATTTATCATATGGCAGAGTCTTTCTATATGCAGTGGGGTTCCCAGCCATGGTTGTTACTCCCTGGGACAAGCCTCCCTCCTGGATGCTCCTGGTCCCCCATCTGTAACCCCCATCAGGCTGCCATGGGGCAGCTTTGCTGCTCTGGCAGCAGCAGCACAGGAGCCCATGAGAGTGGGTGGTGCTGGCTTTCGGGGTTTGGGCATATGGAAATTTTTTGGAACTATATTGAAATTGCAGTTTTTCTTCATGAAACAGTGAAAAAAAGGTTTTACAGATTCAAGTTTGCAAACATGAGCCGAAGGAGCATCTCTGAATTGAGAGCCAAGAAGCAAAGAGAAAGAATCCACATTCATGATTTAAAAAGAGTATTTCCAAGACAAAGACATGCCCTAGGACAGATTTGAAGGCCCAGCTTTCCCAGGCCCTCGGTTTCATGAGCCTTCTTACTTTTGTCCCAGTGGCTGTGACATGAGGGATCTAAAGCATCACTGTGAGCCTGCTGGGCAAGACACGGGAACCGCAGGTGGAGGGGACAGAGTGGGACAGAGAATGGGTGGCTGCAAGGAGGCAGCGGAGGAGGGCAGGCGCTGCCCACTGCCCCCCCCCCCCCAGGTGTGGTTCAAAAGCTGCCCATGAGGATGGATTCCCTTGCTAAATCACCCAGCGGGTGATCCCTGGAGCAAGCCCTACGTGCAGCCTGGCATGGGCAGCCTGTGCTGCCAGTCCCCGGAGCTCCGCATCCCACCGCTTGCCAAACTGGAGGGCTCTCACCAAACTGTCCTTCACCAAAGCACTTGCAGATCATAATCAAGCCCCTCCGCCTTTGGCCAAAGACGCAGAGCGGTCCTCTGCACTCTCACCAAGTTTCCCACCCTGCTCATTGCTATGGATATTTTTTGGACTTCTCCATCAGCCAGCACCCACCCTGAAGCTTAGCTGTTCCTCGCATCTCACATTCCTTTTCCAGAGCAAACATCCCTAAGGAGAAGAGTCCTCATCTTGAAAGATTTTTTTTGGTCCTGCAGGTAGGACATTATTGGTTCTCCAAATGCATATTCATTATTGGTGATCGGTTTACCAGGCCATCCTAAAAGCTCCGCATTTCTATCTCCTGCCACCTGCCTACTCATTGCATCATCTACAAACTTCACTGGGAATTATTTAATGGTTTCTTTGGCAAAAATATGACAAACTCGGGGAAGACAGAGTGACAAGCCCATCCACCAAACTTGTGTAACATTGGGTTTGTATTGTTCAACTTTCTCAATATACTTTGTGCTTCCAAGTCAAATGTCTTGCAGATGTCTAAGTATATTATGTTAACACTGTTACCTTTATCACCCAAACCTGTAATCTCATCAAAAAAGATATCAAGTTAGTTTGACAAGATTTGTTTTCCATCAGCCTGTGTTGATTGGCATTAATTATATTACCTTCCCTTAATTCTTTATTAATTGAGGCCTCGATCTGCCACTCCATTATTTTGCTGAGGATTGATGACAGACTGACAGGTCTGTAATTACCTGGGCTGTTCTGTTTCCCTTTTTAAATATTTGCACATTAGCTCTTTTCTAGTCCTCCAGAGCTTCCCCAATATTCCAAGAATTACTAAATACCAGCATTAGCAGCACTGAGAGCTCCTCAGTCAGTTATTTCAAGCCATGTGCACACAAGCTAGCTCAGCCTGATGACTTAAAGAGGAATTGTGCAGACATATATGAGAAAAGGAATTTTTACGGTCTGCTTTAAATGCTACGTAATTTGAAATCCCAACCTTTCTAATTAATATTGGCAGTTTCAAATGCAATGTTTTTGAACATGAAGCTTCACTGTAAAGCCATGCAGCTGACCCCAGACAAGGTTCCCAGGCTTCTCCCAGTTCAGTTGTGTTTGTTTCCTCACTCATGGGGTTTTTTTGATCTGCTTCTATTACTACATAAATTGCTCCATGTCTTTCCCAGCCTTGACCACCTCTGCCTGTTTTTGCCCCTCAAAGAGCAGTTCCCTGCAGCTTGCAGCCTCTGGGTGCCTGGCGGGCAGGGGAAGGCAGGACCGAGGGATGGTTTTGGAAAGCACCTGTCTGACAAGCTGAATTCAGCACTTTGACAGGCTGTGATCTTCTGTTATGATATCCTGCTATTACGGGGGAAAGAATTCTCCAAACACAATTAACACTTCATCATGAAGATAAAGCACTGTAACTTCTGGGTGAGAACGGTGGTGTAAAACAGGATAGTGACTGTGGTTGGCAAATGGAAAATATTTCTCATTAATACTTTCATCACTCCCTGTGCTGGAAGGGCACGGCCAAAAGGAACAGACCAACTTGGTATGGCATGAACTGAATCTTGTTGTTTTCCTATGACACAACACCTCACCATGGTCATCTGCCAATGAGAGCATTATTGTGGACTTCTACAGCAGAGATGTCCATGAGGAACCCAAATCCAGTAACTCCCACCCCCAGGGAGTGCCAAGCAGATAGGAGTCCTGCTTCAATGTGTGCTTCCCTCTCTCTTGGGCTAGTGGAGCTATTATACAGATTGCAACGTTATAGTTTCAAAGCACCTCGAGATGTCAGAAGACAAACCCAAGCTACCTGGACCTCCAGACCTGTCCTCCATCTCAGCACCGTTGCAGACCTGCAATCCTAGCTGGGATGTTGCTTCTTAAGGCAAAGACCAAAGTATTGTAAGGTCTTGGCCCATCCTGAGTTCCAAATCCCACCAGCTGTGTGATGATAGAGAAACAACACAGTTGTGAGGGAGACACGGACTGCACATGGCACCCTTCCTACAGCTGACCTCCTGCAGCCCCACAGCCCTGCCTCACCTGCACTATGGAGACCCCAGGGCTGACCTGGGCTTCCTTCACACTCCTGAGCTACCTCATTACCAGTGGACAGGTTTCATCATCCCTGTACACCAGTGTCACACAGGGTCCCTTTGACTTAAGGGAGGGATAAACCCTGCTGCTTGCATAGGAGGTGCTTGGGAATAACTCGACAGGATGGATACTGCAGGAGAACTGCAGAAGCAGCCAAGACTGGTGGCAGGACTGCTCTCGGGCATGAGGAGCTCAGAATTCTCCACTCCTGTGGGCCATGGTTCCTCTGAGGTGGGTTCCCACCCATCCTGCTCCCTTCACAGCAGGGCAATGTGCTGCCATGGGGATCTGCCAGGCAGCAGATCTAAACCATCCATCCCCAAATGATCCCTCGCTGCTTGCCAGAGCTGGGCAACATGATGTGACAATGCTACACAAAATGGCTTAATTCCCCTCCACTGACCTTTTGACAGGTATTTTGACTCTTCACCAGGAGCAGCACTGAGTGTTAGAAGGTGGTGATGCACGAAGCAAAGCAACCGTCGTGACAATTCCCATGGGGAGCAGGGAGGGCCAGCACGCGTCCCTCTCCAAACTCACTCTGCCAAGGTCAGGGATGAGCAAAATCATCCAGCAAAATGCAAGCAAAGTCCTGGACCATGCATGTGTCTGGAGGAGGAGCGACTGCCCCTGGCCACTGGGAAGCAACCGGGCCACGTGTGTGCTGTTGGTGTTCCTGCAGTTCTCAGCTGGAGAACAGTCTGTAAATAACGTATTCAATAAACTTCATTTTTTTTAAGTACATTATTTTACGGATAAAGAACAAGCCTGATAATTCAGTGAACATGTTTGCAAATAATCTATTCCATTAATTTCCAGCGTGTTTTCTGAATACATTATTTAGTGATTTTGTAAAAACCATTTGTAGATGAAGGCAATTGCCGCTCATCCAGGCATAACACCATCACATCCCAAAAGCTGGGGCCAGAATTCCCCTGTAATGGACAGTGGGAGGTAATTAAATAGCACCAGACCCTGAGCCCCCTGCCAACCCATGGCGGGGGCATAAAACTTAATAAAATTGTCACATCCCCTTCAGGTGTGTTGGCAAGAGGAGGAAAGCCAGTGAGAACCAGCTATATAGGGGAAAAGAAGCAAAGGGTGTAGATGAAAAATACCTGCAGGTGTAGGGACCAAGGGGGCCAAGACAGTCCTGGGAGCTGGGAAGGGTCTTCACCGACCCTGAAGCCCACCCAGAATGACCTCCTACTCCAGATTTCTGTCTGCATGCTCAGGATGGATGGAAGAGCAGACAAACTGTCTCAGGGAGTATTTCTGTTGCATTATATGGGTCTAATGGTGAGGCAAAGCTATCCCCATGAGAAGCAAGGGGAAAAATCTCTTCAGCATCAGACCTGTTTATACATTAGATTTTCTTTAATTTTTGGCTTTCACTTTTTAATCTCAAAGGTACTGGTGGGGAGATGGATTCAGAAACCAGTGTTAAAACCTTCTGCAAAAATAAGTATCTCTATAGTGGGACTTGCTGCGTGGTTCTGAGGGCTGGGATGAGAGACCACATGTTACAGGTGGTCCCTGGCCACACTTCTGAGGTCCCTTCTGAATGTGGGTCAGCTCCTAAGCTGTGCATTCCAGAGGACCATCACCTGCCCAGCAAAGCCATCCCACAGGTCAAAGACAGGATTTGAGACACGCAAATAGATTCCTGAGAAGCAGAGATCTGGTTTCATGCAAATAACCTTAAGGATAAAAAAAAGGGAAAGCAGGAAAATACTAGAGACAGAAAGTTTTTCACTTCACATTGACAGCTCTACAGTGACTCCTTGAGGAACTTTGCTTTTCCTGGTGGGTTTACCAGATCCTTGGTGTTATTATATGTTTAACATCTTGAGTTAGAGCCCAGCCTCCTTTTTACAAGACTTTGAACTGCTGGGATGGACAGAAGTCCTCCTCCACAGGCTCCGCTCCCACAAACACTTTGGCACTCCTGAGACTCCCAGCAAGGCAGTAGGGCCGGCCAGAAGGCAAGAATTCAATTTCTCAGAACGTGCAATGGATTTGACATCCACTTCCATTCCCTACACAGCAAAGGACAGTGCCAAAAAAACCCAAAATGAAAAAATGAGCAAAAGGGAAAAAAGGAGAAAAATGAGTAATGGAGAAGACCTTTCTACTGTCAGAAGCCAGTACCCTGGTGGGAGGCACTGGGGGAGGCTGGAAGGATGCAATCTCTGGTCTGCCTGATTTGTGGAAGGGACGAGAGCTCCTGCATCACATCTGGCCCAGCCAGGGCTGTACAGGAGCTGCTGCCCCTTGCAAACTCTCCTGCTTTGCAGGCCCTGATGGGGCTCAGGATAGCTGGGATAGCTGTGGGCTCTGGGTGGATAGGACAAAAAGCTGCTGGTGGATTGGAGGCCGATAATTTCATTTTTGTTATCCTGCCTGCTCAACGGGACAACATGGAGAGAGCTGAAGCGTGCTCTGTCATGTGTCGTTGCCGAGGCAGGATCACACCGAGCCCTTCCCCATCCTGCTCACAAGGGAGAGCACCCTGGGGACCCCCAGCCACATAGCTCTGCATTGCTTGGTGATAGCCATGGAGCACATGGAACTGAGCCCGTCCCCAGCCCAGCAGAGGGGCAAGAAGCTTCGCTTTCGATGGAGAAGATGATGGGCAATGTGGGGACTGCGTAAATCCTGGTGTTTGCTTCTCAGGGTAGCTGGGGGATAAAAATTAACATTCGCAAGAGCACCTCCAGCTCCTACGGGCCTTCCCACAAGCAGCTCACCTACCGCTGTACACCACACTTCTCCATCCACCCTCCCACCCACGAGCTGGACCTGCAGCCACGTTGGCCCCATCATCTCCCACAGTATTTATTGGCCCCTCCCTGTGAGCTCTTGCAGCTTATTGAAGCCTTTCTACACAGTCCAGTTCACTTTGGTTTATGTCTCTCCTGGCTCTTCTCAGACATTTTAGATATTGCATTCACATAAAGCAATAGACTCAAAAGTAATGACAGACCTCCAAGTTTTATTGCATGGAGCATTAAAAAAGAAGAAGAAGAAGAAGGAAAAAAGAAGTAATTTTAGAACACAACAGGAAAATGGGAAGACTACATAGAAAAATCATCCCTGTGGGATTAAACTCTGTGAATGAATTTTAAAAGCTTTTTTTTTTTGATTGCAAAGTTTAACAACCCACTTTTCAAGTACCATAAGAAATGCTTGCAGTATTAGAAAGAGTTGGGTTCCCCAGTGTTGATACCACATCTGCACACAAACTATATCACTTCTCTTCCACATCTGCAACAAGTTGCCCCCTTTTTGCCCCCACCTTGGTATCCCTCTGTGGCCAGATATTGTTGGGATTATTGCGTTAGTTTGTAATAACTCTTTCCTAAGTCTCCTATTACTGAGAACACAAGCATCCAGAGAAGAAGGATGGTTCTGTAGCCGAATATTTGTTGGGAAATTATTTGAGTTTCAAAACCCAGCTCTGCCAGAGCAATCTGAGACAGGAACTGAATCTCCTGCACACCAGTTCCCCGCCAGCAAAATGATGATCATGGCATTTACCTGCTCTGCAGAGGGGAACCTCTGAGAGCTGCAAGGTATGCAATGACCTTGCTGCATCACAAAAACTGTTAACAGAAGGCACAGTCTATTATCTTCTCGTCTTAATTATAGCAAATGCTGAACACTTTCAAAATAGGTGTGAAAAGCCCAAATGACTCTGTATGTACAAAACTAATTGCAGGAGGGAACAGAGAAGAGAAATTCGAGCACCAACTCCTGCCACAAGAGCCAGATGCTGTAACTTCTGTTCTGACTCCTGACAACGACAAACCCTTCTCATTTCTTAACTAGCTAATATAACTGTAGATGCTATTCTGACACAAATTACAGACATGCAAAAACCTACATAAATGCAGAATGAAAGCCACACAACTTTAGGAAGTGCTTACTTAGGTTCCAGCAGCAACATTAACCTGAGCTGCTGCACTGCCTGCATTGAGCAATACAGTTTATTAGATTAGCTGTACTGTATTAAGGAGGACCGGTGAAAGAATATTCAGTCCAGCAGCATCTCTGTCCTCTTGGGCTTCTTCATGATGGATAACAGACACCTCAGAGATTCATTTATTTCTTTCTAACATCAAGACACTCAGTTCCTGGAGGTGGAATATGCCATATTAAATGAGACTTGGGTCTGCCCAAGACTGGATTGTCACAATAATGAGTGTTCCTACTGCCAGTCTTCATTTAATCCAGGTAATGGCGCGGATTCAGGCCATCAAAACCACTTCCTTCCCTCCCAAAACATATAACCCCAAGTGGAAAACCAAGAGTAATGCATAACCCCATTAAAGGTTTGATTTTTTCCACTGGGATTACATGCTGGCACTGGGGAGCTTGATCAATTCAGTCTTGAGGTTCAATCAATAAGTGTCAACGACAACATACTGCATTACACTGATGCCATCCATTTATCAACTTAAATAACTCCAGTCACCCAAAAGACAGAGGCACTAAACCAGCAATTAAGGTCTTAGGGGAAGTCTGAACGCTGGCTCTGCCGTGCTGGCGGCTCCTGGGACAGCCCTGGGTTTTCGGTGCTCCCGAGGGAGCCAAAGGAGCTTCCACCTCAGTATCAGGCAAATTGCCCTCAGTGCTGAGCTGCTGATTTGATAGATATGGCAGGACTCACTCAAAGGCAATGGGAAACACTTCAGTTAGGCTCTTTAAAAAATTGATCGCTATTTTGTCTTACACATTGTGTCACCAAAACATTTTGGATGGTGTGCCACGCTCGGCGCTGCATTTGCATTTCCATCTGATCAGACATCAAGGACATATGCCAAGTGAATGTTTACATTCCAGATCAAATCACATATCCCAGAGATCTCATTAACCTGCTGACCTGGAATTAAACAAAACCACCTGGAAAGGAAATGCTTTCCTCCCCAACGTGCACCAAAAGACACCTTCTGAGTTTCCCAGCCAAGCTTTGAGCATGGGTGGCTTCACATAGGTGTAAGGATTTGCGTTTCCTGGAATACTTCCCAGTTTTTTTCTGTCCAGTGAGTTTCAGCACAAGCGTTCAGGTTCTTCAAGATCTACAGCTGTCTCTATACATACAAACGGGCTTTATAGCTGAACTGCATGGCAAAGGCAATAGGTTAGGAGAAGGAGGTGGAGGGGGAAGCATAAACAATATTCACCCCTCTCAAGAGCTTAGCATCTCCACGGAGGGCTCACAGTCAATGAGGACCTCAGGTCTCTCTGCTGTTGAGGACATTGCTATCCCCTTTTTACCACCGGCAGCTTCAGAGTGCAGCCCCTGGCCCCACGGCTGCTGCACTCCTCCCCCTGGAAAGGGGTAAGCAGTGGGGACTGTGCAGCCTTTGTCGCTGTAAGCAAAGGGGCCCTTCTGCCACAGAAAAAGTGCTTCATAAACATGCCAAATAGAGAAAAAACTGTTCCTGTTCTGCTCTAAAAAAATGCAGCAATCTTAGCTTGAACTTTGGGGTTTAGGCTGTTATTTACACAAATCCTTGTTTTTTAAACAAAAAACTTAAAGCTGCTTATAGGAGATGACTGCCAAAAACCTTTATCACTTTCACAGACTTGTCTTCCAGGAATAGACAATATTTCCCAAGTAGCCATAAGTGTATCAAAGAGGACATGCCATAGCAGATAGCCTTGGGAGAAGCTATGGCAGGATTCTGGGATCCCAACTTGTAGGAAGGGATTTGATCTCACTTGTCTCAGCTTCCCAAGCTGGAAATGCAAAAAAACCAGCAATTACTCCAGACCTGAGATGGGCAGATAGAAATGCTATGTCACGATGGATGAGATTTGCAAAGATTGGGCCATTCCGCACTTGCAACTTCCTGTTCCTGAGATGCAGAAGACGAAGAAGAGACAAATATTTTATCTGGGAAGAAAGGGTTACTTTTCAATCGAAAATTAATGCACTGAATTCTGAATTAACATGTGGGATAATTAAAACCATCTTTCCAATGAATTTATTATAGGATATACAAAGCTAATTATAAATTCTCTGTTGCTTAATCCCTTGCAGTTTGCTAATGCAGCGTTGAAATCTCTTTGGCCACACTTGTTTAAATTATTCATTAGACACAGCAACAGTTGTGAACTGTAATTTAAATTGGCATCTCATGAATATTCAATTAATACAATAAACACTGGAATGTTTTACTGCACACTGCTCGATAGTTTGTGCTCGAGCTTGTGTTGACACATTTTTATTAACTCTTTATAAAGGTGTTACCTATTTATGTCACTGATTACAATGAGAATAAAAAGTCCCACTCATAAATATTTGTGTCGTTGTCTTAAGAGAGACAATGTAATTAGGCAAAGCTTCAAAAGTCATAATTAATATCAGGCGGATATCCTTTCCCTCCTGTTTGCCTCTGAACATGCGGACTGGCACGCTTTCAAAGCCAGGCACATCTATCCACGTTGCGGCTTTGGCACCGCAGCTGTCCAAACTGCCCTGGCCAAAGTTCAGGGTGACACCCGTGGGGTACCCATGGAGTGATGCTCCACCTGGTACCCCACAGCCCCCAGGGACTACTGTCGGGCTGGCATCCCAGTCTGCCACCCGTGCCATGCTCTGCACCCACCACGCAGAAGATAGAAATATAGAGATAAATAGAGATAGATGTAAATATTTACCTTCTGGTCTCAAGACTTTGCCCTGCCAAAATTAGGAAATAAAATGCAGCTGGAAATAAAATCCTTCTGTGTGGTAGCCCGATGGCACTCTGCAGTGACTTACAGTCTTTTAATAGGGCATTTTTAGCAGCAGCACTAAAAAATAATTATCAAGTGGCTGTATAATTCAGTGTGGTTTTCTATTTTAAGACTGAACTTTTTCATTTAAAAGCAAGGTCCCGCTCTGACAAGAGACTGTAAAAACAACATTGTGGGACTCTGCATCTGTGGCTTTTCAGCAGCACCACATAACACTGGTTTTGTTTAGAAATTAAAATATTTCCCCCCCCAACTTCCGTCCTTGCAAACAGGGTTGGTCGCATGAGACCGAAGGTATCAGAGACTTGGTAGCAGAGATTCAGTATCACACAGGGCTGCGAAGTATTCCCAGCAATGCGGTAAGACTTAGGGAAATCCCTAGTTCTCAAATGCACCCTCATGTGCACTGACTTTCATCCACACAGATCGGAGTTGCCAGGTGCGAAATAACAGCTTTTGCAGCCATTGCTTTATTTCCAGAAAAATAAGGATTTTTTTTTTTGGAGCAAACACCCAGCCAGGACATTTTCACATACAGGACAAAGCCTGCCTGCTTACTTTGGGGATAATATCGCTGTCCCTCTGTTGTATGGGGTAATCTTATTAGCAAGTGGATGAACGAAAAGACCAAAGGCCAAGCAGTTTATCCCAGCAGGAGATTTTGCTGATTGCTGGTGTGACCACAAGCTGCTCCAAGGCTCTCGTGTCCTGAGGTGAGCGTATCATCGCAGGGAGAGCTGGGCTGAGTGTCACCCATCAGCTTGCAGCTCGCTCCCGAGATGCCCCCAGCAAGTACCTTGGCCCCTCCTGGGTACCAAGAGTGATTTTCCTCAGCGAGGAGGGGTGGCAAAGCTAATGAATATTCACAAAGTGTTTAAATGCTAATTACCAATGGATCGGCTGAGTGAACAACTTCAAAAATGCAGAAGTTTAATGAAACAACGTTACTATAAAGTTATTACTGTGTCGACATGTTTTAGTTGGCTTGGGGTCATTCAAAGGATTTTAGACCCAGTTTCAAGGAAAGTAACTTCCATATGTGCTTCTCCTATAGCAATCTGTTCAGATTTTCATAACCCTGAAAGGCATTCACAGTACCTCCAGCAGACACCTACAAGTCTTTTATATACATTTTTACTTTCTTCTACCAGTGGAGACAGTGGACTACTGCTAACCATGCATGGCTTTACTGGCAATACTCACCTTGCCAAACTTAACACTCAATGTTGAACAGATCCTGGTAAAAGATTTTAGGCATTAAGGTAGTTTTGTATCTGCTCTTTTTTTAATGATATGCTTCCACCACAGGACTCAACATTCAGTGTGGCATTTGCTTGTTGGTATCTGCATTTGATTCCTCATGGTGCAGATTATTCCCTCTGCTATTCCCCTGCATGCACGGCAGGAACCACCGTCTCCTCTGTGAACTTTGTATTCCGTTTTTCCCCCCCTCTAGGACAAAAAGCTGGTTAGGCATCTCCTAACTATGGCTTTGTCGTTGGCAGTTCCTCTGTTCACCTCAACCTTTATTTCCAGTGACATAAAGCATATGACTTTTACGCTCTTCTGTTGCAATGCCTCTTGTTCCAGATCAACCGCCTGTGAGTCAGCGGAGGGTTATGCATCTGTTGTACTTCCCCATAAATTAGTAAGTGATACCTTGGCTTGAATTGCAAGGGTCTTTCAAGAATAATCAGTGCATTTTTGTTGGTGTTTCTTCAAGTTATTTCTCATGTACTGCAGCTGGCATCGCGTTTCAACCTTGCGTAGAACAGAGACAATCATGACACTTTGTACTGCTAATGCCTTTCTTTTTTTGATCCATGAATAGTTTTCTCTGCTACTGTAGCAGCTCTCCCAGAATACTAAAAGCCACGCAGTCTGCTGTAACTGTATCAGTTCAGCTCTGACGTGAGTCAGAGAGCTGCAGCGCTCCTGGTGATGTCAATGCATGATTCAGACACACTCTCCTTTATGCTCCCAGATCCAGGGCCCGTTCTGCTTCTCTGAGAAGGGGGGGAGTTGGCTGAGCTCCTACAAACTCTGCCACAACTCACCCAGCCTTGCAATTTGCATTCATGTAAACTGGAAATTGCCACTTTACTCTGTTCAGCTTGAAGCGTCTTCTCCCCGAAGCCCTGAGGAATGGCAGTGGGTAGATCCTGGTATCCAGCACCCTAAATGGGATGGATCATTACTGGTGTCCCCTCTTGCTCCTGCAGGACCTCCCCGCCTCGTGGACCCTGTGAGGCTGGTGGCTCCCAGGGCTGCCTCCACCCCTGAAGCAGAATGTGCAGAGGCAGGACGGACGGTCCATCGAAAGAGTGAAATTTGGCAGATTGTAGGTGTAGGAGAAAGTGGGAAGGAAACTCATGATCTATGGGAAGAATTTGGTTCATGTCACTTTAGCAAGCACCAGGTTTCGTGGGCAAGTGCCAATGTTTCCTTTTAAAATTCTCCCTCAACTGCATGGGATTGATGCAAAGTTCAAGACGCGCCTTATTTCCTCCACGGCTGCACGTGAATGGACCTACTCACATCGGTGATGCCATCTGCTAGGATGTTCTGCCACTCTTCTGAGTTTCTTGATTACACTGACTGTCCCCGAGGGCAGGATATATGCTGTGTATATTCATAGCTCCTGCTTGTATGTTACCAGAGGTTACCCTCACCCCACGAACATACAGTTCTATGTGGCTAACCCATCCAGGGCTGAGCTGCAGCACCATAGCACAGAGTAGGCACTTGGCTGCCTCAACCCTTCAGAAACACAAGCTGAAGACAAGAAACCTCCCTTGATGCACAGCTGCAGGGTCTTGCACCAAGGAATATCCCTTCCTGTGATACCAGCAGGAATGCTGCCATGTTCCTTTCTTGTGTATTGGGTGAAGAGGTTGCAAACTGCAGCTATCTCCTATCCCTCCAGCCCCTTCCCTCTTGCATCCCAGCCACTGCTCATCCTGCACCACCAGTGCCTGTCCACTGAGGACCAAGACTGGTTGCCCACAACAGGATCTCACTCCTAATTTTAGCTGTTACTTGTCACGTTCATGTCTACTCATGTGTCTTCAGTGTGTAGCAAAGACAGAACGTGAATTTTGTTATTAACCTTCCCTTTCAACATGCAACTGTTCCTTTCCACTGAATAGCTGGAAAATTAACATTCATGCAAACAGAGGCAGCTACAATGGGGACTAATGCATCTAGGCTGGGTGTCTGTCTAGTCCTCCTCACATCCCTACAGAGACATTCACTTCATCCCAGGGTAGGTATTTCAGACAGGTCCAATGAATCACACTCCAAAAGTGCCTCTTCACTGTCAAAGAAACCTGGGTGACTAATTCAGGCTTGGTGAGTGACTCCCATCTCTGGTATCACTCCACAAAGTTGGCTTATTAATGTAGGCATTTTCCACCTTTGCGATGTTTTTAACAATGTTAAACAAAGTGTAACAAAATAGGCTCAATGGTTACTATTTTTTATACTCCTGACTCAACACTGACACTGCCCTGCACTTGGCAATCTTATTCTCGGCTTTGGCTGGAAAACCTGTTTTTTCATAAACAGATTTTTTTTCCTAAGGACTCTGTAAGCTACTATCTCTTAAAGACTTTTCATAACTCCCTTGTCAGACCTTCCAGCAGGAAGGGCACTGTCTGTACTCAGTGCCTCTGGCCCAATCTCCATCAGGGCAGGGGATTTCTCCTTCTTTCCTCTATCTCCATGTTCTTAGTCTTTTTGGCTTTAAAGAAGTCACTTAAATGTCTATTTGTACTATGACTGGCTGCCCTCTTTTTTCCCCATGGTGGGCTATTAGTTGTTGGGTATGCAGGCTCGGAGCAGTCAGCTCAAAGGCAACGTCCTTTCTCAATAAAACCCACTCTGCCAACCTCCAAAATACTTGCTGCTCCATGGTACCCCGTATCAGGTGTCCTGGACTCCTGATATCACATAATGTTTCTTTGCTGATCAAAGCACCATCCTGCACGACCAGCTTCCCATTCCCCCCAGAACAGGTAACTTCACAGCACTGACCCCAAAGGAAAGGCTTTGAAGCCAAGCCTTACAATCCCATAAACCAGACACACGCTCAAGTCTTGTCTACGTAGTGGCACTGTTGGCTACACTAATTTCATGCTGAATTCAAAGTGGCTGAGAGGTCCACTCTGCTCGTGTTATATATTTGCATTTCTATTCAGTGACAAATACAGGGAAGAAGTGAACTAGGAAAAGGTTTCTTGGAGGAAATAGTAAGCCCAACCTTCCTTGAGCTAATGCTGTTTTCCATAACTTTGGCTCTCAGCTCTTGGCAAGACTGATACGTCTTGTGTAAGGGAGAATCAAGCTCATAAGGTCTGGTTGCAATATGTATTGATTTTAATGATCCACGTTTTTTAAATTACTGTGTATTATGTACTACAAAGGAGCCATCTTGCTACAGCCATAATTGTAGTTATTCATCTAATTTTTCCCCAGTGAACTTTCAGTATAAGCTATAACTGAAGTCCAGTTATTATTATTCATGGTGTACATGGCATCAGAGTGTGCCAAGTGATTGATAGGGTGTTAAAAATGTTACTGGCTGCTTCTTCACACCTATTTATTGTAATCATATGGCCAACTTCCCACACAACATAAACACTGCAAAAATGTAAATACAATGGAATATGATTTAAAGTTATTTCAAGTACCCCACTTGCAACTCCTCACAGTGACCTCTGGCTGGAGAGCCAGCTTCACTTCCACAGACGCACCCTCCAAGGACAGCTGAATAATGGAGTTCAGCATCACCCAAAGGACACGAGAGCAAAAAATCTGGCTGTAATAACTAAAACCTTTGACCATTCATGGGCAACAGTAAAAATCAACATGAAATTCACAGGGACTAGCACTTCCAGAGAAGTGCAGTACTTCCTAGTGAATGGCTCAAATAAATCAGCATGGCTGAATTGTTGCTGACTGCACTAAATTCATTGTACTGTATATGACTTTTCTACTTCAGTGAGAAAGCAAAGCAAAAGGGAATGAAGCAAACTGTCACTCAGGAGAATTCCAGCTCCAATCGACCATTATGGATTGGAAACCCAAATTTTCAAAGGGGCCTCAATTTAGTCCTAGATTTTTGAGGCATTAAGACCCAAAGCATAAAATCAAAAGACAGGATTGCCACAGACAAAAGTTCTCCTGTGCAGACCTGAAGTTAATGTACAACAGCAGTGTGTACAGACGTGCACTTGCAAACCATTCCTCAGTTGTGCGAGGAGCTTGAAAATGCAGCTCTGTGTGATCCTAGCAGATTCATGCTTTTTCCTCTCAAATTCTTCAGAAATTCACATCAGGGAAGCTCCATCATGTCACACTTTGTCAATGCTCTGTGACTGTGAGAAGCCAGAGAAAGACTACTTTTAAAAGTCCCACTTGCTGGACTTTGTACTATTCCACGTGAGACTCCCTTCCACAATCAGCTTAATGTTACGGATCTTTACTGCAAAATGAATACCCACTGGCTTAGCAGAGGAAATCTTTACAGACCCATGCCGCGTAGCCACACATGGACACATTCCATACATCAGCAGTGGTATTGCTCTTCCACTTGGCATTAATACAATACCCTCCTCAGGGCATAATACTTGGTGCTGAAGGTCGGCTTGCAGCCCTTCAGGAACTGGATGTTTGCCTTGTAAAACAGCATGGCAGAGCCACAGATGCTGAATTATAAAAGAAGGACGTTCAAAATCAGCCATACGCCGGGTGGGACAAGGATCTCTAATCCGTCTTGCAAATTCCCTGACACAGTTTGTACAGGTCCCTAGCACAACCAGGACTCCACCGGTTCAGTCTTTGCTTTTTTTGAAGGATTAAAAAAACTTTTTCTTTCTGTCTTGGCCTCTACTGTTCGGATTTAATTCTTAGGGCAACTCTTGCTTAGGCGCTCTGTAGAGCATCTGCTGGCCACCATGGCGGGGCTGAAGTTCTGCTGGCAACAAGCTGCCACTGAAGAAGCAATGACCCCCCCAAAAGGACAAAGCAGAGCAAGAAGTGCTTGGTCCTCTAGGCAAGCTGACAGGATGGAGGCAATAAGAGGACACATAAGTACAGATCTTTCTGTCCTTCACTCTGCGGTGCGGATGCATTAAAATGTAACTGCTTCTTCAGTTATAGCTGCCTGGCATCTAAGACACCCCAGTGAGAGCCCTGTAGTCACTTCTAGGGCTTTGAAGACAATTCTGTCTCTAGCAAATATCTGCTCAATGTCCAGACCATCTCAGAGCTCTATGGTGTGGTTCCTTTCTGGACATTTCTCATGGACCTCCAGACCTTCTATGTCCCTCAGAGAGGCCTGATTGTACCCTCAGCTCTGTTATAGGAAAAATGAACCCAAATGTATGTTCTGGGACAGTTGCAAGGGGAGCTAGGTTGTGTTCCCCACAAATTCTGTCATGAAATGTAAACTTAAAAAGGAATGGATTTCCCAAAAGAGAGAACTTAGCCGACACTAGCCATCAAATCAAAACCAGCTGGCTGTGGAAGCTGAGTGGTGGCCTGCCTCGTCATGCTAGGTGAGAAGGCAGGTCTTTTCCACCTCATTGTGCCTGCCAAGACATAGAAATCAAAGCAAAAACTCAACTTCAGTTGCTGATACCAGCTTTGGGTTTTGGGGGGGACAGCTGGGAAGGGAATGTGTCCTAGCTATCCCATTTTCACCTCTTTTCCCCTCTTTCAAGAACTGGATGTTCTCAGTTCAGCTTAACATGAACAGGAAAGTTAACAGGACTTATCTTGAAAGGAAAGTGATTTTACTGCAGGTAAGCATGCCGCCTCCTCCTTCAGATTAATGCTAACCAGATGGCCAACTGTCTGTAGACTGTTGCTAAAAAACACAGGCAGAAATAATCAGAGAGTCTCTAGGACAGACACAGAAAACTGATATAGAACTGGAAACATGCCATGAAAAAGCCCAACTAGCGAGAAACTTGGAGCTGTGTGCAGGATTGTCTCCAGCACTGGGCAGAAACCTTCTGTGATAAAGCAGGTGGATTGGCAATGGCAGATGGATGTTTTGCACTAAGAACATGAAACCTGCGCCTTGTTAACAACAGGAGCTCAGCTCTTCCAGAGACCATTTCTGCACATGCAAACCAGGCGCACATGAAAAATGCACCTTCAAAGAGGTGGCTTGCAAAGGCTGATCTATCCCAATAGGTTGGCATCAGTACGAGCTGGAAAAGATCAATGGGACAGACCTTCTCTTTACATTACAGAAGACAATGTTGATGAGATAAAAAATGTTTCAAGTAATAAGAGGTTATTAATGCTACAAGGTTTAATTTGGGAATGTGTCCAAATCTCCATCCCTACCCTGTCAAGGCAAAGAGTATCCAAGCTTTGGATGGTGTTGCTATGTAGCAAGGACAGCAGAATCAGTACTGATTCAGTCATTGTTTTTTAACAATGGTCTACGGCAAAATCAGTAGGCGCAAAGTGTTAACTGGAGCCCAAAGCAGACATGGCCTGGATCCACTGTACCTTTCCCTGAATGAGACATGGTATGGGTGAGATGGGACCTGGTGCTCCCCAGTTTCAGATTAATTCCAGTTAGAAATCAGCTTTGGATTTATTACATGTAACAACTGCCTCCTCCTCTCCACCAACGTGCATTTTAACATCTACTACAGCAACTCCCCATGTATTTTGGTAGATCCATGAGCATTTTAAAAATCTCTTTTTCGTGTTTTCATTTTCACCCTCACTCTCAGTAAGTCCCAGACTTTATCTTGGCCTGTGTGGAAAAAAGTATTCCCTGTTATTGCTCTGAACTTCCAAATCTCAATTCCCATGAAGTTTCCCTGTTAAGGGACATTCCTGATATAGCTGTTCTCGCTTTTTTGTTCTACGCACTGTTATAATTTCAATTATTTTATTTACCTCCTTCTTAAACTTAGCATCTGTCATCGTAGAGGAGCTTCTCAGGCCCATGATAATGTCTGTTTCTACTATTTGAGACTCTTGTTTTTTCCTTCTCCTTCTTGCCTGACACGGGCACAGTACACAGCATACAACTCTCCACCCCCCCACCCCCCCCCCCCAGCCCCAAATTTTTCCTGTCCTTTAACACCTTGTCCCTGTGCAGGGTTTTTTGGGGGAGCAGCCCATGTCCTTTCTGGCAGTTAATTCAGAGCATTGCAAGCTTTACGAGTAGTGAATATTTTTCCCCTCAATATGCATTAATTCAACACTTATCAATACTGAATAAACTGCCTTAGCAATCCTGCAGTCCATTTCCCTCCTATGTTTAAATCTCTCTGAATTCCCTTTCTCCTGTCCCAAATATGTCCAATTTCTTTGTGTCACCCTCAAATTTTATTCCTCACTGCCTATATCCAGCACTGTTAATAAAAAAGCATAAACAACACAGCATCCAGGGAAACAACAAAACGTTGAGAGACCCCCCCAAATCATGATGTGCATGGGTCTTTAATCATTGCTTTTTCTAATGTTAGCCAAACAACATAATAAAGAACAGGAGAGATTGGCAAAAAGTGCTTCTCCTCTACAGAAGATGTCCTGGGTCAGGACAGCCACACCCTGACTGACCTCGCTCTTTGCTATTCCTTTTTCTTGCTGCAGCACCTCAAATCGACCCAAATTCCTCCACCTCTGTCACCGCAAGGAGAAGGCATGTTCTTCCCAGCTACCCCATGAGCTCCACTTGCTCTGCCACCAATTTCCACAGAAAGCAGACGGGAGGGGTATTGGTCAGTGGGGGAAACCATGTCCAACGCAGCCCCAAGTGGCAAGGGCACGATGTCCATCACAGGGCTGCCCATGTTGGCCACTACATATCTGGCTTTGGACTCCAACTCCAAAGCAACAACCGACGCAAAAGCAGCAGGCTTCAGACAAAATAACATCAGTGCCTCTCCGCTGGGTGCCTGCCCTGGGTGGTGCACTGCCGGTGGCTGGAGGGGAAGGGAGTAGATCCTGCTCCCTCTAACAGCACCATGATGTCTAACAGCTGCCTATTGCAGGTTACAGGACATCTCGATCCATAATGAGAAATGCCCACTGCAAGAGAGATAAGTGAGAAGTATAACTCTGGCAATTTCTACAGATGTTGAAGAATTGCAGCAATACACTTCTCCCTCCCTTGTGCAGCCATTTGGAGAGACCAAACAATTTCCATGGTGTAAACGAAAGGTTCCTAATGGGATTCTGCAGAGCTGGGAGACAAATATAACAGCCATGCAGAGCATTAAGGAATGCTTTCCAGCCAGCAGAGCCAAAGTGAAACACTCGGACATATAACATTACTGACTGGCTCGCTGCCATGCATCAGATGCAGAAACATTTTTCTCTTTCTGTGACAAGCTGCATCTGTAGCAATCATTATAATTTCTCTTGACATTGCATCGCACACCTCTTCACAGAGGCAGGACTCAAGTAGCATTCTTCATTTCAATGGTAACTTTGATTTTTCTGGGCTATGGGGATGTAAAGTGTTTCAGCCTGTACCACTAAGGCAGAAGGGAGGACTGCCAGGAGCTGTGTTTTTCAGGGTGTGCTTCACAGCTTCAACGCTTTTGGTCTTCTGCGGGGGTCTGGATTTGGCGGCTGGACCTACCCAGGTTCACACCCACTCCACCAGTAAAATGCAGGCAGAGATTGGGATGTTTGTTGAAGAAAGTGAAATCTGACACAAGATTCATGTTTGTGTTCTCCCTTGCTCTCCACCATCATTCACACTAACAGCAAACCCCACTGAGTCCACAGGCAGGAGAAAACTCCTCTGAAAAGGCTAGGATTACCATTTATATTTACCAGCTGAGGAAATCCTACCTACCAATTAGAAACCATTTCTCCCTTCACTCCGAGCGATCAGCTGAGTGACTGATGTAGCTCTTTGATCTCCTCATTGCATAACAAAGCCTGTTACAGCCTATTATTTTTATTGTAAGCACTTTCTGTTATTTGCCTCTAAAAACAGCTCCCATTTAAATAATAAAAAAAGACTTACTCAACGTGCACACACCTACAGCAGTGAATAGTCATCATAACTTCTACAGCTGAAACAAAAGCCATGGAAATTTCCACCCTTTTGTGCTCTCCTGCCCTGGGCGTGCGCCAGCGGCAGCTGAGCTGTGGGGATGGCACCAACTCTGCCTCCGAAACCAGCCACTGCATGGCCATTTGGGTATGAAACTTCCGGAAAGGCAACTGAAAGCAAGCCACGTAATGCAGCATGAGTGCTGATTGGAAATGAGCCTCAAAGTTGCACGGACCCTCCCTGTCAGCAAGGAAAATCCAGGGCAATGAGTAATTGCTGGAGCAGGTTAATGCAACCTGGTAACATGCAAAGAGGAGGCAAATGACAGCTCAGAGATAAATATGATTGATCTAAGGGATAAGGGCAATTAAAGATGGGCTGCAACATTGATCAAAATGTGCAAGATGGATGGCAAAGAGTTGCCAGACATGCTAGTTTGGTGGGATAATTGACAGCACACAGTTTTTCCTGCATCAGAGGTGCTGCTGGTTAAAACTGGCAAAAATTATTCTATTTACAGCTGCATGATGCAGTTCAAAGGAGACTTTATATTGCATCATGATGTGGGGTGTAAACACATATGGGAGATTGAAGACTTGAAGGTGTGGGAGAGGTTATGATGCAAATTAAAAACCTTCACTTGTCTTTCTGAGGCTCTTCCACATGGCACAGACACACAGCCACATCTCCTCATTATTCCCACGGAAACAAGCATGCATCGCAAAGAGGGGAGCATAGCACGGGACAGAAAGGACAGCAAACGCGGTGAATATATGGTGCAAGCGCCCAGTGGGATGGAGGGAGCTCCATCTCTTTGGCAAAAACCACCTTCCCCGCATTAGACCGTTACTGTCAGTCCAGACAGGTGGCAATGAAAGCTCAGCTTTGTTTTGCACACCCATGCCGACAGAAGTGACAGGCAGTGAGCAAGAACGGGATGCAGGAGAAGGTGCAGAGACACGTGCCTTGGGGATTATTGCTGCCTGGAAATTATTTTCCCATGTGTGACCCAAACAAAAATAAACCCTCAGATAACCTGTACCATTGACTCATGCACAAAATAAGGCACAAAGACAGCATTTTGGGGAGGGTGGAAGCAGATTCTGGTTGATCAGCTGCTAGAGGGTTGAGTACACTCAGTAAGAGGCGAAGGAAGAAGTAAGATACTGCAGCTCTCACATGAACTTTTTGCAGTGCTGATACATACATATAGCTCAGGCTGCTGGTGAAGCGCAGGTCTTGGTTAGTGGAGAGTCCCTGGAAACACATTAGTATTTACTTACTGTTCCCAAAGGGGTTGGGGTCTCTGAGATCCAAACAGGACCTAAAACCATTGCACGAAAGACGACCAACCTTTAAGCAAAGATGGTTTGACATGGTTTATCTCATGCTGCAATTATAGGCAAGACATTTTGCAATGCCCCAAATAAGTTTGCATGGGCAAGGGTAATTCCAGCACTTTCTGTTATCTGCCTGACTGTTCAATGTTTTTATCTTTTCTAATGCTAACTTTTGGCACCATTTCCTACATTTTTACAAATTGTGATAGGAGGGAAGAAGGTGGCAGAGATGATCCCACAAGCACGCCAGATCCCAAGCCGCTGGGGAAAGCCCATACAGGCACCAACCCCCGGCTTCTGGGGCCAAGGTGACAAATCCTCCATGAAGAGACAGGTAACTGGCCAGGCTGGAGCACTCTTTCCCCAGAGCCACATCCTAGACTCCAGAGAAACTCTATTCCAAATCTCTAGTTCATTTTTCAAAGCATGTTCTCATTTGCAGGATTTTTTTGATACGGGCAAAATTAATTTTTAACCTCACCCAGAAAAACTGTTGAAGTGGGACTGTTTGCTAAGAAGGGGAAAAAATGTAATCCTACAGAAGTACAAAACCTAAATCTAAAGGGTTAAAACTAGGCTAAGTAACAGGCATCCATGTGCATGTCTGTATACTAGAGACAAATACATTTTAAGATCAGAATCAGTTCTTAAAAAAGATCCATCCCATAACTTGAACGTATTTACTCCAGTTATTCGATATTGTTCTGAAAACCTCCTTCATGCTGTATTCATCTTATCTGCTACTGTAATTCACAGATTTTATTTCCCACTATATTTTTAATTTATATTGTGTTTTATTTATACTACTGTCTTTTACAAAACCCCAAATTTCAAAACTGACATAAGCATTACACACATAAAGTAGACTTCTTATTATCAACATGGCATAAGAGACAAAAAATGACAGGAATAAATCTTAGGTTTTATGCTGGCAAGATGTTCTGCAAAGTAAGTGACATTTCTCAGCAATACAAATTGTACATTAAAAGATAATTTTCAGAACATGATACCAGCTATGGAGTGCAACACCATTATGCAAAGTAATATCGAAGCCATGCTTTAGCAAACGGTGTTTTTATGTTGTACTAGTTTGGCATCAAGATTGCATCAGGTCTTGTGAGTAGACTTTGGAGTGATTAAGTTTACTGTGCACAAAAGCCAGTTATTTGGCAAACTGTCAACACAGTGTAATTGATATTTTAATTACACTACTAATACATACATGCTGTTCACAATGAGCCTTCTTGTTGGTGTTACACAAACCGTGTATATATAGTGCTGATTACTGTTCCAAAGAATTTTGCTTAAATGCAAACTTAAAAGCAATTGGTAACATTTTAAATTGCTATAAAAACAAATCAAATTGTTTTGCAAATGCTTAACGGCATGCAACACGCACCACAGTGCAAACAAGAGGGACCGTCTCACTTGACATATGTTCCGGGGATAATGGGTGCACCCTCCCCGTGGTTACAGCACAGTTATTTTATGGCTGATAAGGTGACTCTTTAACTAGTGGGACTGCCCCGGAGGCACCGGCTTATCAGAAGGATAGTGACCAACTCAAGGAGAGGCAAGGAAAGATTAGGAGGACGAATTTCTATGGAATAGTTAAAAGCTGCAACACAACTGGATTGCCATGCGGTGCAGAGACGGTGCTTAATTGAAAGCGGCAGTTACACCACCTTGGGATGGGACCTGCTGCCTTTCTGGCCAAGCGATGAGTAGGGGGAGATAAACCCAGTTTGCAGCACAAAACCAAAAGGGACACAGGCAAGAGAGACACTTCTACAGCCAGACTCACACACACACATTGACTCCCGCTGTGCAACACCCTTCCAGCATGGTACGATGTGGTGCTGTAGGTAAGAGCACATTTTAATGCTTTCCTACACCCCCTTGCTATGGGACAGAAAGAAAAGGGTGGACACGAGCATGCAGAAGTGGCTGCAGCACGAAGAAGGATGGATGGATAAGAAGAAATCTAGATCAGGGGCGCAATGAAAAGGGAGGGGGTGTGGGTGTGAGAGCACTGTGTTTTACAGGCAGCAGATCTACTGTGCACCTCTGGCTATTACTTTGCACCTGTATATTATTCTTCTGTCTTGCCTCTGTAGATAGTAAGTTCTCCAAGGTTGGAGTATCTCCTCCCTGTAGGTTTTGCACTGTGACAAGCACCTGTGACTCTGGCCCAGGTATGTATAATATACATGACATTACAATTGTAACAGCATGTAACTGTAGTAATAATAATGATAATAATAATAATAGTAGTGATGCAATAATATAAAGCAAAAGTAATTTATCGGTGGATATCACAGAAAATCTCCTAAGGGTGAGACCTCCTAGAGGACGCAGTAATCCCATGTGACCCATCCTTTGAGAGGTGCCAGGTGGAATTTGTCATGTCGAGGCAGGATCCCCCCAGACGAGAATCCAGCACTGGCTGGCAGAAGTCTGCAAAGCTCAGGAATACTTTTGCTACCAAGCGCTTTGTGTATATCGCAGGTCTCGGAGCCCACCTCCATACAGCTATGCCAAAGGGAAACTGGGCCCGAGAGGTGCCGTCCATCAGCCAAATCCTTTAGCCATCCATAAAATTTGGAGGCTGCAATCAAGCCTCTTTTCTCGGAGGAGACTGTCTGCAGAGGGAAAACCCACTTTATAAAGCACCAAGGAGGAGATACACAAAGACATGAACAGGAGCAGTATCCTCCTCCCCCGGTTGGGTACCTACCTGCCTTTTGGAAAATCACTTCTCAAAAACCCGTTGGCCATTTCCCTACAAGTGCAACGTGCTCTCACAGCGGCAGCGCCAGCTCCCCATCTCCTCTCCTCCTCCCTGGCCCTTCTCCATGCACAGCCCTGGCCAGACACAGGCAGGAGGCATGCTGAAGTAAGGGGACTTACTATAGCACGAGACAAAAATAGGATTTCAAACTACTGGAAAAAGCAACTCGGCTTATTGCAAAGTAAATTAATTAGTTAAGTGCTGTTGCTCTGTTGGAGGCTGACCATAGGGGATGGACCAGCGTGAAAGGGGAGCGGGGACTGCATCTGCCTCTGGAGAAGCTACTCTGGGTCGAGGTTGGGGCAACACCTTGCTGGGGATCACCAGAGGCCCAGCAGCCTCCCCTTGTGCCCAACTGAGCTGCTGAGGAGCTCTGAGAGGTGTTCAGGAAAAAGGCAGGTTCCCATGCAAGCTCCCCACCCTGGCAGGTGAAGGTCACCCTCTCGCAGACCTGGCAGGCCAAGGTGGCACCTTGCCTTCTTCATTTCCCTTGTTCAGGGAGTAAATCTTGCATTAGCGAGCAAAACCCACATCTGCTTTGCTGCTCAGCTATCACAACAGTTCACTTGTGTGAGAAGTGTATCATGACACCTTACTTTCTCGTATCTCAGAAATGGGATATCCATGGGTGAACCCAAGGACCAACCACACAAGCATACTGGCAGGAGCTTGGTCCCTCAGGTCCCCTCTTTCATGCACAGCCCAGTCCTTGTAAGCTCTGCTGCTGTCTGAGCACTCGCAGAGCTGGGACCTGAGTGTGACTCCCATTGCCCCGATTCTCTCCCAGCAGCACTTGGTAGGGACCACTCAAGAAGCATCTGCATTAGCTATGTGAAAAGAGGGGCTGCTGCTCTGCCAGGAGCTGATACTGGTGTTCAGGATGACTGGGAAGCTCAGGAAGGACCTCTCCCATGGAGGAAGAGGACCTATATTCCCACAGGGACCTGCACTTCTGCCTGCAGGCACCAGCTCTGCACCTGCATCTCCAGCATCAGCAGTTGCTCCGAGAGCACAGGCAGGAGCAGCAGCATTCCTGCTCTCCCCGAACACAGAGCGCTCAGCCACGACGGCTAAAACTTCAGAAAGTAACTATCCATATGTGCCCCCTCCTCTGAGAAAGCATGTTTTTAAATACATACAAGAACAATTTACTCCTTGATTGGGAATCTTGTCTCCCAGGTTCCGACCTGGAGTGAAATTTTATGACCAAGCGATAAAGCTCAGGGGGAGGCGTGGAGGGAAGAGTGCTTTCAAATGAAAATGCCAACAGATACTTAAAGCCAGAAGCATGTGTGGGTGTTGCTAAATTAAGCTCGCAAGTAGGTGGGGCAAATGCCTTAAACGAGTTTGTGAAGGTAAAATAACGTTCATTAAAAATAGAAAAACAACTGAAAAAATATCCTTTGTATTCAACTTCACACTCGTACATCATAATGTTCCAGTAAAAGCCCATTTTCCCTTGAGATAATAAAAGAATTGAATTTTTCCTTATCGGTCATCTATTTTTCTAGCTAAAGCTATTACTCCCTCTCTGCGGTTGCTAGGCAACAAGAAATATTAATAGCAGCTTTTATTAGCTTAGCTTTAGCAGTGGAGTACCAGAATGAGAAAATGGAAAACATAAATGTGTTACATAAATCTTTCAACCTTTCAGGGTTTGTGTTAGTCTCTGTTTTCATAATGATTTATTGAAGTGATGGTTCATTTATGAGAAAAAGGAGTGTGAAATAAGAAAACGGAACATTACCCTGAAGGACTGTTTGAAAATAAATAATTATAGGAGGTGAAGAAAAGCTGTTTAAAACCATTTTTCTGAGTTTTATAAAATTTAAAAAGACATATTTCTTTCATTTATTGCCTCTGAGAAAAACACTAGCAGGGAATTGCAAACAGGGCTCTGTTTAATACAAAGAACCCTTCATGTATGGTTGTATTATTACTATTTTCCACCGAGGGCTCATGTTCAGGAGTTTAGTTTTTAAATACTGAACCATTAATAAGCAGAAAGCCAAATTAGTCAAAAGCTAAAGCACACAACACAAAATTGCCAGTGCAAACTTATCCAGGACTGAAACACGGGGGACTCTGCGAAGTTTTTGCTACTGGTGACACACTGCCAGCCTGTGGTTTGACGGAGCTGGTTGAGCATTGCCTGACTGCTGCTCTTGCTTGTTTGTTTATTTATTGAGGCTCTTCCGATGAGCTTGAACTTGCTCTAAAGGGCACTGCTGCATGTACGCTGCATTGGGATATAGGTTATTTTAAATAACTTATTTTAACAGGCAGTCATTCAAAATTATTGAAATATTTATGTATTGGAAGCATTTACCAACAACATGTAAGTTGTATTGCCTACAGGGATCACGTATTTCCAATGACTTAGATAAAAGACTGGCACATCTTACTTGGCTTTTGTGTCAACATCTATTTGGTTTCTTTCTTATATCCTCTGTTGGAAAACTTTCAACGCTCACTGGCTCTGTATGGCCACGTCCAACTGTGTTGCCTACCACCGAGCACCATGACCACCTTCCTAGGGCTGTACCCAGGGCGATCTAGAGAGAACTGCTGCGATCCCCACTGACTCTGGCTCAGGCTGTAAATAAGAAATGCTGCTGTGTTTAATGGGGAGTAGCGGTCTTGGGAAGGATGGGAGCTGGGGAGAGCTGTGGAGCCAAGATTGCTGGCCAGGGGGCTGGTCTTGCAACCTGCCTGCAGGACAACCTTGCTCGAGCTCTTCGGGTGGGCACCAGAGAGGCCGCTTCTCCTTGGAGCCCTACACCATCCCCACAGCTCAGGCATGCACCCCCCAGCTCTGGGAAGGGACGACTTGTCCTTTCCATTTTTCATGCGGGAGACAGGCAGGTGTGTTATTGCTGAGTTGTTTTACTGTTTTCCCCTCTATGTTCCACAGCAAAGCCCCATAGCATTGGGAAATGGCTATTCAGGTTGTAAAGTCAAGCAGCTAACTCTTCAGGAATTTCAAGGTTGCACTTGTCCTTGCTACTATAATTCACCCCCGTTTACCGGTTACTCTCTCCCCTCCACATAAACAGGTTCCACAGGTAACTGAAAATTTGACACTTTTACGCCATGAACGTGTATTTTCGCCACTGAAGATTTTTAATATTTTTCGAATAATCTGTTTCCACTCAACAAACTGAAACAAAGAAGTTCCAGGCTGTGGCTGCAGCCTTTTTTCAGTTGCATCAGCTTGCTGTGAGCAAAAAAAAGTTATCCCACCGGGCTCAAGGAAATGTCAGCGCCTTTAAAATAGTCACAAAGATCTCTCATCGTGAGAAGCACCAGGAAGATGCAGATACAGGGCTAGTTGCCAGTCTCTCCAATCAAACTATACCTGCTACAAAGCCAATGTTTGCTCATAACAGCTGCCACATGTCCAAAATGATGCTTCCCCCAAGCAAAAATACATGGCTCCACCCTAATTTCACCGGGCCATGGCAAAGCAGGAAAGGAGTAGGGTGGCTGCAGCCCCACAACATGTGCCATGGGAAAACAGGCTGATTTTTTGGCATACCACAGCATGGCAACGTCCTTTGACCAAGCTTGGAGGAGCACAAGGTTTTGGGGTTTCCAAGTGGTGGTGGTGGGCTCTGGGCAGTGCTGTCCCCCTGACCAGGGCCTCCTGGCTCCCCCCACCCCAGCACAGCACCCAGGTACCAGGCAGTATCCCACCTGATAAGCAGAGATACCCCCAGCCCGCTCAGCCGCTATCTAATATTAATGGAAATATGTTTTGCGCTGCTTTGGAGATTCTTGGGCTCTGACCTTCATCGCCCTTTGTTTCTGTCAAATATGTTCTGCCAAATCCCTTCTGAAATCTCATTTATTCACAGCAGCTCCTTAACCCAGCGGGCACCCCACCGCGCTGGCGATCGCCACCGATTCATGGCGTTTCTCTGCCCCTTCCCCTGCTTTCCCCCATGTCCCCATGGCCCCCTGGTCCCAGCCCCAGTGTGGCCCCAGCCCAGCAGGTCTCCCTGTGGATCCCCGGAGGGCTCAGCAGCTGCTTGTCCACACTGTAACACTGCTGGGATGTTCACAGTGGGCAAAATCACTCTCTTTCCAAGGAAAACATCTTTTCTCCTCTTTGATTATTTTTTCCTAAATACTCCCACTTCCAAATGACAATCACATCTCTTCTATTTTCTTTCCCTCCTGCCATTCCTGCTCTTTCCCTCCTCTTTCCTTCCTCTTTTCCCATAGCAAAAGAGAGGACAGTACCAAAAAAAAAATGCCCTGTATTAAGAATTTTCTGTTTGTTTTTTGTCACCAACACAAAAAATAACATGTCTTCCTCAAACAAGCCAGCCCTGCCTCCTCCCCAGCCTTCCTGCACCCCACTCCATCGGTCCTCCTAATGTCATGTTTTCTGCCATCTCTTTGTCTACTCTTGTCCATCCACCCCTGCTTCTCTCCTCTCCAGCTCCCTGCACCCTACCTTCAGTGTTTGAAAACTCCCTTAAGTTCTAAAAACTGATGGGGGAAAAAAAAAAAAAAGAAATAAAGTGACAAAAACAGCAGTGAAGAACTATATTATGTAAATGTAGAGCTGGTCCACGGGGCACAGCGAAGTGCACAGAGGTCGGTGGCATGGAGAGTGCTCTAGATGACAATGCTGAAGGGATAAGGAGGTAATGATGGTTTTGTTTTTTTCCCATCAGGGTACAGCTGCTTTGCTTGAATGAGGGGCTCCAGCTCCTGATACCCCATGGCTGGGCTGGAGCCAGGAGCAGGGTCTGGCATGCAGCAAATCTACCTTCACTCTCCAGCTCTCATCCTGCCATGGGAATTTCTGCGCTGATTTAAACTTGCTCTGACTTGGTATTCATCTGCATAATGGGAGCAGCAGCCTCCTCCCTTGCAGAGGCACTGGAAGGCTTAATTCAATATAAGGATAATGTTGGTACATCCCAGGACAAGAGACACACCAAAGGGGACAGCAACCTGCACCCGTATTTTCCTTATTCACTTCTGAGCTGCAGAGGAAAATTCCAATCCCCATTGCTCTCAGCGAGTCCTAGCTCATGTCTTTTCAGCAGGTCGAGATTTTTTCATGAGGATGCCTTGAAAAAATCCCAAGCCTCAATCTACATTAATAGAGGAAAAGTCTGACCAATGTCTAAACATTTTACCTCGAATTGCTTGTCATTTGTCACTGTATTCAAACCAAAAGACATGGCAGCCAAGGCAGGAAATAGCTGCATACGCAAAAACCAGTATGAACTACAGCAAAGAGCAGCAGCAGCAAGGAGAGAGGCTCCCAGCTCCAGCATCTGCATGAGCAACATTGGTCCTGGAACAAAGACAAAACCTCCGCACGCCTCCTCCGCAGTGCTCCGGCAAGGCTCGCTCCCAGCCTGGCTTCCTATCACTACCCATGCGGCAGTAAATCCTCTCTTTTTGGAAGTGTTAGCAAACAAGCCCCTTTCTTGATTTGGAGGCTTCCTGCTGCAAACACCCACCCGAAGGTGGTTGCCTTTCGGGCAGAGTTGTAGCACGTCGTGCGCCCTGTGCCGTCGTGTGGTGATGCCTGAAGCACAGCTGGCTTCATGGGGAGACCACCAAGTGGGCTATGGCTCGATGGGCATGTGGGCAGGATATATTAACCACATGAGTCTAAAAATCTGCTCTGTCTCTGGGATTTTATTGTGTTCTCATGTGCATGTTCTGCTCTCATTACCACTAACAGGAGTTATATGTGTGCGACGGGACGAACGCTGCTGTTGTGGGCTGGTGCTGGAGTAAGGGGAGACTTGATCTGGGCATCCAAAATAAAGGGGCTAGAAGGTGTTACCTTTCAGTGGGAGAAGTCTGACGGCATGGAAAAAAGGCTTTGACAGGAGGGTAAGGCAGGATTTAATTTTGACCTAAAATCGCAACACAGTTCACTCCTTGATCTACTTCCTTTGCTGCTGGGACCTCTGAAGATGTATTACAGCTCCAAGGGTTTCTGCTCAAAACTAAACAGTTTCAATTCACTGTCGGCTGGAAAATTCAGGGTTCACTGGATTTTTTATTTTCGTGGTAAGGGGCAAACAAATCTTAATCTCTCTATTCTACGTTTACAGCCCACTAAGCCCCCTTCTTATCTTCTCTGGCTCAGTCCTGATTTATTGTCACGATGCTGCATTTGTAAAACAGTACCATAAAGTAAGAAAGAGAACATTTCCCAAGGACTACTCCAAAATAAATTATTTTAGATGTACAGAAGCTGCTTAATAAATCCAACTATTCTTGTTTCTTTAGGTATTTTAGAAAGTGATTTATAAGTCCAATATCACCTCTCAAAAATGAGACAATCAACACAGGATAAAATTATCGTGTTATGAAAATAGGGGTCAGGCAAAGGGGCTGTGCTTTAAATTAAACCAGGGAAAAATATTTCAAGTGAAATTGACTCTTTTTGTCTCAGAAATGAATGTTTTAATCACCTAAGAACCTAAAAGCTAACACAGAGGCCTAAGTAATATTTAATTCCATAGAAATATGCCTCTGTTCAATATTGATGGGCAGAACATGATATTTTTCTTAAACACACTAACAATGAAACTTTGAGACACATCAAGACTTTAGAAAGCCTTGGGATTTTCCTAGACTAAGAGATAATATCCCATTTAAATATTTAAATATCGCTACCTTTCAGACCATTATCTATTCAAGCAATCAACACCAAATGTTCTCCAGCTAGTGCAGTGGCAGACTCGCAGGCATACTATTTAAGTAAAATTAACTCTGATATTGATGCCATCCAATGGCACCGATGAAAATCAATGATCTTAAGAGAGAAACAATGTAGAGAACTAACCATAGGGCTAAATCTGCTAAAGAGGAAAATATTGTTAAACAGCAACAGTATTAATTCGATACCACTGTCAAAATCAAGTCACAACCTTTCCTTGGTGCTGCTGATATAGAAGCACTGTAAGGTCTAATTAGCCTTGAAGTTTCTTCCTGGAGCTGCACTTCACTTCATTACCCCTGCCTTATTTATTCTTACAGAAGAGTCATTTGAAACTTTGCAAGGTATCCCCTTGCCACGGCATGAGCCAAGAGGCAATTTGAATTTGCAAGTGCAAGGAGGGATCTCATTCCCCTTGAAATCAATTGGACAGCTTTTCCTTCATGGAGCATCCGTGCTCCTCCTGCTGATGCCACTGGGGCCACCCTGGCAGCAGGACTCAGGCGTGATGGGCTGGGGGCTCTTCCCAGCGGGAGAAAGGATGCAGGGCGTAGGGGTTATGAACTAGGGGCTTTGGCTGGTCACCTTCACATGGGGGATGGAGCACATACACTTTGCTCGGTTCAGTGAGGATGTTACATACACGGAGGAAAACAACATTTCCCCCTGCTCTTGAGGGGTTAATAAGGCTCAGGAAGACACCAAACTGGACACACAAAATTGCCGCCATGCGCACGGCCACACAGGTGACTGCAGAGTCTGCCACTGCACCCTGACCCTGGTGGGCAGCAAGGCTGGGCTGTGTCACCAGCTCTTCCCAACCCCCACTGCAAACATCTCATCGTTAACGTCCTTCTACATTCAATTGACTCATAACTCAAAATACAGAGTGGCTTTAATGAAAGACAGTAAGAGGGGAAAGTCACTGACCGTGGGTAGCTGGCTGGAGAGAAGATGCCCATCCTGACTCAACATGTTGGAGACCATGATGGCCGGCAGGTCCATGTTCTGGTAGGGGTACGCTGGTATCAGGCTGTTTGGAGGGAGGCTATGGCACAGGGAGTGATATCCAGTTTCGTGGTCCACCAAGTGCAGGAGGGAAGGGTCAGGGAGATTAGGAGGTGTTATGGGAGGGATCTCATAGTCTTCATTATTCTCATTCTGACCGTTATACGTCTAAAACATGAAAAAGACATTTTGCAATGCGTCACTGCCTTGTTGCTTCAGCAGAGAAAAGCGATTATTTGTGTAAGAAATACAAAAGCACATTCCAGTGAAAATGTTTTTGTTTTAATAGAAAAGACATCTCTAGTCCCAGACATCAGCAGGTTGTATCTAGGTACGAGCCAGGTAGCGAGTGTGGCAGCACTGCACTGTCTGTCAGGGACACCACGGGTCCTCGCACACCTCAGATCCGCGTGGGGCATCCCCACTGCTCTCCTCTCCCATGCTGCATCCCTCTAGCACATTTTTAGCTTGCCAAAACCTCAGCAGAAACCTCTGCGCCCGGATCGCAGCCAGGTGAGCTATGCTCACAGACCCCACAGCCACGAAGGAGCATGGCCATTTCCCAACCAGCTGCTGCATTTTTAAGTCAAAGTCCCTCCCTGGGCACCCAGCTCAGCTCTTACAGTATCTACAGTTTGTATTTTATTTTCGAGAGTTTTTATGAGAATTAGCTCCATAGAAATAACTAATACTTGGGAACAAGATTCCCGTTGATTCCTCACAAACTCCAGCACAGAAGCTTCACCCGGGGAGGGAGGTTTGGAAACAAAGCTGTCACTTTTAAAAAAAGCCTTTAAAGAAAGCTGCATGACTTCACCACACATGGAGATTTGTCCTTCCTTATATCCTCATCCAAATTTCATTTGGAAAAGTGTTCCCTCTCCTCCCTACCAATGCTCCCTTGAGGTGACCACGAACATGCAGAGATGTTGGTACTCCTTGTGCTTCCCATGTTTTCTGGTGACTTGTTTACTTCTAAGCATTCCAATTTATATGGAGAAAGAATATGTTATTGCACCTGTGCAATCGTTCTCGCTTCAGACCAAAACATATTTGCTTCATAATGTAAGTCTGAATCTATCCAAAAATATTAATTATCAACGCAGAATATAATGAGTCTCTGGCAGAGGAGGCTTATTCTAAACATCTACTGTTTCACATATTTTTATAGCATATGAAATTCTGATTAGCCATAGTATTATACACATGGATTTTAAGCTAAATTTCCCAGATCACCTAGTTTCATGGTTGGATTTTGACTTAATACTTGATTTAAGAGCAAAACCCCAGATGTGTGCAAAACCAGTTAAGCACTGTAGGCTTTATTAATCCATTGCCCCAGAGCTCACACTCAGATTCATGCTCTTCATCACCCCAGACTGCGGGGAGAAAACCCTTAATAAAATAAAATAAAACCCATATTTAACCGGAATACAGCAGTCAGTGGGAGAGGCAGCGGGGAGCAAGGAGGTATCTGTGGATAGGTGGAAGGGCTCCCAGTGGAGAGAGACGCGTCCCTGCGGGGTGTCAGAGCAGGTGGTCTCTGCTGCCTCACCCCAAAACCGGGGCTGGAAGCGCCTCATCCCCTGCTAAGCTGAACTCCCACTTCTCGCCTCCCCTCAGCCCATTGCAAAAAGAGACAGAGAAAAGAGCAGGTACTGCACATCCCACCCGACCTTTCATGTTCGCCTGAGATTCCCACTGGCTGTGGGGAAATATGAGTATGCAAGAAATACAAGACGGAGCCTGGGCTGAGATAGCTCTGTACCAACAGTTACTGTTTGGGGGAAATTCAAGCCCAGCTTTTTTTCCAGCCAGCTTCTGTATAGCAGTGGTATTATACAGGGAAGGCAGGGGGCTGAGAGGATGTACACAATGGCAGACAGATAGATCCCATTTAATATGTCTAGTAGTTAGGTTTCCGATTGGGCTATGCTCTTCGAGGTACACCGATTATTTCCCAGTTATTTAAGAGGATTTCACTCCATGCTTTACAGAAAGGGATTTAAATAAATCATCGCACAGCAAACTTGTTCCTCCAACTGGTTTATTTTGGTATCAGGTATATAAGCAAGTAGCTTTGCTGTACTTAACTAAATTATGTAAAACCCACTCAAAGTTTCCTAAAGCTCTCTTCAAAACTACAAGTTCCTTGTGTTGCTGCAGAGCAGCTCACCAAAGGGCTTTGAGGTGGTTTTGTAAGGAGTGCGGAAGCCCCGTTGCCCTGCTCACCCCCCTGCGCATTTCTGCCTCTGTTCTATTCCACCCAGGGAAAAAAAAAAAAAAGACCTGTTTAAATCACAAAGCTTTCCGAATAGCTACAGTATTGTGCAGACATATCAAAATTACAATCAAAGCTGTACACAATCAAAATCAGATTAGACAATATCCAATCAACATAATCAGACTCGGCGCCTGCCAGCTTTTACACCCTATTGCTACAAACAATTTTCCAAAGCAAGCCACGTTTATTCTATGTATGTTTTAAATAGATTGCTAGAAAGATAAGGAAGGGAGATGAGACAGATAGACACTTGGAAGGGTGGGAAAGGGAGGTGATTTATTGTCACACGTGGTGCCTATTGACACGTCCAAGGTGACGTCTCTGTCCCCATGAAGGGTGGTCTCACGCCATGTGCACAAAAGCTGCCATCTCAAACCCTTTGCCAGTAACACCCAACACTCCCTTCTACCACCATGTGGGCTACGCTGCAGATTATATTTTCTATTCTTATGTTAATTTAAATTAAATTAAACAGCCAATTATACATTATAAGGATAAATTACAAATTAGATTAGTGAGCTGGTCTGAACCCATTCATCCCACCAGGACGCCAAACGCGAGTGCAGAGAAGCTCGCCCTGCTAAAAGGCTGCCCGTTACGGTACACAAAAAAAGCACAGAAGATCTAGGATTTTCCACTGTCAAACAGATGACAGTTGTTGTGATTACACATTATTCCTCTTCAAATTAAAACACTGAAATCAGCTGAAACAACAAACCTTTTCTTGCAAACCCCCTCTCTCGGCTCGCACTGCAGGGCAGATGGGCGCTGCTTGGAGTGGCAAACCCCTGCTTCTGCCTGCAAGCAGGATGGAGCAAGAGGATCGAGCCAAGCACTCTCGGGGGGGGACATTGCCTCTTCATTGACTCCTTCCTTGCCCTCAGACCCCCATGCGTCTCTGCTATAGGGGCTGTGCTGCAGGGCCAGGCACCAGGCATGGACCAAACTGCCCTGAGCACAGCACTGGGGCTATGCCCCATACTTGCACAGCAATGCCACAGGATGGCATTGCAGCAGGTACAACCAACCTCCAACAGCAGCAAAATCATATTTAAACCTAATTTTTCCTTCTTGAAATACAAGTTTGAACAGGGGTCCCTGGAGCATCTCCGGTCCACCTCCAGATTCAGAGTCAGAGGACAGAGGGGTGAAGGGGAAGTGATGTGTAGACATGAAAAGATGCATCTGTCTTGCTGTGCTCATGCCACGCAGCTTCCCCACCATCCTTTCTTCATGCCTTGCTGGGCCACTGCTCCCTAGATCCATGCCTTCGGCATGGGAAAATGTGGAGGAGTCTGTAATGGGGAGAAAGGCTCTGGTTTCCAGCAAGGTGACACCCAGGCCACATCCAGGACCAAGAGGAATCAGAACAGGCAACCACATTCCTGGCTGCTCCCTCCTAGCTCACAAGCACAGGGCTGGGGACATGCTATTTGCATTCGAGAGGAAAGTCAGAACTGATGAACCCCTTGCAAGAGCACAGGGTGACTTACACAGCAAGGTCCCATTGCCAGAGCTGCAGTGGGACCAGCAGGCACAACCTGTGTTCCCAAAGCACCAGAGGGTCTTGGAGACAACCCCATGTGGCCTCCTGCCAACGCTGCTCCCCACCATAGGGACAATATGCCAAGATCTCCCAGGCTTCCTGTACTCCCTGAGGCTTTTCAGGAGAGGGAGGCAGAGATGGATAGGAGGCAATCAAAACTCCCAGGATCTGCAGGTGACCCACAAAAGGCTAGTGGGGAAGGACACAATGGCTTGTGCAGCAGGAGAAGGATGAGAGGGAGGACAGGGAAGAAGTGGGGCTGGAAAAGGGCTAAGGAGCTGGCAGAAGCAAGTCCCTGGAGGTAGGACGAGTGAGAACAGAGGGTGACACAGCAGAGCACTGCAGGATGGCCCTGGCCAACGAGGGAGAGCAGAGCTATTTGAGGATGAAGAGAGAGGACAGGAGTCCCTGCCTCTTGCATGCATGCTCAAGCAACAGCGCTGTGCACACCCTGAGCAAAGCTGTGCTGACCAGAGCCCAGGTGGTTCTGTGGTGCATATTTGTGGGGGCAGAAGAAGCAGGAGTTGCAGTTAAAGGGTGCCCCGTATGGACATGGAGCTGAATCAAGAGTGTGGGTGGAGAACAAGAGCTTTACAGGGGAATGAGCTGGTCCCTCTGTCTGCCTCCAGTGTCCCAGGCATGGGAAGCCTGAGTTTTAACAGTAAAACTGGATCTTCTTTTATACAGCTGGATAAGCACCTGAATTATAAGCTCATCAAGTTGCGGACATCTTCTCTACTTGCCCCTAAGCTGCCTCTGAAAGTTACTGTGGGTCAAGGAGAGAAGCAAGGAGCTCTCACTCCAGCCTGTCAGCATCCAGCAATGAGCAAGCTGGAAATAGTGCGGAGCATTTTCACAGCAAGCATCTACCCTTGCTGTAGCAGCGCAAACACCCGCAACAAAGGAACGTGTTTCTGCTGCTGCTCCAGGGCAGGAGAGAAACAATCCCACTTTTCTTCTGCTCTTATCAGCAGACTGCACCAGGCAGTGCTGGGGGAAGGTCAGGCAAGCAGTGCTGGAGCCAGGGCTGCCTTGCAGCCATGTGGGCTGGATGGGTGGTGGCTCAGAGGGCTGCACTGGGAGCAGGCAGCAGGGCAGGTGGTGAGAGCTTCAGCCATGAAGCCTTCTTGTTTGCTTTGAGAAAGCCAGGCCACATCACTCAGCTTTTTTACAAAACCCTTGGATGCGTTTGCACCCAGTCACCAGCACACCTGAGACTGATGGGGTGTGCAGGGATGGGAATCGAGACGCCCCTTCCCAGCTCTCACTTTGATCTATTCAAAGCATTGGGCCAGATTTCACTCCTTCTAGCTCATGTATACTGAGCCCAGACATTTATCTGCCTTGCAGCATGCAGAGCCCAGCGCAGGAGAAGGCTCTCAGGTAGGAGGCGGCTTTGGGGGCTGGTCTGTCGATGGCAAACAGCTCATCTCTGCTGCAAACATGGAGCACATCTATGAGTTATGAACATGCCCTGCGTGTCCCTCACCTCTGCACTGTAGGATGCCCCGGCGGGCAGGGTGACCCTACAGACCCTCTGCCATTGGACTCAAAAACACACTCAATGTTGCTGCTGCTTCATCTTTTGCTCCTATGCTGTAGCTCCTCTTGAACTGCAAGTAAAGCCAAGCCCTGGCAAGCTCCCACCAGCCACCCATTAACAAAACTGCTCTGCCTAACTGTGGGCCTGAGCCCAGGGGAGTGTTTCCAGCAATGACAGCAAAGAGGAGGTGTTTTGGATCCACCCGCCCACCCCTGTGCACTGGCCAGCTCATCCGAGACTAAGGGACATCCAGACATCTTAATGCAGTGCAGCTCTTGAGGGACCAGCTGTGATTCAGCCACAGCCATGTTTTAAAAGACACTACGACTTCGCCGTGCAGGTGACTCAGGAGGGAGCTACAAGTGTTGAGCATGTGCACCAATTAAGCCTTTAGCTTTCTCCTGCCTTTGCCCTCTTGGAAGGGGAAGAAAGCGCTGCCTTTCTTTACAAAACACTCCACAGCCGGCCAGTGCCATCTCTCCACTGCGCGTTGGTATTAACCTTAGAGGATGTGACTTGACCAAGGACCTGGGAAACTGTTCTCCTCAGCAGCATGGCAAATGTCCAGTGACCCCAATTCTCCACTGAGTCATGTTCTGTGTGATTATCCACAAGGATCCAGGAGCTGCAGCCAAGCATTGATTCAGAGAAATATTATTCACAGTGAGAAGGATAGAGATTTGCAGTATTATTGCAGGTAAATATTTGCCCTGTCAAATAACATTCAACAGTAAATATGAGCCTAAGAGAGAACATTTATTCTTGGTAAGGTACAAGGAAATACGTAGGCTGGCGTGATCCATCCCACCCTAATCATCCAGAGGACACAAAACACCATGGACTCTGTACCATCCCTCATCTACTAACTAGGTTTTCCCTGCAGCTAACGCAAGATCTTGCTGCTGTAGGAGTGTGACCCTCTAGACGCTTCAGAGATTAGATGGGTCTAAGCAGACCAAAACCAGCCTGGCAAGTCTGCAAGGTGAGGAAAACATTGCTATTTGTGAGGCTGAGAGGTATGACCAAGGGCTACACCTTGAGCTCCTAGTGTGCATAAAGAGCAGGGAGGACATGGAGGTTATGGGGTGCCGACACCTTCCCATGAGCAGCAATGGCAATTTCCCCCACCACCACCCGAGCCCAGCTGGACACAGGGATGGCAGCAGGACCTGGGGCCCAAGGGCTGTGTCCCCAGGAAGAACGCTCCTTTGTCACCAGCACTGCAAGCTCTACTAGCGCAGGCTGGGGAAGGGGTTGCAGAAAAGCAACCAGGTGGTTTGTGGGGTATTTCGATTGTACCAAAGCTGGATGATGCATCAGGTCAGGTCAGAAGCCAGATAAGCACATTGCTTTGTCATACAGAGACTTTCCCTATTTCTCTTACACACATATAAAAGGATTCACCATGTGCCAGTGTTCACACAAGCTGCAGGGCATGCCAGGTTGAGAGCTCTTGGGCCACCATAAAGAGGAAGAGTCCAAACACAATGAAAAAGTGAAAATCGAAGCTTAATGAAGGCAAGCTACCCCGCATTTCCTTAAAAGATTCCAAACTGCTCTCCCACGACGTACATTACTTGTCACAGGCACAATCATATCTGCAAGAACGGGATATTGATATGTTTCTCCAGCACATGAACTACAGAGGTTTTCTGCTGGGCATAAAGCACTGAAGCCACAGGGACAGAAACGTTAGTTCAGGTGGCAGGAGAAGGTGGAAGTCACTTTGACATTGCAAACTCCACAGAAATGCTCTGGGGACAGCAAGGGAAATGGCCCAGTGCTCGCTGCGGGGTGACCCCGGGGGCTGCGGGCACGGGTGCAGACCCCTTTGGCACCATTTCTCCGGTGGGGGGGGGATGCTGGAGGGCTGCGCTCGCACCTGTGATTCCCAAAGCCCTGTGCCAAGAAGTGAAGTAGCGCTGATTTTCCGCGTCAGCAGCTCTGGGTCTTAGGAATGGAAATTGATTTGCCTCATCTTCGCACACGGAGATCCAGCATGTGAATAGCAGGACCAATGAATTACTTGGGTAGAGTTGGATAAATACTGTAAAGAAGTATTTATTAACAGTCAGTCACATACAATCTACAAATTGTCTTTGAAGTGTTCCCAGCCCCTTCTACATTAATTTTCACATGCTCAGGTTTTTGACTATGGGAATGCAGTTGAAAAGGGAAAAATGAGTTCTTGCATGAACACAAAGGTGCATTGGAAGCATCTGCACAATATTCAGTAACAGGCAGCCACACTGGGGAGGTTGGGAGCACAGCAGAGCAGCAGGCAACCTGCGGGAAAGTTGGGCTCTCCCTGCCTCTTTGCTCCTCTTCCGTACCCATAGTAGTGGGGTTTTAAATCCCAAACTAATATGGGTTCACCCAAAGAGCAAGCACACACCTCCATGTTCCCTGTTTCTCACCATTTCCTCCTATCTTGCAGGCATTGCTCTGATGCAGACTCTGCATGCTACGATGACCCGCAGCAGAAAGCCAGCCTCCAGCTCAACCACAGCATTACTGGATGGCTTTGCCTTTGAATGGAGCTGGATGTTTACCTTTTAACTTTACACGAGTTGACTTTGTCCCATCTCCTATAGACACAGATCCCATGCAGTCGCAGAGCCATGGGTCTTTCAAAAGCTGAGCCTGCCAGATGGTTTCAAGCAAATTTGACAGTGCAAAAAAAGTCTCTTTTCTACAAGTTTCATAAAACCACATGTGCATGGAAGGGAGATACCAGGGTCCTAAACATTCTTGCTTGACTTAATAATCTTTGATCTCCTTGGCCAGCTGCTACAGCAGCAAAAGGACGGCTGCAATGTGGTGCTGTGGTGCTCAGCAGGATGGGGACTGTGAAAGGAACCAGCCAGCAACATTCAGAGGGAACAAAAAATCTCAGTTCACTCAGAAAGATAAAATTTCGGGAGGCATGAACCCAATTATGCTCCTCACCAGAGAAGTGATTGGGGATTTTTGTTATTGTACATGCTATCAAAGCCAGAAACAACATTCTTGGAACTCTCTGGCCTCAACCTGTCCATTGGTACCTCATTTATCTGTGTACCCGTTATTAATAATCATCTGTATGATGGACAATCCCCGAGATTCCAATCTGGGTAAGGACTCATTTGTGTCTGTGGCTAAACTGACACAACAGCAGTGACGGTCCCTGCCCCATGTCCTCAGGTACATCCCAACAGGGCTTCTTGGGATTCATGATGTGAAACACGTGCGTGTGATTCTGCTGCATCCCCTTCAATGTAAATAGAAGCTTACAGTCAGTTTTTATATTGTCCAAACTGTGGCTGACCTGCATCACCACTTCACCAAAAAAAGCTAAATAATGGAGTTCTATGAACAACTTACAGCAAAAGAAATCAGCCCTATTGTAGGCTTTTAAAAAGGCTCCCAACTGCCTCTCTGCCTCCACATATTTTTTTTTTTTAATCAGTATCTTATCCAGAACTGGAATCCTGTCAAGAATAGTGGATAGCAGAGAACTATAACTTCTTATTATGTGTATAGTGATTTTATGAATTCAGTGGGGAATGAAATGCAATTTTGTCAGACTTGTCTGTGTTCATAATGACCAAGTCAAATTAATCATCGTGGATAATACTCCTGTGTCAGCCATTCAAGAGATTTTTTAATAGAATTTTTCTGATTCATGTCTTGCAGTACATCAGATCTGTAGTAATGCAGGCACTTCTAAAAATCAGTGCAATTATGGCTTCTTGTTGGCCTGTCATTTTCCTGGAATAAAAATGTCTCTGCAGAAGTCATATACTGTACATAAACCAAAATGGAAAACAAAAATATAGTTACAATTAGGCTTGATTTTTTCTAAAGATTTAATATCTTTTTGAGGCCATTATTTACAGGCAATATATAAAGCTACAGTGCATAATGCTGAAGATGGACTGGTTTATCACAACACATACCAATTTTGTCCTGGTTGTCATTCTTCCTTTGATTGCCCTATGAGTTAGTGTTTTTTGCAGGCATGGAAATGACTATCCCATAGAACAAGTAGGGGATAGGTAATGGGCTTGCAGTCAAATTATTGTGTTTATTAAAAATGTATCCAGGAAAGCCCACACAGATCCCAAAGGCCTCTTGTTCAGGAAAATCTCTGGTTCAAGAAAAGGTTACAGTTACCATAAAGGCAGATATACATGCAGGGAAGCAGCAGTGCAGCATGCAATGGTATATAAAGGATTAGTAATGCTGTGTTTATCCTTCTGAGGGAAGAGAGAGAGAAAGACCTCTAATTCCCCAGTGACACAGACAAAAATGAGTTTTGGAAGTAGTTACGCCCAGGAATAAAGAGGAAGAAAAATGTAATCCACATCAGATATCTCAGCCTTTCCTCCTTTCACTGCAAGGCAGCAATTGCCTTGTAGGAGAGCGTAGGGAAGGACCCTGCCAGAGCCACAGCATGTCCCAAATGAGAGATCCACTTGAACCTGCTGGGACAACTGTCCCTCCACATCCACCTTCTCATGCTACCAACTACATCCTGGAGATAAAAGCTCTCAAAACCACTTGCAGGGAGGAATGGAAACCCATGACCACATATTGTCCTCCCGAGAACTCAAGACCCACTTAAGCAATCAGACCAGCAGCTCGTCAATGTGCTGACCTAAAAATTGGCCAATACTAGCCAGCATTTTGGGGGAGATATAAAAATCCCTAGTGAACAATTATGGAAGCTCCTCAGAGAACAGAACAATTCATCCCTCCCTTTCACCTGCCTCATCTGGTTTTACTGTCCTTCCCCCTCCTTGCGCCTTTATTAAGCTCTTGACATCAACATCTAGCGGCAGGGAGTTCCCCAGGTTGCTTACAAAACATGCCCCAAACTACCGCTTTGCAGATTTGCTGCCGTTACTCCTCTGAAATGCCATTTTCATGAGACAGAGCATGTCCAGGCATCACCTTCCTCTGCCCCATGCTGTCCAGATCCATGCTGGGCTATTGACATGATGGCACAAGTGCAGGTGCTACATCTGGACCCCCCATCGCCAGCTCTGGAGGCTGAACTCTGTATGGCAACATGATGTCCCTGTAACAAAGACCTTCAACTTCCAAATAAGCAGATGGGATATTAAGGCTCAAAGTCTGTTGACAGCATTTTCAGAAGCATTCAGTATTGGCTTACGCAAACGTCGGCAATAACCAGAGCTCCCGAAAACCCTTTGTTGTATCCTCATAAGCAGGACCAGGACTGTAAGGCATGTTTGATGCAGAGCTGCTCCTGGATCATGCTTAGTAATATCTAGCTTCACCTGTGTTTTAGTTACCTACCCACACTGACAAGAGAACTGTTTCATTTCACGGTGTGTTTTTGTGGCTATTCTTCCCTAGTCTTTCAAAGCAAACGTGGCAGTGCTCCAGGGAAAGCTAGGAGATGTGCAAGCTCTGCTCCATGTCGGCAAAGTGTAGCCTCTGTCATCTGTCTCACAATCAGCCTCCTTAAAATTGTTTATAATGATTTTTGCCTGCTTTTAAAATGTATTGAAGGGACTGCACATCCAGTGAGATAGGAGCCAATGGGGATCTAAAATCAGACTGACTGGGCCAGACAAATATAAAACCTTTTCTTTTCTTTCCTAGTATCTCGCCTGGAAGCGAATACGAGGAATATGATCCATATTCTACCCAAGAATATCATGCATTTCTGGGAATTATTTGAGGAGTACAGATTTTACATAATTGCCTTTTTTGTCTCATGGCATACTGAACTTGCATAATAAGATCAGTGCACTTCACAGAAATTCATTGTTGGACTGTACAGATTTGGAATTTTGTGTTGAGCCAAGGGTACATTATATAATGATGTATAATGCACTGTAAGCAGGTCAAGAGATAAGGCAGCCTGAAAACAGTAATGGAGTGCATGCAAGGAAGAATTAGTAAAAAGCACTCTAAGAAATTAATTCAACCTGGCTTCAGTTGAGCCAGAAGGACCCAGAGCAGGAAGGAAACTATATTCTGTACCATACTTGTCCTCCTTTGGTTTTCATCTTAGAGAGTATTTCCCTTATGCTCAAAACTGAAGGTGTGGGGTTAAGGGATTAAAAAAAGTCTTTGTGCCACACTTTGCATGTATGCTTTGTAGCAAGTTTTTCAGAGTTTTATCTCAAAGAATATGCGCTAGCCCACTGCACATGGCCAGCATAGCCATACTCTGTGCCGCAGGTATTGTGGCAAACACTGCTTTACCTAGAGGTCTGCAGCAAGATCCTCTAGCAAAGCCATAATGGCAACACAACCCATCTTGAATCGTCTTTTTTCTCTCAGATGTGCCCCGATTTTTTTTTTTGTTTTTTTCTCTCATCAGCAAAGACGAATTTTCCAAGGAAGCCCTGTGCAGTCCTCGCACACCAGGGCACGCTTGCAGCCACCAGCACTGGTGTTTGCAAGGCATGAGAGACCTGCACATACAACTGGGAGTACACCACCAGCATGCTTGCAAAAGCAAAGGCTGCAAATCCCTTGCTGGAGCTGCCATTTTTCCTAAGTGGCCCTACGCTACACCTGGTTTGCCCTCATCACTATACATATGCACCATCTTCCCATGTGCAACCGAAGTACTTAACCCCAAGCTGTCCTTTTAGTACACAAACAAAACTTCACAGCACTTGGAGCGTTGGTACTGCTCATGGTCCCAGTCCAAACCTACGAATGCAGAGCAAAGCTGCTGTTCAACAGTAACAGCTCTTGGCACTCTTGCCTACAAAGCCAGGGTATCAGCCAAATGAAATCACAAACTGGGTCAGCCCCAGTATATTTGCTAAATTTCTAATTATTTAATGTTGTGAGCCAGGCCAGCGTGGCCAGTGGTGGCAGAGATCAGGCCAGGACCTTTGAAGCCCAAAGCATCACTCACCACAAATGCACTCAGATTGGAGCCCACACGCTTCCAAAGTCAGACTTGGGACCCCAAAGCAAATTGACAAGAAAACTACATATATTTAAAAAAAAAAAAAAAAGTAATAAAATCCAACAGAAGCAGTGGCACCCCTCCTCCCCATTGCCCAGATTTGACGTGTCTGATTAGCACGAGGAAGGCAGAGATGTGGGGAGAGCTTGCATAATGTGGTGCAATCTAGCACCTCCCCCAGGGTGCCCAGCTGCTGCAGAAGCAATTTCACAGCTCATCATCCATTATGAGATTAAAATAATTTTTTTTCCTCCTGTGAAGTATTAATAAATTGTGCAGGCAGACCAGAGTTAGTGCCATTTACACAAATGGTAGTGAATCACCCACCTAGTTATTTCTTAATGGATTGAGTATCTGTGTTCCTCCTTATCCTGTAATTTAAAAAACTAAATACACAAACCTGTTTATTTGTCTCATCAGGCCCCGAGCCAGCTTTTATTAAGCCTGGGGATACCACGACAATGGCAGAGCTGCTGCCTCCCATGGATCTGCCCCAGTACTTTACAAGGGAACAATACCAAAACATCCACGTTGATCAGTATGAAAGGGGAAATGCACTACAAAAAAAGCCCAAGCCCACATTGAAATCCGTCCCAGAATTCACTTACTTTCCTTTCTGGGGGCAAAACTCACTGAGGCATTGCTGATATAATGCGGCTTTCTTGGTACATATAGTGAAGATGTAAAGCTGTAGTCAGAGCACCACTAATGGCTCTTTGAACATCCCTGCTTTATTACGGTATCAGACGAAGCAGGCACGTTTAATGTTTAAACTTCCAATGACAAATGCCTTCAGCAAATATATTTTATGTATTTATTCAGTGCTTCTTAAGTGCCTGTTGCCTTAGCAGCTAAGGTGCTGCTTACCTTTTTTTTTTTTATTTTATTAAAATTAAGAACATATCAACGCTTTGTAAAATGCCACCTTTTTCCCTCCCCTCTCTCCTCTTTATCCCCAAGAGGAGCTTGAAATCCTTTACCCTTCCATCCACTGCAAAACATTTCAGACTGCCAGGAAGTTGCTGAAATGGGAAAAGGAAATTAACTGAAATCACCAGCACAATAAATCAGCCTCCCACAGTATCCCAAAGACCCTCAGCCCCAGAATCTGGCTCCAGCATGCAGAAGAAGTGCCAAAGCCAGATACCTCTGAGTCAGCTTTGCCAAAGTAAACCCTGAGATGAGCCGGCAAGAGCATCTACCCAATTTCAATCTCAACCATTTGGTTTGGGTGGGCGCTGCCTCCAAAACCAGGGCAGGCTGTCTGTCTGCAGCGAAGTATGACCTGGGTTTGGTTGGTCAAAGGAGATATGACAGATTACCTATGGGATCAGGATGCCTCACTCCTTGCAGACCCTAAATATGCAAAACTCATCAACGTGTCAATCCTCCCAGTCCATGAGATGTCAAGATAATCACCCAGGATCTCTCTTTACCTCCTTTGCATTTACTGAACTTCTGAGCACCACAATTACAAGCCTTCCTCCACAACCTCAAGTGCCAGAATTTTATTCTTTCACTCACTTCTCTAAAGCAGAAGCTGTCATGTCACAAGAGCACAAAGGTGCCAGGGCGTTAGGGAAAGCACAAAGCACCAAGAGACTCATGACCAAATTGTGAGAACTGTAACATGGTGGACGGCCAAATATCCAAATCCCCAGCATAGGCTCTCAGTCTTAAGCCTCCGATATGTGAATTTTGGGAAACAAACAGATTTTATCTTTAAAAATTTTAACAATTTTTTTTTTTCTCTAATAAAAAGAGGCTTATGTATGGTATCTAAAAGAGGCAGGAACACACACATTGCTGTGAGTGGTTCATCTATGTCTTAAATCACACATACTCATCAAATGCCTTCTAAAGCATTAAGCAACCTGGACAAAATGAATAGCTAGAGTAGGTACCATGCCTTCAGAGGAAGGGCAAAAAGGAAAGCCATCAAATTAACAATCAAAATAGCAGTGTTTCCCTAAAGTAATGACAACTCTCCATCTAGAAGGACAGTCAGGACACCAATCTGCTGGTCACAGCCAGAAACCTGTAGCAGTGATCACCTCCAATGCTGGCGGTGAGAAAGGACTGTTGTAGGCACTGGCAGCCCTAGAGGCAACGGATAGCATTTGTTCACACAGGGAAGAGCTTTGCAGAGGAGATGAAGGTGCAAGAGGGCTCACATCAACACCAGCACGACCTTCATCGCATGACCACGAGGGACCCAACCCAATACACAAGGCATGAGGTGGGAGGCACTCCATTAACTGCTGTGTCTGAAGAAAACCAGCCCCAGCTATCCGGAGGCCAAACTAACTGAAACACTTAATTCCTTAAGCAGCTGGAGAGGTTTTTCTATTATTTTTACTAGTTTACAACATGCCAGGTAGAACCTGAACTGTTCCAAGGGAAACAGGCAGAAGTGGAAGAGCCAAAATGAGAGATAGATGCTAATGGAGAGGCAGGGGAGGCAGGTAACAGAGCCAAAACATCGACCCCATGGTAAAAATTCACATTTGCCCAGTGTACTCAAGGGCGTCAGCTGCCATGTTTCAAATCCAAGCCTGCACAAAGCCTAGATGTTTCCACAAACCTGTGACGACTCAAGAGTCGAGTGCTTCTATTGCTAATGCTAGCACCAAACTGGGTACCTCAAGAGTCCTACTTGGTCTTACTGAAAAGCATCATCCCAGTCTAGCCCCAAGTATGATCAAAATGGGACAGATCCTTTCAAGGAAGATTACCAGAGAAGCTTGGCTGCAAGATAAGCTGCATTGGCTTTCATCATTTATCCTCCCATCCCTATTCTTGATATCAAATAACAGGAATCTCTTTCCAGACTGGAACAGAGCGAGGCAGAAGTCGGCAATCAAGGATTGCATGGACAAAAGAAAAAATGTGCAAGTAGAAGAGAGTAGGTGTCTTTAACATGGATGTTGCAGTAATCCTTGATGCAGAAGTCTGGAAACCAGGGCAAGTAGAAGAACTATACTGCATGTTCAAATCGCAGTGTTTCAAAAATTAAACACCATAGCATGAGCTGCTCAGAGAGCTTCAGAGTCTTCTGCATTTTACAGAGTGGCTTTCCTTTTTTGATCCCTAGCATCTCTGTGTGACTATGATAAATTCATTCCTGAAGTTGCATTCAAGTGCCCAATAATTTCCATCCTTTCCCTGCAAATCCTCTCTTGACATTTCATGACCAATTTTCTCAGGAAAAACTTAAAAGGCCTGAGCTCACAGTGTTTTGCTAACCAGTCCTTTGTGCATGTAACCCACATGCGACTGCACACAGAGCTCTGCACTTGTGCAGGGAGGGTGGATGGAACATTGCATTTGCACAAGCATCAACGTTAACTGCACCTGCAAGAAGGCATGCAAATATTCATGCAAAAATACACAGCTTTCAACTTTCTAACACTCGGGTGAGCAAAAATCCTGCTCATTTTATCAAATGGAGCTCCTACAGCTTTGCTACTTTTGATGTAAATAATGTTTCCCTTTCACGCGTTCAGTGCAGGGAACCCTGCCCTGGCATGAGGCTGGGTAGGTGAGGACCACACATCTTCCTTTTGATATTGGTGCAGGCTCCCAGGCTTGTAGCACCCTGACCTGCATGCAGAAGAGCACAACCTGCTACTACTTGTGCCCCATCCGCTTGCAGAAGTGACAGGCATCCTCCTCCAGCCAGGTCCGGTGTGGAAACAAGCACCTTTTGGATATTTGCTTCCAAAATATACTAGGAGTTGCTGAAGCCTGGGAAAAAGAGTTCCTTGAGAGAAAAGCAGCCTCCAGCTATGAGCCCAGTATGGGGAGCATGAGCCCTCAGCACCACGTAGGTGTCTGGTTTTGTTTAGAAGTCATCTGGAATTCTTAAAATAAATTTGTTAAATTGTCTTCCAGAGACTGATGACTTTTTTTTTCTTTCCCTTCCCTCCTTAATAAACTTTCAGGGGTATCTTTATTGTTATGTCTAATTTTAGAGAAAACTAACATTTCCTGAGATTCAATTTCTCTCATAATTGTTGGAAGGAAACTAAATTGTCTGCTGTAAACATTCACTGTATTGTGTGAAAAGTATCTTTATTACAGCCCACTGGGAATACTAATAAAATTCCCAATCCTAGCCCTTCCTCACTTTTTTTTTTTAAGCTCGCTCTTTTCTCTTATATACCCATTAATGTCAGTTCAAACATTCTGCAGTCAAGATATGAGAACTTAAAATATATTATTTAACAATCAAGGGTAGAATAAAGACTTGTGAGCAGTAAGATCCTTTCTGCCTTCTCTTTCAGTGCTTTCTATTACAGAAAATGAGAATGGCTATTCCATTTGTCTGTGTGCGTGCTTAGAGTTGATGAAAAAAATCTCATTAGTTTAGTCTGACATATACTCAATACAGTCTATGTACATATTTTTTTTCATTTTATTCTACAGCTGCAAAATGATACTAAATTTCATCAGATTGGAACGAAAACTGTGGTCTTGGAACATTTCCCTTTAAGGGTCTTATATTTATTCAGAATTCATGAATCATTTTCCAGTAATACAACTATAATTATTCTTAAAGTGTTATGTTTGAAGGTTTAATATGAAATACTTGCAAAAAGCTCTTTTTCACTTTGATAGTTTGTAATCTTCATGGTAATCAGATCAGTTAGCTCCTTCACACAGCAGCCAGGAAAATACAATTTAATATGAATCTCATATTCTTCACTCATGTTTTAATTAAAGTAATAAAAGCTAAGTCATATTTTGCCCTTTACAGTGTACACAGATGTATAGACCTGAGCTATACAGCATCAGCTCAGACACTTTTGATGGCTGCTGATGGATTTCCCAGTTTAAGATAAATTTAATTCAGGCTTGTTCAGAGGCTGCTGGTCATGAAAGCAGTGTCACCGAGGAGCGAGACCCAGCATGGTCCTCGGCAGAACTGCAATATGGGTGATGGGTGCATGGGCCAAATGCAGAGCTCTGGGTCAGCTTTGCCACCCTTCACCCCGCCAGCAGGAGCTAAGACTGCTGTGATAGCGGTCCTTCAGCTGGGTCCAGTGCCAGAGCATACCTCCCTGTGAAAGACTAGCGCATCCCTAAATACCTCTGATTTTTGGTTCCCATCATAGCTCTGACCAGCCTGGTGTAGTGCATCACCTGATAGGGAAAGATCTAAGCCTTCCTCAAAGGAGCAGAACCACATCGGACTGGTGGCATGCATGCTCCCCTCCCTGGGTAGCTGCAATGCACGCTCCCCACACATGGCACCCACATCGCACGCTCACCTTCTCCCTGGTTACCTACATCAGCACGCTCCCCTCTCCCGGGCACCCATGGTGCATGCTCCCCTCCTGGGTACCCACAACACATGCTCCCCTGCCTGGGTTACCCACGGCACCCACGCTCCCCTGCCTGGGTTACCCACGGCACCCACGCTCCCCTGCCCAGGTACCTGCCAGCTGCACCCACTCTGAACTGCTCAGGCTTCAGGAAGGGGGATGCCCAGGGGTCTGCTGCACAAATCCTGCAGCTGAAGCAGAAGAGCTAACCCAAGCGACCTGTTGTGTGCAGGCACCAAGCCAGCCCATTCACATGGGTTGGCTCCCCATGAGGTCCCTCCACTCTGTCAGAGCAGTGAGGGGTCGGGTACCATTTCACGATTGCAGGCAAGCTGCCAGAGCACTGCTGGACACCAGTTTGGGTCCACTGCTCTGCCCAACCGCACGAACGAGTAGAGGTTGGAGTGAACACCCAATTCTGAGCGTAAGGAGGTGGATGGCCGTACTTGGGATACATGACCCTCGTCATCCTCCAGTACCTGCAGAGCCCCAAGATGTTCTGCTGAGCGGGTCAGGCCATTGTGGGGCTGGAGTAGAGCTCAACCTCGCACATGCCCAGGGCAGCCCCAGAGCCAACATGGAGAAAAGGGCTCATTCTGCAGCCAGCCTAGACTACAGAGGGGTCTTCCTTTCTGCACAGGCCTTTGTCCAAACTCTGAAGTGGAAAATAATGCTTTCCTGCTGGAAGTGGCTCCCCAGTTAATCACTCTGTTGTGACGGCAGACCCAAACGCTGGCTCAGGCTGGGGCTCCGATGAGAAGAGAAGGAGTAATCAATCAGTTGGGAAAGGAAATCACAAGAGCAACAGGCTGGGTTTTTTTTTCATATTCCTGCAGCCCAAGGTGCTACATTTCCACAAATAAACAAAATTTTCCAAAGCCACTCCCCAGAGGTCCATTAAAGAGGCAAACCAACCTCTACAGGAGCCAAAACCAAGCCCCCAACAGGATGCAGTAGAAAATCTTGCTCATCACAGCTAACCGACAGTGATGTTATCACATTATCAGAGCTCAGCATCAGTCGTTAGCATGTAAAGACCTGGCTTCCAATCACACTGTGTCACAGCCGGTAATTCGGCAGACAAGCAGCGAGGAATTAGCACAGTGCAAGATGCTGGAGGATCTGAAGGCAGAAACAGCTTGTGCATAAAAGCTCCGGGATTGCCTTTATCTGAAGTAACAGCCACCATTCAAGGACAACCAAGCACCCTCCCAGGAGCAGCCGTACCTGACCAGAGGGGTACCGTCAGGTGGTTTAAAGCACACATTAGCACCATATTAATGTGATACCTATGCTTCAAAGGTGACCTGCTCCCTCCAGAGCTGCCCCAGGTTCCCCCACGTGTAGGTCTCCACCTTGCCCTGGGGCACACCGACCATCAAAGGCAGGAGCTCTGTGTACACCATGTGCAGTCCCTTTAAAGCAGTGTTGAACACAGTGGGTAATCTTTGATAAAGTGACACTTTGTTGGCTAAAGGTTACTGCACACCACCTTCCTCTATATTTTGTTGCTATTTTATGAGCTGTTGGCTTTACAAACTCATCAGCATTGCTGGATAGCCAGCCCATGCATCCTCATGTCACAGGAGTCACCATGCACACCAGCAGATCGCCTTCAGTGCTATTTACTCTGACTGGACCTCAGCTGTGCCTCATGGTACTCTGAAGCAGTCCCAGTTACTCCATCTCCTTCACCCTCCAGCACACAGGGAGCATTTCTGTGATCTCGGGTCCACGTTTCCTTCAGCCCCCCTGGTGGGCATCATGGCATTTCAGCACCAAGAAACATCCATGTCCAACCCTCTATCAGAACTCATCCTGGTATTAATATTTTCTATATGTAAAACTTCGGATCAAGACACAGCAGCAGCAAATGCTGTGTCTCAGTGGGATACACATCGTCCTGCTGCTGCCCTCTCTCTGCCAGCTGCCAGGTACCCACCATCCCGGGCAGGTGGAGCATGGGCTGGACCTGGGCTGCCTCCAGCCCTGGACCACTCTCCTGCTTTGACTGGGTTATTCTTCTTATTATTTTTTAAATGTTTTGGTGCTTATGGACTTCTTCACTGCAAAAGAAATCAGCTCTGTTTGAAGGTCCTCAGGCACATTTTGATCACACACCTCGCAGACTGCAGGCTACAATCAGGCATGCTGCTTAGTACAGACAATCTTTACCATTGGGTCAAAAACAATCTCTGAGATGATTCAGATCCCAGAAAATCCAAGAAAGACTTGGGAAAGAGAAGGAAAAATTACTGCTCAGACTGACCCAAGGGCATAGCTGGCTGCGAGCACCGGGAAGACCTTGGAGGAGTGGTGGATGTCGTGCCTAGCCCTCAGGCTGCCAGCCACAGTGCGTGTTATTCCTCTGCTTTCCGACCACTGCTCCAATGCACCCGAGGATCTCCTTCTCCATCCTGCCTTTGCCCCTAAACCTAAATCTATTCAAGAACTGCAAGTTCCTTGATGAAATGTCTATGCATGAAATTCAAGCACCACAACAATTGCAGAGTTTTCTGTTCCTACAAGGCACTCTGTGTCATGTGACAGATATCTTCAACTGTATAAGATGCTATTTCTTTTTTTTCCCCCAGAGTAAATGCAATAGAAACAGAGACTATCCATTTCGGTCTAGGAACTGCTCAGTTACATTAGCTTTTCACTCTGTGATGCTTGGTGGCTGTTTTTCAAACACCCTATTGTTAACAACTTAGGAATCCTTTGAGACCAAGGGTTGAAGATGATGTTCATTCTGCTTGTAATACCAAGGGATTTTTTTTATTGTAATTTTATTTAAGCACTACAGCTGACCCTCCACCAGCAATAGAAGCTTCTCTTACTATGACTAAGTTACAGGAATCGCTTTCTGACTGCACCTTTCAAAAATTTCACTGTCACATAGGAGTTCATGCAAAATTCACAAACCTGGATCATCAGCTGTAGTTGTGCTCACCTCCAAAACCCCGCCTGGAAGGGTTTCCATTAGCTGCTCATTATAATAAATGACATGTAACAGTCTATTGTTCATTCTAAAATAGTACATGAGATTCTTCCTGAATCATCTGCTGAGAAAGGCTTTTAATATCTATCAATGTCTTCCCTCTATTTTTTATTCTCTAGCACAACATATGAAATTATACAGTATTACTCAAAGAACAGCAGGGAAAGAGCAAAATCTGTATCTTAGCATGGGTGCCTGCTGCAGCACGCACTCCCAGCTTCCACTGCACTGCCAAACTCTGTTTAATCCTCTCTTTCAACTTTGAGGCCATAAAAAGCTCTCACTTCTCTTCACTAGGGGCCTTCTATGTATATATGTCCTAGCAATATTTGCAAGATATCATTGTAAAGGGATTGGGGAGTCATCAGGTTTTTTACTTTAAGGTGTACTCTGCCCCTGTTGTAGTTGACTCTAGACTTCAAAAATACAGACTATTTGCCGATTGGAAGAGACCAGGATGCTGTACAGAGGCACGAGAGTGAAGCCCAAGGAGCACAAGAGTACTGGAAATTCAGGAGCATCAGAGCTCTCTATGCCTGGGGGACAGGTTCCCCATTGTTTAAATCTTTCTACTTATATCAGTGATTTTCTCTAACACTGACCATCCTCCGACTATCATCTGTTCCTGTGATCAATAGATCAAACCATTCAATAGCAAAATCAATAGATTATGAAGACCTCGAGACATGTGTCCTCAAAGTTAAACACAAGTTTCTTCATGTGCAAAGACTGATCAGACTCTTTAGAAACACAAAAGTTCATCAGGGGACTTGAGTGGAAATTGCACGAGGAATAACCTCCTGTGGGCTCTAATTTTTCCTCCACCACTCTGCTGTGCAGTCTTTACTATGACAAGACTCAAGAGAAGGATCACCCTAAGGTATGGCTCAGCCACATGTATGGTCTCCTGATTTCTTCTAGCCTTTCTTCTGGAGCAAACCCAGGCCTGGGACAGCGGCTGTAGTGACCATGAGGAACCTGCTGCACCTTATGAGCTTCAGGGACAAACCAATTGCTGGAAACTCCTCCAAATTCACATGTCCTGGTAGGTCAGGGATCAACCAACATGAGAACATTTTATGCCCGAGCAATTGCATGCTGTCGCTTCACTGCCAGTGACAGAGCATCTCTACCCAAGCCACTGATGGAGGCAAACCCAAAGTCCATATTGGTCCTGTTTTACACCTTTCTACTAGGGAGGAAGGAGCCTAGAACCAGGGGAGGATGACTGACATCTTCATTAGCAGCACCGAATTGCCCTCACGCTGCCTGGGGCTCCATGGCCACTTCAGGACTGCAGTCGTCACATCCTGGGTCCTCGGTCCCCGGGGGGGAAGGGGACCCCCACAATCGCATGGCGCGGATGTGCTCCAGAGCCAGGTTTATTTTATCAACTGTTGACATTTTGCTGCAATTCAGTCAAGATTGGTGGGAGGCCCAGGAGGTGGGAGGACAACACGTCTGCCAGTATTATGACAAGGTTTGATGGCATATTTTATAGCAGAGGCTGCCAAGATGAGCTCTGTCTAGTCTGGAGCGTTAGCAGAATGAGAGGAAGGTATCTGCAGCTTCCCGCACTGTCATTAATTTCTAATTATGATATCACTTGCTTTCTACATTATTGCTTATTTACCAAACACAGCTTTATTGTACTGTCCAGTTCCTTATAACTAGCAAACCCATTGTTATGCTAAAATGAATGTTCTAAATGTTATTTATTATTTGATAAACCTTGTGTAACCCTGAATGAGGACATTAAATGGCAAGAACACTACTTCAAAATCCCATTTTAAATAAGTCACCAAGACAGCTGTGCCTTTATAAAACACATTAGAGTGGCACTCAGAGCACATATGGCTCAGGGATATATACAAATTATACAATTTCTGTCATTCGATCAAATAAGAGGGACGTTTTGACCCCAGAAATGAGTCAAATGTAAGTTGTAATTCAAGCCCCACCAGAGGCCCTGGTGGTAATGTATCCTGACGGCTGATCAAAGAGCCCTGACCATTTGACCCACCAGATCAGCGACTTACTGTATCTATTATGGCTAATACAGACCCCAGCTTGAAGATGTATGGAGATAAACAGATAAAGGGCAATAGATACAGTAGATAAATGTTGATTTATACACATCCAAGCACACGGATACATAGGCAGATGGATTTCACACGTGCTGAAAGGGGCAGGCATGTATAAACCCCACACTAACATTTATATAGGAACACATTTGAAGACAGATGTCGTATATGTGTGTGTGCACATGACAAATATAATCTCTCTTAACTCCATTTCCCTTGGTGCATCAGTGTAACCCCCGCACTCAGCTGAGCTCCTGCCGATTTGCACACAGCCAGAGAAAAACCCACCTTCTATTTTATGCACATGCTGCCATATACAAACACACCTATGCCCACAGATCTACTTTCTCAGCAGTATAAACAGGAGCAGCTCCATCCCTGAGTTACCCAGACTCACCCTAGTGCACACAGCCCAAACTAAAGCCCTCTTTGCTGCTCTGCAGGGTCATCGACATCAGATGTCTCACCAGGGCTGGGTGAAATCATGCTTTTTCAATGCTGCGGTGCAAACCTGCAGCCCCTACTCATGTCCACAGGACAGATGTGGCTCCTGGCAGCCAAGACCTGACATTTTTGATGCACAGATTGGCAGCATGAGTGTGCCAGCAAGAGCATCATATAAGAACAGCATCAGGAGGAGGAAATGGTGTGCAAATAACTTTCTGTCAATTTAACTACCATATTTTCAACACTCGCAGTATAAGCAGTGGGGTCCTATCTGTCCTCTCAGTTACAATAGCAAAATGTTGCTTATGTGGATGCACCTCCCCGGCCTGAATAGACTATACTGATGTATAACAGCATTTGCATGAGGAGTCACACAAATTAACTTGTTGGTACAGGAACAGGCACGTTGCTCAGCTGGAATAAGCCATGCACTGAAAGCTCCTGAGATTAGGCAGAGTGCAGGATCAAAAATGCCAAGCGGTAAGTAATCAGCTCTTTCCTCCTTCGAAGCTGCCCATTGTCCTGCCAGCATTCAGAGACCTGCCATGGAGAGAGGAGAGATGTGGCAAACGCTCCCCTAAGGTTTTCCATAATGTCCCTCCAGGGGCCAGGCACAGAGTCACATCCCTGCTCCCAACAAGCTGAGGGACAACTGTTCCCAAACCCGTGCCAGGGGTTGGCTGTTCCCACACCCTGCATCACATCATCCCCAGCTCCCTGGCAAGGTATTTCTTGCATTTATTCACCCTTAATGTGGGATAATGGTACCTTCTTGCAGGGTATTCCCTGGTGTAGTTAATTCATGCTTATAAAGCACTTGTTGAGTCTTCCTGCAAGTGCAAAAGCCTTGATGCCAAACAAAACCAACCTCATTCCTGTCCAGCTACATGAGGAATTTCCCAACCTTTGCCTTTCCTGGGGTTACTCTCTCTATCACAAAGACCTTAATAAATGCCTTTTCTTACTCATTTTTGAGGGTGTTTTTATTTAAGAGCACCACTGCATTTTTACTCATCTTTCAGAGTACATCATATGGCTGGTAATCTGTCCATTCCCTGGGATTTTTGCATTACTTAATTCCTTGTCTTTGTTTGGGGAGGGGGGGGGGTGGAGAAAGAAAGAAAATTGACAGGGGTGAGGAATGATGCTCTGCCGACTTCATGAGACACAACAGATACCTCACTCATCTCGGGGGTCAAATGTCCGTGATGGTTTGATCAGATGTCAAGTTGCATTTATACTCTGGCCCCTGTTGGGGGTTGAATTACATTTCACATTTGACTCACTTCTGGGGTCAAATGTCCCTTCTATTTGATGGAACAAGAGGAATTCTTTTCCCCAAGCAGGCTGTGCCGGCATGGGCCTGGATCTGTCAGCGCTCTCATTATGTTTTAAGCTCCTGTATTTCTGCATTTCGTTCTCAGAGCTGAAAACAACCCCTTTTGAGATGACAACAAGAAATGCAGCTGATAGCACATAAGCAATCCCATCAGGTAAGATGAGGGAAAGGAGCAGATCAGCTGGCTTTGAGATGTTTTGGATGGTGTTTTGTTTGGGTTTTTTGAGGGGCTTTTGGTTGTTCTCCCCCCCCACCCCCCGCCAAGTTAGCAGCTCTGCAGGGTAGGGAATGATGAAGGAGAGGCAAGCAGACCCTGGTCCTGGCTTTACCACACTCTTGCCATGAGATACTGCAGAAACTCCTTAGGATCCAAAACCGTACAAGGGGCTGAGATAAGCTGATGTCAGGGTGCTGCAGGAGCGTGATGTCACCCGAGGACTGCTCAGCACAGGAGCTGCCCTAACCACACTGCCTCGGTAGCTCCAGTTGTAAAATAAAAATAATCTTATCTGTGTGATGGGAAAGAATGACTCAAGAGCTTAAACAGTTGCTGGATCTCTTGGCAGAAAGCGTAAAGCATTGCACTGACAGGCAGGAGCCATTTAACCCCCCCCCCCAAGGTTTAAATCAGGGTGGGGGGAGAAGTGAATTCTCCCTAAACTGAATTCTGCTTTCCACCTAACTCCTTCTAGGCATTTTGAAAGAAAAATTGCAAGGTAATATAGTATTTCCTATAACAAAGACTATCGAACCTCTTCCATCTGTGGACCCCTAAAAATTTTCCAGCTGAAATGAAGCCACATACAGAGGTGAATTTCTTGCTTGCCCAGCCCTTCCCACTCACCTTGAAGCACAGAGGGGCTGAAAGCCCTTGTGCAGGTCCAGGGGATTTCAGCATGACAGTCTCACCCCAGGCCATCACAAGCATGCTGGTACCTGGGGAGGTCACTGTGTAGTGCAAAACTAGGGTAAATAAGCAAACGTGCCCTAAAACAGGCAATGTGAAGCTAAGATTTCCCACCATTAATGCTGGAGGTCCCAGCCCCCGCACCTAAGCTGGGCTCAGTGTGAAGCTGTGTCTGCTGTGGAGAGCTGCAGATGCCTAATGGTGCCCAGTGCAACCAGTTTAAGACAAAAATAGGGAAAAAACCCCAACCCACCAGGCCCATCTATTACAGTGTGATGGCTTCAGTAATTAGTGTGTATGATTTGTCTTTGTCCCCAAGGATCCCAAGGGCTGAGCGATATCCCGTGTGTGCTGCACAGGCATCTCGGGGCCAGTGATTTAGCAGCCTCTCAAGCAAGATTGTGAAACCACGCTCCTGCTGTTTAATGTACTCATTCAGGTTACAACAGGTTTAGCAAACAATAAAAAAACATCTGGAACCCCCATTTAAATAGAAGAGTTGTGTTATTAGTAATAAAGTCATGACTGGTGCTATAAAGTGTGCTCTGGTGAACAATGTGCAGGTAAATAAAGGGAGATGAAGAACTAATGAGGGTGAGGGAAGAAGGCTGTATCTATTTTTCATGTCAGTCCCCACTCCTGATAGGGCTTTTGCTCCAGGAGATAAAGCAGCAGCACAGCCCCTGTGCACAAACCCATCCCTGTAATGGGGGGTACCTGCCCCCTGCTCACCCTCTGCTAAGAGAACGATACTTCCTCCCTTTTCATCCTTAACTGCTATTTCAAAATAGGAAATAAAGGTCACCAAGTAAATAGAGAACAAATGAAGAGTAAACTTCTATTTCCCAGGTTCCAGGGATCTAACCTGGTTTGGTTTACCCTTCTCCCAGGTTCAAACAGTACATGAATCCTCCACGACATGATAGCCTCTATTTTTATTCGGAAGTCAGCCCTCCTCCTCCTCCTTAACCGTGACGCAGCAAACCATTCCCCACCCTGCAGCATCACTTCTGATTTCCCTCCAACTGCCTACCCGTGTGGGAAGCGGGATGCAACAGGGGCCATGAAGTGATTTCTGTTGATGTAGAGTAGGAAATACAAATGGTTCACCCTGGCTGTGGTTCGGTCCCAGTCCAGTCCAATCCCACAGGCACGTCATGGCCAGAGAATGTGGCCAGCTGCTGAGCCAGTGCTGCCAGCCCTTCCTGATGAGGCTGTGAAATAGTTGTCCCTTGGGAGTTTTTAAAGGCAGAATATCTATGACAACTGCCCCCATTAGCATCCACCACTTGCTTGTAGGCTCTGCACAGCCCTGCAGAGCACAGGGCAGGGATGGGCTGACCACGAGCTGGGGCAGCTTGGGGTCACCCTGTTCTTTTCTGCGTTAGCTCAACCTCTGGCAATTCCTGGCTCTAACGATCAACCACATGCTGTTGTTGATTGACTACATATTTGTTTCTGCTGAATCACTCAATAGCACAAAGTTTGCGGTTCCTTCCCCACCCTCTGGGAATCCTTCTCACCTGAGAACAGCCCTCTCCCCTCGCCTCGGCGGTGATGGCTTTGTGTGCCATCTTCGAAAGCCAGAGCAGGAACAACTCTCCCGAGCAACGAGCCAACGCACTGCCGCACTCTAAGGTGGCAAACGACAGGTTTTCATCCTGTTTTCAGTTTAATATGCATATATTTTAATCGCTGCTGGTATCTGAGTTAGATATACCATGGATGCCTTGTAATACCCAGCGATGCTGCGGTAAGTACCAAACCCCAGCAGCACAAGCACACCATAACCTCGCTCCAGGCCACACACACCAGGTCCAGGGCAATAGGAAGCCGGCAGCATCTTGAGCTGGATGGAAATCACCACACACCTGCTTTTAAAATTTTGGAACGCATCACCTTCACGCGACATAACCCTGAGGAGCCCATGGTGCACGTGGCTGCAGTCAGCAGGGCCTCACAATGAAACGGCCCAACACAGCCCAAAAATGGGATGCTGAAAAATATTGGCAATGAATTTGCACCTTCCCTCACAAGGTAGCTGGATGTGATGAGATACTTTGCCCCGACGGTGCAGCATCAGGCACCTCAAAGATGCACTGAATCCCCAGCACGCTCTAGTCGTGCTGGGCCACCACGGTGGGATGCAGATGGGACCATTCTTCATCTCCTGGTCAGGAGGACAGGTAAGCATGTGCTGAAGTCCTCACCTCCCAGCAGGACCTAAGCATGGGCTTAACTTTATATATATTTAGGGTTCCACTGAATGGACATGTCTGTATCATGTGTATCCAAGCCCAGAGAGAGCCCTGAAGGCTCAGGCACCTGTGAGATGTGAGGACTTCTATTCTGGTCCTCCACATGTGGGTTTATAGTTCCAAAACAGGAAACCTTTGATTCCTTTTTCTCCCTGAGCCAGATAACTGTTAATCTATTTAGCTACAGGAAATACTCTGCGTGAGGGAAGGAGACACCTGAACTACACATGATACTTGGAAACCTCACTGCATGCAGAAACACCAATTGCATCTTCATTTTGAGTGAAGGATGCTGAGGAAAAGCTTTTCAGCCTCATTGGAGAGCTGTGGCGAAGCCAGGCTCCGGCGATACACAGCAGCACTGGCACGCAAGCGCATCCCTCTCCCTGTACTGAGTGCATCCACTGCTGCTCCTTGGCAGCAGCCGGGTTGACAGCTGTGACCTCCTCCGTGCACCCTCCAGATGTCCCAGGAATGCAGATTCACAGACAGCTCCTAGAATTTTTGCTTGGGCATAGCCTAAGTCCCTTAGAAAGTCTCACCACACTGCCCACCCAAGCAAATTGACACTTACCTGATTTGCTGATAGAAACTCCTGGGCGTTGTCATTCATTCCCATGTACATGTTCTCCCCATCAAACTAGAAAGACAAAAGAAAGTCAGAGTTAGTGAAATACCATCTGTACACCAGGGTCACGTGCATCCCAAATACTTTCCTGGCTCTTCACGTAAAGAGCCAAAATTCCCAGAAGAAAATCCTGAGCTGCTCCTTTAAAACCTTTCAGCATGGTTATTTGCAATGGGACATGGTAACGTAGCAGATTTATGTTATTTTTTCAGTGAAATAATGAATTAATCACTCCAATTCAAACAAATAAGCCAAACGTGTGCAAAACCACAGATGTACCCAGCAGCAAAGATCACCCAAATGAAGTTCTAGCTAAAATTCCTACTAGACCATCGATCAGCTTTAAAAAGCCAACTTCCATCGACGGAAATTTCCATGACAGGTAGGTCCTATTCAAGCCTCTTCCAGACACCTACATACCCCTTAACCCACAAAGGAAACCTACAGCAGCAATGCAGAAAGCCACTCCGGACCATATATGAAGGGGTCTCTATGCAAAGCCTGATTCCCCAGACTGATAGTTTGTTGTTCTTTGCAAACTCTGGCTGCAAGAAGGCACATTTCCCCCCCCATTTCCACTTCCCCTGCCTGCTCTGCCAGGACTCTGCCTCCACGGCTGGGCGAGAGGCAGGGCAGCCTGAGCACAGTGCGTTCGCCTGTGCCCCCACGGCTCCTGCAAACACACCTGCCCCCTTCACCCGGTTCCAAGCTGCTAATCCACTTATTAGGCTACAAAATCCCCATGGAGAACTGCAAAACTCTTCTCATTAATTAGCTACAACGGAAGCTTTTCACTTGCTCCCATTCCAAATGAAGGAAAAAAGCCCTCCAGGATTGTCTCCGGCTCGAAGTATGGCTGGGGCAGTTCTCAAGGCTAAGTTCACAAATTAATTATGGCAATAAAATGGGCTATGCCATAAAACACTCCCGAGACAAGGATGAGGGTACCAGCTGTGAATGACACCATATACTTAACAAGGGGAACAGCCAACCCTCTTGCCCTTACAAGCCAGATGATGAATTGAAGATTGTTCACCCCTTGCACGTCCTCTCACTCTCTGATAGGAAGCTGATACCAGTTATGCCTTAACAGAAATGGGCCATATTAAGAAAAATAAAAGAGAAATCTAAATAAAATCAGGTGAAGATTTTCAGTGTAGACTATTAATTACACTTCAATTTCTCAGAGTGCTACAGGATTAGCTATTAAAGTCAGCAGAGTTAGTAAAGCCAAGTGGGGGTAACTCAGCTCTGCTTGGCTTCAGACACCCTCTAATTGCCAAACCATCCTCTGGGATAGCAGAGCAAACCAATTAAAAGCAGCAAAATTAGAGCGGGTATTGTGACACTCATTAACTAGTACCAATAGCAGCCACAGCAGGGTGGAAGGGGATCCCTGTGCAAATGCAGGATTTCGTTAAACCCATCAGCGAGGCAGGAGCCATGGGATGCAGCGAGCATAGCCAGCCCTACAGGCTTGCTGGGACAAGCAGCTCTCCCAGAAGCCAGCTGGGTGCTATCCACTTTAAACTGAATTTCCCTCCACCTGTAAAATGACCGCTGGCATAGCCAACTCCTGCTAACACAGTTCCAGTTGGAGCTGCCATGCTTCCAGGCATGGAGACTCAGTCAGCTCTACGGCCTAAATACCCTCTGCCAACCCAACCAACCCCAGTGGAGAAGGCTGAATTTGCAGAAGAGGTGGCACAGTTTGGTGGAGGTGCTCAGCCCTGGGGCAGCTGGACCCAGGCTCTGCAGGAGGAGCTGGTCTCTGACTTGGCAGGGGCAGCAGCATGGTTTTGAGGAGTCAGTCTTTTTGGAACAGGCAGAATTATGGTCCTGAGGTCCCACTCCCAAGCTCTTTTGGGGACCACCCCACCAAAAAACCATCAGGTGGATCCTGGAGCCTGAGCAGACACCTCAAGGCTGTGCACCACATGGATGTACGGCCCTTTCTGGTGCTCCAATCTGCAGTGCCAGAGCTTTGCGTCAGGTCGGCTGCACAGACACGCTGCATGGCACTGCGGGACACTTAAAAGCTATTGCGTCTTGAGACTGCACACTGAGATGATGCAGGTGAGCTGCACAAGAGCTCTCCAGCAAGCAGCCCTGAAGAGAGAGAAAAATATTCCAGTGGGGAAATAGTTCTCTCTGTCCCTGGAACTGGTCAGGAATTTGCACTGCAGAAATATTTACTTCCACATCAGGAAAAGAAGAGCTCCTTCCTAAGTAAAAGCTTTGCCCCTCTGAGAGATTTAAATACACAGATGATACACATCCATCCACCCCCCTTCCTTGCAAACACACACCTAACTTTTGTCCTCCTCCAGCACAGTATTTTGCAGATCTAGACTAAGACCTGTTTGAAACAGCTCTTCTCCAGAAAACAAAACTCACCTGGCAATCGACATTCAGAAAACAAAAAGTATCTTTCACTGGGGAGGTCCAGGGCAGGACAAGCACTCTGCTTTCTCTATATCATTCTGTTTGTCAGAATGTATTTTTTTTTATGGCTTTCTACTGTTCCCCTACCTCCGCTCCACGCTTCCTTCTGGCCTTGATGCCTTCATAATAACTGTAATGAATCCTGCCTTCAAAATTACTGTGCCTCTGATTGCCAGTCTGAGCAGCGAGCCTGAAAATCAAGACTTGAAATGCAATGGAAACTTTGGAAATTCCCCACTGCTGATTGGATTTTTTCCCCTCTCCTCCAGGCTATGAGGGTGCAAACAAATTTATTAGAAATTCTCCCATCAGGATATTTTTTCAATTAGATGTTTGCCACTTATACACCAGCCAGGTAGAGCAGATAAGTGATGTGCTCTCCCTCTTCTCATTATTGTTTCGCTACAGAATGCACTTCAAAACAATCAGCGCCATCATTCCAGGTAGATTTACGGCAGAAACAGACATTTTAATATTTGCCTTTGGTTACAAATGCTTCCTCCCTTTTCGCTTTGGTCTAACTCCCGATACATGCAAGCCTCCCAGGCAGTTCCAGACCTGGGTGCATCCATTCATCACCCTCTGTGCCCCCCAAAACTGACCAAACCTGTATCGAATGATGTGCACATGTGGAGTGGCAGGTATCATTTTCAAGTCCTAACTTGAAAGGCACATACTCTCGTGCAATTGTCTTAATCATCCATTTGCTCTTTTGTAATTATTTAATTTTTGTTATTCTTTGGCTAATAGAAGCAGCCTATTAAACAAATCAGTGGCTGTGGCTAATTCTCACTCTCTCCCGCATGAAATGAGCAGGAAGCTGAGGTGAGCCGAGATCACTCTCAGCTCGTAGTGCTTTGCCTCCACGACATGCTGTTCGCTTAAAAACCTGGGAAGTGCAAACCCTGTGTAGCCAAGCTGAGAAACTGGGAGAGGCAGGTAGACGTGATGAATTGCTCTTCCTTCATCTGAGACTTGGACCCATTTTTATCTAACTTGCGCTGACTTAGATTAGCGATGGTTGCCTACAAGCACTACTAGAATCAAGGACCTCTACTTCAAAAAGGACCCATGAAGCCCCACTTTGCTAAATCCCAACTCAAAACTTGTCTCACATAACATGCTCAGGACAGAAACAACTCTACTCACCAGATTTAAAAAAAAAAAAAAGAAAAAGAAAAAGAAAAAGAAAAAGAAAAAACCCTCAGAGGAAACTGCTCAAATTCCTACCAACTCTGGCAACAAAAGCATGCTGTCAAATGAATGCCAGCAAGCTGCCTTCACCTGCAGGTGACAGGAACTGCAACCTGAAGGACTGGGAGCACAGGTGTGACCCAATCTCATGCCACAGGAGGTGACTTCGCCTGGCACCGATGGATAAGCACACGGACATTGTCAACCCCATTCAGCCAGGGAGTCCCAAGGAATTCAGGGTGACGGACAGAGAGCCGTGCCTCCAGACAGCACCTCTCCATGGGACACACTCCCATGTATTTTGGGTCCAAGAGATACAAGGACAGTTCTATTCTGTGAGAAAACACCCTCTGAAATTTAGTTTTTCATGGCGAATTTACTTAAAAATACAGTTCTTTTACTACGGCTCTTCCAGGGGAGCTGTAGCTGGCACCGCAGCTGCAGAGGCAGAGTGCTGCTGTGCATCCACGAGCCCGTACAGGGAGCTGAGTGGAGGCTTGATTCTGATGATATTCTACGAAGCACTTTATTTTTATTGCTTTTCTAGACTCACTTTGGTTTGTTATTTTTGTGATACGACATTATTTTCAAATCTGTAAATGTGCCCAGAGGTCATATGGGTCCAGTGTTAATAAGATGAAAATGAATAAGAAAAATAAATGCATGCTGCAAGCTGGGACAGACCCCAGAGCCAAGCAGCTGTGTGATCTCCGGCTCTGTGCAAACATGGAGAATAAATGTTTGTTAACTGGGAAGGACCCAGCGGAAAGAAACACAACCTCCTGCCAAGATTCAGAGAAGGTGTCACTTTCTCATGGATGGCACTGCCAGCTTGTACAATTTTATTATGAATCTCATCACATCCTTTTATTTCCTGAGAGTCACGAGCTGAGATGAAAACCTCAACTCTGTAAGAAATATGTTGACAGCACTCACACCAGGAATAGCTTCAATGACACCTGCAAGATCTCAAAAATCTTCCAAACTTCTTAACTAATTTTATTTTAAGTGTGGTGGGGTTTGGGTTTTTTTGGTTTTGGTTTTTTTTTCTTGAGGTGTCTTACCTAAAATTTAACATTCATTGTTGACAATACTAGACCAGAGCACCTTAACTGTAAGTTCACTGAGGATCTGAGGCTTTTAAAAAGTGGTCTGTTGATGCAAATTCCAGCAGTTACTAAAAGCCATCATCACCAAGGAGCTATTAAATGCCCAGTGAAGAACAAATTGGATGCTTCCAGTGATTCCTACTGCTCAGAGCTATAAGCACTTGTCTCTCAGTTTTCCCTCCTTGTGCCAGGACACAGGAGATAGGCAGCAGGTCCCCTCTCATGACAACCTCATTTCCAAACCGGGTGCACTGGGGCTATCACCTTTCACCACAGATGCTTGGGATGTAGCTGGTTTCGGTGCCCAGCAAGCTACACCTCAGCCACCACTAGCATCATGACATAGAGTGACTCACAATAATGCCATGCAACAAATGCCTTTAAGGTTTTAGTGAATAAAAGTTAAGATACAAGAAAACTTGCATAACGCAGTCAATGCCATATTTAATACCCCCCATTAAAAAAAAATAAAAATTATTGCAGCCCATGTGTTGCTGGAGTTTATTTAGCTGCCTCTGATGGCGCCCTACCCAGCATGCAGAAATATAACTCTTTAGAAAGTTTTAGAAAAGTAGTTTTTTCCACAATTAATTCTTTTTTAGGCACGCATTATTTTGGTGGCATAACCACATTCTGCTGTAAGTGCATTCTGGCCACGGTACTTCCAGCCCCGCATCCCCATGATGCTGTTCCTGCACAGTATGCGGCACCCCTGCACACCAGGCTCAGCCCTATGGGCGCGCTGGGCACCGACACCAAACCAACACCACCAATGCTGGCAAGGATCGCCTTTGCCAGTACGCATCTCTGCCACATCCCTGGGACGTGAAATATTCACTTCAGCCCTGCCCCTGTCAATGCTGCTGCCTGCAAAGCTGCCGCTGTGATTTCCTATAGGAGTAATTTAGCATCACGCTTCTTCGGGGAATACATCGCTGAGGTTAGCTTAATCTCTTTAACTGCAGTTTCCCCATTAAGGTCTTTACACAACCTCTGGCCCAAAGTGATCTACTTAGCATTATTTATTTGTCCGCTGAAATGCTTGGATAGCCCCTCAGTTGATCCTGTCAAAGAGGGTCAGAAGTTCAGCAATAGATTTACGACCCACCACCCTGCCCGCCCCCCCAGCCAGGACCCTCCTGCGAGGAAAGCTCTGCATCTCCAGCCGAGCCACGGCGCGGCCGCCCGGGCTGGCCACGCGCTGCAATTTGCTTCAGGACAAATGTCATTAAAAGAGAGCACAACACCACAGCAGGTGTCAGTGGCAGTACATCCTTTTCACAACGGGTTGCACAGCTGAGTATCTGCAAGAGTCACCTGGGCGTTGTGGGGGCTGGGTTTTTTGCATGTCGTCAATATTCTCATAGATTATCCTAGGGTAAAATCAGATTGATACAGATGAAGTCTTAAGGCTTAAAACCATATAGTAAAAAGTGGTTTCGTTGGTTTGTTTGTTTTAAGAGCAATTCACAAAAGCTAACAGCAGTTATGTTTCAAACATACCAGAAGCAGGAAACCTACTGCACAGCTGGTGGTGCTAAGGGCTGACCGAGGTACAACAAAGACTGTCAAGAATCTAAAACCAGCTGGGAAATAAAGGAATTATCTGCACTGGCTTGCACTCTGAAGGAGTTTTCAGTGGTTCCCACACCAGAGCATCGTCCTTAGAAAGACCCACACTGGGATGGCCAGTAGGAAAAAAAAGAAACCAACAAAATCCTGAGGAACCTCCATGGCCAAGTGGCATTCACCCATCCGCTCTAAAGCAATGCAAGTTAACAAATGCAGCGCATAGCCTACTGCCTCCACTCCAAAAGAAACAAGAGTGGCAAGGGGAAGGTGCCAGACCAGCGGGTCTGACTCTGTCAGTGTGAAACCATCTGGAGCTGCACCACACCACCGAGGCAGCAGAGAGAGACCTGGGACGAGGGATGTCGTGCCTCGCAGCCCACTTTAGTGTTAGCTGAAGGTTCAACAAGGACCTGGAAAGGGGAAAATGATCTCTCTGGCTGGACTTTTCACAAGGTTCCTCAACAAAAAGCTTGTAAAAACCAAGCCCAACTTGTTGTGGGATATAAGGGAAGGTCCTCTTGCTCACAGCCAATGCAAAGATACTCATTAGGTTTAGCAAGAGGAGGATCATGGTCCACAATCCATCTGCACTAAAATCTATCCAGTTCATAAGTGATCTAGAATGATTCAACTTTATTAATGAGACAAAAATTATTCAGGCTAGTTAAAACTAAGAGCGACTTTGAATGGCTTTGCATTAAGACTCTCACAGTACTGAGTGGTGGTGAGGAAATGGAAGATTAAATTTAATGTCAATAAATGCAAAGTAATGCACTGGAGAAAAACAATCCTAACAACAGAGAGACGACAATGGGCCTTAAAATAGCTGTTACTGTCCAGGAGAGAAATCATGCATTTGTTCTGGAGAGATCACTTCTAACTTTCTCTCAGTCCTCGGCAGCTGCCAAAAATGCCATTGAACTTTTAGGAGCAATTAGGAAAAGAATGGAGAAGAAAAGATCAAACATTATTTTACCATCTGTACAGTTAGGAGTAGGAGAGAGGGCAACAGCAGGGAGGATCTAAGGGGCGGAATGGTGTATGTGGCTGAGGAAAAGAGGTGATAGATATAGAGGGACTCGACAAAGATGTACATGAAATCATGAGATGAGAACAGGAACGGCTCTTCTCTGGTTCTCATAGCCCAACCCAAGGAGGCAGACACTGAAATCACTAGCTAGTGGAATTAATCACCTTACAGAGAAGTTCTTGATACAGGACTCAAGAGCAAAACCTTTTACTGCAGGATGCTGTGGCCTAGATGGATCCAGACAACTGGATCTAGCAACTGGACAAATTAGAGGGGAATAGTAAATCTGAACCATTGAGCTCAAGGTGACCCTGACCTGTGGGCTGCTGGAAGCTCCTTGGGTAGATGTAATCTCATTAGATGTTAGGCAAAACATTTTCCAGCATGCGGGTGGTCAAATATTGGACCACAAGGTTGTGGGATCTCCATCCCTGGAGATACTCAGAGCTCAGCTGGACCAGGTGCTGTGCAATCTCATCTGGTTGGCTCGGCTGGGCTTGGGACACGCAAATGTCCCTCCCAACCAGCAGTACTTGGTGTGTGGGTGCTTCTGTGATACGCGAGCATATAAGGCTTATCCAGGTGGCTGCATGGACCTCTGCCCCAAGAGCACCTCCAACATCCCCTTTTATCCTCCGGTACTCATGGCTAGAGAGATCCTGAATCCCACCACTATTCAAGTGGCAGCATTCATTTATCTAAGAGTTATCTGGCTGGTTTTCTGTGAATGCTGCACATGAAATTATTGTTATTACATTATTTGGGGGGAATGAGGACTTAAACTCATTTACCTGGACCTTTCAGAGCCTGCAAAGGAGTTCAAGCTCTGCATATACACACACAAAAAAAATCCGTCCACTGAAAGCTACAGGGAGCAGCAGAATTTAGTCTTAAGACTGACATGGAAATAGATTAATTTTTTTTTCCCATTTCATATTCTAATTACAATTCTTCTCCCCCTACTATTTTCTGTTCTCATTACAGTCTTAAAATTGCTCTGCAAATTCTGTACCTTATTCTGCTCTTCCTACCATCTTTGTCATGGAAATGAGAAACAGAATGTATAAGCATGAAAATATTGCCGAGATCAAAATTCTGCTTAACCCTTTCACGTGTGACTCCGAAAAGAAGCGAAGGCAGCACAGACAGCAGAGCGGCAAAGCCAGCTTCCTTTTTCCAGCCTCCTGTCCTTCTCCCCGCCGCAGCAAGGAGAAGAACGATGCGCAGAGAAACGCGCTATTAATTTAAAGGCCAAAGGTGCTCATGCTTACACCTCCGCTGTGCACGGAGGAGGGGAATGGGTTTTTTCAACTTAGCAGGTTTTGCCCCTGAAGGCAGATCTGGATCTAATACATTTTGATTGTATTCAGCTGACAGTGTTTAGTTCTTAGCTTTCGGTCTGCCAAGCACCCCGATGTAACGCTGGCTGGCAGAGGTGTCACACAGCGCTTTGAGCAGCCCTGGTGCAGCGGATGCACGGGAGATCTCCATCCTCCTCCTCTCCCGCAGTGCAGAGAGCTCACCAGAGCCACAGCTTTGGCCAGACCAAACCCTTCACGATTTCTCTCAAAGTTTGGGCATAGACAAGGAGAACAGGCTGCCTGGGAGGTGAGCAGCACCTCCTGACACCCGTCCTCCCAGCTCACCCCTGCTTTCACCCAGGACCTCTCCAGCCCATTGCTGACCATACTCAACACCGTTTATTTTGCAAGATACGATCACACCGATGTAGCTGCAAGGCTTGGGCATGCACATCACTTCCTTTTCGAAACCAAACAACAAGCACATCCTGCGTTGTTTATCACGCTTATGCAGGTGCTTGAGGAGTTTATCTGCAAAAAAATAAATACCAGGCCTTTGCTAAGAGGGTCCTTCTCCCGTTAGCAGCTGAATAACCAAGAGAGCTGAAGGCACCAGCTTGCACTGTAAATGCCTGGTGCCCTGTGCATTGCTGGGGAGGGAGGAAGGTAAATGAATGCAGCATGTTTCCTGGCACCGTGCTGGTGTGTAGACAGTCTGAAACAAATACAGTAAGTGATAATGAGACTTAACTGCACTACCTGCTTCACTGGTAACACTTGTAATTCACAGGAAACTAAGAGAGGCAGAAAACATACAAAGATCTAAAAGAAGCCACGGAGGCTCTGTGCGAGAACAGTGCCAGCGTCAAAGGCACCTAGGTACATTGTTTTTTGCAAGATAAAACCTTGGGGTTGAGATAAAAATAGAGCTTATACCTGTCTGCCTCGGAAGCAGCTACCAGCGTGGCTCTGCTCTGGAAGTCTGTTATGGAGATGCCGATTTCGACACCAGAACAACAGCCCTCACTGCAACCAGAGGTATCGCTGAAGAGGGGTACACGTGGCCACCGGAACCGAAATAGCTGAGGAAGCAAAGGAGCAGTCGGGAAGAAAGAAACCTTAAGCCAGAAAGTTTTCCCATCCTATAATTTTGTCCCCCTGGCCCAGGAAGCGAGCAGGGAGCCTGTGTGGGCAGCGATGTTTGGATGCCCACCCAAGCCCGGGGCTGAAAGCAAACGCCTGGTTTGAATAAAAGCAATTCACTGGCAAGGAGAAGTGCAGTGCGAGCAAGCAAAGGAAGCAGCTGTTGCCACAGCAGCCCCGCACAAGCAGTCGCTGTGGTTACGCTGGGTTTGACGTACGCGCACAGTGCGGGAATAATTTTGGAAATCTATTTCTCTTTTCTCAACTGCAGAGTAAATAAATAAATAAGTACACAAGTGCACGTCGCAGAGAGGAAGAGAGCTGTCAGAGGAGCAATGTAAAGATTGCTTAAAGCTTTTAACTTTTTAAGACCATGTATTGTGCTTCTGATCCCGACACCTTATTGACAGCTGTACAGGTTAACAACCTGGCTCCCAAATATCTCCTAACTCCTCCGAAAATTCACAAAAATCACAGGTGCTACTCAATTGCCTTTCAAGAAGAAAAATTGTAACTTTAATTCTCTCTACAGCCACTGTTCCTTCAGCAAAGCCAGGTCTGAAGCACAGCCCAGAGCACACGCTATTCACTTGCAAGCGCAGGCAGGTACTTTGCTAAACACTTTCATCATTTGAAGCTTTGCCCCACTAGCGAAAGCGAAATCACATCTCTGCCCCTAAGAATTCAAGATCATGCTTTTTTTCTTCTGTTTCAAAGTGTAAGGGAGAAGAATAATCGATTTTCAAGACAATTTTGGTGAGAATGGGGAGCGTTATGCAAAACCAGCTAATGGGGGGGGGGGGGGGAGGGATTCAGAGAGCTTCCATGCTCGTCATTTAGAGAGTAGTTTCAAACACACAAATATTTGGCACCAGTGAAAACTTGCCTTCTGTGGTTCTGCACTCTACTGTGTATGCAAATAACTCTTGCAGCGGTACATAGTATGACTTGCAAAAAAAACGGGCTGACAAAGTACAATCCATTTCATAATTTTACCTTAAACACTTGGACATGTTCATGACTAAAAAAAAGAAAATCCTAATGAAAAGTGAGATCTCCTTTAAAGACAAAAAAACCCCAAACCAAGGATGCTAGGAAGGTAATTTCTGAAAATACATCCTAGAAGTCTGGGAGCATCATCACTGCCCGCTTTCATTACAGCGGTATAGCTCTCTGCATTTTTCCCTCTCTTATTTAGATCGTAGACTCCACGTCCATGTTCTGTAAGCGTTTTTACATCACCTAACTAGATCCCAATCCTAGCAAGAGTCTGGGAGGTCCAATGTAAATAAATAATAAACAATAACACAGCATACAGCTTCCTGTATCAGAGAACCGGCTTTCATCCTGCCAGCATCACAACCCTGCTATTCTTTCTAAACCCACACAATCAAACCAATGCGGACCACTCACAACCTTAATGCGTATTTTGATGTACACAGGACAACAGTAAGCTCATCCCAGCATGCTTGGCTGCTGTGCCATGGGAAAGATGTGCAGGGGAGTCTGAACCTGCATGCTGACCCTGTCGGGGAGCAGAGGGAGTTCACCCAAACCTCCTCACTCTTCAGATGAAAGACTCTCATAGGCTTGAAGGTGGCCAGATTTCAGATCCCTACTCTGCCAGAAAGAGCATCGTCTCCAGCACATGGGCCTCCTTTTGACTATGCTGATGATGCTGCCTCTTAACAAAAACTGCAATTATCCTCTTAAACAAACAGCAAGGAGCCCCCAAGCCATTTCAGTAGCCTGTGCTGCACCCAGGGGACCCCACTGGTGTCCACAGCCTCCATCTATCACCCCATCTCCTTCAGTAGCGGAAGCAAAGGAGCAACATTGCATTTTCATCACCGGAAGATCTGCCGTCGAGGCATCATTGTGGGGCCAAGCAGATGGGGCCAACACAGCCAGACACTGCCTCAGAGGCTGCAAGCCAAGCAAGCCATTTGAGGAAAAAACCCAAAAAGCCTCAATAATCCTGACCTCTACCAAAAAAAAAAAAAAAAAAGGCAATTTTACTGCAAGCTTGGTGCAAGGAGCAGTTGAAATATGGCCCCAAGCAGCGAGGGGCAGCTGCAGGGCTGGGAGGGGGAGCTCTGCCCTCGATGATGACCAGAGCAGCGTGCTGCATGGTTGGGTTAAATAACTCAGCCACTGGGGCTGCTCTGACCATGCGTCCCACGTCCGTGAGAACAGCAAAACCCCGCGGGGCAGCAGTTGTGGCCGGTCAGGAGCAGGGCTGTGAACATGCAGACACGCTCGGGGCCCGGGCGCTCATCGCCACTGTGAAATCAGGGGCTGGAGCCAAAATTTGCCAGCTGAAAGGTAGCAGGGAGACAACTTTGAACTTTGCAGATGTTGCATGCGCAAAGCTGCAAACGCAGCACCGGTGCTGCGACTTCCCACGCCGAGACTCAAGACATGCAAACCCATGGTTTTACAAAAGCTGAAGCTCAGCGACATTTCACACGGGCAATAAAATCACATTAGAAAGGTATTTCCACAGGCAGCATTACCACATCCTTGTACATCCTATTTTATGAAGTGCTGTGTTAGGTTGTCGAAGCTGTTGGGCTGCGTTTCCAGGGGGTTGTGCACGTTAACACCCTGCCACCGCACTGGCCTCGATTCCCTGCCAGGTCCACGCATCGTATCCAAAGTTGGTACCGCTTCATTCCCAACCTCAACTTCTGGTTATTAAAAAAAAAACCCCTAACAAACCATCTCTCTCAAGCACTTCTACTTTCAGCTCTTCTTTTTTTTTTGAGACCTCTCTCTGTTCATCTTATCAATCTTTCCAGCAAATTTTACTGCCATGTAACTTTTTTTCATTAGGGTGAAAAGGTAGTTTGTGCTTACTGCAGCCAAGCCGGCCTCAAGTTTACTTCTTAAAATACACACCTTAGCGTTGAAAATTCTCAATGTCTTAAAAAGACAGTTGAAAACTCAATAACATCAATGAAACTAATCAGAAAGAGGCACCTCTGATTATTATTATGCCCCTGCTTCACTGTAAATAATTTAATAGAGATATTATTATTACTATTATTACTATTATTAACCCTAACAAGAAGTTTAAAGCATGTTGATGAGAAAGAGAAAAAGCAGTTTTGCCCAACTAATTAATGACTTAAATAAAAATAAACAAAGGGAGTCTTCCTGATTTTTAGCAAAGTCCTGCCTTTTTCCAAGCAGTTAAAAGCAAGACTGACAGCTTTATAGATAGGGAAATGGGCAGATAAGATAAACACACACAATACAAACTTGTCCAAAGCTTTTACAGTCTTTCTCTGCACCACTTCCAGCTCATTAAATTACAGTATTACTATAGATTTGCAGCAAAATTATCTTTTATCTTGCCTTCCTTTAAAGCTATTTGGCATTTGCTAGTATTTTCTATTATAAATCTAATTGCAGATTCCAAACAGACAAGGGCTCATTAAGCCTTAATTATGCACATGTTGTTTTCAACAAACATTTTCATTTGGACTGCTGTGAGCTGTAATTGTTCAGAAGGCACCGCAGCCTCCGATTACCCACTTTCCTGGGATGGCAAAAGCTACTTTCAAGTAGGTCATGGCTCGGCTGAACAAACGATTTGCAACCTGTGGAGTTTGGGTTGTGCCACTCCGGTGGGAATGCCAGCAGGGCAGCGTCGGCAGAAGCCGCCGGGATGCTCCCTGTGCCAGTGCCTGCCAGTGCCGAGCCCTGCTTGCGGGGTTAACCGTGCCCGGCTTAGGCAGGTGGAGGGGAGCAGGGGGGAGCCCTGGGCACAGGGTGGGAAATGGGGCACGGCCACCCTTCCCGGGGAGCAAAGGCAGTGGGCATGATATGCAAACAGCACACAGAGGTGCTGCTCGCCTTCGGCTACGGTCAGGAAGTGGGACTCCTGCTCGGGTACCTCTGAGGACGCCGCCGTCTCAGCCCAGCATCTGTGCGTGTTCTGCCTAACAGCTGGTCTCCTGCCCAACAGCAGCCCTAGGTCCTCATCCAGCTATATTGCACAGCATCACCGCAAGCACTACTGGCCAAAAACTTTTCAGTCCATCCAAAACTAGATGAGGGTGGAGGGGAGCCCTTTATCTTCCTGTTGGAGCCACGGTTATGTCTGCACTCTGAAATAAGAAGTAACGCACATGAACAGCCGAGATTTTATTATAAGTTCAGGCTTCCTTCTAATGGCACGAAAGCTGCATCTGCTCAGACTGCAGCAGTGTTAACAGGGCAGGCATAAGCTGCAGGACAACAACATCAAGGTCCTGGGTCCATCTGACTTCACTCACCCCCACAACTCCTGGGCCGTGGTGCCCGGGTTAGCAGAGCACGGCTCTGCCCCATTCCAACTCTCTGGTGAAGACAGTCGTTGTGTGCAAATGTCATCAGCCTCCCCTGAGCCTCTTTAGGGGAGAAAAAGCTCCTTCTAATAAATAATTTCCATCTAATTAAGGGTTATGGCTCCAAAGTTAGGCTGGAGCTGCTGGTTGCTGCTGGACCCAGGAGTCTGGCAGGGTTTAGCACTGCTGGAAAGACCAAGGTGCTAATACAATCAACGTTGCAACTTCTAGCCCAAAATCCTGCTGGCCAAGTATCCAACATACTATCTCAGGACAAGAGAGGTGGCCAGAAAAGGCCTCGTTACATTACGAAATTAGTATCCCCCTTCTTCACATTTCTTTCCATCTTCTCAGTGGAGCTGACAAATTCTCTGCCATGTCCCAAAGACTCACGTTGCACTGTTAGAAGGGAAATATGTCAGAGTAAGCATAAAATCTTATGGCCTTGCCTTTGAAAAAGACAACTTTTCAAGCAATAGTTTGACCTAGAAAGGTTTTCTAGGTCATTTTGACTTAGCATGTATATGTCTGACCTACTAAATCTAACACAATAAAATTACAGAGTTCGTTTCAACCTGTCGGTGTCAGATCATTCATAAATTCAGATGCACTATCTACAAAACTGCTATTCATATATTCACAAATAAGGTCTCGCTAGGCTCCTTCTGGCGGGGAAGTATTTGCCCTGTTCAACATTAACTCACGCTGACAAAGGGAAAATGTAAAAGCTCCCTTGACAAGCTGAGTTCCCATCTTTCTCACCCAGGCCTTACCCTCAAATCATGCAGGATTTATGGCTGCGCTACCCCTTCCACTGCTGTTGAAATTCCCCAAACTGGCCTGCTGCCGGCTTTGCCATGGGGTGGGAACCCCAAAGGCCTGGCTGTTCTCATTTGTGTGGGTGCAGCCCACTAATCAGCACAGCTGCACTAACAAAGCAAAGGGAAAAGTTAGCTGCTATCGAGATCCTCCTGCTCCAGCACCCGGCACTCCTCCGGTGAAGCCACGGGCATGGTGGTGACACCAGAGCTGCCACCAGAATGGCCCTGAAGAGTCCAACACGGACTTTGCAAGAGGGGGAAAAGCTCGTGCTCAGCCCACTGGGATGCACAGAGGAGATGCACCTTGGTGCTGGTAGCTGCAAGCACCTGCCTGCTCTGGTTGGCAGTCGCAATTCCTGACACTGAAGGGTTTTCTTAAATCCACTTTAATATTTATTAATTCTCATACATAATCCAAGCAATGCCTGTTAAAGGAACGATTGTGAGAGGTATTATGGAATATTGCTCTCCATGTTCGTGTGGGTCTGGTTGTCAGAGCAGCCACCTGCATGGGCTTTATCCTCGGCCTCCCGCAGAGGAGCAAACCTCCTCTGAAGAACCAAAGGGACTCCAGGGCCGGGTCTTTGCAAGCAGCCCTCCTTGTCATGATGCACTTCCCACAGGCGCACTTGAGGGGTGCTGTGCACTGATCCACAGCTTGTTTCCCCCCCGATAAGCATGCTTTCAGCCCCGGAATGGATCCTGGCCCCAAGCACACCTGCAGCCAACACCTTCAAACAGAGGCTGTAAGAGCAGGTACTGCGAAAAGCCTGAAGAGCTGGGTCCGCAGTCCCTCTGACACCTCCCAGGCTGTCCACCCCATTTGCACCAGCTGGGTTGAGCAGCATTTACTGTCCCATAACTGTGTGTTCATGGCACTGCCCTACCCCAGTCAGGCACCAGAAAGACTTTACCAGGCACTGCACAAAGGGACAAACCCTTCTGCAAAGAGCTCACGCTCTCATTTGTGAGGCTCATTCTTAACTGCTGGTCAAAACCAGGACAGCCAAGGTGACTAGGTATGCTAGCACAGGGCACAAACACCAGCATTTCCCTCTTCCTTGGTTGCAATTTCTTCCTGAGCCACAGGATCATAAGTGTATCTCCAAAGGCATATCCAGCTCAGGAAGGCTGGACCCACCGACCAAAGAGCTCACAAAGCAGCAGTTATCTGCACAGTGTTGCCATGAAGCATGGCCTTGGGGAAGAATTTGCCCACAAGGTCAAGGCATAGGTAGGAGAAGCCATTTTTCCTTCCTTGCCATAGCAGTGTGGGAGAAGAGGGACCTCCTTATACGTGCCACCCCACAAGCATGTGAATGTAGAGGTAGGGCCATGCTGATGGGGACAACCAGCAGAGCTGTACCTAGTCCTGCTGCTTCCCAAAGAGTTGTGATGCCCATCAAGGGCAGACAAGGGATGGGTACCACGTCACAGGCTTTTGCAGCCCTAAGCCTTATGAGGGATTTCATGGTCCTTCTGCAGCAGGGAAGGGTGTGCTGTTAAAACAGATCAAGACATTACACCTTCAGACCCAGGGTTTTAATGAGATGATACTCGAGTTCAGCTTTGTTGTGTCATCTTTTTGAACCCTGTGTTTCCAGAGACTGGGACCCTCTGCTCAGGTCCTCACAGTGCCTAAGTCAGACACCTAAAAAAAAAATAAATCACATTTACTAGCTCTCATGTTTTCTCCAAAAGCATTTAGTGGGTGAAAGTGATTTCCACCAAACACTCTGCATCCTAATTCTGGAAGTCACACCAATATTCCAGGCCCTCCAGTGGATATGTTTCATTTATATTTCAGCCGCACCTCTATAAAAGATATGATTTTTTTTTCCACTTCCAAATTTTTCATAACTGTTGAGAGAAAGAATCCTCCTTGTTCTGAACCCACAGGGAGCAGCAGGAATTATACCAGTGCCACATGCTATGTGGTACAACAGTCGCAGAGTCTGCCTTGGTTAAACTCCATCACATCAATGAAGGTTTTCTTTATTTGAGTTTGTATTATAAAGATTTAAGCATCCTGGAGAGATGAAAACACTTAATTTTTTACTGCCTGGCCATAATCTCTTGTTTCCCTCGGTTGCCCTGCAACCTGTCCCTCTGCAATCCTCCAACACTACACGTGCAGCATCTTCTCCACCTGCTAATTATAGGCTCCATTGTGCCAGATAATTCAGCCCCAGCAAGGCTGCAGGGTGGTTATGTATCGCCAGACCGCGTTTCACTGTTGACTACAAAAACAGAAGAATTAATCACCTTCTCTAGTCAGTAAGTGGGACCGGACACTTGTGTGCTTACTGGAAAGGAAAACAAGTTTCGTTCCTTTAAACAAAACATAATGAATCTCCCAAAGAGCAGAAAGATCAGTTTGTATTTCTTGAAAAATAGTGTATTAATATATTAAGTGTAAAAATATATATATAAATCTTTGCATGTCATAGCGGAAACAACAATGCAACATGGTCAGATCTGAAGGACACTGCAAGTGCTGACGCAGACAACCCCCAAGCAAACACTTTATGTGCAAACCGCATTTACCTTTGCTGCCCGCCGGGGCTGTAGTTTCAGTCTGCGTGGAGATTTTTACTGCAGGCAGCATAGAAACCATCATTTTGCTACATCCCTTCCATCCACCCATCTCTTGGGTCTCGCAGCAGCCTGGCACATGCTGCCCACCAACACCTGCCTGCACCTGACAGCCCCCTGACCCAGCATGACAGCTGAGTGTGTTTAATTATTTGCCTCTGAATTCAGAAATTAGGTTCACTGTCTCCCTCCTGGGGAGTTTCTGCTCTCCCACCACTGCTAAGCCACGGTCTGATCAGCCAGCAAAGAGGACGGTGTCAGTTGTGCCACTCTGCCCTTCTCCGAGCCTGCCCAGCCGGGGACTCCAATGCTGCTGGGGCAGAAGGACCAGGGCAGCCCCTGCACAGCTCCAGGGCACAGGAGCTCGGAATTCACATCACTCACCCCAAACATCCCATCAGGACGAGATGTACAGAAGCATTTTATCAACTGCTTAAACTCCAGCTTGTGCCACAGCGAGATCATTTTTAGCTTTTCCTGTCCAAGCACAGCCCTTGAGCTACTGGGTCAAAGCAACAGGTAAACACCAATGCCAGCATCTCCAGCCCAAGGCCTATACCAGAGGCAAGCCCTGCTGTGAAATACTGGAGGCTTCAGCCTGGAGAAAAGAGCATCTGCTGTAACACATCCCCCGTGAGCAGGAAAGTGGGAGGACTGAGCACCAAGCAACGGAGAAGCACACCCAGGCATGCAGGAGGCATTCCAGGAGGAAGAAGCTTTGGCAGAAGACCTTGCTGGGATGACAGGAGACACAAGGAACGCAAAAAGACTGAATGAGTTTGTTTGTAGCAGCCTTATTCCCCCCTGCCTCCCAAAGCATGGAGGAGATACCTGTATTAACTTCTTTTTAAGTACAAAAGAGATGGTCAAGGATGAGATAGCAGAAGAGGGGATGGATTGGGTAATTCCCAAGGATACGTGTTCCCACTCGCTGCTGGGGCCACAGCAGCTTATTTGTTCTTCGCATGATGCCCAGCCCCAACAGCCCAGGAGGACTTGAGCCAGTGAGGAATAAAGAAAAAATTTCTAGTGGGCATTACCTCTATACCAGGCCCAGAAACAAGCACTGAGTGAGGTTCCTCTATGCACAACTCACGGATGATCTCAAACAACAGCTAAAGAATAGGGTAAAACACAGCGGGCAGCAGAGCTCTTGAGGAGGTTGGTCTATCTTCCCCCAGAGAAGGCGAGAACTGATTTGTCCAGTCTGCAGATGCATGAGGGTTAAGACATTGGCTCTTTCACCTGCAAGACAAAGGTAAAGCAGTGTCTGGTTGCTAGAAGTTGAAACCCATGAATGTTATTGCCCAGCAGTCCCAAAGGAACCTATAAAATGTCACAGGCACGAAATCACCAGCAAAATCAGCTGCTTTGTAGAAGTGCTCCGGGTTGGCAAACGCTATGTCTGTCCCTAAGAGAGGCTTAGAAAGCAAACCTGCAAATCAGGACAACTTAAATCTTATCGTTGAGTGAGGAAGACTTGTGACAACAAAACAGACCCAGAGGACGTGTAAGAGATCATGATGCTCCCATACTGCAGCAAAACAGCATGGCAATTCTGAGAGGGGAGACGGCACTTCTCCTGCAGCTCACCCTCAGCGACCGAGGGTTACAGGAGAACTGGCTGCTCAGGCGTGTTGATGCTTTCCAAGGTTTCTTCTCAGAGCTCTCTACAAAGAGAGATGAAAAGCTTTGAACCTACCTCGATACGAGGTTCAAGCCATTTCAATAAAGGTGCATTTTCTTTGCACCTACTTCCACTGGCATGGATGCTCTCAACTGAAATTTCATTTAAATACAGTTGTTCTGTGAGGAACTGACTTAAGCTTAAATTAATAAAAGACTGACCACAACTGCGTGAAGAGTTCCCATAGTGAGCTGTGCTTTGGTTTAACCAAACTGGGTTTAGATGTGGGTGATGCTGTATGCAGACCTGATGCTGCTGAGGATGATGACAAGACTAAGCATGCGACATTTTTCAAGACGGAAATAATTAACAACACACCAACAGAAGTATTTAAACAGGTCTCCTGTTGCTTAATATCTTTATTAATGACCTGGAAATTAGGCTGCACAGTGAAACAAAGTTTGCAGATGAAAAGAACATTATTTAGGTTAATTACAAATGAGGAAGGCTTGGGAATTTCAGAGCCACCTAACCAAGCAGAAGGCAACATCAGAGCAGGAGAAACCCTGCGCTGACAAATGCAGAACAGTCCATGCAGGAAGGAGTGGTTTGAAATCCTTCTAGACTTTAGCAGGGTTTAAATTAACTGAACATTAAGCGATAAGACCAACTATCACGTCAACCGCCCCATGCAAACCTCTACTGAAAGCACAGCAATATCAAAATGATAGAGTGCAAAAATAACAGGTCAGAAAATAATAGAGAAAATGTTGTTACCCAACCTGTCAGCACACACTTGCTTCAGGTGCTGAATTCAGCTCCACTCCCCGCTTCTCAGAGGGGAGAGATGGGAAAACAAGGGTAGCAAGATGGGAAACCAAGGCCCTGGGGCAGGAAAGGACATTTGAAACATGGAGATATTTCATAGAAGAAAAATGGAAGAGACCCTGTTTTGTCAAAAAAGGAAGTGGAAGAGACCTGATGACGACATATAAAATCTTTAATTTTGGCAAATCACTCGATGCAGGGATGCGAGTCCCCAGCATAGGGGCTGTTCCCATGCTCCCCCCGGAAAGCACAGCAGTAGGCACTGGCCAGGATCCCCCCAGTGCACAGGGAAAAACTGTTCTAATCTCACCCAAAATGAGCTCATTTACAGGCTATAGGTTTCCCCACATATAAAATATGGATAACCGCGCTCATCTCCAGCACAGCAGCGAGACTTTTCACAATGCTCCTGCAAGGAGCGAAGCATGCACGCCTCCTGGAAGGAGAAACCCTCTGCAAACAAAACTGTGTCCTGCCATTTCAGTTTCATATCTCCAAATAACAAGTTCTGTAATGCAGATGCAGCTCCCACTTGGGGCTGGGTCAGAGGCACGATTCATAGTGAAACAAATCAAGGCTTTGATAGCTAAAAGCAGAATTTCACAGCATGCCAGGCTAAAAAAATACTTATGTATCTCAAAGCAGAAGATAATACTTATAGAAAAACAAAAGGGGACAAATTCACCTCTGGCTTTAGATTTATACCTATGAGAAGTTTCGCTCCCCCAACTTAAAACAACCAAAAAAACCCCACAGTGTTTTCAAGACGGTTCATTTCAGGGCACTAAAATCACATTCTGAGCCAAGAAGCATGAGAAACCTGTAAGCACTATAAAACCTGTCCCTGCTTCGGGTTGTTTTGGGGTCTTTGTTTCCACAGCTGTTTCCTGACCTTCAAAGAGACAAAGCTTTTCCCTTCTACCGAGCGATGGTGCACCTCAACTGCCTCAACCAGGGGGGCAAAGCCTGGCTGGGAGGGAGGGGAGCAAATCCAGGTGCCCAGCAAGGAGACATGAAATCCCACCATGAGGTCCAGCCTCCTGGTGCTCAGCAGCGGCTGCTCCCCCCGTCCCAGGTGCAGTGACAGGCAACAGAGCAGCACACGATCCTCAGGGACCAGGGAGCTGCTGCGCATCAGTATGGTTTTTGTAGTCAGGACAAGGCAACTGTGGTTGCACTAACAACGCACAAAAGATGAGCAGAAAAGCTGGGTGTATCGCGTCATTCTTTGTCTCAGCATCATCCATCACTGATGAAGTAACCAGCAGCAGAAGCGTTTTCCTTCAAAAGGGATGGCGCAGGTCACCATGTTGCCCAAGCCGTTTGCCAAAACACCAGCTCCACTGCTGCCCCAGCCTGTGGGACCAGACAGACCTCCACGTGCTGCTAACGCCAAGGTCAAGGGACCAAGCGGGAAGGTCGTTAACTGCTGCTCCCTCCTCAGATGCATCCAGCACCAGCGCTGATGGCCATAGGACTGGACGATACTTGGCCAAGCTCAGGCAACCCGCCAGAGCGAGCAGCAAAGGCTGAGCCATAGCAAAGAGACAGGATGAGAGGCAAACTCCCAGGTTTTGGCCATTTTGGCCAGGTTTCCTTCCCCTCCTCCCCCTTTCCCCAACTGCGACAGCTCTTCCAGCTTCACCCCAACACCTTGCACCAAACCAAGCCATCACAGCAGGGCTTCAAGCACGTGACAAAAGCAAAAACAAGGGGCAGGAGGAAACAAGCTGAACGACACAGCTCCACAGAGCCGAGGCTGCTCGCCAGCTGCCGCTTATTAATGGTTGCATGTCATGCAGACAAATCTTTCCTTTGCATACGCTGCTGCAGTTGTAGCAGACTCCTGCCAACTTTGGGTCCAACTTTCCGTTAAGCAGTGACTTGAGTATTTTTAACAGATTCTTCTGTTTGAAGATGAAATTTGCAAAAACAACAAAAACAATGGCAACCATTAAAAAACAACAAAGCACCAACACCCCAACGAAGCAGCCCCAAGCTCAGAGACTGTTCAGCTCCACAGCAGGTGAAAGCAAAGCCTGTGTTTCCAAAACAACCCAACAAACCACCTCCTGTCATTCAAATGGTATTTGAAAGTGAATGAGAATGCCAACCAATCAAGTCCACGGCAGGATTCAAAGAACAATATATCCAAACCTCAGTGCTGTGGCCAAGAATATATTTGCAATGCAGGAACACTACAGCAGCAGCAACAGAAGCCGTTTGCAAGAGTAAATGAGGTTATTTTGGCAGCAGAGCGGATGTAGCAAACAAGCCACTTTAACTGAATATGGTAAACAGAGATGGAGTGATTATAGCAAGAATGAATGTAATAGGGTTCTGAGTTGCTTTGAATTGCCTTGACTGACCACAATATCTGATAAAACCAATGGAAAAAGTTCTGGTTTCCTCTTGCATATAATTGATTATCTTACTGAGATCTACTGTTTTATATACACATACACACACACACAGAGCCCTCTGAAATTCAGTTACTTGGCGATGCTGCCAGAAATAACCCAGAGCAGGAACAGTTAGATGGTATTTATTTTTGTCTGGGGTCACGGACTCCAGAAGTGAGAAAGGATGCAAAGCCCTCTCCCAAAATAAGCACCTGAGAGGTTTGCTTTGAGTAGCTGAGATGTAACTGCTCAGATCCATGCACAACCAACAGAGCTCCTTACTTGCTTTTAAGACAGGGAGGGAATAATCCCGGGTGGCGGAGGGGGGGAGCATGCTGCATGCCATTAATCAGATCTACCTCAGGGCTCTCTTCCTTGACAAAGAAACTCTGGCTTTGATTTATAAAAAAAGATGCAAACATGTCATTGGAATTTCCCCAGTGCCAAGAGCTGGCAAATGAAGATGATGGTGCACAGAAGGAAACGGCCCTGGTGCAGCCCTGTGCCTGGGGAGGGCTGTGGGATACAGCCGGGTGACTGGAGAGCAGTAATTTGGGATTGAAAGGATGGAGATGGGATAGGAGCAATGGGTCCATGCTCTTTCCATGCTATTAGAGTCCTCTCGCACAGCTGCGACATGGGCCAGAAGAGTTTTGCAGAGGCCAGCCTGGATCTTTGCAGCATCCCACAGCCTCTACCACCTCCACTGCTCCTGCCCCAGCCAGAAAAGGCATCTCTTTGCCTTGGCTTTTGCCACAAGTTATTAAAGAACAAAAAGAAAACAAAAACAAGCAAAAGAAAACCCAACGGGATCTGCAAGCTCTGCTTGCTGCAGTGAAGACAAATGCTACAACCAAAACGTGCCAAAAAGTGGGTGGGGGATGGCCCGGGGCTCGGTGGGGTGCCGGGAAGCACGGTGAGCTCGCCTGCCGACAGTGGGAAGGAGCCAAATATCCACACAAACAAGTTTCCTGTCTGAAATTAATTTACTTACTGAAACAGCACTCAGCAAAACCTGTGATTAATATTTTCCTCCCTAGGCTCTTAACATGACAAAACAATAATTAATGAAATATGAAACTGAATCTGAGTTACAGTAAGTGTAAAAATATTATTGTTTCTTTCACCTTCCCTTCTTCTCTTTATGCTTCCCAGCGGTGGAAGACACCGAGCCCCATGCATGCAGCACAGGGTGCATGCAGCGTGGGGTGCGCTCGCTGCCTGCCCTGCTTCCCAGGGCAATGCTCTGCACTGGTAGGAACATGGGGCTGATTTTTTGGCACCTGCCTTTGGTTACCTGGCACCCTGCTTGACAGAGGAAAGCCATCCGGGAGTTCAGAAGAAGGGTGATTGTTGTAGGGGAAGCAGCACTGCAGGAATGGTGGGGAGCAAGCCTGTGCTTTTTGGAACTGTGTCCATCCCTGCTGCGGAGCGATTAAATGTGATAAAACAACTGCAAGGCAGCTGGAAGAGTCAATCCTAAATACCATGTGCTGTGTTATTTTGCCCAATGTTTTCAATACCCACCTTCCTTTTATCTATTCCCCTCCATGGCACATCACTCCCTGGCTGTGCTCAGGTCTCATGCTGCGCCTTCATCCCAAAAGCACTCATGGGCAAATAGCAGACTGGGGTTTCTAAGGGACCGCTCACAGCTGGAATAAACCAGCAGAGGAGGGTTTTAAATAACAGCTTTAGCAGCACAAAAGCTCCTCTCTGGAAAGCTGAGAGCAGACACGCTGGGAGAGGGTGCCAGCCCTGGGAGGGGGGGTGGCACAGCACCCATGGCCACTCCTGCCACAATGGACAGCAAGGCTGGGACACCTCCAAAAACCATGTCCTTCTCAACTGCTAGCTTATCATCTAGCATTATGTTTCGCTTTTCTACAGCTTGTGCTTTCTCTGCAGCGATGGAGGGACCTGCGCAGAGAGAAGTGCAGAGGGCTCCAGGCACAGCCCCTATGCGCAGGGCTGCCCGCAGGGTATTTTGGTAGCACTGTCCCTGCAGGTGTATGCACCGGGGCAGCGATCCCCAGGTGTGCTCAGAAGGAATGTCAGGAAACACACAGGTAGCTGGTGGATGGGGAAGAAAAAGGGTGTGTGTGTGTGAAGTATTGCTCCTACCTAAAAATATAAGGTTTCCTTAAATTCTGTTTACAGAGCAAATGTTTAAATAAATCATTGCTTAAGTTTTCCAATGGACTTCTCAAATTTTCATTTTTCTCTGCATCTCTAATGCACAAATGTATTGTGTTTCTGCAATTAGAAAACACAGTAAGCGAGGTTCACCAGAGCTAAAATATTGTGGAAGTTATACATGCAGACATATAAACACACACACACAAATTCACACACACACACTGATTATTATATACTTACATATTTATGTCCACATATATACATATATAAACACATTCCCTCATATATAACCATACATGTACATGAACACAAACATTGAGCCCCTAGTTTCTCTCTGCTCCTCTCCTGCTGTACAAGCCCAGCTTGTACAGGGTTGGGGAATCAGGACCACAAGGGCCAGGCAGGTACTGCTCTGCACAGGCAGCCTCCTGCACCCCCCTACAGCCCCACTTCCATCAGCTCTTCACAGCCAAAAGTACCCAACTGCCTGCAGCCTCAAAACCGAGCTCAAGGGCAGCAGAGCAGACCCCACTGCATTGCAGGCAGCTGCAAAAAACAAGGGACAAGGTAACTATTAGGGAAAATAAACAACATTCGTAAGAGTCTTCCAGCTCCTCTCTTTTTTATTTCCTTATAGTGAACATGGTCTGGGGACAAGCACGACCCATATTTGATTCACGCAAATAAAAGCATCTGCTGATGCATGTTCTCCTCTGTGAGGGTTGTGCGAGGCAGGGGGACATGTCACAATGACGGCTTGTACTTTCCCTAATGACTACAAGATCAATGGCACAGAAGATGAAGAAAGTGATTTAATTTTCAGATGAACAGATTACACAAGTACACAAAGTATTCCCCATCAAATAAAAGTGTTACCTCGATTCCTTCCATCCTTCACCTGAGATAGTAACAAAATGCTATCACACTGCCCATTTTTCATTCCTTCACCCCCTCCGAGACCCTGGCTACGTGAAAGGCCATGCCAGACTTTTATTTTTATGTAGAAAAGATACAAAGCTGATTAAGTATTTCCCTTGCTAGTAGGGGGCACTTTGGCTGCCCTGATAACTGCCCAGATTTGCAAAACACTCAGGAGAGGAGCACAAAGAAGGAGGAAAACTAAAAACTTAACACTGCCCCCCCACACCCACCCAGTAACTAAACCTTGACATATGGGTCCAGGGGAGCACAAGGACCAAACCTAATAATCAGATGCACATATGAAAAAAGTGTAACTAGCAGGGCAAGACTGCACTGGAGAGCCCAAGAAAAGAGCAGGGCGATGAGCTGGAGGCAGGACTTCACTCCCTGCCCTTCATGGGACCTTTCGCCTTTCGGTGCTGCTCTAACTCACCTGCAGCCACAGGATGGGGAACAGCGAGGTGAGGAACGTGGCTTCCCACCACTGTGAGCTTCTGCTCAGCATCCGAGGGCTTTTTTGGAGGCCTCATCCAGGAACTGATTCAGCTGAAAACATCAGCTTCAGCACCCAGCCCTTCCAGTCAGCACCAATTTCTACTCAGCGCTGGGTTAGGAGATTTTTCGAGCTTGGTAATTAAAGCCCACTTAAAAGAGTTTCCTCCATCCTCAAGAGCCTCATGATTTACTGTATCTCTTACTTGAACTCCATATATGTCTTGTATTTCCAGACATTATGTAATGAGGTTTTTGTGGTCCATAAAGCTTTCTTACTGATCCTCTTGTTGATGCAGCCAACAGCAACGACAACACGCACAAACATTTATAGAAAAGTTTTCAATATTTTACACTAGATACTCCAAAACCTGTCATATCACACCCACACACCCCCCCCCCCCCCAGCCCAATCTATCTTAATATTTGATGGCAAGCCAATGTTAAAATGATCCAGACTCAACAGGTTTACATTCTGGTGCACCCAAACTGTATGAACTGTGTTGGCATTGTTTCTCACACCTCCCAAACCACGCTTGTACAGCGCTAATCATGAAACCTGACAGAGAAGTTGTGGCAGATCACACTGAACCCCAGAAGGTGACAGGTTACCCAAAGGGTCCTGTAACCATTTAAGGTCACAAGAAGCTAGGAAGAAGCATTTCACAGCTAGTCTTCTCCAGCAGCACAGCTCCTATGCCTGGCAGGACCACAGCTTCAGTGTGGGCTCATGAGGAAGAGCAGAAACTCATCTACTCCACTTTTAGCAACAGCTGCTTTTTCTCAGAGAGCATGCAAGACTCAAAAAAAGCACGTAAACCTCAAAACTTTCCTTGAGTCTACCAGATCACAAAAGAGGAGAACATGGACACAAAAATATGCGGTGACAATTGCAAGTATCTATTGATACTGAAGGGTGGAATTCAGTTTGGCCAGTCTTTCCATGTACAACCAACGCTTGGCTCACACAGATTTCTACATGGCCCTCTGGTAACCATCATCTGACATCTGGAGATAACTGGGCTGATTTGGTCATGCTTAAATTGCACTGAACTTTCTGCATCAAAACCAATGACATTGGTATCCAACAGGGAATGGGCCAGTTTTATCGACACAGTGTACAGCTTGTGTGAGGTTGCTCATCTTTTTGCTAGCAATAAAATGATCTAGTTTTCATAAGTACTAAAAGTTTAAGCCCCACTGAAGCCCACAAGCACAACCAAGGTTCCCAATATCTAGGAAAGAGCCTGGAATTAAAAGGGTTTCCTAAAGTCTGGTCTCAGTGTACCCACTTAAACATCCAGGCACAAAGAAGAGAAGTTAACTGTGCATCCATGACCATTTGTGGATCCGATTAACTATCAGTGAGCCCTGTTAGGGCCTCAACACTATCACAAATCAAATAAATGCTCAGGCAAAGGCTGTGAACTGCAGACACGAAAAGGGAGGCCACTTTTGGCCAACATCAGACGCGAAGCCCTGTAACACAAAGAGAAGGGTTCTCACCCACCAATATATACTTGAGGAACCACCAGGCTCATTGTGCCTCGCCTTGTGCTGGTCAAACTGGCTGCTCTCCTGTGCTCCAGACTTCCCTTTCAACCGGGGAAAAGCAGCTCTTACTATCACTTTCCTTTATTTATGTATTTATTGAAATAAAGTCTTTCACACATCTCTCCACTGGAGGAATAGCTAAGCAAATAGCTATTTGGTGAAAATGGGAATGTGGTCTCTCTCTGCCATCCCAGCCATGATGGCTCTAACCAGTATGGCTGGTGTCAGGTGATAAATCAGATGCCCTTTAACTCCACAGCTGAGCTACGCACACACTACAGTACTGAAAGCAGAAGCTATAACCAATATTTTTACTGACAGATGATAAATCACATGCCCTTTAACTTGTGTGTACCAGTTGCAAATTTAGTTAATTAGAAATTCATGCTCACTTCTTTTCATGTATTATTTCCTGCTTGATTTACATGAGCTGTTGTTGTTTGAATGCGTGCTGGGATTAAGGCGCTCTGATGCTGAGTGAGCACGAAGCACAGAACTTCACTGCAGAGCACCACGACCTCTAGTGCTTTGCACTCTAGAGAAATTATTGGCAGCGTAAAGAGTAGCAGCAAGGAAGAGTGACCAAAATGTTTTACGGACATACGATGGGAAAGTGGTTCCCTGCCAGCAAGCCCCGCAGGTATGGCTTGCACATGTAAACCCAGTGCTACCACTAGAAGCCTTCCCTGAAAATATAAAAAAAGAACAGAAAACTCTTTCTCAAGCCTGTAGAAACACAGCTTTTGCTTTTTCACATGTTCCATTGCAAAGAGCTTTAAAAAGCTCCCTTCTAATTGCTTCCAGAGGTCTTTCACTAACCCCTGGGCAGACAACCTCTTGGAGCACTACCACTGTGACACTCCATGAGCCCAAAGCGCTATCCCACGGGATCGGTGAAGGAGAGCTTGCTGGTGCCCTTAGGCATCCTCCAGCACCCACTGTACTGGGCGCTGGCGAGGGAAACAGCCACCCACTCCAGTCACCCTGCTTTACAAAGTCCACACCAGAATTTGTTACCCTCCTCATTTTGGCAAATTATACCAACTCTTATTTCCAACTATTTTGTCCATATTTTCCTATGGACATTTTTGTGCTACCAGTAGTATTTCCAGCTCTGCTACAAAAGGGCATTTGTTAAAATACTCCATGGCTGCAGAAGATTCATAACAGATTCAGAAACCCAGTGATAATCATAATAATTTTTTAGCACTTGTCTGCCAGACAGAATTATCAGCAAAAGCGGGGCCTTGTTATCTGCAGGAGCGGTATATGATACATTCATTTTTTTTTCCCCTCTATAAACTTCAATTATTAATGAGGGAAATTTTTCCCTGCCTGTTCTTCCCTTGGTAGGAAAACCAGCCGTTACTGACATTTGCCGATGTAAATCTAATCCTCCTCATCTGCATGTAGACAAGGCTCTGTTTGACTCTACCCATTGATCCAGCCAGGACAAGGTACTCTATAACTTAATCTGATGTCAAACCATGATGTGTCCTGTAGGAAATCGGTGCTGTAGATCTCCCTGCTATAAATATGTCACCAGAATTAACTGAAAGCACTAACAGGTCACTCAATGAGCTCCGCAGTGCACACAGGGCACCGCGAGGCTGCTGTCTTGGTACTTGTGATTGATGACACCAAAAATTAGCCCGAACAGAGGGTTGTCAGCCAGCCTGGAGACAAGGGACTCGGTGACATACTTTGTTCTCCACGTGTGCTGGGTCCCATCCCAGCCCTGGCACTTCTGAAATATTTAACTCACTTTACATTAAAAAAAAAAAAAAATTCTTACTACTGGCACAAAACAATAGAAAAGAAGTAGGATCTCTTCCAACTCTCCCTTCCTGCATGTTTGTCTTGCTGCACCCACTGCCTTTGGCGAGCAACTAGAGCCAAGAGAGAAATCCTAGAGTCTCATTGCAGGCAAAAATCCCCATGGAGGATGGCAGGCACGCTCTGCCTGCACAGGGACAGCATCAGGTCCTGAAAACACAGCCCACACTGCTCCGGGGATCAAAGTGAGCACACCTTGCTCACTCTGAGCTGGTTTCTGCACACCATGCTTCAGCCAAAACACCCTAACCCAGGCAACAGCCTGTGCTGTTTAGTTGTGTTCCTTCACTTGCAGTTTATACCCTCTTCTGCCCACCATCTCTCTCTCTCTCTTAACACATGTACACACGCTGTGGGCCTTTAGATAAGAGGTTACAAGCCCCCACGCTCAGGTATTTCTAGTGCTATCTCTAGTCCTGGTTGGTTGAGCCCCATGACCTGTTGGGTTGCACATCACAGTCAAGATGGCCAAGCCAGCCTGCCCCAGAGCTCTCCAAGGGATCCCATGGTGTGTCACCATGCCAAGGATAGCCATATGAGCCCCTCAGCTCCAGGACTAATGATGGAGAAAATTAAGCAGAAGCCAAATTCTGAGTGATAGCTTGGGTAGTCTTGGTCTCACTGGCACCTTGAAAAGCAGCAGCTTTTGTCCCCCCAAATGTCTGTGATTCCCACAGGGGTGGGGGTATGCCTCAGCCTCAGGCTATGGCAGCCTGCAGAGCCCTGGCTCTCAGCAGGTCCAGAGACACTCTACAAGACACGCGACATCTCCAGAGGGGGAGTTCCTGCTTCATTTTCTCCACTAGTCCTGGCGCCGAGAGGCTAATATCCAGCATGAGCCAAAATTCACCATGGAGCTGCTCCCACCCCCTTCATTAGGGGTGACAGGGCTACACCTTTCATGTCACCTCCTGCTGTCAAAAGACCACCAGACTAACCGCTGGACTAAAACTTGTCCTCACATCCCCAGTAAATCCCTACAAACACTCATGGCTTCCCAGAGCACACCAGAGCTGCTTGAATTTCTTTCCTTTTCTAACAGATGATGTTGCTTTCGATGCCTGTGCCCAAGTCCACCTCCTGGTCCTGATTTGTCTCACTGTGGCCGTGTCCAGCCCATGCCAACTGCTGGGAGAAGAGTCCACCATGGCTTGGAACCTTCCTCTCACTTCCCAGGCTGAGGAATACCCCCACCCGTGTGGGAATTGCAAACATTTTGAGGACAAAAGCTGCTGCTTTTCAGGGTACCAGTGAGAGCAGGACCACCCAAGCTATTGCTCAGAAGATGGCTCCAGTGAGCAGAGGGAAAGAAACAGCTGCGTTGGTCCATTCAACTCATGCATAGCGCTTCAAGTGCAATGTCATTTTCCTTTACACGTGAATGGGCCTCACACATGACTAAAGCCCTGGAAAAGCATCCACCCAGCCCTGAATAACTGCCACCCCCTGTGCACATGGATCAGCCTGCAATCTTCTCCCTGTCCAGTTACAGCCGGGCACTCATGACACAGCTTTGCTCTCTGGCTGAGAGGCAACTCAGACCAAATCGTCATTATTTTCCTGCACCAAAGCAGCCGAGATAGTGCCACTTGGAATATCACCAGGGATGCAAGAGGCAAGGCTGCAAGCCTGTCCTCCAAAGGCATGAAAGATCCCATGTGTCCCTGGAGTAGTCAGAAGTCTGAACCACCTCCAGTTATCTTCACAAAAGTCAAAGCCAACCAGAAGACCTCAGAGAGTCAACAGGACTGTCAAGTCCAAAGCCAGCCCGAGCCCCCCAGCTCTCCTGGATGAGTAGGGCTTCTTCTCAGGGTTATTTTTATGGCTACAAATTATTTGTTCTGGATGCCTACGAAATGGAGACATGGAATCAGTCCCTCCACTCAACTGAGTGCAATCAAAGCCAACTTCAGATGGGGCCTTTGAGATCTTTTTCAGCTCACGAGCTGGGCCTCCTTGTTAAAAACAAACCAACCCAAAACAGTTTCAAGAAACATCAGAGGACCAAAACTTGTTTGGATTTAAAACCTGACCAGAAATATCCGGATGGAGCAGCAAGCAAATTAGAACAGAATCCAGACTTGAATTTACTGGAATCTCGCCCATTTTAGAGGGCTCATAAACACAACAACTCTTCAGTAATCTATCATCCTTAAAGCCAAGAACATGGGTTATCCTCAGAGCTGCTGTTGCGGGAGCGGTTGTGGTGCCACACTGCAGTTAATGCCGGGAGCCAGGTGTTCAATAATCCCCAACCACAGAGAATATTATAATTGTTAGCACAGTAATGATAGCAAGCGATTTTAACAGGTGGCCTGTGTTAACAGACTCACCTTAAACAGAGAAGCAGGCAGCATTTTCAAACAGCAACTGGATTTGTCCTTGTTATTTACCTGAACAGATGTTCACTGTGATACTTCCCGAATCCTGGAGCTGGATATTTGTCAGCGTTAATGGGATTTCCAGGAGCTAGTTTGCTTTAGGAGCTTGTTTTCTCATTCAAATTGTCACCATTTTCTGTTTTGTGTTGCCTCTTTCGCTCATGATTATCTTCCCAGGTTTTCACTTTTCTCTGGGTCACCGAGTGCGGATCCGTTCTAATTACTGTCATTTTTAGCTTCTGTGCTGCGCTCCGTCACACCAGGATCCAGGCTGCATAAATAGGTAATACATCTGCTCTTTGTAGTCTTTGCTAACCAAGACAGAGCCCTGCTCATCTCATCTCATCCAGCACTGACCGTGTCCCTGCCAGCCAGCTGCGCCACGAACTCACCCGAAATGCAGCCCCAGGGACGAGCCCATGGCGCTTGCTGGCTTTTGGCTTCCCCTCACATGGGTTTTTGCATCGTTTCATTCATCTCTGTTTAGACGCGGATGCCCTACTTCCACTAAAACTCCCTGGTGTGGATGCTGATCTGCCTGCCTGAGGGTACGAAGTTATACTAATACGGATCACAGGGCAGCAGTCACTCTAAAGGTCTGCTAAATTAACAGTATCATTGCAAACACCTCATGCCTTATGGAAAGGCTTAAATCAACACCAAAACGTGGCCCAGCTGGGGAGTTTGCTGCCCTCTGAGTCCCATGCTGGACCAGAGCCACACGCCATACACAGAAGCATAAAAGCTAGTCATCTTTAAACCCCCAAACCCTCTCTGTTTGGGAATTCACAGCCCTTCACCATCAGATCTTGCATTTTGCTTGTGCTCTCGCAATTGCTATCGGAAGAGGAAGGTGGTGGTTACGGGACGCGATAGAACTGCAGGATAACAATCTACAAGAGATGACTTCAAGTGTTTTGTGTGTGTGATGGCCAAAACAATGAGGGTGTTGCCGCCCCGGTCCCTCTCGCAGGGTGCACCCTTCCAGCTTCAAGGGAGAGCACATAAGAAAGTAACTGCAGGGCAATGATGTGCTTCTGCATCACAAGCTGAAGGGGCACAGAGCTTATATCAGCGTTAATACCTGAACACCCCAGCAGGCTATGGAGAATTAAGATGTGTTGCTGTCCCAGGAATGGGAGAAGGGCTGGCACAGGCAGGTTTTAACAAGACCCAGCTCCCGAAGCCAGGAGGACAAGTCGTTTGTGAGTGAAAGGATCAGAGCTGTGTCAGCCAGATGCAGCTCTTGGTGACTGCGAGGGAGATGGGACCTACCAGAGGTAGGATGGCCAAATATTTGGTAAGCAAAACAAGGATAGGCATACACACAATGCGATCGTCTCATTGCTGCTAAATTTCTTTAACGTGTTTTTTTTTCCTGTAATAAATAGTATTTCCATTAAGAGAAGCTTCATGGGGCCAGCACATGCAGGAGTGGTGTGCTCCCAGGAGTGGCACCAAGTCGGACCTGCCATGGCTGTCAGTGCTGACCCCAACATCCTGGGCTGGCAGGTGGGACAGCCATGATGCAGCCTGGGGTGCCTGCCAGCAACACCCCTCTGACCATAGCAGGCATCCCCAGAAGAGGCCAGCAAGGGCTTGTCATGGTTTAACCCCAGCCAGCAACTAAGCACCACGCAGCTGCTCACTCACTCCTCCCTGCTCACAGTGGGATGGGGAGGGGAATCAGAAAAAAAAAAAAAGTAAAACTCATGGGTTGAGATAAGAACAGTTTAATAACTAAAATAAAATAATAACAATAATTATAAAAATATAATAACAATAATAATTGTAATGAAAAGGAATGTAACAAATAGAGAGAAATTAGACCCAAGAAAAGACAAGCAATGCACAATGCAATTGCTTACCACCTGCTGACCGATGCCTGAGCAGCGATCTGCGTGTCCCCGTCAACCTTCCCCCAGTTTATATACTGAGCATGACATTCTATGGTATGGAATATCCCTTTGGCTAGTTCGGGTCAGCTGTCCTGGCCATGCTTCCTCCCAGCTTATTGTTTGTGTACCTGCTTGCTGGCAGAGCATGGAAACTGAAAAATCCTTATCTTAGGATAAGAACTACGTAGCAACAACTAAAACATCAGTGTGTTATCAGCATTAATCTCACACTAAATCCAAAATACACTGTACGAGCTACTAGAAAGAAACTTAACTCTATCCCAGCTGAAACCAGGACAGATCTACAGAAGTGGTAAGCTGTGGCAGCCTTAAAATAAAGTAAAAAAAAATATAAAATTGCCAACAAGACTTGTTAATTAACGACATGGGTTTTTTTTTCTCTCTCCTTTCCAGGAAGTGACTTTGCTTTCACCTCTCCTGATGTAGAGGACGCAGAGCAATGCTTGAGGCTGCTCATTCAACCTGGCTCCGAGCTGCTTCTTGCAAACACTTGAAGGAATGAGCATTCTTTTATTCAGCTGAGCACCAGTCACACGAAAACCAATGAATAACCGCACCGAGCTGCTTGCAAACATCCAACAGGTTGGAATTCAGTCACACAAAACTACTCCTTAAACAATACCTGCAGGCAAACACATTCAGTAAAATATAACAGCATCAACACCCAATTTGTGAACAGACAGAAGAATCAGTCACACAGGAACCTCATTCAGGGTTACAAACTTGGCCCGTTCTGTTGGCACACGGACTGACTGTAATTCAGCACGTCCTTCAATTGGCATCTGCTACTGGTCTGATGCACAAGGACTTTCTGTCTCGTATCACGCGAGAACAGTGGTTTAAAACCTTTAAGAATAAGCTATTTTCAGAGAGGCCTTGTAATTCGAGAGAATCTTATCTGAGGACTTTGTCTGTATCTTTATCAGAAACGTTCTCCCGTTCATCTGATAACATGTAGATACATTTCTTTGTAATGAGATGCCAATGACGGCAGGAGCTGGCATCTCTTAGGGTGAGAGCAAAGCCAGTGAGCAGAAGGAGCTGCCCCGGGGGTGTACCTGGCCCTGGGCAGGGGGGCAGGACGGAGACATCCCCATGCTGTACTCCAACCGCCTGCTCCAGCGAGGCACACTGACGAAAACGCGGAGATGGAGCGGATGCACGGTGTGAGCAGCACTACCAACGAGCAGCTTCTCTCTGAGCCTACTTCAATGCCAACCCTGAGTAATGACTAACACTAAGCATATCCTCACCGGAATAAGGCCAATGCAAAAACCACAAGCAAGTGTTAGAAGTATGAAACTAAGAGTCAATGCTCCAGTCAGTTGCTGGCAATACCGGAGTCAAAGCTTTAGACAGGACTTAGGCATTTTTAATCCATGTTTTATTACACTGGTAGTTTGGTACTGCCACTTAAAGACTGTGCAAGGCTGCAGAGAACAAAGTCATCTTGTAAGGACAGCCCCAGGTAGAGTATCACTTCCTTGAATCAGCAAAAGCTGCTAAACCCCTTTCTCAACAAGATATATGATTGCAACAAGGTAAACACTTGTTGCATTTCCTTTTCTTCCAGTAAAGAGCATCACCTTGCTACCACCATTTAATAGCAGAATATTGAAGAGGCCACATATCTCCCATTTTCCAACTACAGCAGATCTTGAATTTCATCGTCGTCTCCCCTCTAGGATTTATTCTCAATACTCACATGCCAACTTAGTCAAGCAGTCACATCATTCTAGTTTCAAGTAATCCGGCACTATAGGATTTGCTGCAGCTGGTCAGGCCAATTAGTTCAACACCTTTCCTTTGGAAATAACCACTGTGTGCAAAGCTTCAAAAAAAAGCTCAAAACACCCCACAGCAGAAGCCAAGTTGTCTGGGTAATGACACAAGTTAAAAACACATACTGCCTGGAACTGCAAATGGCTGAAACACTGGGGGATCAGCTCTGACAATCTCTCTTGCTGGGTGTTAGCAGTCCCTGGGCAGCACAGCACATGAGCAATAGTGAACAGCAACAGCAAGTCAAAAGGTACACAGAAATGAGAGGAAAATAAAAAAGTATGAAGCAGAAGTGTTCATTGGAATGACCAAAAATAAAACCCATGTATCAATTACTGGTTTGTCCTTTTGGCTTGAGCATATGTACATCTCTCTTCAGTATTAAGAGTGACTGAATTTTTATTCAGACTCTTAGCAGAAGACTGGACAGTACTTTATGCTTATACTGGAGGTACTTGACTCCCACAGGCACTTGGAAATCCCAGCCCAGCTGACCGGGCATGACAACCTGCAATCCTCATCCTGCAGCTCATGTTCTAGTCATCAGTCAATACTAATGCCAAACCCGTGGTGTGTACACACGCACTACTATAGAAAGGCTTTTAGAGTCATTTAATATCCTTGCTGGAGGTCACATTTAGACCTGGCACATGCACATGGATTCAGAGCACACTCACTTACACCAGCCATGAACACAGCCACTAACGGCAAGAGCTGGGAACAGCAGTTACAAACTGGCCAGAAAAATTTCTGTCTTCCTTCATGCAGGGAAAACAGAAAAGGAAAAAAAAAAAAAACCCAGAAAAGGAAAAAACCCAACAGAAACAGTTCATCGGATAGTTACAGCTAGCTAGAAACAAAAACCACAGCCACTTAAAGCTTGTGCACAGTGAACTTTCTGGGGCACTCACCTCCTGTTTTTTTATTTCAATTAAGACAAAAGCAGGGGGTTTTTTTCAGTTTCTGTATTAAAAAAAAAATAATAAAAAATCACCAAAGGCCAACCTAGGGCCCTGAGCAGGCAGGCTGCAGCACATGGCTTACATGAGCAGGCACAGCCACCCAGGGAGCTTTACTAGTCTCACTGGAGGCCACTGTGATGCATGCAACCCAGTAATTCCCTTCCACAGCTCTCCTCAAAACCCATTCAATCTTGCATTTGTTGCAGCAAGATTCCTCCTTCCCTGCCAGAGGAGAGCCTCCACATAACGTACTTGTCTTATCTGGATTTCTCCCCTTCATTCCCGATTTCACCATGGTCATATGGATGCTGCTTGATAGCCCACAAAGCAGCTGGTCCAGAGGCATCAGTGTTTATTCTTTTTTGGGAAGGGGGAAGGAGCATCCAACATATTCCTTTGCAGGAAGAAAAAGAGAAATGTGATGGAGTGGGGCCCTGGTTTCCCAGCCTGCCACCTACAACGTCATGGGAGAAGCTCTCTTGCTTGCAGGTTACAGGTTGGTATTAAATACTCAGTATCTCTGTTGAATACAAACTCACCTTATAAGCACTATGCTCCATCTTCAGTTACACCTGGGAAAGCCTCAGCCTGCCAGGGTAGAAAATCAGAACTGGCAGAAAGACCAGGCAGGAGAGGGTTGGGCAAAAGCACAAAAGCAGCAATACAATGAGTCTAAAATGAAAGTACATGCAGCTTGTTGTCCCAGCCCCCCCCCAAGTCTCCCTTCACCATCTCTCCTCCTCAATGCTGCCTGCTCTTCTTGCCCATTTATCTTACTCCTACTCTACACGGGTGCAAACCAGCTCACTCGCCCAGCCGCCAAACGGGTGATGCTCTGACACCTCCCCATCATCTGCCAGCCCTTTTCTCCCAGGCAGGCTCCCAGGCAAGGCTCGGGGCTCAGCCTGTGGCCACCACATACTACAGGCAGGGATCATGTTGGGGTCTCACCCTGCACTGGAAGGATCCAGGCGGTCCAGAGGTCAGTGAGCAGCTCTGCTCATCAAGGAGTCCGTAGGTTTTTATAATGCTTTTTTGGTTTTTCTTACAGTTTGATGACGTCAACAAAGATGACATGAGCAGGAACATGCTGCATTTTGGGGCATTTGAAGACCAGCAGCGTTGCTGGGGCAGCACAGGACAGGTATGGTTCCCTTTACTGCTGGGACATCCAGCACAGGCCAGCACATGCTGCTGCATACCCAATACACATCCCGGGATACCTCACTGTCCACTACATCTTCTGCCCTGCTCCTCTATCCATGCCCAAACAATGGCAGGGCTTTAACAGAGTTATCCCAAGCTGCATCAAAACCCAGTTATATTCAAATTCTAGAAATTTTCCAGATTCTCTATCTTGACCTTGGCTGATTTTAAAAATCAAGATGTGGCCCTTTTTGTACCTCCCACCTGAAAAATAATGAGAGATAGGGACAGAGAGAGAACAAAGCCTTCCTTCCTCCTCCCCGTCAATATTTTATCACAGCAAACACCTGCCATGCAAACAGCCCTGGGAGAAACAGGAGGTTCGTGGAACTGCCTCAACAGCAACACAGACACCACAGGAAACAAAACAACCTGTACAAAGAGAAGAGCCACGCTGCAGCAGAGCCCACAGAGCAAATGTTTGCCTGCTCCGGAGACGAGACAAATTCTGCTTTTGCTTACGAGGGGGTGCAACTGCTCTGTCCCCACTGATTTCGGTTACAGCTTCTGCAAAGGGCCTTGGAAGCAGTGCAAAATCTTTTCCAAATACGCTCAGCTTTGGGGGTTTAAGTCATAGTCAAAGGCAGAAAAGTCACTCTCTGCACTGAGTCACCAACTTGCAGGTTTGGCACTAGGAACCTCCCTATGAAAGCACCGGGATTCACAGCAAGATGGTACAAGGGACATCAAAGAACAAGAAACATGGGGAATCCTTCATGGTTTCCTCTGAAGGATTCAGATTCAGCTTGCAAGAGCTAATCAGTCCCCCCTGCCCAGGTACGAGGTTCTCATCACTTTTTCTTTTCTTTTTTAAACCTTCAGAGAACGAAGCAGAAAAAAAAAAAAAAAAAAAGTGCTACTACCAACTTTTACAGTCATGAGCTGTGTGGGAAACATCCCGATTCCTGCATCTCATCCATTGAGACAAGCGCTCCTGGATGCCAGCACTCCCGGGATGACACCTTCAGGGAAGTCACCATTTGTTTATTATAGAGCACACAGGGACTGGAGAGATGGGAGGTTATTATTTCTGTTGGAGACGTGATTTCAGGCTGTAAGACAATTTTAGACTGCACAAGCCTGAAATAACTCACTAGACCAAATTTACAACTTGTAACAGTCAGAACTACCATATCCACTTGTCATTTTATTAATGACCCGCATGACCCCCTGACTTCTGTATGCACCAGAGCTGTCAGCCTGGGAACCGAAAGCATCAGTGTCAGAGAGGCCAGGCCCCCTTCTCACAGTAGTGGTTTTGTCCCAGTATGGTTTTTAAGACATTAAACGCCACGGTGGGATGGCTCTTGTCCACGGCCACATCCCCCTGGCCGGCTAGTGGAGCAGTACTGGGTCATCCCGAGAAATGGGACCCCACCACACAATCCAACGCACCTCCAGATGGCAGTGGGCAGAAGGGGAGGCAGCATCCCCTCTGAAGCACGTTGGTGTATATACACCCCCCGATGCTCCAATGCCTGCATCTCCAACCACGGAGGACATGATGTAATGCACATCCCCACATCTTATCATGAACGGGATGCTACACAGCACCTCGTTTAGCGGTAATGATCTGTACCATCTCTTTGGCTTTCCCATTGCCGCTCTCCACCTTGATGGTTTCCCCCCAGACTATCACCATATCTGGTGTACACCATAAAAAAAATACCCACTTTCAACAAAGATATATAGAAGGGCATGACAAATACCAGATCATGTTTTGCTGATATGCTACACACTCAGCAGTGCTGATAGGTGGCTGAAAGACCATAGCGTGTTTTGGGCAGAAACCTGCCCTTTTCTGGCAGGTTATGCCTCCCAGGACACAGCCTTGTGTCACGACTGAAGCCCTTTCAGTTGCAGTTCTGTGCGGGCTGCAAGCCAGGACCAACACACTCGGATGCCCATGGCACTGGCTCACATGGAAAGGGTCTTCTTGAGTCTACCATGGAGATAAGAAAAAGTCCCTCCTCTTTTACGCTATTTATCTTATCTTCTTTATAAAAATAAAACCAAACATGAAGTTGTGGTCATTGACTGCATTAAGGCCATCTGCAGTAGGAATGCCACCGTATCTGTGACACCCACCCTCCCCTCTCCTGCTTGAAAGGACAGACCCTTCACCATGAGATTGTCTCTCCCCAAGCGATGCAGTGTGGGGACTGGACTAAATTATATTCTACAGGAAATATTGAGAAATCCAGTCTCTTTGGTAAAGTGATCCTTCCTAAGCATGAAAACCACACAACCATGATTGATGGAGCGGCTACACTTTCAAACAGTTAGCTCATGCAGACAATCCCAAAAGCCAGAAAGAGAGCCCATAAATGAGCATGTACAACTGTCTGCAGAGACAAGGGTTAACAATCTTATCTAGGGTCACCAGAAGAAATTCCAAGTAAAACCCACAGCACGCAGATTTCCTGCTTTCTAACCCAATGCCCTATTTATACCTCTCTTTCTTCACAATGCCAGTGACAGCTTTTTCCTCGCTTACAGGCATGTTTCCTGCTTTTTGAGTTGTGACTTTCATTTGTAGCTCATTTCCATAACCTCAGAAATATAGTTTCAATGGAAGTGTTAAATGTACTGATAAATTCTTCTTGAATCTTAAAGTTATTGGCAGAGAGAATGGGGGCAATTTAACCTGTATCAGCCAATTGAAAATTACATATTTCAAAATCCTTTAACGGAACACAGCAAGGTTTATCTCTGACTGATATGGTAACGCCTTGCTGCTAGTGAGACAAATAACAGAGCCTATTTCCAAAATACAAAGTCCCCAGTATGATGGCAAATAGGCTCATCTGTGCACAGTGACCTTCACAGTCTTCAGTCTTTATCCCAGAGTACAGTGACTAACTCTGTAATCAGGTGCAGGCGCTGCTCCGGAGCAGCACCCAAACAGTCCTCAGTGTCAACTTTTCCATCCCTCCATCTGATCGGGCTGCACTTTGATCAACAAAGCATTTTTCCTGCGTGCTGCTTGCAGGTTAACCAGGAGCATAGCATGGTCCTGCTGTACACCGCTCTCCCTATTTCTCTATTTAAAAAGCAAGAAAGAAAAAAAAAAAAAAGAGAGAAAGAGAGAAAAGACAGTCTCATCCGATCCTTCTCCCTGCCAGAGCATGAGCATCTTCAAAAACACTGGCTGAACGAGTTGCACTAAATAATTAGGACACATGGGGGGACTAAAAGTAAAGAAAGACTAAAACACAGATTTGCTGCAACGTTTCCACTTCACTGGAATTAGAAACAAGACACAAGTTGCCTGTTCTGGAAGCAGATATGGCTGTAACCGAACAAAACAGTATGGACAGGAGGCAAGTGGGGAAAAAGAAAACCCACAAAAGTCATCATGACTTGTGTTAGCATCTGAAGGTCAGACACGGAAAGAGAAAAGAGAGGGGTGGGAGGCACCTTGCAGGAGCGCAGGGGATGCTGCCTGGGTGAGGCAGGAGTGCAGGGTGCGGGGGGCCCAATTTGAACTACAGATGAAGTTAAGGAAAGGCATTTTTAGATTCCCTAGCAGGAAAAGAAAGCATCCAGCTAGGAAACTCCATCAGAGTACAGCCTGCCTTCCCTGGAGGGAGAAACCAGGGACTGAGGCATTCAAAATGAGATTAAGTGCCAGAAGCATCCTTCAGGACGCTGCTCACAGCAGCCCAGGCCAGGCTGTCGGATCCGGGAGGAGTGCACCATCTCCTCCTCCCTCACTCTAACATTGGATGCAACTCATTCAGAATTACCCATGGACAGCAAAACCCCAACAACAAAAGCCGCAAGTGCGAGGCCCCTGCAAGTACAGGAGGTACTGCGTGGTGACACGTCGCAGCAAGTCTGGATCAAGGGGCACGAACCCTGCAGCAAGTCAGCCGCCTATCCTCACCCTTCTTCGAAAGCTTTCGGAGGTTATAAACCCATGTATGTTCATCACGGTCATGTGTCACCGAGACTGAGAGTGCTATTTCAAAACTTAAGTTGAAAACGTTAACATGAACCAGAGGAGCAAGGGAACAGGACAGGACAATAAAGCAACCATCTGACCCCAGCAGAGCTGCTTCCAGCTTCTGCTCTCCTACAGAAACACACGCAGCTTTGTGCCCCATATAAAATATTTGTGCATCCTACATAATTTAGAATCCTATTAAATGACTTGACTCCCGTATTTTTCATGGCAGCAAATTCCATGAATTTTGCATTGAATAAAAATTTACCAATCATAGCAGTTGCTAATTTCTGTGCTGTGCTCAGAGCAGCCTTTCACTTCCCCATAATGATTTTAAAACATTATCCTGCTGTTTCCTTTTTTCTATGCCTGGCATTGAAGAGCTCTGCAAACTATCTGAATAGCACTGCTCTGAAAAAAAAAAAAATTCTGTAAAGGAGAAAAAATTAAATTCAATCATCACTCTACCCTCTGTGAACTGTGAAAGTCTTGGGAACATGAAAAGGTGCTTTCTAAAGGATGTTAAGCATTCAAAAGATTAGACTGCAATGTGCAATTAAATGTGTTCCACAAACCTTTGTCAGAGTACCCAAAACCTTACTTCTGCATGAACTTAAAATCCTCCCACTGGGAGCTTGTTCAAGTGGTTTACTTTAAACCTGTACTTTAGATATTCCATACCTTTCACTTTTATAATTCTTCAACATATGCTAACACTGGCAGAGTTAATAGTAACTGACTAATTTTAAACCCTATGATTACTGGAGCTGATTTATATAGTAGCTTTCACATCACAATACTGCGAATCATGCACGCGGTAATTGCCAAGTTCAATTTTAGCTCTGTCATACTGAAGCATTAGTTTTTATGCCTCAGCTGTTGCCTCCTCCATGCTATAGAGGTAAGTTGATAATGCAGTAGGTTTTGCTGTTAAATATCATAATATTATGATACCCCGTGTCAGATTCTTGCAAGCTTTGTGAGCTATGCATCATCTATTAACTAAATACTTTATTAAAGGAATGGTTTGAAAAGGTTTCTATTCTAATTTAGCTCAGAACACTGAATACTAGAGGAGGAAAAGAAAAAGTAATGATTTAATTCACCACCAAAAGTGACTTGGTGGAGAGAAGCACTCACTGTCATCAAGGCTCTGTGGTAGGAGCTGCAAAGGGATCAAACTAAAGCCTGTAAACAAACGCCCTCCGGGTGAGGCCCCTCACCCTGGCCTCGGGCCGCAGCCTCCTGACACTGGCAGAAGCAGTGCTAGGAGCTGTTTTACCCCCAACGCCAGAAGCTTTGGGGCTGCGGGGCCCCAGCCGTGTCCAGCAGCAAGTAGCATCTTGACCAAAGCACAGACATTTTGGGGCAACCTTTCCCCCTGTCCCCACGGATGCAGCTGGCAGGGCTCAAGGAGCAAAGGTGGGACAAGCAAAGAGGAAAGGGTAGGGAGACAGGAGAAACCAGATACCCCTCGCTATGAAGGGACGTGGCTCAGCAGCCCAGGCATGAGCTGCACTTGCAAAAGAAATGAGACAATGCTGCTGAACTGCTGCTGCTCTGCTGCCTCTCAGCTGAATCAATATACACAGCTGGGCATTATCAATGATCTCTTAATAGCACTTAAATTCACCCATCTCTCAGCCTTATGTTTTAATTTTTTTTTTTTTTTAAATGAGGTGTGCTCATACAAAATTTAACAAATGTGGGCAAACTGGAACTGCCACCTTTTCCCATTCACACATGCCACTGATGCCTAAGATCAATGAAGATGGTAATGCGAACTGAAGTCCCCAAGTATCAGAGAAAGCTTCATGTCATCGAGGGATGCCCAAGATTCAGCCCCAGAGATGGAGGCTGGGTACCCCCTCTGTGCCAGGAAGGAATTCCCCACCAGGTGCGGATGGGGCAGAGGAGCAGGGTCTCTGCAGTGGTCCTGAGTTGATCTTTGCAATCCTCTGTATGAAAACAGCACAATGCAACAGAAAAGTCTGTCTTCACACCTATATGCTTACATCTGTTGGACAGTCTGCATTTGTTTTAAAGCCTTCCTCTCCTCCACAGCTCCCTCATCCCCAGGCAGATGCAGAGACCCCAACCCAAGCCAACAGCTACGTGCTGGCCCCTCTTGGGGACCAGGGGACCCTCCTCTGATGCCACCGCTCAGCGGGCACTTGGCCATTCACCGGATTGGGGAAATTGCCTCTATCAGCGCTATTCTTCCCACATAAACTACAGCTCACGCGTACACAAGACAGACATGCACTTCATGATATTCACACCAACAACATGGATCTTGCTCCAGCTCTCGGAAAACCCCATGCGACAATGGTTCAATGGTTGCATTTCCTTTTAACCCTCTCACCATTGTAGCAAGACGATGAGCATAAAAGTAGATGAGGTCCTCTTTTATCCTTTTTTTCCCCAGGTTCCCAAAAGGAAAAGAAACAAGACAACATGCTAAACAGGAGCATCTTACAAGCCTGGAGAGCCGCAGCTACACCCCAGTGTGGCTCAGAGCAGCACCCGGGGCTCCCGTACCACAGGCAGCCACATGCTCTCCGCGGCGTTTTGTACGAGTGAGGCAGGTTGACCTTGGCTGAACACCAGGTGCCCACCAAAGCCATTCTATCACTCCCCTTTCCTCAGATGGACAGGGGAGAAAATCATATAACAAAGGGTTCGTGGGTAGAGATAAGGACAGGAGAGATCACTCACCAATTACCATCACGGGCAAAACAGACTCAGCTTGGGGAAAATTAACTCAATTTATTACCAATCAACCAGAGTAGGGTAATGAGAAATAAAACCAAATCTCAGAACACCTTCCCTCCACCCTCCACCTTCTTCCTGGGCACAACTTCACTCCTGGATTCTCTACCAACCCCCCCCAGCGGCACAGGGGGACAGGGAATGGGGTTTACGGTCAGCTCATCACACGTTATTTCTGCCGCTTCATCCTCCTCAGGGGCAGGACTCCTCACACTCTTCCCCTGCTCCAGCGTGGGTCCCTTCCACAGACTGCAGTCCTTCAGGAGCACACTGCTCCAGCGTGGGTCCCCCACGGGGTCACAAGTCCTGCCAGCAAACCTGCTCCAGTGTGGGCTCCTCTCTCCACAGATCCGCAGGTCCTGCCAGGAGCCTGCTCCAGTGCGGGATTCCCATGGGGTCACAGCCTCCTTTGGGAACCCACCTGCTCCGGTGTGGGGTCCTCCACGGGCTGCCGGTGGATATCTGCTCCACCATGGACCTCCATGGGCTGCAGGGGGAGAGCCTGCCTCACCATGGTCTTCACGGGAATCTCTGCTCCGGCGCCTGGAGCATCTCCTCCCCCTCCTTCTTCACTGACCTTGGGGTCTGCAGGGTTGTTTCTCTTACATGTTCTCACTCCTCTCTCCGGCTGCTGTTTCTGTCTGTCCCAGCAACTTTTTTTCCTTCTTAAATGTGTTATCACAGAGGCACTATCACCATCACTGATTTGGCTCAGCCTTGGCTGGCGGCGGGTCCGTCTTAGAGCCGGCTGGTACTGGCTCTGTCGGACACAGGGGAAGCTTCCAGCAGCTTCTCACAGAAGCCACCCCTGTAACCCCCCCGCTACCAAAACCTTGCCACGCAAAGCCAATACAATGAGAAGGTGCGACATTTCACACAGAGAGAAAGAGGAAGGAAGAATGTGAAAATTTCGCCAAGTGTGTGGTCACTAGGAGGAAGGAATAGGACTGATGAATTTTTCAGCTTTGATGATGCTGGTAAAACCATAAACCACGTGCCTCATGCTTCAGGAGACTACATCACAAATTAATCGACCATAGTGCCCAGGGAATTGAGAGGTGGAATTGATTCTTTGATGCCTGAAGTCCCCTTTTTGCAACCCACCAGGGATGTCTGACCAGTCCTATTTGGTTTAGAGCCTCTTCTGAAGTCAGTGCTGCTGAAACTCAGCAGCCTGATGCAAACTGCTGGTGTCTGCATCAGACTGTGCATAACACAGTTGTAGGATGCTGACAGCATCTATGTCTCCAGAGGTCTTCTGGAGCTAAAGATGAGCTTAAACCATGCTTTCTCACTTGCGTCATAACTGTACTTTCTTACAATTGTCTAATGATTTCCCAGAGTGCAAAGTCCCCACCGAAGTGAAGGGAGATGCCACAGCCCAGCAGCAATCTCACCAAGAGTATGACTTGCAAGAACAATGATTTCCCCAGCAGCAGGCCAGGGAGAACCAGTCTCATGTCAGACACTGGCCTCCCTCAGCACACAGTGCAGGACCATGCTCTGGTCTCAGGTACCACGTACCAGACATGCTGGTAATACAGAACATGCAGCACCGAGATTCTTCTAAAAAATAATCCTGGAAAGAAATTCTCTGGTAGCGATATAATTTCTATCTCCCTTATATACACACTCTTTGTCCATCTTTGCTATTTTTCTTAGGGACCATCCTTTACCAGGTGTTTGCTCAGTGCCCAGTAGAACCCACTTCAGTTGGGCCTTGAAATTCTGCTGAACCACACATAGTTGCAGTAATACCCAAATCCAATTTTTGCGATCTCCAAAGTTTAAACAAAGCCTTGTACCCACATTAGCCACAAAGAAAGCCATCAGAGCTTGTCCGTCCCCTCTGCTCATGCAGAGCTGGTACCCTCCACTGCTACTACTATGCACTTGCCCGCAACGCAGTCAGGGAGGTTTGCATCCTCTGGGCACATCCTTACCACGTACGCAAGGGCTGGAGCTTGCACAGCACTTTTATCACCTGTAGTTTCATGGCTTCACACCAGCTATGAGGTCCGTTTCACTTTTGGACAGAGAAGGGGCATTGCCACATCCAACACTGGAAACCTGCGTCCCTGGGGAGGCTGCAGAACCAGAGCTCCAGAGCCCAGACCTGCACGATCAGCACATCATGAGCAACCCTTCACAAAAACCACCTCCTGTCCACAGTCGGGAGTTAATCCCTTCAGCAGGATATCCAAGTCATCCCCACCTGTGTTTTACAATTCAGAGATAATGAGCTAACTGCAACATTAAGCTTAAAATAAAAACGTTGACACCTTTGCACAAAGAGATCTTGACTTCTCTTTCTAATGCATTTAGCTACTTTTAAAGTGTCACTTATTGCATTGGAAACAAAAAAATGTCCTCATTATTTCATGTGAAAGGAAAAGAGGCAAGGCAAGCAGGTGGCCTTGACTGCATGAGTCTCTTACCACACTGTTAAGTGACTAAAGTGAGCATTTACACCAGTCTGAAAAATTGTTTGCAATGTGCATGTAGACAGCAGAGCTACCAGATGTTATTTTCCTAATATTTGCCGTATTACATCATTGGACACTGCTTGAAAACCAACCTGTGCCAAGCTCTCAGAGGTCTCCGCTCACTTTCTATGTGTGCATCTGCAGTTCTGGTGACCTGGCTCTGGGATGTGGCTTGGACTTGGGTGTGCAGAAGCCTTTTGCGCTGAGACAGGCCGCTGTTTGTGCAAGCCACCTCGCACACCCAAGAGCTATCTTATACAATTACTGACACACACAGAGCATCAGGAGCGAGCACTTTCCTACTGCATCCCATCACATGTTGTCAGACTTGGGTATAGTTAGGAAAAAACAAACAAAAAAAGAAAATCCCCAAATCGCAGGTGTAAGTTGGTGTTCAGATAAGAAAATAAAAGATATTTCACCAAAGTCTATTTACTCATGTGCTGACATATGGGGAGGTTACCTTTAAAACATTTAAACTTTCTTGGTTCCCTCCACCTCTGGTTAGCACTGCTGCTACCCACCCCCTACCCCCGTGCACTGCCCAGTGCCTTCCAGTTTCAGATATAAGTGCTTTAACCAATTTGCTGGGGCGAGATGCTGCTTCACTGAGGTGAGTGAAAGGAGGAGGGAAGAGACGGAGCATGAAGAATTACATCAAGAATCAGCCCCCAGAGACCTGTCTGCAGTGCACATCCCCACATCAAGCTGTCAGCTCCCAGCACTCAACCCCACCTGGGTTTATTTGCTCCGGAGAAAGAATTCATTTTGCACTCAACTAATGTAAGCCCAAACTACTTTAAAACAGTGTTCCTCTAATAGAGGCATTACAACAGCCATTATTTTCCTGTTTAGAGTTAAACTAAGCAAATACAAAGGTAACTTTATTTTAAACAAACTACCATCATAACAAAAAATGAATACCAAATGTTCTCCTCCACCATATGGTGAATTTAACATTATTTTTTGCTCTTCTTGAAGGAGACACACTTATTGGCAAACACCAGCTTGTGCAGCAAAACGATAAAGAAACTGGAAAACACTTTCCTGAAAATCCTCTTGCTTAATGACAGTTAAGAAAGCTCTATTTAATAACATATTTAATTTCAAATTCTCTTTCCCCCTACTTTCTAGAAAAGTGTATATTCCAATAACCCACTGAAGAAAAAAAGTTATTTCTAAATTATTCCCAAGTATTACGTTCTTGAAAGTATTCCTAGTTGTCTGTGACTTACCATTGGACTTCATTTTTCCTACCCATCCCACCAGCATCTATAATGATTGGGAGGGGTCTGTGTTTGCTGCTATAGCCATATAAATTCAAAGCAACTGAGAGGAAGCAAACAGATTTGCTCCACAGGGAGCAAGCCTGGTCCTTGTATTCTCCATGCCACGATACTACTTGTTCAGACCATCTCTGACAGAGCCTGGAACTTCAGATCACACTCAGGGTAAGTGCACCTGGCCTGCACTAGCATTAACAGCACTCCCTTTCACAAGATACACAAGTCCTCAAATTACATAGAGCAGAGCTCCGTAGCAGCAGCCAAATTTCAGTGGATTCCCTTAGCAGCTGCAGCCTAACGGGCTTTGAAGTGAGCAGACACATCAGACACAAGCCAGCTGTCTCTTGCACCTCCAGAGTTACCACAAAGTTACTGAGCGATTTCTGTGATATTTGTATGTTGGGTCCGCCACGCTCTGAGGTTCCTCAGGCTTCCAAGACAGGCTTTGCATGAGCACGTTTGATCTCCTTGGTCAAAAAGGTCTGTATGCAACTTTACATGCATCCAGATGATTTTTAAATGTCAGCTTTGCTAAGCAGCATGAAGACACCTGCTGCTTACAGGCTCACCTTCTCTGAAGCATCCCAAAGCTGCCACTGTTACTACTCTGGTGGTTATTTCTTTGCAGGGAAATTCAGGACCAAGGTGGGCACGGGTTTGCAGGTGGTATGAAATCCTGAGAGGGCCAAGCCACTCTACAGCCCCCTTGCATGAGCACTCCCAGGGTAAGGGCTCCAAACAGGGCTGCAAGTGCGAGCTCTTCTCCAAAAGCCAGAAATGCCAAGGTCACTTTGCACAAAGCTTTTCCCTCTCTCAGCCTCCTCATCTCCCGTGGATGCCAGGAGCAGTGCAGATCTCCAGCAGCACATACCCTGCTGTGCACTGCCCTACTTTATAAAGCTCTTCCAGGGTGCAGGCTCCACCACTGCACCCCCTGCGCTCCCAAGCAGGTCTTTTTGATCCTCAAGAACTTAATTTGACTATGTACAACACAGAGAAGTAGTAGTGAAGACTATTATCATTTCTCCCACCACCAGGACAGTTGCTTGGTGCTGTTGCTGAGCCTTGTAATGAATATATCCTTGGAACTGCTGCAGAGCTGTGCTCTCTCCTGCAGCCCCAGCAGGATGCCCAGCACATTGCTGGTGTGAGTCACAGAACTGGTCCTCGGTCCAAATGGCAACACTGCAGGTCTCGGTGCTCCTCTGAAGACAACGTTTTTGATGCTGGGGCACCTTATAAGGGCACGCTCTGGAATCCCACCATCACCGTGCTTGTGCTGTAGGATGCATGCTGATATACTAGAAGGTCCAACAGCTGCTGGAGGCTGCGAAGAACATCGTCTTTAACCTCCAGTCCTGCTGCAACACCACCACAGAAGAAAAACAGCGGCCAGGACACCAACACAGTTTTGGCTGGATCTAGCCCCTGAACCCCAATGCATAGCTGCACCCATTCCACTTCATTCCTAGTTTGAGAGATGGCATTTGTTTAGCTGAAACTCAAGGGACACATGAACATGGCATCCTGCCCATGCAGGTCGGTTGTTGCAGGTCCATGCACAGCAGGAGCACAGCAGGAGCATCAGGCCAGTTCCCCCAGCCAAGGAGCCAGCCCAGGCACCCTTTAATTCTGTGGCAGTGCGGATTAATTGGACACTGCAACAGGAATAGATGTACAGCTATCTTAAGAATTCCTCAACCTTATAAAGGTTAATTCATTAGCCTTTCTGCTCCAGAAACAAGTTCTGCCTTCATTTACACCTCTGCAGATTCACAAGCTCAGAGGAGGTTTCAGAGATGTAACCTGGGCAAATTTTATCAATGAATTCAAATCTTGAGCTAAATCAGAAGGAGGAATGGATTTACCCTAATCCCCTCCAAACATTCATCAGCATCACCTGCCAGCTCAGCAGGATTTAATCCCTTTTTAATCTCTGAAAAAACAGTGGAGTATATGGGGAAGAGGTTGGGCACACAGCAATGGTGGATATCATCTTTTTTTTTTTTTTTTTTTAAATTCTGGTTGCCAAGTCACATTAAGCAGCACTTGGAAAGTCATTAACATCTTTGCTAATATCACTTTCCAGCTAAACAACCAGTTGCCACCAAGAGAGCGTGCATGCTTCAGAGGAGGGCCCACGCTATTTGGCATAGGGGAAGAGATGCCCATCCAGCAGCCTTTGCAGGAGCACAGGATCTCCATGAAGATGCTCCGGGAGTTCAAATCCCATCAGCTGGCTGCCAGCAAGCATGGGGACTGCACAGGCAGGCTTTGCCCTGGACATTGGGCAGTGATGGTGCGGAGATGCAGCAAGCCAGTTGTTGGTGCTAGCACAGAACCACATCCACCAATGCTGCTGCAAACCCAACAGCAGAAACACAGACGCCGGTGCCAAAACCCAAGCTTTGCTGTGCAGGTATCACGCTCTACAAACAGCTTAAATCCTAGCCGTGAGTGACTTACAGGGTGTTTTCATGCCTCCCGCTAAAACTACCAGCAACAACGGCGATATTGGCTCAGACGGCTGTGGGTGTCATGACCAGTGTCATCCCACCCCCGGTGGCTGCTGAGCCAAGGGGACCCCTGGCACAACATGCCTGACAGCAGCAGAGTCAATGCGGGGGTGAATCCAATCCAGCGTGTTTAGGAGCCCCCGGATTCGAGCGTTAGCGTGTGATTCTAGGTTTACATAACACCACCAAATGATTTTGGCAGAAACAATTGGTATTAGCAAGGAAAACGAAGCATCAGGAACAGCCGGCAGAGCAAAGAGACACCTCTCGCAGCAGCCCCCAGGCTAAAAAGAAAATAAATAACAAACACAACAGAAGCAACACTTGGACAGCAGGGAGGAATAGGGGAAACCTCCTCAAGGGGAAATGAAACCTGAAATTGCAGCCGAGATGAGCAGGGAATTACACTTTCCTCTTTCACCTCCTTCCCACCCTTGTAGGACTAAACTTTCTGCTTTATTAAGGCACTCCAGTCAAGCTTGTGCCACTTAAACACAGCAATGGGAAAGCAGTCTTGCACAGGGCTCCAAGCTGTGAGGTCTGAGCAGCTCCCGCTGAGCAGCCTCCGGCCCTGTGGACACTAATTGCAGAGCTCAGTGACGCCCGGGCAGGGACCCAAAGCACCGATCGCGTTGGCTAACCAGCCCTGTGGAGCCTGGCTCCACTGCATCAGGCAAAGTACTGACAGTGGCAGGCATTGCGCTTGGAAACATTCAATCCTGCAAACTTCACATCGTAGCTTTTAAGTCAATTCAGCCTGGACGTTGCTGGGTTAGCAGTACTGGAGGTTTTGTTTATCCCCAAACAAATACAGCAGAAACTCCCAAGAAGGCTGGATCTCCCTCTTGGTCTCTCTAGTGGCTCCAGCTCCGACCAAAGGGATGAGGCCACCAGTTTCAGGTGGCCCAGCTAGCCCCTGTCCTGCTGTACGTCCCACACTGCCGCTGGGAGCAGCCGTGATGCACACAGCCATGCTCAGAGAGCAGGATGGCAACGAGCAGCCCTGTTTCACAGCATCTGAGGATGTCTGGTCCCTTGGCACTCTGGCCTGGCAACCTAGTGATGGGAAGAGCCACATCAGCTCTTCAGAAACTTCTGGGTCCCGCAGCCTTCCTACTATAACTGAGCTAAGCAAGGAGGCAGCCTGCTCTCGAGACCTTTTTTTGCCAAGCAGAGGATCCCTTCCAAGCTGGCACCATTCCCATGCTTATGGCACGATGACAGTGACACAAGCTAAAGCCCCAGATCCAGAAGCATGCTCTTCCTGCCTCTGAGCTACCCAAGATTTACAGCTCTGGGGGCAAAGGAGAAGCCCCAGCCGAGCTTCAGAACATCGTAAGACAATTCCACAAGACGAGAATGTTGAAATCCACATTTCCCAGCCAATTAACTTAGAGCAGTGCTTGCCCACAAATGAGAACTGCATCTATGGCTTCACATACAGCTTGTGGAGAACAGCTCTGGATAGCAGGACTTAAAATTAATCAAACTTAGTCCAAATCAGAACAGTTTCCATGATAAACTTGGATTTCCCTGTGATACAAAGATCCTATTTTGCTAATGACTACCTCATCTTTACATTTAGGTCCTGCCTATATCCCCTGAAATTCAGTACTCGGTCTCTGCTCTGGGAGCTTATAGAGGACCCAGAGTTACACTTGTTCTTCTCTATCACACAGGTTTAGCGTGCAGCACCTCACATTCAGGAAGTTAGCCCTTAGATACTGTCAACACCAAAATGAAAACAGTTTTCAGTCCAACTGGACATCACAGGAATATTACAAAGGGACTTCATGTGACTCCAGCACAGCCCGCAGCCTCAGAGCAGGGAAGTCGCACGTGCAGGGTGGCATCCCACTGCCACGCAAGGCATGGCAAGGTGCAAGACTGGGAGAAGCAGATGATAATTTTGTACGAGGCTGCCCTTCTTTCCAGCTCTTCACTAATTTCCTCTCAAACTTGCACACTATGACCTTTCCAGCCAAAAAAATAAAATAAATGAAGCCCTGCACTCTAACAGGAATAGTAACACATGCAGGGAAAGGATGCCGGAGCCAGCTCTGGAGCCTGCAATCTGGATTCGTGCTCCTACAGGATGTGTTTCTAAATCTCAGTCAATACCGCATGTTTTCCAAGGAATGAGGCATTTCACATTTTATTAATTCTAACTAAAGCCCTTTTTATTACAAACTTCCTATTTAGCATTTGATTGCAGCCATCACCACTGAGACTCTCACTGTATCAGAGCAGAAAATCCATGGCTCGTAGTTGGTGCAGGCTGTATATTGATATTTTTCTCTCCTGCCATCTTAATCCCAGAAGGTGCTATTGGAATTATTTTAAATACACTTCCAGAGGTCCCTTCCAGCCTAAGCTATTTTATGATTTTAAACGTGTATTTGTTTCATTTGCACTCTCATACAAATCTGGTACCCCACTTCCACAGATGACTGAAGTTACATGCTGTTATTCCCACCAGGGTTTGGCCTCCCCCAGAAGAAGGTCACTACATGCCAACCACATTACTCAAAGGGCTGCAAGTTTATGAAGCTAAAAAGATCATTTCAGTAATATTTTTCCCCTTTTCAAAGCCCAACTCTTAAGTGGAAAAACTGATTTAATATAGTTTTCATAAAACCTACACTCTGGTCTGATTTAAATCAAACAGTTAAATACTACGCATGTACCGTTTGGCACAGCCACAACAGAACTATCTGGTTTGCAAACAGATGGCCACCCACAATTAATATGCCACCTTGACACAGAAATGCAGGTTGTCAATTAATTAAAAAACACATGCCACTAGTCTTCAGTTCACTTTATGACCTGCAGTCTTTCCTCCTAGGCAGAGACTCTTTATCTTCAGTGGGGGGAGGGACACCAAACCTACCACCTAATAATGAAAACATGACTCTGGTTTTCTTGGCATCTAATAAATGTTGTTCTCAGCTTTAAGAGATTTATCAGGTTTAAAACCACCATGTCGCCAACAACTGTCTGGGGTAGAGGAGACCAGACCGTAATTCCAGTGCAGGTTCCTAAATATACAGAGTGAAGCCTGCCGTGACCTCACTGTCTGGCTGCAGGGTTAGATCCATGGCGCTTGTTGGAAGGTTTTTCTTCTGCTTTCAAGGGCTGTTTGATCTTCAATCAACAATGCTTATCAGTGGTAAAGTCTGCCAGCCGTTCCCAAAAGTTTGATATTTTTTAACAGCACATTCTTCTTCTCCTTTGAATGCTATTTAAAGACAAGATAACGCATCAGGGGAAAAGTTGCCTCCCTGGGTTTTACACAGAGAAACAGAGCAGGATCCTATCAGGGGGAACACACATTTCCCAGTGCTACAACAAGCCCCAGCTTCTGTGGTTCATGTTCCTCACCCCCCCTCCCCCAGTATTGCTGCTTTTTCTTCTTCAGATGATATCCAGACGCTTTTTTGTGCCCATTGCATAAACTGAGACAAACCAAGATAATTCAATTAAGTGTTTCCATACAAAACTTCCTCTAAAGTTTTCATAAATTTAATTTCCACACTGTCGATGTTGCTTTCCTTTTTGCTAATGACTCCAGGGCACACTGTCCCTCTTCTGACACCAGGGACTAGAAATCTAATTCCCTAAAAATACATCATTCTTCCACGGCAGGCACGCTGTGCTGAGATGGCTCACCATATAAAAACCCACAGTTCAAAGAAGCACCCATGAAAAATGAGAAACATGGAATGGATCTAAACAGTTATTTTTTGACAGAGAAAAAAATGTACCTTTATTTTTAGGGTTCAGTAGCTGTAAGTGCTGAAACAAAAAGTCTTTTAATTCAGAGCTAGCAAGCAGCATCAGCCTGGGAGACCCAAAGCCCACAAACACCTCTGCGTGTACAGCAGCGCTGGACTTGGATAAGCCAACCTTCGGCAGCCCACGTTGTCCTCCCCCTGGCTGCAGCATCCCCAAGGTCCCTGGGCCCCTGGCAGCATCTTCCCCATGGTGTAAAGGAAAGGTGACGGTAGAGGTGGAATGACCCAGCTCATCACTGACCCAGAGACCAGCTTTGGGGGAGAAGGGAGCTCAGCCTGCGCGCTGTTGGAACAGGACTGAGGTCCACCAGTTCCCTACATGGACAGCAAGCTGGTGTGAGACCAGCACCATGTGAGGCCAAGTTCTCTGTGACCACCACCTGCCCCATCTCCTCCCCTACACACGGTCACCCTTCACATTAAAACTCTTGCATATGAGGGTTTTCAAAAGGCTTAATAACTCCTAATGAGCCTACAGCTCTACCACCTTCCCAGGGAGGGGGAGGAGGTGCTCGGGGAATAAACTACTGGGTAAATCAGACTGGAAAGGTGAAACTCTTCCATAGGTGGAGATCCACATCTTTGGAAGAGGGAAGCCTTTTGGGGTGTCCCAGGCTCTGCTTGCACCTCTCTAGGGACCTGGGTCTTGTGCAGTGGATGCTCAGCACTCAAGATGGCTCCAGTTCTTTGTAAAAATAACCCCACATGCCTGGGGTACCCCGAAATGACCCGCTGCTTCTGGAGACAGAGACCTAGGCCAGTTCACGCAGAGGATAAATGGCAGAGCCACAACGCAGCCCTTATTTCTCAACCCTGACCGCAGGCAAGCACAGTCTACACCCTGCAAGCAGAAGGAGATGAAGATGAAGATGATGGTTTTCTTCTAAAGTGGAGCAGAGCGGGGAGGAGAAGAGGAGCGTGGCGCACAGACAGCCAGGGAGAAAGGGGACAGAGCCTCCCTGACAAGTCCAGACGGGAATGGAAACTCTGAGTCATCAGTACATTTTGTGGCAAGGAAAACCTGCTAATGTGATCCAGCTAATCTGATTTTAAAAAAAAAGCTCCTCACGGCCGCCAAGTTGGAACAGGATCCAAGGGGCACAGGCAGACCGGTCCTGGGTGAAAATACAACCAGGGTGACAGAGAGGACAGTGGCACGTCACCAGAGACAAGGGTGGCATGTGCCAGCACGCCCGGTGCTCGCTCCTCCATCCACCTCCCCTGAGCACCGTGGTGCCAGGGCTGCCCATTTTGGAGCAGGGGCTGCCCCAGCCCTTCTCCGCAGGGTTGGTGGTTTCAGCTGCATAGAAACGAAGATGCACATCAGGAGTGGGGAGGAGAGGCTCAGGGCAGAGCCACAGCAAGTTTTATCAACCACCTCACATGGGAATAGGTCCCCATACTGCCATCCCCCTTTTCTAACTCCTGCTAAGTTATGAGATCCTTAGAAACACAGAAGAAAAAAAAAAGCAAAAAAAAAAAAGCACCATGAGAGCAAGAGGCTAGGTCCCTAAACCAACAGGAAAAAAAAATTAAAATAGCTACATTTTAAACACTCATGCAATCCAGCCTCCTGTGCCCAGGCTACAATTAGAGGTCAAGAAACTGCCTCAGACCAAGAGTCACCTGATTTCTGCAGATAAGGTTCCTCACAAGCCATATGCAGCAACCAGCATAAACTGATGCTCAGATAATCTTTCCATAATAACGATTACTGGTCCCGGGCCCTAATTTAACACTTACCCAACAGTTACATTCACCACAGAGCTGAACCAAAATCACACAGTCATCAGGAAGAGACTTAGTTATATCTGCAGAGGTCAACCAATCTATGCAAAAGATTATGGCAGAGGAGAGATATTCTGTGGCATAATGCAAACATTTCGCCTGCAGGCGACGCAGCAGCCAATGCTATTTTTCAAAGAAGAAATGGCATCCATCAGAACAAAACCACCAGAGCGAAACAATAGAAGGGGGGGGGATGCAGATGATTAAAATATTTACATGCATATAAGTGCAAAACCAGGCAATGTAACACTATTTTCAATCACTTAAAAAAAAAAAGTTTGATTAGCACTTATTGCAATAAGTTCTTCCCCCTGCAGCTGAACTGTGCATCCCCAAGTATAAGCTTTAATTATATGAAAACGTGTGTGTAAAATCACGAAGGTGGAACGTTAGAGTTCAAACCTCCAATTAGGAGTTAATGGTATCAAAGCTGGAATCACGCTAACGCTTTACCCCGACTTTAGAAATGCTGAATAAAATGTAAAGAAGAGGTAGGGAAGGTGGTACACAACAGCTTCAGACAGAAGCCTCGCACTCACTGGATGGAAAATTGTCAAGGAAAACACATTAGCAGCACAATAACTTATTTTTAATGTAGAGCTGTTAGGAAAACACAATTATATGCTTCATTTATACTGAAAGATATAACCCAACTTATGGTAAAAGCATTTAGAGCTCATTTTGTAAAAAAACAGATGAGCACAAAGGTAATAGGGAAGCACTGTGCACCTAGAGGGGATGATGCTCCCCCACCACAGTACGCTCCTGCTCGGCCAGTCCTCACCTCCTGCCCCTTGCATCCAGCAGTGGAGAGATGCAAAGTGAAGGCAGAATGAAAATAAAGATTTTACTTCAAATACTGCAAAAATATGATGACAGTGGCAACAACCCCCAGGGAAGGAGGGGGCAGCACCCATTCTTACAACTAGCAAAAGCAGGGCCCTGAAAGAGCTCTGCAAGGGTTACAGGTGCTCTCCCCACCGCTCCGGAGCCAGCAGCAGCCAGGCACTATGCAAGCTATAGCATGCTCTGGTCTGCTACAAGCAAAATACAATCTATCAACAGAATGTTTTCTCCATTATGGATGCAAAAACTGATCCCAGTGCCCACTGCAAGCTCAGAGATGTAAGTCCGGAGCTGTTCGTGGATTTACCCCGTGGTTATGGTGGCGTAACAGGCAATAGGCTTTGGACCACTGATTTAGGGGACAATGGTTATAATTGATTTGAAGCATCATAAATAAAACAGAGAAACCTGCAAGATTTTGATCCTGAACTTTTGGTCTCTTGATGCCTCCTGTGCTACAGGAACTTTCACGGATCAAGCCCCAACAAACACGTTGTTATATACAAGTCAGACCAGTCTTCAAGATATCTCCCATTGTTCCAAACCCAACCAGATTAAAGCCATCCCTCTGCGCATACAGAGAGAACAACAATTTCTATGAACTGATGGACGTTCATTATTTAGCTCCCAATCCCTGACTTAAAGCCCAAGGCAAAATGGAGCTTCAGATGCTTTCTGCCATGCAACCCGTCAAAGATTGCTCTAGAGAACGCAGGGTTGTCCCACTGAGTAGCTCAAACACTTTTCAGAGGAAGCCCTTGCCCATATTCAGAGCCTAAAAAAAAAAAAAAAAAAAAATCCACATTTGCAAATCAACAGGAGCTGCCTGCCAAATGAGAAGAAAATGGGCCCCAAATTAAAAATTTGCTGGACTTTGTTCTCCATCCAAAATCCCCCATCTCCAAAGAAAGATTTATGCTACTTCAAAACAGAGTTGGCTTAGAAAGTAGAAAGGAAAAGAATATATTTTATCTTCCAGAATGGCAAAGCAGTTCTGGAACGATGAAAAAGGGACCGTGTTTATCACTGCAACATACAATTTATGGTAAAAGTCAAAACAAAACAGAATGTTCCACAGAAATGCATTTGCTACATCGACCTGGGCTCATACCAGCAGCTCAGATCCCATTTCTGAAGGGTTCTTAAAAGAAGAAGAGAGCATTGGTTGCAGATTAATACCCATCTCATGACTAGTAGATTTTAATTATCCATAATTTATGATGGTGTATTGGCAAAATAGTTTTTGTCAATTTATCAGCCTAAAAGGCAAGACGCAGGGTGGGTTTGGAGATGCAAAGCCACAGAGCCCTATTAGAAAGATTTGGGACAAGTTTTGATGGTGCTGTTGAGTCCTATAGAAATGCTACAGGGTTAATAGGGCTCCCCAGCACGTGTCTCCCATTAACTGCCAGAGATGCTGGAGGTTCCCAAGGACCATGAGCACTCCTGGTGTCACAGCAGCGTGCTTGCTATGCAAGGATGAGGTATTCCCAGGCTGGGTCTTCCTCCCCCTCCCCATCAATCATTGCCCTAAGTGGAAATTAGGCATCGTGCTAACCAAGTCTGATCATCAAAACACCAGAAAGAATCAAGAAGAATTTGTATTTAAATTTATTTCCACAGGAAGAATAGAGAGATGTTAATTCACTCCCCAAAGTTGCCCCTAGGGAGTAAGGAGCAGGATCACTCCTTGTGCATCACAGCACAGCATCACTGCAAACGCTGCATGAAAGAGCATGCGGTACTGTGCTCAGGCAGGATTCCTATTGTATGCCTCCCTTGCAAAAGCAATTTTGCCTGGGCTAAGAAGCAAAAACTCCCTCCTGTACTTTGTGGACCCACACAATTTAAGATCTGGGAAAATCCTTCCATGCTGGTATATCAGCCAGCATACCAGATCCTGGCGCTAAAGCTCTGCTAGGAGCGGAACAAGCCCCTGTGTTACTAAACTGTATGTTTTTTTTCCCGTGGTTTACTTATTGCAAAATACAGATGCAAAGAGTCTCACTAGAGTTTAAGTGGGAAGAATCCCCACATTTTCATGAAGCAACTGGAGGGACGTGAAAATACCCTACCACAGACCAACAGTCCCCTTACGTGGTGCAGGAACATGCTGCCTCAGCCTTGTAACACCACCACAACACCCAGGCAGCAGCAAGGCACCGTGAAAGCTTCGCTTCTCCAGCAAGGGAGCAGGAGGAGGGTCTGCAGCAGGTACCAATGTCCCAGGGAAAAGGCCAGAGAGGACAGAAAAAGTGGCTTTAGACCCAGATTTAAAAGAGGAATCCTAAATGGAGGTAGGTGCTCCCTTCAGTGGGGCTCAGGTGGCCGGCAACAGAGGTGTGGGTCACAGTTTGGATGAGGGCTCCTTGCAGAGATGGTACCACTCTCAGCTGAACCTCCCCAGCCCCTCACAGCTGCCGTACAGACACAACCTAATGCACAAGAGGTGTTTCTTCTGTGTAGTCCCAACGACGGAGCAGGTCCTGGATGTGGCCCATGGGAAGGAGACGAGGGGCTAGCACCCCAACACGGGAAATGCTTGTTGCAGCATGCCCTTAGGGACACTTTCAGGTGGCTCCGGGAAGGTGTCCCTCCTTATCACCCCTGCACCTTGGGCCAAGCCCAGTGCAACCCCAAAATTCCTGCCAAGGAGCATCAGTAGTCCAGGCTGCGAGCGGCAGCTCCCGGGCACCGGGAAGTTTGGGATTGGCTCCGTTTCCCAGCTGCCATGGCAAGCTGTTCCATGCGGGTTCACCCATGATGGGGACTGGTTTACCTGGGGAAGGCCATTTTCCCCTGCTTCAATGCCACCAGCATGCCCAATGCATAAAAACTCCTCGCCAAACGCAGTTAGCGGAGGGGAAGGCTCCTTCTCACCCTGCCTGCCGGGACATGAGGGACCCTGTTCTCCACCCATGGGTGTCCAGTCCCTCGCTTCCCTGCAATGGTCCCTCCCAGTGGCCAGCCCTTTGAGGGAAAACAGGGATGTTCCACAAGCAGTTAAAGGAAGGGTGCAAATGCCCCCCTTCTGGGGGGCCCTCGGCTGAACATACACTCTCATTTCATTATCCCTCTAAACATCCCTTGTCCTTTTAAAAATGGAAATGCTGATATGCAATAGGCATCTCTGTAGCTGCAAAGAGAAACTGTGGCTTACTGCAGCACACAGGCAAGATCGGAGACCTCACAGTAACAATATCATGTTCAGCAAGTGCACAAAACAATTACATTAACATTTCAGGATGCTTTGGGCTAAAGTACATCTACCCGGCAAGCTCACTGGCAGCGGGCGCACGGGCAGAGCTCTGCTGTGCTCTCAGCAAGTTATTTATACACAGTGACAGGGCACACTCTTTCCTGGCTTCTCTGCCTCCTCCCTAAATAAATAAATAAACAAAGCAGACCTTTGGGGAAAAAAAAAAAAGCCAAACCTGAACAAAACAAGCCCTTTAAATCAAAGGGCTTTAAAGCCCCTCCATAAACTCAGCAAAGCAGGAGGACAGCAAAGAGCTTGTAAGTGCTCCTTGCCCAGGTTCTTCCTAGAGATGGATTTCATCCAGGATACCTGTGTGCAATAGTGGGAGAACTGATTTTTCTAGTCCACCCTATCCTGGTCTGTAGCTTTTTAAAGTGAAAATGTTTTGAGGCAGACACTGTCTTAGCTGGGCTCTAGGTTGAGCCACCAGCACCAGACAGGAGGGATGGAGTTGGGACCAGTGTGAGCTTTTGGAGTTTCCCGGAGGGTCCCATGTGGCTCCAAGAAGCGGCTGCGCTCAGACAGCACTCTCCATAGCGAGCACAAGATAATAGCGTGCCGGTGGTGATCCTCAGCCGTATGCCACCCCACACCGGCTGGAGAAGTTCTCCTAAGCAAAGGCAGCAGGTGATACCTCTGCCTGCTCCGCACTGGGCCACGTTTTGATGCTGAAGTTACGGCTGTTACAACCACATTTGGCCGGGAAAACAAAGTCAACCCATTTCATCTCTGGCTTCATTCCAGCAGCCTCATCCCACAGACAAACGTGTACCGCTGTGCATAAGCAAATGACATTTGATAACACAGAAAAGAGGAAAAAAAAAAAAAAGAAACCCAAGCCCTGAATATCAGAAAAGGGTAAGTCACTTCCTTTCTTCCTCCTGCTGCCTTAAGATCCTCCGTAGCAGTGACAACAGCAGCATCTGGTGGCAGTGGTCAGTACCTGGGGTGCTCCTCTCCGGTGTCCCATCCACCCTGGCCAGCACCCAGCACTGAGACGCACCCACTCATTCTCCTGGGCTGCGCTCACTGGAGACCCAGAAGGGGTGATTTCCTCCAACCTCCCCATCCTCAGCACCGCACAACAGCAAGGACCCGCAGACCAATTGCGACCGCCTAATCCGGGACTAATCTCAGGGATTCAGGCCAGGGATGAGCTGACGACGTGGGGCCCTGGGTGCCCCAAGGCTCGGACAGGAGCTGCTGGGGGGACGCCAGGACCACGCAGCCCCACAGCAAGGGTCTGCAGCACTGCGTGCACGACTGCGAGCCCCAGCTTCCGCATGAAAAACTGGAAGGCAAATTAAATCATGTTCACTTCTAACAACTTGGTAAAATTGAGTTCCTAAAGTCAGCAGGATTTGAGGGTTGCTGCAGTTCCCAACGGCACACGCTCACACGATCCCAGACTTTCAGCTTTTGCCCACTTTATGGGCTGACGTTTCAGCGGCACGGATGACTTGCTCCCAGGTGACCCAGCTCTCGCTAGTATTTTAAGAGCATATTTAGCATTTTAAGAGCAACAGCAATGATAACAAAACAGTTTGAAACTAGCAGTACGGGGATACAGGAGAAATCAATTTGTTTCCTTTCAGCACAATCAGGCATCTCAAAATAAGTGAGAACTATTAGGTTTGCTACAACTTAATAAAAAGAGATAAATAACCCAAATGACAGAGCACAGTTAAATACATATATTGATACATAAAGATTAATTTGCTGCATCTAGGAAGCCACACAGGTTTCCCTCTGCTTGTTTATAAAGAGTTTGATCCCGAAATATCCTAACAGCAAGATGAGCCGAAGGCACCCTGAGCTGCAGTCCCAACGCAGGAGAGCATTTTCTCCCTTTATTAACTTTTTTTCAACGCAATTACCCGAATTTGGCCCGGGAGGACGCAGCCAGGGTTATGTCTCGGAGCTTATCGTGGTGATCCTCCCTCTCTCCAAACGGGTCTGCTTCCTACGGCTTTGTTGCCGAAACATCGGCGTTATTTACCTACACGCGAGGAAGGCAATAGTCGCAGAGAACTCTTTATCCCCGAAGTACAGCATCTATCCCCGTCACTTCGTCTTCTCTCGGATGAAGGAAATTTCCTAAAACACCTCCGGCTCTTTCAAATACCCCCCTCCCCTTACAAGAACAGGGTGCTTTGCCTTGCAGCTGCAGCGAGCGGGGAAAATGTAGGTTAGGGAGCTTTGCTCGCCGTGTTGTAGGTCTTGGGGACCCCCCCCCAACCCCGGGAGCTGGCTGCCGCACTTGACAGGAGCCTCAGCGCCGGGGGAGGGCAGGCGGGGGGGGGCCGGAGGCGAGGGACGGAGCCGGAGCCCCCTCTCCGGAGGTACCAGCGACCCCAGCCCAGCGGCTCCGCAGCCTCGCGAAGAAGGTGCAAAAACACCACAACCAACAGCAGAAAAGTGCCCGACAACAACCGCAACAACAACAAAAAACCCCCAAACCTACCTACACCGCTTCGGGCCAAACGCTCCCGTAGGGGAAATCTTAAACAGACCCGCCGCTCGAAACGAACGCACGAACAAACAGCCCCAAAGAGCCGCCGCTCACCCCGCACCGTTTCCCTCCCGGCCGCGACCGCTTCCAGCACGCCCCGCCGAGCAGCGGCCCGCGCCCGGGCTCCTCCCGCCCCGCAGCCCCGCTCGCCCCGCGGGCCACCGCGCCGGGGCCGGGGCCGGGGCCGGGGCGGCCCGGACACCCGACGGCTCTCCCGGCGCCGCTTCCAGACCACTTTCAAAATTCCCTCCCGCAGGAGCCGGGCGCCGCCGGCACTTTCCTTCCTCCCCCCGCGGAGAAGTTGCGGGACGAGCCGAGCGGAGCCACCCGGGCAGCCCCGCCGGGCACCGCCGCCCCCCCCCGCATGCCCCCCGCCCCCCCCAACCCAGCCCCTCCGCCCCGGTACCTTGTTGCAGTGATAATAATCCAGCGGCCCGAGGCAAGTGGGGTCGGCGCCGGGCAGGGAGCCCACGGCGGTGGGGGCGGAGGGGTAAAACCTAACGTCCATGCCGGGGCTGCGGGCGGCGGCAGGCGGGGGCTCCAGCGGGCATGGACCCGGCTGCGGCGGCGGCGGTGCCTCTGGCGCGGGGGGCGGGGAGAGGGCGGGCGGCGGCGGCGGCGGCGGCGGCGGGGGGGCGGGCGGCGGCCCCCGGCCCGCCCCGCTCCGCGCCGCCCCGCGCCGGGGCCGCTATTGTTCGCGGCGGGGCCGGGCGGCTCTCCGCCACCCCCCCCCGGCGGCTGGGCCGCCCCCGCCCCGCTGCCGGCACCGGAGGGTGCTGGGGCACCTCGGGGCGGTGGGGCCGGAGCCCCTCCGGGGCCGCCTGGAAAGGGAGGAGAGCGGGACCCCCCCGGCTCCCCAGCCGAGCCGGGGAGGAGAGAGCTGCAACAGCCGCCGGGGAACTGGCAGACCGGGTGTGACTCCGGTTCCCGCTCCCTGGTGGGGACCCTGTCACAGCTTCTCTGCCCACCCCCCCCCCCCGTCACCGAAACACTGTGCCCGGTTCTGACCTCCTCCCGACACAGGACGGTGCCAAGCAGCCGCCTTTTCCCCCTGCGCAGCCCCCGGCGCCCACCGCCTGAAGAAGGACGCTTTCCGTCACGCTGAACCACCCTAAATATGACCCCGGCACGGAGACCCCGCTTGTGGAAGGCCTGCGTCTCCCCACGGACTCTCCCACCCGGGAGAGAAAAGCCGGCCTCAGCCTCTGACACCGGTGTTGGCTTCCTGCTCCCCAAGGCGTGGAGACCTACAGCCTCCCACCCCGCCAGGCCGCCGGCATTCTCCACCTCTCCGTCTTTGAGGACCCCACTGTTGGAAGGGCAGCACCCTTCCGTGGCCGGTCAGCCGCCCTCCCATCCCCATCTGACTCCCCCCGGGCCGGGGCTTGCAGGGCAGCCCCCCACGGAAAGCCCAAATCTAGCAGATGGGGAGGGAGGATGCTCTGAGCCCTGGCTGGCAGCCCCGGGGGCGTGCGGGATTCCCCCCTTTCTGCCACGCCAGCGCTGGCTCTGCGCTCTCCCGCTCCCTTCTGCACCTCTCGCAACAGGCCCCTTAGAAAACCAGCCCTGTGGAAAAGAATGTTATATATGGAGCGTTTTTGCAGTACGTTATTCCATTCCCAGATACAGTGAGTTACCGCAACCGATCCGTCTGCTCACAGACAGCTAGGACAGGGCCGACAGAGTCAGTTTTCTGGCAAATCTCTGATGGAAATGACTTTTTTTTTTAAATCATGATTAGGAAGGCACAGTTGCAACATGCACCCTACAGGACTCTCTGTAGCTGGAAAATGAAGCTAAATAAATGCTGAGTTCTTCCACAAGCCTCTTTCATTGCAAGAGTGTGGCCAGCCCCTGCCAAATTCGGTAGTGGGGAGGCGGGCTAGGGTTTCGAGGGAATGCCAGCTCCGGGAATCAAGTGATTATGTAAAAATCGTAGCTCTCGTTTCAATTAAAAACAAGCTTTTAGCCCTCGTGATAGTGGAAAAAATGGATTCGAGGATAAAAATTGATTTGGGCACAAAAACTACTTCACATTTATTATTATTATTTTTCAAACCATATGATTTTTCTGGAGAATCAGCATCGATCCTTCTGTGTTTAGCAGCGAAGCAGGTCGGTTTGCGGGATTTCTGCGCGAGGCGAGCTGCTCCGAAGGCTCCCGGTCAAAGGCATTATAGAGACATATAATATTTTGCATTACAACTTTGAAGATCTGTGTTCAGCTGATCTACACTCTTCCTGATTTGCACACATCCAGAAAGGACTGGTTTTCCTCCCTCCCTGTTTCAGCAAATCCTGAATTGACATGTCAAATTATTAGAGCTTCATTATTTTTGTAAAACCCTCCCAAGCAGAGTAACTAGTATATTATGAAGTATAAATAATTAAAACTAAACGAGAGTTGTCAAAATAATGGAACAAAGTGTATTTTATAATGCATTATTCTGGCTTGTTTATCCACAAAATTCAGTAATTAGTAAGCAGCCTCTGAGTCATTAGTATGAATTAGCAAGGTTTTACTGTATTATTATCTTTATTAATTATCATAATTATTATATTTCATATATTGTGGAGTCATTGCTAGCAGCTTTACAGTTAAGGCTGAATTGGCTTTTTCACTTAAAGCAGGATTTAATTCTGTTGTTTCTTACAAAAATTAAGACATTTCGTCACCAAACTTGCAGCGTCTCCCCAGCAGATACAACCCAATTTCTTTTCAGTGCCTGAGACACCACAACAGTCCCATTCAAACCATTTTAAAAGCTCATCTTTCCCAAACGAAGCACCGTTTTCTTAATGCCTCCTCAGATCCCCAGAGCACGAGATTTACAACAATCAGCCCTGTCAAACTTTGCACATTCATCTGCCTTCGTTAGACCTCAGACAGAGCCTGATCTGAAAAACCCATCGTCACAAAGTGTTATTGCTATTAATATCCATAAATGCTTTTTTTTTTTTTTTTTTTGATATATGCCAAGGGAAGCTGGCAGAGGAAACGCTCTTGATCAAACAAATGTTCTTACAGCTCTCCTCGTGTCTCCAGTGTTTCTACTGGTTAGGCTGTCAGAAGAAGATAACCCAGTGGAGCTGAGTATCGGTCGGCTTCCCAGCGCAACTCCTGACCAGGGCCTGGAGAACGACGTGTCACGAGGTGCCTCCAGCCTCTGTGGTGCTCTGCCCATCAGTCAGCAGCTCCTGCTGTGCTGCGGGGGGGGACCTGCCTGGGCTCGCCACGTGTTCAGGAAGCGTCCGACTTGTACCTGCTGTCAAACCTTTCTTCAGCCTGTTTTTACCCACGTTTCAATGTATTTTGTCCCTTGTGGCAGTTTGGTGCCTGCCCTATGGAGCACGTGGGAGTCTACCAGGAGATGCAGATTTGTCTGAACTCCTGCTTTCCTCTAGCACTTTGGTGTCCCTCTCTACGCAGGATCAACATTATACAACCTCCCCCCACCAAGACAGAGGCATTAATGGCGCAGAGCTTCTTCCTGGCAGGCGTTGGACACGCAGTACATCCTACCTGAGCAGCGTGGGCTTGCCAGACTGCCCTGAGGGGACCGCAAAGGTACAGCCAGTGCTGGACAAGTTTCAGATGAGGATGACTGCATCTCCTGAGCTCCACACCAGACGGTGTGTGCACGCAGCAGATGTGCTCCTGCCATGTCACCCGTATCTGGGTTGCAGCAGAACTTAGGAAGGGGCAAGGTGCCCTCATGCCCCTGGAAGGTCTCTCTTTGGGATCTCCGTTCTCCAAATGGAGGGAGTGGAATGAATTCAGGCACCGACTGGGTTTTTCCCCAGCGGGGGAATTTCCCATGCATGGGTTTGAATGCAGGTATCTAAATTCCACCCAGACCCCACTTTTTGGCATCTATTCTGTCTCCAAGTCTTTCCCAGCAGGTCGGAGAGGAAGCGGCCTCTCCTTTTTCAGAGCTGGTGGTAGCAGAAAGAAGGCTGAGCATCCCTGGAAAGCCCAGCTCTGCAGGAGCCATTGGAGCAGGGGGATGATGACCCTCACAATGACAATGTGCTTGTTCTCCCCTAGTGATGCCCACACTGGACAGGTCTTACCTGCCAACCCCAGACACTTGGCTCACTTTGCATTAGATATCCCCAGCCGAGCAAGGAGCATCCCAACAGTGCAAAGAATTGTGGGGATCAGCGCCAGCCCATGCGCCTGTTATTGGCACCAACATAACCTGTAGGTATAATGCAGCTCAGTTAGACCTCAAAGGACCATCCCTGGGGGATCTCTCACTGCAAGGGCGATCTAGGGCAGAGGGGAAATAAAGGCCAAACCTCCAGGCAGGTGAAGCGTACTCACCCCCCGACACCACATATGCCCACTGCAGGCACAGATCTGCCTGCGAGGCTGAGGCAGAGGCTTTTCCCCTCCATGGCGTGTCACAGCTGTTCCTCTGGGGCTAGCTTAGCTCCAGCAAAGCTGGGTGCTGTCCTCTGTAGAGAGAGCTGGGTGCCAAAAGGAACAGGGAGAGGTGGTGCAGACCCTCAGCAGAGGAGCAGCTTTCACCTGGCTCAATGGATCAGCCATTGATCAGCAAAACACCCCCTGGATCCACAAATAGAGGACCAAGGAAAAAATAAGACAAGACCTTGTGTTTTGGCCAAGCGTCAAATGGTAAAAGGAACGGCCCAGGATGGCTGAAGGGACAGCAAAGCCAGCGATATCACCTGAGCCACAGCATTCACAGCAGAGCCAACCCAAGCAGCTAAACACAGAAATGAAAAGATGCTGTTCTTTTCGTTCGTTTCACAACTGACTCCTCACATAACCCAGGATGTTTGTAGTGGCTTTGGGTGGGTCGTTGAAAGAGGAGCTCCAAACATGACAACTCACATTTCATGCCTAACATTAGCCCTGGAACAGAAACAGCAGAGTGTGATTATCTCAGCAATCCCATTGAAGCCACACGTACTCCTCACAAAGAAGAGAAAACTCTACAGTGAGTATTTCTAAATATTAGACTAAAACTGAAAAATCATAATTTCAAAGGCACCTTTTAGAAGCAGGAAAAAGTGTCTGAATCTATCAGTTTCATTATTTGTTTCAAAGTAGTCCTCCTCCGCTCAACATACCATCTAACATGCCTGCTGAAATTATTTTAAAAATAATTTAGCACAATGCAGTTTATTACTTTAAAACACTGACATCATTTTTTTCCACTGTATTATGCAGCTATATTTTGACATTTTAGACTTATCTCCAGTTTATGTCTGAGAACTGTTTAATTCAGAGCTACACTCCTCATCCTTGCTAGGAATTGTATAGATCTCTAAATATTCAGTAGTTTCCTTGGTCGTAAAAACGCTGAACAAATGGATAAAACCAATTGCCAATAAACACAATGCAAATGTGTACATTAAAATGCAATGAAACTGGATTAATTAAATCCACATTGCATCTGGATTTACATGTAATACAAAACAAAATTAAATGCAGCTCAAGAGCTTCCTATTACTTTAAAATGAGTGTGATCAAAAGCGAGTTCATTTACCTGCGTGGGCTCAGGGTCAGGAACTGTGCTAGTCAATAAAAACATCCACAATCTAGATAAGCTAGATTTGACCCACAAATCAAGGTTATGAATTTGGCATTTCGTGTCATTTAAAATCTAATGTAAAATTGCATCTCCCTGCTAACAAAACAGATGGTATTAGGCCTTCTTTTTGGCATTGGGTTTTGGTACCTGTCCAAAAAATCTTCTTGACATCCTTTAAATGCAGCTATTTAACCACCTGTCACTTTGCTTTAGATGCCCATTGAATTTCTGACAGGAAAAACATTATTTTGTCTACACATTATTTCATGACACAAGAAACGTAGCACATATACAGCAAAGTTTGCACATTGTGTGAAAATCTATTTAAAAAAAGAGGAGAGCTGTTACATGCTACTAAGGCAATTACTCCATAATTAATGTCATTGATAGGATACAACATACCAGAAACCCAAATATAACAAAACAAAACAAGCTCAAACATGACAGAGAAGCATTAAGGATGCTCACACATCAACTTAGACTGTTCTTCTGCCCAAGTGAAAATATCTGCTCCTCTTTGGTCAAATACCAAACTGGCTGATGCTTATAAGCAAATCATTTTCCCCCCAAAATCTCTGTTAACATGCATAATGCTGAAGACAAAAGGTCCCAACACTGTCAGATATATCAGCAAGTTTCTTCTCATGTTCAAGGTGATACAAGTGCTTCGATACCTTGATACCTGAAACCCAGGCTCCGTGCTTCCTCCTAACCTTTAGGGTATTGCCCAAATGGAGTTGCAGGTAGGTGGAACCCCTTAGATCCTCACCTGACTTTCTTTTTATGAAATGAAAATATAACAAAGCTCAAGTTTAGCACCATTTCATGGAGGCTAAATGTAGCAAACACAGCTTCACCGATTACCTAGTTGTTTAACTCTGTGAAGAGGTTTGGCAGCAAATGTCAAAAACCTCAGAGGAGCAGCCCAGGTCTTCGCGAGGTGAAGACGACACGCACCGGCAGAGCTCCAGATGGCCGGCCTGGCGTCGCAGGGAGATGGCAGCGGTGCTTGGAGGCACGAGCGTTCACGTGAGGCCTCCTTTTTCTGAGTTTTCCCAGTAAATCTGTTCTTTGGGGCAACATCAACACAAGGGCTTGAGAATGACAGCTGATGGTTTGCAGAGCCAGCTCAGGACTGTGTCAATAGTCTCTGCTTCAGAGTGCCATGGCAAGCTGGTCTCAGTTTAGGAAATACGTGATGTAGCAGGAGGAGGATATTTTATGGTTTGTTAGCAGACCTGTCCTCTCAAAGATCATATGTACTGTTTCTGCTGGCCAGAAGGTTCAACATGCGAGGTGAAATCCTTTCATTAACAAAGGCAGAGAGCGCCCTGTCCTTAACCTCACCTCCTTAGACCTACACCAAAAGACACTCCTGATTTTTCAAAGTGTCAAGTGACCGGCAGACCCCCTCCTCCAAGATGGATTTGACTTTGGAGATTATTTGACTGTTTGGCTGCCTGGCATCCTTGTTTCACAGGGAAGTGTAACAGCTTGCCCTCCTTCCTAGTGCTGCTACATGGGAGGAGAAGACTATCTGAATGGTATGTGCTTCCTTGAACCTGACCTGGCCAGTGAGGCTCATGCAAATTTGGGGCAGCAAGGTAAGGGTGGCTACATAAAAGAGAGGAGTGTGCACTCTGGGGAGGAGTGAGGACCTGGGGTTGTTCCGAGATGAGGACCGGACCCATCTCAGGGGGGGTTGAGCCAGTGCTGCCTCAGCTCTCACCTCAGCACGCTGGCATGGTTGAGCACCGGCACACCTCCAGGAAAATGGAAGCTTTCCATAGGCAAACCGTAAGCAAAGAAGTGGGTTATGTCCTGGAGCATAAGTACAGGCGTTGTCATGCACAGATTGAGTTTTGCAAGTTTTACCCCAAAGAAAAAGAGAAGGCCTGCAGGAATAGAGAGAAGCAAGCTTGCTCTGCCACCGACTGGGCAAGGTGTCACGGGATGACCCAAGAGTTTGAGGAGATGATGCTCAACTCTGCCAGCGACACGCTGGCCAAGAGCAACGAGCCTATAATGCAGCCCACAAATCCAGTCAAAGACCTTCCCCTTCACCAAGGCAGGCACGCCAAGGTCCATGTTCCCTCCTTGATCACCAATCACCCGATGGAGGTATTTTTTCCTACATGAGGAATCAGTAAATTCTCACGGCTTCCCACCTTTCACCCATGTGAACAGGGTGGGAGTCACCCCCGTGGGCTGCCATTAGCCCAGTATCCCGTCCTCGGCGAGGCGGAGCTCGGAGCCACTCGATTTTGCACGCGTGGGACACTTAGTGAATAAGGTTTCTGTAACTAAGTGTTACAAAAAACATTCGAAACAATTTGTCAGGGTCGTGTGCCACTTGTATAATAGAGGAGATTAATCCCAGGTGCCTCCCTGGCCACTGGCAGGAGTATTACGCCAGAGATGAATTTGGCTTCGTATCTTTAATTTTACTGTGCAGTTGCTGAGAAGAAGTATTGCTTTTATTTCAAGGATGTCACATACTGTGACCAAGTTTAACAGTTTCTTCAGTATTCTTCCTCCTAAAGTAAAGGAGTCATTTCTTATAACTATGCTTTGAATGAATGTCTCAGGCTTATGCTCTGAAAGTGATGCAATTGAATCATCTCGCTGGTTCATTTTGAGGGGTGAAGCCAACGCTCCCCTCCTCTACCCAGAAAATTAATCTTTCTGAGAGCATCTCTCAGGCTCTTCAATGCAGCAGAGAGTGATTTTTGTTTTATAAATGATCTCCTGAGCCTGCAATAGTTGGCTTCTTTCTCTAAACTTATTCACAATATTTCAGTGGTTTGAGGGAGCTCCTGTGCTCACCCTCAGCCCACTAAGAAGATTGGCAGCTGATCTTCAAAATGAATTTTTTTTTTTTAAACTGGTTTCATGTGGCTCTGCTTTGTGCCCAGGTGACAAGAAAAAAATATCTATTGTGAGATTTGCCAATTGATCTAGGATTAAATGTCAAAATTCATTTTAGCTCAGTTTCATTGCTGCAATTTTTTCTAATGTTTCCAAGCCTCTGCTTTTGCTTTCACCTGACATATCATTGCTGGGCATTTTGTGGCAGGGTGGGAATTTCGCAGGGTAGCCTCTGCTCTGAAGTTAGGTACACGTACTACACTTTAAAAATGTTTTTGCATGTATTCCCACGCATGAAGACACACTGCACCCCTACTTGACAACTCAAAATATTATCGCCTTAAGAATCAAGGCTAAAATTACATTCCAGCTTCCGCTTGCTATATATATTATACTTTCCTAGTGACAGAGAGTTACCTTTTTAAAAACAAAAATGTTAATGAACCTGGAGATTATCAGTGGTTTCTAGCTATTTCAGCCTGACCTGGGATGACTCCTGCTTCTTCAGATGGTTTATCATCATCCTTGCAGGGCTAATGGAGTGAGGGAGAAGAGAGGTTTGACACAAGTCTAACATTAGGCATTTGTAATGCCATGGCTAAAGCATTTGAGAGTCTGAAGCTTTGAACATGAAGAGAAGCTCTGACTCCCCGGGCTTTTGGCAGCCTTCCTCCACGGTTTCTGCTGCCCATGGAAATGCCGGTCGGTGTTATTAGCTGAGCCGGACAAATAATGGATTTTCATTTCAGTGGCAGAACTAAAGACTCCAGCAATGCCAGGGAGGGTGCGGGGAATTATCATGGGTTAACCCCCAAACATCCTCCATCTGAAACAAAGCTTTCAGCCAAGTGTCAAGTTACTTCCTGCCCTCTATATCTTCAGATAATTACATTAGTCAGGAAACAGGGGCCTTCTTTTAAGTGAAAACTGAAAATGTTTCATTTTTTAAAATGTTGAAATGAGATATTTTGAATGTTTTCAATCTCTTCCCCCTTCCTCTCTTTCTTTTGCAGAAAGAAGTTGCAAAATTAATACAAATCACAAATTGTTTAACCCTGGTAAATTCAGTTTTCACCAAAAAGATACCTCCTCCCAGCAATGTCCAAGGACGAGCCCTGTCTGCTTCAGGTCCAGCTGCAGAGACCTTGGTTCTCAGCTCTGAACACCCTGGTAAAATACCCCAGACCACAACCCACACTCTTCCTCCTTTTAGGCTCCACCCCTGTTCTTCCTCCCCCGATGCCCTTTCTGCCCTGATAGTCCCTCAGTGCCCTTTTCGCCATTGTGCCTTTTAGTCCTGCTTCCTCTCCTTGGTCTTCTGGGCTTGAGTTTCGCCTTGGCCAGCTTGTCTCCATGGCTATAGAAGATCTCCCCCCCACGTAAAAGCAGCAAGTATCACAAGACTTGGCAAAGTTTCTTTTTCTAAGTTTCCTATGTTCTGCAGGCTTATTAGGAAACTTGTACAACATAGATGTTGTACAGCTTCTTCCATGCTAGGTTTTTGCTTTGACTCTCAAAAAACTTCATCCCAGATTCTGCCATTTTACCACTATTTTCCTCTATACAGTTAAACCAGCCAGAAACCCAGTCCCTCAGCAAGGCAAACAACATGAAATCAGCATGACCTATGCAGGCTGAGCCACTCAGCACATGCTCCGCATCAAACAAAAATAGAACTTTCAAAAAGCCAAACCCCACCGCTCTACAGCTCGTGTTCTGACCACTTCAACTTCCAGAAGAGTTTGCCCTGAGACATGGCATGGGAAGTGTCCAGAGAGATGTCCTCTGGGGGAAGTTAGACTGTGGATGATGAAAATCAGACTTTTAGAGGGAAGTCAAGTTAAATTTAAATGAGCAATGGCTCCCATTCAGCAGCACACATGTGCTCGTTGGCACACAGGCATGCACCCAAACTCAGTCCACACTGAGGATCTGAAACATCCACCCCTTCCTTGTCCCACAGCTGCTGGAGGACTTTGTACATGAATGCATCAGGGTAAAGAAGGATTTACCCCATCCTGATATTCCAGGGGGAATTTCAGGGGATCCTACGTTACACCGACACAACAGCCATTCACCATCCCACTGGGCAGGGAAACAAGGCTCCGGAGGTTTGCCTCAGAGTGAAGTGCCCTGGGAGCACAGGCTGTGCTGGTTGCTGCTCACTCTCTGCATCCAAGGAGTCTTTGGAGAAAGTAAGACTTTCGCCACAGAGGATCACCTTAATAAAATGCCAGTGAAACACAATAATTCATTATGGTCATGAGCTAGGGAGAGGGATTCTCTACAAAATAAGTTTTAATGGCTAATTATTTTTTTTAAAGCAGATAAAATATTTTCTGCAAGTTAAATAAAAAAAAACAAAAAAAGCCAAAACCAAACCTGGAGCATTTTTTTCCTGAGGATGCATTACAGCCTTCACTGATGGGCCCTGGGTTGGCTGAGCCCCCCAGCTGGCTGGACTGTCATGCCATGTCCCAGGCCACTGCAGACCGAGCACCGTGATGCAGAGCAGAGCCCACATCTCCCGGAAATTCATGTTTTCCCCTGAAAGGGGAGAGTCTCGAGATTTCAAACAAACCTTTGCCAGCTGACTGTGCAACTAAAGAAAACACTGATGTAATTCAATGAACAATGAGGAACCCAAACTTAGCACAATGATCATTCTGGCTTTGTTTTCGATTTCAGCAGCTCTGCACAACATTGATTACATTCAGAGGGGCCACGTTTGCAGAAACCAAGGTCTGCAAGGGAGCGCATTCTTCGCTTGTGTTAAGAATACACCCCTGCTCCATGTGAATCCAGGCACGAGCAGACTTTAACATGGTGAAACCCACTTGCACAGCGCAATTAAATCACGTTTGAGTGCGTGCAACAGCTCTGCTTATTCCCCTTGCCCCTTTCTTCACAAATGCAGCCCTGAATGAAGTCCAAGGCTGATTGGTTTGGAGGCAGAGCTGTGATTCTTGAGGTCTGTGGGAGCTGGAAGTCATGGATAAGTCTACTCCATCCACTGCTGCAGAATGAAATTATAGTAGTGAAGTCATCCATGGCCTGGGCTTCTAGAGTACCCACTTCATCCAGCTCTGGACTTCACTCAGTCTGGTTGATAACATGCATTTCAGTATTTCTGCAAGCAGCACCCTTCAGCATAAAAGTCCTTACACTCCTCAAAGGCAGGCAGTGAGCAGCTCTGTGCAAGAACAAGCACATCATGGTGGCACTCATAGGCATAAACTGCTTTATTTCAACGCTGCTGAGCATGGCCGCAAACACTGGCCACTAAACCCATACTAAAACCAAGTAAACAAAGAAAACCCAGCAAACTCGGTCTTCTCTGAGTCTTTGAATTTAGTACACGTATGTTTGGGTTTTTGTTGGTTTTTTTTTCTGCAAGAAATTATCCCTCTCAGATTTTAAATGAGGGCTAAAATGAGCCAATAGCATATCTTTAAACAACAATGAAATCCCTGCGTGAGTTTCTTTTCCCTGGCTAGTAAGGCAGGGATCCCAGTCTTGCCAGCTATTAATTGTGCTATTTCAGATGCTTGTGTAAGTACCAGCCTTTCAACATACTGAAGACATGGCAAAAGAGGGTATGAGAATGATGGAAAAAAATCTATAATTTTTTTTTTAATATTTAATTCCAGTGAGATTTTTTCCCCCTGGTAATCTTGCTCTGTCTTTCAGCTGAATGTAAGTTTCTAAGATCGCTGGGAGAGGCAAACAACACACTCGCACTGTGGGCTCCTAGCAAGTGTCATGGGCTAAAAGAAGGTTGCCTTGTAGAGCTGGATAATTAGTTTTGTGATGGGAAACAAAGGACAGGAACAAATGGATGGTCTCACCTGAGCACGGAGATTGCCAGTGGAGCCCTGTGGGGACGTGGGCTGGGGCCTGTGCAGTTCAGCCTGTTCATCAGTGATCTGGAAAGGAGAGCAATTAGCACAATGAAGATGTTTGCAGATAATGCAAAGTATTCACATATTTTCTTAGACCAGCTTTGCTGCTGGAGGAAAGGTATTGTGGAACAGCTGCCCAAATAACTGGGCAAGATGCAGTCGCAGGGGGAATTCAGTGGCAAGAAATGCAATCTACTGCAAATGAGAGAGCAGCAACACCAGCCTCCCATTAGAGCTGTGGCTGTGTACGTCACATATGCTGCTCAGGCATGATCTCACAGTCATGCAGGCAGTTCTTCAAAAACATCAGTAGCTCAGCAATCAGGGATGGTCAAAAATGTAACGAGAATGACGGCAATCGTCAGATGAAACACCGAACAGAAAAAGTCATTTTGCCAGTGTATAAATTCCTGCTGTAACATCTTCTTAAATATTGCAAGCAGTCCTAATGATCCCCTTTCAGAAAGGATATTGGAGAACTGGAAAATTTATAAAGACAAGTTTAAAGTGTCGGAGTTGTGAGTTGCTTCCATAGGAGCAGCTACTAATAGGATAGGTAAAGACAAGAATTTTAGCTTGGAGAAGAGACCATTGAGGGAGTTCTGATACAGGCTCCTAAAATCATGAGCAGCATGGAGAAGGATGCTCAGAAACAACCATTTATTATCTCTTGTAATGGAAAAAAACAGTGGGACCCATATTAAACCATCCCAAAAGAAGTAGCTGTCCACCCCACAGGAAATTAAATTGTGGAACTCATTGCCATAGGGTGCTGTGGGACTAAACATATAGGTGGGTTTAAAAGGGACAAATTCTTGAAAGCAATTAGTTGTGATGACCTGAATATATAACACCAGGCACTCTACATTCATATTTTCCTAAATCTGAGATAATACTGGGGAAGTGGCTTTCAATACAGGCTTTGTCTCTTTTACACTTTCCTTAAGCAGCCATTACTGGAGATAGGATATTAGGCTATATGGATATTTAGGAAACATTTATGGCTTTAAAATCATGGGACCAATAGAAAGAATTTTGCTGATATGGGCCCTGTCCTCAGAAAGTGAATATGAGGCAATATTCACTTCAGCAAGTTCTGGCTTCAATCTGACAAGTAAACGGAAGGTGAGTGTTGAATGTGGGAAACTTCTGTAAAAACTACAAATTTTATTGTTATTAATAAATGTGGTGGTTGTCAATAACATATTTGAGGAATATTTGCATTAGCCTGGTGACAGAGCTGACCCAATAACATATAAAAATTATTTATGCTCTGATTTATTCACTAAGTAGCAACAAGATCATGAAGAAACATTCCAGCCGCACAGATCAGGCAAAGCCCCAAGAACAGTGTTTTCCCTACACATTGCACTTTTGCAAGTACTGGGCCAAAGGTCTCTCCTGTGCAGGAGTTTGTATGTATCAGTTTAGGTAGAAGCAGAGTTTGCATTACTTTGCAAAGTCATGCCTTCATGCCTCTCATTTTGCTGAGCATACCCAAAGTGGGAGTCTTGGCCATGGACAAAGACCGACAGATTTTACCAAGGTTCAGGTTATGTCCTGAATTGAGCACCACTGTTGTGGGAAGCCTCTCCTCTCTACATCAGCAGATTTGGTACGTTTGTTTCTTTAAATATGTCAATAATACCTTAATTTAAAACCTGCAAACAAGATCATTTCCCCTTATTTATTGAGGGACAACTTAAACGCTTGTGTTGAACATGTTGAAGCAGGCATGGCTCAAGGTGTAAATTCTTTGTTCAGAGCTGCACAGCATTTACTCTGTGTTAATCCTGATATGCTGTCCTGAGTAATAACTGTTTGCCTTAGCAGAGAAGTGCTGGAAAGCTCATGCAAGGCAAGACCTCAGAAAGTTAAACCATTGGTAAATCTACAGGTAATTTCCTGACTGTGAGAGTTCACTATCATAAAAAAAAAAACAAAATAATGACATCTAAATTATACCTCTGATATTAAGAGCAGTTCGATGTTGCTTACAGTCTTTGAGTCTCAGAATAAACAAGGAGTAAACCAGAAGCCGCGCGAACCTCACCAGTTTTGCATTTACAGAGCTGTGGATCTGAGATGAGACTTAAGCTGGGCATGTGGAGAGATGCAGAAATCTTTAGATTTGCATATACAATATTGAGATCATGAGAATGTCACATTTAAATGCAAAACTCACGTGTCTCATGAATAAATCATGAATGGTGGCAGGACTGATTTATTCTTTTTTTTTTTTTCCTCCCTCCAATTGTCATCTACCCCCCCTCCCCACCCACTGAAGAGACACTGATCTGCAAAGCAGACAATTCCTCCTTCCCTTCCTGAGGAAGCGCATTGATAGATGAGACTTGATAAGAAGCTGAAAGCTCTTCCAAAACAAAAACATGTGCGTGTGTTTCTTGTTTATACTTGGCTAGGAAGTAAAGAAGCATCATTTCCTCCCTCTCTCTCTCTTTTTTTTCTTCTTTCTCAAGAGATACCTTAATGCCATGGCAACAGCCTTCAACCCTTTTCTTGTATGACACAACCAGATTTGGAAAAGGTTAGCTGTGTGTTGTAATCAAATCCAGGCAGGTCAATCATGTAAAGAGATGACTTCCCATGTGCCGTGGAATAATGAATGAATAGATCATATAGGTCTTCCTTCCTTCCTTCCCCTCCTTCTCCCCTCACCATTTGAAGTGCCAGGGTATTAGCATTTTGTCTCTGGTGAATAAAATTGAAATGAACAATTTCCAAAGGTTACTAGAAAATACAGATCATTGCAGAAATGGAGAAGAACTGGTGATTATAATGCCTAAGAACAAAAAAGTCTCCAGTGTGGACATGCACCTCATTGTGGCATTAATGAGTAGAGAGGTTTTATGTGCAAAACAACAACAAATAAGATGTGTCAATGCTGTGTAACACTCCCTCTCTCACAAACTAAACAGGTCCCCTTTCCTCTTGCTGCATGTGTATCATTTTCAGGCTTAAGATATCACTGCCAATTTCACGCTTTGAAAAGAGCGATTCAGATCTCATTAACATCAGGCTGGGATTGGGTTTTGTTTGGTTTTTTGATGACGCTTTCTAAAAATCAGACATTTGGGATTCATCCAAACGTTGGGAATGTATTGATTTTGACAAAATTTGCTTGAGAAAAGATGTCTCTGGTCAGTGATGAAATTTCTGATCAAAGCTGGGAACATGCAGCACAAACTATCCTGGATGAAGACAGACTTGATGAAGACACTTGAATATGGGACATAGGGGCTCCTGATGTACAGTTCTCCCCATATTTCCTCTTGAAGCATCTCCACACGGTAAATATAAAGCCTTCATTGACTTGGTGACTTTAAGCTTCACTTTCCACACCAAAGGCTGAAAGTCCTGACTAGTGACATTCAACGCCCATCGGTGCACCTCTACTGAATACTAGGTTTTACAGGAAAAGCTGCACCCAGAGGTCCTACACCAGCAGAGGCAGCCAGCAGCCCCACATTCAATTATGCAGCTGCTCTGTGCATCACTTGGGTTTAACTTCCTGGCCAGCTGGCCAGAAACATACTTGACCTAAGGTATGACATAGCTTGTAAGTGAATCTGTGCTTTTTCTGGGGTCTGAGGGTTAGTCTCTACCTTCCTCAGTGTTATTAAACATGAAAACACTAGCAAAGCACTCTTCCTTGTCCCATTGCAGGAATATTTTGGGGAATTTGGAAGGTTTTGTGGGACAGGGATGTTCCTCACTGAGCTATACAATATTCTTATTGCACGGTGTTCACCGGAGCAACTTTCAGCAACACAGTATTTTGCAAGCTTTCTACACACCTGGTATTTGTCACAGCTGTACTTTGATTTAAGAAGAGCTTTCAGTCTGGGTATTAATTTCCAGGACTATTTGCTGCTTGTGCCTGCAACATGGTGTTGCTAACATGCCGCAATTTGTAGCTGGAGTCTGGTGGGTGGAAATGTTGTCATGGTTGTAGCCATGAACGTGGCAGCAAGTGGGCAGGATCCTATAACAGTGATCCCCAGTGGTATTAATGGGCAGGTAGTGGTTTGGCACAGTCCTGCTGCACTCTGAATAGGGCCAACAAGGACTCCAGCTGCCACCGTGGCTGTTTCTGTATTGAGCAAGAAACAAGCAGCCCAAAGGCAGTGGGTTTTTCCACAGGTTATTTGCAGACACTAATTCTAGATTACTGTCCAGCAGGGAATGGAGACACAGGGCAAGGGAAAGCTGAACCCTTAGCACACCCCCTGAACTACCACTCCCTCCTTGGGTTAATACTCCTCCAGTGATATTAAAGATGCAGTGAACTCAATATTTTGTATTAATCAATGTATCCCACTCTGTATGCACAGCTCATGGTTGGTGCGTGTGTGTACACACCATCATGAATGCTTTGTTTCACCCCAGAAATGAACTGAAACAGCCAGAGCATAAACAGGGCAGACCATCCTCCCTCTGGTTCCCTTCAAAACATACATATTTAACTGAATTTGTATTATACACATACAGTTTCCTACGATTTTTGATCCAGGACTCACCAGCTGGTGATGCTGACCCAGCTATTGGCTCTAGTGAAACTATTCCAGTTTGTACCCAACAAAAAATTACACTAGGCCAGTTCATTCTATTAGACAAGACAGTTTCTTCCAAACCCTTGGACAGACCTTTTCAGATCATAACTGTAAACATACATATCCATTATTCCAATGCAAATAGCACTGAAAGACTGTTGAATTTGCAAAGACAAATGTTCAAGGCCACTCATGTGTCCTCATTCAATCTTCCTGTGATTATGTCTGATGAAGTCTGAATGCTAGGTTTTAAAACAGGGAAACTTTAAGCATCTTAAAATAGTCTTACAATAAAAATAGCTAGCAATCTTAAACCCAAGTTCAGCTACAGCTTTCTCACCTAATGGAAGTTTCCAAGACCTAGTTTTGATTAAATTTTAATTATAAAGATAGTTTTGATCTCTGGATGTTAGCTACTATAGAGAAACAATACTTAGAAGTGGAAACTTAGAATGAAGAAGTGGTCTTAGACAAGTATGAGCTACTATTTCAGGAGAAGGCCTTTTAGCTAATATGCTTTGTTCAATCTGCCGTAGGAAAATATCTATAAAAATGACAATATTAACCAATGCTTGAAATTGAAATTCATCATTTTATTTTGAATCAGCTTATCTTTCAGCACTGGATCCGGGTTCTGTGTCAGAAAAATTTTTATCGTTTCCCCTCAGCAAAGGATAAGAATGAAGAGCATAAGAGGGATTAGGATGAAACCATTGCAGGCTTGATAATGGCAGAGAGGTTTTTAAAGATTGACTTTGAAGTGAAAAATTAAACAAACCTTTAGAAAAAGATTTCTTCTTAATCAGAAATGGTGTATTTATAAGAGGCATCAAATGTAAACAACAGAAATAGCTAAATACCAGACTGAATGAATGTCATCCATCTCCAGTAACCTGGAAGCTGAGTTCATTTTTCTTAATTTACATCCTGAAACTAATGGCGGCAAAGTAGAATTGCTTGGTACTGAGCAAAGCTGGGCACTAAATGATCTAGTACCCGTGCTCCTGTCCCATCCCATCACCATCTCTAGCAGCCAGCTACAGCTTCTCCTGAGCATCCTCTTCAAAGAGGTTGCTGGAGGAAAACCTGATTTTAGTCCAATTGCCACAGGGTACCCCAAGCATTAACCAAAGCCAGGCCACAGGATGAAGAGTTTTCCACCACTGAGCAATGCTTCAAACCTGATTGGGATCAGGTGGGCACTGTAACTACATGGGGCTAAAGTCGTATCTGTTAATGTGGTATGGACTGAGGCCAGAAGCCATTTGGACAGCCAGGCTGACAGGTCCATGAACCAAGCTGCAGGGCTTGATTGGACAGACAGACAGCCTCAGTAGGTAGTGCTTTTCTGAGTGTTTTTAAGAGCCTTATAACTGGACAGCTCAATCACATGGAATTTGTTTTAATCTCTAATTAGATGCCCAAAATCCCTTGATCAGGAGAACTTTTTCCACTCTTAAATTACTTGCAAACAGTCCTAATTGTTCAGTATTAGGCTATTGTGTGACTAATAGCAGTAGCAGAGAGAACTTTGCATACTGGCTGGGGGAATTCTTCCAATACAGACACTTCAGGGAATAAATATTCCTGGTATTCTTCAGAGACCTCTTGCCTTCCATAACATTTGGCTTTTTATATTAAATAAGTTATCCCCTCAGCTCTCCACTCCCAAACTTACTGTTCCAAGCCCCCCCCCCCTTTTTTTTTTTTAAACTACGTATGCTAGCCTGATTTTCCCTTCTCTCTACTAGGCAGTCATCTGACCTTGAACCCAGAAAACATAATATAGTCCCAGAACAACAGAAAGTCAATAGCTTTCACCTACCTAGTATCCAAGAGAAAGAATCACACATATCTGACAAAGCTGGATAATTAGCCCCTTTAACACTGTATATTTTTTTCCCACTTTCAAAACACTGTTCAATAAAACACCTTATCCCACTATGTGGGCTCTATACTGTAACTCTCATTCACAGCATCTCTTCAGTGCTCATGACTTTAGCCAGGGCTGGCTGCCCATGGCTGTTAAATAGCAGCCCAGTGCTCCCCAGCAGCAGGTGAGCCCGGGCTCACAGGTGAAAGTTTTGAGTAATACAATGATAAAAGCTACTAAAAAACCCTTCTTGCTGTTTGCTTCCTATTCTTTCCTGTGCTTAGTCATCCATTACCTTTTCACTTCAGTTTGGTGCTTTTAGGAACTACTCTATGTGATGAACAGTTTAGTCCCTTGTACCTAATTAAAAAGATTTGTCATTTCAGCTGTATTACTTTTTCCTTTTTATCCCCACTTAGTACGAACAGTTGCTCCCTTTGGCTGGAGGGAGTAGTACTGGGTGCGGGCAACATCAAAGTTAGTAGGCATAGGAAAGCACTTAAACACACTTAAAATTAAGGTTGTGTTTAAATCACGCTGATTTCAAGAAATTCTATCATGAAAATTAGGTTCCATATAGGATTGTTATCCTGAATATGAGATCTAATAGGTATGACACGGGAGAAGCTGATCCTTTGTTTCTAGAAATATTCTAAGAATGAACATCACCCATGTTTAAATACCAGATACCTCTTGAATTGTTCCAGCCATGGTCTTAGGCACAGTGTAGGAGTCCTTTCCCGTTGCAGTTTGGCCTTTCCCATAGCTGAAGATAGTTTTAATTTATTTTCCTGAATTTTAACGTACCAAATCCCTATTCAGCTTTAGAAGTAATTATTATGTCAAAGCATAAGGTATTTTGAGACCTACTAACAGATGCTCGGCTGTTATTTCATATCCACCTACAGCACCGAAGCCTCTTAGGCATTAATGAGTACTGTCTCTGAAGGGGACTTACAAGCAGCCATGTGGGAAGGAAACAATTTCCTAGGCTTGATCTCTCAATAAATGCAAAAATCATCCCTGATATCTACTCCTCCCTTTGGGTTGGCTTCATTCCCCTCTCATTTCCAAAGGATCACTACATCAAAGATGTAAGAGAAGATCCAAACTAGAAGTAGTCATTTCAAATTCAAGTCTAGGACAAATGAGCAGGATTTCCAGCAAAGTTAATGACAGCAGTAACCACAGACACCAAAGATGCTGCTGAGCCTCGTGCTCCAGGGAGCTCTGAGTCTTTTCGTATCCACTGCAGCAGGGTGGATGGAGATATTTATGTGACTGTGTTTGTGCTCTTCTCCAGTTCTTTGATTTGTTTAGCAAACTCTGGTTTTCCCATGGTTCCTCCAACCAAAGATATCTGCTGATTGCAAGGTGCCCTTGTGGGACCAGCACTGATGTCATGACTTGTGGGCGCTGGAGGGTTAGGCCATCTTTACTTGGAGCTGAGATCATAAAATGGTGTAATTCCCTCCTGTGGTTACTTCAGTGCAAGTCTCTGTGCAGTCACTGGCGAGGAATCTAGGTCCCTTCTCAGGATGCAACAACTGCATTTTAATTGAATTAAGCTATGTCAAAGTAATCCCGCCATCCTATAATCACACTCCAGTCCTGCCCTGAAATAGCTCACGGAGTGATTTACAACTCATGCTCCCAAGTAGAAAGGACAAAAATTAATTTCTCCCTCATTTACAGGCTGAAAAGTTTTGATACTTGAATTTTTCAGAAGTGATTTTCTACATTCAAAAATTGCTGACAGTGAAGAGTCAGGTGAAGAATGGGACATGGAAATTCACACCGATTGCAGACCCCCTTAACCTCCTGCAACAATTTTTGCTTCCTAACGCTCTGAGAAGGTCACAGCTCAAGCTTAGTTTTCCTTTCATTTGCACCTGTTACATTGATCTTAATTTTCCTTGTGTTTGCGATCACAGAGAGTGATGCTTTACCGCAGTCCTGCAAATGCAGATCATTTTGCCTAAAGGCCACCTGACTGGCGCCAATTTATTTGGGAGCAGAGGGAAAGACGAAGGCAGATGAAGTGTCCTTGTTTGCTTGTGTCTCTTTTGATTGCTTTCAAAGCAGCTGCTAGATCCTCTGTGATGTGCCACGTTTCCCTTCTCTGCTGAAGGATGCAGGTTTGTGCCCTTTACAACTAACTCCTGTGACCCTAACTTCCCACCTACCCTTGGTGATCTCCAAAACTCGCTCCTTCAGAGCACAGTACTTATGCATTTCACCTGCCCCATCTGGAATCTGTCAACCAGCTCCTCTTGGTAAACAGGGTTATGAAGCAGGAGAGGAGCCAGGATGCTTCTGCCCTGACTTCTCAGTGGGTCGCCTTTCCCTGATGCTACCTGTACCCTGAGCGTGGTGTTCCCTGCACTCACTTGGCAAAAGGCTGAGCGGTCTGAGAAAGAGCTGCAGTAAACCCTGGGGGAACATGGGGCCAGCTCCACAGTTTCTGAGCAAGTGCATCATGGGCGTCAGGTAGGACTGGGAGCTGTTAAATTTACCTGCCAATCCTGTTTCTTATAAATTTGCAACCACACCTCTGGCCTTCATTTCCATGTGTGCGTTTACAAGAGAAGTTCATTCCAGAAGTAACTAAATCCCCATGCATCAAATGCTGCCCGGTGGATGGGGCTGACCTCAAATCACACCCAAAGCAAACCAGGGTCACTCTGCCCATCTCCCCTGATTGTCTCCTTACTGGTGAATGACTGTCATGCTGAGGTGACACAAACATGGTGGTGGGAGAGAGCGCTGGGGAGGTACCAGAGGGCTTTTTGGATGACCTTACCATGGGGGACATGTCACCCACCTCTACAAGGAGGTGTTATGGTACCCTGAGGCCATCATCCCCTCTGCTGTGGCTGAGCGGAGGGGATCTATGCTGCCCTCGAGACTCCTTAGCATCAGTGCTGGGTCACCCTCCTCAGCCTTGACAGCCAAAGCGGCTCTGTCAGACATTTCGGTTCAATGGGGTTGATAAGGCAAATGATATCAGGCTACATTTTTCTTCTAGTTGGAGAAAGTGCCTGGATTCGACTCCCTTCTGTGTGCCTGTTTGCCCACAGAAATAAGGCAATTGTGATTTATCTCATCTTTAATGTTCTTTCTGCTGAGGATTTCAATCTGATTATCCCAGAACTTTGGCCAACCACTTCTAGCCTGGATCCTTGGCCTTCTTCTTTCATGAAAGGCTGCTTCTAGCTCTTTGGCCTAGTTTTAACCCTCAAAGATAATCTCTCTGCAGCACTTGGTAAATTGCCAGCAGGATTAAAATCTGCCAGGGTTATTTACTCTCTTAATGAAGTGCAATATACCCAAGTATATCAGCGCTAATTAACACCCCATCCGCAACATCTCTCCTTAGCTCTGATAATTATGAAAAAAATCCACAGTCTCCCAGTCACCCTGGCCATTAGAGAGGAAACGAATTTCGGTAGTTTTTCAGTTTTATTACTGCAAATAGAGCTCTTCCCAAACTTCATGCTGGCTCATTCCGCCTTCTCTAAGCTGAATTGTTGCCAGGAGTTGTCTGACACTTTTAAATTTTATTTAGTTTTGGCTGAAATGGGATGTGGATGAGGACTGGAAACTCAGCACGCCCTCATGGAAACTGCAGGGTGGCATGGGCATGGCAGGGCAGCAGCGGTCGCTCCTGCCAGTGGGCACTCCCAGGGAAGAGCTCCTGAAAGGTAGCTGCTGTAATTTGTTCAAGGGAAGCAGGGTTGTGCCCAGGTATCAATCCTGTCTCTTGTACCAATTCCCCAGTGAAGCCCCCTCGGGAAGTTTTGTTTTCATAGCCTCATTTCTAGATCTGCATTTCTTACGGTTTTTTTGGAAGGATTGCCAGGAGCTGAGCTTGCCCCCTGTTATCTCCTGTGCAAAGAGGAGCTCTGGTGGGAGCACAGCAGGCATTTCTCAGCCTCTCCGGGGACAGAAGCTGGGTCACCCCCCTCTGCAAGTGTGCCCTGTGCACACATATCCACCAGCCTGTGCTTTGAATAGGACTGAGTCCATTTCACCCAGCCTGCAAATCCCTCCTACCGAGGAATACATCTGGCAAGCAAGCAGTGATACCAGAAAGGGGCACTGAAGTCAGAAAAAAAGGCAAACCCTGTTATTTGAGGAAGAAAACAGGTTTGAGGAAGTCATCATGTAGACATCAGGGCTGACTTTGGTTTCCAGTGCACCTTAGCAGTCCTTGGTGCAGGGTTGTTGTGGGTGAAACAAGTCTGACAGGGATCCTGGAAAAGGACTCCAAGGATGCTTTGACAAAGACTGGAAAGCCTGTCTTAACTTTTCACTGTCACAGCTGCTGATGGAACACTAATATATTCCTAATTCAGAAGAGAATAACTCCAAATAAGCACTGTAGCATCTCAGAAGCCCTCATCTATGCTAGATTACGTCAAGGGCTCTTGAATTAAACAAATCTGAAGTTTCTAGGCCAAGCCATTTTTTAGATATGACATGAAAAAGCATTAGGAGATGCTTCAAACACTCTGAATTACATTTATTTTCCCTAAGACCCATGTCTCAGAAATGGATTGTCTGTTACACCTCAGGTTTTGCCAAAAACAGTCCTCCCCTGGCTATGCACCACATCCATGCAGTCTGATGATGTGCCCGGCCTTTTTATGTGACTCCAGCAGCAGGGCCAAACCCAGCCATTGGAAAGCTCATTATAAACTTCTTCACAGGGAATGGTGAGAAGTGGGAGAGTCAGTCTCCATCAAAACCCCAGCCCTTTGTCCTGAGCCAGGACAGAGCTAACAGCTTCTCACTTGCTGGCTGCACTGCCAGCTTTTCCCCCTAGCATTTTGATAAATAATAACTGCATTGCGCATGTACTGGGTTTTCTCCTTGGTACTCAACCTGCTACCATTAGATTAAACAGAGGTTAAGATAATTGTGTAGAGGTGGAGGGAGGAGTGCGTGGACCCAACCCTACCTGCCAGAAGAGGTCATGTCATTAAGGAATTGAGCAGGAATTGAGGCTTCTCAGCATTTTGCGAGAACAGATACTTGTGTCCTTATAGAAGAAGAGGATGTTGCTGCTAAGATGTCTAAAAAAGAAGCTGCACCTCGCATTTCTGATGACCTCCCTCCAAGGAAGCGTTTAGGGAGGTAGGTGAAAGCAGAGACATTAGTAAAGTACCCATGTTCCCTTGCACTTATTTCTTCTCCACTAGTGAACTGCTGGCAGAGCCCCAAAATCTGCTGTCACAAAGGAAAACAGAGGCATACAGAGAAAAAGTCTTACTGGGTCCATCAATGACCTCTCAGCACAAGGAAGGGCACACTCCAGATTTATCCATTGCGCTGGGAGTGCTCCATGCCTTAGCACCAACAGTGATGGAGCTAGACTGATTCCTCGAGCAAATCAGTTGTTGAAGGCTGAGAAAGAGGAGAAATGATGCTATGGGCTTCAAAATAGCATTAATTGTTTCTCTGCTTGTGAGGTGATTTTCAGCTACTGTCTAATCCAGAATACGTAGGAGACGGGAGGGAAAGCGGGTGGTTAAAGAGGACCTGGAAGAGTTGAAGATCATGGCTGAGGGAGAGCAACTCAGTCCCTTGGGGATTTTCAGTAGGATGTCTCCGCCATTTGGGCTGAAACAAGATGGGAGGATGAGGAGTGCCCTGCAATGGCCCTGGGCCTGCTTCTGAGTGATCCTTTCAGAAAGCAGCTGGTGGCCACCTGCAAGTGACCTCCCTGCTGGGACGTGGAGGTGCCATCACGAAGTGCCTTAGAGCCCTGCCAGTCCTGGGGACACTAGCAGGTCCCTTGGAAGACCGTGCAATGTGTACCGAGGCTGGGACAGAGGCAACCCTGAAACTCAGGGAGGAAGTTGTAGCTGAATACGAAATGGGCTTTTATGGGCAAGGTCTCACTGTGTGTTTCTGCCAGCTTGGCCTGGGCTCGCTGCGGACAAATTCACTGCAAAGGACTGTCTGGAAAAAGATTCTGGCACCTGCATGGGAGATGGGTTTTGCTGAGTGGTTCATCTTCACGAGAGAAGAGGTAACAAGGTGCCTGCAGAGCCCAATGGACCAAGCAGTTGGCAAGTGCCTGTGCATCCATCTTCAAGGTAACGTCTTTCTTCCTCCTGCCCTGAAGCATGACAAATCAACCTTAGGAGCCTTTCATGACACTTGCCCACATTTTGTTCATCTCCCGGGAGACCTTGGTGCACTACAGCCTCAGCCAGGATAACTGATCTGAGGGATAATGGCCTCTGATTTCAGTGGAGTGTTGAAATGCAGTCTTCTCCAGTAACTTGGGATCTGCAGTTCCACATCTCTTCTCCTACTCAAGCACGTTTGCATCAGAGCACTGCGGGAGATCTGGACAGCTCTCCCAAAGCACCTCCTGGGGCAAGTGCATGCCCAGGCTGAGCCTGTGCAAAGGACACTGCGAGGAAGAGGTACTGGGTGGACAAGGCAGCCAGAGAGACCGAGGGAAAGCTGCAGATCCCCCAGCACAACTGTGCTGCGCTTGTCCCAGGGTGACAAGCACATGCCAAGCTTCTGGCAGGGGCCACATGGTTGGAAGCCATGGTTATTTAACTGAACTTCAGCCTGGCTATTTATGGTCAGAAATCATATCCAGAATCCAGGCTACAAAAGTGTTTAAGTGCTCTTTGGGAATCTTCCAAGAAATGTCAGAAAATTCTGATTAGTCAAAATCAAGATTTTTCATGGGAGCATACCAGGCTGTTCAGCGGCAGCATGTAAGGAATTTCTGATGGAAAGCAGAGACAGGCAGTGGCAGAGCAGGCAGCTGCCCACAGGAGAGAAGCTTCTCCAGGCCAGGGAGGACCCCAACTTTGGAGCAGTGGTCTTTTTGCTCCCTGGGAACAGCCTCCACTGGTTTCTATTGTTGTTCAATGCCAGCCCTGAGAAAAGTTTGCCATAAAAGCTCCATTAGAGAGGTGCGTTTGAGGATCATGCCCTTGGAGAACTGCTCCTGCCTCACATCAGACCTGCTGCAGAAGGCTAGGTGGAGAAAATGAAATATGAAAATGAAATATGAAAATGAAATATTAAATTCAGCTGCGCTGTGAATGTTAGCAAAAGGCTGCAGCTCGAGGAGAGGTGCTGCAAGACATCCCTCCATTGGAACCCTAAGGATTCAAAAATTGTGAGTCATATATCCCCAAATTGGGTCTCTGCCTTACAGAAACAATCTATATGTATTTATGTATATCTCTGTGTGAATAAGGGATGGGGAGGTGTTTTTAATTTGTTTTCTGAATTTTGAAGACTGTAATTTTAATCTTTTCTCTGCAATGCTGAGGCTTGGGTTTATTTCTTTTTCTTTTTTTTTTATTGGTGGATGACACTGCTGGGCAGTTACCAGCTCCAGGAGCCATAGATTCTGAGGGACAACTGTAATGAAGCAGTACCATTGGATATTATTAGCAAACACATAACCAACGTGTGATTTCATCTGAGGTAGAGCCTCCAAACATATTCCAAGTCAGGTGTATAAATAAGGTGTCTGTGAAAAACTTTGTGGAGGAGAAGGGTTGAATTTCTCCTTTCCTTATTAAATACTTTCCCCAAATTCATCTTTCCTGACATCAGGCAGCTGGGTAGTAGGGAGCTTGGCTGGGTTGGGACCTCAGTCCAGGCTGGATGCCCAGGCCAGGTGAGGTACCTGCACCATCTCAGCAGTCGGTAGAGAGGAGGAGCTGTAAGGGGAAACATCTCTGGTGTGTGGTATCTTCTACCATTAGGGAGTCTTAGGCACCTATTTTAAATTAGGATCTAATCTTATGGTTAAAGTTTTATGTAAGATGATCAAAGCCTTAGATCTTTGCATTGCTGAGATATCTCCTGGAGACAGGCTTGCAGGATCTGTTGTCATTGCGGCTTCAGTTGGATCCAGCAAAAGAAAAAAGAGGCCGACAGGGAACACTGTCTCCAGCCATCGCTATATGGGTGCCAAATCCTGCAAACATGCTAAGCCTCAAGCACAAAATGTAGCATTCAGGCAGGCAAATTTGAAGTCATTCAATCAACTGGCATACGCTCGCTTGCCTATATGTTCACTTAATCCTGCTGAAATCACTGGGAATGTCCCCGTGCAAAATTAGGCCTTGAAAGGGTGTTTTGCAATGAAGTTTTAGCAGGGCATGCCACGCTGAAGAGCAGCCTTAGAACAGAGGTGTGCGTATAACCCCTCAGGGCTGCCAGAGCCCTGCACTATCACTGTGAGCTACCCCCCTCCCTGCTCCTCAGGTACAGATAATTACCTTACCCTAATTGCCGTCTCCTAGTCATTAGTTATGTGAGATGTTTACCCAAAAACACGAAGGCAGGGTAGGACTACTTCATCCTAGGAGAGGGTTAATCTCCCGCTGGATGCAGGATGCCCTCATGGGAATGGAATGTGTAGTGTTGGTAAGTGGTTGTGCCCCAGAAGCCTTTGAGAGCCCACTGACTACTGCATGCTAATGATTGGTATTATTAAAGAACAATTGATGGCCTGTAACCAAACAACGGAAACTAATTACTGGAAAACTTTTATTGTCCTTTAATTACTGGGCCTCTTTGTCAATTAGCAGAAGAGAGAGGGAGAGGGAAAAGAGAGAGAGAGAGACTCATTTTATAGCAACAATAAATTTTCCAAAACTACAATCATCAGTAGCTGAAAAAGCGAGTCTATTAACACACAATATTAAGTCATGATATTTACTCTAGCTGCTAAATGTAGGTGCTTTTCTTCTGAAAAAGTGCAGAGCTCTAGGAATACTAATCAGGGTTTTCTTCCTATGGCTCTGCCACTGCCTGGCATGACGGCTTTCATTTTCCAAGTAATCTTACCCCTTGACCAAAGGTTTCTTTCTGCAAGGCTCCTCCAGCAAACTGGCCCTGTGCCCACCACAAAGCACTGAAGCTCAGTGGGGCTGAGAGGGAGCGAGGGTGGACAGAGCCGGTGCCTCCGTGCCAGGCAGTTGTCGCTGGGCTGGGGAGGGACAGGGAGCTGCGAGGGGCCAGCTCACTGCTCGTCCCTGCACATCGCTTGTGAGCGCAGGTGCATGGGGGACCTGGTGCCTGATGGGGGCTTGGCTGCACGGCCCCATGTGTCAATACGTCCTGCTCCTTGCTCCTGGCTCGCTAGCACTACCCAAAAATAGTTTATTCAACTTTTTTTTTCGTTTCTCATCCACTGCCAAATAAATTATTTCTGGGCATATTGTCACGAGTAGTTAACCTTCTCTGAGGATGTTTGAACTACAGTTACCCCCAAAAATGAATCACAATTTTTTTTTTGTCATTTGGCAAATAGTGCTCACCAATATAATTTTCTCCTATTTGACTTTCTCAGATTAACTAGTTAGTGCCTCCTCCAAAGGAAGGAAGTGCTGTGGGCACCACCGCTTCTTGGGTACGATGCGAATCATGGGGAACCAGTCCCTGCTGAGCGATGCAGCCACTGCTGTGTGTGGGGCTGGGCTCCACATCCCAGATGGTCCCTCCAGGTCCCCCTTCCCATGGGGGAGTTGCGAGAGCAGAGAGGGCCACCAGACCTGACGGCACTTCTGTCAGGGATGAAATGCTTTGTACTACGCAATAATTGCCAGACTCCTAAAGCTTCAGTAATAATAACTTTCATTTGGGATGGATCTTTTCTCCCTCAGCAAGGGGATCTGGATATCTCTGAGTATTCAGGAACTTCATGAAGTTTTATGTCAGCTCTTACACGCAAGTTGGCAGAGGCAGGGACAGGTTACTGGAAGGAGTTAAATTACTCCCCAGAGTAACTGCTTTTAAAAGTAGCTTGCAAAAGAGCAAAGTACCAACCTTTTATCAGAAAACAAATATCATTCAATTCATGACAGCAAATACTGGAGATGCCTGATTTTCCCGTATGTTGGCCTGCCGAGCCCATGCCTGCAATGCCAGCCTCTGCTCTGTGTACTCAACACACTGACGACAGGAATTTGTGGCTGTGGCAGGATAAGCGGTGGGGAAGTAGCTTAGAAATTTGTCACAGCCTGTCTTATTTTATGTTACTTGAATAGGCTTGGATTTTGTGCTATCAGAGAGAATCCGGAGTAGTTCCTGCAGGTGACCTTAAAAGCGACAGTAATCTATGCTTGTTTGACACATCTATCCCTATGTGATGATGCAGAGGAATAGCTAATCCTATAAAAAGCAAGCCAAGCTACATGGGATTTCTGGAGTTTACCCATGGGGCATTTTTATTTCAGCATCGAGGGTAGGCGGCGAAGCCCCCCTCTCAAATTCCCCTCCCCTCTTCAAGGGGGCTGGGGCCGGGGCAGGATTTAGTTAAAAGACGGAGTGGTGAAGCCAGCCCTAGCAAAGGACTACAACACACAATGTCTCTCATCACAGGTGGTTTGCAAGCAACGTGTACCTGGGACTGCTCACCCAAAGATCCTCCAGAAACAGGAAGAAACAAGAAACCCAAGGGGATGAGGCCAGTTTTCTTGGCAAAGGTCCTGCGGTGGGCGGTTATCTGCAGAGCAGGGCAGGATGCGGGGATCAGCAACACCTGGCTGCACAGCCCATGGAGTAACGGAGAAGAGATCACTGCCTGTGGTGCCAGGTGGCTTTGCCCCCCCCCCCCCTTTATCCCTTCTTTTTTCCTTCTCCTTGCACATACATTGTCTATCTCCTTCCACATTTTCTTTTTTCTTTCCAGCTATTATTTTTCCTTTTTCTTTCCACTATTCGCACAACAGCCATTCTCTTCCTCTTTTGCAACTTTTTTCTTCCTCTGAAAAAAGAGGTGTAGTATCTCCCTTTGTCCTAATTTCCTGGTAGGACCGATTTCAGGGCTCCTGTTTCTGAGAATTTCTCTCCATGTTACATATGCACTTGGTACTGATAGACATGCACAACCTCTACAGGGTGGGTGACCTTATACAAGCAGGCTAGTCCTTACAGTAGTGTATTTTCTTAAGAATTGTACAAATAATGCTATCCAAAATAAGGTTTCTGCCAGGATAGGTATTTCAGTGGAAAACTGTTGTGACAGATTCTTGAAAGGTGGGAGGAATAGTAAGAAAAAGCACATACAGAGAGAGCTAGGGTTACATGGACTCTGAAAGTGTGTTTTGCCTTCACCTGCCTTGTAGCCTTTTGCTCCCTGGCTCCTCCTTCGAGGCCTGTGTCTTGCTCAGTGCTAAGAGAAGGTGCCTCCACTGGGGAAAAGGGCCTTGGTCCTCCAGGCAGATGTTGAAGCAGCCTGACAGAAAGAACTGTAATGGTAAAGCAGGCCCTAGGGCCAAGGCGTCCCATCCCCAAGGCCTTCCCTGTCCCCATCTGAGAGCTGTCTGCAGATCCTGGCACTGCCAGGAGGGCTACTGAGCAACTTAGGGCTCACTCCGTTCCTTTCTGGTTTGCTACTCCCGCCTTTCATCCAGCATTTAGCAGGAATGCATGTCAAAGCACACTACCTACAGAAACAGCACCCATGTGCCCATTTTACAGATGGGGAAACTGAGGCACAGAGGTGCAGTTTCTTCCATAGCAGATTGGGGGATCCCATTCCATCAGCTTCATCGTTGTGAGTATGGCACTGCCCATCACAACCCTTGAAGGTTTCATTTCCAACTCGTGCCTCCACCAGGTATTCAGTGTCCTGGACATGTGGCCGTGCCTCATGCAGGAGTTACTGCTAGAGCTATTCAGCACAAGCCAAGGATCTGGGAGACCTGGGACCTGTTTCCCACATTTCCTGAGAAAAGGGACATGAGTCAGGGCTTGTTTCCCTGGTAGGGGACTGTAACACCTGCTCGTGTGCCCCAGCTGGTGGGTCTGTGGAAGCACAAATCTCGGACTGAGCCGTGGTGCCTCCAGAAGCTCAGCTGAGAGCATGAGAGCTGTGGGTTGGGCACTGTACATCATCACAGGAAGAGACAGAGGCTCAAACCCTGGTCTTGAAATGCAGTGGTTGGATAGTGTTTGCTTTTAGTACCCCTAAAATACAGGGTGGTCACTGCCAGGAGTGGGGCGGACACATGAGGTACCATCTCTGTTAGGTAGCAAACAATTCAAAAAACTTGTTGCCTTCCTCTGGGGCTCTTCCTGGTGTTTTTGCTAGCAATTTTGGCAGTGAGGACCAATAGCAATCATGTACCCTGTGCCGGCCACTGCTGCTCTGGTCCCCGCTGCTGCCAGTGAGGCTCAGCACTGAAGGTGACAGCCCCACCCGCCGTGTCGCACGTCCCCTGCGCTCACCGCAGGGATGTGTGAACTTCTCAGCTTAGTTTGACCCACTTAAATGCAGGTGGTTTTCTCAAAGAGCAGGAGGAGTGATTTCCTCCTGCAGAGCTCACTGCCCCGGCTTTCCCTGGGAAAGGACGCAGTTGCGTTTTGGGGGGCTGTGCTCCCCGCTGGGAGCAGCTGGTGGGGGTGGGCAGAGGTGCAAGGAGCAGCATGAGACGCACAGAGGCACACAGCACCGCGGTCAGATGAAAGAAAAAAGGCACCTGCTTAACTCTGGTGCCGTTGTCATGATGCTCCCCCCTCTTTGACATTTTACAGAAGCCCCATCTCCTAGAGACACGTGATCACGAGAGAGGTTCAGGTTTCACTTCTAAAAACCAGATGGTTTGTGCTTCATTGTAACTTTTCTCTGCAAATAAGAACATGGCCCAACAGCTCAAAACCAGAAGGAAAATAAGAAGGAACTCCGATTAAAAATGAAAATCTTGCGACAGTTTGGCTGGTTCTGTGGTTTGGGAACCTCAGAATTTTTTAGCATTTGGGGTTGGCAGTACTCTGAAATTACAGGGAATAACTTGCCTTTTTATAGAGTCTTTCATCTGGAGGATCCCAGCCTGCTTCATCAACTAAACCCAGAAATATCGCCAGCTCATCACAGCAGCCCGTCTGTCCCATCCACTTGGAAGCGCAAGGTGAGATGGGGCTAGCAGAGCACCGCTGCCCACTGCTGAATCGGCCAGAGGCTCCCAAACAACCCTCTGCAAAGTGTGATGGGATCTTCGCTGACCACACCTGAGCAAGATTTGCTTTCAGAATTGCTGCAAAACCTGGAAGATGCAACACAGATATCGGAGGCAGGGACACTTGGGTGACACGCAGGGACTTTGCAGTGTGTGTCGCCCTTCTTTCCTGCTCCCTGCGGTCCTCACTTAAATAGCTGTTTCCAAACCAACCCATTGATGTTTTGCCTGAACTAAGAGGATATTGCATGTTTTCTCAGGCAGGCAGCAGACTTCTAGCAGCAGACTCAACTTTTAGACAAATTTGTCCCATGTGTTCACACTCACTGAGTTTGAGTGTGAAAGCTGGGGAACGGTCCGTACACTTGGATATGGATGGTGCATGTTATGGAGCTTATTTTAAACACAAGCTTCATACAATAATGAACATGATTTACTGGACTTATTTATATAAAATTAGATCATTAACTAACTAGACTACAATTTAATCTTAATTTTCACTGGAGTTTATAACTACAGGAAATTGCCAGAAACACACAAAATTCATAATTTGACATAGTTAAATGATTCAGAGCCTGGGTGGCTCCCCTCATACCGACTTGAGGTCAGTAGTTTCATGACGCATGCTTTCTACCACATCCAAGGACATGAGAAATCTCTCCAGAAAGTGGGAAAGCACAGATGTTAACCACTTCACAGAAGAAACTGGTTTCAGGTCAGCCACCAAAGGACTCTTAAAAGAAATACGTCAAACTTGGGCAAGGAAGAGCTACTCAGTGCCAAATCCCAGCACTCCACACTGAAGAGCCCTGGACCAGGGTCCAGAGCATTTTGGGATGCCAATGATGCTAATCCATCCAACAGCATGGTTCTTCATTTTAGCCAGGCTGGTTTGCTCCTGTCTCTTACAATGGTTGCAGTAGATGGTGGAGCAGGAATCCCATATAGAGTGCAATAGTACAATAGACCTGCAGTATATAATTATCATGCTGTATCTGCTTTCATATCATAGGTATTTTTAGATGTGTCAGTTTGAAATCTAGGATTTAGTGCACAGAGCCTAATGGATTGTTCTTTCTTTCTTTCTCTTTTAATGTCAACTCTCAATATGCATGAAGCAGACATAAAAGCACTTTTGTGCAGGTGCTGTGAATCTCTTAGCGCAGATGACAAGGGGAGATGGTTTTCTAGATTCATTGAGCTTCAGATGAGACAGGACTCGATGATCCAGCCTGAGCTCCTGCATAGCAATAGCTCAGGTTTCACCCACAGCCCCCTCCACGAGCCAAGCAGCTCTGCACATCCTAGGAAAGGCACAAAGGATCTCCCTTCTGCAGAGGTGGCTTGTTCCTCCCATGTGGGACCACATTCACAGTTTGCACTGCCTAGGAAGGAGAAGAGGGGGAAGTCACTCCAATTCTGTGCAGTCCTGCAAAGCTGCCTGAATTCTGCCTAGCTCCAGTTTGGCAGCATCACAACAGGAGCCAGAGCAGCCAGCCCCTGTGCAAGAGAGCCCTTGGCCAGGTGGCAGGAAGCCCTATGCAGAGAGGAGTATCTAAAATCCTCCCACCTGCCTGAGGTTGGATTTGGTCTCAGAGGCTAGAGCTGAAAGGCTGATCTACTCCAGCCTATGGGCACTGAATCCTGTCTGGAAGGCAAAATATTAGCTTGGGCTTGACGCAAGGATTGCAGCAACATGCTTGGCCGAGTGTGGTCCATACCTGCTCCTGCCAAAGGCATCGTGCATTTTGTAGCATACCCCCAGAAATGGGTGAACAAAAGCCTGCCTCAGCCCATGGGGCTCAAGTGCTCAGAGGCTGCATGGTGAGGTGCGGTGGGGGGACAGGGCTGTGGGCCATCATGGTGGGATGCAGGAAAGAGAAGGAGCAAGAGGGAGCTGCCAGGGGTAGGCTGCTCCTCCACAGCTGGCTGTGTGCATTTTATCTAGTGACCCAAGGGGAAAAAGGTAAAAAAAAAAAAAAAAAAAAAAAATTGAATTAGTTATCCTCTAACTTTGATTGTTTTACCAAAATGGCATTCCTATAGCATAGTTCTGGGTATGCTCTATCCCACTAGGTACTGTTCTCTGAGGTTTTTTTGGCAGACACACAAGAAATCCCTTGGTTTGGCAACTGATCTTGTAACAGTCTGGTTGTCTGAATTACGCAGAGGCTGCAGTCTGTCTTTTACACTACTGGTCTCCTACTGCATCTGGCCAGTGGACACAGGCTTCGGAGAGACCTGTAGAGGTATATAAGCATGGACACATGTTTACTTGGCTCACAGAGATGTCCAAAACCCATTAACATGTCATGCAGCTTAAGTTAATACACCTTGCTTTTCAGCAGAGCTTCCCTATGCCCAGCATACACTCTGCAAACATAACCCCAGAGCAGGTTCATCCATGAGGTCCAGGGACACTTTGCACGGCACGCTCCCAGGGGCAGGCACACAGAAACCAAATGGACTCATCCTGATCTACTCTTAATCAGACCAAAGACTGCCACCAGGTAGACTCCTTTTTTCGCTGTTTTACTGTTTCTCAGTTCAAACTCAAGTAGGAGTCAGGCATGCTTTTTTTTTTTCCTTTTTTTTTTTAAACCAACTCAATATCAACACAGCATCAGAGTAAATAAAGGGGCAGCTCTAACTGGCAGTTGTAGTGCCCAGCACACTGGCAATTTTTGATTGTGTGAATGATGCTTCAGGACTGTAGTAAAGGCATAACTGAGACAAAAAGAAAATCCTTCCAAGAAATTTCTGCTTATTTTAGCTGTCACTACCATATAACAGAAGCCTTTGTGGAAACCAGTAATTCATGGGAGCAGATTTTCAAAGTCCCCCTATTCATGCGTTTCAGCCCAAGGTAAACAGCTCTGTTCTGATAGTTAACCCCACCCTGTTTGAGGTTGAAGTGAAGCATTTTTTTTCCAGTATGTGGTATTTACTTAATAGCTGTTATCAAGCTATTACGAGATCCCCCTTCCACCGCCCACAGCTGTGTGCTGGAGGTGTCCCCACTGGTCCCACAGCAGAACTAGTCACCCACCCTGCAGAGAGGAGTCACTGAGCAAATAAGTAAAGAACAAGGCAATCAAAGATAAGGTGGAGATGGGGGGAGGGCGAAAATTCATATTCTCATGAAGACAACAAATGGTGGGAAAACAAACTCATTTGGAGCAAGTTTTGTGTGCGCAGGCAGACTGCACTGAAGTGCAGTTGGATATGGCACTTTCTTGCTTTGACCTGGGGAGCACTCGGGTGAATTTGTGCTCCATCACACCAGGAAGAAGCTTATCTGGGAGGTGCTGGAGCTTAAGCGAGTGAAGACAGTCCCATGAGGTCTTCCTGTGCTGTACTTCATGGTGGCAGGCTGTCCAGGCAGGCACTGTGTCTGGGAGAGCACAGGGCCCAGGGCAATGGATTTGGCAGGACCAAGCTAATGTTGTTCAGCTGCAACAGGGAGCAGAAGGTAGGTCCCAAACCCACCACCCTGCACCTGGGGTCTGGACCCATCTCCACACCTCACCACTTACAGCCCTACCAGCCTAGTGTTCGGACACTAGAGATTCAGAGAGTACCACCAGATGTACCATGTTACGCATGATGCCAAGTGCATTCTTTTGGGGAGATAACAATACCAGTTGGTCTATTTTTAATTCAGTTCCTTGACAGAACATTTAGCCATTCCTCTTAGAGAAGAATTTTATAATGGGTTCCTATCATGTCAATTTGGAAAGCGTTCCAGCCTCCCACTACTGAGAAGTGTAAAACTATTGGCAACATATGGCATCCCCGCGGAGCTATTTAATTGTACAAAGGGCTGCCAAAAGATAAAAAGGGACTCAGAAAAGAAAAAAAAAACCCCTACAGCTCCGTTCTTCCCCTTTCAGCATCTAACAGCAAAACAGCTTTCTAGATTTTCTAAATCCTCTCTCAGACAAAGCTGGGCTGCTGCTGTGGTCATTAATAAGCTGGGGACTCTCATGGTGCAACCAGGGATTTGACTCGAACCCAAGCTCTTGGTGGCTGAATTTTGCTACTCCTTGGTGGTGGCCACTGTCCGGCGTGGGATCCATGTTCCTCCTAGCCCCGTGGCCCAAGCGCTTTCTGTGGGGCTCAGCCTTGTGATGGGGAACTTGTGGGGTTGGATGAGCTGTGGGGCAGGCTGGATTAGACATGGAGCCTGGGGAGTGCAGGTAGAGTCCCAGGGGAGCTGCCCAGGTCTGCTGGGGTTGGGGGTGCCCCTGATATGTCTACATCTCAAACTAGACCCCAAGAGAAACCTTGCAAAGGCTATTTCTTAGGGCCTTTGGATAAGTTGTTATCTAACAATGCTGTCATACAAACAGGGGACACATCTCAAGGGTCCCAGGAAGCTCTATTGAATGTATGGTATTTTTTATGACAGCTTGAAGGGTTTTCTTCAGAGCAACTAGCTTTGCAGGAGGACAAACAGCTTCTGAATGTTTGAATAATCTTCAGACACTGCCTCACTAGATGTGGGCATGGCCCTGCTGCCCCCCCTGCACCCCACACTGCCCCAGGCTCAGCTCCATTGGCCCTCACCATGTATGTGCTGGACCACTCCTGCTTGAGTCTGGAGGATCCAGCTTGTTCCCTTGGCCACCAAGGTGTGACAAGGGGCTCAGGCACTGCCCCCACACAGCACAGCACCAGGGTGACCCTGGCTTGGGGATCTCTGCCCAAGAAAGTACACCAACACCTCCCCTGGGTGCCTCATACCTTCAGCTGCATGAGCACATCACTGCACCATGCATGGGAATGTGCACAACATCCCCCCAGGATGAGTGCAAAGTGGAGGATGCAACACAACTCTCTCGTTATTTGCTTTTTAAGTTCACAGTCCTCCACAGAAGAGGCCCCCACCCCTTGAGAACTCCCTGGAGGTGATAGCAAGCCAGTGTTTAGGGGATGAGGATGGCAGTCCTGGGTAGGGTAGGGGCCTCACATTCATCACTGATCCTTGGCCTGGGAAAATGCCTCTCCTGCCCCTTGGACACTTCATGAATGGGGGGACTGAACTACCCTTGTGAAGGATGTGGGGGTTGGAAATGCATGAAAATGTGGGTGTTGAAAATCCATGTTTTGGGTGAAGAGTTTATGGATACCATGGATGATGCTCCCACCTGTACGGCCCCTTGCACAGGGTGGAATCCCCTGCCCCCCCCCCCCCCCGATGGACTATCCCTACCCCCAAACTGCTCAAACCTGTCAGTGTGGGGAGCAGGGCTGTAGCCCAGCCCTGTGCCAGGAGCTAAACACCATGAATGTCAAGGGAGACCTGCTGCTCCATGCTGACCATGGTGCCCTAAACCCAATGTCCTTCTGGGGCCACACACCACACAGTGGTGCAGGGCTGAGAGGTCCGTGGCGTGGGGCCCACCATCCCAGGGTCGACATCACCCACTCTGCTGGGTGGGCATTAAACTACTGGCCGTGGACAGGAGCAGTCTGGCTAAACCACATCAGGTGGCCTAGGGCCATTCTCAGGAAGAACAGCATTACAGGGACATAAGAGGAATTAAAAAAACCAACAACAACAAAAGGGATTTCAAGGTACATAAATCCTTAAACTTCTCATGGAAAAAGAAGCAGGAAAGAAACAAGGGGGAAAGCAAACGCCAAGCCCCATTTGGCTTAGTAAGATAATTCAAGAAATTATTAAGCCACAGTCATTCTGCTAAAAATGGAAATCCAACTTTAATTAATCCTATAAAAGGGAGCATTGAGGAACGCAGGCAACTCAGGTTAGGAGGGGAGGAGGGCTTGATGCCAAACCAGATACCCATAGAGAAACAGGCAGCAACAGATCTTATTATATCAGGCTCTGTGGAAGCCTGCAAGAAAATTTGCACCACCATTGAAATTCCAGTAAAAGGAAGGGAAGAAGACTACAGGGAAGCTACATTATTCATCATGAACAGTACAAGCCCCACACAGCTGTGGCCTGTTCATGGGTAGAAAGGCCAAAGCTCCATCAGGGTTTTGTAAAGGGACACAAGAGGGAGTTAAGTGAAGAAATAAAGAGAAAAAAAGAAACCCACACAAGGCAGGGAAGGTGTCAGCCAAGATCCTACAGAAAGAAGAGGTGGAACAGAAACCAAAAATATCCAGTCTGTCGCTAAAACCACCCCCTGTACTGAAAACCTTGAGAGTCACAGACTGCACAGCTCTGTAGGAGAAGCTCTAGGTTTCACCCCAACTACACAGGCAGTGCAATACCAGGAAGACTGGATGACCTGGATACTCCTCTTGGACAGGGAAAAATACATTCAAATGGATTTTCAGAAAATTTTTTAACAGCAATTCTCAAAATCAATTTTGACTAATAATTTTCTCATCTTCCAGGGCTTAGGGGCAGAGCAGGACAAGTCCTCCATGCCATCCCTGCCAGGAGCATCCTGCTGCTTCTTCTGGGGCTCTCTCAGCCCACCCCCTCCAGCAGCACTAGGGACAATGCAGCTGAGACTGTTCTTGTCCTCCCCTCCACTGCGGGGACCTGCTGGCCCTCACTGGAGTAACTGGAAAACCCTGCAGGGAATCCATGTCTCATCCCCATGGAAAATCCCAATAGATCTTTTGCCTTCTTTCTGCTTTTTAGCCAGCGTTTCCTGCCAATAAAGGAAGAAATAGCCTGACGGAGATATAAATATCTTGACTGACATAAGAGATGCCTAAATCCCAGTGACTTTCCTATGATCATCCTAAGTCACTAAGGTGGTTTTGAAAAAGTTCTCCTGCGGTACCAGCACAGACATGAGGTTTGGCCTCTGTGGGAGGAAGAAAGCCTGAGTGCATTACTCCACTAAGGGCCATTGCAGCTCCCCATTGGCATGCATTATTTATAGCAGGACTAGCAGTAAATTAGTATCTGATGAGCTCTCAGATTGAGCCTTTGTGTTGGCTCAGTCCCACTAATGCAGCCTACAGAAAATCCTGCTTCACAGAAGCAATGTCACAGGCTCTATCAACAGCACTCACCAAAACTTCCCTGTGCTATTAAGATGATTCTCTGGTACTGTTTGCATGAATTGGAGCAAAGGGTGTCATTGTCAATGCCAAGCTGGTCTTTCTATGATTCTATGATTCTTAGTGCACATTGGATTTCATTAGAAAAAGCTTTTTTGCATGGCAAATAATTAGACCTGAGAGATCAGAGAGAAAAACCCCACTGACTAGAAATCATGTTTTTGTTTAATCAGAGGAGTAACAAAGACACATCTGCTGAATGAACTCACTTTCTTTTCCTAAGCTGAGCTGGATCTCATTAGAAAAGGAATTATTTTACTCTGAAGAAAGTCGACAAGTTTGAACAAAAAACTAGAACTCTTTACTTGACCAAATGCATTTAAAAAAATTGTTTCTCTCCTCCTTTCCTTTCACATTAGAGCTGACTTGTCATTCCAAAGACAAAGATTTATGTTGTTATTCTAACAGCATCTTGCTTTATGTCATGGGTTGGATTCAGCATTTGGTAACGCCATAAATGAGATCTGCAGCACATACACTAGCAGGAACAAACAGGAGGGGATCCTTCCTCCACAGCCCTAATTTACATCTGCATTGCTGTGGTTGGACTGGGCGCCCACACAGAATGGTTCATCAGTAAGGAGCCCCCATATGCAAAATCAATAGCTGGAAAATCTCTGGGCACCAGGGATTGCCAGTGCCCCTGTTTCCCTACTTATATTACCCTCCCCTGCATTTCAGCAGTTCTTTTCTGGGGACCACTGCTACCCCGATACCCCCACCCTCTCCCTGAGGTGTCTGCTCCCATCCATCCCAGTCCCATGTTCACTGGCATTCCCTCTTCCCTTTGTTTCTCCCCATGCCTCCACTCCCCTGGCTCTGTGCAAGACAAGGAGACTCCTGCCCCTTCTCAGCATGTTGTACAAATGCTGGGGACAGCAGAACACGAGCAAGTCCTGCACCTCCTGAGCGAACACGGGATTGGGTTGAACATGAGCTGCTGGTTTAGCTCAGGCAAAAGCCAGAACTGAGTCCAGGTTTACTGTCTCACAGGAGTGCCCCTAAACACAGGGGAACGTTGCTTTGTTCTTTTCAACAAGAAGGTCTTGGTTTCATCTCAGTATAAATTGGGAAAGTCTTTAACAGCTCAACATTTTTCAATGGCATGGGAAATGCTTCCCACTGGACTCTAACAACTAGTGGAGCTTGGTTTTGCTCCCTAATCATAAGATTTCAGTAAAATAATGGACCTGATTAAAAAAAGAAAACACATGAAAAATGCAATGTTCCAACTCCGTCATGTACCCTTTTACAGAGGATGAGGACGGCTGATGCAGGATGCCCTATTTTGCTGCAGAATATCTCAGCATGGAACAAGACTCTCCAGGGCCTCTTCTCTAACACTGGCCTACCTTAAAACTGCTTTTTCTTTGTTTGGTTGGTTTTGGTCATTTGAAAACCATCCAGAGACACTGCACTTGCAGACACATAAGAAATCTTCAAGTAGAAGAGGAAATCTTCAAGTGGAAGAAATGCAGATGAGAAACCTCAGCTTTCTACAGAGGAGTCTTTTTTAATCAGATCTGAACTGCAGTATCAGTAACATGAGCTCTTTTAAACATTAACCAAACTGCAGGAAGCATGTGTGCAGGGGAAAGGTTGCTAATTTCTTAGAAAAGTTTCTTATTTCCTTTTTTATTTTATTGTTGCCATAAGACTTTGCTGTACGGTGAGCGGGGGACCGAGGTTGTCCTTATTGTTACAAAATAAGAACAGAAAAAGAGAATCTGGCTACTTTTTCTTCAACTACCCAGTGATGTCAAAAGTAGCAATGTTCAGGGTATTCCCAGAGGGAAAGAGGACAGGGTGACTTGCAGACACTATGAACACTGCTTTCTGGAGCTTGGATTCCCACCTCCTGTCCTGGCCATGCGTGGTCCTCAAGTGGGACCATGAGACTACAAAGAATCTGGATTGTCCCATCAACCTTACGGCAGATGTTCCTGATGCTGGCCAAGCTGCAAGCTCCAGCCTGTGAAGACCCCTGACTCCTCAGCTGGAGCTACAGCTCCCCAGCCTGCATCCAAGCTCCCAGAGGTGGGGAGGTCTGCGGGGGAAGCTGTTTCACAAGTAGTTTTGGTAAGCCAGCAAGGACATTATAAAAGAGCTGAATGTAGAGAAGAACTGGGATGGGGGGATCACAGATTGGTTCAATTTAAACAGAAGGATGAACTAAAGCTGATCTTTATTTGGGAAGGGCAGACTTGGAGGAACAGAGCAAACAAATGCAGCCAGCTCTACTCGAGCTTTCTACAGGAGAGCTCTAGAGCCTGCGTGCAGGGGAGACCTTGGGAAGTCAGAAGTGCAAAACCGATCTGGAAGGCACATTCCAGGCAAAGGGAGTAAATATACAGCTGGTATCCTGGAAGAGAGATTGTAAGAAAGCAGAGAGCCTGAAAGGGACAGAAGAAGAGATTGATCAACAAACTCCGTCAGAGTGCAGAAACTGTGAGCCTAAAATGAGACTTGCCAAAACTCAAGCTGAGTTACAACTTGCAAATTTTTGTTTTAATTATTTTAAGTAAAAAAATCTTAGGTCATACAGATAAAAAAGAAAGCAAGATGGATGAAATAAAAAATAAATGTAGTTACAGCAAAAAACCCTAAATGAGTACTTTGTTTCAGTTTCCAACAAAGATGATGCTTCAGGACACAAGCGAACAGGGATTATAGCTAATGGGTGTAAGATTTATAAAAATGGAAATTTCAGCATCCAAGGTGAAAGCAAAACTGAAACAGCTTTAATGCACTGAAGCCAGGGGAAACAAATAATCCAACCCAGACTCCTAAAAGAACTGGCACATGAAATCATGAGTCCACTCTTAAGGATTTTTTAATACATGAGAAGAGCACAAGAAAATGGCAAGCCCAGTTCTCCTGTTTAAAAAAAGAAATAAAGGTTCCAGGCAACTAGAGACATGGATGGCACACAAAGCTTAGAATAAATTTGTGAGGAAAGAATAATTAAAGACCTGAAGGTAAATGGAAAATTGGATCAAATATAACAAATAAAACACTCGGATGATCCTGACGAGGGAAGTAATAGAAACAGAATGAAATGTAATAGTACAAAGTGCAAGGCCATGCACACTGGGACTAATAACATGAATTTCTGCTTGAAGCTTGGGCCTCATCACTTGGAAATGACAGAACAGGAGAGGAAGCTGTTTCCACTCATCTGTCACAGGGGGATGGTGAGCTGCCAGCGTGGTGCAGCTCTGAAAAAGGCAAATGTGCTTATCCCAGGCAACATTTTCCCACTAGGAATGGGTGAATACAAGTACTGCATCCCTGCCCAGGTGTGACCGTGTCCAGGACCACTGCACATCTTTCGCCATCCCTGTTGAAGGACAGTGAATGGGAAGATGCAGAGAAAGGCTGCAGAAGGGGCTGTATGGGCTGAGACCTCATCTGCCCAGGGAGACAAAGGGCTTGGCTGGTGTAATAGGAAAAAGGAATGGCCAAGGGAGACATGACTGCGATGAGAGAAGGGGGAATAAACAGAGAGGAGGAAGAAAGCTGCTTAAGCTAAAGGACTATCTTGGGTCAAGAACAAATGCAACATGCTGGCCATGAAAACATTTAGGAAGTTATAAGAAGATTTTTAATAGAAGAGTTGTAATGACCTGGAACAGTCTCCTGAAGATTAGGGGAAGGAGGAAACTAAACCCAGGCTTGAAGAAGAGATGGAGACGTGGTTACATGGTGCAGATGTTGGAGGTCTTTTCTCATCCTCCAGTCCTGAAGCTACGGAGGGGGATGTGAAATGAGTGGCTGGGCAGGAGGTGAAAGGTGTGGGTCATAGGTCTAGCAGCACAGCCAGACTTGCCTGGTTGCTTCACCTGGAAGTGCAGCAATGATGGTCACTACCCAAGTGCCCCTGGTGTCTCTTCACGTTCAACCTTTCATATAGAAAGCTCCATGATTCTGTTACAGAAATCTCCTGGTTTGGGGGTAACTTTTAAAATCCTTTGCTGCTGGAATCATGTTTTGGGTGTTAGTGTTGATGCTTCTGCAGACAAGATAAAGCTGAGAGTAAGAAAGTGGGGAAAAGTAAAGCTGCCAGGAGATTTTCACCTGGGAGAGATGGGGTTTGAGGGAGAGGAAGCCAAACCTGGGTGATATGCACCTGGAAGGACCTTTCTAACCTCCACAAGCACCTGCTTTCATCCACAGTATTGGTGCTTGGGTTTAGTGTGTTTCTAGAAGGCAGCTGATGCTGGGGCAGAAGGGACTTCCCATCATGTCTTGGAAAAAACGTTAGTCCTTTGCAGAAGGGCTGTACTTTGAGGCTGGACATAAAAACATCAGCTTTCTCTTGTGTGCCAATATTATCTCGGCTTTCTCCCCCTTCCATTTCTCAGAGTCAGCTCCGTGGACAAAGAGCTTAAAACCCAGATAGTGCCGAACTGTGGCAAGCATTGCAGGCTGGGCACAACATTTCCGCAGGGTCCCTGGCAGATCATAGTGTTGAGAGGGTTACTAGTGCGGGAAGGAGGTGAAAGGCAGATTCAATTTTCACTTGCATTAAGCTTACCCTTGCTGGCTTTCATGGTGGTCTTCCCCATTCAAAATACATAACTGAGACATGAGCAGGATTAGCTGATCCTGTTGCTGAAGCAGCAGGCACAGCAGAGCCTCAATTTTCAAGCAGCAGTTGTATCAATGATCAGCCGAGGTGGGGACACCATGGCTGGACATGCAGGATGAACCCCCTGGTGTATTCTCATAGACTGAAGGCATATCAACATTTCATCTGTCAGGAGCGGGTCTGTGAAATAAGAAAGTGCTGTTCTCCATCATCACTGGAGCCACTATTTAAATTCACTTGGAACACAGAGTAATTTTTCCACCCTTTTAAAGGTTTCTTTTGCAAGTGCCACTCCATGTCTCTTGATTTGATTTCCTTGTACCTTTTTTCATCCATTTTTAATAGGCTTCCAGATTTTTAATAGCTTTAGAGATTTCTTTTCTCCTTCATGTCTATGTTGTTGATTGTAAGACTGGCTTTTGGATGTCTCCTTTCTTTGATACCCCACTTGCCTGGGTTGTCTTTGCACTTATCCTTTAAACACATTCTCAATGTACTTGGTTTACTTCATTGAGGATTTTTGAAAGCATTGCCTTTGCTTTTCCTCTCAACTCTGTTATCTGAATACATCTTAGGTAATTAATCAGCTTCCATTGATCTGAACATAAATTTCCAGATTTTTCAGACATTCATTACATGTGCTGAATAGAAGTGAGAGTGGCTGGATGAGAGAATTCATACCTGACAAACAGCCCATCCAGATTTGAGCTGTTCCTTCTCCTCATGCTCTTCTCCTCATTGAGTAGCTGGGTGGGGGAGTGACGTTTTTCAGACAGCTGTGAGTGAGAAGTAAAAGCTCAGAATATAAATTCACTCTCTTAAGGGCTCTTCTTCCTAGTTCCTCTAGATCAGCAGCCATTTCTGAATTTAAAACGACCAGGATTAGCTGGTCCTACTAGTTGCTGTTTCATTCCTAAACCCACCCTCAGTTACAATACGTTTGGATCCCAAAGCACCACAGCGTGGCCCTGGGAAGCTGGACCAGATGATCTCGAGTTCCTATTGCCCTGCACAGACACATGTCTTGCTGTGAGCACCAGTTGCCTTCTTTCACTCTGAAACCCAGCCTGTAACTCTTTATCTGTGCCTTGAGAAGAACTGAGGACAGGTAATAAAAGATGTTAGATCCAAATTAGAGGACATACATGAAGATGCAGGAAATCATACCATATCTTTTTCTCTATGTGTCCACTGTCATGGGGCAGCAGGCTGCAAATGAACCAAAACCCCAGTATGATTTACTGTATCATGGGAGAAACAGTGTGCAGCAACATAGTAAAACCCATATCATAGAGCATTAACATAAGGGACTGAATGACCATCTGTGTAATCTCAAGGATCCCTGATGTAGGTTTTTTCATTGAGTTATAACTTATATCGAGCTGCACAATATTATCTTCCTTTCCACTATTTTCAGTACTCCTGGAGGTACAGGATTTCCCAAGAACTGGATTAAAAAGCAGTCCCAGCTTTCACATGCCTTGGCCAGCTGCTGCCACCTTTGCCCTAAGCATGATCACCCATCCCAATTACACTGAGTCCAGTGAAGTCACTCCTGTATCACTGGCACTTCACAGAGCAACTCCAAAGTAGTGAAGGTTATTTGTTAGGGGAACATTTCCTGCATATTTAAAGAGCTTTAAGTCCTATATGCATGTACCTCATTGTGCTTCATTGCCAAAAATGCAATTAATGGGTTTTCTACTGCAGCGCAGGGCAGAAATAGTGCTGCCTCACTTTTTATGCTTTATGTACTCTCATGCTGTGAATAATGAGGAAAGTATTGTCAAAGTGGAATGAAAGAAGTGCATGAATTGCCCATCTTACTGAATGGACATGAATGACAAAGGCCAGAGCTAGGGTATGGATCAGATAAACTGTATGTAACATCTCATCCTCCTCTCCCTGGCAAATCAAAGTGGGAAGTGTTTGTAAGGCAAAGAGCTCAATTTAATTAACTCTCTCCTTCTCTCTGTGTATATATTTATATGGTCACTAGTTAGTTTATCCCTCCACTTTGGTTTCAGCAGGGATATTTTCAGACCAAGCTACAAAACAGCATGAAACAGGGTTCTTGAAACTGGCTCTGAATAAAAAAAAAATAAAAATTACTACTGCTAGGAAAATGCAGTTCAATAACTAAGGGAACAATGCCATAGCAGATCAGTCCAGGATGGCCAGCACCATGTTTCAGAAGGACCATGTTTTTCAATGCTTAGTTATTATGAACTGTATCTCTTATTCATCCTGTCTCTTGATCCTTTTTCCCTAAGCATTGAATTTGCTCATGCAGTACAACTGTCTATCAGAAATCACTGTTGCAAACTGATTTCCAGTTGCCAGGTCCAAAGATATTTTTATTTTAGTCAAATATTCTTTTCCACTAATTCAGTCAGCTCACCCACAAAGTTTAACAACTACTCCAAAGAATGTGCATGTGAATATGATTTGCCAGTATTCCTGCAGCTCTATACACTGCTTTTTGAAATAGGCTATGCCTGGTGTCTGCATGAGAATGATTTAATATTTAAAGGGAGTGAAAAGGATTTGAAGAATCCTTATAGCTGCGAAAGTTTGTGAAAAGTCTCTTTTCTGGTTTAAAATGGATCAGAAATTGGATCCTGTTTATTGCTGTGGACTCAGTTTTCCCAGTGGTCAGACTTGGACACAGCCTAGGAAAAAGTCTCATTTCATTATGCAGTATGGATCTGATCTGCAAGATCTTAAATAACCAGACAAAAGCTATTGAAAATAGCGGGATAGTTCACGTGCATGGAAATAAGCATGGTTTTACATGCATTGGGGTACAGAGGCCAGACTGTTCAACACCGAAAATCAAACCCTAGGTACAAGCTGGGGGAAAATGCTTTTGAGGACTTAAAGGCAGGTTGTGGGTGGCTCTTGCTTCCTGCCCATCTCCAGCTGAGCCTCACCCAAAGGAGCCCTTCCTGCCTCCTGCAGACAGTGGTGCTGAGGGTGGAAGGAGTGGAGGACCCCACTCCACCACACTGGGGTCTCCTTGCCCATCCCGCAGGAACTCACTTCTGTTCTGACGCAGCAGACATGCAGAGTCTTATTCCCTGGTCTCCATGTCCTCTAATCAGCTTAGCAAAAGCCCTCCACTGCATATGGTCAGATTGCAATTTTTGAATACTTGTAGCATGGGCAATTCAAACCCAATTTCCTGCAATACAAAGCCCTGCACTGCTCCCCAATGAGGGCTATTTTCCTGCCAAATTGCATCTTTCAAACCATAGCCAATTCAGCTGTAGAGCTGCCAAGAGAAAAAGGTTGGAAAGATTTAAAAAAAAAAAAAAGATTTTCTCCTTTTACTGTATTCAAAAGCAGGTCTCCTAATTCTCCTCAAACTTTCAAAACAAGGGAGAAATCGCTGCGGGATAGGTTCTGATTATAGGCAATTTCAGCCCAAAGGACAGCACACTGCAAGCCTATTAAGAGTACCTGAAAATAACAATTTCAAATGTGGCCAGTGCTGGAAACACCTCCATCTACCCAAGTTAGTATGAAGAGTTGCTCCACTAAAGCCAGTGGAATTATGCAGAATTAGGACCTTTCTTACTGCAGTAATCACAGCTACCTGTACAATATTTTACATGCATCAGTTTTATTTGAAAGACTCTACCACGAGTACCTGTTTAGCAATGTGCTTTATGATATAACTACACAGTAAATGGGAAGATGGGAAAAGCATATCTCCTTTTCTCTATGGGAGAAAAAAACTGGACTGGAAGGTGATTTGAACAAACAATAAAATATGTAGAAAGAGCAGAGTAATGGAAGATTTTAAGTACCCATGCAGAGAGCAGAGGACATTAGGGAGAGAATGCTAGCTGGAAGCTTGTTTATGGAATTGGCATAAGATTGCATTTTAACTTACTATGTGTATCAGCTGAAAAGGAAGAGAGCTACGTGACTTGTATTAAGTGTTGCACTACATGGAAGGTGGTTGAAGACAAGCTGTACTCCAAGGGAAAATATTCTGCCAGACATCCATGTCCACAGCGGTAGGCTTAGGATAAGGGAAAATTTTGGAGCAGGAAACTTGGAGAACTTGCAAGTGTCTGCTGACAGGTGCTCTAACAGCCAGCGCAGAAAGCCAGCACAAAAGTTCAGGGTCTGGTGAAATCATATGCAAAGTTTTATAATCCAAATCACCCAAACAGCTGCAAACACCCAATTCAAACAGATTGTATTGGTGTGAAGGCAACACTAGGGCATTCAGGGTTCAGGGCAGGTGAGGTAAGAGCCTCTTCTCATACAAAAAATGTGAACTTTATTGTTGGCTGAGGTGGGGGGAAAAAAAAGACTTGTGAAAACCACTGAAGGCCCAGCCTAGACAGCTCTGCAGGCAACGTAGGCAGAGACGGCAGAAGCAGAAATGGTGATGGAGGAATCCATGTGGAAAGGGGTGAGACGCGAGGTTGGTGCTGCTGCCTGGGATTCGCTGCTGCATGGTGAGGTTTTTTTCATGCAAGAATCAGAAACTCACCTCCCTGCGAAAGGTATTCATTTTCCAAAGGAAGGAGCCTGGGGAAGTGGAGATTAAAACATTAAAATGCTTCACCACAGTGCTTGAGCAGATAATTAGGTAATTAGTACTATCAAAGGATGACAAAGCACCTGGCTTGCTGAAGGACATTGCTGGGTCCTGAGGCCAACAGCAAGGGTGAGGGAGGAGCTGCCAACTCTGGAAGAGGTTTTTGGATGGTTCACTATGTTATTTTGGTATTAACAGTGCACAGGGCTGATGCCTGCCATGCCGAGTTGATCGGATGGAGGATCAAGGTGAGAAACACTAGGGGTAGGTGTGAATAATCTCCCCTGTGCAGGAGGACATCTGATCTTACGGCAGAGATACACATATTGGCGTCAAGGCTGAAAACAAGGACTTCTCCCAACCATTGGTGGACTGAGGTTTGGAAAGCCTTCTCTTGGTACTAGTCTGTACTCCAAACCCCTGCTATCATGAGCTAGGGGAGGTGACAACAGTGGTTTTGCAGCACAGTGCTGTGAGAACTGGGGACAGGCTTCCAAGCACAGAGGTCTCTGGAAGTGTGACCCTCCAAGACTGTGTTTGATTTCATTTCTTTCTTGCTCCCTTTCTTAGCTCACAAATTTTGTTTACTTTTTGACAGCCTCTGCACACCAAGCAGATGTTCTCGTTGCATTTTCACATTGATGATAAGCTTTTTTCTAGCAGGTACAGTCAATTTAGAAGCCATTAATGGGCATAAATAGTTCAGATTGTCCATTCCAATTTCCATTACTTTGCCTTTTATGCACCAAATTTGTTCAGCCACCACACTGCCCCATCATGGAACTTGCGGAATTTCCTGACTGATCTTTCAAGACTTGACCATTACATGTAGTTTCATATTTATCCACAAATTTTCTTTTCGCTGCTCATGCATTGAAACGAATGCTCAGGCATCCAGACTGTTAATAAATACACTTGATAACAATGGTCCTCATGTGAACCATTAAGACACTGCAGTATTAATAGCCTTTGCTTTTGGAGAAGGACTATTTATTCTTACCCTTTTCCTTTCTTCAGGCTGGATCTGATCAAATTGTTCATTGTGAGTAATCTCCTTTGAGAATATAGTTCTTATTTCTCTATGAAAATCATTCATTAATTCATCCTGTGAACTTTATGCTAAGACATTCAGCCTTTTGCTTTCACCGTCTGCTCCTTATTACTCACTATTCAGTCTTGGTTCACCTCTATGCTATAGTATGGCTCCTCCTACGTAACTGGATGATGAAACGATTAAGGAAGGAGTGACTGGCAGCCAATAGCCAATATTTTGTTTCTTCTGTGACTGAATCGGCCTTTTGCAATGATATAATACTTGAGAGGCCTGTGAACTGTTCTTTGAACAACCAATAGCTCTCTGCTTGTCATGAAAAGCCAACACAATGACTCCAATGGCAAGTCTGTGGGTGCTCTCAGCTTAGCACAAAAAAAGCCTTTCCTATTTCCAAACCACAGCAGCTATGTCCTCTCCTGGGCGTGGAAGCCTCTTGGGCAATTTTTTCTTATTTGCAAACACTGTGTAAAGCACACTTCTGGGGGAGATTCATCATTATGCAAGAGGCCAGCAGTGCTGGTGGTGGTGATCTTGGGAACTAACTTTGCCCTTTTTGCCCCCACTTCCTTACACTTCCCCTAGTTCCCACAGCCTGGGTAGAACCAGGATCACCTTGACACCTGAGAATTCAAACCCTGTGGTCAAAACACAGCAGTTACCATTCAAAAGTCAGCATCTGTTTCTACACATTTCCATGATGCTCAACACCCACTTTTCCCAAAAGATACCACGTCCGTCACACTGTTTGTCTGCTCATTGGTAAAGCCTATATACTACTACTTCTAACGTTCTCTCTCCTGGTTATTGAGCATATTTTATGAAAAGGATCTAGATAAAGCAATCTACCTGCCCCTGCATGCAAAGGGCACCTGAGAGCTCGATATCTGTTACAGTTAGTTGCTTTACACATTGTAACTTAGAGCACCAATTGGTAGGGAATTTATCTGCAATCAATAAGCTGTAACTTCCCAAACTGCCAAGAAAAGAAAGGTTCACTTAAGAGCACCTTTTATTCACTTGGATTGTTGCTGTCTGAGACCCCCACAGGGAAAAGACAAATAAAGATATAACCTTAATTAACTGCAGGGTAAGCCCTGGGCTTACAGGCTCAAATTCCTGTAGCTTTTCAGCTCATGCTCATATAAATTATTATATGTCTTTGCAAACAGTTCGTAGTTTGGGATGATCAGCATCTTGAGTTAAAGTGCCTTTAGGCTCACAAACCTGACCGTTTTGACCACAGTTCTCACAAAAGCCAATCGTCATGTCAGTAACAGCGCTCAGCGCTTGTGTCCCCAAATTATATTACAAGACAAGGCAGCACCTGTGAAAAATAATGGAAAATCTCCTAGTGATTCCAGTGGGAAGTAATCTAAACACTTATTAGCCAGCATCCTCCTGTGTAGATTCACCAATCAAAAATCTGTCACAACTAATTGGAAATGTGTATCATCAACATCATTGTTATTATTATTATTTTGATTGCACCTAAGAATTTGATTAGAAGACGGCACCTTTGAAACTTAGAGCGTAACCATAAACCAAGGGACAATAAAATAGAGAGTACAGACAGAGGAGAAAGTACAAGCAAACAGCCTGACTTTATTGGTTAATGTGATAGATGGTGGTTTTAATGCACCTGGGATCTGTGGGTTGCTTCCAGGGGAAAGGAAAGTCTTCAGGGTGGATTTGTAGAATGATATTGAGGTGGTTTTGAGGATATTTATGAAGACAACTACCTAAAGCAGAAAGGTCAGGTTAATTGTTCTCAACAAGGTCTTCCTTTCTCTTGCCAGCCAAGGATGCTCACAGTGCCTTACTGAGTTGTACATGTCCAAGCTGTGCATCTCCCTCCAAAACAGACGAATCTCAGGCAAGACCGTCTGGGGTAGAGAGGTGGATGTGCAGAGTGCGAATAGAGGGAAAGGCTATACTGCTCTTTGTGGGCAAGAAATGGTCTAAGAGGATACCCCCATGGAAATCCTGGGTGAGGAAGTCAGTTTTCTGACCAACATCATGAAAGAGAAATTGTGGAGCCAAGAGAAAAATCGGGAGAACAAGGAAATGCAAGGAGACAAGATTTCAAGAAGAACTTGTTTCACCCTGTCACCGGGGGGCTTGATTCATCCAGAAGCAAAAAGATGGTGTCCTGCATCAGATGGAGGAGGTTTTCTGGGTTAGTGATAAGGGTTTTACTGTTCAGAAAGGTTTCCATCAATGTCCTTATTCCTAACCTACAGCTTTCCCTTCTTTTCTAACCCTAGCCTGCAGCATAGACACCTATAACTCCCAATCCCAGTCTGTCCTGGACCTCTCTGCAGAAGAGGTTCTCTTTCAGGCCTGAGAGTCATATGAAAGAGTAACTTTTGAGAGATTAAAAATGTGGAATCCACTTTTCTCTGGGTTTGAAAATCCCCTTCTTTGTGATAAAAAGGCTTTATATAGTCCTTCTAACTTTGCTCTTTCAGGGCCACCAAGTGCAGCTGGATCATTTTAGAACAAAAAAAGCAAAGACAAGAGTGAACAGGAGCTGACTTATTTAAAGAATTTAATTTTCATTTTGAGGTAAGTGTAAGTCTAAATTTGCTGTTATGTAACAAACTGCATTTAAAAGCAATTGCTTTTGAAAATACACTATTGAACTTTGAAATTACTGTGATAATGCAGCTTTAGTCTGAATGCTCCAGTCTGGGAGGAAGCACAACAGCAGCCTTTGATGAGGACATGAATTTGTTATGACAGGCTAATTTTACAAATCCATGGCTGCCTTATGGCAGAATTATAAAGATATATATTAAAAAAAGGAAGCCCAAGAACCAGGAAATGTATCGTGTTACTAGTGAGAAAATGTTCTCACAGAGTCAACTCCCACAGGTCAATTCAAGGTGGTATCCAGCCACCTTTGATAGCTCAGGGAGCAAAATATTTTGTACATTGTGCATGTTTAGACTGGTGGTGACTTCAGTTGTTTGATACGTGTGTGTGTGTGTCTGTGCTGTGATATGAACTGCTTCACATAAATAGCAAAAGACAGATCTTTGGGAAAAGAGCAATGAGGAAAAAATAAATCAATGTACCAGCCCCCCCAAATAAAATCTTAAACAATAGAAATCATGCCTGGAACCTTCCTGCAGCCTGGCTGTGCCTGAGTGGAGCTGACATTGCGAGTTAGCATCAGGACAGCGTAAGTGGTCTCCTAGAAATAATCTTATTGCAGATATCCTTGCTAATCCTCTAGTGGGAAGGGGTCGGAAGGCATTTCTGGATGGGGCTGGGAGAAATGTCTGCTGTGGAGCTTGCAGATGGAGTAAATAAGGAAGCGGGGGAGAGTGTTTCGAACTGCAGCTTGGAGATGCAGGGAGAATGCTGGCTGCCTGGAGAAATGGAGAATAGTAACCTGAATTGAACGATCTATGCAGGAATGGAGGAGACAATCTGATGGCACAGCTGGGGGTACAGGCAAGCCGGGACCCTTGGAGTGACCGCCTTAGCCAGAGTCACCAGGAAACAGGGACAAGGGAAAGGTGAGGAGCACACAGGAGAGAGGAGCAATAGTGTGGTGGTGACGTTATTGAGTGCTTCTTGCTCCTGTGAAGTTCTTGTGACAATGGCTCATCAAAACACCTCCTACAAAGTTTGCCGAAAAGGCAAGCAGAGCTTTGGGGTTTAAAGAAATCTGCTATGGATGGATGCCAAGATGCACTCAACTCTTTGCCACTAATTTTGTGTAGTGCCATATCATACAGTGGCCAAAGCAGCCCAGTTTGTGCTTCTGACAAATGCTGTAAGGCTCAAACACTCTGCCAGTGACTGAGGGAGCTATTACAACAAGCTCACATCTCAGTGTCACTGTGTAAATCTCTCCAGCCTGTCACTGATGGAAGGGTCTGTGTGACAGGTGTCACCCATAAATCCCATTTAAATACATCCATTACCGCACACTGTATCACTCACAATCACCCATGAAATGTCTCTTTGGAGTCAAGAATCAGACAGGGATGATTTAGAGCTATTTCACTCATGCGATGGGATTAGCTGGATCTCATAGCTATTAGGATGCCAGGCCCAATGCTGGCTCCAGAAAGGAGGAGGGAGAACAGGCAACAGACAGCTCCATTAGTTGGTTTCCAGCAGCCTTTCCCACACACGGCTGGAGCTGCTTCAAAATGAGACTTTAAAACTGATCCCAGAGACTTCAAAACCCAGTTCCCATGGGAATATGCATGAGAGTACTGCAGGTGCCTTAAGTTTTAGATCCAATGAGACCTGCCTCTCACTTTCTGTCATTATTTCCACCTTGGCAAGTGGAGTGCAAACAGCTTCACACACACCCCTACACCCCCAGATACATGTGCACGCAGACCTTTGCATGGGTGTGAAAGACGAGACATGGACAGAATGAGGCCTTTTGCCACTTAGCAAGTGTTTTTTCTAGTTTCTCCTCCAAAAGGAGCAGGCAGTTTGAGACATCGGCCTGCTCCAAACAGAAAATTGGTAAGGGGGTCTCATTTAGTTCAGAATAATGTGAGAACATTTGTGAACTAAATGGGGCAATTTAGACAGGCAAATACTCATTGGGAGACATCAGTGATAGATGTTATTTAAGCCTGTGCTAGATGGGAACCATGCTGATAGAAAAGACTGGGAGACATCCCAGATAAGCAACTTTTCTAGATACTGTTGAGTAAAAGCAGAATAGGAGAGGTGACCACATATCCTGCCTCTGAGCAATGTCTGGCAGGAGCAGGTTCAAAGGAAGAAGAGCTGAGAGCAGTCCCAATGCAACCAAGACAGCCAGTGTCTTCCTGGCCCTGATAAGAAGCTTCTGCTCTGAGTACTCTGCTGATGGTCCAGCCCCAACGGCAGGAGAACTTCATTCCCCTGTAGCGACTTTTCTCGTTATCCACAGAAACATCCAGTCCTTTTTATCATGATGGCCTTGATAACATCTCTGGCACTGAGATAAAAGGAGGAGTGTTCGTATATGGGAGAGCAGTTGGGTCTGAATTGGGATCGCAAGTTCAAGCAGCAGCAAAAGGCAGCCAGCATTGAGCTGAGGTTCACAGGTTCAGCTCTGCCTTAATTTGCCAGAAAGGGCATGCAGAAGGAAGAGCCGTCACCACTTCCTTTTGTCCATGGTGCTCAGGATGAGCTGCTGGAAAGGGATCAAATCGCTCAGTCAAAAGCAGGAGGAGACGAGAGGGAATGTCAAGCAAGCGCAGGAGGAGAGGGTGTGGGTGAAGCTAGGAGCAGGAGCATTGTCACTTTTAATGAGGAGGGTGATTATGTACTGGCAGCTGTTTGCAGATTAGAAACTGAGGACTTGGTCGATCAGGGATAATTATCTCTCTCTGGAATTAGATTTTCTCTTTGCTGGCAGGGAAAGAAGTGCTGGGCAGCTCTCTGCCCAGTGTCCAGATCTGCTGCCCCAGGAGGGGAAGCCAGCAGTATCTCTGTCCCCCACCCCAGTGGAGGAGGAGTCCTGTCTTTAAATCAGCCCAGAAGGATTGGATTACAATCCATGGATTAAGTCCGTGTCCTAGGTCGTCCTTAGCTCCTTAGCCTAGTGCAGAGCCATTCTGGCTTGCAGGCAGCTCCCTATAGGGTCCCATGTTGGGTGTTTTCCAGCCTAATAAAATGCTCTGAAGACAGTGTATCAGGATGATCTGCTTTGTAGGTCACACACCTGCAGGAGCCAGTAAAGAGTGAAGGTGAATGTCAAGCATTTCTGAAACTGCACCCAAAGGCTATTGGTTCATCTCCCTTGATCTATTAAATATGGAAAAATATGCCAGCTCTCTCCAGCTAACAAAAAACTAGTATCAGCAGCAGTGGCTTTGTCAAATGATTTACTTTTGGAAATAAAATATTTAGCTGCAAAAAATCATTTCTCAAAAGAGATGCCATTGCCTTAGGTTTCACCAGCAATGCAAACTGACATAGCAATCATGGCATACTGAGAGCATTTCAGCTAGCTTTTATTAAAATCCTAACCTGGCTCCATAGGTAGCATGTAACTGTAGAATATGATCTTCCCAGCTTAAAAGCTGTAAGTGTATCGGCTCATCTATTGCCAAAAAAGTGAATAGAAGAGATCTTTTAAATATGCTTCCCAAGCAAGTTATGGGTGCTAGATGATCCATCTTCTTCGGCTTTAATTAAAGGAGGTTAACTTGATTAGCAGGGAACACCTGGGGTGGTTACCAGTTGGTTTCCAGTGCTGAGCTGGATTCAGTCCCACAATCTACACTGTAAAGGCATCAGCAGTGTTGGTGGGAACATTACCTACAAGTCACCTCTTTCACTCATCTCCTCCTGGTATGAATACATAGATTATACAAAGGTTATAATGGTGATCTCACCCACAGAGGGGAGAACAGCCTAGGCCCAATATTAATGTTTTCATAGAAAAAAATCCTGTAAAATATATTTCCCCAGGAAGTTTAAAATTTCCCTCAGGTTGGCTTGAAAAGGCTTGTGGTGAATCCAGGCTTTTGCAAGTGGCCTTGTTCTTGGTACAGGATGAACACAAGAATCTGAGAACAAGACGGTACCTATTGGAGCATCATTATGGAAGTACTCCCCTTCTGCTGCGCTGGAAGGCAAAGTCCTCAGTGGCCTTAAGTGAGAGCTGGGCACGATGGTCAGAAAGCCCAGAGTGGTACCACCAGAGCTTCTGTGCGTGTGGACAAGTGACAGCGGCCAGCAGAGTGACCTGTTTCTCTTCTCTCTCTCTCTTCTATCAGTCACCAGAGGTTAATGGAAAGTTCTTCCTATTATGGAAATTTTTTCCGCTAAAAACATAGGAGGTGCTTGGGATGGAAACCCTGAGGGGATGGCAGTAAGGAATGAATCAGGCAGAACAAAGGTGAGCATCTAGCTTAGGACAAAGGTGATCTGGTGGGAGATTGTCTTTGTGTCCTTGTTCCCCCCCCCCCCAAGGGTTCACTAGGAGCAGCATGCTCCATGGGCAGCAGTTTTGTTCTAGGCATCTGACTGCAAACTAGGTTAAAAATTATTCTGTGGTCAAAAAAATTAATGGAAAAATGAACAGGATTTTCTGAAGTGAGTAGGGTAATCATAAATTAGACCCAAATGGTGAGTGTTTCTCTCGGGACTGCGTGACCCAGTGAGCCAGCCATCGGGGATTTCTCCCTTCTATATGCAGCAGTACAGCTGCCTGCTGCTCACCGACTTTTCTGCGTGCTTGCCAGTGCACTCACGAATCTGCAAGGGAGATGGCAGACTTGCCAGGTGACATTTCCTTGCATTTTAAGGATGAAGGACCAGACTCAAATCCAGGTTGTGGAGTCTCCTGCACATTGCAAAGCCAAAGGGTTAGCAGATTTTATTGCCCCGGAATCCAGACCTTGCCTGCTAGATGCCAATGAGTGAGTTGAAGGTATGAGATGAGCAGTCATCTGTATGACCTGGCCATTAATTAGGCACCCAAGACATGGTCACACAAGGCACCTCAAAAGTTTGCCATTTAGCATAAAGCACTAGAAAGGACCTCACAACATTGATCCCAAACAAGATCACCTTCCTGTTTGCTATTTCTAACAGAAGCCTATCTAACCTATTTCTTTTAAAATTCAGTAATAGACACTCCCAGCCACATCCTCTTCCTCACCCCACAGTCCCGCTGGGTAATCTACCCCAGTGCTTCACTATCCTCAGAGTCAAAAGCCATTTTTCATTATACCTTGTCTACTTTAGTGACCCTTCCCAGAGTGAGAAAGGCTCATTGACTTCTGTCATCTCCACCACAGACATGGAGAATAGATGGTTATGTTCCTCTTTACAACTCTTTTCCTATTTGAGGACATTTCCCGTATTTTTTCTCCCTGTAGGTAGGTTTAATCAGCTGCAGGTTTGTGGTTCACCAACAGTCCAGAGAGCTGTAGAAAATAGTCTAAAAAATAATAGAGAAAAACTGCTTGCAGAGTCCCTTTCCTTCCTTGGAGCACATTCCCATGCAGATGACAAGTCATTGTTAGTGCTGACTTGTAGGCGTAATTGGCAATGCCTAATTAAAATGCTTTTAATTACAACACTCAAATTATGATTTTATAAAACAATAACATTTTGCTTATCTGAAAGCTAAGTACTTATTATTCTCCAACTGCCAAATATTAGTCAAGTACAAGCACACCCCTTGGATTTCTCTCGAAAGGCTTGGGTGATCCTTTGCTAGCAACAGCTGAGATACAGGTGCAGAGTAAATAATCTCAGTTGTTACATCTTTCCTGGAGCTTTTTGTGTCCTCTGCTCATTTCAGGTTCTCTCATCTGGGTTCTTTCTTAGATCCCTACTTTCCTGGATAACAAAGGACACCTGGGGATTCACCAGTGCTGAGTCAAGCTGAGGAATTGCTCTTGCTGCCTTCCAGGTACACTTCTGTTGTACATCCCAATATGACAACTGCCTTCTACATTTGCCATCTTTGCACCAGCACCAAACCTCACCCCCCCGTGCAATCCACTGTTTCTTCGTGTCTTTCCAGCTGCTTCTCATTTGGTATAAAACATGTGGCTAATGGGCACTGGAAAAGCAAAACTGTACTTTTTGCAATCTGCTACAGGGTTTTTTTGCCTCTTCTCCACCCTAAAAGGTTAGGATGTGAGCTACTATTATCACTGGTCTTTTAGAGCTGATAGATTGGAAAGAGAAACAACCCCAAAACATTGACAGATAGATGAATGGAAGTGCTGAGCCTGTGTTACTCTGAACAGTGAGGTCCAGGGCCAACATTGCAGCTTTATGTTATTTAAATCCTGGGATTTTTCCTTTTCTGGTACAAACACACCCACCTGCAGACCTCGAAGGGGTCTTTCTAAACAGGTCAGGAAATTTGGGGTTTGATATCAAGCAACCAACCTGCTTGTACATGGGTCACATCTGCTTGCTGTCCCAGCTCTGTGGGCTGTTCAGCCATGCTGGAACACTCAGGCCAATGGCTGGGCTAGCAAAGAAAGCCAAGAAATGCAATTCCAGTCCATAATTGGAGAAGTTGACTTATTTTCTTCTTTTAGTGCATAAGTCAGATCCTTTATGACCCAGAAACATAGAAAGAGACAGCAAGATCACTACCACTTAGAAGAGGACTTCTTCCCTCCCTCAAGTCTATGGTTCCTGCTGGAAAATATTTTGAGAGGAGAAAAATTAGCACACAATGTTATGTATGACAGCGTCTGATTTCAGAGAGGGAAGGGACTGGGAGAAAGAATAGTACATTTGTGAGATTGCTGGGGTGGGGGGGGGATAAAAACATGTGCTTTGCAAATTCCTCATATTATGCTCAGTTAAATAAACTCCTAGCCTCTTTGGTGTCTGACGAGAAACATTCTGTCAGGAAACCATGGGTATATTTTCTGCCTCTGTAACACACACACGTGTACACATAGACAAAAAAGAGCTGCTTGTTTGCGGCATTTTCTCTGCATTTTGTTGTATAACTTGTGTGTTTTAGAGAAGCAGCGGTACATCATCTTTTTTCTTCTATCCTTTAGCTACCAGGACAGCTACCAACTCTGGGAGATTAGATCTACAGACAGTATATATTGAGAAGACATTAACCTCTTGTGAAAGTGACCTAAATTACTGTTAATTGTAGTGGCAGGACTAAATAGCTGTCCTCAGTGTGTTTACAACTGTAGAAACAAACAGTTTGTTCTCAAGATAATGACAAACCACTTATATTTGGTCTACAAAAGGACTGTTTGTTCCCTAAATACCTGCACCAGGAACTGGTTTGTGAAAGAAAAACAAAATGTCTTCATGAGCAATCCCCTGCCTGTAGCTGCCCTCTCTGGGATGCTGGCTCTGCTCACCCAGCTCTGGTCAAAGTTAAAAAAAAAACAGATTCAGTTTTCTGCCAGGGAATGGGGACTCAGGAGCAAGTCCTGGTCAGGTCAGAGATGTAAATATAACGCCACTTGGCTCCTTAGTGATTTCCAGCATTTCACAAATTTCTCAAGGACTGTTAACCATTGAAGCCAGCCTGATCCCAGGGTTCATCCATCTCTGAGATGTTGGCATCCCTTCAACAGAGGCTAGGGAGAAACTGTAGCCATTCTGAGCAATGCCATTCACATGTCAACACTGTTTTCATCTCTGATGGCTTCTGAAAAATCTTGCAAAATGAATTATCCAAATAGGTGCCCACTGAATCAAGAACCTCATGAAGCCAGATGAAAGAAAGGCTGAGGCCCAACAATCTAACCACATCTGATCTGGAAATTCAACCTCTACCCTGTAGTCAAGTTGTGAATAAAATTAATTTTTTATTTTTTTTTAGGCCATTCCTAAAGATGTCTTTTTTAGAAGCTAGTATGATTCCTTGGTTTTGAAGGTAATCTGTGGTGCAAATGCTGATACACCCAGCCCTTGGTGAAAAACTCCAGTGTGTGTCCATGTCTCACCCTTCCTGGATTGTTATCGAACAGAAGAAAACCAGCTTACAGAAAGAATGATTTTCTGGACTGGAGTCCCTTAGCCCTGTAATTCTTAACACAGACTCAAAACTGAATTCACTGTCAGACATCTATGTGTATCTCTCAGACATGTATCAGAGACTGGGCAATTTATTGCAGCAGCAAAAATACATCTGCTCTGATTAGATGGAATAAAATAATGCCACAGAGATGGAAGTGAGTATTGAAAATCTTTAGCAATGTGGTTTTCCATCTCCTGCTCCCTGTATGAATACACATGTGGGTGGGAACTCCACTGCATTGTGCATACAGATGAATCCACTTTCATCTCTCCCAACCTGTGAGACCCCACATGGGGTCATGTTTTAAATTCTTGCCTCTGTGTGGGGCCATCTGACAGGTAAGCATCTACAGCAGAGCTCGGGGCTGCCAGCTTCCAAATATCCTGGCAATCTTTTTTCCCGTCCTGAATGGCTTTGTCGTGCTTAGTTGGCCCATTCTTTGTTGGGAGGCCCCCAGGTCTACGTTGCATGGAGTCTACAAAATGCTGGAAGATGTTCCTCCAGGCTTGCAACTTGGCATTCAGCTGAACTGCCACCTCTAGGATGATGGGGAAGTCACAGGGCATGACACACTTCAAGTGCTAAGATGCATGTGGTATTATGGAAGTCGCTTCTTGGGCAACTGGTCTCCAGCATCCCTGCAATGCCAGAGAGCTGGTACATGAACATGCACAGGGCAAAGGACCAGCAAGCAGGACATACAACAATGGGAGACATGGGAGAACAGGGCCATGGTATGCACCAGCACAAGCAGCAGGAAGGTTGGTGAGACAAACGGCTCATTTTCCCTGGACCTCACCACTTCCTCACCACACTTGCATGTCTCCTGTTAAACACAGAAACAGGACTAGGTTCTTCACACAGATTCACACATGGGATATATGTGAAGATGAACACTAGCAATGTTATCAATCACCAGGCAAAGCTGCTGAACCCTGTAAATAAACAGCTTCCTTGCAGGTCTCCAGCTTACTACACCAGGCTTCTGGAGATTATTTTTGCCAGAGGTCTTCAGAGCTTCCTTAACATTAATTCTCTTTTGAAAGTGATTCACCTTGGACAGTGAATATTTTCTCAAGTATCTTGTTCTGATCAGAGTGTTCCCTCCGACCTCATAATCTGCAGCTCTGTTAATGCCTTAATGGCACCTGGTTACCCCGACACAGCGGGACAGTGCTGGAATGACCTGCCATCCAGGATTATGAGCTCTTTTGGGCTTCTGGGAAACCCTTGCTGCTGTTTGTAGAACAGTGTGATTTCTTTCTTCCTTACTGCAAAGTACAGTCTTACAGACCCCTCATGATTGCCTGTAAAAAAAAAAATCACTGTCTCATTCAGATCCAGCTATTTACACCTTCTATTTTATTTCTTTTTAATTTTTTTTCCAAAATTGCCTCGTGTGCAGAAGAGAGCTTTCCTTTGCTCCATTCTCCTGGGCTGTCTATATTCATCCTTCCCAAGGCTGTTTGGGTGCATTCCTTCAAAAGCATCAAAAATTTAGTACAAATAACCACCTTTTGCATCCCTACTGACACCTCTTCCACTCACGCTTTCCCAGGCAAGAAGGGCTGAACCTCTTCTTAGTGCCTGTTCTGCTGGGACTGACTTTCCAAAGCAGACTGCAATAGCCCAGATCGCTGCAGTTTCCCAGCAGAGCTACTGCAGTATTTAGGTCTCAAGCACGTAACACTCTAATGAGCAGACAATATGTATTTAGGACCTGTCCTTTCGTTTCTTGGCTTCTACAAGATTTTTGGGTGCCTTGACTATGAAAACCTCACAAGTTCATAGCTGTTACTGTGAAGAAGCACACAGCAATGAGTAGGACTAGTTGAGTTCATAATTTCTCTCTCTGAGTTTATAATTTGTTTCCTGACCCCTGTTTCCACTGCGGTCAAAGGAAGCCCTTGAACTAGTTTTTTAACAGCAGGGACCTGTTGGCCTTGCAGACCCACATTTACCTTGTAGACCCAACTCTTCCAGAATTTGCCCAGTTTTGCCCTCAGTGATTGTACTTCTTGACACTCAGCAGTGGGAACCAGAAGCATTTTGTAGGTCACAAAGAAAGAAAGCAGGAAAGAGCTGCAGGCATCACTCCTGAGGCTGGGCTGGTTGCATGTGGTGGCATGTGGGTGGTGGATCGCTCTCCGGGGCTTGGTTAGATGCCTTGCTCAAGTCCCTGGGACACTGCAGTTGTGTATGTTCAACAAACCATTGTGGTTCTCCTTGGGATTTTATAACATTTCTACATTGCGGCATTTACACATACAGTGTAACTGTGAATATCTGTAATGTTCAGATGCAGGCACACTTATGGAAAAGTGCAAATGCACATTATAAGGACAATCTGTAACACTAGATCTTTTTTTTGAGTGTTGCAAGAGGAGTGAAGTGGTGTGCAGGCAAAGATACTCACCAGTTATATGCTATAACTACCACTGAAAATATAAAGGTTTTCCTTGCATTTTCCAGGCTACATAAAGCAAACATGCTTGTCTCCACTCAGTCCTCTCTACTCAAGCAATGATTTCTAATGGCGCTTCATCCTGAGAAAGCAAGTAGGATTAAATCTGAAATTTACAGTCAAATAATGAAATGGGTAGTTCTGACGTTTGTGGAGGAGAAAGCACAGGCCATTCTGCTCTCACTGCCTCCCAAGCACCTTCAGCTTGAAATTTCCAGTCACTGCTGCATTCTCTGGCAGGCCAGACAGAAGTACAGATAACATAATATGGCACAGTGCATCTTCTACTGGTCAGGAGTAGGAGGAATTGATTTCTGACTAATAAAGAAAATTCATTACCCAGGCTGAATGAGTCACAAGGAAATGAAAGCTGCTGTAAAGAGGGAGGATGGACTCATGCACCCTGTTATTTCGGGTTTGCTTGGTTGCAGAAAAGGCCTGCCTATACAGCATCACAATCTGCCTAGCCTTGGCACGTGTCCTACAGCATGCTTGCAGCTCAGTAACTGCAGCTGCTGTTCAGGAGGGAGAGGTCTTTGGTGTAGCTAGGACTTCAGCATTATTTGCTCTCCCTTCAGCAAACTAGCACCATTTACACAGCCCTATCCCTCCATGGGGGCTGAAAGAAGGGTATTACTGTAGCCAAGCAGAGCCAGCACACACACAGAGGGCAGGTGAAAAGAGGTGAATCCTCAGGGGTGGAAAGATGCTGGAGAAAAAATGCCTACCGCTCCTCCACTCCAGAGTGAACTAGACTTTTAGCAAGACAGACCTCAGATATGCACTCAGGTAAGCGAGATCAGATCCTGATCCAAAAGGGGTTGCCATCAGGCCTGGATTTGGCCCCTGGTGAGGTTTTACTTCCCTGACACCCTTGTGTGGCTCAGGTCCTGGGCTTGAGAACAAGACCAGGATGCCAAGGTAGAGGGAATACAGACCAGTACAGTGCAAGATGGGGGCTGTTCAAGAACAAGAGTGACCCTGGGATTTGGCCTGATCAGCACTTCATGCTCTCTGCAGCCCTGCACCTGTAGCAAAGGGCTCTGGCCCCCTAAGGCAACCTTGCAGGGAGGCAGGAGAAGCACAGAGGATGTGTGGGAGAGGAGAAGCTGCTGCAATGTGCACCAGGGGCTTGGGGGCTGCAGCATGGGGATTTCTGCATTATCCAGGATAACCTGCAGTGCTGTCTGTGAGGCTGGAGCAGGTCAGGGGTTTCTTCCATGCCTGCAGCTTTGCAGGTGTCCCAGGGCCCAGCCATGGGGGAGGACAGTTAGCAAGGTGATGAACCATGCTGGAGAACATCTGCTCCAGCCTGCTTGGGCTAGTGGAGTTTGGCTGCTTGAGGCAGGGGAACATGGTATGCTGATGGGGCATGTGTGTTGTCACCTCTCTCCCAGGCAGGAGAGGCTAAGCATTGTCAAGAGTTGTGGGATTTCTGACCAGAAGCCTCCTTTCCATCATACTGAAGTCTTATTCATGAAGGCAAGTTCCCTCTACCTCACTGCTATTCGTGTCTGGACTGATAGCATCCTCTGTGGCAGGGAATGGTATCTTCTTAGAAGCCTCCTTGTTTAGTCTTACAGCTGTCAATTAATCGCACATTTTTGCTATTCAGACTAGCTGGTGGGTAGCAACATTTCCTGCTGCAATGAAAATTTGTTGTGAATAAGAGCTGGAAGGGGAACAGCATTAATATTTGACAGCAGTTAGTGCTGAGGGAGTCTGCACTTCACAACCTGAGACCCACAGGGGTTTCTCAAACTAGCAGTAGTTTAACAGCATTTAAACAGGCATTTGCCACACGCAGCCCAGCTGGGGGCTGCTGCTAGCCCAGGCGTGCTTGTGCCATCCACAGCTCAGCTGAGCTTCCTGGCTCAGGCTTGTCCTTTAGACACAGGAAGAATAAAAGCAGCTGATGAAATATAGCTGCTTCCTTTTTACCCCAATCTAAAATTATGTGATACTCGCCACATCATATCTCAGCATCCTCCAGTTTGGAGGAGAAATCTGCCCCTTCCCACCCTAGGCTTCTGGATTTGTGGAGTTCAAGACTGAAGCAATGGCAGTTCTGCTGTCAGCAAAGAGACATTCAGGGTTTTACTCCAAAATGGGTTGTGAATGGGCAGGAATGTCTGTTTTGTCTTTCTGCAGATTAAATTTTTCACATCTCAGCTTGAAATTTCTATGTAATTTTCTGCAATTTTCTGTATTTTAAATACTAAGTGTCTGGAACTTGGTTGTGTCTGAAATTTTCCCTGTTCAGCCTGATCATCTTTTGGTAACGGGTATAATTTTCAGATCCTTGTGCGTCTCTGCAGGATTTTATAGCAAGACCTGTCATGGGTTTTGCAGAAACCTGAAGTGTGAATGTTCATTTTATCAGCTTTCGCATCACTTGGGATTGTTATTTGTTAGAAGTGGAAGTTTACGTGGCAACTGTTGGAGATGCAAACTCTTTGCTGCCTTCATACACTTTGTATGCCACCATAAAGAAACTCTGCACAGCACAGGGGAGGATTTTATGTGCAGCCATTGACATACATCAGGCAACACCCAGCTTTGGGTACTGGTGCCCTAGCACAGATGCCCGCAGCTGTGGGTACACAAACTTTGTGTTTCTGCAGATGCAGTAGTACCCACCATGCAGGTCCCTCCCCACTAACATCCTGAACAGCCACAGAGTCCACATGCCAAGAAACCTTGCTACACAGCAGCTGGGTTTCATGATCTAAGCCACCCACTGGTGGTTCAACCAGTAAATATAGGAAAAAATCTTTGTGGGGAAAACTGAATGCTTTGTTTGGCCCAAAATAGAGTTGTTCATTTCAATTTTTTCTTCATTTTTTACAATGTTTTCAATAAAACTGCATTAACTTCAAATCATTTCAGAATTTGAAAAAGCTTTCATAACTATAATGAGTCTGAATGCATTTCGTGTTTTTAGATGCCTGCAATTTTTTCACCCAAATAAGGCTTTCTCTGAAATTGCTCCCCAGTGGTGCTGCTGACACAGTAGTATTAATGTTGAAAGAAAATTCACAAAATGCCCCTGCCAGCTATACAAACAGGGTAGTTTCATCCAGAATACCCAGAAGAATGAAGCAAACCCGCTACTGAACCTATATCTAGCAGGTCCTCAAGGCAGCAGAGGTCTGTGTAAGGCAATGGTTGTCCCCAGACCCTCCACCCCAGCCATCTCCAAAACCAAAAAATACTCCCTCTCACTTCTGTTTTGCCAACATGGAAAAGTCCCTCCCAGAGAGTCCTGTGGCCATTACAGAGAAGTGGAGCCTCGTGTTGTTGACTCCTCGGCCCTCGCCAGGCATTTATAACATCTTCACGCCCACGAGACGGGCAGCCCAGGGGATTCGACAGCACGTACAAGGCAACAGCCTGTGTGTGATCCCACTGTCCTCCTCCATCTCTGCTCCTCTTGGCAGAGATAAGAGCGCCAGAGGAAAGACCTTGGGAGACAAGCCAGAGATTTATTTGGTCTTTAAGCTGTGATAGGCTGTTGGCTGCTGTGTGATCTTTGATAAACTCAGGGATGCAGAGAGCCGCAAGTTTGCAAAAGTCACTGCCAGCAGCTGACACAGATGCTTTCTGGCACGACACCAGGGAGCTGTGACACTCATTTGATCATATGTTTATCCACATGTCCCGCACATACTGATAGTCACAGCGATAGCCTCTGGGTCTACCCTCACAAATGATGAGAATCTGAATTTCTGTGCCTGCATGCAAGGTTTATAAATGATGGCACAGCGTTTTTCAAAGGCCTCTCTATATGGTGTAGGAACCTTCCAAATGTTGCTGGGGCCCAAGACATGGAGAATATAGGTCAAATTTTGTCTTTGCTGTGGTAGAAGTCATGTCAAGTCTGCACTTTGTGACTGCCTAGTCCAGATCTGCTCCACAGCATTTATTCCAGTGCGGCCAAACTTTATTCTCCCCAGACACTGTCTTCATGTTTGCTTTCAGTGTAGCATTCCCTGTTTCCCAAGCCCTCATGTCTGAGTACTCTCATTGCCAAGCAGCCCCACCACTATGCTCCTTCAGTCCCATGGCATGAAAACAAGACATCAGTGACCTTCTAGGTTCAGAAGGACTTCTCCCATCACCCCAGGAGCAGTGGCATCTGCTGCAGTCAGTCCTCTGCCCTATGACTCCACCCTGTTAACCTCTAGTCCCTCTTGTTGCTTTAACTTAGCCCTTCAGCTCTCCCCCTCCTGCCTCTCTCTTTAACCATCCACACCCCCCCATCCTTCTGCAAACACAGCTCACCTCACCATGCTGCCAGCAGTGCTAGAGCTGGGGAAGAGCCGCCCAGGAGTGGTGTGGGGGTGTGAAGGGGCTGGGCATTAGACTCGCAGGGTGTGCTCTGTGGGAGATGCTCTTTGTGGCGGTCAGCTGTATGTGCCCCAGGCTGGAGGGTTTAGGGGGGCAGTTTGTATCTGCTTTTCCATATCACTGGCATCATGTTCTCCTGGAGTAAATGTGTGCTCTGACTCTGTATCAATTGCATGGCCAGCTTCATTTTGTACTACTTATGAATTATTGCTAGCCCCTGTGGCTCTTGTCAGAGCTTCTTCATGTCTCATAGAGACATTGATTCATACACCAGTGTTTCCAGGCTTAATTACACTTGTGGTCCCTTCCTTACATTCATTTTCCTCCTGTGCACAAAGGCGGCTGTCCAGCTTTCAGTTAACTGCCAATGTGCTCATCCCATCTTCCCTGCTTTGTGCCTCCTTTGCCAGCTCTTTGCTCAGACTCCATTGAATTTCGAAAGTCTCCATTCCACCTTGAAATGGATCAATTATCTTTCTTTCTCTGCAGTCCAGTGTCCTCAAGTTGTGTTCCCCTTGGCTTTCTTGTCTACCTAACCCCAGGGCCTTTGGGTGGCCCTATTGTCCAGGCTTAAACCACACTGTCCTTTCATCTCTGGATAGGATTATTCTCCAACTTGCTTCCACCAGCCATAAAAAGCAGTATATCACCAGCAAACCTGAGATCAAAACTGACAGGCAAGCTTTTTACGTAAGCCTGTTCTGCTGTATGTAATTAACGTGTCTTGTTTTCTTCATTTATATTTTATTTATATGCTTTTATGTATTGTGAGAATCTCCAAGAGGGTTTTCTTTTTATGAATTACGCTTTGTAAAACAGAAGAACTGATGTTGATGAAATAGTTAATATCAGCTAAAGACTGCACTCCCAGACTGTGCCTTCCTTCCAACTGGCAATCTGTCACTGTTCAAAACGCAGCAGCTTGCCATGACCGACAGACAGACAGTCAGGCAGCTCCCGAGAAGGAGTCTCCGAGCCAGGAGGAGAAGGATAGAGCAGAGACGATGATGAAGGTGATTAAAAATAGAGAAAGATTCCTTCGCCACAAATCACAGAGGGAAGTTTCAGAGAAGAAAATAGTGAACATAAAAGATGTTGCCTAAGGGAGCTTTTACTGATTTTAGACTGTGTTGCTCAGCTCAGTTCGCTCCAGTGAGTGGCTGTACCAGGTTTTTAGGATGGAAGAAATAATTGCTGGTGTGGGGGCTGGAGGTAGGGGTTTTTTATTTTTAATTTAGTTTCCCTAAAAAGTCTTTCTTCATTTAAATCTTGGAATCAGGAGTGTATCTGAGGGAGAAGATGATTGAAAATAGATCATTTAACACTTAGTCCCTTTCTTTGTGTTGATTAAGTGTTTGCCGAGCTACTGCCCCAAAGGGAATTTTGACATTCTTTATAATAAACCCCTGAAAAACATGGGTTTCACTGGGACCACTGAGATGGCAACCAAAGCTTGAGCACTGGAAGCAGGGAGTAGGAGCACAGAAGCTCTTCTACATAATTCACCCAAAGAAAAATGGGAAACAACTGTCCCAGTTCAGCAACATCCTTCCTGCTAAATATGTGGATTAACTGGGACAGCCATTCTCCCAAGGAAAAATCAACAAGTTACCACCACAGTTCAAGAGTAAGGCAGTGACAGCGGGGTGGGAGACAGAGTCCTCCCACCTGGTGCTCGGGAACATGGACGGAGGCTGGGTTGTGCCAGGGGTGGTATCTGGAGTCTTTGGGGTAAGAGTACAATGAAGAGGGTACTTTATATCTGCCCTCCACAAGCACTCACGAAGTGCTACATGAACAGCCCAAAGTGGCCAGAGCTCCAGTCAAGCTGCCCCAATGTGCTGCAGTAGCCCAGGGCAGGGAAACGGTGAGAGGCCTCTGGAAACACCCCAGGGAAGATGTGTGTGCTGTGAGTCAGGCTCAAACACCTTCATATTTAGGCACAGTTTTGTTTATCGGGTGCCCTTTACCACATGTCTTCCGATGAGGGTCCTCACAAGTGATTCGGATCCTCTGACAAGCTCCTGCAAGTCCCCACACTCAAGATTGCTGGCTTGAATAATGTTCTAAATGTCACTGCTGGGGCAGGAAACCCAGCCATTTTGATACTTTTGCTTCTGCCCTGATGATTCATGTTGACATTTACATGACAAAACGGAGGGGGGGGGGAAGCTGCTGAACATGTTGCAGTGCCTGTGGAGAGCCTCACGGTAACGTGATTCAAATCAGCAGAGCCCCCAAAACTCCCAGGAAATACCCTCAAGAAGCCAGAAGAGCTTGAGCAGGCTGTAGAGAGCTGCTTCGCCTCCCAGGTCTGCAGAGGACGAGTTTTATGCTCATCCAGGACTCCCCTTAGTGAAGGATGCCGAGGGCAGGTACTGAGTCTCCAGGACTGTGAACAGCCCTGGGGCCAAGCAGTTAATGAGGTGTGAAAGATCATACAAGATTTAGCATGTGGTATATCATTTTCCCTTTTAGGATGTTTTTCAGTTAAGATTTTAGGAGCGTACTTGAAGGCAGGTGGTAATGATGCTGGACAGAGGGATCTTCAAGAGAGAGAGGCAGGGAGGTTAACTCATCAGTTGGAAACCTGGAGGTTTGATGTTGCTAGGTAATAGCCCATTTTTTTACCATTCTCATTACATAAAGTTTCCATTGTAAAATAAATGATTTTCCAACTCCACCACTGCTCATGTGCCTCAGTAAGGCACTACTCATGGAAAGATCTGCAGGTCAAGTTGTACCCTTTCTAAGGAGGGTGAAGCAGAGGCACAAACCCCATATTTCCATGTTATAATAGAGCCTGGGGAGGAACGAGACACTGCAGATTCCTGCCATGAAGCCCATGGTCTCATTTTCCAAGGCAGACCCTTGCCCATGGTGCTAACGCTGGCTGTGCCTCTGTTTTGAGGACATTGCTAGTTGACCTTTGCCAACAGCATGCTGTTCGTTTGGCTTCTTGCATGTTGGGAAGGAGTAGTCTTTGTGATACTTTTTTTGGTAGTTTCTGTGAGAAGGGTTATTCCCACAGCCTTTGCAACATCAGCAAAGCTTCTAACTAGGCCAATTTACCAAATTCTGGGTGAAATTCTACACTGTGCATGTCAGGAAGTGTAAGTACACAAGGGGCCATTTCATACTACGTGTGTTGTGTGTAAGCTGGAAGCCAGACACCAAGAATCTCCATCCTTAGAAATTTTTTAAAACTCGACTGAACACGGCCCTGAGCAGCCTCACCTAACTTTGAGGTGGGCCCTGCTCTAAGTTGGAAGTGGGACTGGAGACTTTCAGAAGGCCTTTCCAAACAAAATTATTTTCTAAGACCTATTGAGGTGACCCATAAACGAGTTACAGGTAGACAAAGGGATTCAGGTTGGTTCCAAATACCTTGTAGGGAACATTGTTGAAAGTGGACTTTCTACCCACGACCCTGTGAGACAGAGCTCTTGTGACCATTTGATAACAGGTCCTATTGTGCAATCTCTATTCATTGCCTCTCTAATGATTGTTCTTAGGTGAAAAATAATAGTTTGATCATGTAGGGCAAGGCATGGCCTGAAACAGATGACCTCAGTGTCCATGGGCCAGGAGCTCCTTGTGTCTGCAGGCTGGACAAATCTTGAGTGCAATGAACATAGCAGCAGAAAGTGAAGGAATGGTGGGGAAACCAGCCCTGCCAGAAAGCAGAGAAGAGCCTCTGCAGCTGCTACCAACAATGATGACACCATCCATCCACTGGTACCTCCTGATTATTTCTCAGCTGATTTTGTGACGTGAATGCGGCTGTCCCCATACCTGCCTTGGTGACTCCAGGGCTAGGAATCAAAGGGGGGTGTTGTGGCATTGCTTTTCCATGCACACATCTGTCACACATCCTTGTGTGCATAGTACATAATTACACATATATTTGGGCATATAGTCCTAGGCTTCTGCCATTCAGAAAATGAAACTTGAAAGTCCTCAGGGAGAGAGAAGGTTGAGCTCATCCAACCCTCAGCAGAGCCAACTGTTCAGAGTTTATGGAACTAGATTCACAAGAGGGTTGTAAGCAACTGCAGTAGCATTTTGGGGCATAAACTCAAAATGTAGCTTCTCAAAATCCTAAAATTCCCTGCAGTTTCCTCCCCATGCTCACTTAGCCTGAGACTGAGGGTGCAGTGGAAACTTGCTGCCTAGCTGCAAGCCTTGGTGCTGCCTCCTCCTTTCAGCATGGATGCAGCCCAATGGCTTACGTGGTCTCCTTGGAGGGTGGATGTGAACACTCAGTGCATCCTGATTGGAGAAAGAAGCCTCCACCATCCTGGAGTCATGTAGAAACATCTTCAGGGGGCCGAGCTAACCCTGCGGACCTCTCCACAGCACCTTCTGTCATTTCAGCAGCTCCTGGTTTGCTTTTTTATAAACACTACTGTTAAGCAGCAACTTGACCCATGCGCACCTTGGGGCTAGCAGGTAGTGAGGTCTCCTCATGCCATATTTAAGATGTCCAGCTCCTGTGTTACAGGTAGCAGCACTAAAACGTAATCACTGCATCACTGAGTCCTTCTGAATTTAGGCCCTCAACTTCACTCCCAGCTCTATATTTAGCATATTGAGCAATCACAAACATATGAGTTCCTGTGCCATCTGCATCAGTTTTTCAAAAATAATGAAACTGAATGGCAAACCATGTTATACTCTAGGAAGAGGGATGCTTTTAGCACATTGTTAAGAGTCTTCCTTCTTCTACTCATTTATTTATTTATTTTGCTCCAAAAGAGGGATCCAAAGATATAGAAAGCTTTCGTTCAGGCAGCAGCCCCAGCAATTGTATTTGTCAATATGTGGAGATTGTCTGAAAGTGATGTATTTGCAACATATATGGTCCATTGCCTGATTAACTCAGAATGAAAACCACCCAAGCTTTGCACTAAAATCAGTTAGCAGTACAATATTTCCAAAGATTGTGCAATTACTTTTATTTTTTTTCTGAATGGTTGCCAATAACTGCAACTTTCACAGAAGATAAAGATCTTTTCTGCTTCATTACTTCTGAGATGGCACATTAGGATCAAATGTACCGTCCTATTAAATAAAACTCCAGGAACACTATATATAGCACCATACCAAATGTGGTCTGCAAGGCAGCATTGATCAGATCAGCCCAGAATGATGTTTACATGTTGAACAGTTAAAATATTCCTGCTATTAAAATTTATCCTCTTCTTGGTAAACCTGTGTGTACAAGTTGCATATTGTACTTACACAACTGCTACTTGTCCCCTCTGTGTGCACAGACTTCAGCAGCCTGGTCTAACCTTTGTCAGGAGAAGAGGTCATATTTTAGCTCGTCTAATGTACTCTTGATATGCCAATTATCATGGACTTACGTGATTTACCAACCCAAATTCCTCAGCTGGTAAAGGCAGAGATGAGTGAAGAGGTTGTATTTTTCTTGCAGCTGGAGAGGCTGAGGTCCTCTTGTCCTTGGGTGCATGTCAAAGACACAAAGGAGTATTACTGTGCAATTTTTTTGCCCATGAGGAATTGACAGTTACTTAAGGACAGTGGGTGAGAGCCAAGGCTTGTATCCTGAGTAACAGCCTAGTCTTTCTCAGAACAGTAATGGCCTACAAGCTCTCAGCTTTACCACCCAAACTGCATTCTTGTAGAAGACCAGACCCCAAATCTGATCCGGGTTTTGGCTCCTGGTCAATCACACTTCACTTGGACAAGTTGTACCCACATCACTGGGGTTCCTGAAGCGACCCTGAATTCGCACATGGCAGTGATGGGTCAGGGTTTGGGAGCCGGGGAGAGATCCCTGAGCACCCTTCCTGTGCAAGGGCAGGAGGAGCAGGCATTTGGATAGTCAGCAGGGCCTGGCCATGACGTTGGGCTGGCTCATCTCACAGACCTCACTGCTTGAAGAGCTAGTGGAAGAGAGCAGCCCAGCCAGAGGGCAGCCCAGCTCTTGTGAGCCAAATCCTGCTTCCCCCGACACAGACCCAAGGGAGCAGCACTGCACCCTACTGCGCCCAGGGACAAACTCCTCGTCCTGGCACCTCACTGGCCCCTGCTCCGCCGTGTCAGAGCACTGCAAGCTGGTGATTAAAATGTGGTTTGCATTGTGTGAACACTTGCATTCAGTTATTAAGGGGCAGATTTTGAAAATGCAGAAGAACCCTCTGAAATTATATTCTAGTGCATACACAAATTAAGTAAAGGCACATTTGACTGCATGGGCATTTACATATAAATTGCTATCTAATTGCACTAATTGCACACGTTCACAGATGTGCTGTTGCACAAACAGGTTTTGCACATGGATATCACGTGTCTGCTCTGTTTTGTTGCAAAGGTGGATTTAAATCAATATAAATTATTGGTTCCTGTCTTGTCAGACCATGGCTTAGATCAGCAACTGTCCAAGATACGGCTAGGAAGACCTTTTGAAGTGATTTTCCAGCTTCTGTTCTGAGTCACCCTGATTTCATACCCTCAGGCTTGCAAGCCTTCCCTTCCTTTCCGGGTCGTAAATACTTGTCTTGTCTCAGGGAAACATTTGGTGCTGTTAGGTACTAAGGACACAGTGTAAAAATCTAATGTCTTGGCATTTTATTTTTATATTGGAAATGGATCAAATAGTAAAAATGAATCTTGGATCAAGAAAAGTTTAAAAGATAGTAAGTAGGAGTTAATGTACCTCAATAACATCTTTTTTGTAGACTCGTTACCTCTTTATTTACCCTTCAAGATATTTGCTTCTGGTTTATAGCACAATATGTATTGAGGAGAGACATAAACTGGGCAGGGAAATGCCAATGAAATGAGAAAATAGAAAGTTAATGGCGAAACTAGAGTAGGCTAAATTAATTTACTGATTATATGACCATATCCCATCAGTAAGACATGAATTATTTTGTTTACAGTCTTCAGGTTGTTGCCTGGCTCTGCTACCCTTCACTGTTTTCAATTTAAACTGCAGTGATTGTAAAGAGAAGAGAAAATAAACCAAATGTTCCCATTCCACTTATAAATTTTATGTTTATAATCTTGTAGCCATCCATGGAAACCATGCCTGTTATTCAAGTGCTTCGCCTCCCCAAGCTGAGCATAATTATTACTGATACATCTGGATGTTTAACTACCTACTACAGACTCTTGAATTCCTTCCAGACTTAAAATATCCATTAATACAGGAGTGGAGAAGAGTGGAGTCACAGGGGGAAGAAGAGAGGGGAGGGTTTATGCCTATTACTTCAATTCTCAAAGGATTTATGCCTTGCTTAGCACCACAGGGAGTAAAATACTGTTACCTAAGCTAGTGTCATTCAGTTAAAAGGATGTAACATGCTTCTTTCCACATTATTTTACAAAGACTTCTTCATGCATAGTGGAACAAATCCACTCTAGTTTGGTGTCCAGAGAAGATGGAGATACCCTACCATGGTGCAACTCTCCCCCAGCCCAGGGGTATCACTGGAGACTTGTCCCATGCATGCACCTTCAACAGACAGTGTTTTAAAGCCCTTTGGGTTGGGCTTTCACTCAAACCCCATGTATTTTTCTAGCCAATAGATCAGCCTGTAAACACACAGCTTGTATGTTCATCCCATGCAATGCATGCTTCTTCCTCGGGTGTTAGCTCCTAAGCAAAATCACACCAGACCAGGTAGGTCACAAATTGACTGTGAGTATCCCAGCAAGCACAGAAATAGCTGGTATGAAGAAAGGGAGTCACTTCTGTGCAGTGTCACTACAGATGTCAGTCCCTGAGTCAAAGGTCAGTATCCCATGTTAGGGAAGACCCAGCTATTCAGGAATCCCTCCTCCAGGGCCTGTGTTCTCAGGGGTAAGGCATTCTCCTCAGCCCCTCTTGAAGGCAACCTGGAAACCCCATTTGGGAATTTTAGCTGTTTTGCACTACCCACCATATCAGCTCCATTAAGGCTATGGCCCAGACTTATTGATTACTTTCTAATCTGTGCCCTATTAAACTCACACATCCGTCTAACAATTACATACATGGCATCATTCACTCTTCAGCAATGCCCCATTAGTTCCTATTATGAAGAACACAATGGTAGTTGTGTTGTCACTGCCTCATTAACCGCAGTATGTACCTGAACCATGGTACATCATGCTGGCCCAGGTCCAGGTAGCAGATTCATCACAAAAAGCAAAGGCTTACTCCTTGCCTGACACCCAGCACTTGAATCATGATTTTCAAATGTTCTGTACGTGAGAAACACTTAGGTACAGAGAGTGTCAGATCCCTTTCTGTGAAACTATTATTTGCCTCCAGATAGAATGGGAAACAACTTGTCTCTGATCATAGCAGTTACTTATAAGCTGCCAGACTGGAGGGATAAGTGAGATAAATTAAACTGTGAGAGCTCTCTTTCCAAGAAACAGTTCACTATATTTGCTCACGCATTTAAGTACGCATGCAGCTTTTAGCCTGTAATCAAAGCACAGTAGCTGAACCAAAAGGATCATATTTAGTACACCAGATCAAAGAGTAGCTAACCAAGAGTCATGTACCAATACAATACCTCCAGGTTTTTCAGCACTTGTCCACTACCTCTGCTACCTCCACTTGCTACCAGAGACAGTAGCCTACAAGACAGCTGCTCTTTTGCTGCCCATTAGACCTTATTGCAGGTAGGGCAGGACATAATCAGACTCAATAAAAGAACAAGCAACCAAAACCTTATTCCTTCACCACCTCCAATCTCTCACAGTCCCATAAAATCCCCATTTGCCAACCATGAGAGAGGATGCAACTGGTATTATTTCAAAGGCAAGGCTTTTCTGTACCCATTTCCCGCAGTCTTTGATGGCATTGTGAATGGAGCTTCTGAAATGCCTCCTACAGCTATGTAATTTGTCACCACATAAGTGTGTTTTGAATGCACATGGTTACCAGATGGAATTTCACATTCGACGTATTAAGGGGACCAGATGAGCATGGAGAGGCTGTACAGGCCGTGCTTTGTGCTTCCGATATTAGTGGATTCCTTCTCACAGAGGAAGTGGCCTGTAATGGGAAGTCCCATCTGTCATTGAGATACTCGTTGAAATTGTATGTTCTGATGGAGGGGTTTTTTTGAGACTGGAAATATTTTGGTCCCATCAGCTATCCCTTTAGCTCTAACCCCACAGTGGAGGTACCGAAAAAACATAAGAACATTTGATTTACTGCAATTACCTAAAAGGATGATGTCTTGTTACTAGTAGTTGGAATTTTAAGAGGTGCAATACAATCACCTTGGCATGACCTGGAAAACTTTCTTAAAGGAGAGATTTATGCACTTGGCACTGGAACTCCTGTGGCTTTAATTTTTAACTGAGATTCCCAGATCTGTCTGTGAAGCCTGTCCAAAGAAAAGCTAAGGTGGCATGATCTTTAGCAAAAAAAAAAAAAAAAAAAAAAAAAAAAAAAGAGGAGATATGAAGCTGAGTGTTTAGACCCACAGGGGATTGAAGGTACACAAAGAGGACTGGAAGACAGGAGTATCAGGAGACTGCTTTTAGTAAACAACAAAGCTAATGGGAACATTAAAAAACTATTGTGTCTAGTTTGGATCAAAAGTGCACACTATGTGATCCCAAGTAAAGTTTCTGAAGATGGTCTGGGAGCCAGAACTCCAATGCCTGAGGTCATCCCGAATTCATTTTTTCCTTATCTTTGGTTTGGGTTTTGAAGAGGAAAAATTGCTGTGAGCAGGCCAACAGCATCATAACTGTGGCTGCAAATCCTGCTGGTAGGATTTGGTGAGGGAGAAATATCTGTGAACCAAATCTGGCCATTCACCACAAACTCTTCTGCCAGGTAGTGCTTTGTCCATTCAAGGGCGTGCTTCAATTTCTGCAAGGTGCCCCTAGCTAGACAACATCATGCTTGGCTGACTTACAACTGAGAACTCATCTTTTAGTGATCATGATCAGCATCATCTCCTGACTCACCATCATAAACCCAAGGGGTCAAAAAAACAATGAAAGAAGAAAGGTTAACTCAGTGAGACAGCAGCGTCTGAAAACCAGGGCAAGATTGTTGTCACCTACCAGTGTAAGCTATTACTGGGCCAGTCCCTCAAAGTGGTGACAGGCTGCTGAGCTGTGCAGCCATTCCTCTCATGCATAGAGCTTGTTGTGCACCTCTGGAGCAGGATGGCCTCACACCCTAACAGACAGGATATTGCTAGGGCTCTGCCACCCAGCTTATAAGGAGCTCAGCAGTGAGGTCCTCCTTGCAGATGGGACACTATAGCTACTGTGTGAAAAGTTTCTGCCCACCCTAACAGTGCTGTCACCTTTTCCACCCTATCCCAGTCATCGCACTGCCTCTGCCATGCCTTCACTCTGCTAGTCACCTCAAATACCTTTTGCAGGGTCTGGCACTACAGGAAGGAGAGCCAGTGCCATGTTGGACATCCCTGCCTAGAATGGGAACTGCCACTGGATGGAGAATCCCCTCCATCTCTCTGCTTTCACACTCCCAGTGCTGCCACCGTGGGGACTCCTTTGAAATAGGGCTGGGCACCCGGGTCGGCATTCTTTTGTCTTAATCTGGATGTAATGCCTTACTCCATTTCCTCCTTGAATTCCCTGTCATTTCCTTTTCTTTGAGGACTCATAGATCCTAGGCACCCTCTCTTTCCCCAAGGATACTGGCATGGCCCTGCTGTCAGACTGTCCACTTTCCTTTTCTCCTTCCTCTTTTCTTCTGATGCTGTGCATTTTTCCTTATAGCTGAGCTGGTGGGATGATTCCCAAAGCACAGCCAGTATGATCATCTCCGGCTCTGTCAACACCAAGTGATCATGGCTCACACTTCAGATGATTGAGTTTAAAATATCATGGGTTTTAAAAATATTTAAAAAGAGCATTTCTCTGTTGGTGTCAGGCTGGCCAATGATCACGTTCTCAGAATCTGCTTGGTGGTTGGAACTCCAAAAAAGAAAGATGAGATGAGGTAATAACACCGGAATTGCAGTCTGGGAAGAAGAAGGACCCACGCAGCCCTGAGAAGTGAGAGCACTGCCTTCTCCCTGGCCCTTGCATCTCTCCCCAGTGCATCCCTTAGCTTGGAAAGGAGTTTTCCTCTCCCAAATCAAGCAGGAGCTCTCATGTCCACACATTCTCTGCAGCCTGGAATTCACAAGACAAGAATGACCTTGGGTTGAGTGATGTTTCACAACATGTCTCCTGAGTGCCCTCACAGCTGGTGAGGCTGCTCCTAATCCCAAGTGCGCCCTTCATGTTCTACATGGTTATCAGCCACAGGGTACCCCATTCAGATGAACCTCCAGTTGGAGCAGCAGTACGTGTCCTTTCCCAGCTACCTACAGGCCTGTTTCACTAACCCATGCAGAAAGAAACCCCAAGCTGGGTTCAAGCCTCAGGACCCCCTAGTTTTCCAGGGACGTCTGACAAATGCATCGGATCTGGAAACCGCCGCTTACAGACAGACACTCGTGGCTTTCCGTTAAGTCAAGATTTCTGTGGTTAAAAGTCTGCTTTGTGAAGGTGCCTATTTCTTATCCCTAATACACCCACCACAACTTCTGATGATTGCTTTCATCTCAGACCAACACTGAAAAACCCAATTAATTAGTGCTGTCTGTGTGCACTGTTCTGGGCTGGTGCTAGCCAGGGTGTAACTTATTAACAGTTTCTAGTCAAGTGAAAATCGGTGCGTGGGAAGTGAGCACTATATTACCAAATGACCTTTTTAATTTGTGCCTGTGCTGCTTGGCTCAGCTCAATGTCTCAGTGCTGTTGAACAGTGCTTCAAAACCCATTGGCAGGGGAGGGGGGGGATGGGCTGTCCTGCATGGGCTTGGAATGGTTTTGGTCAGGGCTTTGCATACCTCTGTCAGCTGGACCATGAGGACCATGTCTCACCCATGGCAACTCACTTGCCTCTTCTGATGGTGGGTCCAGCAACAGCAGTGAAGACCCTATGGGGGAGTCTTTGGGCAACTATTTCCCCACAGCAAGCAGGGGCTGAGAGCTGCTGTTTCTTGCCTAGCAGAAGGAAACACCCACTGCACACAGACACATAACAGGACTGATGGAAGAAAAAGCATTTCTTCACTAAGTCTTGAATCCCAGCTTGCTAAGATCATCAAAGAGTAACCTGGACTGGAGTGAGTCCCCAGAGTCTTACAGGATAGAGCTTTTCAAAAGTACAAGGTTCAGCTCATGATAAATATTAGTAGTGGGTGCTCAGCATTGGCTCATGCTTTATTTCCCCTTTGTTATTAGGGGTCTGGTGCTGCAGCACGTTACTCCTCCAGAGACAGTCGTTTGAAACCAGCAGCCTTTTGTGCACATCTTTGAAATGGGAGGTCAAGTCAGAACTATCCCCAGGAAGGGTGGAAAGTACTTGGGATTAGCAACTGCATTTGCATCAGCCTCTGCATAAAGCTTAGCAGGATGGGGCCTTGTGCCTGCAAGTTCTGCTGGCCTCTGTGCTGGAAAACTGTACATTAGCAGCTGAGGAAGCTGGGACAACAATTCAAAGCAAGGGTTGATTTACTTGAGCTAATTGCAAATCACTTTGTTCAACTGGGTTCAAGTTATCCTAAGTCTATCCTTCAAAGATAAAAGCTATAAAGATAATGTTGATTGACCTACTTGCAACTGCACTCTGCTGCATGCTGGCAATCCTGTCCCCGTATTGAGTTACAGGCACCTATAAAGCGGTCAGCTCTTGTGTATCCTTCTTTCTTGCCACAGGTCTGGAAATGAAATGACCCAGGTTTGTTGTAAGAGAGCTCTCAGGGACTTTCAATACACCTTGTTTTTCATTAGGGCATTTCTGTTATTGTTGGTTTTCTCCCTCATTTAAGCCCCACCCCAGCAAAATTTTTAATCCGCTTTCTTTTGAAATAATTGATTCAGTCAGTAAATACATTTCCTGCCCTTTAAAACTATTTTGTCCCTTTTTTACTTGTTTGTTTTTTTTTTTTAACAACAGAATGCCTTCTTTCAAAGCTTCTGTGAAGAAAATCGTGATGGTGGAGGGATGGTATCAAAATGAAACCAAGTCTGCTTCCTGGATCGAAGTGCTGATAAAATGGTCTTAAGATGCATTTGTTACCTCTGAGAGTTTAAGGGCTCAGCCCAGGTGCTGCACAGGGAAGGAGGTTTCCTGCCACATCCCTGGCAGTTCGTGTGTGTGTAGAAGAGGGAATTCAATGAGTGCATCCAGCTCCCTCTGACACCTCCTCTTGTCTGTAGCCTCTGAAACCTCCTCCATAGCCTTGAGCTCATTCACTCTACAGTAGTGTTAGTCTTCAGCTTCCTTTAATGCTGGATTTCCAAGTTCTCCAACCTCAGACACCATAAATTTGCATGCTTTAATGTTCACCTAGAGAAACGTTTCTTCCCTAAGCACTCTGGAAACCTCCACAGGCACTTCAGAAGATCCCAGGCACTGATGCCTGCAAATGGCTTGGGACCAGCCATCTTAAAGATCAAATCCCAGTGCAACTGAGTCCTGTGCAAGTCCCTAGATGGTAACAGCAGGGCTGTCTGGAGCATATCCATTCTTATGGTTTGGGCAGTGTTTTTCACCTTGGCAACTTGCTAATATACAGTTTTCAGGGAAAGACACGCAGGGGTAATGAGGTTAAGTGAGAGAGGAAATGGAAAGAATGCGCCAATTTTGCGGGCTGTCTTCCATGTGCATTTTCCACCCAGAAGCTGAAGCACAAGCAATTCATCTCTACAATTTGTGGTGCAGCTTCTAGACAATACTCACGTGCCTATGCGTGAGATGATTTGGCTGGGGATGGTCCTGCAGTAACAGAGATGAGGTGGCCATGTGAGTAGTCATGAGGAGCACAGGGATGAGGAAACTTTGTCTTTCTGAAAGAAGCAATGGCAAAGTTTGATGAAAATGCAGACTTTCTAGCTCCATGGCAGGACCTGTGCCTGGCTTGTTAGTGACTTTTTTGATTGCAGCAGACACCAGTGATACTTTCTTGAGTCTGTGTGGGCCACTGGCCTATGTTATTATTTTCCACTGTCTTTGCTCTCACTCACATTTTAAGTCTTACTCCCTTTTATGTGCTTGAGAACAGAATCCCACGCAAATGTCTCAGAGCCTTACCAAAAAAAAAGAAAGTACTCAAACTCCTATTGTCTTTAAAGGTGTCTTTTTGGGGGCCTTTTCTTGTGCTTTCCCACTAGTTTGGGGAAAAAAATGGCTCTCAGTTAGGAACATTTTACAGAGGTAAATCATGGTGATGGGACTTAATCCAAGACATCTCTCCATCTTTCCTGAGCACCTTCTTGAGCTGCAGGGAAAGGCATACACCTTTTTGTTTCATTTGTTCCATTGTACAATCAGACAGGCACAGCACAAGCCGAAGGGAAACTGTTTTCACCTCTTTCACTGATTTGGTGCTGGGTTGATGGAGTTTTTAATTCTATCGTGACCCTTCAAAATACTCTACTTCTCAACATGCTCATCTGGTCCTTGTTCTTCCCTTCTTTGACCTCCTTATCTACTTCCTTCCAAGGCTGTATAGATTTTCCTTTTTACAGGCTTTGGAGGAAATTTGGGGATGGATGACTCTAGAGCAGGTCCCATCGCTCATCCTTGAGCTTTCAGATTCCTACACAATGTCAGGGCTGTCTGCTGAGCCAGGACTCCTTGGCATGCAGATTACAGAACTGACTGAAAAGTCAAAATCTCAAATACTATGAATCTGAAAAGTTCAGTTTGGATTAGCTACAACCTTGTAAGTATTTTGTGACTCTCTTTATTTTAGAATTCTTAATTAAAGCCTTTATGGTTACAGTACTCCTAAAATTTGAAACCAAACCTATTTGAAGACTACCAAGAAGTGTTTCTTGTATTTTCTCCAAAAGAAGTTTTTATGCACAAGATACATCAAAACTGATCCTTAGTCTCCACAAACACAAATTTTTACCTTTAAAGAGTATTTTTTTTGAAAAATCTTTTCCCCTTCAAGGGCCTCCGTGGAGTCAGGCAGAAAACACTGGTCCTTCCAAATTAAAAAGTCGGAAGAAAGCAAAAGGGAGTAGTGTGACTTACTTCTCTTGCAAGTCACACAGCACATTTGTTGCAGTGAAGGGAGGGAAACCAACACCTTGCAAGGCTGCTCCCAGTGTTATAATAATTGCACACAGTATGATGAGAAGTTCAAATTGTTCTGAAATTTAATTTAATCTTACTTCTCCCTCCAGTCTACAACTTCCTTTTTGTGGCCCAAATCATACTCTTTCAGAAACTTATTTGTTTGTAAAAGTGGTTTCTTTATAATGGAATAACTATGCTTTCTTTCCAACATTTCAGTTGCCATATCATTCCTTTAGGGAAATAACACAGACTTGTAATTACTTTCTCCGATCTGCATCAGTCTATATGTATGGGAGTCTCCCCTGAGACTCTTGTACAAGGTCTTACAGACTTACAATGACTTTTCACTGCTTTCTTCATCATTTTGGGTTCAGTGACAAATTGACAATGTGTACACATGTTGCTTCTTCTTTGCCATCTGCCCTCCCACCCCTAGGTCAACAGAGTCATCTTTGGAGAGCTTCCATCTCATTGCTGTGTTCTCAAGGTACAAGAATGCAAATATAATGAGCAGGGATGCATCAATACTGATGTTTTGTTCTCTGAATCTAGCCCAACTACTTGTTGCAGTAATGACCTCATTAAAGGTGCAACATGGCATGCCAGTATTTCAACCTTTTCCTTGTTTTTCTTCAGTTGTATCACAACTTAGATTGAACTTCTGAGATGTTCTCCAGCAACCTTAATTGATAACCAGTGCTTTGGGAGGGCATTACACATTGTACCAACACTGGATGACTCTCACAGTGTCTTCCAGCACTGGAACTGCTTCTTCTGTTTCTGCTTGTACCGCAGTCATGATTTAGATGGACAGTGCTAGACTTTCATTCAGCTTGAAAGATCTGTCAGCTCCACTGCTTAACTACTCCTATGACTATGTTTTATTTTTGTTATCATGCTGCAAATCCTGTATTAACCTGCTGCCTTCCAGAATACTTCTAGCTATTCATACCATTTAGATAGATAATCTTGCCTTGTATTCTTTTTTGCTGACCTTCATTTGGAGATATTATTATGGAAGTCAATATGCATACATGGACTCTACTTTTTTCTGCCCTCTCTAGTAGGTTTGAGTGCTGGTCAGATCCTGTTTTAGTTAAACCAGCATGATCATCTATAACCAATGTTGTTGTTTTTTAATGGGTGAAGGTGGACAGCCTTTCAGATAGGACTTCAGTACCTAGAAGGAACCCCAGTAGACAGGTACAGCTGATGGTGGAGCTCAATAAGCACATGCAATGGACATCCTGTCTGTACTGTGCCTCAGGAATGGTTCTTTGTTCAAAGAAGATGAACTGGATGATCAGCATTTTATTCTCTTGGGCTAAACCAACGGACACAAAGCGCAACATAAGGTGTGACATTGTGCTCTGTTCATCCCAAGGCTGACCATGAAGCAGGCTGAGCCTGCTTCATCTCATGCAGTCCCCAGGTTCTCCCATGTGCTCTGAAGGTAGCTACAATTTCATGTGCCAGACCAGGGAAAAGCTGGGTGATCCCAGAATGGATGTGAACTTAGGCTGTTTGCCAGCCACTGTCAGTGTCCTTATTCCAGGACAGAGTGGAAGGATGTTTTTTATGAGCATAACAAAATCTATGGAAAAAAAGGAATGCCCCCTCCCCCCCTAGATTTTCTGCTCCAGGTCATGACCTGCATAAAAAAAAAAATCTCCTTTCTCTGTTTTACACTCAATAGCTAATTTCACACTCTTTGTCTCAGGCAGTGCTGTCTGGTATGAGCTGATATGCTGCTACCTTCAGCTGCTGGAGGCTCCTAGTCCTACTCCATATATAAGTCTACAGTTATTGATTGACTCCAGGCTGATTTCTAATAATAACTGGAGAATAACCTCCATCCTGCCCCCAAAGTGGGTCTTCTCCCACATGTGGAGGTAGCCGACCTGCCTGCCGAGGTGCCAGGCACTGCAGGACTGAAACTTTTAGTGCTCTAAGTAACTCTGCAACTTTGCAATGGAGAGCAGGCAGAGTAAAGGGCTGAGCAGCTGCCAGAGAGGAGTCACTATGGGGAGGGCGAGAAGGAAGGATGTTTGGTGGCTACATGCAGGGACCACTGGTAGTCAGAGGGCTGTCTAGTTCCAGTCCTTCCATCAAAGATCTGGAGGTAACGGTAAGAGTCCTGCTGATCGGATCTGCAGATCACACAAAGGCCAGTGAACTGGTCCATAGCAGAGACCCAGTCCCACACAGTCATACAGAGTCAACTGGGTCACCTGGCAAACAGGGCCTGATTAAAAAGAAGGGAAAGGAAAGCATTTTAATACAGCTGAATGCAAAGTTGCACAGGAAGAAAAGAGCGCAGAGCCAGACTAGAAAAGAGGAGCTCCAAGCAGGATCTTTCCAAAGTCAAATCAAGGCCAAGCACTTGAACATGAGTTTCTACTGCAGCGCACAGGGTGCCTCTGGCAGTGAGTGGAGGGAGGGAGAGAGAGGCTGTGCTTTTACTTCTGTTCCCGGCACTGCTGAAACTAGTGTGGCCAAACTGTGCAGAGCTCTGGCATCCATACTTTAAATCAGATGTTGAAATGTTCAGAAAACAGCCGAATAAATCATAATGGGGCAAGAGAAAATGTCTGGAAATGATAGGTTTATAGAACTCCTTGTTTATCTTAGCAAAATGAAGAATAAAAATTAACTTGGAACAGAAATGGCTGGTACTAAACAGTTTACACATCTGCCAGGGAAAGGCAGAAGAGGCTGGAAGCTGAAGGTGGATATTTTCAACTTAGAAACAAGGTACATGTTTTCAAGACAGATGCAATTAAAAGCACTGGCACAAATTTCCAAAGGAAGAGGTGTTCCTTCAACTTTTGGTGTCTTCAGCTGGGGCCTGGGGTCCTTTATAGAAGACACACAGGAATCCACCTCAGTGGTCCAGAGTTAGCTGAACTGGAAGAACTCAGCCCTCTGTCATGAAGATAACCACTGCAGCACCCTCACCTGGAAAGACTTCCAACATGGGAAGGTGGCATGAGGGCTGCTCTCCCCCTGCCTTGCACCTTCCAGGTTGCCCATGACAGCTGATGGCAGAGAGATTCAGAGTGGGCGCAAAGAACGGTGGGATCCTTGATCCAGACCCTCATCCCCGGGACACGCACTGCCTCATCAGCAGGGAAAGGGGCATTTTAAGGGCCAACACTTTCCTCCCCTTCCTCAGGAGGAAATGGAGCAGAGCAAAAAAAAAAAAGAGAGGGTAAAAGTACTGAAAAAAGCAGTGACAGAAAAGAGCAAGGACTGAAAGGGAGAGGAGCAAGACAGGGTGCAGGAGAGTGGACAGCACAGTGTAAGGGCAGCACGGCAGCAGCATAGCACTGATGCTGTCTGCTGGTGTTGGTAGCATCACTTGGCATGAAGTGCCAGCATGAGCATTCGTGGTTTTTGCAGACCTGCCTGGTCTCTGGTGGCTGCAGGCGTGACTTCCCCGCCACTCGCCCCGGGAGGTTTCCCCTGCGAGTCCCCAGGGCAAGGTGGGAGGGACCCTGTGGGCGGCAGGAGCTGGGTGGAGGCTGAGTCAGCCTCCCACCTCCCAGGATGAGGAGGAGGTGGACTGGGTGAGAAAGGAGCCATGTGAGGGGGCTGCTGGGACTGGAAATCACTCTTTCTATTTTTCATTTCCTCATAGACAGAGGTTGCCCTGCTCAGAAACGAAACTTAGAGAGACATGCCAGTGCTGCCTGAGATGCAGAGAGACATAATGCCAGGTCATACAATGCGGGGACAGGGTGGCTGCTGGGCTGGGTATGCACAAAGTGGACACAGCCCTGGGGAACACATGGGGCCAGGTGAGCTCCCACTCAGCTCTGAAGAAGAGGGTAAATGTAGGGAAGATGTTTGCAAGTGCAGAGGAGGGTTCTAGGAAGGATGGAGAGGTGATACTAGAAGGGAAAGAGCTTCCTCTTCACCTGTCTTTGCAGAAAGCAGTGCTGGAGGCGATGAGTCTGTTTTCACTTTGGAGCTGTTATGGGTGTGGAGCAGCTTTTACAAGCCCTGGAGCATCACATGTGTGCTTATGCCTGTGCTTCAGGCTGCTGCCCTGGGCAACTGCCTGCTTTGCCTGTGTTACAGCAGGGTTGACATGTCATCTCCCATTGCCCCTACCAGAAGATGCAGCTTCTTGCTCTGCTGTGTTCCAAGGCAATATTGTTTGGCCTTAGCCTGATAAAAATTACATTGTGATGGTCCTTTTCCATAAGCAACTCCCGTGCATCAAAGATTGTCTTCATCACATGGTCAGAGCTAAGTGTGGAGACCATATGTGAACAAGAGCCAAGCTGGGTAGGAGTTCAGCAAACCCAGACTGCCTTTAAAGGAGGCTGCCTCATTTCCACAATTGGATTGCTGAGAAAATGCAGAAAAGGAAAGCAGAGACTTCCAACTTCAATCTTCTACCTAAGGATAAAGGGAGAAGAACACAGTCAGGTTTGGCTGGATAGCTCACTTCCCATTGTGGAGATTTGGATGGAGCTGCTTCCTGAGGAGGTGGTGAAGAGCTAGGTCTTTATCACTAAATGTCCTAAAGAAGAACCAGCAGTGTTTCTCATCATGGAGAATAATTTTTTTGTAAGGCAAAGACAACATCTGTTTTCCATGTTTGTGCATTGCTCTGACAACAGACCCTTCAAAACACAAACCCAAATGAGCACTGCACCAACAGACAGAAACCTTGAGTCTTCAGACTGCCTGGACAGGAGTCCTGTGTCCCACACACTAACATAATGTCTGGGTTTTCTTATCCATAGGGCAGCTACTTACCTATAGATTTGAGATAACTTGCTTGCTTACAGAAGAAATAGACTTGCTCATGAGAAGCAAGGGGACAAAACTAGAATGTATCAATGAAAAATGAGTGGAAATGTCCATCTCATCCCAAACACATGCCAAATACTGAAGGTCTTTTTGCTGCACTTTAAGAGTTGGGCAAAGCTCCATGATCATTGCTGTGCAGACTTTGAACTGGTTATGATTTCCCATGCACCCATGTTCATTCAGAAAAGAATGAAGGCTAAAATATTTGTCCAAATGAATTCAAGGGTTCTTTAGCTGATTAAATAAATCTAGTGTTCAAAAATGAGCATTTTAATTGTAGAGCCACAAGGCAGGCAGAGGTATGGTGTTCAGTGATGCTTCATAAATCTCACCAATTTGTACAGTTAGCTTAAAATGAAAGCTGTAATTAAAAGCAAAGGAACAGCTAGTCCTGTTACAGACTAAATGGTTAGATTAAATATTATGCTGTATCTAATTATTAATGTGCAGGATAACTGTTTAGTAGCTCGATATTTGTTCAGCAGGTTTTATTAATAGCACCATGGCAAATATTTCCCGTAACGCAGGATCCTCACACCAAAGTCAGATATGAAAAGTTGCGCACTTTTCCTCCGGTGGTTTCATTCTGCCTGGTAATTTCCACAGATTTTCTGCATTTTTGCTCTCAGGTTTAGTCAATGTGACACCGGGCCACAGCATGGCTGGTTTTTTTGGTGGGGGGAGACAAGCCGTCCCATTCCCGTAACTGCAGAGCCGCAAAACAGACTGATTTCATTTTTCCCCTTACGTAAATGGAAGGTCCCGCTCCCTGTGACGCACGATCCTTGATTTCAAGAAAAAGTAACTCCAAGGTTATCTGTGAGTGAATGAGCCCATCCCAGCCTGCCCCGGCCACCCACCACCACCAGGCAGGGGTTCAGGAGCTGTTAACACAAAGGTGTGAAACCCCGACTGAGAAGCACCACAAAAGCACCAAGCAAGGAGGAAGAGTGAGAAGGGGAGAGTGTTTGCCTCCACACAGTACATGAGTGGCTGGTTGTGTTAGTTTAGTTTCAGTAACCTCAGAGTCAGCATTTCAGATGTCAGTAGTTTCCACTGACAGCAACTGAGTTTAGGCCAAGTCAGTGAGGGACACAAATAAATAGGGGTAAAAATTTATGCTCGGTCAGTGGAAAAGTCACATTAAAGAGAAAAGTGACCTGGCTGAACGATCACTGCACCCAGCCCACTTTTCTCATGTAGACTGCCAGAATAGGTCTTGCCCAAGAAAAGGCAAACTGACTTGGGTTTGGCTGTTGCAATGGCTGCCAAGACATAAACACCACACCGATCCTCCAGCCATGCTCAGAAGGAACATTGCAGAGGTGGGAGAGCCTGAGGGAGAGCCAGCTGTGTCTGCTGGTGGAGCACTCAGGTGCGGTGGAGGAGCACCTTGTTCCTGCATCACCATGACTTCTTCAACCCTGTCCCAGGTCAGGCAGGTATGAGTACAATTTCAAATAAAAAAGTGCCACAGTATGCGCAGCTCCAGTGGTACGTAGCAGTCATGGAAGAGCAGAGGGGAGAGTTGCAGCCTGGCAGTTTGGGCTCAAGTGCTTAAACTGTGGCAAAATGCCTTGTTGCTTGGGCAAGTCCTGTGTTTGGGTCTGGGCTCTTGCGCTTTCTGGTCATCCACCTCCTTCTGGGCGCTGCTCAGCTCAGGAAGCTCAAGGCAATTTGCTTGAAAGCAAAAGAAATTTGCTTGAAACCAAGAAAAATCTGCCTTTCTGATGTTGAGCTCTGATGAACTGACCCAGTTTGATGGCTGTGTTCAAAGTGTTGGAGGCAGGCACACGCCTCCCTCCTTCCCCAATGAGAGCCACGTGGGAGAGCCTTGCACAGCACTACAGTGGTTGCATTTGACCAGTAAAGGGGTTTTAAATTAATGAATCCCTAAGCTACAGGACTGCAAACTAATTGATCCTTGGGTTAAGGAGCAAATGCTGTGGGAAGGGCTCTCCACTCAGAACCCTATTACATGGAGCACGATGAGCCCTGGTGGGATCATCATCTGGGCCCCAGTGGGAGGACTTCTGCTTGGGGCTGGCTGGTCCTCCCTGTTGTCTTATTCATTATTAAAACCTGGATTCATTTTAAATGTCTGCTCATAAGGAACCCAACAGACAGTCTTACACAGTAGGAAAGAGATGCCATCAGCATGATGGTTGAACAGGCATCATGCATGTGTGAGTGATATGTTATCTCAGTTCCAGGAGAAATCACATCTTTTAGAGCCTCAGGTATCCCTTCTACTAGGAGATGTGGGGCAGTTAGAAGTCATGTTCAATTTAAGCATGCCCAGCCACCCTCACAAACCTCTGGAGTCAAGTACCATGACCTGAGGAAGGGAGGGAGCGAGAGAAGGAGGGACGAAGAGAGGAGGTAGCTTCAGGGGAAAGGAGAAACACAAACATGAAAACAGTGAATAATCAAGGATATCTATGGTGGAGGATCCTGAATAAAAGTTTTTGTACCTCCCCTGCCTTGCCTAGGGCTTTGTCTCCTAGCTAAAGGCCCAGCCAACTCCCCAAAAGCCACAGGGGACAGATGTCCCCTGTATACAGTTTCACATACATAGGCAGTATTTCCTCAGTATCAAGCTTTAACAGAAATGTCCCAAAGTATTTCAGAGCAGAGATGCAGAAAAGGCCTGGACAATGCACTTTGCTCTCCTCATTCTCCAGCAGATGTGACAGATGACTCACTTACATAGGGCCCATCTGGAGACTGTAGGATGTTCCAGACCTCTCTGTTCCATGAGACATGCCAGAAGTGAGCTCTCTGCTCCTGTAAGGCTTTAAGCCCCTATATTTACATATGAAATAAAGCTAAAGGTAAAGAAAATTATAAATGTTTTCTTATGTTCCCTGTCATTCCCTGCTTCACACTGATAAAAAACAACACACTGTGAGAATTTGACAGTCTCCCAGTAGTAGATGTCATGTTTCTATCGCTGCCCTCGTTTTCTGAAAGGGTGGGCAGTAGGGAATGAGGAGGACAGGGAAACAAGAGAAATGGCTTTGTCTGAACTGCGGAATTTTGACCCTAATTTGCTGAGTTTCTACATGTTTTGAAGATTTTTGGTGCATGACTTCCAAAAATCAGCTCTTTGAAGCTGTGCCCATGTTATTAGTGGATACTCTAGGTATGTTTTAAAACTCATCTCTTTCCAGACCTCCTTTGCCCAAATTGTGGAAAGAGAAGAAAAGCAATGAAGGTGCAAGTGTGTCTTGATGGAGGAGTCACTTCTGTTAGTCCAGGGAAAGAGAACAGCTTCTAGCAGGGGCTGTTGGCTCCTCTGAATAGCAGGCATGTCTCCTGAACAACGCAGGTTAAATGGTTTTCTTCCTACCAAGAAAGAAACATCAGTCTTAATGAGAATTTCATCACTGTGCCAAGTGTAAAAGCCAAAACAGTTCTTGGGGTCTCAGCATCCTCTTCATGTACTCATGAGTCACCCAGTGCTTACCAAGGCTTTATGGACTGGCAATTCTCCTTCTTAGTGTGCTGGTAAGTTGAGTGAGTCGTGACGAACTCCCTTGGCAGAGCAAGGTCTGGCACATCAGACACGACGAATGCTCCAGGACTGTTTGTTAAATAGCAGCAGCCTTGTGGTCAGCGGCCCAAGGCATGGTGAGAAGTCCCAGGACAGGTGGCACCCCAGGGATCTCCAGTGGGTGCACAAGAGTGAGGGCTTGTCAGAGGATTCGGTCCCCCTGGATCCACGAATTGCTGCTGAGCTCTGGCTGTACATGCTCTTAGTGCCCTCAGCTCCTACATCTCTTCAGGTTTTCTTGGTTCTTCCACAGTACCACCTGGGCAATAGGTACCTAAAAGATGACCCTCTGCTTTGTCTCCAGGCTCATGTGTCCCTGCACCCCACCCAGGGCACTCTGCAGAGCTGGCAGAGCTGCCTCGATGCTGAAATCAAGAGGACAGCAGGGACTGCAGGAGAGGGAAGATGATGCTGGTGCTTTGGGAACCAGCATGAGCACAGACTGACTTGGCTTCTACTCTCGCTCTCAGGTCACATCACCTCCACATACGTAACAGGGGGACACAAGGACTTCTCAATAATGTTCAGCATGGCTCCTGCTCCTACTGTCCTTTCCTTCTATTCTTCATACCTTCTAAACTATATTATTTAACCTGTTTTTGTGAGGCCTTTCCCAATTCCCTCTGTAATTGTGGCATCCTTTTGGCTAGCTGTGCTCTTTTCTTTTATACAGCCCTTTCATTTCAATTTTCTTATTTTTCTTTCTGTTCCACTATATGTTCTCAAATTATTTATTTCCTGTTTCTCCCTTTCATCTGTCTTCAGCAGAGACTTCTTTCCCCTTCTTTACTTCTTCTAAGCCCACAGGGAGAGGAGCTTGAATCCTTCTTCCAGTGCATCAGTCTTTTTCCCTGAGTCCTGTTCTAGTGAAACCTCTGAAAAACTGATGGTGACAACCATAGCAGTACAAGTACCAATGAAGAGTTTTATTGACAGTGTCATGGACCTATGGGAAGAAAATAGCCCAAACTGAGTGTCCCTGACTGAGTCTGCAAGATGTGCAGTGGTTGGATCCTCCCACCCCCTTCTTTTTTTTAAGTAAAAAGCAGCTCTTTACTAGGTTTGCCTTGTTATCAGTTGATGAGATTAATCCAGAACCCACCTCTTGCCCCCAGCCCTGCGGGAATCCAGGTTGCCTGTGATGTCAAGCAAGTCTAATAAATAATTTGGATGGAGTCAGTGCATTTAGTCAAACAAATAACTTCATTCAAAGGGCAGAATGGATTTTGTCAAAAGCTTTTTTTCATTATGTCAAAACGAAGAAAAAATTGTGCAGCCCTTTCATTCTGTCACCACAAAGGCATTTGTTCAAGCTTCTGGCTTTGCTTGACATAAAAAATGTAGTTGTCAAGCCCCACACAGTGAATTGCTTTTCCCCACCCTGCTAGCATGAGCACACAACCCCTCACTTCTGCACAAGGATGAAGGGGCATGAATCCTGTCACTCCACAGAGACACTGCTTGGATGGGGCTCTGGTGTGGAGACCAAACAAACAGCAGATGGTCCATGGGGAAGAGGAAGGAGAATACCTAGGCTGGCTGTATCCAGTGCTGAGGAAGACCCATTCCAGTCTTCCTGGGCTTGTCTGTGTCCCTTCCCTGTGCCCCCCGTCACCTCCACCAGCATCCTGGAACATGTTCTGCAGCAGAATGCAAAACTCTCTGAGTGCCTAAAAGAAATTCAGACATCCCATACCATTTTGAAAAATCCCTCTTGACTTCATTGAAATCACTATGCTAAATTAAGCACGTACCCACCAAACAAACACACATGTGAGCAAAAACTGAAAAATGGGAAATACGGGTATTTTTGGCATGTCTTTCATCATACTTGTTGAAAGTAATTAAAAAGAAGACTAGAACCTATGGGCAAAATGCTGAGCAGTTGAAGTCCATTTATTTACAGTCAAAAATGTGAGACAAAGAGAGGTTTCAGAGCAGAGTCATGGGCTATATCTCCTGTGTATGTTCTCAGACAATGTGAAGCCACCCATGTGCACTATCTTGGAGTGATGCGTGTTGCAATTTACCACATAAGTCTTCATATTCACTGCAGTCCGTAGCCAAACAACCAACCTGCCATTCAAAGCCAGCAGGCCTCCAGAGGTCTCCCAGGGCCATGATGACAGTTTAGCTGTAGTAGGACCTACAGCTGCCCAGCTAAGCACTGTGAGTCACAGGAATGGGGCAGGCACTGCACAGTTCTCTCCAACAAAGAACCGTGCATCCAGAGGGTCATCACATCCACAAGTACACATAAAACTTGCCTATGTTAATGCAGTAAATTCCTCCAACATAAAAGATGCTCCACACATGGCAATAGCCTTATCAGGCAGCTGACTTATAACTGTTGGGGAAAAGAGAGAAGACATCAATACAGCATGCTATTTTTAATTTTTGAGTGGTTCTTTGTTGCCGTAGGGGACATAAAGAGCTCAGGGAGACGTGTTCCTGTATAACACAAGTTCATGCTACCATATTCTTCCATCTCGCCTGAAGGAGCTCTAACGCTTTCAGCCTCCTCCATCCTCTCACTTCCCACACCACAGAGCAGCCTCAGACAACTGGCCCTTTCCTCCTGGCACAAGTTTATGTCTCTCAGTCCTTTCTCAGGCACCATGGCTCTTGCACACCAGCCTGTGTGCAGCTGCCATAAGATGGATCAGTGCTGAGCCCTCCATGCTGCTGCAGATGGTTGGAGCGGTGGCAGTGTGGAGGGGGGACCACAGTGACTCCTGCACACCCACCCTCCTCTCCTCCCCGGACTCCACAGGGCTCCTGCTTCCATGGATGGGGGGATAGGGACTGCTCTCCAAGCTGGGAATGGGGCATTTCATATCCCTACCGGAGACCATAGGGTGAGAGGCACACGGAGCCCCACACCCATCCTGAGACACATCTAAACACAACTACCAGGAGAATGGCAAAGCAGACTTTCATTCAGATGTAGCAAAAGAATAATGAGTTCATTAGATACCAATTGATTGATAAAGAGGGATTTATTGAAAGGTCTAATGTGTGTAGCCAAAATTAGTTTGCCATGTAATTAACTAAAAATGACTTAAGCAATGCATTCTTAATTATTATCTTAGTACAGCCAACTTGTAAGAAATTTCAAGCATTTAATTGGCATTTGATAGAATAGCTATAGCAAGCTAATTAGGTACCAAATTATGGAATGCGCTAATTGATATTTAATAAGTATGTCAATTGGTATCTAACTAGCCAATATGTTATAGCTATCTTGGAATATGTCAATTAAGTGCCTAAAGATCTCTTTCAAGTAGATTATAAATGTAATCTATTAAGGATGTAATTTGCAACATTTTTTGATTATGGATTGTAACTTATTTGCTTCCTGAATATGTTATTGCTATTCGCAGACTCATTCATGCAATATGACATACATAATTTTGCCTACATGAGCAACTTTGACAACTGATGTTTTCCTGGGCTATATTCCTCTCTCACTTACACTGGTGTAAAGATTTACATTCCCTCCATGGGACCCAGAGGGGGACATCTGAAGTATATACCAGCACAACAGCCACAGTCAAACTTGATGGAGCTTAAATTGGTTTACCTGCAATTGGTGTCTAACCACACCATTTTAGTCACTGTTGAGAGGTGGTGAGTTAGAGAGAGGCCAAGGTGACTGGCACGACCGGCTCACCTGAAGGGCAGTGGCACTGCCTCAGCCCTGAGCCCTTTGAAGTGTGGTCTTGTTCATCATCAGGAAAAATCAGGGGGATGCTATTAAAGTCAGTGGCATTGCACAGTTCTGAACCAGGCAAGAGTTTTTCTCTGCAAGTTTGTTTCCTCAAAGGTCATAAAAATTGCTGCTCTCAGGACAGGAACAAGAGGGGGTAGTGCATGAGAAGTAGCTTAATTTGAAGAGTAAGATGTCCTCAGTGCCTCTCAGGAGGCAGGCATTACATCTTGGGATGTTAAGCTAGCTCGCTTAGCTCCTAACAGGATTTACCTGTTACTTGAACACTCCAGTCAGCCTGAATCCCCGGGGAATTTCACTAAAGAGTTAATTTAAAGCACAGTGATGACCACAGTTATTTTCTTTTGATTTCTTTGATACAAGTTGCCATTTACGCTATGCCTTCTGAGGTCTTTTCCCTAAAGCAATCCACACATCTCTTTGTATCATGTGTAAGTATAAGGTTCATATTATGAGAGGTGCAGCACATAACATTAGTGTTGTAGCGATCTGAGCACTTTATCTTCACGAGTAAAACACCCAGCTGCTCTTGAATTCAACTGAAAAAAATATGCTGCCACTCGTAACAGCAATACATTTTCAGTTACTAATAACAACTGTTGTCATGGAAACAGCCGGTCCAGCATGAATGTAAGGATTTGCTTTCAGGTCAGTGCTGTATTAGTCAGCAGCCTTTCAAAACCTCATCTCCCCAGCACAGAAGTCTCCTGTCCAATTTACTCTCTACAGCACTTTTTCTCCATTGTGAATTACTCAAAATTAATTACATTTTATGACAATTGTGCACAGCTCCTTTTCAACTCTACTCTGTATAATTACTTGGAAATGTTTTACGGAGGCCAAAAGAAAATTTCATAACTATATCCAGGTTTGGGAGTTCTTTTTTTCATGGGAACAGTAACAATAGTAATAGGCTGAATTATCATCATGATCGTTAATAATAATAGAGCATTTGGTGTGGAGATGGGCAAGCACTTGGGATGTGTCTGGATTCCCTACCCCTTTTGGAGTCTGCGAATTGGCTAGTGAAAGGGGCAGTGCAGGGGGCTGCAGTCAGCTGGGGAAGGGTGTGTGGATGTTCAGTGCTGCTTCCCCTGCTATAAGGCTTATTTTGAGCCCCTGTGGTGGATGTGGGTAAAAGGAGTTTGCTCCATCCCAGCCCTGTGGGGTCATTTCTGTAATTTCCATCGATCCCACAGGCAATCAGTTGGAAGAAGCCAATGTCCTTCAGCTCCCAGCCGACTACGTCACAGCCACAAAAGGCTCCTTCCCCACTGGGAAAGCAATGCCAATGGAGACGGGCTGTGGAGCCCAAGTCTGGGCTTTTCACCAGGGAAAACTTCAGGCTGGAGTTAGGCTCCCAGAAGGCACTTTGGGGCCATTTCTTCTGGCTTTCAGAAGCGTCAAACACCCAGAGCTCCCGTTGATGCAGCAGAAGCAAGAAGTGTTTCAGCCCATTCTTCATTAAATGCTCTGCCTCTCCCACCAGAGAGAAGCAATCCCATTCAAAGTGTGGGCACACCAAGCCTTTTTTCCTATATATCGCCTCTCTTTTAAGTACCATAACCTGAAAATCAAATTAAATCACTCTATCCTTTATTCCAGGGATGGACAGACAGCTGGAGGGTGAAGTGTTTGCCTTGCTGTGGAGATAACTACATGGATATGATAAAAATTAGCAAGGAGCTGGTGGTTCAGCAGGGTTTTCTGACAAAAAAGGCAGAATACACTTTTGGGAGGGAATGACTGATTTAAGGGGAGTTGCAGATTTCAGCATGTCTTGGTCCTTTTAGGTGTTTTGGGTGCTTGCCTTGGTGGGGTGCCCTATGGTGGGAACATGTCCCTGTCTTGGAGCCTCGCTGCAGAGCAGGTCCCAGCTCTGCATGGGAGGAGGGAAGAAATAAAGATGAAAGACATCAAAAGCCTCAGTCAGAGCATTTCTGATCTGGAGTCAAACTTTTCCAAAGACACTGCTGGAGTGGAGGGTGGGATTTTGAGTCAAAAGCTGCAAAGGAAGGAAAGGCTTTGACTTTCAGGGTCAAGATGCTGCCAACAGACAGGGGACAAAAAGGACTGAAGGGACCTGGCCTCCAAGCAAAGGGAGTTTGCTGTACAGCTGTGTACCTCCACCTCATGGAGGTCTGTCTCCATGCCTGCCTCCTTCACACCTAACCCAGCAAGGCTGAACAGTGGAGACAGTTTACTTAACCTTGAATACTATGTAAAAAATCAATACTGATAATGATAACGGAAAGGGAAGAAGACTGGCAAAGATTGCTGAAGAAATGTTTGATTTCTCATTTCACTCAAAGTCCTGCTCACCGAGGTGGAACGCATGGTCTCACCGTTTGCCTATTAACCCGACCCTTACTGATTTATTCATGGGTACTTCAAGGGATTGAGGGTTGCTGGAGGTACTGCTCTTGTATCCCAGGCCATAGCTAGTGCATTGTCTGCACAAAATCAGGCTGCGCACTAGGTGGATTAGAGTGGCTATGTCAGATTTGTTTTAACATTGTTCATATTACCTGAACCACAAAAAGGCATTCTGGTTCAAGGTGCCCCCTCTGCTCTCAGCAATCGTCCCTCTCACTCAAGAAACCCCCCCTCTGAAAAAATCACACCATATTAAGGAAATGTGGGTGGCTGGAGTTGCCCAGAGAAGACTTTAATGGGGACATTGCAAGCTTGCATGCAAAGCTTTTGCCCAAAGCTGAGGTGCACACCACACCTGGGAGGTCTCTGCCACCCTGCCCAGAGGCCAGCACAGCCCCCAGCCCACCCAGACCTCTACCTACTGCTCCCCAAAGGCTTCTTCCTTCTCTGCATGGGCAGGCCAGCCTTTTCCTCTTGCTCCCAGGTGAAAATAAATAAATGTAGGGTAAACATGAGTAAAGATATAAACCCCCGAACTGTAACATTTCCTTCTTCGGGTCATTGGTGAGAATATTTAGGAGATGCTGCAGCGACTGTGGTCCCATATGTTAAGAGGAACTGAGCTGCATCAGCACTTGCTCGGGAGATGGTTAGGCACACCTATATGATGGTGAAGGGCTTAGAGCTGTAGTTCTTCACCATCAGATATCAGCCTGGGCAGGGATTAAGGTGTCAACACAAACTTTGGGCTCTTTGTGCTGATGGTGGATTCTGCCAAGGGGGACCTTGTGTCCTGGCTCAGCTCCAGCTCCAGTAACCACACTCAGCCTCCTCCATGCCTTTCCCTGTGAAAGCCATCAGAAAGCCAGGTAACTTAAACTTCTGCAGGTATTGGATCATTCTGCAGCAGTGACTTTGGTGATCTTTGATACAGCTGCCAATGAAAGCTTAAAAATACTTTGGGAACCTTTGGGAAATAAGGCATGGGAAATAATGGTCATTATCCCGTGCTGGGATTACAGAGGCCAGATCCAGAAGGCCATCAAGATCAACGTGAAGGCTTTGACATCCCAGTGCTCTGGATGAGATCCCCAGAGTGCTGCACTACTCTGTAAATTGAAAGGACCCACATCCTCATGTGGCCAGTGGTGCTCACAGGCAGTAGGGCTGGTCCCTGGCTGGTCTCGCCCACTCCACAGAATGACTGCCCATGTCTGCTGCCTGTTTGGGACTCCCATCATATCACGGATGAAGTGGAACACTTTCAGCCTCCTGAAACTTACTGTAGCTTTGAAACCTCTTCACCAGAACTTGCATCATGGATGGAGGCTGGTCCCAGGAACTATTTAATAAATTAAATTTGGAGACTTCGAAATCTCTGCTCATTCCTGTATTATATATTGTTTAGTCAGTAATACTCAGGCCTTTACCAACCATACATGAAGTAATCTGATACAAAATGTTGGTAACTGAAGCCTCAAAATGACCTCTTCCAGAATTATGTAAGATACATCTCATGCCATCCAAAATCTTTTCACAGACTAGTCAAAAGCAGAAGGAAAAACTAGCCTAGAAAATACAACCACCATGCCTCCACCTCAGCCAGAAGACCCAAATCTTGCAAGCTAAGCATATTAAGAACCTAAAAATATAATAGGAACTTGATATGTGTCCTGAGAGTTGTCCCAAAAGGGCCAGGATACAGGAATGTCCAGACTGGCTCAGCCAGACCTGCCTGTGTCACCTCTCAGCACTTGCCCAGCTGTGCCTTGCACTTTACTGCAACTTCTGTGACTTTACTGCTGAGATATCCCTCATGTTAGAGAAGATACAGATTTTATTGATAGCTTGCTACTTTCTACCTTTTTATTATTCTGTTATATGTTCTAAAAAGCTTGGGAAAAGTGTCCTGGACAGGGTGCAGATGAAGTTTTGTTCTTACCAATGTACAGTGCATTGAAAAACAAGATGACAACAAATCAAGAGCTAAAAGAAGTCTGGCTCTTATATAATGTACAGCATGTGCTGAAATAAATGAGTCTTCAACACGATAATGTCCTTATCCCCCAGGCCTGTTCTGCTGTGAAGCTGGACTTCTGGAGCAGGAGTTACATTTGCAGCTCATTACGTATGCTGGAGTTTTTCCCTTCTCCTTTTTTGAATTTGTTTGCAGACTGTAATGGGACCCTTTCTGGTTCTTCCTCATATCCTCTGAATTGTTTTATAGGAGTGAAATGGAGGTTTTTTGATATATTGAATATATTTAATATTTAAATGCTGAGAATTTGCAGGACAGAGCAGAGACTGCCTCTTGCGATAAGAGACATTATTATTGTTGTGAAGAATTCCTTTAAGATTCCATCTTAATCATTCTGCTATTGAAATGGAAGAATAAAGTAATAAATGGTTTGAATAGACTTGATTAAAAAGAATAATTATATTCCTTGGGTGGGTTAAATATATAAACTCTTTGTGGTTTTGCATTCTTCTCGCATTTGCCTGTTAGAACGAGCTTTTCTTTTCAATAAGCGCATGCCTTGCATGTGGGAAGGAGAAAGTCCTCTTGGCAATGGGTCCTCAGTGGCCTCTGCCATGCTCTGCTCTGAGCAGAGGGAGAGCTTGTGGCAAACAGCAGCCCCTCACCTGAAGCCAGGCACTGCCATTATTTTCCTGCCCTGCTTTGGGGCCAGATTTCTACTAGAAGTCTGCTCTGACCTCCAGGACATGCACGACCTCCTTTGAGATCTTCCCTCTTTCACCACCTCTTTGGGGCAACCACAGTGGGTCCAGATGCCCACGGTGGAGGAAGAAAGACCCATCGTGCTCCCATCCCCCTTGGGGCAAGCACCCCCAGGAACTGGGGCAAAAAGGACAGGTTTCCCATCAGCAATGACTCCCTTGCCAATGTTGGCAAGGTATAGAGGCTGCAAACAGCCAGCTGAGTATCCCTCAAGATGCTCACCTGTGCACCCTCTGCCAGGCATAAGCTGTGCAGCAGCATAGACGGCCCCAGCCTTGCCACTGGAAGGGACTGGGGAAAGGTGTTTCCTTTCTGCTGGGAATCCTGAGATTGTAACATTTTCTTGCACCCTAAGTTAGGAGGAAATTCAGGCTATTTTGCAAAATCAAGTGTTCCAATGTGTTTCTTACTGGTATCCTGGAATTTATGTAGGATGATGCCTCAAGTAAAACATTCTCATCGAACTGCAGTAATGTGTGCACCTTACTGAAGTGTATACCATTTTGCCTACTATAGCTTCCTTCTCTACCTTAATTCCCCATTGATAGTATTTCAAAGGTGAATACAGAGTGGGCAAAAATCCAGATTTCATTGAATCACCATTTCCTGAAGGAAGCTGCTCTTCTGGAATTCATCCTCATACCAAAAGTGTCCTTTTAACCCTTGCAGTGCTGGTTCTCACAGGTCTGTCATTCTCTGTTTTGGTGCTTGAAAAATTTTGTTAGTGAAGAATTTGCTTCCAACCTACATTTTGCTTTCTGCTCATGTCAGAGAGTGACTGCCTATCTCCCCCTTCCCCTGCAGATCTGATCGTAGATGCTATACTACTAAGGCTTCATTATTTTTACAAAAATCTACTCCAGTACAGTATGAAGTGTTATAAATAATTAAAGAAACACTAGAGTTGTCAAAACAAATGAACAAAGTACACTTTGAGAGGCATGCTCTTGGCTTATTTGGGGTTTGTTCAGTTGACAGTTGAATCTCGGAATTCAGTTCCTGGAAATACCCACCAGAAATGCAACCAGTGAGGTTCAGCCTTCTACCAACAAGGAACCTTTGTCTTTCCCCCAGAGTCATCTAGGAACAGGGCTGGACATCAAATATCATGTATAAAACACCAAGCGCCAGTCTCCTCTTGGCCTTTCCAGGGAAAGCAAGGACCCAAAACCCATCCAGCCATGCATCCAGAAGTTAGCAAGACCTCTTGTATGGTCTGCTTTGTGTGATGCTAATGTTCCAAGTGAATGCCTCATTGCTCTGCACAATAAACCTTCTCTCCATTCAACGGTCTTTTCCAGAAGGTCTTCTCTGTCGCCATGACGACAAATAAATTGCTTCTTGTTCACTGAAATCTGCTAAAAAGCTCGTTATTAAACTCATGTGCCCAGGGTGGCAACACAGAACAGGCAGACAGTCCTGCTTCAGTAAAAGATGCTTTCTTCTTGGTTTCCCATGTGGAGACCACTTCTCTGGGGTCTCTCAGTATGACTGCTCTGGGCATTGCTCTCATTTGCTTTGAGAGATGTTTCAAAAATTTAAAGACATTTCAATTTCAGAGAGAGGAGGGAAAACTCTTGGGTGTGAGCCAAAGACAGTGATAACTGTCTGCTCACCCTTTCCATCTGTCTCTCTGTCTAGTGCTGTACTCTTTCCAAGCACACTGAAACTTCCATACCAGGGTTTGTACTGGCCTCCAGTGCACGGAAACCCAGACGGTGTCCCAAGTGATGGTGCCAGTGCCACCGCTGTCCTACTCACCATCAACTCCAGCTTCCCCACAGCCTCCCCATATGGTGCTGCAAAGGGGAAATGCCAACATTGGAAGACGACATAAAATGAAGTGCATGTTGGGGAGCTATTTGTCATCCTGGCAGGGACCACTCATTGGGGTGAGGATCTGAGCAAGCTGTGATGTGGGTTTCTGGGGTCTCTGGTGCGTTGCCTTGAAGAAGGGACCTGAGAGCCACTGTGCAATTCAACATGGTATGGACGAACCTCATGAAAATCCCCAGGAGCTGATGATGTCTTCTCATGGGTTGCCAATACCATTTAGCATTTCAGGGTTAGCTTGTTCCTTTACCAACCACAGTATTTTTTACCGGCTTTCTTGCTCTCCCCACAATCCAAAGTGCTAAAAGGTCCCGTGAGAGTAAATGGTGAGAGCTTTCATGTGGTTACTGTCACTAGGGAAACCACTTCCTTGTGATTCACATGTTCTGTGAGTCTCTCTTCATTTCTCTCTGCATTCAGAAAGGTAATATTGTGCTGGTACGTGTTGGGGGGATGGGGCAGGGAACAGGCAGAGGCAGCAGGAAAATGCATTAGCATGCAATTGATTGCAAGACTTTGGAAAAAACCTGAGCATCATGCCAGGATAAGGTAGAGCTAATCACTAGGAAAGGGTAAGTATTCAAAACTAGCAAAAAAATCAAACTGACTGTGTGGCACTCAATGTGTCAGTCCCACAAAAAAAAAATATGGCCTTTTCTCCCCTTCTGGTATTACTTTCCTTTTCCTTTCGACCTCATCACAAGTGTTTGAGCTCAAAATTAAAACAGGTAGGCAAATTGCCACCATTTCTCTTCTCTTCCTAAGATCAGCCTGGTGGGAAGCGTTCTCTGCCTGCCCAGGTAAGTGGGTCAGGAAGGGGCAGTTTGCCCAGCAAGTCACCGAGATGCAGAGGCACAGTGCTGTGGTTTATGGCAGCACAGCAGTACAACTGGGGCTGATGCTATCAGCTGGAATGAGAAAGTAACAGCAGGCACATTGGAGGGGTAGCAGAAACTCAGGATTTGGAGAACACCCCAAAAAGCACATATATTTGAAGATCGGAGCCCAGGAAATGGTTTCCACAGAGGAGATGAGAAAGCCCCTTGTTCTTCCGTGTATCTCAGCCTCCAGGCTGTGGCCAGGATAAAGAGCCACAGAAAGTGATGCTTTCTTCAAGCACAAGTAAACATACCTATTCTTGCTTACAGAAAAAAAATTACTATCCTCTGCGTTAAGAGAAAATGTTTCATGCAGATTATTTTTTATCTAAACCCAGTTTCCTATTTGTATTAGTTTTTCCTAAATGTGTCCTCTTTCAGAAGAAAATTGTGATTTAGGGGAGCTAAAAGAATTAAACGTCTGAAAACAGAGAGGCTGCAGTCAGCCCTCAACTCAATTAATCTCACATTGTGCACCCAGCACAAGGGAAGCCACCAGGTCTTTTGAAGGGTTCCCATGTAGAGCCTTGCAATGGGGACGTCTGTCCTGGAGCTTCATTTCAGCCATGTGCCTGCTCTATCCCTCACCTCCCTTCACACCACCTTGCTGAAATCAGATTCATGCTGGCTCAATTTGCCGCCCCGCAAATTAAGTTAACATTCAGATACCTTTTATAGCCATAGAAGGTGGGTGCTTAAATCAAATGAAGATGAATCTATTTGCTGACATATAATTGTTTTCTTTAGTAATTGCACTCAGGTCTCTTTACATCTGATCATTAATGCTGGGCGACGATTGTTTCTGAAATGTCTTATTGTTTCTGATGAATCCTATGAAAAGTGACACTCTTGATTATTTTGCCATGCAGTGGATTACACTGGGTTTTACCACTAAGCATTATTGATAGACCTTGTGCTGTCTTTTACCGTATAGCTGCTCCTAATAAATCAGAACTTCATTTCTTCTCCATGTGCTGAATTCTTTATCAGGCACAAATATGAGAAAAGAGAACTTTGGATGTTGCAGCTTCCTGGGGGTGCTTTCCTGGTAGTGGCCTGCTGCAAGGAGTTAGGTGGAGGGCTGGAGGTGTTGATGCTGCTCCGAGATGGGGCTTGCGGAGGGGGTCCTGAACACCTTCCTGGTGGTGGAAGCAAAGTGTGACCATCTGTGGTGGCAGGGGGACCTGGGCAGCCACACTCAGCATTCCCAAGATGCCTTGTTCACTCATGGGATTTCAAGCTTTTTCTGCTGGTATTTTACACAGCTGCCGAGTGGGATGTGAAGGGCTTGGCAGAGGCGTAGTCTGATCCCAAAAGGGAGATCTCAACACCTCTTCACCTGCCGAGGCTGGACTTACAACTGCCTGACCTGATTCAAGCAGGAGGCAACAGAAAAGCTTCAGAAGTGGCTGTGATGATTCTCATATTTGGGAGACAATGTGCTCTGAGATCACAGAGGAAGCCAGAGGCAGGGAAATTTGAGAGGATGGGAGGGTATAATGTGCCCCATCCCAGAAGATGGGGACATGCTCCCTCTGGCCCTGGTGACGTGGACCCTCCCACGTGTGCCGGCACCAGCAATGCTCAGTGCTGAGATGCCAGTGGCAGCGCTCCGGGCACAGGACCCCATGGGCAGCCAGGGGGGCTGTGGCCCCGGTGGTAAATCTCCCCACTGACAAAAATAACTCAGCCGCCAGCCCAAAGATAGGCTGGGAGCAGGAAGGTGCTCTGGAGCCGGGAGGCTCAAAGCTCAGGCTTGAAGGCGCGTCGTGCCGCAGGTGCCCAGAAACAGTCAGGGCTGGGGAAATGCCCAGGTGCCGCTGGGGATGGCTGGAGGCTGTGCCTTGTGGGCAGTCATCCCACAGGGGATGGCGACGAGCTGGGGTCTGCTGTTTATAAAACTCAGGGCCTCCAGGAGCAGGTAAATGATCAAAGAGGGAAAGCGAGAAGGAGCACACATGCACGCTTCTCCATGCCTCCCAGCCTAATTGAGCTAATTAATTTAGCAAAGATACAGTGCACTGTAATTTGCCTAATTCAGTAAGAAGATTCGCAGCAGCAGAAAGTCCTGCTAGCAAGGATCATCTTCCAGTGGGGCTGGTCCTGCCAGGGGCTGAGCACCCTCCAGCAGCTGCAAAGTCCTTGCAGGTCCCATCAGACGCATCGGTGCCTGTTCCAGACTCAGCACCACGCTGTGTCCAGCCCCTAAGGAGCTACAGATTAAAAAAAAACCAAACATTCTTCATCACTGCAATTTCTAACCTGAATGAAGTCACTTGAAACCGAGCCTCTGATTGTCAAGAGCAGTTAAACCCTCATCTGCTCTTGCTTGTTTATTCTCCCAGTGTTAGGGTCCCTTTCCTGTTGTGATTAGAAAGCTCCCAGCATAAGGGAGTTTGCACAGATTCCCCTCTTCCAGGGGCTGCTTTCCTGCCTTTCTTGCTTTTTTCTCTCTCTCTTAATGAAAATGTTGCGTGCTCATCAAAGAAGTGTTTCTGGATACGGATAAAGATGTGGAAACTGCCATAATAGGAGACCGAAGTTAACAGGCAACTGCATGCTGATTAGAAACCATTAAAAACCCTTCTGCAACTGGCACTGGTGTAGCAAAACAAGAGGGACTTCTATGCTGAAATGGAATGCAAAATAAAAATTACATCTAGCTGAGGTCATTTCTTGCATGATGTATCTTGGGAAAAGAGGGGTTTCTCTTCTTTCCCTGAGATATTCAGAAATTCAAAATAAAGGCTTTTAATTTAGGTGAGCATCAAGGCAGAGCAGCACAGGCAGGATCCGAGAGCAGTGTTAATTTTGCCTTGATTTTTTTCTCCCTATCTGGCAATCTTTAGGAAAAAAATATCTTGACATTTTTGTTTCCTTATTTGCTTGTCTTCTCAATATGTCAAGAAAGAGACAAGATTATAACACAATCCCTGCTTTCAGCAGAAGTCATATATTTGCCATCCAAACAGGCTGGTTTTTCCCTTTTAATGTAAGCTATCACATTTGCCCAAGTTATTACTATAGATGTAGCAAGCCACATCTCTTTTAATCAGCTTGTTTATGAGTATCCTTACATTTCCAAATTGCACAGGAGCTCTCTTGCTAAATACCCCTTTCTTTTTCAGGTAAGATAATTTCTAGGACAAAATGTCAGAAAGCTCAACACATCCCTTCAATTACTGTTGTACAGATTTTCTCTAAGCTACTGGACAATAAGTAGCTTTCAGGGAAGCATTAAGCAGATTTGCCCTCAAGGGTTTGCATTTCAGTAGAGTGACAGTTATTTTTGTAAATACAAAAAAAAAAAAAAGGAAAGAAAAGAAGGGAAAACATACATAACGCCTTCCCCCAGCCCCAATAAAATAGACAGACATGGGCTAGACAACTGCTTATTATCTGAGAACCTTGAATCAGATAGGAAAACCAGAGTTTCTAATGTCTTCAAATGTCACAGAATTATGATTTATGCCAGTACACAGTGTACCATGCTTCATTATAGAGAAAAAAAAATAAAAAAATTGAATTACAGAGCTAATGTCTTTCCCCCCTTTTTTCAGACGGCTTCGATACTAGTCTGAGGATATAAAATACATCATTAGTTGTCTCTAAGCTTGTCTCTAATGATGAAAAAAATAATGGGGCATGAAACCCGGACTTAACAAAACAAAAATACAAAACACAGCATTTTACAGACTTTACGTAAACATAATGTGACAATGCACTTCCTTTCATTCTCTGCTATGACAGTTAATTCCAGACCAGGAAAACTGTCAAAAATGTTTAGTTCTGCTTGGGTTGAGTTAATTACAGGCCCTGGGGCTGTGTTGACTTTCTCCTGCTAATGGCACTGTGCTACAGGTAAAAATCCATTTGCAAGAATGTTTTCAGAGCTACAGATCTAATTTACTGAATATCAAATATTTATGCCATTGCAATTAAAGTGACAACGTTCCAGCCCTCTTCACCATGCAAGCTCAGGCTTTTTAATAGAATTTATTATACAGTAAACATTTGGTAAAAAGTTTTGCTTGAGCTTATAATGTGAAAGCTTTGAATATTTTATTGATTTTATTTCTTTTGCACTATATCCCTATCAACGCTGGAACATTATGAACTTCTGCAGCACATAAAAGACCATTTTTTACTGTCAGAGCCTTATAAGCTTGCATGTAAAGGCTGGGGCCAAAGGATGGAAGCTTCGTTATCGCTGCAGCTTTCACTGTCACGTGGGGAGGAAGAGGAGGAACAGCGGTAAGGAGGGACAAAGTGCCAGGACAAATCTGCCAAGGCAGGAGTTGTAGCACAAGGGAAATTATTTTTCCTCGTTAGATAAATAGGCAAGTAGATGACTCCTGATTTACGTCCGTGTGCGGGATCGGTAGGAGCCACGGGGGGACCTTCCCCGGCGGCACTGGATGCCCACAGCCACCTGGGTCACAGCGCGCTGGTAGATGGACCTCTGCTTCCTGCGGGAGCGGTGGAGGTTTTAATGAGCACCTTGGAAGTCTGTGAGGCTAATGAGGCTCTCGGTGACGTAGGTGATAGCGGAGGGTTTCCAGGGGAGGGGAGGGCTTTGCTTTTCCTTTGCTGTTTTGTGTTGGGTTTTGACAGCAGAGGTCAGGCTGCAAATTCTTCACTTAGGCCACTTTGTACAAGTCTGGGCAGCCGTCCCCTTTCTTACTGGGAGACCATTTGCCCATTATTTGGCTCTATTTACCATAAACCTGGTAGATAACTATTAGTTTTTTCAGTGTGAAGGATTTGACAAACCTGCTCAGGCTTATTTGCTTTCACTGAAGATATTTTTAAGTCGCAGAGACAAAATCAACAACAACAAAAAATTGTTTCTGAGTTTTAAAAAGCCACATTTGGTTAAAAATCCTAAAGACTTTCTGCAAAGAAAAGGGCTGTGCAAAAGGCAAGGAAACGGGGTGAGGGGCCACCAAAAGTTGCCTGTTCTGCTTTAGGAGCAGCTGATGGCTGTAGTATCCACGCTAGCCCTGGCAGGTGGCCTGCAGCTGTTGGATTAGGGATGTTGTAAGGACGTTAGCGACATCACCCTGTCTTGTTCATCCATTCAGCAACTTGCTGTCCATGAATTTGTGTTGGCCCTTTCTGACCCTGTTGACACTACCTGCCTCCACTGCCTCCTCCGGGCAGTCAGCTCCAAAAGTCTGCTGTGAAAAGCAGTGCTTTCTCTGACTTGTTTTTAAAGCAGTTTCCCACCAGCTTTATTGACTTCCCCTTGAGCTGCTCTGCAGCTTCTTGCTCTCTGCACTCCTCCTTTGTCCTTTTGCCTCATTTTTATGCCATTCCCTTCTTGAAGCTGAACATCTATGGAACAGGGTGATTTGGCTTGCTGCCCATGCCACCATGCCAAGCTTGACCAAGTAGAGGGGATGCCCCACTGGTCCCTTCTGAATCAAGACTAAATCAGACTGGCATCACTCCTCACAGGTTGCAAGGCTGATCACCCTAGGATGCAGCTTCTGTCACATCCAAAACTGCAATCTCTTCATCTCGGTCCAATGAGGCACTGGCCTGGCCTGTGCGTGGGTAGCTGACATTTCCCACCATCACTACCTGGCCTAAATTTGCAACTTTGCTTACCCTACTTAATGTTTCCTCGCCACTGCTGTCAGGGTAGTACCTGTAGCACATTTTTATCATTAGACCTCAGCTTTTCCACCCACAGGGATTCCCTAGGGCTCCTCTTTCCACCTAGTGTTTTAATGCTGTTCTTCTTTATATTATCACGTGGCCTGCTACCCTCCCACCATCCTGCTCTGTCGTCCCTGTAATGCCGGTAATGCAGCAACACTGCATTTCATGGATTATCCTCCCTCCACCAAGGCTCCTCAATGCCCACTGAGTTGGGATCAGTGTTGATGCCAAGCAGCCTAGGTCCCTGTTTTAACTGTAGACCTCTGATGTTGGCGTAGGAGCTCATGGAAATTTTGCTATGGCTCTGCTGCTTCACGTTGAGGCTGTCGGTCAGCTGGATCACAGGTGGCCTCATTTGCCACCTTCATTTATCATAATTGTTGTCCTCATGTCCCACTGGTCCTTTCGGAGGTGCATTGAGCTACCTTCAGCAAGCTGAACAGGTCACCTGAACCAGGTGCTCTTCCTTGCCTGCCAGCTGTCCCCAGTCCCTAGCCTAAATATGCCCCCAGGACCCCTTTGACCATGCTATCACCCTGGCTCTGCCATGGTTAAGGTGTAGACCATCCCTCCTGTCCTGGATCCTCAGCTCTTATCTCTGCCAACTCTCTCCTCTGTGCACCATTATCTCAGCTTCACACCAAGCCTCCTGATTCCTGCCTGTCCCTCAGACGTGACATTGCAGTATCGCTGAGGATGCTACTGCGGCAGTCCTGGAAATCAGCCCCTGCCAAGCAGCCTGCATTTAACCTCCAGCATAGCCTTCTTTTTCTTGCCTACATCACTGGTATCAATATGGACCACAACTAGCAGCTGTCCCCAGGACTGTGATGGTAATTTATCTGGATCTCTCCTGAGGTCTGCTTCCTCTGTACCCAGCAGAGAAATACTCACAGAGTACCATCTGATACCACAGACCAGCTCTGTGTGTCTAATAATTGCATTTCCCAATACCACCACTTGCATCTCCTTGTCTTATAGGATCCTTTCTGTTGTGGGAGCATTTTTGATGTAAGAAGACCCAGGAGGACAACTCTCAGCTACCTAACATTCTTTGTTGCCAGCAGATTTCCTCCTTCTCTGGGACTTACACCTTTCTCAGCAGCACAGGGGCTGCCCCAGTGGGGCAAGGACTGCAGTGTGACATCCTTGCAGACCTTGTGTAGCAGCTGCTGCTCCCCTGAGCCACCCCATTAAGCCTCTCTCATGGCAGGACAAAACAAGTGCAGGAGAGAGGGAGGTCACCAAACATGCTGCACTCTGCAATAAATTGGGTAGTCCCCACTCCTGGGGAACACCTACCTGCCGCTTGGGCTTATGTTAACTTAGTGTCTCTTTAAAAAGGAGGGATTAAAATCACTCTTATGCAACTCTGCCCTCATTAAATGAGTTAGCAATAGGTAAGAAATACACAGCAGCAAAAGAGCAGCCTGCAGCCCCCTTGACATGCAGCCCCTTGAGCTCAAGTCCTGCTGTGACCTGGCTGCTCAGCTGCTGCCTTTTATCCTGCCCTGGGTCCAGGCAAGCTCTGGCCCTTAGCGTGCGCACAGGACCACTTTCAGGCTCAGAAACAGGACAGCAAGACAGTCAAGTGGGTGGGAAAACTCTGATGGGCTGACTGGAGAAAGAAGAAAGAAGGAAAGTGATAAAGCAGTGTGATATTGCAGGTGCTACAGCAAAGAGCTGGGATGTCCTTTCTGCTGTATCCTGCAGCAGGAGCAGGAGGGCTGCCTGAAGCTGAGCTCAGAGCTGCCTCGGGGAGTGGGTCCGCTGATGAGGAAGCCCACTGCCATCTCGATGCCAAGGCTGTGACAGCGATGTTCAACTTCAAAAAGTCAGGATTTAGGCCAGGATTTCTAACCACGAGAGAAGAAGAGGAGACCAGTTAGGATGTACCCCAGCATGGGACAATTTGTACACTACCTGCCTCCAGTCAGTCTCTGTACTGCAGCAGAAGATGGGATAGAGGGGGCACAGCACACAGGACCCACAGATACCTGCTGCTGGGGCAGCAAGGGGAGAGCAGTAACGCAGACGGCTGCACAGCCCAACTGAGTCCTCACAGAACAAATGACACCATACAAGCTCCAGTCACATCTATAGCTTCAGTTTGTCTGGTCATGTGCAAGATTCCCTCCGGGTGAAGGATGCTCAGAAAGCACTTGGGTCTGGCCAGGCACCGTGGCCACGCTCCTGACAGCACGGGGCTCTCAAGTGCCCACCATGATGATTACCGTGCTCCCTTGAGTGCTTTGAGTCCCTTGACCTTCAACCTCCTGCCTTTCCGCGTGCCTGAGACAGGCACTAATCACTTCAAAACCCAACCGCTGTCATGTCTTATTGCTTAAACACCAGCTCTGCCGGCTGCACATTTACATCCTCAGCATTGACTCAGCTAATGTATCTGTCATTTAAGCACTAGTGATCTGCCAGAAATAATACTTGATACAGCAGCTATTCAGGGTCAGAGACTCATGGCTTTTGGTTGTAGGGAGTGGTCCCTGGTTGTCTGAGTAGGGTTTGTGGCAGCTCCCAACCACAGACCTTTGCAGGATGCAGGTAAGCAGCATGACCTCATGCTCTGTGGTGTGAGATGGTGTCCTGGTTTTGGCTGGGATAGACCTAGTAGCTGGTATAGTGTTATGTCTTGGATTTAGTATGAGAAGAATACTGATAACATACTGATGTTTTCAGTTGTTGCTAAGTAGTGTTTAGACTAAGTCAAGGATTTTTCAGCTTCTCATGCCCAGCCAGCAAGAAGGCTGGAGGGGCACAGGGAGTTGGGAGGGGATGCAGCCAGGACAGCTGACCCAAACTGGCCAAAGGGATATTCCATACCATGTAACGTCATGTCTAGTATATAAACTTGGGGAGTTGGCCTGGGGACATGGCTGCTCAGGAACTAACTGAGCATCAATCAGCGAGTGGTAAGCAATTGCATTGTGCAACATTTGTTTTGTATATTCCAATCCTTTTATTATTATTATTGTCATTTTCTTATTGTTATTATTATCATTATCATTATTACTTTCTTCCTTTCTGTTCTATTAAACTGTCTTTATCTCAACCCATGAGTTTTACTTTTTTCCTTCTGATTCTCTCCTCCATCCCACTGGGTGGGGGGGAGTGAATGAGCGGCTGCATGGTGCTTAGTTGCCAGCTGTGGTTAAACCACAACAGATGGTCCAGAGCCCCTGCAGCCCTCCTGGGGAAGGGCAAGAAGTGAACCCAAGAAGATATGGGATGAATTCTGCTTGGAGGGGTTGTCATGGGGTCAGGGTCAAAATGAGTGTGGTAGAACTGCTGGGAAGGGGACATGAGCAGGGCTGGCAGGAGCAGAGATGGAAGCCCTGCTGGGCAATGCCTGAAGGTGGAAACTTGCTCTGAACTAAAGTGTCTGAAGGTGGTTAGGTAGTTGGCTGTTCAAAGCTGCTGTGGAAGCTGCTTCAAACACAGGCTGCTCAGACATAATGTTCAACAGGTGTTTGCACTCTACATCCCATCACCTCTCCTCTCCCACTGTAGTGTCTACAACTGGCTGATTAGAGCTGAGGGCAGCACAGCCTCTGGGGTGAAGCAGAGGAGAGAAGGACAGGCTTTACACCAGGAGCCCATCCTGGAAAATGGTCTCTGCATTGAGTCAAGCTCCATTTGATTGCAACCTGCTCTTGTAGACTTCATGCTTCTCATCAGCCTCACAATCTGCTGACTCACATCCTACTGAGGAATATGTCAATGTGGGAAAATCTGCCCTCCATGTCCAGGTTTGGAGGCAACTCAGGTAAAGCCTGGAGAGAAGAAAATCTTACCTAACCATCACTGCACCACACAAAGCCTCTTTCAGCCTGGAGACTGGTAGGTAGGTAACTTGGTTAGGTCAAAACATCTCTGTCTATTACTCCCACCAGGTAGTTGCAGGATGGTGGTAACCCCACAGGACATCTCTCCTGAGGCTTAGCACACAGCAGACAAACCATACCTACCTTGCTCTAACATCTTGCTTCCAGCTGTTCCCATGTCAAGTAAACATCCTTGGGAGACTGTTAAACCACCTGGAACTGGTCACCACTTTGCAGGGGGAGCAGAGGAAATAGCATTTGTTCTTCGAGCCAAGTACTGGTGTAGAAATCATGAAATTTTCACCTGTGATGGTTTTCTGTGTGAGCAGCTGCCATATAGTTATTAAATATATCCATAGAAAAGTGTGCCCAGAGCTTGAGATGGGGAGGGAGATGTCCATTCCCAGCCTGATCATGGGTTTAGGCAGAGGAGAGGATGCAGCTCCTCTGCTCTCAACACATGATGTGCAGGGGAAGGGATGACAGAACTCCCAGTCCTTGAGCCTGCTGGAGCAATGAGTGATGCCAGAAAGTTTCCAAGATTTCTGGGCTTCAGTCCCAGCTTGGTGGTTCCCAGAATGGTCCTTCTGCTTGGGGAGAAAAGCTTGAAATGGACCTCCTGGAGATATGAAGGTCCTGAAAGAAGAACTCACAGATAAATCTTCACTATGCACTCTCCCACCCATCAGTATTCGAGCCTGTAATTGGTGATGTCCAGTGGAGTGGTGACAGTGCATAATTGTGGCTCACGACAAGTCTCTCAAGGCCACTGTGCTCAAGAGCACGTGGGACTTGGCCAGGCAGTGCAGCAGCCCTGCTTTGGGAGATAACTCCAGTCCTGACAGTGAAGAAACACAGAAGACTGATGGTACTTAAAGACAGCTGTGTTAGCCACTAAATCTCACTCCCCGCTCCTCTCCTCCAGCTCGGTGCCTGCTCAGCTCCCAGGGCACAGCACGGCCACCAGGTAAGAAGTGAAGGATGAGACCAGACGGGAACGGCCCCACTCACTGCTTGTGCTGGCCAAGGGCTGCTGGAGCTGATGCAGGGAGGATCCCCATGAATCCTCCAATTGAAAGAGCACCAGCATCCCTAACTGTGGGGGTCACATCCTCCAGTGAAACTCTAAAGAGCTGAGGGCTCTACAGCCAAACTTGTCCTGGAGCTGAGACCCGATCTTTTCAAGCTTTCTCATCTCTGGACTGCCTCAATATATTCTGACAGTCAAAATCACATGCTGATGGGACAAAGGAAGATTTCAGAGAGCAAATGTGGGGGTGCCATGGGCACATGGACATCCTCTGGAGCACAGATCAGAGCCTCTTTAAGAGGCTGCCCTACCCCACATCAGTGCCTGGTCCCTGTGCTGCAAGGCTGGTGCCTGGAGAGTCCTCCTGAGCTGCCACAGTGGGAAGAGCTCATGTTCTGCCTTTGTCGCTGACTTGTTTTCATGAAAGTTTAATGCATCTCCTCTCTCTCCCTGGAAGTGAGCTGGCTCCTGTGTCCCTGCACAGTACAAAAGCAAGGCTGCACGGCCAGCGAGGATGAAGCCGATCCTGCCTTCTGCCGCCCCACTTCTCCCTGCCTGGGACCAAGCAGCACAGTGGAGATAAAAGATCTTTGGCTAAATCCTCCCTGCAGGTGAGGCGTGTGTGTAACAAGGAGGCACAGCACTGCTACTTAAATAACTGGGGCCAGGGCTCAGGGGAGCTTGTCCGAGGTCTTACTGCACCTCAGGAAGCAGGCGGACTTAATGAAATCTTTCATTCGTCAGTAAATGCCACTGTATGAAGTGTAATTAATGGATTTACTAGAGCTGGATGCAGCCCAAACTGAAATATAAGCACTCAGGGAGCTGGCTGGGAGCAGTGTCCTCTACACTGCTTAATTATAAGGTCACTGCCAGAGCGGTGGGAGCTTCGCTGAGTCTCCAACTCAGGAGAAATCTTGCCAGCTTGGAAATTTCCTCTGGCGAAGCAGTGGTTTTCATGGCAAGAGAGCAGAGCATGTGCGGTGCAGGCAGGTCCTGAGCAGTGAGGCACTGCAGGACTGCAGGCAGAGCTGAATGGGTCAGCAAAGCCCTGGGATGGGGTTGCATGGCTGTCAGTGCTGGGCAGGGCTGCTGGAGAAAGCAGTGTGTCCAGGATCTGGAGTCACCCCAGTCTGGCAGTGGGAAGCCCGGCATGCTTCCTGCTCTGGGCACAAGTGGAGATGTCTGGACTTGGCATCAGATTTTCTCCACATCTGTGAAGTTTTCCTCTGGTCCCCCCATGGATCTGCTGGTGTCATAGGTCCTCTGATCTGCAGGTGGTGGGTGATGGAAAGGCATCGCTGATAAATAGCTCTGAGCTGGCTTCCCAGGCTTGGGTTAGATAGCACCTCATTTCCTTCGTGCCTTCAGCAGCCTGTTGCGCTCAGTAGGAGCCACAGCCCCAATGGCACTGTCCCTCCTCTCCTCCCCACCCACCCAAGCTCCCCAGGCAGAAAGCAGTGAATATTAACACGAAGGTCTATTCCTCCCCAGCAGAAGGAGCCTGCCTTGGTTAACATGAGGCTTGTCTCACGAACACTTCTGGCTTCCACAAATCTCTCTGCGAAAAAATACCTTTCCACTTCTGTCCTGGAATGATTAAGGAGGAGATCAGCCCCTTGTAGCTGAAGGCGAACAGCTTCACACATAAAAATGAATCCACCCCCAATGGGGAGCTCATGCACAGAGACAGGCAAAGCTTCTCTGCTCAAGAGTGTCTGCTAAATTAAATGCCCTTGCATTCAAGATGGCCAGCAGAAGGCCTCACCTTGATTTTTCAGGCTCAGTGAGCATTTACATCTCACACCTCTTCATGGAGGTATTTGAGGACCTCGGTGGGATGACTGGTTGCACAAAACCCTGATCTGCATGGTATGGAGGGACAGTGCAAATGCCTTGTGTTCACCAGCCAGCCTTGGCGGACCTGCTCAATCCTGCTCATTGCATGTCAGGGGAAATTGCAGCTCCCAATGATATCTGCCTTTTCCACTAGGCTTTCCAAAGGGAGAGCTGGCTTCCCAGCACCTGCAGCTCTCAAACAGCAAGTTTCTGTTGCTGAATCTTCTTTTCATTGCATGGCTTCATTCCACATTGCCCCACCACCTTGCTACCAGAGCCTTCAGTTGTTTAAAGGGTAGCCTTGGAGCACAGCTAGCCCTTCTCCCAGGAAGGACATACTCCTTCGTTGGCCTCACGTCTTCAATTGGCGAACTTATTCAGCCAGGATGTCTCTAGCTCCCATTTGGCCACAGCAGAGATGGATCTCCAGTTATTCTACTATGAAAATAATAACCAATGACCAGAAAATGTCTAGCAATGGGCAAGCACTCACTGAGGCGGTCAGTTCCGGTGCAGATGCATTGGGATCACGGTGTGCAAGGAGGGTTTCCCGAGTTGGGGAAACCTCAGGGGAGTGTGGAGACCCTCCAGGAGCCAGCAGCTCTCAGGAGGAAGAGCAGCCAATGAGGCATGGGCAGGACCAGGAGCAATGGCAGCCACCCCCCGCTCCCACAAAGGGCAGCCCACAGGAATGCAGCCAACAGAGCGGGCAAACAGGGCAAGGTGCGGCAGTTCGTGCAGGAAGGCACATGCGAAGGGTGCCTCTTCGAAGGAGGGACATTCCACTGGCCAAGTGGAGAGGCTTGAAGTCCCCATAACCGAGCAACCGGGCACAGTTCTGTGACCGCCTGCACAGGCCAAGGGCACTCATCCTACCTGAGCCTCAAGGCAGAATGGTGGGCACTCACCTGAGAGCAAAGGCTGCAGCTCCAGCTGGGAGGTCTGCACCACCTACCCCAGAGGTGGCCGATCCCTCCACCCAGATGGAGCTGCTGAAGGGAGAGGCTGCAGTGCAGACCTCAGACTGGAGGAAATGCCTACACCTTTCTCCTGGGGCAGGGATGGGCAGCAGACCTGCCTGCAAAAGGTGTGCCCAGGTGGAGGACCTCCTGCAGCAGGTGGCTGAGCTGCAGGAGGCCGTGAGAAGGCTGTGTAGCATCAGCGAGGCTGAGAAGGAGTTAGATAGCTGGTTCCAAGCGCAGTCTGCAGTGAACACACAGCCAAACAGCCAAAAAATCCCCCACCAGCATACACAGAAGCGGCAGAGGGGGGGCAATAATGCAGAAGAATGGAAGCTTGCAATGGCAAGGACCTGCAGGAGGAAGAGACTTCCCCCAAAGCCTGAGGTGCCCTTGCAGAGCTGCTTCACCACTCTGCAAACTGAAGAGGAAAGACCCGTCACATCAGAAGATATGCTGGAGCTGAGTAAGGCAGCCTGATCTGCTCCCCATATAACAACCAGTGCAATTAAGAAAAGGCAACGGGTGATAGTAGTAGGTGGCTCTCTTCCGAGAGGTATGGAGGCACCCATCTGCTGACGTGACACACTCCAGAGAGGTGTGCTGCTTACCAGGGGCTTGTATCAGAGATGTCACCAAGAGACTACCAAGCCTTGTACAGTCCACTGACTATTATCCGCTGCTGTTTTTTCACGTGGGCACCAGTGACACAGCCAGGAGCAGTCTGAGGAGTATCAAGAAGGATTACAGAGCCCTGGGAGAGGTGGTAAGGGACTCTGGAGCACAGGTAGTTTTTTCATCAATCCTCCTGGTCAAAGGGAAGGGATTTGAAAGGGCCAATCAAATCTTGTGAATCAAATGGTTATGGGACTGGTGCCACAGCCAGGGGTTCGGCTACTTAGACCATGGGACTTACCTGGAGAAACCTGGTCTACTGGGGGTTGATGGGGTCCACCTGTCAGAGAAGGGGAAGAGCGTCTTTGGTCATATGCTTGCCAAGCTGGTGAAGAGGGCTTTAAAGTTGCAGGGGGAAGGGAAGCTCAATCCATCCCCCTCCTACCAGTTTGATGCCAGTGCCAGCAATAGATGCCCAGAGCCTGGAGAGGGATCATAGGCCAGCAGAAGAGCGCCTGAAGAGCAGCACAAAGGAATTCCAGCCACTCCAGCCAGTAAGTCAGCTTCATCAGGGGCCCAACTTAAACACCTCTATGCAAAAGCACGTAGCATAGGGAATAAACAAGAAGAGTTAGAGACATGTGCACGTCTTCAGGGTTATGATCTTATTGGCATCACAAAGACATGGTGGGATGGATCCTATGACTGGAGTGTTGGAATGGAAGTATACAGGCTCTTTAGGAAGGACAGGCAGGGGAGACAAGGAGGGGCTGTCACCCTCTATGTCAATGACCAGCTGGAGTGGATGGAGCTCCACCTGGGGATGGCTGAGGAGCCAACCAAGAGCTTATGGGTCAAGATTAAAGGGAGGGCAGGGACAGGTGACGTTATAGTGGGGCTCTGCTATAGGCCACCCAACGAGAAAGACTGAGTGGATGAGGCCCTGTATAGACAGATAGGAGCAGCCTCACATTCACAAGCCCTAGTCCTCACAGGGGACTTCAACCACCACAATATCTGTTGGAGGGACAACACAGCAGGGCATAAGCAATCCAGGACATTCCTGGAATGCGTTGATGACAGCTTCCTTCTCCAAGCGATAAAGGACCCAACAAGGAGAGGTGCTATGCTGGACCTTGTTCTCACCAACAAGGAGGGGCTGGTGGGGAATGTGAAGCTCAAGGGCAGCCTTGGCTGCAGTGACCATGAAATTGTGGAGTTCAAGATCCTTAGGGCAGCGAGGAGGGTGCACAGCAAGCTCACTACCCTGGACTTCAGGAGAGCAGACTTTGGTGTCTTCAGGGATCTGCTTGGTAGAGTGCTATGGGATACAGCCCTGGAGTGAAGAGGGGCCCAAAAAAGCTGGTTGATATTCAAGGGTCACCTCCTCCAAGCTCAGGAGCTATGCATCCCAACAAAGAGGAAGTCAGACAAAAATGACAGGAGGCCTGCATGGATGAACAAGGAACTCCTGGGCAAACTCAAACACAGAAAGGAAGTCTACAGAGAGTGGAAGCAAGGACAGGTAGCTGGGAGGAATACAGAGAAATTGTTCAAGCAGCCAGGGATCAGGTTAGGAAAGCTAAAGCCCTGATAGAAATAAATCTGGCCAGGGATGTCGGGGGCAACAAGAAAAGCTTCTATAGGTATGTCGGTGATAAAAGGAAAACTAGGGAATATATGGGCCCTCTCCAGAAGGAAAGGGGAGACCTGGTTACTTGAGATATGGAGAAGGCTGAGGTACTCAATGATTTTTTTGCCTCAGTCTTCACCCGCAAGTGCTACAGCCACACCACCCAAGTCACAGAAGGCAAAGGCAGGGACTGGGAGAATGAATAACTGCCCACTGTAGGAGAAGATCAGGTTCAAGACCATCTAAGGAATGTGAAGGTGCACAAGTCCGTGGGACCTGATAAGATGCATCCATAGCTCCTGAGGGAACTGGCAGATGAATAAGCCACTATCCAACATATTTGAGAAGTCATGGCAGCCCAGGGAAGTTCCCACTGGCTGGAAAAGGGGAAACATAAACTGCATTTTTAAAAAGGGAGAAAAGGAGGACCCAGGGAACTACAGGCCAGTCAGTCTCACTTCTGTGCCCAGCAAGATCATGGAGCAGATCCTCCTGGAAACCATGCAAAGGCACATGGAAAATGAGGAGGTGATTGGTGACAGCCAACATGGCTTTACCAAAGGCAAATCATGCCTGACAAATTTGGTGGCCTTTTACAATGGGCTTCCAGCATTGGTGGATAAGGGAAAAGTAACTGACATCATCTACCTGGACTTGTGCAAAGCATTTGACACTGTCCCACAAAACATTCTTCTCTAAGTGGGAGAGACATGGATTTGACAGAAGGACCACTGGGTGGATAAGGAATCAGCTGGATGGTCGCACTCAAAGAGTTGTGGTCAATGGCTCGATGTCCAAGTGGAGAGCAGTGATGAGTGTCGTTCCTGTTTAACATCTTTGTCGGCGACATGGACAGTGGGATTGAGTGCATGCACAGCAAGTTTGCCAATGACACCAAGCTGTGTGGTGTGGTCAACACGCTGGAGGGAAGGGATGTCATCCAGAGGGACCTAGACAGGCTTGACAAGTGGGCCCATGAGAACTTCATAAATTTCAACAAGGCCAAGGGCAAGGTCCTGCACATGGGTCAGGGAAATCCCAAGCACAAAAATGGGCTGGGTGATGATTAGATTGAGAGCAGGCCTGCAGAGAAGGACTTGGGGGTGTTGGTTGATGAGAAGATCAACATGACCCAGCAATGTGCATTTGCAGCCCGGAAAGCCAACCATATCCTGGGCTGCATCAAAAGCAGCATCACCAGCAGGTAGAGGGAGGTGATTCTGCCCCTCTACTCCACTCTCATGAGACCCCACCTGCAGTACTGTGTTCAGCTCTGGGGCCCCCAACATCAGAAGGACATGGTCCTGTTGGAGCGAGTCAAGAAGAGGGCCATGAAGATGATCAGAGGGCTGGAGCACCTCCCCTATGAGGACAGGCTGAGGCAGTTGGGATTGTTCAGCCTGGAGAAGACAAGGCTCTGGGAAGACCTTATAGCAGCCTTCCAGTACCTAAAGGGGGCCTACAAGAAAGCCAGAGAGGGACTTTTTACAAGGGCATGTAGCGATAGGACAAGGGGTAATGGCTTTAAACTGAAAGAAGGCGGATCTAGATTATGTATAGGGAAGAAGTTCTTTACTGTAAGGGTGGTGAGGCACTGGAGCAGGTCGCCCACCAAGGTTGTGGATGCCCCATCCCTGGAAGCGTTCAAGGCCAGGTTGGATGGGGCTTTGAGCAACCTGGTCTAGTGGAAGATGTCCCTGCCCATGGCAGGGTGGTTGGAACTAGGTGATCTTTAAGGTCCCTTCCAACCCAAAACATTGCATGATTCCATGATTCTAAGAGACAAAGATAGACACAGGCACAAGTCTCCCATAACCTGCTACATCCCCAAATGAGGATGTGTATTCTCTGCAGCATATTTCAAAAGACCCAAAGCCCATTATGAGTAACAATCAGCAGCAGATTTTAATCAATGCATTTTGCACTCAGCTGTCACCATCTGTGTTTCCCCATTAGAAATGCAGAATGAACAAGCTCCACAATTACAGCTGTGAGGGTCTGGGAGGCCCAGCACAGCTCTGTGTGCAGCCGTCTATCCTCTCCTCCTTGGGAAAAGCCTATCTCTCCAGCATGGCCAGTTGCTGCTGGGGCCAGTGCGTGGGCAAACCCAGCACTCATCCCATGCACTGCGAGGGTGCTCCCAGGCACGGGGCATCATCCTGTGTCCCCTGTCTGTCCTCATCAGAGGTGTGCAGGGCCAGGACCTCCTGCGGGAGGCTGTGGGGAGCCTGGTGTTGGGGTGTGGGGGGAGCCCAGCCCCAGGCTGGCACCCCACAATGGTGCTGGCAGAAGTGATGCATGTTGGCATAAGGCACTTTCAAAGGAGATGCGGGGGGTGGTCCCCACGTGCCCCAGACCTCAGAGGGTTCCTGTGCATGCTTGCATGGGCTGGTGAAGCCACAAGTCAGGAATTGAGGCTGCTGGGAGGCAGCTGTGCCTTTCCCTCCAGCCCGATGGCCCAAGCCAAGAGCCAGACCACAGCACCGCTACGGTGCCCAGCAGCAGCCCTGCACAAGGAGGGTCTGTGGGGCACCCCGAGGCAGCCGCCTGGGGTGGGAGACCTCAGCTGGGGAGAGAGGAGAAGGGCAATCGGGATGCCCAGGTTGGGGGACAGGACCAGCAGCCAAGTCGCACCCCAGAACAGCCCCAAAGCATGTCCAGAGGAAGGAGGGAAGAAGGGGCTCTGGCTCGGAGATGCCCAGCCGCGAAGGGGTTGCCATCCCCATGGGCAACTGGGGAGGGGCTCGGTGAGGAGAGGGGCTGAGCTGGAGGAACCTGACAGGATGTGGGAACCCTCGAGCTGGCAGGATAATTACTTTTTTAATCAAGTCTTTTCAAAACATCTAATTTTATTACTTTATTCTTCCATTTCAATAGCAGAACGATTAAGATGGAATCTTAAAGGAATTCTCCACAACAGTAATAATGTCTCTTATCGCAAGAGGCAGTCTCTGTCTGCTCCGTCCTGCAAATTCTCAGCATTTGAATATTAAATATATTCAATATATAAAAAAAGAAACCATTTCATTCCAGAAAAATAATAAAGAAGGAAAAAAACCCCACACATATAACATAAATTTTCCCTTCTTTCTGCTGGGAAAAAAAAAAAGTAACACCCAACTCTTTTTCCCTCCAAATCGCCTTCTCAAGGAGGGAGCCAGGACAGTGTGGACTGCAGGAGAAACCTCCAGCAGCTGCCAGGCCAGGCACTGCTCAGATGGAAAACTAAGCTTCCCAAAGCTCTGATGCTACAGATCCCACCCAAGATGTGCTCCTTGGTTTGGAGAAGGTATGGGCTGGGCTGCTGACTCCCAGTGTGGTGGTTTAGAGAAAGCATCTCCATCAGATTCAGAGGCTGGTGCAGGGAGGAGGATAGCAGCCCTGGTCCCCAGCATGGTGTTGGGACCCCAGCTGGGCTGCCGCTGTCCCCGGCCACAGTGCTCCAGCCCATTTCAACAATGCCCATGTCAATGCTTGTTTTGATCACAAGAAGAGACAGTGTCTTCTAAATATGGGGGTCGTCAGAGTGCTCCTGAATAACGCAGGCTGTGTTTGCACCCTTGTTCTTCTCCAGGACCATTAATGGTGAAAGAAAAAGTCATTGTGCAAGTGGACAGGAGAGGAGAGTGACAGTTGCAGGGAAGGAGGAATGTGTTTGCTGTGTGATTTTGGGTTGTTTATGACAGCTCAGTGCTAAGCTTACCTTTCAGAGCTCAGGCTGCTGGACATGCAGACTAAATGGAAAAGAAAAGGAAAAACCCAAAAGCCTTGTTTTGAAAAAGTGCACATGGAAATAAGATAAAATGGTGGAAATAATAAACACAGATGACCCTGAGCTACTGTCTCATTCCAAAAGCATGCATGTAATTTCCTAGCTTGTTTTGCTTTGCTTTCCTTTGCTTTTTTAAAGGAAAGAGGTAAAAACAAATTCTACTGTGTCAAACATCCTTTGGATGATTTCCCTTCCTGCCCTGATTCTGTCTGGATCCGTCGCAGAAGCTGCTGTGTAGCAGTCCCAGGTCTTCCCCAGGACAGAGCCCGTGTCTCCATCGCCTGGTGCCTGCGAGCACCATGCACAGCTCTGCAAAAGCAGGTGGGAAATGCTCCTGCCCTGCCGTGGTTGTGTTGCACGCTTGTTCACCGGTGCCGAGGTTGCTTGGGGCAGGTGGGTGGGCTGGGAGGGCCGCACAGAGGGAAGAGAGGAGCAGCACCTTGGCCGCATGGTGTGGAAGGAGGCAGGCAGTACCGCAGAATCTGCCAAGTGATTTTGAGGCTGCACTGAACACTCTCACATCCTGGCTAGAAGAAAGGCTGTGTCGTGAAGGGCTGTCTTTGTTTGCCTTATTGTCCTTATAATAATTACAATTTCCTTATAATAACCATAAATAGGTAATTATCTTTCCTTGTAATAATTTCCTTATTTTTTTCTCTCCATGCATACCCCGGTGACTAGGGTTGTCTCACACTTTCCTCTTTGGGTAGTGCTTCAGAGACGACTGGGGCCTCATGTGTGTTTTTCCTCCAGCATGCCCGCTCCGTGCAAGTCCCCACGGAAGCTGGACGCTGCTCTCCCATGCACCCATCTTGCAGGCCAGGCCTCTTTCTGGCACCTGCCACTGGAAAGATGTCTCCAGAAGCCACGTCTGGCACCAATATCTTCTCACGGGAGCAAGGACCAGCCCAGAGGAGCCCTCACCACCTTTGAGAACTGACTCAAGAGGTCTGACAGACAGTTTCATCCCAAGCCTCGGTGAAACGTGATGGGAAACAGCATCTTAGTGATCAGCAGTGATTTTGACACTTGTCCCCTGTCATTTCACACCTTTGCTGAATTGCTCATTGTCCCAGGGGCCACTGGCCTGGGGAATGCCCCTGCATCAGCCATTGACAGAACCCACCCAGGGCACTGCTAGTTTTAGGTCTGACAAATAAACATTGGGGCCTTTTCCGAAGCACAGGAGTATCCAGCTATTTCTAAATAACCTGGATTAAGGAACAAAGGTTCTTGAAGGGTGAAGGATAATGCAGGTGTTGGACTGCAGGAGCAATCCTCAGGACAACCAGTTTTATTCCTGTGGTCTCCCACATACAGGTTAACCTTGAGGAATTTGCATAGCTTTGCTGTGCTTCAGTTTCCCTGTCGGCAGGATGGCATTTTCAGTCCTCCCTTGGGTACCACTTCCCTGGACTGTCTGCAAAACCAGCTGTGGGGACCCTGGGGATGCACATCTGGCCTGCAATTGCCATTATCAATCTCCAAAACTCTTCCCCACACGCAGCACAAGCTTTCGAGGCATGATGATCTGGTAAGAAATACCCCCCTTTCAGCGGTTAACGCAACAAGCTGTCTAGAATATCATTTAGTTTTTAAGGTGAGCCCTGAATTTGGATCAGTTATCTAATGACATAATTCTCTCTTCTGTAATGGTTTCCCCTCTGCATCGATACTCCCTTAAGATGACTAATTTTAAATTGATGTCTATCTCTAATAGACTTTCCTCGTGCTCCCCTCACACTAGCTGCCTGAGCTGCTGGTTAGAGATTAAAATCTACTCGAGCCTGCCCAGCAGCAGTTCATCAATGACAGTTGTTTCATTAGTTGATGCAAACCCACTTAAAATAAATTCTAATTAAACCAGAAACTGAAATCATATATTTTTGGAACACTCCTATGCTGGTAGCATGCTCTGCTCTGCGCTTTGCTTCCAGACCTGTTATTACTCAGTCCCCTGCCTTGTCACTGTAGATGCAGTATCAGACGACGCTAAATAAATAGCGCTTTCATTAAAGTCTTTGGCAATCCAGCAGCAGATTGAATTATTTGTTCCTCAAGGTTCCCTGTGCACGTGAATAAGAGGGGAAAAGGGAAGAGAGAAAAAGCCACGACCTCCTCCAGTGCCACAGGGCAGCGTGCTCCCACCTTGGCAAAGCCGGAGCCAGGATCTGTTGTCTCCTCTCCTGGCTGGGTGCAGGCTGGGGTGCCTGCAAAAGGGATTTAAAGAAATGGGGGCCCTCGGGGAGCCGCCGGGGGTGGTGAGTGCAGCCAGGCAGGCGCGTGGTGCTGGCAGTGCTCCTCTGCTGGCTCCTTCTGCTGGGAGGGGTTGGCATGACTCGAGGACTTGCTGCCTGGAGCCAAGCAAGTTTTTGCAAAAAGAAATCTCACCTTCTATCTAATCTCTATTAGAAAAAAATGCAGGCTTGGGGCAGTAAAAAAGTAGAAACACAAAAAATAAAACCCTCAGGAGGAAAACCTTTCCAGAGCCAGCTACAATGCAGTTCGCAATAAAATGTTTCTGGTTTGGGGATTCAAATTTCTTCCCCTGATTTCTCAGTTTTGCCTCTGGGGTGAGGTGAGGCTCACGTACGAGCCGGTTTTGTCCCTCAGCTGGGCAGGCTTCCCCATCCCACAGGAGATGCTGCAGAGATTGGACTGGGTGCCACTTACACACAATGCATCTGAGTATCTGCCGCTGCCAGAAACTCCCTTTGAAGTTCACTCCTATTGATTGAATCGTTTGTACGACACAAGCAAAATGCAGGACTTGAGCCTGCAGTCCACGCCAAGAGCTGGACACTCGAAAACACCCCCGGGCTGGTGGTGGGCGATCTCCGAAGTGGGTCAGGATGTGCCTGCTGCCTGCCCCGTGCCCCCGCCTGCCCCCCGTGGGGACCGGCCAGCCCTGACCCCATGCTCACCTCCAATTTGCGATGCACCGGTTGCCCTGGGCATGGCTACGGCCAGCGGCTCGGTGGCTACAGGGGATCACACAGAGTTTAGCAGGCAAAGAGGTCACAGGTAAAGAAATTGGTGCTGCCTGATGGGGATGGACTGGTGGCACCGGTGGCTGGTGGCAGGGACAGCAGTGGGGGACCCCAGGGAGCTGCCAGAACAGCTTGTGACTCCTTCATTCCCCGCTCCCCCGCCCCCGCCCCGGCCCCGTTTCCATCAGCCTCCGTGCTTTCTCTCCCTTGCCAGCCCCAAACTTCTCACTTCATCCATCCCCCTGACATGTAGTGCTTCAGCAAGGAGCTGGGACAGAGTCTTGCCGCCCATTTGTTTTTTTTAGGAATAGTTCCCACAGCACATGATTTTAGAAATGCAAGTGGGTTTGCCTGCAGATTTTCAGGCAGGTGCCAGGGAAGGAGAGAGAGACAGAGAGGAATGCTCCGATTTTATCAAAATCAGTTTTCCTGCCCAGGGGAGGATGGAAAACAGCTACTCAGTCTCAGGAAGACGATTCTATTTAAACCACAGGATCATGTTGTAGCTACTTCTTATTTACCAGAGTGGAAAGTTACATTAAGAAGTTATCACTTATCTTGCAGGAGAACAGATTAAGAGTGAAGGACCATTCCCTGGTTTGCATACAGCTGCACTTCCCAGGTTACTAAAAAGACAATTGATGTACCAGTTCAGGAAGAAATATGATTTTCATTATGATACGCAGGCATCAGGGATTGTATTCTAATGGTCCCCTGTCACCAGTGAAGAGCAAAATGGCCTGTGACCACTGTAATGGAAAAAAGGTTTCTGTGATATTTTGCATAGCATGGAGGGCTTTTTGTGTTTGGGGTTTTTGTTGGTTATTTTTTTTCTTGTAACATCCTGATAGCAATATTAAAGGGAACAGCACCTATTTTTTCTAGATAAGGAATTTTTGGTCTCATAGTGAGAAACTTTTTTCCCCACTCATGGAAGAATATTTATAATTGAAATGAACTTTTAAGTTAACTGTAAGGTAAAACATTTTCTGCATTTTCAGCAGTCTAGGGCATCTCCATGCACACGTATTTGGGCAGGTGAAATAAGATGACTGTATGGAGTTACCTGATGGCACACCTCTTTTGGGATCCCTTCAAGCTTTTCTGACAATGTTTTGGTGCCCATGGGCTTGAGACTGTAGGAAAGCATCAAAGAGCAAAAAATGATGGTTGGGATTTAACCAGTGTCTCCCTTCCCTGTGAAACATGTCTGGTTCACAGGGATTGCATCCCAGGCACGTGAGCACCGTGACCTGCACCATATCCTCCACTGACCCTTTCCTCTTCTTTTCCCACAACACTCAGTCACTTAATGGAGAGAAAATGTGAGAACGGACACTTCACCAAAAGCAGAGATGTGTTTTATCACGCTAAGTGAGATCCTCCGTCCCAATCTTCACGCCTCATTGGCTGGGTACCAGAACCAGCCAGTCTAGAGGCAGGAACGCACAGATGGCTCACGCCACCCATGTGAACCAATAGCAATATTGCAGTATTGGCTATTCCACACAAATTATTCAGGAATAATTCCCAGAGGGAGAAAACAACAACAAAAAGAATTCCTAACCGCATTTGTGAATTACAAAAATTCTTAATAATTGATAAATTAAAGAATTTCACTATTAGCTTCAGCATAACAACAAGAAAGATGTGGAAAATGTAGCAGTAAGTGATTTGCTGTGATTTTTTTCTCCTGTTTAATTACTTGACTGCTGTAAAAACTAAACCAAGTTTCAAAGGTAACTCAAATTCCCCCATCACTACACAGCACATAGCTCTTCCCATCTTGTGAACTTCTAGACAGCTGGGCTGAGCAGCTTTCCTTTAAACCCACCTAAGTTAAAGACAAACAATTTAGGTCCATTGATCTGTAGCTGCGGAGCCTCCTGTTTAAACTCGGGGAGATGGAAGAAGCATAAAGCTAGTGCATAGGATTTTCTTTGCATTGCTTAGATTAAAGGACATCAGCATGAGTGGTTTGTGTGATGATCAAAAGATTTAACACACTCTGCACCTGTCACAGGTACGAGCTCAATTCCTTATAGATAAAAACATAGTGGAGCTGGCATAGCATGAGAGACTTACAGGAAAGGATGTGCAGAGAGTATATTTAAAGAAGGCTGCATGAATATAGGATTAAATGTTAGTATTCGATGATAAAATGTTAATTTTGCTTAATTAGGCCATTCCTAGCATAGAGTTCCTGTTGATCAGAGTACTCTTTAGCAGATAAAGAGGGTGATAAGGAATTGTCTTCATAGAGATAGAAGAAAGTTTCTAAATACTGATTTGGCAAAAAAAAACAGTAAATGGCTGCAAAGATTAATGTCATGTGCACAAAGGCTCCATGGTCTGACTGGGATGGAGTAAATGGGAAACCCTCATCTCAATTTGCTATTTTACTTTTTCTCCAGAGGCTCTGACTTGCTCATGGGAATGCGGAGCCCCTCTGCTTTCACCGGTCCTAAAATCAGACTGGAAATCTGGAGACTGCTGGGACACAAACAGCACTGATGTGCCCTCCCCAGAGCTGACAGTGAAGTGTGTTTCCATGGTCAGAGACTGATATTTCATGAGAGTTGAACTCAGCTCAAGAGACTGCCATGTTCTTCAAGGATCCTTTTTTACAGTTTTTATCAATTAAACAAACTCATGCTACAAAGTCCCCCTCCACAGCCTGAGCAGCTCTCTGATGCTCGGGTTTTCCCGCTCTCATATCTGCAAGAAGCCTCAAGCTGAGAAATGATCCATGGAGCGGGGAGAGAGGACCTGAGCAAAACGTGCTGCTGGTAGAAGGGAAACAGAGAGCTCAGCAATGCATACCCCCATGCACCGGACCAGCTCTGCAATCGCCAGTCTTGCCACATGGTTTTAACTGCCATCTGCCAGGGTCTGGCTGGAATTGGCACAACTGGAGCCTAAAATCTTCACATCCTGGGGACAAAATATGAGAAGTCAACCTCTCTGAAAAGGAATCCTTTGTTAAGTGATCTTCTAATGCTAAATTTACATTTCTACGTGCTCATGGCAACTCAAAAATAAATAAATAAAGTATAACAATTAGGCAATTAAACAATACCCAGATAAAGATGGAAACCGGCAGGATGCCAAGGAACAGGCAGTTGGGTGATGTTAATTTTGTGATACATTGCATTTTATACTATTTCTTTCTCATTACACATGTCACATCAGTCTCACTGGCCTGTCATATCCCCGGTCCCCGTATGCATCAAAAGGCACTAACGGAGAGGAGAAGGAAGAGCTGACAACAAGACAAGGTGCAGGTGCACTGCCTTGTTCTCAGACTATGACCAGTGGTTTCCTTTTCTCCTCAAGGACACTAAAGTCAGCTCCAAAGTTTTTGTTTCTCTAAGAATTAACTCCTTAACTTCCAAATCCTTTACTGGACATAAACCCCATCTTAAAACCCAAGGAGGTTTAAGCAGGAAGATGCAGAAAGGGGATGCATGGAACACAGGCATGAAGCAGAGGTCTCAGGCTGACCTGGTATCCCATGGACCAGGCAGTTCAGATGTGCTTCTCATGCTTTTATCTGCCTGGACCATCCCGTATCATTGCCATACTGTGCACAAGCACTCCTGCTGCTATGGGGGAGTCATGGGGTCCTGGAGACAATGACCACACTCGGATTTTCAAATTATCCATGTTATCCAAGTTATCAAGTTATCCAAAAGAGTAAATGGCTCAGTGATACCTTTTGGAAAAACCCAGCATTAGCCTTGGAGGAGACTGTGGATATTAAGCAGTTTAACTCTTTAACTAGAGATCTGAACTGCCTCGGGTAACCAAACAGTTTGCCCTGAATGCAATTTGTCATTCTATGATATTTGCAAACCTGTGTCTGAATCCCCTCTGCCAATCAGTCAGTCATCCTTTGAAATCTGCTTTATATTCCTGTTGTGATCATCACTGATTGCACCAAGCCAGCCTGGTGCAGAAAGCACAGTGCTGTATAAACTTAGAGAAGGGGATCAAAGCAGCCACACCTTGCTCTCTCCATATGAGGGCTGTTTCCCACCCAGGGGTAAGGGGAATGACCTAAGGGCAACATCTAAGGGCATGTCCATAACAGCGCACACCAATCCCTTTTCTGGAGCAGCCAAGGATGTTATTTCTTGTCCCAGGCTTGTGGACCTCCATTCAGGAAGTGGTTGAGCCATAACTGATCGCAACAAGCAGGTTTTCTTGTTGTGATTTCAGCAAGTGCTTCACTGAAGAAACAAATTTCAAGCAGAAATTCTGCCTCTGGTCGGTCACTGATGCGTGACTCCAACTTACAGCATTTGACAATCTGCCCAAGAGAAGTGGCTGTGTCCCCTCCCAAGCTCTTGTGTCCCTCCAGCCTTCTTGCTGGCTGGGCATGAGGAGCTGAAAAATCCTTGACTTAGTCAAAATACTACTTTGCAACAACCGAAAACATCAATGTGTTATCTACATTCTTCTCATACTAAATCCGAGACATAACACTATACCAGCTACTAGAAAGAAAATTAACTCTATCCCAGCCAAAACAAGGACATTCTTTAAATCTCTCCAGTGACCAGATTATTTCTTCCTGGGTCTAGCCCTCTGCAAAAGCATCCCTCCTTCCCAATGCTTGACGTTCAGAGGTGACACAGAAACAGCCATGGCCCTGCCCAGCCATTGCAAACACTCGAGCATGGCATTGAGCTGGCTGGTGGGCAGGCACCATGGGTAGCCCTCACTCATCGCTGGGAAATAAAGCCATCCCAATGCTGAGCTTGGAAAGGGTTATTCTTCATAGAGGAAAAAGAAAATTTAAGACTGCAAAACTTCCTTTGACAGGGTTGTCTTTTAATTACCCTGTGGAATGATAAAATCCCAGCACTGAAAATGTGTCTTTACAAATCTCTAGCTGGAGTAATTAGTCCCGTGCCTGGCTCTCCTGAGAGATTATTGCTGCCTTCTTTTCAGATTACTTACCCAAATAGAAGTGGAATCATTGCTATGTTTGACAGTGAGATATAAAATATCAGATAAAGCTGTTAAAATACTCTTTCACACGCTGTGTTTCTGCAGAGTAAGGAAGCATCTGCTCTCTCAGTATCAGCAGCAAAGCTGAGCAGAAAATTCACAGCTGAGGGCTGAGATGATGAATCTCACTTCTTTTTTTGTTCCTGGTCATTCCTGGAAAGATCCAAGTAATCAAGAATTTAGTCATCATTCAAATGACTCAGATAACATTGTTTTCAACTTGTGTCCATTTTAAGGCTTGAACGTGCTCATGGGGTTTTAGGTCTGGTGAGTCCCCTGCTATGGTCTGAGGAACTCAGCTGGAATACTTGTGTGACAAAGACAAAGTTATTCAGTGGAAAATCCTGAAAAATCCAAGTCTCTTAATACCATGCAGACATATTAGGTGGACACCTCTGTAAAAGTCTCTCTCTTTATGCAGAGGTACTTATAGGGGATGAAAAATGTAGGTAATGTCCCTCCTCTTGTATACTTAATTTTATGAGCTCGGAAGGAAGTTTCTCATTAGATATGGCATAGATCTGTGGTGAAATTTCCCTCAAAGAAGTTACGGTTGCTGTTTATTACTTTCTGGAACAAAAAAATCTTTCTTTGGGAACTAAAGTGCTTGCTACATTATGTCAGGCTGTTAAGCTTACAGTGCTCAAAAAAAGCATTACTGACAATCCTCATCAGTTGTCGAGCTGTTGTACAGATCACACCCTTGTTATTTAGTTCTTGTTTTACCCACAGGGCAAATTTATACCCATGCATGATTATTTCACAGGCCTGGAGTAACTGATGTGCTAGCTGCAGGGGCAGGGTGCACACTGTGGAAGCAGCAGCTCCATTGGGGAAGCAGTGTCCCAGCCTTGTGTCCTTGATAGTCTGTTCCTTGCCATCTCAAATAAATGTTTTTGTGTAATTCTCACTGCTTCCAAGGCAGATTTTGTGTCTCACTGACTTCTAATGTAACCCAGCATTGCAATGGAGCCATCCCCTGGGTCACTAGAGAGGTGAAGAGAGTTCAGGCAGCTCAACTAGGATGAGGAACCACCAACTATCCTGTCCCCACGGAAATTAAAACCATCCTAACACCTTCCAAGAATGAACTTCATGGGTCAGAAGTGTGCTCTGAAGTTTTCTAGTCCAGCCTGTATGCTCCAGTGGGTCCAGCTGCAGCAAATTCTTCAGGGCCTTGTTCAGTCGCATTCTGAATATCTCCGGGAACAAAGACCCCACAGTTCCCCTGAGCCCCAGTTCCAGCGTTTCACCACCACATGGTGATAAAATCATTCCTCATAACTAAGGAGAACTTCCCTTGCTCCAGCTGGTGCCTCTCGTCTTCCTGCTGTGTGCCTCTAGGAAGAGCCTGGCCCCATCTTCCGCGGACCTTCTCACCAGGCAGCAATGAAATCTTCCCCTCGCCTTCTCTCCAGGCAGCAATGAAATCCTCCCCTCATCTTCATTCTGGGCTGACTAGACCTGGCTCTGTCCCTCAGCCTCCCTTCCTCTGTCCTGTGCTCCAGCCCTGGCCACCTTGGCAGCCTGCGCTGGACCCATCCCAGCAGGTCAGCATCGTCCTTGTCCTGGGGAGCCCAAAAACAGGCACAATATGAAATACAACTGTTTTCCCACACCGGGAGTCGAACCCGGGCTGCCTGGGTGAAAACCAGGAATCCTGACCGCTAGACCATGTGGGACCATGTCTGCCTCTGCCACCGGCTTGGCTCTGGACCTGCAGGGACAGCTAGTCCTGCTCCTGGCCTTGCAGCCCTACAGTCATCCCCAGCATGACCCCATCCTTTTCTTCCCTGGTGCATCCCACAGCCTGGAGGGGGAAAACACAGTGACATAAAAAAAGGCAACAGCCCGAGCTCTTTGATCCAGCTAGGGCTTTGCTGGGATTCTCCTGCAGCTCCATTTCAGAGCTCATGGTGGGACAGGCAGAGTTCATGCAAGCCCAGTCCCATGGGAGTATTGCTGCTTTAGGCACCCCTGGATTGCAGTCCCCAGCACCTGCCCGCACACAGGCCCTCGCACCCATCTCCCCAAGGAGTTGTGCTGCTGTGGAGCTGAAGGCAAGGTCACACACGGGGCCATGCAGCATTAGTAATGATAACTGGTGGCAGAGCATTGCAGGAGCTAATTCCACCCGGCATGGTGGCAAGTGCACAAGCTGCTTCCCTTTTATTTCATGTGATTACACTTTTTTGTTTTTGCATGATTCCCTACAGTAAGTAGCACATAATTAACAGCGGATAAATAACATTTCTGCCACTCTGCGTATTAAGTTTTCTCACAACAAATGAAAACATAATTGCCATTACACAGCACCCTTATCTGAGGAAACACGCTGCAGTTGGGATGATGGAGATTTACTGATAGGCACACACTTCTTCAGCTACTTAGAGACGAAACAAAGCATTTGTGGCTGAGGGGCTGGAGCTACTTGACACACTGAACCGGCTTCCCACAGCACGTCCCAGCAGTCCTCTCCACCATGGGCTCACCGCCAGGACCTCAGGAGATAGCTCAATGGGCTCTGCAGCAGAGGAGCTTCTGTGGAGCAAAGGACAGGATGAGGATGCCTAATAGGTGATGCGTAAGACGTAGTCACTCCTTCCCCTGACCAGGGAAACCCCCAAAACTGAGGGGGTGAAGCAGGTCTGAATGTTTTACCAGGAAACTTTGCACACTCTGTATTGTCATGGGAGCCAAGACGGATGCAGTAGCCACAATGCCTGTTAAGTACAGACATTACCCAGGGTAATGATATCTGCCTAATGAGCCAGAGGTCCTGGTTCAAAGCCATGGGGCTGTCAGCTTGCATGGTCACCATGTGGCTCTCCACCAGGCCAGGGACTCCCAGAGCAATATTAATGCCCCATCTCCTGCACACAGCCAGCAGCTCACCGGGGATACTGAGAAAGCATGACTGGAAAGCCTTTCTTCTCCCAACAGAGTATTTTTAGTTTTCAGAAAAAGTAATAGCTAAACCCCCTAGGTGTTAACCCCACAAGCTTGACTGATGCTGCCAAAGAGGAACGAGGCTGTTCTGGCACCTGGGTGTGACACTGCAGAGACACCTGCCTGGATTAGGGACCTCTCCTAGGGATTTTGTATGGGCATGTCCAGGCAGGTCTTGCTCCAGGGGAAGTGATTACGTTTGTATTTGTTTCTCAGTTAGGACATTTTTCACAAGATTTATCTTTTTTTTTTTTTTTTTTTTTTAAATGAAAACTCAGTTTGCAGTAACAAACAAATGAGAACAAGCCCTCTGCTTTCCCTGGCCCAGCGTGCACAGTCTGTCCATGTCTGGACATCCATGAAGACACATGTATCTGAAAGGAATATGGCTTGCCCAGCCAGGGATCAAAACCTGTGGTCTCTGACTCTGAACATCCAGCTTATGATGGGCACAGGGAAGCACCCTGCAGGACCACATGCTTCATAAAGTCAGCAGAGAAACCCTTTGGGGGTTCTCCCGAGCTGCAAGGCCACACAACATGGCTGTGCAACCATCGCCACTTATGGGCAGATGGGGAAGATGAGCGCTGTGTGCCTCCTCCCACCACATAGGGAAGGAGGTCCTGAGTAGGGCCAGACCTAAACACCTTGAGCTGTCTCATTCAGCCTTCAAAATTAAGCCAGGTTTGCCAAGCCCACCCCAGCTGGAAGCATGGAGGAGTATCTGATGCAGATGTATGATGTTCTCAGCACATTCCCATTGCTCTTCTAGAGCTCTGGTCCGTCATTGGAAGAGTCGAATTCTTCATAATTATTCCCAAACACCACCACACAGTATTGCCTCCCTCTATAAACTGCTTCTTCTTCTTCTTCCTCTTCTTCTTCTTCTTCTACTTCTTTTACTTCTTCTTCTTCCTCCTCCTCCTTCTCTTCTTCTTCTTCTTCTGCTACAAAGCCTTCTTGGAAAGGTTGGTCTGTTTTTTATTTTTCCTTCTTCAGTAGGTTCAGGTAAAATATATTCTTCACCCATGTCAGCTCTGCTCTGCCCAAACCTTGGGTCTCTCCAAGTACATTTGTAAAGTGATAGTTTGCCCCAGAGAGAACAACTTGGAGTGTTTCTCCATGCCATGCCATTCTGGTTTGCTCATGTAAAAGCCCCGGCTTTCCAATCATCGTCGTGATGCTGGCATAGCATTGCAGACAAAATGTTCAGGGAGTATATAATTGCCAGTTGCTTCTTGCGTTGCCTCCCAACAACTTATCTGAACTTGTTGAAAGTGAATTCTCATCACAGAATAAGAGAAATAATGAGTTTCTGAGAACAGACAGTGTCCTGGCTGTACTTTCCAAGCAAATGGGGGCACAGAAGACAGACATGGCAGAAAACGCTGAACTGTACTGATGTGTTTCAGACAAAGAGCTTGATCACCCATGTTCTGGGTGTAATTAGTACTCATTAGAGCTACTTATCATACACACACTCCCAGAGGCCCTGTCAGAATTTCTGCTGGGCACTGAGCAAAGCCACAGAGAGATGCTCCTTGCTCCCAAGACTCAATATCTGAAAAGAAAATTGCCCAAGGCCAAGGAATTAAACTAGTTTTGAGGTGGAGCTTTATCATCTTACCAAACTGATACCCGACAGGGTTTGCTGCATGAGTGGAGGGCAGGACTTGGTGTCACAGGGGGTCCTTTGCTCCATTCTCCTCCATACCCAAGAGATTGATCACTTGGCTGGGTAATTTCCTACATCCAGGCCAAAAGATATTCCTTTTCACAAAAGCTGCTGGCCAGTGGATCCAGTCGCCAGTCCTCTACAATAGTAAAACTGAGCTCTGATGTTTCACTCTTGGAGCAGTGTTGCTGGAGGTCCTACACTAAGGGGGCATGTACCATTGCATCCGCATCCCACCGCTCCTCCTGCGGCAGCAGGCATGCTCCGGGTGAGCCCCCATCACCATGCTCTGTGTGCAGGGGTTCCCTGCTCCTGCTGTTTCCCTGGGCATTCAGGAAAATAACCATTCATTTAATGTTTTGGAAGCTTTGTTGGAATCCTGTTGCCATGTCTCAAACAGACCCAGCTGCATGCTTATCTACTCACAGTTTTTAGGCTGGATTAGAAATAAACAGAAAGTTATCAAAATAAACTTCAGTGCTCTCAGCACATTATTCCAGTGTGACTGTATATACTCCAGGCAATGCCCCTGTATAAGTACACCAGCTCAGGCCAAACACGCTGTATTATGAGGGTGCCTGCCAGTCCCCTACCAAAGGCTATTTCATTTTTATTTGTCAACCACAAGTGATGAGCTGGAATCCAGATAAAACACAAATGAAAACCATTCCTCCCAAAGGGATTTACAGCCTTTAAAAGATTTAAAACAGACCTTCCAAAATGTTCCCAGGCCTGGGAGCTGAATGGTTTCCTCCTCACACAAACTTTCAGGACTAACACACTATTTTCAGCATGGCCACAGACCACGGAACAGCAGAGGAAGCTGCAGATCTTTGGTGATAGCCTTTTAAATGATGTAGGGGTACACACTGTCCCCTGCAATTTGCATGTGGATGTCATTTAAAGGCTGTCACTGCATGTCAGTGATGTAACAGTCTCGGGACATATCACAATAAAGTGCTTTTTCTAATTAAAAAAATAGTTCTCTATGTTTTTTGAATACTACAAGAGTACCTAAAAGCCAGAAGCGAACAAGAAGACATCCAAGATCTTTTGAAAATGAAGAATTCTCTTGATAAATACATCTCTTAATGAAATACAAGCAATTAAACTAAAAGCCCTATTGAATGCTGCTTGTCACTCCACACATTGACATTTAATTGAATTTTTTTTCCATCCCCTGGTCCCTTTTCCCTGATAAACAAATTCATTCACAACGGATCAGGTTTCACTAACGCAGAAACCAGATGATAGTCAATCAACTAATTGACACAACAAAGACTTTTATATGAAAAAAAAATTGGCTAATTAAAGCTCAAATGAAATTTAATGATACACAGACGCCTTACAGTAATGAACAGTCTTCTTATATTAATTACTCTGTTTTTAACCCTTTCCCTTCTTCTGGTCACCTAAATAATGAGAAGGATGATGGAAGCGGAGGCAACATCCAGCAGAGCCGCTGCGTCCGTCCAAGTGTTTCCACTCTTTCTGCTGGGAGATGGTCCAGATGGAGCCGGGTATGCACGGGTGACCCAAGGGCTCTTCGGCTGCTCCAGGTTAAATCGATAAGTGCTGTCGCCACCTCTTCTTCCTCCCTACCTGCTGCCATGTTTAGAAGAACTGCCCTTCTTCTTGCCCCATGCAACCATGGTGTTCAAGCCTGTGTAGGGCAGGATTCAACACAGAGTGGCCCAGGATGGATGCATGGGTGCATGGATGGGTGGATGGAGGGGCAGACTCTTTGCTCTCCCACTGTGAGGCATCAGCCACCACAGCACCCTTGGGAACTGCATCTTGGCCCAGCACCACAAAAAATGTTCTCACAAAGAGACAGTGACCCCAGTTCTGCCTTCAGTGAGAGCTTTGCTGAGCCTTTTGGCAGGACAAAGGAGCAGCCCACCCCCTTGCTCGAGATTTTCCAAATCATTGAAAACTCGTGGGATTTTATCTCACGCTTAAGAGCTTTTCTGCATAAAGTTGAGCTTAAGGATGTGGTTAAAGTTCAGCAGGTGACTGAATGCTTTATTGAATCAGGGCTTTGGTCCACCACAAACCTGAGTCAACTCAGGAGAGAAACTGAAAACCTTTCCGGATGACTTTCAGTGTCTAAAGTGAACAATGCAAAAGCTAAACTCATAAAGGGAAGTGCAGCAGATACTTCATCTCTATCATACTTCAAATCTTAAATATATTTCTAAAACCATAGAGAAGTCAAGGAGAGATTCTCAGAGATGCTGCAGTGACTGCAGGCAGAGCAGTAGCACATACACCTTAGCAGGGGGGAAGGCTTCATCCACATTTACTCAGTGGCTGGTTTCTGGGTGCTCCCTTGCTACATATAATCAGTCCTGATCAAAGTAGGATAGAAAAACATTCCAAAAATAATGAGCAGCCATTTGTAGAAGAGCCAAATAGAAGGAAGAGACAAAAGCTCACCAAAGGGAATAAGAGTTAAGTTTTAAAAATGTTTAATTGCTCGTGCAAGCTGAACCCGCAAGAGATGTCAAGTGCCTTTTCCATTCCAGTTCCCCCTGCACGTGGTGCTCTGGCCTTTGCCTGCTGCTCTTGGCTTTCTCATTAAGAAGTAGCTATTATTTTCACAATCATTTTCTAGTGCACTTTATACCATTAATGGAGCAAGTTGTTGTGAATGGTCATTTTGTTTCCAAGCAAGTTTGGACACAAACAGCATCAAATTCTTTCACCAGCTAAAAACACCCTTGGCTTCTCTTCCTGTACGAGGGTTTGGATACCCGTGGAGCTTGTCAAGTGCCCAGGGCAATCCCAAAACATGCTGCTCGCTGGGGCATGCCACTGCCGTGAAAACTTAATTATGCTAAACAAAAGCTAATAGGGCACCAGGGGAAAGAGGAAAGGGGAATTAGCAGCCCTGTCAGACTCCTTCAGGTAATTATGGTTTTTCTATCTAAAAATTACAGCTGCTCTGGAAATGCCATTTTGTTATGCTGGTCCATTTGGCATAAACATGAATGGAGAAGACTTGGTTCTGCAGTGAAAACCTTTACCTTTGAACAGGTTTGTCAAAGGCAAAATTACTGCAGAATTGATTGTGATCAGGAACAAATCAGCTTCTGGTTATTGCCGAACCCAACAGATTTAAAGATACGAGAGCACACAGACCGCTTGAACATCTGGACGAAATCGTGCCTCATCATCCCAAAGTGGATGTCATCTCCACCTCCTGAGGAGCTCAAAGCCACGTAGCCTAGATAGGAGGTAACTGGAAAAAAACTGAGACTGCTGGAGAGGAGAAAGACTTGATGCAGGGAGATGATCCCCAGAAAGTCTTTTTTCACAGAGCCCTCAATAATGCAGACAGCTTGTCCTGGTCCCCACATGCTCCCAGCCCTCTCCCCACCTGTTTCAGCCCACCAAAGTGCCCTCCTCAGCAGAGGTCTCTAAGACCAACCATCACCACACTAAAGGCAGAGAGACTGCAGTGGCACTGGGACGTTGTCCTGGTTTCAGCTGGGATGTAGTTAACTGTCTTCCTAGTAGCTGGTACAGTGCTATGTTTTGAGTTCAGTATGTGAAGAATGTTGATAACACTGATGTTTTCAGTTGTTGCTCAGTAGTGTTTAGGCTATAGTCAAGGATTTTTCAGCTTCTCATGCCCAGCCAGGGCACCTGACCCAAACTGGCCAACAGGGTATTCCATACCATGTGACGTCCCATCTAGTTTAGGAACTGGGAAGGGGGGGGCAGGGATTCGCCGCTCGGGGACTGGCTGGGTGTCGGTCGGCGGGTGGTGAGCAATTGCCCTGCGCATCATTTGTACATTTCAATCCTTTTATTATTACTGTTGTCATTTTATTAGTGTTATCATTATCATTATTAGTTTCTTCTTTTCTGTTCTATTAAACCGTTCTTGTCTCAACCCACGAGTTTTACTTCTTTTCCTGATTTTCTCCCCCATCCCACTGGATGGGGGGGGGTGAGTGAGCGGCTGCGTGGTGCTTAGTTGCTGGCTGGGGTTAAACCACGACAGACATGTCAGGAGAGGGATGCGACAGGGCCCTATCCCACCAAGCAGGCAGAGACATGTAGCCATGATGCGTGCCTGAGCACAATGGGGCCAAAAATCACCCCAGAAACATGCCAGGGATGTCAGCAGCACCTGGGGAAGCCCCTTCCCAGACCCGCAGGAACTGGTCCCAGCTCCCACAGAAGGAAAACACCAGGGAGAGGGGCTGCAGGGCTTGTCTGCAGTGCAGTTGAATTTTACCCAGTATATTTAAATATATTGCTTGGCATTCACAGAGGTGGCGGTCTGACAAATGCTAGTACTGTAAGGGTTAAGCTCTTTTAAATGTCTTGGGAGTTATTTGTAAAGCTATTACTTCTGAGTTTGTTAATAAATCAGGATTTAATACACCTGAGTTACATTATCTCCCTGTTCTAATGTATAAATCCTGTCACTAAACCTTCAGGCCCAAGTGCTGTGTGCTTTTAGTCTTAGGTTTAGCTACCTGGTTTCTAAAACATTGGATTGTTTCACAAGTCAAGAGATGGATTTTTAAATCCATCAAATCTTGCAGCAAGTATAGAAATCTGTGTCTGGAGTTACAAATCCGATCAGAAGGTTTGTAAATCCTACAAAAGATTTATTTGAAAAAGTTTTCATTTACAAATTCTTGCTTTGCCTTTGGGACATGTAAGTGACTTATTTGCAAAGGAGGATTCAGTAGACCTGGGTTAGATTTAGAAATCCTTCCCTTCACTCGTCACACACAACACGGGATAAATCCTCATGCAGCCAGTCTACATCTATCTCCTAAATGAAGTTTGAGTTAGTAATGAGCTCCAGAAAAGTCAATGGAGAGGAATGGGTGCTCTGAAGGGGTGTCAGCCTCCCAGTTCAGACACCATCTTAGGATGCCTGTGCTCTGGAGATGCCTCCTCTCCCCACCGATCGCAGAGGGAGAGGAACACATAGCTCAGAGGAAAGCTTCAGTGTGAGAGAGCTTGGGTGAGATGTGCCCTGCCCCAGACGTGAACCTGAGGATTGCCAGCACCTTCAGAAATTTGGTCTGAGGAGGTCAGTGGGAGGTAGGAGTGGTGAAGCCAGGTGATGCCATCCCCACTTGTCCCAGGCTTTTTGCTGGTCTTCCTCACAGAGATGGGTCTTGTGGGGTCCCACCAGCTGTGGATACACCGGGCATCGCTAAACAGAAGATGCCACCCACCAGCGGTGACCCTTCGTCCTCCCTGGGTGCTTCAGTGTGGTAAGTCATGGCAGGGTGTGCAGCAGCAACCAGCCACAGCCAACACCGCTCAAGCTGGATCCCATCCTAGAACCTACCCAAATCCAGCGGAGGCTGGGCAAAGGAAGAACAAGGCTGGGCAAAGTCCCCCAGACCACAAAATCAGGTTTTCCTGCAGAAAGTCAGGCTTCCAGCACAGTTTATCTTTTGCCAGGAAGAGGCTGTCATGCAGGTAAAGTAAGGATGGCTATGGACATGCAGGGAAAACAGCTGAGCTGCAGCAGCGCACCTGGTTACTGCTCGTGCATTTAGTCCATCTCGACTACAAAGTAAAAACCTTTAGTCTAATGCACCAACATGTTTCACTTTGCAACTAAAAGTCAGTTCCTATGGCTCTGTCATTTCTATAGGTGCTTTGGTAGCAGTATGTAACAGGATAGTTAAAGAAATCGGGAAGATCAGTTTGGGTTACCTCAAATACTAGAGAGTTTTTTTAATAATTTGTTTTTCTATGCTGCTTAACTTTCTGGTTTCCGGCCCTTCCATCCATCCTAGAAAATTTTACTGAGACATGGACCTCCAAGGACATGGAGGCAAATAAAAAATGAGAGGAAAAAAAATCAGGAAGGTTTTATCAAAAGTAGATCACATTAGACTAATTTAATATCATTTTAATAGGAAAACAGAGAGGAGCAGAGGAGCTAATCTATCTAGGTTTAAACAAAATATTGCATACAGAGCCTGATGGGAAATTAGTCTTTCAATAGAGATTCTGGGAAGAATCTCTATTGAAGGAGTTACAGGAGTTACAAGGTGGATGTGGATCCCGTTAAAGGGAAGGCTGTACAGAACAAAGTTATAAGCCCAGAGAGCAGTGCTGCACGATGCTGCTCAGGGACCAGCCTTGAGGTCTTCATGCAAAAGTTAGGTGTGTCCTTATGAAATGGGGGATATTATGAAGTTAGAAGGCATTGCCAGTGCTGAGGAAGTCCAGATCTCCGTACTGGAAATATTGAAATGGATACCAAAATAAAACAGGGTCTGGCCACAACAAATTCTGCCTCGCTTGTTTGTCCTGGGCTAAACCCATGACTATATTTGGGCTCAGGAATGACATTTTTCCCAGGTAGAGACAGACCAGAGGGGTTTTCTTCGTAGCACAGGAAATGGTCTGGTCACCAGACTATGTGAATGTGATGGGAGAAGACACCAGCAATGCCAAGGGCAGTCAATGCTTTGGGCTTCTCTGTCTCTCTTCCATGGTGCTTTAGAGTGGCCAGGGGCTGCACAGACCAGGCTCGACACATGGGTCTGGGGTTCAGCCTCGCAACAAGCCTGCATGGAGGTGGCAGATGGTTACACCACCCTCCAGTGACCTGTCAAGCAGGGATCCCAGACCCCTGGTCTCTGAGCCATAGGAGGCTGGATCTGGCCATCCCAGGGATTCTGGAGATGCAGCTGCCCTGGGGTGCTGGCTCCCTGTGCCCTGGGCTGGGTGTGCTGTTTGAATGCAGCAGCAATAAACACCAGCCTGACTGCATCCCATCCTTTGGTCCACAACAATAAGGACAGATTAATATGATATGGTACTTTTTAATTATTAGATTGCCAACATCAAATAAAAGATATATTAAACCTTACAGGAACAGATGCAGCTTTAAACTTTGGTTTTAAATTAAAAAAAAACAAAAAACAAAAAACAACAATCCCAAAAGCTAGTTTGGTGCTGCTTCTCTGTGTGCTTGAAAATCAGAAATGGCTTTGCGATCTCATACTGCTTCTGTTTGTCCATTCTTCCTGTCTCTGTTTTCATGTTTTCATTTTTCTATGGCTATGTGGAACACATTTCTCAGTTAAGTACTTGCTTTTGAGAGTTGTTGCCATAACAACCGTTTCATTCCACGATATGCACACTATCTCTGAAATACAGAATTTCTCCTTAAAGGAGCATGTGCCACACACATCAAAGAGGAATATGGACTCATTATTTTTACATTATTTTGTGGGCAAATAGATGTTTTCCAATACAGTTTTTTCTAACTGGATTTTCTTGTTCAGTGGAACTATGTTTTTTTTAAGCATTCCTATCTTAGAGTATAATTTTTGCCTGAAACCCAGAACATTAGGAGACAAGAATCTTTATTGTAGTTTCTTTTCTCCAAAGGTCTGAAAGAACTATGCTGCAGTTAATGCATCTAAAACCCATCTTATTAAACAGAAAAATTATGTAAATATAATCTATTAAAAATGCATAGTTCTTGAAGTAAAACCTCTATTTTACTGTACAAATTGGTGGTAGGTAGAAAGAGGGAGAGGGCCAAGAACAGTCAGGTTGCTTCATTTTTTAGTATCTTGCTTTTGGTGGTCTCTGCAAGGGGCATTATGTGTGCAACTGGACTGCAACTCTTTACAAAAAAACACCTTAACGAACTTTTCCATATGTGAAAGGTCAGAAAAACAGAATTTTGCACATGGGCAGGACCTCACTCCCAGGGCTCCCATCGGCTCCCAGTTCCCTCTTGGGCAAGGACTGCATGATCCACAAGCTGACCAGGAGCCATGGGGTGTTGAGGACAACTTTGTTTTCAGCCAGAGAACTTGGCACACCCAGGTGGTTCAGCTTTACCTTTACAGCATGTGGAGTGGTGGTGGTGGATCTTTGCTATGAATGGGGACATGGACATTTCTTCTTGAGGGAAGCCCCCTCCCAAGGAAATCAAGGTGGGCTGTGGTGCTGAGCCAAGACAACCAAGCTTGCAGATGGAGGAAGAGACATGCTATGATGTGCTGTTCAGACACAAGTCCTTAGTGCGTGGTTTGCTCACCACAGAGACATGAAGCCATGAGCACCAAAGTGAATTTTAATGTATACATTAATTGCTAGGATCTTTAGGAGAGTCACACTTTAGACTACAAACTCAGGTTTATCACAGCCGTTAAGAACTCTTCAGAGCATGCATCCTATACCCTGTGCTGGAGAGCTGGTGTTAGTGGCTGGCTCAACCTGCTTCAAGCAAGCTCAGCATGGATGTGGTCCTATGGCCCCACCATTTGCTGACCACTGGAGCAATGCCCATGGTCACACAAGGAGGTCACTGGTGAAGGAGATTGGTCCCCACAACCCAATACACCTGTTACATTCATTTCTTCATCCACCACAGATGATGGACACCACTTGGCACTGCAGTGCCATCACGCTCCTCCCGCATCAGCATCATGTTGTAGAGCTCTGCAGTCACTGCTGCCAGTCCCTGTGAAGGAGCCGTCACAGCCCATTGTCGTCTTGCCACAATGACCTCGCGTCCTACGGCATCACTGTCATGATGCAGTGACACCCCTGCCACAGCACACACCCACTGCATGGTTACACCCCAGGGCCACGTCAGAGTCAGCCGGCGTCACAGCCTCTCGCCATGACAGGGCCATCAGCCTGCATTATGATCAGGAGGGGGAAAGCTTCAGTGCAGCTCATGCTACATGACCTAATGGCACGGAGAAAGCAATATTTCCCGAGATCCCAAAGCCATTTACCACGTTCTTGCACTAAAACCTCTCTTGAACCACCAGCCCAGCCTGCTCCCAGCCTTGCTCCCCCTTGGAGTGGAGCATCCAGGAGATGCAGGCAGGCAGGTGCAGGAACAGGGACCTGCAGTTCACACCAGTGCATATTTTAACACACATTTACAGGCTGAAAATGCCAGGAGTGGAAGGATGCAGTAGCTAAAAATGCTGCCAGGACAGGAGCTCTTCAGCAGCATGGAAAAGTGCTTAAAAAGTGCCTTGCTCTGCAAGCGGTGGGTGCTGTGGAGGGAAGGGCAGCCAGAAAACACCTTTATTTCTGACCTTGGCTGGGCCTGCTTCCAGCTCACAAAGGCAAGGATCCATGAATTGGTACCACATGCCCTGGGGAAGAAGTTGGTCCCATCACTCACATGTGGCTTCTCCCTCCAAAACCAGCTCTAGACAGAGATGCTGGATTTTATACAAATTACTTAGTAAGAAAGTGACTGGGGGGGGGAACCAGACGACCAGGCCAGTGCTGAGGGCACCTCATTGGGCTGGGGGAGAGCAAAAGTCAAGCTCCAGGGCTATGAAGGATGCGGAACAGCTGCAGTAGGAACGCTTCCTATGCAAAAAAATTTCACATGGGGTCTGCACCAGGGCAGGGGGTCTTTACCCCACACGGCTTAGGACAGACCCAGCTCAGTTCTGTAGTGAAACCTCCCAAGGGTTTTGTGCAGTCTCAGCGTGGCAGAAAGGAAGGGGTCCTGCCTGTCCTTCAGGACTCAGGGAGCCCACTTGGTCCCCAGGATGTACAGAAGGTCCCGTAGACAGAAACAGTCTGAGTCCATCAGGTAACCAGCAGCAGAAGTGTTGAGGGGCCAGTGGATGGAGGCACCAACTGGAGGCAGTGAAAGTTCAATCAGAAAACATGCTGTTTTTAAGGGCCACATCACAGGTCGCTCTGGCAGGACAGGCATGCAAGTTCCGCATGTATCTTCTAAATTTCTGTCTCACACGACCCACAGCATCTCTCTGACTGTCTGTGAGCTGCCAGGATTGGAGACCTCTGTAAGAGGCCACTGGAGATCTCCTTTGCAGTGGATACCGGATGAGAGTGACGGATTTACTCTTTGAAATCAAGCTTCCTTTGCACTAACGGGGGGCAGGAATTTCCCATTCTAGGGTCTGACAGCACAGCAGGAACTGGCTGCTGGTCCTGAGTGAGCCTGGGCACTGCAGGGAGATCCCTCGATCTGCAATTAGTGCTCTGCGGCATCTTGTCCATGACAGATTCCAGGACCACTATCCTCTGTGACTGCTGGTCACTTGCCAGTGGAGACCTTGGTGTCCCTAAGCACCCTGGCACTCATCACCCCTTCAGAGGTACAGCTACCACCTCCAGCAGCCTGAGATACAGCTGTCTCCCCCAGCAGCTCACCAAAGGCTGTTTTGAACCCTCTGCCAACATAAACATTTCATTGATTTATTAATGAAGGGTGTTCAAAAACACATGTTCATGAGCTCTATGAAATAGCCTTTAGCTTCTGCTGATTACTCATGTTTTACATCAGACTGATGTTTTCTAGATGCATTTCAATCAATACAATAGCTTTTTTAGCACACATTACCGCTCGCCTTTGGCTAACCAACCATCACATTTCTTTTCAAGTGCCCATTTTCATCAAACTAACCCCAAAGATGCATCATATCTCCTTTGACTGTCACCTGAGCTTACACAAACATTCCCATTTAGGTTTCAAAATGCCTTGCATGCTCAAGCTTCATTTCTGAGTGCTTCAGACAAGATGTTGGATGTGTTGTGTCATTCATGTCAGAGAGTTATTCTCTGCACAACTTTTCTTGCAACCACAGCATGAATATTCAAGCTCACTCTTTTCCCCAGACTCAATGCTAGCCTACACTACAATTTTGGGGTCAAGGCATCTCAAAGAGGTAAACGCAAGCAGTAAGCTGAAAGCAGGGGAAATATTTTGACTGAGCACGTGCAGAGTTGTGCGCTGCTGTGGTTTCACTGCTTCTGGTACCCATGGCTGTTTCCAGGTCAGCTCAAATTTGGCCCCAAGAGCTGCTTTCATCTCCTTCACTCAGCACAGGCATGATAACCTATGCTCATTTATTGCATCCAAGGTTTTCATTGCGAAGCAACTGTTATGGTATCTGAATGACCTTTAGAAAAATAGTAGCAATAGAGACATGTTTTTTTACTTTGGATCACTTCTTTGAATATCCACCAATCCTTAAGTTTTGCCATTGTAGTAATGTGCGGCAAATGGCTGTGCTCCTAAAGCAGCACAATTGTCCTTTTGATCATCATTCCGATTAGTCAAGCCAAACCCAACCATCCTTGCCACCAACTATGTTTTTAATGCTCCAGCTGCACTTTTATTGTTCAGGTCATTCTGTCCAAACCTGCAATTCCACTTTTCACTGGAAGGGCACACAGCATTTTCCATGTTTTAAAGGACCATTCTTTGTTGCTAGTAAAATGCACACTGTTAAATAACACAGCTGTTGTCTTCATTTGTTCAGTAGTAAAATGAAAGCAAACGTTAATGCAATGAAGGGAGGGGGAAGGGACCTTCTTCTGCTGACGTTGCTTCCACACACACACTATGGACCAGCTTTCCAAGTCCAGTATTTCCTTATTTAGATGCTGACTTTGGTGAATTCCTCTGGGCATACCCCTGCTACAGCTTTGGAGCCTGTCAGCATATATTTAAACATATCAGCCCACTATGACAGAGTGATGACAGTCCAAGGAGAGTGGCATTCCTCCTTCTCCCTCCCTAGTCCCATACATCCTTTCTGACCAGTCACCCAGGCCATCCAAACCCACACTGATTTTTCCCACCAAGCTGCTTTGCTGCAGCCCCCAGTCAGAGCCAGGTGGGACACATGGACCCTTCACACTGAAGTGCCTTTGAGCCTGGCTAGGCAGAGTGATATAAAAGACTAGGGATGAGATGGAAGAGTGCTCTGCCAGCAGGAACTCTGGAAACTTCAGTGAGATGTGGTGCTTTCAAGCAGCAGCTGTGCCACCAGGTCTTAAGAAGAGGAGCAGGTTCAAAATGTGCAGCCTTCAAAACTAGTTAGACACAGTGCCATCTCAGGGTTCTTACACTAGTGAGTACCTGAGCACATGTGTGAGCTCACCTTCCATGGGCACCAACAGGCAAGTGCTTTCATCCCTAAGTTGTGGGAAAGCCCAGCCCATGCCTGCTGTTGGACAACTGTCACTGCAGTTGTCTCCCCTTGCACAATGTTCTCCAGAAAAGCGGGGGTTGTGTGAGATGGAGTCAGTCACGCCCTGATGCCACCCTGCTGTGGAGATGCTCGCCAAGTGCTGTGTTTGCCTCTTTTCCTGTGGATGCTTTGTTCTTCCTCATGTTCAACATTCACTGTGGACTTGAAAATATGTTTCACACTAAGCAGTCCAGAAAACTCCTGCTGCCAACCATCAGTCTTTCCAGATATCAGCATTCTCATTGTTTACATTTTCCGTAAAAACTCAGAGCTGCTCTATCTTTGAGGTCTACACAAACACACAGCAATACAGCTCCTGATGAGTCCTGGGGCTCCAGAAACCTAGGGAGAGGCTGGGTGTCTAAACATGGATATGTTGCATCACAGAAATGACATGGTGTAGCTGAGGCTTCCTCATGGATGCAATGGGACCTATGGGAGACCCACACCCTTCTTGAAATCCTGAGGCACCTTGGATATGTGTCTTAAGGCACTTATTCACACACCCCTGTTTTCTCTTTGGCTTCCAGTGAGAATGTTTTAATGGCTGGTAGAGGATCTGCTGCACACCTGCATCCCACATGTGGTGGATGCGGTGTAAGAGGACCATTGGATAGGAGTGTGGTCAAAAACTAACCTAAGCGATGAGTGGTTTGAAAGAGTTTCATAGAAAACTTTGGTAACAGAAATACTCCTGCAAGTAACCTGGATTGACATGATGAGGTTGTATTAGGAGACTATTAGCTGACTCATTAGGGAGTCTGCTCCTCTCCAGGAGCCCAAGGAGATCTTTATTTATGGCATGGCTGTTCCCAAAGTCCAGTTTAACAGTGAGCTAATGAGAAACTTCTTGGCCTCATATACTGTGAAAGTTAGAGAATTGTAACCAGAAAGGGAGAGGGGAAGGTGGTGGAAAAAAGGCCACCATGAATGTCAGTGTGTGGGACTGCACAGGGGACCTGACTGTTACATTTACAAGGAGTTATCAGATCATCTAACATTTCCGAACCAAAAATACCTTCCTGGAGAAAGCAGCCAAAGATGGATCTAGTTCTTCACTTTGTCTCCAATCTGTTGCTCTTCCCTAGGAAGACACAGAAGGAGGAGACCTTCACTTTTGCATGGCACATGGACAATACAGAGAATATGTTAATTATACCTTTACTCCATAAAGACAGTGAAAAGAAAATCCATCTCCATTACTGCTAGCTGGGCTCTCATCTTCAGGAAAAACCCCTCACCCCCGCTGCCCCAGATTTGCTGACCAGTGCAGAGCTGTAGCGTGCTGGTACTTGCCTTTATCTATCACTGTGCTCTGGTGAGCTGCTTCCTCTGGTTTCTGTAGTGAAGTAGCTGGTTCCTACTGGCCTTTTCTCCTGGGTTTGCTCTGGTCTTCACACAGGCTCTGGTTTCATTTCCTCAGTCAGTGCTGTACAATGCTCTTTGCTGTGACAGAAATAGCTGTGCATTAGCAGCTCCTTCCTGCTGCCATCATCTCTGCTCACCTGGCCATGCAGCCTGGGAAAGGGCTTGGGGGGGGGCTGCAAGAGGAGAGAGAGGAGGGTCAAAGATACTGTCTGTGCTGCAGAGCCCTTTATACAAGACACCTCTTCTTTCTAGAGGCAACATGTCAGGCTAAATTGAAGATACTAAATGTAATTGCAGTTTGCTTTAGCAAAACACACTCTCAGCCACCTGCGAGAGACATTTAAGCACTGAGTGCTCCTGATCCAAAGATTAGCACAGTTGTGGGATTACAGCTTCATCCCACCCCTGATGTGAGCTTTTTCACTGACTCCAATGGGTGCTCCAGGGCTGGGAACTGGATCAGTAGCCTGCAGTCCCCAGGGTGGGGTTGACCAATTTCTGGAGACACCAGGTGAACAAGACGGCAGCACAGTCCCTCCAAGGGGACAGGATGATCAAGAAGGTCTCCAAGCCAGGAGCACTTGTCATTAGCCTGTGCACCATGGAAACCATTGGCTTTGGTGGGAATGACCTGGTTGGTAAATGCCAAGACTCCTGCAAATCCAACCAGAGGCTCTGTCAGCAGGGAGGAAAGGGATGGCTACCAGCCAAGGGGTTAGAGCTGAGAATAATGAGACAAAATTAAGAAACGGAAAATGTAAGGTGAGTAGCAGGAAGCATTTCCCAGAGTGAGATCTATCAGATACTGGAATAATCCCTCCAGGGAAATAGTGGCAGGTCCAACCCTTTAGAAATTTAAACTAAATAAGGCACAAGACGATGTGGAGGAATGTATTTGCAGTGCTTTTTCCAGTGTGATGAAGAAACGGAGCCTGGAGGAGGACATTCTTCCTCCACTGCCTTCTGCAACAGTGAAGGAAACCTGTGGTTCAGATTTGTGCCAGACTGCCAGAATTCAAGAGGGAAGAGGAGCTGGATAGCTGATGGCAGTGTTGGGATGCAACTCTGTCTCCCGAGGGCAAGGGTGGCCCTGTGGGTCACAGCAGCTGGGGACACGGGGTGCCCCGTCCCTGCAGCACCCATGCACAGCACACGCTGTCAGCACAGGCTGGGCTTTGCCTCTTTCTTCACCACAGTCCTGGAGGTGTGGGATGGTCTCTCACACCCTGTGAGGAGCCAGGGAGCAGGTACCAAACTCTGCAGGGACTCTATGCTGCAGGAGTGGGAAGGGGCCGAGCTGCTGACCTGGAGGATATGGACCCACCAGGGAGGATAACGTATGGGCACTGGGAAACTGATAAACACAGGAGAGATCCAGCCTGGCATGACGGCATGAAATGTGATGTGGAGAGAGAAAGCAGGTGAGATTTTAATATAGATGAGCAAGGTGCTCAGGGAGTTGGGGAGATGATGGCATGAGCAGGACCAGGAACATGAGCATGCCCCAGCTGTGGTGATCTACAGGCTGGCAATGCAGGTACCAGGCAAGGGCCCAAGGAGTTGAAAACTGTCCCTGGACTCTGCCCAGACCTGCCATCCTGGGAAAAGAGGGGGTCCACACATGATATCCCTTATTTCACCATCCAGTAAAACCCTCTCCTTGCACTGGTCTGGTGCTCTATGCCCAGGGAGGGCAAATCCGAGGGACCAGTCATGGCTGGCACTGCTTCTTGATGTTTTCCACGTCTCTTCCAGTTCTTCTTGTGGAGGGAGAGTGAAAAGCCATCAAGATGAGCATTGCTGAACTTTCATTCTTAGGGGCTTAACACAAGCTGTTTCACCTGCCGAACATGCAGCCTGAATCTATGTTTCCAGCTATAGTGAAGAATTTACTTTGGCATTGGTTTTTTGTTGAAAATAAAACTGAACTGAGGGCAGGATGTTGTCTTTAACTAGTCTGAGATGACTAATTATTAAACTCATTTTCTAAAGGTTACCGTATACAGAAAAGCAATTATACAGAGATTAAAACAAGTTCAGAAACCTGATTCATTCTGAAACTATGGTAAACCCAAATCTTGTACTATTTCTGATTTTTAATGACCTCAGGAACATTTTATTTAACTTAGATGTCAAATGCAATTCTGAAATGAGAGATTAAATATATTTCATGCCTTTTTTTTTTTTTTTTACACAGTACAGTGCACAAATTTCCAGTGCTAATTCTGTTAGTGGATTTCAGCAGGCTGGCAGGAGAGCTGTGCACGGAAAGAGGATCCTGGTTAACCCCTGTGTGGCTGCACTCCTTTGAGACACCCAACTGGGCCCAAGTGCTGCCTGCAGTGCTGGCACTGCCCTGGATGTGGGTAGGCGACTGGAGCAGCACTGCCCATGAAATCCAGCTGGGACACACGTGCCTCTGGGGCGCAGCCCCCAGCACCCTCCATCAGACCATTCTCAGCAACAAAGCTGTGCTTTGGTATTCAGTGGAGAAGTGAGGTGGGTCTTATAATGTTGTTTCTTTTCAGGGCTGCTCCCTGCTGCTCCCTGACTCCTCCCTGTGAGGCTTTTGCTCATGTGGATTTTCTGTAAAAAGCAATATGGGGTTACACCTCCATTGGGCTTCTGTGCTGGCCCCAGGCTCCAGTGCTCCCAGGCTGGAGGGATCACTGGGAGCATGGTGGTCCACAAATCCCACATGGTGCCATGGGGCATCTTTCCCTGGCAGGTCTCTGGAGGAGGAAGAAGAGGCAATTGCCATGCTGGTTCTCCAGTGATAATGCAGCTGTGTGCTCCATCCATGTTATACAGCGACGATCAGGAGCTCCTTGCTCACAGAAGCATCACTGTGGCAGGTCCTGAAAGAGTATGGATGTTGAGTAAGGTGGGACAAGCATCCTTCACATGCTCCTTGGGCTTCCACCCTACTGCCAGATACAGACAACAGCGCTTTCTGTGCCAGAAGAGCAGGGTGGCAAGGCCAGTCCAACAGACTGTGCCAGCTGAGGCTGCCAGAGTGATGCCCTCTGATGGTGTACGCTAGAGTGGCAGATTTGCAGATCTCCCTGGGACCCAGTGGATCTCCACCAAAGCTGTGCTGGTCAGCACAAGGAGCCCTGCGTGGCGCCCAGCAAAGCTTCCTTGAGAGATGCAGCCATCCCGGCAGGGCAGCTCTGCACCCAGCTCCAGAAAGCGATGGAAGGATGCTGCACCCCGGCCGTGGGGATGCCAGGATGGCCATGCCGCACACTGTGAGCTGCCCAGAGCAAAGGGCAGCAGCTTTCCTCCCTCCTCGATCCTCCTCTTGCCGTGCTGGAGCGGAGCCATGGGGAGCGAAGTCCCTCAGGAAAAGGCAGTTCATTCAGCCTGACATTTCCCAGCTGAAGTGTCCTGGGTTAAACAAAGGGTCTGCTCCCACGAGGTCTCTGACCGACAAAGCTGCAGGCAGCAGCGACCCCCAGCCTGGCATGAGGGTTGTCCTATTCCAACCAAAATCAGACTTCAACAGAGCTCAAAGTTTCAGCCAGCTCAGAGCCTGCCACGTCTCTAGTAATGGCTGTGAGTGCTCCAGGGACACAGCGAGGGGAAGTCTCCCTTCTGGGGACTCCAAGGAGACAGCCCTCCTAAGTGGGCTTTCTTCTGCTTTTTGGCAGTTTCTCTGACCCCAGATCACTCGGTGCAATCCTGACCAAGGTGGCCTGGCACTGGGCTATATCAAATCCCTGGTCTTCTCTGCCAGTAGCTGCTCTGGAGCATGAGGCAAGTGAAAATGCTAATTTTTAAGCAAGCAGGAGAATTCCCTGATCTGAAAACAGATGGAAGGTCAATATGGGATATCATGTACACTTGCCCCATTCTTGTTCTTTTGGTGTCTGCTTGTGACCACTGGGATGGACCCTCAGTCTCAACCTGAGGTGTCTCTCCTGGGACCTTAACCTGTTTCACGACATGTTGAGGTAAATCTCATCTCCTCCAGGTTGTGAACTGGAGTGCAAGTACATACCTAAGAGGCAGAAAGAAAAGGTTTTGGAAGGATTCTGGGAAAAATATCACCTTGCTTTTGTTTCTTGTCTTTATTTGTGCTCCACAGAAAAAAAAAAAGGGGGGGACTTAGGACTGAGAATTTGGGTTTGGGCTCTAACAGGACATGAAGTCATACTCCTGAACCTCACTGCTTCCCCCAGACTGGCTACAGGAGAGGAGCTGTTACACACAGGAGCAACACTCTGGTCTCATTCTCCGTCTCCCAAAGATAAAAGCAGCCAAGCAATAAACAAGGTTTTAAAAAACATCAACAGTAAATGATGACTTCCCAAAATACAGCTGCGTTATTGAGGAGATCACACAGCAAAGCATTCCCTCCTCACTGCTCTTCCAGCCCTGCTTCCCACCCCAGTGCCCCCCTCCCTGGCTTGACCCACATCTCTTCCCTCATCTCCCCGTTGCTAAAGAGGTACCCCCGACGGATCTGGGCCTGGCAAATAATTCAAGTTAAAATGTACCCATTTCAGAACAGATTTTAAAAGACTGCATGTTTCATTTTGACATTCACTAAACAAAGGTTCTGCTGTTATCGTGTCGAAATGATCTCGTATGGAGAAAGGCGTCTCAATTTGCTGCCGTTACTGCCGACGTTGCGGTCAAAACTTCTGCAAAACAACATGAAACACTCCATCTTTAGTTAAACGAAGCGTTGCAATGGTTTTCCATTTTTTCTCAGAAATTGATTTTACTTCTCAGGGCCATCCAAAACCCGCTGTTTGCAGCTCAGCCAGAGAAGCAGGCAGGCAGTTATTTGGCCATCTGCAACCTGGAGCTCTGCTACTGCACCAGCCTGGCGTCCGGGCAGCAGTGGCCTGGGGAGGGGAAGCTGTGGGACCTGCTCTGCCACCACCGTGTCCGAGCGGTCCCCCAGAAGCGGCGAGGACATGGCTGGCTGCCAGTGGATGTGACTACCTCTCTGCACAGGGTTGGAGAAGAGGACGCTACAGCTGCATTACACCCTGGACACGCAGCAGGTCCCGGACAGGACCATGCTCAAGCCATCACAGTGCAGCAGGATTTTGCAAGAAGTTGCCAGGATTACACAAGGCTCATAGCTGGAAGGGTTTACCCATCCCGTCGGGCTGCCAGCGGTGGGCAGCCACCTCCCCTGACCTGGCCAGCATCCTCTGTGCGACAAGACCTCATCCTCCAAGAAACATTGTCCTCCCAATAAGCGGTTACTAATTAGTGCATTGGCCTCTTTATTCAAGGTGCACACTGGCCTCTAGTGGTGCACAGATAAATCCTTTCTGATATTAACTCTGGAGCTGTTACAGGAATGGGTGACAGTACAAATAATATAGGTAATGTCTATGTATATATAGATATATATATACACACACCCCCCACACATATATGTCTGTTCATGTACTTATATATACACACACATATATATGACCTGCTATTCTATGTATGTCATACTTAACCCCAGTGCATCCCTTGCATGCTATTTCTCTCTCACCACTTGAACTCCATGAGTTTCCTAGTTGCTCCTTTCTGGTGGAAACAAAACAGCTCTCTGTGAAGTGAAGTGGAGCAGTGTAATTAAAAGCCATCTGAGCTCTGGGGCGTGGTGATGCTCTGGGGAAGCCATGGCCCCTATATGTTGACTGATTGCTCCTACTGGGTACAAACGGGCCAACTTCTGGCTGAAATCTGGGAAGAAAACTGTCAAAACTGTAAACAATTTTGGCTTGAGATTTCAAGCTGAAAAAACAGCTTTTCTCTGAAAATTCAGGGCAGAGAAAAGTTGGTTTTGGCACAGATGACAGCTGGGAACATTTGCTCCATCAGAGGTATCCGACTGTGATGGGAGCAGTACTGCAACCTGGCGGATCCCAAAAGGGAGAGCTCTGCCGAGCCTGAGGAGCAAATGAGCTAGGGCTCCGAGTGAAAATCAAAGGCTTGGGCTTATTTCTCCTGAAATAAGGAGACTTTCCAACATGAGTGGTTTTGCTTGGTTCACTGGCAGCTTCAAAGGGAAGCACAGCCAGAGCTCTGCCTGCCTGCAAAGCCTCTTGCTGTGTTCAGGCAGGAGGGTGAGTGGGCAAAGCTGCCAGCGAGGCTCACAGGGAAGAAATTCTTGAGATAAAGTCCTGGGGAGTCTGATTGCCCAATGGCTGACTGAGCCCTATCTCATAAACTGAGAGGATAATTTGGGTTGGAAGGGACTGCTGAAGCTCCTCTAGTCTAACCTCCAAAGACTTCTCTCTGCCCATGCATCCAGCACTGATGTTAGTTGTATTTTTTAATGGAGGTGATCTTTTAGGGTATTTCACCACCAGAGCCAGGACGCAGGACCTCCTGGAGAGCTAGGCCAAAGGCAGACCCCCCCAGCACTGCCCTCTGCTCTGCAAGGAGGCAGAGCACAAGCCCTGCTGTGCTCCTTCATTAGTTCCTTCCCTCCCACTCAGACCCCAAAGGATCGCCCCCCTTCCAAGCAGATCAGATCCTCTACTCCTCTCCCTTTCCTGGTGCTAATTGCTGGTGAATAATAAATGTACCACATTTGCAAATATGCTTTTTGCCACCCCCTGCCTTCTCACCAGGCAGCTGCCAGCTTCAGCACTCATCTGACCAGACCCAGTTGACTCTGCACTGGGAAGCCTCCAGCTAGGACAGGTCTCCTAGCTGAGCCCACACGGAGCTGCCAGGGCTGTAGGATGGAAGGGGCAGCTCTGCCGGACAGCAGGGCAGAAACATCAGCCTCATTACCTCTGGAGAGAGTGGGGAAACAGCAACAGGCAGTCCCAAAAACCCTGCTGGTCTGTACATCTCCCTCCTCTGCCAGGCCGCTCCAGGCACAAGTGCATTTATGACATGTGATCCATAGGCAGCTTTATGTAGGGCAGCTACCCGCAGAGAGAAAATAAGCCACTCATGAACCAGGGAATCCCTGCAGCTTTAGCAGCCTAATCAAACATGCCATCTTATCTGCTAAGCTATAGGCACAAATAGCAGTGGGATAAGGAAGCATTTACTGACTTCAGGATGACAGAGAGAAAAGAGAAGAGAAGAGAAGAGAAGAGAAGAGAAGAGAAGAGAAGAGAAGAGAAAGGAAAAGAAAAGAGAAGAGAAGAGAAGAGAAGAGAAGAGAAAAGAAAAGAAAAGAAAAGAAAAGAAAAGAAAAGAAAAGAAAGGAAAAGAGAAAAACCTGCACCAGAGGGCTGCAGGATGGGGGCTGCCACAGATGTGCTATTGCTGGGAGCTGAACTCCAGGACTGCAGGGAAGCCTGTGACCATGGTGGTGTCATGCAGCAGGTGCTGCTGAATGGAGCTGTAAAAGGATGTAGAAAGATGAGCCCAAGGAAGAAGGCTCCTGATGTGACCCAAGCACCAAGCTGGCTCATATCTGGCCAACAGGAGGAAAGGTGGCAAACACTGGGGGGGAACTGCTACTCCCCATAACCCCTTGCTTTTCACAGCTGTTAAAGGAGCATGTTGAGAGCCAGACATGGGGAACAGGCCACCAGGATTCCCCAGAGGAAGACCCAGGAGCTCCTGGCTTGCTTTGGGGATGATGTCCTCCTACCATCAAGCAATAGCTGCCCTGGCAGCAGGAGCAGCTGCCCAGCATCCCGGAGCAGAAGCTGGTGCTCTCCCATCTTCCATTCCCACACTTCTCCCTGACTTTTTCCAAAAGCAGGTCCTGCCCATGGTGGATGCCCAGCAGACCTGCTTCTCCTCAGAGAAGAAATGTCCTGTCCTGATGGGGGGAATGTTCAGAGCCTCCTCCCATCACAGCAACGTGGGGACATTCTGGTTAGATATGCCAAATTTTCCTTTCCAAACACTTGATTTTACTTCTTTCTTTTTCCCTCCTGTTAAACATCTCCAGACACTGGTATGAATCTCCTAATATTTTTTCCATGGGACTAAATTGGCAAAGACCCTTGAACTCCCATTGCTGAGCTGTGTATTACTGTTCAAAACCACAGAGAGTCATGGTCATGGTAAGACCTCCGAGCCCATCCTCCTTGGACTCACACTGAGTACTAAACCCAGAACTGACCCTGTATCTCAAAACCTCTTCCACACATTTTTTTCTTGTCATTAAGCTTTTTTTGCTCAATTTGTGCAGAGATGCTGAGGCCCTCTCTGTTATCTGTTAGGCTGTTCTCCCATGGGAAAACCCACCTGACCCTCAACATCAGCTTTGCATGACAGCAAAGGTGGAGGCTTTGGGCACAATGACTTATTTCCCGTGACTGTGGACTTTGTGAGCTGGAACATGAATTGAAGACATCTGTGGGCCAAATTTCCTCTGTACATTTTCTCCCTTTACCTTTGGCATGAAGAAAGTAGCACTCTTCAGGCAATTTCAAAACCAAAGGAGGCTCTACTCTCATCAGTGTATCCGGTCCTCCACCCCGGTGCAAGGGCTGTGCTTGCACTTTTCTTCCTGTTATTGTGCACACACCGACAAGTGTCCTGGCCACCTCCTCCTCCTCGCTGTGCTGAGATGGTGTTTTCTTAGGGCTTTGCCCTTTCATCTGTTTTAGCCCAATGCAAAAAGTGACAGAGAGTGAAAAATCCCCAAATCCCAGTGTTCTACGGGTGCAGGGTTAAGAGTGTGAAGGAGCTTCTTGGGGATGGCGAGGTTAAAGTTGGGGCTGAGCTTGAAGAGTTGGCCCAGTTCCTCTTGAGGAAAGCTCACCATGGTTGGGACCAGCCTGTGGGGAGGGTTCAAGGTGCTGGACATGACCAGCAGGAATAAATGTGGTTCATGTTGAGCAGGCAGACAAGCCCTGGCCCTGGCCCAGTGAGTCCCTCTCTCCCAGCCATCAGACATCATTCCCTTACTCCAAAAGCTTCCCCTGTGACAGGGAAGATCTCGGTGACATTCAGCTTATCCTTGGTGTCCCTCCAAACTAAGGATGAGGATACACATCAGGCCTAAGAAATTAAAAGATTTCTTTCAAACCACAGCACCTCAGTCTGTTTGGATATCGCTGTGCTAATTAATTATCCTTATAATCAAAGATGATGGCAAACTTCATATGGTCTACCTCTAATTGCTGCTTAGAGTTATATACATTAACATTTCTCACACTTACGGATCCTTTGGGTTTCCTCTGGTTGTTTTCTGGTTTCCAGAACACTATATCCACATCACTTTGCGCTTTTCTCTGCAAACACCAGGGCACAAAGGTGATGCAGAATAACAATTGAATCTTTGTTGTGCATGTCAGCTCTGATGCTTTAGCGAACTGTTCTTGTTCACAAAACAACTGTACTTCTGATGAACTGAAAATTTTACCACCTGAGAGTTTTGTGCAAAAATATTCACCGAGCTCTACTGGAATATTTTTTTCCAACTGTATATGAATTTTTGGTACAAGTGCAGCTTCAGGAATTGCAGCTATAAGAGAAACACTGGATATCATGAAGACTTGCTGGACAACCCTGACAATTCAAGGATTCAAAGGACCATGTATATAGAGGAAATAGATAGGAAAGATGGAGCTGTCTGCCTAGGAGTTCACACTCAGAACTACACTCACATCACTGTGGTCCAAGGGCAAGCTGTAGTACATCAGACAGTGATCTGCAAAACTGCTGCAAAACCTCTAAACACCACAAGAGACAGCAGATAAAAATCTGTGGATCTCTAAAATCTGGTGACTATTAAATGTTGATCAAAATGTTTGTAATTCTGACAGTGAAAATATGCCCCGGCAAAACTCAGACGTTACTTACCTCAACACAGAGGTCTCTTTCCAACCACCTGGGAAGGGTGCTGAGCAAGGACGGCTGCGGGTTTTGCTGGAAAGGCTGGGTTGTCACTCCAAAAGAAAGCTGAGCCACCACAGCCGTGCACCCACCCAGCCTCAGGGCTGGGGGGTTTGGCCAGGGACAGCCTGCAGCTGGCAGAGCCCCATCCTTCCAGCGTGCGATGAAATAGCAAAATGTTATCATGGACAGAAACACAGCCCTGACCTTTCTGGTGTGAAAACAGCACAAACCCACCAGCCTGGCTTGCTTACCTAGGGCTCTTCTCTGCAGTTTCTTTGTACTGAACCTGGACAGTTTCTTTAACCAAAAATGTTTGTCTTTGAAGAGTTTTGTTTCATCTGTACATTTATTTCATCTGACAGCTCATGGTGAGCAGGACCAGAAGAGCTACCCAAGCCTTGGAGGTGCCACCAGGAGGCAAAACACTATGAAATCTCCCATTTCCACTTGGTGCCCCCAGCCCCACTCCCGGTTGTCACTGTGTTCATAGGAAATTCCCACTTTCAAGCCTTTGGGCAAGTTTACTTGAAACTAGTCATCAGCTCTAAAAGCTCTGTGGGGGACTGACAGACAGATGGCAGAAAGACAAACAGGCAGCTGGCACGACTGCAGCACATCGTTGCCCTAGAAAACCAGGCAAAAATTGGGATGTGTGTCGTACGAAGGCTTTTCAGATGGGGTTCAATGCAGCCAGTGCTGGGCGGGGGGAGACGGACCATGGCCCCAGGCTGCTCTGCCACTGGTGGTGTTCAAGGAGAGCCAGTAGAGATTAGAGGACAGAAGGACAAGGGCCAGCCAGCCAGATACATTAGGAAATAAGAAAGGCTCTGAAAAACACAAAGAAATTGCAGCCTACTCGAGAAAAAGCTACAGGATCTCCAGGGCAGAGCATGGGCTGGAGCAAACTTAGACATGGAGAAAAGAGATTTTCTCTTGCCCCTTTGTCCTGTGGGTGGAGAAGCCAAAGTAGAGTGGCAGAGAGAGAGAGGGTCACCATGGAAGACCCGACCCCAGCATTAATTCCCTCTCTAATGCGAGAAGTAGATTTGAGCTCCCTAGCAAGCCACATGTGTTGTCATAAATATTTCTACTTAGCAGCCAACATAAAAATGAACAGGAGTCCTTGATCCAGGCCCAGCAAGGACAGATTTTTTTTTCCCCCAAGGGAAACAGGGCAAAAAATAAATCAGAAAATGTTTTGACTCCCTTTAAAATGTTTTGACTTCCACTGAAGAAAATTCCATGGGTGCCTGGACATTGTTTAGTGTTGAAAACGGCTTTTGTGCCTTTGTAGTTTGAATTCTCACAGGCAGGTGCCATCTCAAAACAAAAGTGGGAAGGGTTTGCTTTGGAGATTTTGAACTGATTTTTTTCTTTTTTCTTTTTTGTCAACTACCAAGTGAAACATTTTGTTTAAAAAATGCCTAAACAAAATATTTTGACATTTTCAAAATGTTCTCCTGTTCCCTTTAGCCAAAACACGTTGCTATATTCATAGCAAATTCACAGATCCCTTCAGCCCTTCCAAAACGCCCTGGGTTTACTGAATTTCTTGCTAACAGAGAAATGCTCATGCAGCCATGCAGGTTGAGTGAGGGGGGGGAATCGAGATGGGGTTTGAAAAGTCAGAGAGGGAAAAGTGAGGGGGCAGCAGCTTGTAGTCTGCCAGGAGGATGGTGAAGAGGAGGTGGGGAGAAGCTGGGAAAGGGCAAGGGCCTCCCAGCAGGGAGAGGAGCCGGGGACCAAAGCAGCTTCACAGGTGCAGGCGGTGGGGCTCACGAGGTAGCACAGAGGGAACATCACGGTTGCTGATGGGCAGAGGAGCCTGCCCAAAATGGGGCCAGAGACAGCTTTTGTGCCCACCACCTGTGGGACAGCTGCTGGGTGGAAGAGGAAGACCCGTCCCTGCTGCCTACCATGGCACGCAGACGCTTGGGATGTGCACCCTGGGATGCAAGCCCCTTTCTCCTGACACATCAAAACTACTGGTGGCAAGCTCTGCTCACAGCTTTCCCCTGTGGAGGAGATGGGCGAAAAACAAAACCACATCTGAGAGGTTCTACTTACACTGCTTACCGGCAGCCGTACACTACGCCGGCACAGAAACTGTGACAGCAGCACCCGGCCGCTGGCACTGTGAGAAGCTGCTCCCCACGTCTCCATTCTGGACCTTGTCCAGGGTGGATGGGCCCCTGCCTACCCCACATGGTGAGCCGGAGGGATGGGGCTCTGTGCATTTGCCAGGATGCAGAGCCCGGCCGCATGCCTCCACCTCTCCAGGCTGACTGTGACTATGGGGGGTATAATTGGGGCTGGATGGAAGTTTTCTGCAGACATCATCTCCACAACTCAGGGCTAGCAGAGGCCCAGCAGGCTGTGAGCTGTGAGGCTGCTGGTGTGGGGCTCTGGCTAACCCTGCAAGCCAGGTGAGGAGGAAAACCTGCAGCCTGAATTCAAGAGAGAGGCAGCTGCAGAGCATTTACCCTTCTGGGTCCCATCCAAACCTGCTTCCACGGCAAAAGAACAAGCATGGTACATACTATCGGCATAATCAGCGATGGGGTGACATCTCATTATGCCTATATTTCCTGTTATTTTACCAGAGTTACATGTGGATTCATAGGTGATTCACAGGGTTCATGACCTTCTCAGATATTACATTACTGGGGACACTGTGGGCGGCTGCTATAATTAGTGACTAATTTCTTGAATTTGGTAGCACAAGCATCACGTCACCCTGCCAAATCAGGTCCCAGCCGGCCATGCGCAGACCACAGTGGCAGGTTGGCCGGAGGAAAAGATGCATCTTTCACATTTCCCCACGAGCGTCTCTGGTTTGCAGCATGGCTGTAAAAACATGTGATGGGAGGGTGCTGTAGGACCCCCAAAGGGCCCATGTCCAGACCCATGACAGCCCTTCCACGCTCTACTTCCTTCCACACTCTACTTCCATCACAGCTGAAGCTGTCCTGCCCCAACACACAGCATGCAATAATGATGACCTACACATGGCCAACATCCCCCACAAAAAAAGAGCCCTTGGAGCCCTGTGATGGAGAAACCCCTGTGTCTGCAACAGCAGAAAAAAGAGGATGCTGGGAGGAAGGAGGATGCTGAGAGGAAGGCAAAAAAAGGAGTTGGGGAGATACTACTGGGGGCTGGGGTTTGTTTGGTGTTTTCAGCATCACCAGTGGAAGATGACTTGGAAGCCCAGAATTTGGGCCTCATCCCACAATGGCTAACGAAGATGACCCAGACTGATAGTAGCAAAGAAAAGATTTGGAGAAATCTGGTGAAATGTCTCAGGATGAAGACAAGTACTATGTCTGAAGTGTGGGGAAAACTCCCTGTTGGTCAAGCTAGATGAAAGCTCTGCAGAAAGCTCTTAGCCTTCATCTGGTACTGATCATGAGCCAACACAGGACCAGGTGGGTCATCCTCAGAAGCTTAAAGGGACGCAGATTTCCAAAAAATGCAGGGCAGGTCTCTACCCCTACTCTCCACCACCTCTCTGGGGCTATCTAGCACCACAGGTGCTTTCCACATAACCTAACATGGTGTGGGGTCTTCTGGGGAGGACTCAGCAGCTCTCCATCTTGACCATGGCATTACAAGACCAGTTTACCCAGCAGAAGTTCTGGCCCAACTGTTTATCCTTACATCAACAGCACAAAGCTGCACAGATGGAGGATTTCAAGGGGAAATTATTTAGATAAGAGATTATCAGGTATACTTCGATGTCAGCTGAGCTTATGGGCTTAATGCAGAATGATGAATCACCCATCCAAATACATATTATTTTCCCTGGAGGCACTGTCCTGTGAAATTTATTTCCCTCTGAAGGGCCTTGTAAATCATTTGTAACAAATAATCCACAGTATTGCCAACCCCACATGTTCTAAAATCTGGAGTCATATGTCAGGAGATTGGCCTAAAAGTCATGAGATCTTTCCTTTCTAGCAGTTTTAGGAGGTGGACCTTTCTCTGCTTTCTGATCCTTTACTGTTCACTCGCCCATTTTTCAAGCTTTTCTCTCCACTCCCCACTCCCGGCTGTGTTATATATATCTTAAAAGGAAGCTGGTGTTCCCCCGAGATCTCTTGACTCCCATATCTAGACCTTCCAAACATGAGCAGCACACTGCTTATTCAGTTCTGTTCTCACGGTGCTGGAGAACATAGTTTGCCCAAAAGCATTTGCCATCCAAACACAGGCATCAAATCACCCCCACCACCAGTGCCCAGCATGGAGCTGCTTGTTGGATTTAATATTGCCCTTCCCCAATAGGGAACTGAGCACAGATGCCCATGCTCTCTGGCATCTCTCTGTCACTGGCTTTTTCCAATCAGCAGTGGATGTGTTGGGATTTATTCAGGACAGCCTGTGTTGCCTCTTTGGCTTATGTCATCTTTTGAGGCTCTGTGGGGTGTTTTGGCAATGACTCCCACTCTCCACTTCAGGGAATAGATGCAGAGCGACTCACATCCCAAGTGTGGCTGAAGCCAGGCCAGCAGACAGTTTCCTTGCTGGGGGTCTTGCATATCCCCTGCCTAGGGACAGTCCTGACTCACTGTTTCTCTCGCACCCTCTGCACTGCTCCCTCTCACCCCAGGCTTGGTGGTCCCCTCTCTTTCTCCCTCCCCCAGCTTCATTTCTCAGCAGCACTTCTTGGTGCTGTTTTCAGCCATCCTTTGCAGCAGAGGCATCTTCACTCCCACCTGGGAAACAACCATGAATAAATCCTGATGGCCAGAAGATTAGAGACCAGACTGACAGCTGCCACAGGTGCCTTCCAGCGCAGCAGATCCTTTGGCCACCTCCATGGCCAGCCCATGCTTTTGGGGTATCAACACCCAACTCTCCTTGAAACAAGGTTGATAGAGGAGACCCTCAGCAGGAGCTCTCTCTGGAGCAAGATGAGCTGCAGCAACTGTCAGGACAGGAGGTGTCGTGGGAAGTGGCTCACAGCAGGACCAGGGCTTCTTGCGACCAACCCTGTGGCCCAAGGGCTCAGAAGCTTTCTGAAATACCGGAGATCATGGGTGCTGTGATGGCAATTTTTCACCCTTTCAGTGGACATTACCAGGGAATAATTTGTGCCGAGCAAAGACCGCAGCAGTTTGCTGCCCCTATCTGATCATCTCCTGTGATAGCTGCTCAGCCCCATCTGATCCACCAGTTATTGAAAACTCAGCTGAGTATGACTGGGATCATTTTTCAGGGTTTTCATGTTGCTCTTTAACCATGGTGAAAATTAAAGAGCCAACTGTGGAACAGGAGAAAGCTCTGTACTTTCACTATGACACTTTCTGGTAATGAGATATTTATTAATGTTCATTTCTTCTTGAAGGAAACAAACCAAACCCCATCCCTTATCTCTCTCTCAGTGTTTAAGTTATGAGTAACACAGGAAGCTATTAGGCCATGAGACAGCAAATACACCCTGCTCGGGAGCCTGTGGGTGTAGGAGATACAGAGATAAAACCAAGATAGATCAAATCACTCCCATTTACCTAGAGCTTTCTGCAACTCTTGAAATGATGTAGGGATCTAAAGATGCTTTGTCTTTTTTATAAGAAAAGCAGCCGTGATTTAACAGTTTAATCACTTTTGTCACAAAGAAATGCAAAACAAAGCCCATCACCAGGATACATTTTTTTTCAAAGCTGTGTTTTTTTCCCCATCAGTAAGGAAAGATTTTAACTTCTAATGGTGGGCTGAGATAGACATATACTTAATAAACCCATTGCTTATACAGTGGCCAGGCTTAGATCAGCTCTCTGAAATTGCTGTCCCACTAAGGACGTAGTAATGGTGTTCATGGCTAAAACCTGCTGACTCTGGGTGCTCGGCAGGTCTTCACAGGCAGCTGGCTGACTTGAGAGTGATCTGGGATTAGGCACATAACAAAGAGCTGCCTTAGCACCAGGCAGGATTTGGCTCACAGTTTTTTGCCCTATGGTGACTTCTGAATGACCTTGTTCAGCCTGCAGGACTTGAGCCCTGGCTGCTGTAGCTCTCTTGCACTCACAACTGGCGCAGACGACCTGTGCTCTGCCAGTCTGAATTCGCTCCCATGCTCTGGACATGCGAACTCCTTACTACTCTGCTCACAGGCACTGGGGTGCGATGAGATGAGTTTCTTAAGAAGAAAATGCGATGAAGTAATTATTTCCTTTGTCATTATAATCACACCCATGTGATTTATTAGCAGGGCTGGAAACTTCACAGACCTCTGCCAAGAAAGGTATAGGTCTCACCAAACCACACCAGCACTGCTCCCACCCCAACCACAGCTCCTCACAAGCTTTGGGATCTTTGTCTTAGACCCCTTCCCGTGCCCTCTTCCTTGCTGCAGCCCAGCACTCCTGCTCAGTACTCGGGAAAAGGGCCATGGAGCACCCAGGCGAACCCACCTTCCAGCCTTGGCCAGTGTAGATGGGAGATGCAAAACTATTACTGACCCCCTACTGAATGTATGCTAAAGGAGATTTCTCCAAAGGCTTGTGATACAGCCAAATTGGGGCACATGTGCATAGGAAAAACAAAACATCCCCACAGCAAATTGGCCATCCCTTCCCAGGCTCTGAAGCCTTGCTAAGCCTTCCCAAAGAAAGGGCCACTAGTTCATTATGATTTTGTAACTCATCTTTTTCTCCTATGCTTTAAAAATGGTGGTCAAAGGATCCAAAGCGCATATGCTGCTGCCAGCCCAGACAAGAGGGGTTATACAAGATCTGGAAGCTTTGTTTCCTCAGCCTTTTTTAAAACCCATTTTTTATTTCTTATTTGCTGGCTCTGATGTATGACTGCATGTCCCAGTGTCAGGCCGTGGCAGTGCAGTAAAAGGTCTTGCTGTGCTGGTTGCTGGACACACGTCCGGCAAGACTCAAGACAAAGACTGGAAGGGGAAAAGTCCTCATGGGGCTTTTGAGAAAAAGTCACCATCTGCCACTTCTCCTTAGTGAGCAACGGGAGTTTCCCACCTGGGCCCTGGCTGGGCTGGTCAGCAGTCCCCAAATCACTTAGGCAGAGGCACTGCATGGACCTTCTTATGGAGAAAGGCCCTTTCACAGGGCCTGCACCAGCATCCCAGACAGTCTTGGCCAGGAGACATGCAAGTTCAGTGTCCCCACGTCCTACACTGGCTGCACATCTCTCCCTGCCCCTGAGGTGGGGAAGGGGAGGCTGCTAAAAAATGCAGGTGGAAGACAGGGAGCTCTCCCCAGCATTGCAAGGCTGAGGAAAGTGCTCCAAAACCTTTCTTCTACATATCCAACACCTCTCTCAATGACAGCAGAGTAATGTGGTTGTGGTTACCAGTGGAAACCTGTGGAAACCCACCGGAAATCCTACCTGTTGGTACCAACGTGGCAGAATGAACATCTCGGCCCTTCGGCAGCCATTGTGTCACACCCCGTGTCTACCGAGGGGCACAGTACAGGCACAAGGCTTGTTCATGGGCTGGCAGTGTCTGTGGCCAAGGGGACCCTTGCCCTCCCCTCTGCCTACCATGGGCCACAGAGCCTCCTGCCCCAGTCCCTGTGTCCACATGGGTGGCAGAGCAGAGCAGATGCTTGGGCATGCTCAAACAACCCAACTCACCTTCTGCTCATGAAAGCAGTGAGGGGTTCCTGCTGGCCCTTCCAGGTGTCCCTCCAGGTGCTAATAGGTCAATGGTCCCAAAACACCCCTGTCCTCACAGAGGCAGAGCTCTCCCAGGCCGTAGAAAAGCTTGGAAATGAGCCCCAAGGGCAGGTTTCTGCAGCCATGAAGAGTTTATGGACACATTTCAGTTCAAGTCCATGTGAATGAAAAGGTCCTCACTGCAAAGAAACCATCCCTTTCTTCTTCCCTAACTCCTCCTCTCCTCTTTTGATGGTAATGTTTTCCACAGCTCCACTGATTTTATGTACCTCACTAGCTAATTCCACCTGTTCATATGTCCCATTCAGGCAGGAAAACAAGTGTGGTTGATTGTACAGTTAAAAACAAAGCTCAGCTCTGCAGTGGGTCATGGCATCAGCTCCTGCAACGCCATCATCCAGAGACGGTCGGTGGCACAGCTGGCCACAGCAGCAAACTGAGGTTGGAGGAGCCTGACAACAGCCACAGTCTTAATGGGGGAAACATGCAAAATCAGGGCTTTCCATTTTAGTAAGAGCAGGCCAGGTGGAGCCAAATAAAAATTTCCTAATTACTCTATTTTGGAGTATTTGGCAACATTACTTTGGAAAGTGCAGATTGTCAAAACTGGAATTTTTCCCTGCAATGTGCTAGGTTTTGTGAAATTTGGGTTGAAAAAGGTTTCTCTGGTCTGGAAAGAACAGTTGGTTAAAATCAGAGATGAAACAAAATCACCAATGCTTAGGGGTTCTCTAGTAAGGAGACTGATGACCAAGTTTGAGCTGGCTGCTCCTGTAAATGACCATTTACTCTCTCTAGTTATTCAAATGGAGAGCAATGAGTGGAGAGACTGGGAGACCCTCAAGGTAGTGTGGGCTGGACGACAGCAAGTCTCCCAGGCAATGTGGGGAAGGACCATACAAGGAGTATCTGCTCCCAGGTGGGTCTGGAAGGAGGCAGGAGACAGCACGGGTGCGAAGGCAAGAGCCGGCCTGGCTATCGGCCATGCTGAGGGCTGGAAGGGGCAAGTCTCACTTCTCATGAGAAATGTCAGAAAGCCACGTTTCCACCGCAGCCCATAGTGGGAACGTGTTTGTAATCACAACCGGTGCTGCAGAGCAGAGTAACCGCTCCTCACCCACCTCTCACGGCATGCAGCACAGGGCACAAGCACCTCTGATCTCTATCGCTGCGACGCTTCATTTCCCAATGCCGCACTGCAATGACAGCAGTTATGAGATGAGCTGGCCGGTTCACCTCCACGGCACCTGCAGTGGTTCTGTCGGCAGCACGGCTAGAGAGCCACAGGGCGCTCCTGGGGCAAGCAGGGTGGTTCAGGTGACACCAGCAGCCTCCCAAAAGTCACAGCTCTAGCCCCCATTGGGTGGCCAGGCCCAGGGGACATAGCAAGACCCCAGGCCAGGCTGCTGCACCGCTCAACTGGTGCTCCCTGCCTGCAATGCTGCTCCACATCCACCCCAGCAAGTCCCGACTGGCATGCGGGCAGCACAGGCAGCACAGGCAGCACAAGCGCTCATGTCAACGATGGTCAGGTGTCAGCCCGACCTCAACCAAACTTGTCCAAAATCTTGAGAAGACCCAGGCGCCGCACATGGCCGTGCCTGGATTAAGATGTGATGTACCCTGAATTTCCACTGCTTGGCCAAGCACCAGCAGGTCCCAGGAGATTTGCCTCATTTCCTAAAATCTCAGCCTGAAGCCATGGAGTTCAGTTAAAAATCTCAGCTGTCAGTAAGAAAAATGCTTTTCTAACACAAGGGTAGCAAGAGGAAGTTTGAAAAGTTCTTTGACCCTTTAAGTCTCTGAAACAAAGAGGCAAACAGGCAGAGCTCACAAGTTTTAAAACCTCATGGTTTTGCAGCCCATATCCTAATTGCAGAGTCCTGCTGAGTCCTCAAACTTAACACAGGGATCATTTATCATCTGCTGTAGGGACTAGTGAGAATTCTTGTAGAAGACAGTTTGAGCTTCCCTTGACTGTATGTTAAAAGACCCCTCCCTAATCTGCAAAAGAAATCTCTCAGAGTGTTTTTCATTGGATTTTTTTCTATTTTCAGAGTGCAGAGGGAAGTTTCAGAATTTCAGAAAGGTCATATTTTCCTCTTCCAGCTATGAAAACAGCTCTTTCACCTGTATACATGTATACAAATTCAGAAAGTATGTGTTGGTATAAGGTATTACCCACAAAGACTTGTTAGATTAAAACGTAGATAAGCTTAGTCATCTGAATTTTAACTACGTTTTATTTGGTTCACTACATTTTTTGAGTGAATGATACAAGAAGATGTTCTCCAAAATGCCCTCAAAACATCCAAGCATGGCTCAGTAAAGTCCTAACCCATTTCTAATGTTAAGCTTCACAGAGTTTTGTTACACCACAAAAAAACAAGAAAGGGGAAAAGACAGGAAATGAGCCCCAACAACTAGGTCTCACAATGAGCAAAATTCAGCTCAGACCCGTTGGCAGAATCCTATCAAACCTGGTCCCAAAATTGCAGTGTGTTTTTGTGGTAGGGTGGTACCTTGTTGTCGTTATTTGCTTGTTGGTACTCGTCCAATTTTTGAGAAATCACAACTGAAAACTTGAGATGCACAAGCCATAGCACTAATATGTTTGACACTGAAGAGCAGATGTGACACAGGCTGAAATGGGGACTCATGAAGGCAACAACCATCCAGTTATAAATGCATTGCACCCTCAAAATGCTGTGGGAAGGGTCCAAGGGGAGATCCTGTGCACCCACCAGCTGTGGCATCCTTTACCCACTCTCAGCTACAGATAACCATGCCACAATGGATGAGTGGCTGGGGTGTCCCTTTGTATCACTGATAGTTTCTTCTTTGTAAGCCAGTAAACAAAATGGTTGGGTTCACCAAGGACAAGAAGCTCAGAGGCAGGTGGTGGTTTTGTCCTCTGCTCAATCACTCCCAGAGTGGGCATCCACCTCTGGAGCTCAGGAGATCTCCTGCCGTCCTGGCATCAACAGGAACCTGCTTCTGTTTTGCTGGAGCTGGAAGGTCATTGCAAGGAGTTTTGCACTGCCAGCCTGTCATCTTCTCATCTGGAAGCCTGTCCTTTCAGAGTCCATTGCCACTGTGTCACCTCACTGTCTCAAAGGAACTTCACAGCTTGAGCAGTGAAGAATGCCTCCATACATGCATTTTGTCTGACATGAAAGCAGAGCCAGCACTTGTCTTCAAGGCTCTAAAAAACATTAACAGAGGAGAAATAAATATCATCTTCAAATAAGAGAGGAAGGAGCCCTCCAGCCCACTGACATTTGAGGATTCAGATGGCAGCAGCAGAACTGCCATGAAAACAGCTCTCTCGTGACAGAGATGCTATTTGACCACTCAATAATTAACAAAAAAGGCACACAGCTTACTTTAAAAATAATTTCCATGTTGGTAGCTTTGTCAGCTGCCTGACTTTTCTGCAGCGCTGTGGTCATTCGTCAGCCCAGAGCCAGCAGCAGAACAGGCTTTTCCCGGAGAGAAAAGGAGACCAGAGCATCACAAGGGCCCAGCAAAAGCCCTAGCCCTCCCAGCAGCTCCCATGGTCCCAGGACCCCAGAAGCTATCTGGTAGGGCTGACCTCAGGGTGACACAGGGAGCAACAGGGCAGCTGTCTAAGCCCAGTTTGGACAGCAGAGTGTTTTCTCGAGTGCTGCTATAGGGACTGCAGTGAGAAGCTCCATGCCCTTTCTTGATGGAAAGGACCAGCAGAACAGATGAGAAGCTGAGGATGGAAAGAAGACATGAAGCTTTGGGAACCCGGAGGGGTGGGTTACTGAGGACCTGGCTGGACAGCCCCATCACTGAAGAGGTCCAGAGCAGCAGCAGACAAAAGGGCATAGCATCCCTTCCTGTGCCAGACAGAGATGAGTGCCTGTGATGCTGTCACGGTGGCAGGGCTGTGTCTCACAGCACTGTCCAGAGGGGCAGGAGCTCTCTGGGGACACAGACTGGGGACTCAGGGGTGCAAAACTGCCTTCAAAACAGTTCTGGTTGACCACGGAGGGAGCAGGTGGTTAGCCACCAAACCCTACTCTGAAAAGTCACTGCCAGTGAAAACATGCTTGATTTTTATCAATAATCCCAAACTAACAACTGAAAACTGAAAGTTTTGCTTTAAAAGCAAAGTTTTCATTCTTTCAGTTCTCTACAAACCACCAAATGTTTGCCAGAGAGGTTTCAACACAAATATCTTCGCCAGCACTTTGCTTTCTCACTGGTACCTCTGTCCAGGCTGCCACAGAAGTGTGCAGTTCTGGGCTTGTTCTCCCCATCAAAAGCTGTCCTTGTCTATGGCTTTGCCAGGTAGCAAAGGGGACGTCAAAATGTCCCTGTGGTCCTGTGGGAGCTGCATAAGCTGAGGCCTCAGGGGAGTCCTTCAGGTGATAGCCTGTGGATGTGGAAGCTGCGCCCAGATGCCACAGGGTGCTGGGATGGGGGATGTTACCCCCTGCCAGCTCGCTCCCACCCACAGTTCACCACCACCCCCCTGGGGCTCTCCTGTAGTCACTGGGTAGGTATGGGAGCACCCTCCAGCTGACACAGCACAGTGCTGCCCCACACCAAGCCTGGGAGAGCAAGTAGCCACAGCCCTCTCTCACTGGAGACCTTTGAGCAAGTTTTGGACACTGGATTTCTTTCCTCCTTAAAGACCCATTCCTTGAATCTGTGGGTCTCCTAGAATCTCAGCTTGCTTATAAACACATTGCAGTTCCTGAGACTTTGGGGTTGCATAGAAAAGCCAAGAGATGCAATGTGGGCAGGGCCAGAAGCTCTAAGGAAACCCACCCTGTATGTGTCCCTCTCCCTTTCCTGTCTGGGGCAGGAGCAATGGAGTGGGCATGGCTTGATGGGTGCATCCTTGGATGGAGGGTGGTGGCTGAAGCTTGGCAGGAAGCTGATCTGCTACCACAACATTGTGCTGCAGCCAAGAGTGCACCAAGGGAGATCCCAATCTGCTGCATACAGCCACTGGGAGTCAAGGTGGGTGTCCTGCTGCAAGACCCATAACCATCTGGCCATCACAGTCACAGTGGGAGCCTGGTGAGTGGGATGTGGTCCCTTCCATCTCCTTCCACACTGCAGAAGGGGAAAATGGCGCTGTGGGAACGAGCGTCAAGAAGGATGGGGTCAGGAGCCCACATCTCCTCACCTGCAGAGTGGGGCTGCAGCATGGTGACGAGGCCACCAGCTCAGCCTACAAAAGATCAGGCCAAAACCCCCCATGATGACAGCTAAATGCACACAGATGCAGACATCTATGCACACAGATGACAGCCCCCATCAAGAGCAGTATTCTATATCATGGCCATCAAACCCTCCATGTCTCCTGCAGACTCCCACTGGAATAATGAAGCTGAGATTAATTCGGGAACCTTTGTGTTTTGTTTTCACATCCCCTGTGTTCAGCTTCCAAGGCATGGGCCAGCCCTGCAAAAGGGCCAACGTGTTGATGGGTACGGTCCTCATGCCTCACTGCTTTGCAGGCTCTGCTCTCGTGCTAGAGGGGATTTCTGCAATGCACATCTCACCTGCTCTCCAGGAGGGTCCGGTCCAGCCTGTCAGCATGCAAAGATTTCCTTCCAGCTTTGCTAATGAACTCACTTCTTCTTCAGAGGCCTCTACCTAGCAGGGAGGAGAGAGCTTTTAATGAAATCAGCTTGCTGCTTGAATCCTCATCAAACCTCGATAAGTCACTGCAAATACCATTAAGTAGATCCCCAGGAAAGGAGGCCAGGACCTCACAAGGAGGAGGTTACTCTATTCAGTGTGTGAGTGCAGAAAGGGGGACATCAGTTTTGAAGGCACGGAGTGCCACCAGCATGGACAAAAATAAGCAGGTATTTATTCCAGAAAACCCAGCTGGGATTTCTCTCCCAGTCAATTGATGGGATCCCTGAAAGACGGAAGAGGTAACAGAGCCTGAGCTGCATTTGGGCAATATTTAGGTGCCCAGATCAACACCCCTCTTGCAGGGAGGAGTAATGTGTGGCCAGCACATGGGTCTCATGCAAATCCTGCCAGGACCGGGCACTGGTGTTCTTCGGGTGGCTCTGGCTCCTGTGTAGAGCTCCTGTGAGCCAGCCCTGCTGAGCAGGCATCCCCATGGGACATGTCACTGAAACCAGTGACCAAACCCTACAGGTCCCAGCAGGGATGGGGCTTCCCTCTGCTCTGTCTTCCCACTGCAAACCATTCCCTTCCCAAGCGCAGGGTGGTCTCTTCTGTTGATGACCATTTACGGAGATTGATTGTGCTGTTTTCATGGTAATTTCTGTGTCACAAAACTGGGAATTATCAAATATCAAAGTCATTTTCACAAACAACAATGTCTTTCAGGGTTTGCCAGATTATTACTCCAAGCAGATTGAAACAACGCTGCCAGGGAGGAGCTTACTATTTACCCCTGTCAAAAATTAAGTCTAGGGACAGAAGGCAGCCATCAGGGTTGTCACCTGACCACCTTAATATATGTCAAATACATGATGTACTTTGTGTAGTGGCAATAAAGTAGTTTTAGGTTGAAAGCAAAAATAAAAAGGCAAAAAGATGGATGCTGGAGAGAAGTGACTGCTCCAGATCTGTTCTGGTGCATCTCTGGGCCATTCCTGCTGCACTGCAGAAAGGCGTCAGCCAGGAGCAGGCTGCATTCTCTGCCACTCAGGCTCCTGGGCAAGCCCCAGCCTGAGCCCGGACTGTCCCAGCATGGCTGCTGGCAGTGTCCACCTTCCTCCCCTGTCCCCCCTCAAAACCTTTGGACAAAATTCCCTTTTCCCAAATACAAGGGAAATCCCCACAATAGCTCCAAACCCACCTCCCTCTGGTCCCACACCCCCTTTGGCAGCAGATACCAGGGCAGAGTTACAAGCTCCTGCACACAGTCCTTGTCTCCTGCTTTGAGAAACAAACTCACCTCTGTTCCGACCTTTACCTAACAGCAGGAGATCCTTGTTCAGTGACAAGTTTCAGTGAATTTGTTTTATGTGGTCATAAACTAGGGAATAAAATGTCTCTGCCATCTCTCTGTTTTTCCAGAGAGCCACAGGAGGGTTTTCTCTTTGCTTCTCTCCCGCTGTAAACTCAGCCCTTCTTACCACGTTTGCCATGCAAACCTGAAAGGTGGGGGATTCTCCCAGATGTACAAGTTTTTTGAAATTTGAAGTCAAAATCCTGGCTGCGCTGGAGCTGATAAGCAAACTTCCCACCCCTTTCCCACCACGTGTAAGGCTGAATAACACTTCTTGTCCCATTTCTTTTCCTATCTTTGCAAGCACACCAAGAAAAGTAAAAAATGCAGAAGGCAGTCCCTCTGCAGACACCCCTGACTCTTATGGCGTAAGGGGCTGACAGCAGACAGACCCACACCTCTCCTCTGCCTGCACCTAAAGGCTGTGTACCTGCTCCTTGGCTGTTGGGGACACAATGAATTCATGTAGAAGGGAAATGCTGCCTGTCCCCCATTTGCCTATCTGTATTCTACAGACACCAATCATCTGAACACCTCTAAATCCTCCTGATAAAAAAATATCAAAGCCACAATCTATATGGGAAAATCCTAGCTCAGATAAAGAAAACAAAACCTCATTCATACAAGTGTGGCAGCTTTGGACTTTATCGATGTCATGTAACATGGGTGCCATAAATCCCCATACTAAAAAACAACACATATTGATGCTAACTCAGTTTTATTTTTGCTTTCTTACTTGTCAAAATCCCAACAGCAAGCCAGACTTGCATAAAATATTCAAACTCTATATAGAGCCACAATTCTTTGTGAACACAGTACAAACAGCTTCTGCATGACCCTGTTTGGAAAAGACCTGTTTGGAATGGGAGCCCTCACTGCATTCATTCTCTGGTTGCTGCCTAGGTACACTTTCTGCAACCACGTTAGTTAAATTAGTTAGTGAAAGAAAAATCAAGAAGAGGTTTAAAGAGAACCAGTTGAAGCCGGGGAAGCTGCACAGTAGAGTGATGCTGCATCAGCTCTCCCTTTCTCATCTTCTGCTGTTGTTTCTGCTTGCTGAGTGCCACCACAGTGGGACCTACTCTGTTCATACTCCCTGCCTGGGGGAGCAGGGCTGTGCAGCACTGGGACACCTCACCAGTCACAGCTAGGCAGCCGCGAGTCCAGCTCTTTCTTTTTTAAATTGCAGCATGGCTTAAAATCACGGCACCAAAGGGAAGGCCAGAAACCAGGTAGCCCATCTGCTTTCTGTGTCTTATATTTGGCTGTATTTCTTTTCTCTTTTGTTATGTTAGTCAGGTGCTAAACAAATAAAATCAATTCTGAACTTATAAAAAGCAATTGGAAATGCCTAGTCTTTTATAGTGAAATCTTGACTGAAGCAGCCCACAGCACTTGGAGAAAAATCAATCATCGTTTCCATCCTGCTATGTGTGCTACTAAAATTAAGAATTGATGTTCGGCTGCAAAGGAAAATTATTTCGAGAGAACCACCTTAGCAACAGTTTTCAGTGCTCATAAAACTCCTGTATACGGTTCTTCTCATAACAGACAAACTCCTACATTCCACCATAAATTATAAATATTAATGGGTGATCCTGATTTACATAGAGTTTCCATCTTAATGGGCATCAAAATTGCCAGTAGGGCAACAGCACCACTTATGGTAATAGCAAGTAGTAAACAAGTCCTCAGCCTAAAGATGTCATAAACCAAAGTGTTAAACGGCCCTATAATTACAGCCTCTCCCACATCCAAATGAAAATTCATATTATTTTGCCAGTGGCCTTTTCATAAAGACAGAAAGCCTGACAAGCTGGAGTGAGGCATCTGAAAAAGCACTTAACTCTGATGCAGCCTAAATATTTTAGTAACATGCTCTGTCCATTTGGGAGCACCACTCCCCGCATCTTCTTTGATTTATTTCATCAAAGCCTATGTAACTTGTATGATATTATGTGCACACCACATTAATATTCCTCTAGTATATGCCACAGCCACACTGAAAACCACCCTTTCCCCCAAATAATTTCTGCCCCACCAGCTGTATTTGTGTTTATTAATAAACACGCAGGCGATTGCCACACCACCACCTGGAAGCCACTGTTTATCTTATGCACAGGGGCTGGCTGGCTGACACCCTGAGCCATGGCATAACACTCTTCCCTCTAGCAATGGGACCTGCTCCCACTCAGCTCTCGACAGCCAGTTTTCTCAGCCCCTCTGTGGTGGGGTGTGTGGTGGCAACAACAATGTCACCTAGCTTCAGTGGGTCTTGCAATAAACCTATGGCTATGACAGGAGACAGAGCAGCAAATGCTTGGGAGGAGACAGCCCCATCTGCCTCCCAAATCCACGCCAGGGTGCTCAGCTGCCTAAAATGCTCTCAGAAACGGTAAGGAGGGTGATGGGCGCTGCACCAAAAGCGGCTTTTTCACAACCAGCTCAGTTTTCATCCAGCTGGCTCTCCCAGCCACTGCTTTCTTGCCCATCAGTCCCTGGAACAGCGATTCAGTCCCATTTACACCATCCTCTGCTCACTCCTTGTTTTGGTCTTTGCTATTCACAGCCATTGCAGGTCGAGAGACAGAAAGCTCTTTTGCAATGGACAGCTCAACTCTGTTATAGGTAGCTATATTTTTTTCCATTAAAATATTGTACAAATGCTTAGTGGGGTGCAGGGAGTGGTTACCACACTTCAATTAGTGTAATTAGTGCCCATAACGTTGCCTTCATGGAGTCTGCCTCCTCCATGGCCATGGTGGCAATGCGCTCCCACCTTCCCGGCTCCCCTTCTGATGCCAGTGGAGAGACACCATATGGCTCTGCCTCTGTCTTGTCCCATTTTTCTTTCAACTCACAATACTGTATCTGTTTCAAAAACACTTCAGTCAACTTTTAGAACTCAATAACTGACTTTGATAGCGAAATTACTGTATATGGTAAATGACAGTGGTCTAGAACACTGTTAAATTTAAGTCTGGAAAATGAACTGTAATAAAATGTGCTCCAGTAATGTACTGTGACAGCTTTTAGTGAAATCAGCTCCAATAGTTTGATTCTACCAGGAACACAGCGAGACATACTCCAGCAGCCTTGAGCCATGGAATAAGAAAGCAGACAGCTTTATGATAAATAGCCCCAGAAACCTAAATTACAGCTACAGCAAATGAACAGTATGTTGAAATTACTCAGTGGCTTTTTGTTGCCTCCAAGGAGCAGAGCTGCAGGCAGCTGCGCTGGTACACGAGTGTGCACTGACACCTAGTGGGACAGCCCCGGGTGAGGAGCCTTGGGGTAAAGTGGGCTTATTTTATTAAAGAACATCAACAACAGCCAGCCCTCCCTGATGCTAAACACCAGCATGAGATGACACAGCATTGGGTCATTTGTGCCCCTTCCTCTCCTGCGAGCAAGCTCGTTTAGTTTTGTTTTCTACACGCTGCACCTTTGCCAGGCAAAGGACTGGCTTATCACTTCTCTTCTTACTTCTGCTCTCCCTGCCAGGGTCCCACCTCACCCCTCCTCACCCATGGGCACGCATGGGGGAGAAAGAGAAGGATTTACCACAGATCAATCAAAGTCTAAGGATGAAGGTGTAGAGAGAGCTCTGCCAATTGCTCTGATGTTAACATGCTGGTTAAACAGCAGAGTACTAAAATCAGTGTAATCAATCACACTGGCAGTATGGACTCGGAAATCTTCCCTGATGTGAGCCACAGCACCGATACTGCTAGAGGACTCATTCCTCTTGCAGGAAGCCAGGCTGCTGCAACCCTGGCTGCCTTGGAGCCAGTCCTGCTCTGACACAGGGGGACTATGCCAGGATTCAAAGCCCACTTCCAGAGCGGGAGGGTGACAGCACGATATGGCTCCACGCACAGGCTTGGATGCTGGCTTCTCTGAAGCAGGTGCTGATGCGTCACCCAAAACTCACCGAAAGCTGGATTTGAATTAGAGGGAGAAAGAGGATGAGGATGGTTTGTCAGGAGGAAGGCTTACAGGCCAGGAATCTCCCAACTGCTTCACCAATACTCTGGGCCATTCTGAGCCTCACTTCTTGACAGGAATTGCACAGAGGCGGTGCCAGGAACCACCTCCTCTTCCCACACCGGACAAGCACCTTCCCGGGCAGCTGGCACCATCGCTGGTAACGCGTCACTACTACAAAAGCGTCACAGTATTTGTTATACTTATTTTCAGGTCTGAGAGTTACACCTCCCGTGCTGCCAGCTCCCCCAGTGCCTCCCGACCCGCCCAGGAGGCTCATTTCTGCCCCTGGGCGTGTCCCCCCCGTCCCTGCGACAGGGATTCACACCCTCCGGTGAAGTAAGGCAGGAACCTCCCCCTTCTGTAGGAGGCAGCCGCCGTTACTTCCAGTCCTGGCGGCAATTACCGCAGTAAGAGCCCCACGGCCTCCCCGCCATCCCCGCTGTCACCCCACAGCCCCCCGGAAGCAGACGCGCAGCGCAGGGCGCTTCCGTCGGCGTGCGCATGCGCCGCCCGCTCCTGCCGCTCCCATTGGCTGGCGGCCGGGGGCGGGGCGGGGCGGCCGCCGGCGAGGCGGCGGCGGGCGCGGCCATGCTGCGCTCGCTCGGTCCCTTGCTGTGCCTGTGGGCGCTGCGGCTGCCGGCGCTGCCGGCAGGCACCGGGGCGGCCGCCCGGGGACTGGACGTCGCTTCCTACCGGTGAGTGCGAGGCCGGGAAGCGGGGCCGGGCGGGAGCGAGCGAGCCGGACCGGGGCTGAGCGGGGCTGTGCTTGTGCCTCAGGGAGCGGGTGCGCGCCATGTTCTACCACGCCTACGAGCACTACCTGGAGAGCGCCTTCCCCTACGACGAGCTGCGGCCGCTGACGTGCGACGGGCAGGACACCTGGGGCAGGTAGGGACCGTCCCCGAGACGGGGCATCGCCCCCGGCTGCCGCGGGGCCGGGCCCGGGGCGCCCCGCTGCTGGGTGCCCTCGTCCGCCCCCCGCCTCCGCCAGGCCTCACCTCGCTTCTCTCCTCGCACAGCTTCTCCCTCACGCTGGTCGACGCCCTGGACACCCTGCTAGTGAGTACGAGCTGCCGCTCCCCGCCCCACCCGGGGCTCGGCCCTGTGCCTGCCCGCCGCTGCAGCCCGGCCTTCAGCCTGCTCAAGGCCGCCTCAGCCTCCTTCTCCACAGCTGCTTTTTACGCGGTGGTGATGGAAAGTCAGTTTATTGATTGACCAAGGAGCTTTTGCATATCGCTTTGTTCTGGCCCTGGGGGGCAGGTGGCCACAGCTCCCCGACCCTGACACCTTCTAACTCTGACATGAAGACCTCGAGTGTGTGAAGAAAACATTTTGAAATTAGATGAAACTGTCAGTCACCTCTTTAGTACTATTTGTAATTATGATTTCACAAAATAGTAAGACAGAACTAGGATTAGCCCCTAACATTGAATTGTGCTTTTGTTTCCCCGTGAACTCTAGCCCTTATTCTCTGTTGTCCTGCTCCCCCTGCAGATCTTGGGAAACGTTTCCGAGTTTCAGCGAGTCGTCAACGTGCTGCAGGACGGGGTGGATTTTGATATTGATGTCAATGCATCTGTCTTTGAAACTAACATTCGAGGTGAGGTGGGTTTTTCCGTGGCGTTCATGCTGGATTTCCTTCCTGTACGAGTCTCTGAACTGTACACAGAGGTAATGCAAGGGAGTGGTCAGAGTGAATTTGTAATGCAGTGTAACAGGGCACATAAACAAACAGAAAAATCCCAAACAAATGTCACTTCCTTTTTGTCTTTGCACATCACCTTTTTGCTTCCTGCCTCAACACAAACAGAAGTCAACATGGCAGTTTCAATACTCTAGTGCCAGGTTTTGAGCTTTGGAATAAACATCTCTTCCACTGAAACAGTACTAATAACATACAGTCTTTTTTATATACTGTTTTGGAATAGAGATTATTAATTTCTTGCTTTAGCATCATGATGTGAAACTTGTCTTTTTTTTGTTGAAAATTGCAAAGGCCTTTGGAGTCTTGTAACCGGTTGAATGTCTAACTGCTTCAGTGCCATCCAACTAAGAGACACTGTCAGGGAACAAAACTGTTACTTATGCTTTTTTTGTTTCTCCTGTCAAATATTGCTGAGCCAGTTTTTTGCAGTGGTGTAATTTCTCTGTGTTTGTGCTTGTTATGTGACTGTAGACAAGCCTGTGAAAAGGGCTAATAACTCCCTGCCTCTGTCCATCATGCTGAAATTTTTTACTCTGGCCTAGACATTTTTCTCCAAGGTATTTAAGAAGGTACACTGTCTTACTTTACACAAACATAATATTAAGCTGTCTGGAAGAAATGAAACAGAATTCCTCTCACAGAGGTTTGTGTTCATTATACTGTTAGCTCCCTGACTGTCTGCAGGGCAGGGCAGGTATAGCAGGGCAAGTAGCATGTGATGCTTCTGAAATAATGGAAGAAATATATCTGCTACCCATTGCAAACAGGCAGGAAGAAACAAACCACTCTTCCTTTGTGGCATATTGAATTAGGCTGTTAAGGATGAGCCACCTGACTTTTCTTCTCTATAAACACTGCCTCTGCATCATGATAAGTACCACTGGTATCTGATTTCATTCCTCCCCACATTCTTTAATGGAATTCTTATGTGCACCTTCTAGTGGTGGGTGGTCTCCTCTCCGCTCACTTGCTATCGAAGAAGGCTGGCGTTGAAGTAGAAGTGGGCTGGCCATGCTCTGGACCTCTCCTGAGGATGGCGGAGGAAGCAGCTCGCAAACTCCTGCCGGGTGAGAACTTGTCTGGTTTCTGTCGCTGTGCCGTGGTTCGTGACTGGTGTGTTTGACAACAATGGCACTGCTTGATGTGTAAACTCATAAAACAGTCCTGTGTTCCCTGAGCTGAAAGCATGTTTAGCTAGTGGCGAAAACATTGTGAAGTGCATGATACCAGTTGTATGTATGCGTGCCAAGTGTTGTATGTGCTTAACACATCAGTTTGTTTGTTGCTTGTTGAGGGGAAATATATTTAATACAAATAAAGGCTGTGAAAGAGCAGCTTGTAAAGACAAGAAGATGCAGCCTTATCTACCCCTTTGTGGGCTGCTGCTGGGATGTGTGCCCTGATAGCATGGCACTGTTCCCTTGTGTGCTGCGCACCCTGGGCTGCCACTGAGTAGTCACAAGCTGAGGGTGTTTGCGCTTTGCTGACCAGTGCATGTAGTTCCATTTTGACCACCCTGCTTGTTCTGTAAAAAAAGTAGGGATGCAGTCTGCTGCTCGGGGCAAGGTGGAAGAGATCTGCAGTACCTTCCCAGGACTGTGTGTAGCTTGGGGTATGCTCTCTGCCCCTCACAGAGTCACACTCTGCTTCTCATTTCATTCTTTGCAGTTACTGCAATTGCTCCAGTCCGGCTTCTTGCCTGTGTGCAGTGGAATGTGAAGCACATGTTTGCTTGACAGTCTGTCAAACGTAACAGTGAACACTCATGTGAACCAAAAATACTACGTTTCAGCTTTTCAGACCCCAACTGGGATGCCGTATGGAACAGTGAACTTGCTGCACGGAGTAAACCCTGGGGAGACCCCAGTTACCTGTACTGCTGGAATTGGTACATTTATAGTGGAATTTGCCACTTTAAGCCACCTTACTGGTGATCCAGTGTTTGAGGATGTTGCCAGGAAGGCTTTGAAGGCACTGTGGAAAAATCGCTCAGATATTGGGCTGGTGAGTGAGGAATGGACTTTGAATTTGCTGCTTTTTGTGTAGTTTTATGGATGCAATTCTAAGCATAAAAAAGCATAAACAAGAGAGGAGATAGAACTAGATAAATAACCACAGTGCTAATAACTGGGCTGAAGTCGTGCGTTTGACATTGTTCCTGAACACCTGCAGCATGCACATCTCTGCTTTAGTGGTGCAACCCAACATTATGCCATTGTTCTGTTCCATAACAGATGTGGTTGGGAGACAAATGCCTTCCTCTGGGTATTGCAGTTTTTCTAACAGCAGCTGTAACAGATTAAATAAAAGGTCTGTCTGATGCCTGGTGTGGCAACAGCCTACGGAAGAGAATAAGAGCACAGCAAGTGCAACAAGATACTCCCAGCCCTCTACAGCTTTGGTGTTTTGGGAGTATCCAGAGCTAGAAGCATTATCTCTGCGTTCATTATCTTCTGGTCAGTCTTTCTTCAGTTAGTTTCCATAGTTGCTTTTTGAACCTATGTGAGCTCTTAGTGTTGCATATGTGAAGTGGAACAGATTTATTCATATGCTGTAAAAAGAAGTGTTTCCTTTTGTTTGCTTTGGCATCTTGTTTATTTTTTTTGTTTATGCCCCTGGTCCTTGTTCAAGAAAGAAACTGAATAGCTGGGTTTTTTCATCTTTGTTAAGCAAGTCACACTTGTGTATTATATTCTCCATCATCTGGATCTCTTTCTAGGCTAGAGAGTCCCAGGTTTGAAGGATCTATTTAAATATTAGCATGGCAGCTCTCATGCCTTTGACATCCTTGGCCTCCATCTCTGTATCTGTGCTTCTTCATCCTCCTCTGCTCTTTTGCAGGATGTGAATTAGGACCAGACACATCATGTTGAAATTGTGCATTTTTACAGTAGCATAATGGTGTTTTGTTTTGGCCAGCGCAGCGTTTATATTGGAAGCATAAAATTCCTAACTTATATTTTCTACAGTTTGTACTTCAATTAGCTTTATTTCCACTTAAACTTCCTCTTTCCTCCTCTCCTCGCTTCTTCCAGGTTGGTAACCACATTGATGTGATAACTGCTAAGTGGGTGGCCCAAGATGCTGGCATTGGGGCAGGAGTGGACTCCTACTTTGAATACCTTGTTAAAGGAGCCATTCTCCTGCAGGACAAAGAGCTGATGTCCATGTTTCTAGGTGAGTAGTTTGTTTTCTGTGTGAAGGGTCCCAGGAATGCCTCCTTGACTGCCCCTGTAAAAATTCTGCATGTGGGACTGTGGAAGAAGTTGAAGAATCTAATAGGGTACATTCAAGACTGTTCCTGAAGCATTTGTTGTAATGCTTTTGAACAATCTGTGATAACAAAGAGTTACCAAAGTGAGCATCCTGAGAAGTCATTCATTTGACGTGGCTCAAGTAAAGAAGGGGCTTTTCTCATTCTTAAAAAAAAAAGATCTTTTGTTGGATAACCTACCCATCTATGTTTCCTTATAGAATATAACAAAGCTATCAAAAATTACACAAAGTTTGATGACTGGTACCTCTGGGTTCAGATGTACAAAGGAACAGTGTCCATGCCTGTTTTTCAGTCCCTGGAGGCCTACTGGCCAGGCCTACAGGTAAGAGCTGTCATACCTGTAGCATGTGGTGATTTTGTTCATCTGTCTTGTGTCGGTCTTTAATATTAAAGTTACAGCTACAACCCTCATTGTGCTGGTTTAAAAGTTTGTTTTGATCTCTGGTGAAATCTACAGTAGTCTGACCCTGCAGAAGAGCAGATGTTGACTTTATCTATGGCGTATAAAAAAAAGTCTCCCATTAAGCATGATGGGAGGGCAGTTTTGTTGTAGCAAGCTCCTCTGACAGTGGTCTCGTAATCCAGATGGGGAACGTAAGGCAAAAGAGAATCACACCTCTTTTTCCACCATCTCATAGATGCTTTACTTGTGTGAATACTTTCCCATTGAGAGGTTTGCTTTCTCATCAGTACTTACATTTGGTCTGGGACTTTGTTAGCCCTGCTGAAATAGGCTGGATGCTCTGATGGACTAGAAGAAATGTTGACAGAAGAAACCCAGCCTTCCGTTAACTAAAGATGAAAGGGTCTTCATATTATTTAGGTGTGTGGAATGTGAGCCAACAGAAAGGTAGCCCCTATCTCTTTAGTCCTACCTATTCTTAAGGCATCATTCCTAAATATTACTTACACCATTCAGACCTGCTGAACAACTCGTTTCTGTCACTATATCTTGCTTTGACTATAGCAGTATTATTGCATCAATTCCTGTGCTGTTTCTTCTTCACCCAGATGTTGCTTTGCTAATTGTTTCCTCTTTCTCAGAGCCTAATTGGGGATGTACAGAATGCCATGCGAACCTTCCTCAACTATTACACTGTCTGGAAGCAGTTTGGTGGGCTGCCTGAGTTCTACAACATTCCCCAGGGCTATACGGTGGACAAGAGAGAAGGATATCCACTCAGACCTGGTAAGCGGAAATAAAATAAAAAGGAGCATGGAGTTCTGCTTTTGCTCTGGTGTTAAGAATAGCAAGATCAAACGTAAGCAACACCTGCCCTCCAAAAGTTCCTCCCCAGTTTTGCTTTGAGTTAGTTCCTGCATGCATTTTACCCGTGATTTCCATAGTCAAAGCTACACATCTTGCTTTCTGCCATTCACAAAGGCAGGGCTACCTTGTAAAGGAAGCAAACCATAGTGTTACTATATAAAGGGGGCCTGTTAATGAATTGGGGTCACGATGTAGGATTTGACATGCTTAAGTGTTAGACTGTCTGACATGACATTTGAAGTCATGTGAAATGTTAATGGGGACTGCCTGTGTCCTTTAAATTTAGGAAGTGAAAGAGAGTATGAATAGACCACTAGTTCTGTTGAGTTCCTGAAATAAACTAATTCTAGTTGCCCTAGTAAAGCTCAACATCTAAGAGCGATTATATGTTGTCTGTGATACTGCAATGAAATGGTCTATCTTTTTTTCTGTTGTGTTTGTTTTGGTTTTTTGTTTTTTTTTTTTTTTTACAACTCTGACCAAAAAAAAAAAAAATTGCACCCAATTATTAGGTCAGTAAAACTTTGTAAGTGAGAATAATCAATTTCCTTTTGGTCTGAGTGTTCAGCTGACATCCACATTGGACACCTCTACCAAAAATACTCATCAGCATTAACTTTCAAATGTATTAGAGCATCCAAAAAGACCTGTTTCTTTAGTAAGTAAACACAGCACAGTGCATATGTTGCCTATACAGAGTATTTCCATAGTGCGTGTTTTCATGGTGTTTTAGATACCTGTTTCAGAGGCTTACGGTGTTGTTTAAAAACTGTATTTTGGGGGTTGAATTTCTTGTTTGTAATCCTTTCTAGAGGCATGTTTCTTTTCTTCCTTTGACCACTGAGTTTAAATCCTTTTCTCTCTTGCTCCCCTCCCACTCCCTGAATGTGGGAGGGGAGCATTATTCACTCTTACCTGAGCTGATGCAATCTGGTTAGAGTGAATTTCTTTGTAGCACATCCTTAGTAAAAGCAAGTATCCGTGCTTTGAGCCAGAGGAAATACAAGGCAAGCTAGGCTGATCACCTGATCATCTTAAAGTAGCATTGTTAAATTAGTTCAAGGAATATCTCATCTTCCCTGTGTATGTGGTTTGGTAATCTTTACGCTTGCAAATGCTTGGGGTTTTTTTGCAGAGCTGATTGAGAGTGCAATGTATCTGTACCGCGCTACAAGAGATCCCACGCTCTTAGAACTGGGAAGGGACGCAGTGGAGTCAATAGAGAAAATCAGCAAGGTGGACTGTGGATTTGCAACTGTAAGTGCTAAATCAACTACTAGGTTGGCTATTTGGCTGCTAAAATATCAGTTTTTAGAAAGTGTTCTCATGAATGATGTTTTGCCATTGAGTCAAGGGATCACTTTGGTTGAAACATGACTTCTTTCTTCAAACAAACCCCTTGTATTTCTCTGTGAAGCTGATCTGGTAACTGCTGGTCATGTTTCTGGTAGTAACTTCCCTCACAGCCTGAGCAGTGGGACAAATTCTGTCATTGCCTGTTGCACCAGAGCCCGAAACATGGGAGAGTGAGCATCGGAAGCTTCTCCCGTCTCCTGTGTCTTGATAGGTACTAGGTGCTCCAGCTCAGCAGGAAGGCTTCTATGCAGGGTCTCTGCCTGCCAGTTTTGTGATGCTGCTTTTCCTCTATGCCTTGAAAATCTGTTCAAACACAAGAGAACTACAGTGAGTGATTTCTCTAAAATCGTTTAATAGAAGATTTCAAATGTACTATTAAGGTCTGTTTTACAAAAACCTCCTTATAAATATTGGGAATTAGGCCTTGTGATTTGGGAAGTAGGTAAAAGCCTTATGATTTTTTAGTGGGGGAAATGATGAGATGCTTGCTTACTCACTCTTCTTCTCCTTACCTAGATAGGAAGTGTATTTCTCCTGATTGTTAGTTTCCTGTTCCTTATCACTAGACTATACTAATTCATAACAGCTGAAACCTTGTTGACGTATTTGCATATAACTGTTTAAAATACGGAGTGAATTGGTGCCGTACTGTGCTGTTTAACTGAAATGAATTGCAAGCTGGTTTTACTTTGCCCCCTAAGTTCATAATTTACTGAATTTGATACAGCTGTAACCCACTGTATTTCTTATCTTGTAGATCAAAGACTTGAGAGATCACAGACTGGATAATCGCATGGAATCCTTCTTTTTGGCTGAAACAGTAAAATATTTGTACCTGCTGTTTGACCCAGACAACTTCATTCACAATGATGGATCAGTCTTTGATGTAGTGATTACACCATACGGGGAATGCGTCTTGAATGCTGGAGGATACGTCTTCAACACTGAAGCTCATCCTATAGACCCTGCTGCGCTGCACTGCTGTAGGAAGCAAAAGGAAGAGCAGTGGGAGGTGGAAGACTTGATGCGGGAATTTTACTCGCTGAAGAAAAACAAGAAATTCACTTTAAAAAGAGCTTCTGACCATGGTGAAGGGGAAGGTGCAAAAGACCCTGAAGATGCCTCCTTAGAGAAAGGTGGAGAGAAGAGAAACTATAAGAAGAATTCACACTCCCTCCTGAGTTGCCCCAGTCAATCCTTTAACTCTAAACTTGCAGTACTGGGACAGGTCTTCCTAGATAACACCTGATTCTATTTTCATTATCAGTTTAAATTATTGATTTAGACTCTGGAAATATATTTTTATAGTTTCATAATGGAAAGTGTTGTACCTCACAATGTGAATTGTATTATGAAGTGAAACAGCTTCCCATTAAATTCTGCTACTGCTGGTTCATACAATCTGATATAGAAATCAGCTGTTAATGCTGTAAAGTTGCTAATCTCAAATGGATTGGTTGCCTGAATAGCAAACAGGTGTTCAGAAAGAGAAAGAAAAGTCTACAGGTTAGAGGTGCCTTGTTTATTTCATTGTGAGTTTGTTTTGAAGTTTTACAGGCTGGTGCAGGGTCCAGAGCTTGCTTTGTTCTATAAAAATGAGCCTGAGCAGTCCCCTGTCATAAGGGGAAAAGCAGGGACTACTAGCTGCAGCTTCACTTCTGAGACTAGAAGTCTCCTCTGCAATGTGCCCGACCTTTTATCTTTGGCCTCTTTATGAATATGTGGTTAGCCTGAGAGATTGATGACCAGTCAAGAAAACCTTTTGATTTTGAGGTGGAGGCTCAGATTTGTAGATCTAGCGTGTCTGTTAAGCATGAAGGGATAGCATGGGGGGAGGAGAGCAGTTGTGACATAGAAAATTGCTCAGTTCCTCTGTATGTAGAATCAGTGTGGGTCAGTACCACCTGCCTGAAACTGGTTTAGTAAGTGTCGAGGTGATGTCATCTGCAAAGTGAGGTGGAGTGTGGACTAGCAAAGGTTTGATTTACCCTGCAGTGGAGCTTGCTTGCTTCTTACTGAATCTAATATGCTTTTCCTATGAAATTTCCCCATTTCCTTCCTCTTTTAAACTTCTCCTTGGGGCCTCACTTGCCTAACTTCACATTAGCCACCTCAGTCAGTGAAGCTGGCCTCAGGGTGGACCAGCTGAGCTGTATGTGTAGTATTCATAAGGGTAGGGTGGAAAGGTACTTGGTTCAGACCAAAATGCAACTATCCCTTGGTGCAGGAGACAGCTGAACAGATGTTCATAAGCTGCTCCCTGAAGCAGGGACTGAGAGCGCTCCTTGTGGCCCTTCCTCTAATGGAAACCAGGCTGCATTTCTGTCTTTTTTCTGAACAGGTGAAGGGCATGAAACCTTTTGGTGTTCAGCTGACTTGACAAATCCAAACCCTCAAATGTGTTATTAGTGTCTTTTTGACAGGTATATGCAATGATCAGAAAGAGAGAAATCAGCAGTGTTACAAAGAGCTTTTTAAAGAAAAAGGGGGTGAGGTGCAGAAAAATTATGGGCTTTCTTCAAGCCTGCTGGAAGTTGAGGAGTCTGGAGCAAGCACAAACAAGCTATAGTCACGTGAGTGGATTAGAGAGACAGGATAAATAAATCCATGTGGCTAGTGAAATACTTAAATACAACTGGGTCAACGCCCAGTCTTTGGTGATGTGGGATTGCTTTGAGAAACTATTGTTTTTGTCTCGATCTGTACTAGTGCTATGAAGTTACATGAAATCTGCACTCCTACCCTTCAGGATGGAAATCCTGTTGCAGTTGTGCATGAACTACAGGAAGAGACACTTGCAACTTTGGACAGACAGACACATTGGAAGGATTGGTAACCTCTACAGGCCCTTCTAGTTCTGTATCTCTCCTTTCCTTTTAGCAGGTGGGACAGCTGCTGTTCTAGAAATACTGCATTGATGCAGCTGTTGCAAGGGGGTTAGTGAGGGTGGAGCACCCTAAAACTGAGGCATTGTTAGACAGAGATGGAGTTCTTAGTGGCTCCTTGTTGTAACCATAAGGTTATCTTTTTCTTTTCCAGCTGTTCATGTCTCACATGCTATTCATTGTCTAAACCGTAGAACAACAAAATGCAGGCCTCTGATGGCTTCACTCAGTGCTTGGTCCTGATTGTCTCTCAGCACTGCCCCACCCATGAAGCAGAAGAAAACGAAGGACTTACGGGATAGGCCGTATGTTAACAACACAGTAGATTGCTGCTAACCACAGCGTTTTGGTACCCTCACCTAAGAGGCTCCAGTAGCAGAAACAAGGGGTAGCCTTAGGAGGGAAAATCTTTCCTCAGCACAGAGCTGAAAGAACTCATCTATCTGTCCACAGCTACTGCTCTACTGTGAGTAATTAGATGGATCTTGATTAGTGCTGTGGGATGGATGAGTCAGAATAACACAAGACAGCCTTAATTTTGGTTTGTTCCAGTATTTGAGACCAACTACCATCTTACTAAGACTTTCTTTTAACAAAAAGAACTGTGATATGATTTCTTAGGATCATTAGTGAGCCTTTTCTTTAAATGGAAAACTGTGTGACTTGCCCTAGCTGCTGGAAGGCAGAGAGCACACTTGATTGACACATGTACAAGTTTTGCTATTTCATAGGCAATCTGATGAAGGATAGATGTTTGGGAATCTCTTAAGGGATGGTGGGATAAAACCATCAGTGGCTGGCTGTCCTGCTAGAGATCAGATTCCATTCCCTGTATGTACAATGTAAGAGGTTCTGCTGTTAGTGAGAACTTGATGGATTAAAAATTACTATCACAAGTCAGCTGGGAAAAAAAAAAAACAGAGCTAAAACTTGTGGTCTCCTTGCTGCCTCTCCTCCCAGGAGGATTACCTCCTCCTGCCTCATAACGAAGAGCATCTGTGGGAAGAGATAGCAGGTCTATTTTGGCATGTTCCAGCTGGAGGGAGAGCTCCAATCAAGCAATATGGTGAGCGCCTGGTCATGTTAACAGAATGTAGAGTTTTGTCAGGAACCCAAAATGAGATGTGTGTGAAACACAGATGGTAGTGGCAATTTTGAATGGCTTCCAAATGAGACAGGTCAGCACTGAAAAGGTCCCACCTACAGTGCATGCTTGTGGCATCTGCCAAAGGCTGGAAGGAAACTGGATTTTGGTTGAGTGGTGAAAGATAGCACAGAAACCAAATTTAGCATTTGCTGTTGATGCCATACTTGTAATTGTGTGAGGTTTTTTTCTCCACTCTAAGCAGCCTGCAAAGCCCAAAACTTCAGGCCAGATTTTCTGAGGTATTTCAAAAGTGATTGTTTGGATTTGGAGAGGCTGTGGACTGATGAAAGGTCAGACAAATACCTTGTGAAAGACTATTTTAATGGAGCTAACAAAGGAGAAGATAGAGGAAAAAGTGCTAGACCTTTGCATGAATTGCTGGCAAATGGCAAAAAACATACCAAAAAGCAAGGGGGGGTATGCAGAGGAAGCACTAGGAAGGGGGACTGAGAGCAGCCTTTTGTATATGAGGAAGTATGAGTGAAAAGATTGTCATGTTTGCATTTCTTCAAATGCAGTGCTTGGTGGCTTTCTGTGAACAGCAATTTATCTAAACAGCAAGTCTTCCATTAGCAGATCTTGCTTTTTACAAATAAAACTGCGATCATCATCAGGCCCACGCATTATTCATGGTGGTGAGAGGTGTTGTAAGATGTGATGCTGGAAAACTTCCAAATATCTCACCCAGATGCCATCACAGCACTGGTTGGGCAGCGTTGCTAAGCATCATGTTAATACCTAGTGTCTTCATTGCTTTCTATTGTTCCTTGTACAACAAAGGGAAGTTAAAATGGAATATAAACTAAGGTCTGTGTTTAAAGCGGTCATGATTTTGGGCACCCATATTGTATGCTGCATTCCTTGCCGTCTCGCCTAGGAGTGGAGCTGGGCTGCTCTGCCAGGCAGGCGACAGAATCTCTAAGCCTCTAGAGAGGCATCAGCAAGCGAGGGAGTAGGGCGGCCACTGGTGATCATTGTGCCTTTGGGACCATTGTCGCCTCTCCAGTCCCTTGGAGCTGCTGCCTGTACCTTAGTCAAGAGCTCACCTCTGTCTTCCCAAGGTGCTCTGTCTCCTTTGACTTTCAGGGTGGGTTTTTTTTTTGTAACCCTTGGAGGCATTACAGTTTTGCTTTGCTCAGCAGTTTGCGTGCGTGCAGCTTTCTCCCTGTCTCCCAGGGCAGAGCAGCTTTGTTGTGAAGGTCTGTCTGGTGGTCTGGGCTCTTCAGGCGGTCACCGGTCTCTAGTTTGTGGTTTCTTTCATTTGATTCAAACAGCTCCTTGGGTTCCGCGCCATGGATTTGAGTTCTGCCTGTGTGTCTGGACCGCTCACCTCAGCTGGTAATAGTAAAAATAAAACAGTAGCAGTAAAGCACATGGGGGCATTGTAACGGAAATAAACTTGGGCGCCCTCCTGTCAGGGCCCTGCCGCCTCAGCAGCCCCCAGGAGCGATCGACGGAGGCGGCCCGGGGCAGGGGAAGGGCGGACGAGGACGAGGACGTGGCCGTGGCGTTCAGTCCCCCCCGTCCCGCAGCAGCTCCCCCACGCAGCGTGGGGGGCGACCCAGGCGGCCGCCGGGGGATGGCGGGGCCTCCCCCGCCCCCTCCCTGCCGGGATGCTCCGCGCATGCGCGCCACCCCCAGCCGGACTACATCTCCCAGCGGCCCCCCCCCCCCGCCCCGCGCTCCGGCGGTGGCGCAGTGCGCGCGGGGCCCGGGCGGGGGCGCTGCGGAGCGCCCCTCGCGCCGCTCCGTACAAAGCGGCGGGGGGAGGGGGCGCTTCCTGTTTGTCTCCGTCCGAGCGGAGGAGCGGCCATGGCGGCGGCGGCGGCGGCGGGGGGACCCGGGCCCGGCGGGGGAGGCCGGCGCGGAGCCCGCGCGGCGGCCACCAACATCCTGGCGCAGCTCCGGCACGGGCAGCTCAGCGGCCGCGGCCTGACGCGGGGGGCGCAGGTACGGGGTGGGGGTGGGTGGGCCGGTGGCGCGGGCCCGGGGGTCGGCGCGGCTGGGGGCTCCCGCGGGGACGGGCGGGGCCCTGGCCTGGGGCTCCGGCGGTGGGCCGGGGCGGGCCGGCGGAGGCCTGCCGCACCTCCTGACCCGAGCCCCCCCCCCCCCCCCCCCGCCCGCGGCCGGCCTCGAGCAGGGCCTGCAAATCCGCCTCGGAGCCCGGCCCGCAAGGCCTCGCTCCGTCGAGGGTTGGGAGCGGGTGTTTGGCGGTCCCTCGGCGGGGCTGAGCACCAGCGCGGGGCTGTCGGGCCTCTCCCGGAGCCCCGAGGCCGGGAAGAGCCCGGCTGGCCTGGCAGGGCCTGCCGCCAAGTCTGCTCGGAGGCAGCATCTGGCAAAGCGGCCTCTCTCCGCCCGGACCGGAGCGCTCGCTGGGGCTCCCCGTCCTCCTCTGCCAGCCCGGGTTTGGCCCTGGTGCTGGAGGGGGGGCCCTGCAGCCTCACGCGGTGGGGAAGAAGGCTGCCTCTGTGCCTTCGAGCTGCTTTTCCCTCCTTCCCACCCTCGGTCTCCCTGTAGAAAGAGTGTGGAGCAGGAGGAGCGTTTGCCCTGCTGCACAAGAGCCGTCCTTCTCCGTTGCTTTGGTTGGTGATAAGAGGTTGTGGCTTTCTCCTGCAAAGAAAGGAAGCTCTGCTTGGAACTGTAACAATGCAGCATCAAAACTTAAGCATATTTGGTGGACAAAGGCAATCTCGTGATACTAGGGCTCAGGAGACCTTTTAGCTTTGAAACGGGGCAGGCTTTATGCAGGTGGTTTTCCATGAAACTGTTCCAGGTCTGTTTCAAATTTGTCATCTTGCCCAGTTGATGATGCTGGGAAATACCAAGAAATGAAATCAACTTGTTAACCTAGGCTTGTGCCTATCGTGTGCTTATGCTGGCTTTTTTTAAGAAGCTCCTCACGCATAATGGGCTATTCATTTCTTTTCATGAAGAATAATTGGCATTTATTTTACAGATTAAATGCAAAATGGTGCAAAGACTTGGAAACTGGAGTGTGGGATAAAGTGTTGCATTCAGGTGGTGATTTATTGAGCTAAAGTATCTTAAAAGAGTTATAATGGAATAAAAAGTGGGATTTCTCTAAGTGGTTTTCACTAGTGGAGACAACAGTATTTTCCTTGATTAACAAGGATTCTGAGCAATTACTAGGAGAAGACTTGTTCATCATAAATGTCCATGCCTCATTCTGTAGCTGAGAAGTAAAAGAGCTGGAGATGATTTTTAACAGCTCTTTTGTCCTTATCGTATTGCTTGCTTAGATACTAGTTTGGTTAATACATAAGAAAAAGCAAATAATTTGCATGAATTTAAACCTGATATTGTCTCTTTTGAAGGAAGTTATTTCTGTGGGATTGTTTTAGGAGTGTATTTCGTATGTCATGTAGACAAAGCGGCATGTTGTCTCACTAACTTGCCTGTCCACCTCTATGCTCTTGCTTGCTCACTCCCCCACAACCATAGCGATTTAAGTCAGATAAACCCGTAACAACGTTCTGCACCAATGTAATCTGTTAGGATGGTACCTCCCTCCACTCTGGGCTTCGGTTTGCTTGAGAAATGCAGTGGTGCTGTGTTTTAATTTGGGGCTTTTGTGAATTGTTGGAAATAACTGCTGAAGCAAATGACCAGGCTTTTACAGTAATCGAGGAAATTCCGCTAGTTATATCCCCTTTCTCACAAAGCCCAAGTTTGAGGTAGTTTTTGCTGTTGTTGCTGGAGGTTTGTTTGGTTTATTTTACTTTATAAATTTCAGTGTCACTGTGCTGCTCTGAAAGACTTAAAGCTTGGACCCCTAGGGCTCCCAGTGCTTCATAAATGCTGTAAGAATACATTTTTAAATCACTTAGACTAAGGAGGTGGGGGATGGGGGAACAACTCCCTGAATGATTTTGAACTTTGTAAATAATGTGTCTCTCTACTTTCACCTTGAAGCAGTTTTTTGTTTGCAGACAATCTAAATAATAAAACACTTTGCGTTAAAGAAGTACGAGGCAGTTTTGGGTGGTTTTCTTTTTTGAGTTCTACTTTTTGTCAAAATGTTTGTAGTTTTCCTGCAGTTGGCTTCTCAGTGGCAGTATGGTAGCCCTTGCTTAAGTTTCTCAACTCATTAGCTCCTGAAAAGCCTAAGTGCAGATCCAGTTTCCAAGCTGCTGTGTGTTGGGGTCTAGAAGAACAAGTCTGGAGAATGTCCTTCAAGCTCTTTCTTCCCTTTCTTTGCAAGGACGTTTTGGGTCATATGCTGCATGGACTGCATCGCTGGTATCCCGTGAGGAAGAGAAACCCTTTTCAAGATCTTAATTCAGAGAGATTGGGAAACACCATTCCTTGCTGTGGTGCCTGCCATCTGAGTAGTGTTCTCCTGCAGTGTTTTCACTGTATTTCAGCATCTGATCTCCAGGTTACAATTAGTATCCTTCTGTGGGCAGCAGTAGCATTTATTCTTAAACAAAGGTTTGCATACTATTTTTAGGTGATCTCAAGATCCATTTTTGTATGAGGAAAGCAGGGGCTTATCTTTGGTAAGATATCCTTTGGTAAGGATAGTTGTTGACAGGCCTACATCTGAAAGATCATCAGACTGATCTTACGGGGACATAAAAATATTTTTGATGGCAACGGGCGCCTGAATATCTGGTAGTTTCAAGGCCTGCTAAGGCTCTGAAATCTGGATCCTTGTGTGTTCTTGCTGTACTCGCCTACCAGGAGCCATAGCTTTCTTGCCAGTTGGTCTTTTTGCTTCATGATTAATTATAAGAAAGTTGATAGATAAAGCAGATTTCAGTAGATATTGTCATTATCTCTTCACATATCTATTTTAGCCATATTGCTAGCATCAGCTGCTGCCTGGATGCAGGCCTCAATCATTGGTATCAGATTGCATAACCTTGTATCAAGGTTTGCCCTAGCACTGAGTACAGTGCAAGTGAAAGGGGCTTTTCAGATATTGGTAAACTAGAAGCAGACCAACTTTCCAGAAGTGACACACATTTTCTAATAAGGAAAAATATTGCTTGTGAACTGACTGGTCTGTGGTCCCTCTCCTGGCACATCTGTGCTGTGTGCACACAGGCACTGTAAATAAGACCTGACGGGGTTTATGCTGTGGTTCCTTGAAGGCAGAAGAACATTTTGGCTGAGCTGATCAAGCTCAAATCCCCTTAGCAAGAGGGCACACACTTCATCTGCTGCAAGCCAACTGTGAAAAACATGTATATAATGTGAAACCAGAAGATGTTTAGGTGCAGCTAAGTGAATCCCTGTAGACAGAGCGGTATAATAATGGACTAGCCAGTGATTTGCTGGCAAACCAGTGTGCTTCTGGTGGAGTCCCAAGAGCAGATCGTCAGCACTGGTCTCACTCTCACAGGATTGCCAAGGTTTGGCTGAAACAATCAGAATGGAAAAAAGGAGTCCCATTTTTCCAGCTGTATTTCATGATCTGCTATCCCTAGGAAGAGATGCTTCCCTTTGCAGGATAGTCCCTATCCACTTTGAAAAAAAATATCTCTGTGGAAGGAAAGCATTTTCTGCCTTGGACATCCAGATTTCCAGCTCCTACCATTACAAGTTATCAGTAGCCTGTAGTAGTTTCCTAACTCTGAGAAAATACTTTCTTGTCTAATCAGTTTTATTTCCTCTTTACAACACCACCAACAGCAAAACATTCACATGAATGTAATCCACTTTAGTAGCTCTAATTGTATGGGTCTTAACAGGCTTATACCTCTTCAGCAGAGGACAGCTAGTGAGTATTGGAAAGCCTGGACATGGTTTTTTATGTAATGGGGACCAGAGCTCTGTCATACACTAGAATGCTCAAAAGTGGTAGTGTTGGACTTCAGTAGTCTTATTTTGTGTGACTGAAGATATGTGGGAAGAAAACGGTTGTAGATGTGATATTCCTTGCCCCTCTTCTTTTTCCTAGATATCCCTACAGATTTTGCTTTCTTTCAAAATGAATTAAAGAAGAAACTTAGGCAGTTACAAGGAAAAAGTAATCACTGAGAAGTTAATATAATTTTACATATTAGTTGGTTTATTTTTCTCCGAGAGTAAGATCATCAAAACAAACATTAGTAGCTGTTATTACTATCTGGTAGATTCTGTAGTGGTTTTGAAGAGCTGCTGGTGTTAAAGATCTGTGTTGGAATTGTTCTGCTCTTGGAAATGCTGTGGGGTTTTGAGATTGGCAAGACCTGTTCTTTGCCTTGGTAGACTAGCTCTCCTTCCAGTGACGGTGAGTAGAGCAGTAGTTTGGGAGCCATGGGGATGGTTAGACCTGGCTAGAAGCTACGACAGGTTTTATCCTAGGACTCCATGTCCCTGGGTTCATGCCTGGCTTTTGGGTTGGCAGAAGAAAGGATGGCAAGCTCCATCCATGGTTGTGGAGGATGGAGAAACAGTAGTTATGGGAAACTTGATACACACTTCGAAGAATCTAGGAGGTGGAGAGAGGCTGGAAAGAAGTGCTGTTACGTGGATTTCTCCCAGTTTAATATCACCAGTGGAGTTTCTGTTTATGAATAAAATTTTGGGGGCTCTGACATGTTCTTGATCAGAGCTATGTGCAAAAGACCAGCTGGTGACTGGCTGCATTGTTTACTGCCCCACAGCTGCAGGGTAGCAGTTCACAGCTTCACCCTTGGAACACTTTCCAGAATCACTGTATAGGCCAGAAGTTGTGTTTCTGTAGTATGCTGTTGTGTTAAAATGAACACTTGTGGGGGGCTGTCATTTACCTTGGTTGTAGGCTTTTTTTTGTGAAAAGTTGTGTGAGGAAAGAGAGAGCTTAGCCAGACTGATGCATGTTTGTTAGCGACTGAAAAGGAAAATATAATAAAGAGCTGGGATGATGGGGCACTCCCCAAAATACTGAATAATCCTTCTCCTGGCAGTCTGTCAGAGGTGACTTCCTAAGTTACTACTGTTCAGAGGAAAATTAAATATTTAATTGCACAAATATTAGTTTTGTGTTTTTTAAAGGTACGGCCTAAAATGTTTGAAGGAAAGGATATGGAAAGGCTTCCATTTTATTAAAAATATGTAGAGACCATGTGCTTGCATCTGTTTCTTGAGAGCCATAATCTTGTGCCTCTTTTCCCTTTTAAACTTCCAGAACATTTGAATATATGCTTCAGAAATGGTCATGGAAAATACTGAGAATGGAAATTCTGGGGTTTTTTAAAGCATTTCCAATCTTACCTTAATGCATGATTACAACAAAAAATTGAATTAAGAAAACTCACAACTGATGTGTCGTAGCTGTAAAGTTTTATCACAGCATGAATCCTTTAGTGCTGTAAAGGATGCTTGGACACGCGAGTCATTTTTCACTTTTTGAAAGATCACAGAAAACACCCTCCTGTAGTGAGTGTTCAGCAACACAGTGAAATGTTTGGAGGGTAAAATGTGAAACAGAGACACAGTTTTCTTAGAAAACTGCTACCCGTACTCTGGAGAGCAAAGGGGAGGATTAGCTCATGGTATTTCTGCTACTGTCATGTGCTCATGGGCCTTTAGTTCGTCAGCAACTATGGGAAGACATGGAGTTGTGTCACTGCCCACAGCTTAGAAAAGTGGTGGAGATCAGGTTAGGAAAATAAGAGGTTTACTTTGTAGGGCAATGAAAATGGTCACAACACAGGCACACAAATGGAAATGAAAATCCTCACTGGAAGGGGAAAGGATTTTGAAGCAGTCATGACTACAAGAGATCTCAGGCCAGTAACAAACGTTTCGGCAATGCTTGTAATGCAGTTCTGACCACGTGCAGGGGCACAGGCACAAAGCAGCCAGGGAGGATAAGCTGCTTCTGTTGGAGAGGCTGTGCCTGGAGGATAGCAGTCATGGGTAGGAACATCGATAGCAAATACTATAGCAAAGTGGAGGGGGAGAAAGGAAAGGGAAACTAAAATGATCAAGGGATGGATTTAGGTAATTATTGACATATAACTTAATATAACTTGATGAAGATTTAGGTATTATTCATAATTATTTATTGACCATTATGCTAAGGGATGGTGGGGCATTTTAAAAGGATTTATAACACAGGAGGATTAGAAAGAAATTTAAAAGAAAGATTTAGATTTGCTTGTAGTGTCTTTGTTCAGCCCTTCATATACTTTCAAGAAAAAATATGCACAAAAATTACTCAAACTCTGTAGTAGGGAAGTATTCCTACGGTAGTTATCAGTCTTTGGAGTAATCTCCTGGGAAATCCTGGGCTCCAGTCTTTTGGGAGACTTTAAAGAGAAAACCACTCAGTGTACTCTACCTTGCAGCCATGGTTGTGCTTGATGACACATTTTTAACTGTACTTAAATCTTCTCCAAAGTCTTTGATTGCCCTTCCAGCAAAACCACTGCCATGGCTTCAATGACACAGCTGCAGCAGGGAGACATGGCTGGTACTGGTTAGGTATCTGATCATCCGGCTGGTGAACAGCATTCAGTAAACTGCCAGTGTAAAACTGGCATCGTACAGACTGCTTTGGACTGTGACAGAGTTTGGGAGCTCTGTGCTTGGGCTTGAGCTAGCGCATGCCGCCTTGTTTCAGAGGCCTGCCTGGAATATAACTGCTTCTGGAGAGCCGTAGTGTGCCATCCCCCAGGTTTCTCAGCTTACGATACAAAACTTGGATGTGTTACAGCAGACTTCTGAGAAGTGACTGTGTGGAGTCCTGGTGCTTGTACCAGTTTGGTTTGCTGTACCTGGGTGGTAGGGAAGTTTTGACGCTGGTTCTTTTGTTTCCCCAGTAATTTGTACTTACTCTGTCATCTTCTAATGCCAGTGAGGCGATGGTTCGTAACCCCAGCAGCCGTCAGTTAGGTAGGCCCTTTCTTTTAACTGATGCCATTTCCAGCTGGGCTTCTGCAACCTCCCCTTCTTGCTAGATAGTATCTAACTTCTAAAGCTTTGTATGCAAGATTTTAGATATTTTATCCAGAGCTATTCAGTGAATGAAGAAAATTTCTGAGAAACAGTGTTGGATTGCACTTATCCTGCTTGGATGAGACCAAAAAATTCTAGAGAGGGAAAGGGGCCCCAAAAGAACCAGTGCTAATTTTGATGACTATTCAATAATGTTTGCCCAAAAAGAGCAAGAAGGAAACCAACTTCACTTATAAATGAAAACTGTTGACTAGCTGCTATTACAGAAATCACGAGATGCAGTTTTTAACCAAAATGGTTGTAAAGAAAGACAGCTCCATACAATCTAATTGAATTTTAATCCCTCCACAGAATCCAAAATCTTTGCGTTGGCAAATACCGCGCCGCCACAATGGAAATATTCAGAGCCAGGGTAGCCTCGTAAATACAGAATAGGGACCACAAGCTAGAGGTTGCAATGAAACCAGAGACATGTATTAAATCAAGAGAAAGAAAAACTTTAGTACTTTTTTTTTTTTTTTTTTGAAAGCAGTTAAAAGAAGATGAGAGCAAGGAAACATTTGCTTCATTCTTTCAGAATTTCACTTCTGAAAGTTTTCTGCAGATCAGTACAAGTGACTGCCTCTCAGAGTCTGGGACAGGGAGAGGAAGACCTACTAGTATAGAAATGAGAATGGAGATGGATCCTGCCCCAAACCAAGAAGCGTATGTGTGATTAACAAATGTGGTATTAAGCCCAGGACAAGTTTTTAACATCAGTTAAGGGCTTTGGCCTTTTCTTAGAGCACTTGGATGCTGAATTCTGCGCTGTGCTACTGGAACCTGAGATTGCAGCCCATGCACGTCATTTTTGCCTGTGGTATCTTCCACATCAGCTGGAGCCGGAGAGTTGGATTCTTTCCCTGGCATTTTGCTGCACGTTCTTTGCACTTTACCCAGCAATTAATCCGGTTCGTCCTGCCACTTGTGGGGTTGTATACTCCTCCCACACCTGAGAGGGGGTAGTGGTAGAATCCTTGCTGTCTGGTGTGGTATTACAAGGTGCTGGTATTACAAGGAGAAATGGAAATTTGTGACTTCAAAGGAACTGACCCATTACTCACAGTGCAAATGATGAGAAGCCATTTTGACTTTCTAGTTTTGTCCTGCCATTTCTCATGCGAATGGCCTCCTCAGAAGGAACTCTGTGTCACTCTGCAGCAGTGCTGGTTGATTAGTCTTATTCAGAAGTCAGAAAGCAGGGAAAAGTTAAAAACTGGAGGAAGTTTTATGCCCCAGGTTTGCTCATGCTGCTTCAATCACCCCTTGTAGCAAGAAAACCTGGTACTTCAAGAGCCTTGAAGTTCTTAGTCATGTACAAATTTGGGTATTTCATCAGGAAAAGAACGCTAAGTATCTGGGAAGCTTAGAAGAAGGGTGAGGACCCATAGCAGCTAGCACTGCCAGTCTGAGTTTTCATGTGCTTGCATCAGTTCTCTGGTTTTCCTGTATGCTGCCTAACAAGCAGAGAAGAGTTAAATTCTCAATCAGAAATTGGAGTATATTTGCATGTAATTGTCTAATCAGGAATTGAATGGCCCTTTGGAATTGTACACTGAGGTATATCTGAGAAGGACGTCTTGGCTGAAACAATAAGAAGCAAGATTTTCTGGCTGTTAACTATTAACTGAACATTTAAGCAGGCTGGAGGGAAACAATGCAAGTTAACCACAGAAAGGTTCGGGGAGTGACTTATGCAGAATGAGAGCAGCTTAGAGGTTTAGGCCTAGGAATAAGAGAAAATCCATACATGTTGCATTGAGATGCAGTCCTGTTGACCTGGGGATTGGGGTTTTCTTCTTTTTTTTTTTTTTTTTTTTTTTTTATTTGGAGGGCATATAAAAATTTTGTAAAACCAGCCAGAAATCTTGCTGGCTGTAATTGTCATTGCCAGCCTTACCTTTCTGTACAAGGATAATTCCCTATTTTGGGGTTGATCTAGCTACCTCTGAAGTATTGTTAAGGGAGTTAAATTTTGGTCAGCATTGACTGGGTGGTGAACTTTAATGAAGAGCTCCTCCTTTACAGCATCTGCTGGCAGTAACCTGGAAGTGTTTAGGTTCCAAAACCTCTTTTGTCGATTCTAAGCAGAATATTTATTAGTCTTGTGCTGCTACTTCAGGTTTTTTCAGGTGTAAAATACAGTGGTGAATATTGAGAATTTTTTATTTATTTATTTTGGGGAGAAGGAGGAAAACTGGAGAAGGTTTGCCCAAATGTAGTAGCAAATGGTAAGGTGTTCTTTTTCGTGGTTGCAGCCTGCTTCCCAGAGGATAATGACAGTGGTGTTATTCTACTGATTTAGTTGTTGGTCTCCATTTATAACCAGCCCAAGACTACAGAGGAAATTTCCACTGTATCTTTGATACATTCTTCTGGAGCCTGCTTGTAAGTCTTAGTGGTTTGGGTCATTGCTATGACCAATAGTGGCTTCAGGGACTTGGCTGGGGAAATACTCATTACTAGCTGAATGTAACAAGTAATGAAGCCTTTCCATCCTCAGGGTTCCATCTGCCTTAGATTAGTGTAATTTTTGATAGTGTCAAGGGCACCCGTTTCCTCATTTGGTGACCTGTCAATTGGAGTTCTACTAATGGAATTATTTAGAGAGTATTGTGTTCCTATTTTAAAATATATGATCAATATAAAAATATGGAATGAGATTAAGTACTCTAAATTATAACATCTGCTTTAAGGCCTGTCCTGCTTAAGATACTTTGACCATCTGTAAAATTCTGCAGCTACCAGTCCTGGATAAATTGCTGCACGGAAAGAGGTACTGGATTTCATAATGGTATTTTTTGTATTGGTACTCTCTACAATAAACTGTTTTTCTGTGATACTTGGATATTGATATTTTGGGGAGGTGATAAGGTTGTTTTCCTGGTTATGAAGCATTGGACACATGGGAATTAAATTCTTTCTTTGTTGCAGATCACAGAGGCCTTGTTAAAGGAAAGAGATAAACAAGCAAAATGGAATGGGATTCCCTTACTGTTGCAAAAGCTGTATGAACATAGCCACCCAAACAGTGATTTCTCCCAGTGCCAAAGCATCTTAAAGGTACTGTCTGCACTGTTCTTCCTGAAAGCTAGGGGTTATTTTGTTGTTGCTTTCTTTAAAGTTTACTGTGATCATATTCTAACTAATTTTTGAAACTGTTTGCATGATAGTATCTGTGAATTGGCTGGTAGATAAGAGCTGGCAATGCGTGTAATTGATTAGTCAGTAGATCACACAGAGAGTTGGAGACAATTGTGTTTATACTGATAAACAGTTTTCGTTTTTAACTTTTTTTTTTTAACTGCACACAGGAAATTTCTCCACTTCTTTCAATGGAAGCCATGGCATTTGTTACAGAAGATAGAAAAGCTGCTCAAGAGTCCACTTTCCCAAATACATACACATTTGACTTATTTGGAGGAGTTGATGTAAGTGTGTTTTTTCAACAATATCAAAAGATTTCTTCATGATAGTCATACCACTGAGAAGTCTGTAAGTGAGGTCCTTGAGACCTTTGAAGCATCTAAATGCAAGCTACAGAATGACTTCGCCAATTTGATGTTAAGTATTAGAATTGTGCCTATTCCTGTTAATCAAAATGTGAAAAGGGTGTATTTTCCGAGGCATTATATCATCAAAAGTGAGGTGCTTTTTCTTGTATGATATAGAAGATCTGACTGTTTGTTTGGGCAGTCAGTTTTTAACTGGTGAGACCTCTAGGTTCTCAATGAAAACAGTTTCAAATGATTTCTAGTTGTGAGATACAGTTGGTACTAGAGCACTGAGAATTTCACTTGCCACTGAAGGGTATGTGGCGGGTTTTTAAGCACACTAGGGCGCTCTCTTAGCCAGGTTGTCTATGTTTATTGCTGGCATGCAATGCAGACTACTTCATCTGTGGAAACGTTTTTAAACAGAACTGCAAGGTTTCTGTAGACATTCTGGCAATTTATCTTTTGGGGTTTTTTGGTTTTTGTTTTTTTTTTTTTTTAATTCTACATTACACAAATACCTACGTTTGCTCGATTTTATGGTGACAGACTCTGGAATCTTAGCTTTCAGTAGTAATGTATGATTTGTATTTTTCAGTGAACTAATTGACACTTTCTTCCTTTTTTTTTTTTTGTGGTCTAACTAAACAGTGTCTTTGCTACTTCTCTCTTGTTACACTTAGCATGCCTTTACTTAAGTAAAAATTGTATTTAGATTATGTTGTTTTGAAATTAACACTGGTTTAGTTGCTGGTATCCTGTCAACTGAGGACAAAAGTCTTCAACTACCCAAACAATGTAGAAAGTTGTATGAAAATGTTCTAAATTTCCCTTGTTTTTAAAGGGAAATAGTGATACTTCCCATAGAAGTGCTTTTAACATAAGAATGCACAGATTAAGTGGGGGGAGGAGGGAATATTTGGTTGGGTTTTGTTGGTTGGGGTTGTTTGTTTATTGTTGTTTTTTCTTGGGCTGGAGATGGTAAATATCAAATACACTGTAATTATCTGGTACTATGGCCAGAGATTTGGCTGATACAAGTGAGTTTAATGCAGTGGTAGAAGCCAGTGCTATGTGTTTTTGAAAATCCTACTCCAGGACTTGAAAGGGAAGTGGTCTAATCTGCTGGTTCTGTGTATGCCATGTGATGATTCTGTGTTGCAGTATTTTGAACTGTGAAGCATGAGTAGCTTTGAAGGACACTAAATTTGCAGTATACTCTGTATATGCTATAATGTGTGATAGTATATTCCTTAAAATATTTTTGGATTCTGACAGCCTTTACATCAAGGAAGAACAAATGCACATTTGTGTCTCCTCCCTTTATATGAATACATGTAAAATATTACCCAAGAGTACAAACACATGAACTGATACACAAGCCTCGTGGACTTTGGATCTGAATGCAACCCCAGTCCAAGAAATAAGATCTCATAACTCCCTTTCTGCTCCTTCTGCCTCTGGTGAGGCACCCTGTTACCTATTCTCTTTCTGCCATTGGACTCTTGCGCTTCTTGCTGCATACTGTTGCAGTTTCAGTAGGATGGCTGAAGAAAGCCCTCTCCAAGGAGTGTCTCACACCACTGCAGTCCAGTCCCTGGAGTGTATGTGAGGAGCATACCAGTTCTGCAAGAATAAGGTGATAAATACATGGTGGGTTATAGTATTGACCAGGAAAAATAAATACTAGCTGAAAAGATCCACTCTGTGGCAAGGCAGGAGTGATCATGACTGTGGCCACCCCTAAAGGATAGACTTGTTTCAGTAGGTGTTCTTTCCCAGGAGAAGAGCAGGTGGCCTGCATCCCAAGTGCATAGGGATATCTTTGGATGCTTATCTCGGGTACCAAGCCTTGAGTTGTGCATTCTCCTCCTAAAACGTAAGCCATTAATATGAGCGCTACATTACTGCTGCAGTCATTTTTCTCTACCCTATTGATGCTACAGCTACTATTACATATATTGCTGGAAAATGTATATTCCTCTTTAAAGTTGCCTATTTATTTATTTGTCAGTGCTTAAAATGTGGGCAGTGCCTCCAGTGCTGTCAGATGTTTTCCTCTGTGTCTGGGTAGGCAGTTCATTAAAAGAAGGTTAAAGTTAAGCTGGAACAAATAGGGCGAGTATATTATTGGTTGGGATGACTTCACTGGGTGATGCCTACATTGCTCTTAACAATTTTAAACTGAATTTTAAAAGTAGGGGCTTTTTGCAATGCTTCTTGCAGAATTCATCAATTCCTTCTAGTGGCTAACTCTCATTTTTAAATAAACTGCTATTTTTTAAAATGTTTTAAAGTAAACCAGTGGTATAGGCTAGAACTGCTAAACATCAGTTCTACATCTATCAGAACCATAGTCCTAGTCTTGGAAAGCTGACTCTTACATTCCTTAAATAGAAATGAGACAACACTTCACATATCTGTGAATCTATATGTAGGTGCATGTACACAAGCAGTGGCTTGCTCTTTGTTGTTGAGATTAAAATCTGGAGCAACTAAGTTCTGTTATGTCAGGACCCAAAATGTGTTTTGAAGCCCAGCAAGATTTAGTGAGAGCCTTTGCAAAATTTGTGTCTCTTTGCAGATTATTGCTAAAGATTCATTATTTTGAGAGATGTGTGATAGCCATCCTTGATGTTAGCTGGATGCATGTGAAATTAACATTCTTTGCAGACTTAAATCTTTAAAACTTGCCAGTGGGAGATTGTTTTATGTAACTGTTATTATTTCTTCAGGGTAAATACAAATAATTTTTGTCAATGTAATTTTGACACCAGTGGGGTTTTGATTGTAGAGCTTCCATTTTTCACCTCTGTGACTTCAGCAGAGACAGGACTAAGTTTGGATTTGTCACTGACAAATTAATTGGCTATTTGTATCTCAATGACTATTCCCTTAATTCTTTATCTTGTTATTACAGCTTTTAGTAGAAATTCTTATGAGACCTACTCTTATTACACAGAAAAAGAAACAGAAAAGTAAGTAAATAGGTATTTTATCTTGTTTTCCATTTTTGCCTTGTGTCCTTACTCAGACATAAATTATTCTATTTTTCTGTTATTCTCTTTCCATACCAGCAATTTCCTGTTCCTAAATGAATCATTGGTTTCTTTGTTCTCTGTAGTACTTATTCGTGATGGGGTTTAGGATAGTCACCTGCTGAAAAGCACAGCTTGGGAGTATTCATGCACTCAGCAGCACATACTTCTCTCCATGCAGTAAATCTGCAATCACTGGAAACTTTTATTGTTACCGTGGCTATAGCTACATTTAACAATTATTAATAATAAGTCACAAAACATTGTTTATGTAATAGGAGTTACAGAGATTGTGAGATAATGAAAAGTATGCTGTTTTCCTGACCTAGTCATAGTGACTACTAATTTCCAAATTGGTATAAGGAGAACTTGTCAGTGGGGTGCAGTAGCTTCAGCACAACTTTCCTGCTGGAGCAGCTTTGGTTTAGTGTTTTCATTTCTCCTGTCTGTGATTCTGCTGGTTCCCTGAACCAGCAGAAGGAGATGTCATGGTACACTCCATGCCAGTCAGCCAGGGAACTTCAAAGGTGAAGTAACTTGAACTTGAGCTAGAGGCAGCTGTTGTATGTCTATACAGAAAACATACTTTAAATATGAAAATGCTGGAGTAATTCAGATTGAAAGCTTTTCTATGAATTCCTGATGCTGCGTGGAGAAAACTGCATGAACTGTCCTTTTTTTTTTTCCTGTGGAACTAATAACATGTCTCAGCAGTTTCTCATATTGACAAATTTTGAGTTGATCTGTGATATTTTTCCTAAAATACTGTTTACAACTCTATAGTTTTCTTTTGTGTGTGACTAAGAAGTGCACTAGACCACAAATATATCTCTGTCTGTGGTCCTAGGCAGTGCTGATAGTAGTTTTGGAAGAAAGCATGTGAACAGGTCAGGTATAGAGTGTTTCTTTGTCTGGTGTCTATCCTCCAAAGCATTTGCACGTATGATCTGAGCTAGTTAGCCTGAAATTCTCACCTGCTTTATAGCTATTCACGTCACTACTGTTGGACATTAGTGTTCCTTGGCCATGTATAGCTAGTGAATGTCTGTTTTCTCCTTTGCAGTAAGCGATGACCTCATCAAGGACTGTTTAAGCATACTGTATAACACGTGTATATGTGTAAGTACAGTTGCTGCGGGAAAGTGTTCTGCTGGTCATGTTTTACATGTGCCACTTGATAATACAACATACAGACTCTTTTAAGCATAATTTAAACTTACTTTTCAAACTTACTTTTCATTAAAATTCCTTCAGTTAAATATAGGACCGCCCTATATTTTGATGTGTTACTCAAATAATTTCTGTTTTCTTAGCCACATTGTCAAGTTTAAGTCCTCCTGTTTGGATCTGTCTGTATCTGTGTTTCCATAGGAAAGCTGTGGCAGCCTTTGTTGTATTCAAACTTAAAATTTGAAACTGGAAATGAATGCCTGCTAAGCCAAGCTACAGCTAGTCTTGTTCAGTAATGGTGCTGGCAAAGTGTTTTAAGTTTGATCCTGTAACTCCTTCATGTGCTGAATATTGGTTCAGTTCAGTTGATGGCAGATCAGTGCCAAGGAAGATGCTGGGTTAAAGGCCTATTGAAACACCTTGCCATTAAAATTCTGAACCTAAAAGCGCATGCCTCAGATTATGCATGCAGCAAACACCCTCAGGATTGCTTACTTAATCACACATTGTATTATGTAATAACCTAGGAAACATTGTTTAACAAAAATTTAGAAAAAGGCAGTTACTGTCTAAAGATATCAACCTAATCTCCAGAGTTTAACAGATGTTCTCACTAGTAAGTATCTGTGTACATATGGGAGGGGGAAGAGAGGGAACACTTTTCTCCTTGCCTTACATGATTTTATTTTTTTTTTTAAATACAGGTAATGCAACTTTTGCAAACTGTGAATAGCTTCATGTGCTAAGAAACCACTTTGCAGTTTATAGACTAGCTGCTGTTTTAATTCACTTCAGTATTACTGCTCTCTCTTGAATGAGAAGTGTTTAGGATCACAGAAATGTGTGCAATATTAACTGTTCTTAGGCTTATGTTTAAATATCCAGGAGTGTCTAAGCTAGTCTAGTTCTGCAAGCGCTGGTAATATGTCAGTCATATATAATACACAGCTTTGCAAGCAGTAAGGATGTAGTTTTAAGTTTCGTTTAATTCCAGAAAAGACTGGCCGTGCTCTCAGCAGAGATCAGAGCATGAAAGCTGGCCTTAATGAACTTGGTGATGAACTTGAGTTCATGCTTTAGCATGACTTTTGGGTTCATCACCAAGTTCATTAAGGCCAGTACTTGATTCTCATTGCTCAGACTCTGCCTAGCTGAGCAGCAATGCTGACTGTTGAGGAGGAATCTGGGGACTGCATTTACATACGATAAAATGGAGCTGGTTACAATTTGTATGGGAAACCAGAAACAAGCCTCTCTGACGTATTTCCAGGCATGCAGTGTTTACTTTTGATTCAGGCAAGTAAACAACTGCCTTGAGATGAAACCTCTCATCCTGGAGCCTGTAGTTTTTGCAAGCATCACGTTAACTTCAAACAAGGACTGAAGTTAGTTTTGGTCACCATAAACAATGTTTCCTGGTTTCAGGAATAGCTGATTTGATAACACATCATCTGTAAAACTGTCCTGCATGTGCCTGTAAGGTGCGACTTCTCGAGGTGGACTCTGACTTTGGGTCTGCGTGTGCATTTGCTGCTTTCTAGACGGAAGGAGTCACAAGGCGACTGGCAGAAAGAAATGACTTTGTGTTGTTCCTGTTTACACTGATGACAAACAAAAAGACATTCCTACAAACTGCAACACTCATTGAAGATATCTTGGGAGTTAAAAAGGTTAGTTACTGGTTTCTTAAATTGTATTTGTATGGCTTTTCAGGCCAGTAGAGGAAAGAACTCTTTCTTTGGAGAGTTGCTGAAGGTAATTGTCTAAGCTAGCATTCTCGCTTCTTGTAGCTTATTTGAAACATGACTGTTTACAGTGATCATTAACTTCAGCCATGTTTCATATAGAAGCCAAATTATGCCTGTGGTCTCATACTTGTAATGCTTTTGTATAGCTTGCAGAGGATGATGGAGGGCGAGTACCAAGCTGTCATTAAAGTACAACCAGTATTTCAAATAAACAAAATGAACCTCATATAAATTCACTTCTCATCCTTGCCTTCAAATATTTTAGTAGTCTTCCTGACATCAGGAAGGCTTCCTGTGCTTCTCTCTTACCTTGAGGTTCATCACCTCTCTGAGAAGTTGTAGGCTGGGGGAACAGGGCACTTAGGTCTTCTGCACAAACTAGGTTTTTGAACTTGCTTGCCAGCATCATTACAGCTTAGTGCCCTGATGTGATGCAAATAAAATATTAGAGGTGTAAACCTGGGAAAATGCTGAATGAAATGTGTCTCTGTACATTTTGTGGAGAGGGTCAGGATTCTGTAACTTGTCACTGTTTTTTTAGAGTAAAGTCAAGGATGATGTACTTCCTGAGATACGAAACAAGCTTAGTTTATCTGAACATAAATGCTTTTTGCTGAGAACTGTTTTCAACACCTTTATATTAAAAAGATCTTTTGATGAAAAAGACTGAGAAAAATAATCTAGAAGTCGCCTGTCCTGGTTTCAGCTGGGATAGAGTTAATTTTCTTCCTAGTAGCTGGTATAGTGTTATGTCTTGGATTCAGTATGAGAAGAACACCAATAACACACTAACGTTTTCAATTGTTGATCAGTAGTGTTTAGACTAAGTCAAGGATTTTTCAGCTTCTCCCACCCAGCCAGCAAGAAGGCTGGAGAGGCACAAGGATTTGGGAGGGGACACAGCCAGGGCAGTGGACCCAAACCAGCCAGAGGGGTATTCCACACCGTGTAATGTCATGCCCAGTATCTAAACTGGGGGGAGCTGGCCTGGGGGGGGGGGGGGAATCACTGCTTGGGGACTAACTGGGCATCAGTCAGCAAGTGGTGAGCAATTGCATTGTGCATCACTTGTATATTCCAATCCTTTCATTATTGTTCTTGTTTTATTGTTGTTATTATTATCATTATTATTTTCTTCCTTTTCTGTTCTATTAAACTTTTTATCTCAGCCCACAAGTTTGGGGTTGGGTTTTTTTTCCCCTGATTCTCTCCCACTTCCCACTGGGTGGGGGGGAGGTGAGTGAGCGGCTGCATGGTGCTTAGTTGCTGGCTGGGGTTAAACCACGACATGCTTCTCATCTGTGAGTTTCAAAGGAAATACAGAAGTGGAAAACAATATTGAAACTTTCTAATATCTAAATGTAATTTGTGTGTTAAATTTGGTTCTGGGTTTGGGTTTGTTGTGTTGGTTTTTTTTAATTAAAAAAAGCCCCCAAATTTTATGTAAATACTTAGTCTTTAAAATGTGGGTATCTATACTTTTGGAATTGATAAACATAAGTGACACCAGTTGTAAATCACAGCTGTTCTCAGACTCTTCACTTGTCACTGCCTGCTTGCTTCTCTTTACTAACATTGAAAAAACACAGATCTCACCAGGGAAGAGCTGTAGCTGAAGCCGCCTGGCTGTGTCTGTGTTCACTTATTGAACATCACGTGCGACTTACTTAGTTGATGTTGCCTCCTCCAGGAAATGATACAACTGGATGATATTCCCAATCTTGCGAGCCTTGTGTCCAGTTTTGATCAGCAGCAGCTTGCAAACTTCTGCAGGATCCTTGCTGTCACAATTTCTGAACTTGACACAGGAAGTGATGACAAGCACACGCTTCTTGCCAAAAATGCCCAGCAGAAAAAAAACTTGGGTCCTTCTCGAGCTGAAATTAATCAAGGTAACTGTTACATTGTGAGCAAATGCAGAAGAATCTCAACAGTGTGTAAAGTTTCCCTCCTCTCAATGTCACATCTGTAGCCTATGTTTCTAGAGGATACTGTAAGCATTCTGTCTTACAAAGCATTTTTCTTTATTCACTTTCCTCAGGCATTTTACTGGAAACAATCTTTTCTCTTAATAAAACTTACTTTGTAGCTTTCAGTTTCATATAGTGTTGGTAATTAGGTGAGTTAATTTCTGTCATTTCAGCCCTCTTTGATGAACTGAGTAGCTTAAAATAATTGGGTTTTTTTTCTATCCCTCAGTCATTTCCACGGCTTTCCATTTAGTAACTCTCAGTAATTCTGTGTCTTCCTTAAAAAACACGAATTCTTGAACTAAAACGGCATGCAGTGTGGTTGCTGGCGGAGCAGATCCTTCTCTGATTTTATCTGACATTGTCCTGAGCAGGATGTCTTTCTTGATGATAAAGTGTGTTTAATATTAATCATGTTGCCCACTGTTACCACACCAGCCTTGGAAATCTGTGGGTCTAATCTCAACTTAAACTTTGGGCACAGTGCAGATTTCCTTATTTTGCTGAGTACTTCTTAGATGCAGAAGTCTTGCTGAAAAGGATGAGTATGAATTTAAGAGATTTAAATTAAAGTACCCTCAAATGTAGAATCTGCTCTTACTATGCTGAAAAGCTTTTGGGCCTCTGAAGCAGGTGTTTGCATAGGCCCATGCCAAACAATTTTGGGAAGTGCAGAAAGGGATTTTGGAGCTGGTTCTCTCATCTTCTACCATTTTGTGTTAGCCATGAACAGCAAAGCTCCATTTGTAACTGCTGCCGCCTCTACAGCATCCAGTGAGAGATGGATAGCATAATACAGCAGGCAGAAGCTGAGAAACTTTAAAGGGGGATGTATTGTCTTCTGCCCTGTGATTGCCAGAGCTTACTTGTAAAGAGCAATGCACAAGTATGTGTAGGTGTGGGTACAAAGTTTAATTCAGGTGAACTGAATAAGCTTGGATCCTACAGAGCTGAACTTAGCCAAGCAAATGTTTAACTAATCATTTTTTGTTTGTACAATTAGAGCATGTGTCTAGGGCTGTAAAGCATATTCCATTTTAAAAATTTTATCAGGGAGCTTGTTCTTTCAGAGATGGTACCTGTGGGCAGAATCTTGCAACTCTTTCACATAGTGTTCATGGCCAAATTCTTTGTCCTTTTCTACTTGCACCTGCAAGTGTGAAGTGAAGACTTAGCCATGTATCTATAATAAACAGGTCCTGTAAGTAAGTTATTCTGTGAAAACTTTAGGACAAAATGCAGCTCCTAGCACCTCCCCAAGTATTTTGCAGACCAGTGACTTCTGTCCTTGAACTGCTGTTTCTAAGGGTGCAGTTCCACAACAATTAAAACCCTCTGAGTTGGGGCTGCTGTCATGTGTTCCCCATCTGTTTTTCTCCATGATGAACTAATTCGGGAAACTAGTACTTAAAAAGCTGAGCTTTCTGCCCAGCTACTGAAGTGAGCTAGTTCAGTTTGCTATGACACACCACAGGAGGTAAACTGAAGGAGGTAGCATTGCACAGAGGAAAGGGGAGGTGGAGCTGCCCCTTCTAAGGACTGCTGCTTTATTTCTGCCAGCTTAATTTTCAGCCAGATCAGTTCCTTGATGTTGACTCACTGTGGACTGGAAAACAGCAGTGCCAGCAAAAGGGAATTGGCCAGAAACAAGCAGTTAAAGCAGGGTAGAACTAATTTTTTTCCAGTGTAAGTCCAACACAAACCAGTTTAACACTGATTGAATTATGCCTAGGATATGTACACTCTCTTCCAGTCCTTAACAGGAGAGTGCACCGACTTCTTCCATCTTTGGATGTTTTTAACCAGATGGAATTTATTTCTATGTAGTCTTCTATATTACTAATGTAGATGTCTTGGTACCTTGTGGTATAGAGGATTTGATGATTGTTGTGTTGGTGATCTTAAATCGTAATAAAATTATTTTTCTTTTTCAGCTACACTTTTGAATATTCCAGGCTTCATTGAGCGATTGTGCAAACTGGCAACAAGGAAGGTGTCTGAAACAACAGGTACTTCCAGCTTCCTTCAGGAGTTAGAAGAATGGTACACCTGGCTGGACAATGCACTAGTACTTGATGCACTGATGAGAGTAGCAAATGAAGAGGCGGAGCAGAGCAGTACAGGTATCTGGCTTGCATTCCTCTAGTCATTATTGGTTGATGTATATCTTAACGTTCGTCAGTGTTTGCCATGTATTGCTTTTCATTTCAACTGGTATTGATTCCCTTTTTCTTACATGAAAAACTGACGTATCAGGATTTAGGTCTGACTCCTGTTTTGTTCTCATGTAGCACTGATTTTTTTTTTCATGAATTAAAGTTAGCAAAAGGAAATGTCCTATGGCAAACTGTGCTCTTTGCACACCTAGATAGCACTGTAATACTGTACATCCTCAACACTAATCTCCCCTGGAGTGACAAAAATAACGCACATCTGAGGTAAGTGACTTTACCAGCATTTTGCTCTAAAACTTAGGCTGATGGCTTTAGGTCCAAATACTTCATACCAAACAAGTGGTCACTTCTTTAAAAAGGAAAGGTAGTTCCAGAAAAATTAAATAAGGTAATTGGAGGAAAAAAAAAAAATTGTTCCAGGAGAGCATATGGAAGTGTTAATACAACCTTAGGAAAATGCTTTGAAGCAAGCATGTGGTTTGTTTCTTCACCCTTCAATATTACAAAAATGCAGTGTATGTCTTGTAGAACTCAAAGTACTTGGTAACGTAATGAGAATTTTTCCAAAATTTTGATACCTAAATCTTTGCTTCTGTGCTTCTTTGGAAAACTTTCTTCCTTATCCAGCTTCATTAGTTTTGTAGCAATGAATTATTAAAACTTCTGAAATTACACAAAAAAATGAAATATGTGAATGCTTCAACAGCATCTCAGGCATACCTTTATACACACCAACTTAGTGGAAACTGGAGAACGCTTGGTATTTTGGAACGGAATTCACAAGGCAATTTTGCTGAGGTGAAACATGCCCAGTCAGAGCTCTTGACCCACAACGTCAGTTAGCAAGCAAACCTAGGTGTACTTTCCCAGAATACTGCCTCAGTCTCCAGTGCCTTGTGGCTTAGGGACTTCTGAGTCAGAGGTGTTGTCTATGCTTTTGAGCTTTTGATGGTTTCCTTCCTTTGTGTGTTTGCCTAGTTACTGTTTCTTCACATGTGTTCAAAAAGCATTCACACTGTCCTGTGGCAGGGTGGTTCATCACTTAGTTATGTATTGTGTAAAGAGCTAACTCCTTTCTGAACTGCAACCTACACGTTCACTGTGTCCTTACTTTCCCTGTTTCACTCATGATTTCTGCCATGTTTTCCACTTGCAATCATGGCGTGTTATATCCTGTTTCTGCCCTTACCAGTATAATTCTAGATAGGGCTATGAAAATGATTTAACTGTGGCCTAAGTATACTGGTACTGAGGTATGAAATGAAAGTAGACTAATAATAAATGCTTCTGATAATCTCACCCCTGCTTTTATTACCTTTTCTGCTATGTGCTTTTTGGTGCAGTAATCTATTAATTCATGTAGGTGATCCTACTTATTTTAGGTAGATGATGCCATTTAGCTTATTATGGAAAAATTAAATAATTTTTAAAAATCTAATTTTATCTCCTCTAAAGTTCCAGGCTGTATTTTTTCTCTTCTGTAGCATTTATTTTAAAATGGTTATTTGTTGTATGTCACTACTTTAGTTGAGAATAAGATTCAAGCAGGCATGCTGGTCTTATCTTCAGTGTTTCAGTGTAAAAGTAATAACTGTAACAAATCCTTTCCTGTTGAAGCTGCCTCAGGCTCACATCTTTGCCATCTTGTTCAGAGTCTTCAGATGAAAGTGGGTTGGCCAACACCTCGACAAGAACACAGCTTCCACAGTCCATGAAGATCATGCACGAGATTATGTATAAGCTGGAGGTGTTGTATGTTCTCTGTGTGCTGCTCATGGGGAGACAAAGGAATCAGGTGAGCACTTGTAAACAGTCACACATGTGGAAGTTGATGTCTCTTTAAACCTAAGTGCTCATTAATTAGGTCATGGACACAGAAACATGAAGGGCAAAGCTCAAGGCGTAAAGCTGGGCAAATCCCATCATTGCAGCGATCCACAAACAAACAGGCAGTGTTTCATTGCTGAGAACCAGAATGAGCCATTGGGCAGGCCTTGTCACAAGTTGTGCTGACCAGTGGGGTGGAGGGGTGGTCAGTCTCTGCAGAGCTGCTGCGCTGGTGCAAGATGGATGCAGAGCCCTTTCAGGTCTTCCCCTTCTTTGACTGCTTTCACTTTTGGAAATCCTCTGGGGTGATTTGTGAATGGGTGATTTTTGCAGTAGGTTCCCACGCATCGGCTTGAGTGTGAGCATGTTGTTAAACCTTCAGCTGGGAGGATACACTTCAGTGCTGTCTGCACTGGGTGCTGCCTAGAAATCCCACTTATCTGTTCCTTTGGTATTTCTTGCTTTCGAAATGAAAAATTTGTTCCCTGCCTCACACAGGCTTACGGAGAACCAGTCACTGCAGCTTGGCTGTAGTTTGATTTTAAATGGGTCAAAAGTATATTGTGAAGGGAAAAGAAAAGCAATCCATTGGTGCAGTTTTGACAGGTTTCCAACATTAGCAGTCTGCTCAGCTCAGCAGAGCAGCTTGGAATAGCAGGGGCATTTGGATGCCCTAGAGACTGGGAGGATCAAATTGTTTTGAGTTGTTGAAGGGCTGTTGTATTAGGCAAGAGTAGATGTGTTGGGGGGCTGTTGCTTGAGCACATTTATCTTGAGTATTTTGTTCTTTGCTAGTAACCTCCCACTGTACAGGAGTCACAAACACTCACCACAGGCAGTGTCTTAAAACTCTTAATCTGAATTTAAAATAGAAATGTGTTTGTAGTACAGTCTTGAACATAACTAACCTGTTCACTCTGAACCTACAAATGGACACTCAGCATTAAAAAGTAATAGATTCTGTATAATAGTAACCAGAGGAAACTAGCAATTCTTGCAGAAACCACAATCGCTACCATAAGAAACTCCTAATCCTGTTGTCATTCCTTTTAGAAGTACTGTTTATATTGGGCATAAAACAAAATTTAAAAAAAGTCCAAGACATAACTGGAACTACCAGAACATGGATCTGTTAGGAGGACTTTTTTTTTCCATTGTATCAAGCCAGATAATTCATCCCTGCCTGATTTCACCACAAGAATGCAGTTTTATAGATACTGCAGAAACTTACTTGCAGCTTGCCCTCATCCTACTGCCGCCTGTTCAGGGAGCTGGAGATGCTGGCTTCCTTAACTCCCTGGGTCAGTTCTTGTGTTTTACTGTCAAATGTGACGAGGTAGAAAGTATGCTGCTGAAATAGCTAGCTTTCAAGCTGACTTTTTTTTTTTTTTTTTTTTTTTAAATTTCCTGGGAAAACAACTTTGTTCTTCCTCTGCTACTTCTGCCCCCATGCAAACGGGGAAACTGTGTAAGGATACAGCTGGCATGCAGTTCACTTCTCCAGGGCTGATTCAGGACTGGAATTGAATTCTTGAAAGATTTGAGTTACTTCATTCCCAAACACTTCTTGTCCAGAGCCAGGTCTTTTTGTAAAGTCCTCTGCCTTTGAAACACATGATATATCCTTCATTCCTTAATCTATGTGAAGTTTTCAAAGACTTGTGTGGCCAGTGCAAATCCATTCTCCTTTCTGAGAGACAGTCAGACTAAGAACTAGAGCTGAATTGTTCTGTGTGGAAAGCTCCAGTAAGCAGGGAATGGCAGTGTCTGCCATAGCACTCTCATTGATAAGCATTTCAGCTGCTTGATGGTATCTCTTTTTCTATGAGGGAATAAAAGCACAGGATCTGTGATACCAGTCTTCCAGTCTGAGCAGCCAAAGGTCTTACTGGTTTTATATTGGAATAATTTTGCATAGAATTTCTAAAAGGCATTACAAACCTGCTTCAGTCCACTGTGATAATCAACATAATGGTCTGCATTTGCTTGAAGGATGGTGCGGCTTCCCAACAAACTCAACCCATTGCTGAATGTTTACTCTCAATTCTTGGTTTAAACTTGACTGCTGGCTAACCTGCATAAATTGACAGCTGTGCTAGCAGCAACTTGGCTCCTACCTGCTGCTACGTTGTGGATGATCACACCCTTGGGGATAAGTGGTGTTTCATTGCAGATTTGTCCTTTGCTTCCTTCTCATTATGGTCACACCCTAAATTACTCTCCTTCTATATTTTTCTAGGCTGTCTTGCATGTCTGTATTGTGGTAAAAGGCAAGCAGCGGATTTACTTGCTCCTGCTATAGGGAGCCAAACTGCACTCAGCAGAAGCTCATAATAGTTTTAGTAGTAAGAAAGCAATGGAGCAATTCATGAGCAGCAACAGGAAAAAGTCAGAGGAGTTTGAAGGATGCATATAGAGCAGGGGTTGTCTTGGCATCCCCAGGCTGAGTAGTTGTAATGAGTTTGGGGTCTGGGAGACTGTGATCCAAAGGCAATGACTGTGACTGAGGAGCTTTGTCATGCAGCTGTCTGTCAGGTGAGAACTTAGGGTTATGCAAACTAAAAGTAAACTGAACACATTTTAAATTAGGGATGAGTCATCTGGAATAAGCAGTTTATGCTCTTTATGGAAAGGAGCAGATTCATGAGTTAAAATGATGAGTATAGAGAGCTCCTCCTTTATTGAGGGGCCAAGGCTCTTGCAGGCAGCTCGCACGCTTGGTTTCATCCTGTTGTGCTTGTGCCATGCTGGCCACTGAGGGATGGGGGGACTACAGGGAGTGCTTTGTTCAGAGAGATTCCTCAGAACTGTTTTTGTTGGAGGCTTGTGACTAGATCAAAGTGTCTGAGAGTGTTTTAAAGTAAGGGAGCACCAAAAGACTCCAAGCTTTGCAATCTGTTAGGGTAGTATGGGTGAAGTGGGAAGAAGCTGCATGCTTCCTCAGGTGTGATATTTGGAGATGCCCAGCAGCGGGAATGTTGGTGGCTACAGCCAAGAAGAATGCAAAAAGCCATGAGCTATGCTGCAAACAAGAATAAGAACGAAAACCTGTAAAATAGCATCAGCTTCAAATATTTTTGATTCATTCAGGTATTTGAGGAAACTGAACAAAGTGGAGTGATCTGCTTGAAATACTGGTAGTTATAATTCTGCATCTCAGGGATGACCTCGGTTATTGTTTAGGTGACTTGATTTTAAGGAACATGTCCATTACTGCTTTGGGAACTTAATTTTTACAGCATGTTGGCCTTCCCAATTGTGCGTGGTTTTCATTTGCACCACATCTCAAGGGATACTGCTTGTCATAGGCCTACAGCTGATGAGTCGCACTTTGTATTTCTCCTATTCCTCATCTTTCAAATTGCTTACATCAAAAGTATCAAAGCTTGTACTGAAGGTATTTAACAGCTGTTCACACCAAAATTATTAGCTGTTTTACATGAGTAACTACAGTCTGTTTCAAACATGTCATGAAGTACCACATCCTAGCTTGGCAGGCAGACTGATAAATAAACCTGAGTAATTTGGCATTTTCTTCCCTTCTGAGCATTCTCTAAAGACGTTCAACTTCCCCTTAACCTGAAGGAGCAGTGCTTGAACTGTGGTGTGGTTGTGGTACTGCTGGACGCTGCTTTGCTCAGAACTCCTGCCACTTGAACAAAAACAAGACAGTTTGTGCAGTCTTGAGAGGACTACCTTAGCTTCAGCTGTGTGAACTAGAATAGCAAAGGATGCTCAATAGATGACTGGCAGCAGAATATTCACAGCTTAGTTTTGTGATATGTAGAAGTTAGGTATAGGTGTATTTTTGATGTGCTGGAAGTGATCTCCTCATTTCCAAAGCTGCTTCCAGAGGCACATGGTTAACTGATGTACTGGCTAACAGCTTTCTCCCAAAATGTCTGGTTTCTATCCATGTCCACCAAATGGAAACAACTGTAATGATACACTGTGATTAGTGTGCATGTTAACACAAACACGTGCTGTTTGATAAAAGAATTCACTCTTTCTGTTGTCAGAAGATGATGTAATTGTGCCCATCTGTTTACCAGACTATGGTATGTACTTCTCTTGTTTTCCAGGTTCATAAAATGATAGCAGAGTTCAAACTGATTCCTGGCCTCAATAACTTGTTTGACAAACTGATCTGGAGAAAGCATTCGGCATCAGCCCTTGTTCTGCATGGACACAACCAAAATTGTGATTGTAGCCCAGTGAGTAACTTTTTAAATTCTGTATTGGATTTTTATCCTATCATATAGTTCTGAGGAGTTGTATTGAGTAACTAGGTGCTTCTGTAATAAATTAATTGAGACATGGTAACATTCAGGTTTTTGTGAATTATTGTTTTCACTTAAAGATTTATCTTTGGCTCATGCTAGCAATTTAGCAGAGGGCAATTTAGCCTCTTTCCCTCTCTTCCAGTTTGGGAACTGGGAAAGGGGTAAATTCTGTGGTCCCTGGAGGCCAAAGGTAGAAGATGACCAAAGCTTAAGGAAATGATAGCTAGTAGGTCTAGCAAGGAGGCACAGATCATAAAATGGATCACAGACAGATTTCTTGGGGGGCTGGGGAGGGGTGGTTTCTTTTTTTTTTTTTTTTTTTTTTTCCCCCTCCAAACCTAGATATTCTAAATCGATCAGTACAGTGATGAGCTTTTTTGCCTTTGCAGTGAGAAGAAATTGTTCACTGTTACGCACATAGGGTTGGAGGCAGTCTTCACTTCTGTTCTATTTTGGGAAGCCTGCAAAGTGCAGCCTTCTCCATTTATGCAAGTCACTTGCTCTGCTGTCCAAATGGGTTTGATTTGGATAGGTTTTCAATTCAGCTGTTTCATGTCAGCTTGGTACTTAATGATATCCAAAAATACTAAAGCAAAATTTTTTGACCTTTCTTGTCTCTTTTTAGGACATTACTTTAAAGATACAGTTCTTGAGGCTTCTTCAGAGCTTTAGTGATCACCATGAGTGAGTATGAAAAGCTGTGGTAGGTTGTGGCTCGGTGGTATTGTTTGCTGGGTTGCAGTTACAGCGGGTGTCCTAGGCATGGTGCAGGCTCCCTGTGAATGGAACATTGTACTGTCCTTAAACTCGACTCAGATGTTCACGTGCCTTTCAGCTCCTGCTATGAAAAGGCTAAGGATGTGCTCTCCAATGGGCATGTCTTAGTATGTCTGTTGATGATTAAAAATAGGCCATTTTGCTTCCTGTTGAAACAAACTGAAACATTTATATGATGAGTTAACACTTTCTGGCTGAAGAAATAAGGAGGCAGCTTTCATGATGCTGTTTATCTGTCTTCTCCCTGAGAGTTGGTAGTGAGCCAGTGTGCTTACAAGAGCACATGTGCCCTGTGGAGACATGTTCAGATTTAATTCAGAGTGGAACAAGCACGAAACAAAGGCTGTTGGAAGATCAGGGTGAAAGACAGTGTAACTCTGAAGAGGTTAATCAATAGTCTTTTGCCATTGTAAAAAGGCTGGGAAGACATGATTGCTGTCTAAATGCCAGCAATGGAGAAGACCTGATTAAACTGCATGGGAAAATGTTAGGGGAACAATTATCTGTCAGCTAGCCATCGGGAAGCTATGTTGGAGTTAGGAAGAAAGCTTCTGTTTGCCTTCAAAAGGCATACTTACAAAGCTTGAGTCTGCTGGAGTAGTTGAGGGGTGATGGAGTTTGCTTGGGTTTTGTTTTTTTTTTTTTTAATTCTCTACTGATGATACAGAGGTACTTGTTCATCTCTTCTGACTTGTAGAATAGTATCTTGCATTCTGTCAGTGTCCTGTTGCTCTAATTCAGTCCTGCAAGATGGTGTCCTATTCCTTACAAACATCTGCATTTGAGGCATATTGCACTTCTTGCCTACCTGGTCATATCTACAGCCAGGGTGATGTTTTTGTGTAGGTTTTATCTAGTACTGTTAGATATGCATATTAGAAGTATCAGCCTTTTTGATTGCGGAGTATTAGCTTTAAGAATGGGGAGCTACTGGACGTACTGTAAACATAAGGGGAAGACTGACCTATTGTAAATACTTCATGCGAGACATTGTTTGCGTAGGAATCACTCCAGGTTTTCCAATAAAATCTCTTTAGATGGTGTTCCTACTTAAGTGGCTACTACAAAGATCTCAGGCTTGTTTAAACACAAAACAGCTTTCAGCTGTAACGTTTGATCAAGTGGAACATGTGGAATCTGGTTAGGGTTTTAAACAAATAGCTACATGAACTTTCTGTGAAATCACAGATAAGCTGAGTTAGCTGGGGACAAGATGACAGCAAGTACTTGTATACTAACTTCAGTAAAACTGCGTACAAACCAAAATTGCCTAACTATTTATTGCATGGAGAGAGAGGCTCTATTTTCATTACAGAAATGTGTTGATCCAGATCAAAAGAAGCTTCATGTGACAGCCTCAGTGGGCACTAATCTGGAAGATAGTGTTTGAAGCAAGAAGGCATCCCCGTCACCTTTCTGGTCTAATAATTTATCTTCTGTGTAGTTGCTATGTTTTGATGAATAGGTTCTCTTTGCACACACTCACACTCATCACTGCATCCTATGCTTCCTTAGGTTTCCTGAAAATAAATCTTTGCTGTCTGCTTCTGAGCACTTTGAAGTAGGAGGGCTCTAAGGGAGCACGCTGACATTGGACAGGGACTCTGTCAAAGGGAGCCTCTGGACTACATTTCTACTTTGTCAGACTTTTTCTGCATTTAATTTACTTTACAGATAAATTATTTTTTCATTATGAAAAGATCAGTATTTGATAAAGAATTTCATGCAAATTCCTTGGGTTTATATCCATTCCTGTTCTGTTTTCTACATTTCATGAAGTTTTTAAATATTTCCAGAGTAAACAGTTTGCTCAGAGTAATAAAATGCCAGGATGTTTGAGTACTTTTTTTTGCAGATTCTGCTTTCTAACTGAGATTTATTACTGGTAAAGAGCGTGGTCACTATAAGACAGGGAAAAACTGTAGGAAGCTGTGAAAAAGTTTGCTATGTAAGTCTTCTGAAATTCAGCAAAATGTTGCTGAGATTGTAAAAAAACAAGTGTTTCTGGAAACAGATATTTGCAAAACAAGCAATAAGATCTTGAACAGGTCAGCAAGAGCCACCATCTCAAAGCTGGTCAGTGTTGAAACTTGTGTTTGGTAAATTTTGGAGGAGGCTTGCAAAACAGCAGCTAGCTGGCCTACCTTGGGAATGTGCTGTGGTGGAGAGCAGTAGAGTGTGAATGGCTGTGAAAAGCTGGAGAGGTGAAAGCTGATTGCCTAGTCCTGCAGCCCTCGTAGGCGTGTGGCTTTACTGTTCATGGAGTTGCATGTTTGTCTGCCTCTTGAATTCATCATATGTTTTTCCCCTACTTCCCAACTGCCTTGCTTTAGGAACAAGTATCTCCTTTTAAACAGCCAAGAACTTAATGAGCTGAGTGCAATCTCCCATAAAGCCAACATCCCTGAAGTTGATGCAGTTGTCAACACAGACAGGTGAGTAGGGATACAGGGTTTAGGTCAGCAGCTCCTAGCGTTTTACAAGCACTTATATTGGAGGTTTGATGTCACCCGTTTTGTCTGAAGTCCTTCTGTCCACCACACTTGCTTCGGTTTCAGTGACATGTTTAAGTGGGAAGTGTCTAGGTTTGTATGATACTTATGGTCATTAGCAAATCCACAGTGTCCTTGTGCTCAGAGTGAGGCGCTGTAAAAACAAAAGCAACCTAAAATGTGGGGTTTGGGTTCATGGCCCAGACTTCATTGTGATGTGCGAGGTCTGCCTGTTTGCCTGGCTTTTCTCACTGCAGGCATTGCAGACGGACCTGGAAAGTAAACTGGGATGCCTCTAATCCATTAATTGCTGCTACTAATAAATCCTAGTTTTGAGATTCAGGAGCAATCTCTTTACGCATAATGTCCATTTCCAGTCTGCGTAAACAGATCTAAGTGTGTCTGCTCAGAGTCTTTATTTGAAGAGCAGCTAATAACTAGAATAAGCTAAATTAGATTAACATGTTAAACCACTTAGAGAATCTCTAGTGTTATATTTGAGTATCTGTTAGATTGACTATTTTGATTTAATAAGCTTTTTAATACATGATTCTGATGTACAAACCTCACAAGATGAAACACTGTTTGCAGAATTTAGTTGTCGGAATGCTCCCACAGTATCAGCACGGACTTGGTCTACACAGAGCAGATTTATCTTGCTTCAAAATGGAATTCTCTAAGAGGATTTCTAGATTATAATTATTATCATAATACTGTGCCTAATTGGGAAGAAATGGTGTCTGTATTACTCAGATCCTTTCCTTCTAAGCACAGGTACCTTTCTGGCTTTGTTCAAAAAAGAGTAAGTATTTAGGGGGAAAAATTCACCCTGTTACAAGCGCAGTGAAAGGAAGCAGTGATCAGGGGTGTAACAGCTTTTTCTGACCTGCAAAGTTTCTCATCTCTCTTGAGTGTTAGTAAGCACAGGCTGTCATGGTGCAAGAAATCCACTTCCCACAAGGGCTTTCTCAGCTGGCTATTGACTGCCCCGCAAAGGTGCTGATACATTAGCTGTTAACCTGGGTGCATCTGCTGAATATGCATGCTGGGCTGTTTTCTGAGTAGAAGAGTGCCACCTGAAGCATCTTATTCTACCTCTGCAGGATGGTTTGTATAGCCAGACAGGCAGTATTGCTCAGTTTCTAAACTTGGTTTCTTTTTCACCCTTAGCATTTTGTTTCCATGTTGCTTTTCTTGATACATGAGATCAAGGCATTGCTTCTGCAGGAGCTGAGCTTACTGTAGGTAGATATTGCACTGAAGATGCTATTTAATACAAATAGTATTGCAGTTCTACAGCCTCTGTACTTTCACTAGTACCTACAGAAGAAGGCTACCTCATGTAGCAACTAGATTTCTGAACTGTGCTCTGCCTCCTAACCAGAACTTAGAGCTTCCTTTACATTTGTTGAGGGGAAAAAAAGGCATGTGTTTCATTCCTAAGCTCAAATGTGGTATATGTTTTTTTCCTAATCTATTAATTCCTACAAGCTGTGAATCGGTATTTCTGAAATCATTAAAATTTTGAGAGAAAATGAATAATTTTTCCTTAGGATTTATTTGGAAGTCACGTTGAAGGTATTGCAGATGTTTACCAAAGGCAAGTGAGGAGAACTCTTCCACTGGTAGAACTAGTAACAAAAGTTAATGAGTATTTGTACTGTACATTTAATACTGGGATTTTGATCATTAAAAGCTCTGGAGAAGAGACAGGATTCAGTGTTCTGCAAGGTACAGTGTTTGCCAGCCTTTCCACTCATGCTGTAATTTCTTCACATGCTCTAGGAGTCTCGTTTGTGATGGGAAAAGAGGTTTGTTGACCAGACTGCTTCAGGTCATGAAGAAGGAACCAGCTGAATCCTCCTTCAGGTGGGTTCACTTTGCACTGTAACGTGTTGTTTTGAGTTGACTGGGAAATTGATTTGTTTTCATACAGTTCATAGCAGTTGAAAATGCTGGAAAATCGTAAGCTGTGAAAAGTTCTGGCTTTGTTGCACTTGGCTACAATGGCAGCGCAGGTGAGGGAGAATGCCAAAGCTTCCATTGGACCTCGTACCCAGTACAGTCAGTGATTTTCTGTACAATCAGGAGGTCTGACTCCAGCTTCAGATTGGAGCAAAACAGATTAGGAAACTTGATTTAAATTACAGTAAATAAAGTACTCCCCTTGCTCCAAAATTTAAAAACTCATTTCTTCTATTTCTCAGGTTTTGGCAAGCAAGGGCAGTTGAAAGTTTTCTGCGAGGCACCACCTCCTATGCAGACCAGATGTTCCTGCTAAAGAGAGGACTCCTGGAGGTAACGAAGTATATGTCAAGCTTCCTCTGTAATGTAACTCCATAGCAAGCAAGAAGGATTCATCTGTAATGAATTCAAAAGAGGGTGAAAATGTAGTGTTAAATATTCACTGGGAATAGGGCAATTCTTGAAAAGTATTTGTGAATTCTGCTTGTGGCAACCAGGTGTGGGGTGGCCAGTTGTGTAGCCTGCATCACTGGGAAGTTAATTTAACAGAAGACTCATGTGAATTGTCATCTAAGAACTAAACCTGCAGATAAATGTTTTAAATAGTGATGAAATCAGAGTCTATGCTGTACTGCTGGCTTGGGCTAAACTGTGGCAATAATATGTTTTCCTCCCATGCCAGCATATTCTCTACTGCATTGTTGATAGTGAGTGCAAATCACGGGATGTGCTTCAGAGTTACTTTGACCTTCTGGGAGAACTGATGAAATTCAATATTGATGCATTCAAGAGGTTCAACAAGTACATCAACACAGATGAGAAGGTAAATATTTGTAAAAGCTGTCCCCAGTGGGTCAAATTACATGCTCTTATAACCAAACGTAGCACTGAGAAACTCGGATTCATTTGCTGATTTTGGTGTGATTGTTGAGCTTGGTGCACAATAAACCCTAAGGAGTGAGCTGCCAAAGTCTCTTCGCAAGCATGTATGTTGCTGCATACACTCATGTTTTCAGAAGTGCTCCCAGCTGTTCAGAAAATGTTGCCCTGTTACATGATCAAGCAGGTCTAAGGTCAGGGCTCAAAGATGGTAGAACATTTCCTGTGAAGTCACTGGGGTTTGGGTTAAACTGATAGTTGAGGACATTGAGACAGGCTCCAAAAAATCTTTGATTGGAGCTTGGGGGTGGGGATCTTCATGGAGATGACTTAAAGTATTCATTAAAATTTGATACTACAAAAAGACATATCTTTGATGTTACTTGAACTTACAGTCACTTTAAGAAGTCATGGCTGATGTAATTACCTATAAAACTTAGTTGCATATGTAGATCAGGAATGGGCAGCTCTCTATGCAAAGTGGTTTCATGCTCTTGTGCACTTTGTGCATGTAACATCAGCTGTTTTGTAGGTTTTGAATGACCTCATACTCTTGCTTATGTTACGGTAATTTTTCTGTGGTTGCTGTTAGGTCTGGCAGACCTTGGAGAATAGAAGCAGAGATGTATTTAAAAGAAAGATGTATTGAATTTCAGGTTGTTTTCTGGTAAATGAACTCACACATTCTAGAGAATCTCTCTTTATACTTTGTGTGTGCTTCCTATTTATTGATGTATAACTTTTTTTAATTCTCATGCTGTATGAAAACCCTTGCTGTATTCCTCCCCAGCACTGTCTGCTTGTACAAAATAAGCGTAGGAAAACATGGAGCTGGAGGAACTACGGAGGCCAGCAGCCATGCTGTCTCGTCTCCCTCTTTCAAAACAAGTAACATATGAAATCTTGGTCTCATTGAACTGACACAGCTTCAAAAGAGTTTTTAGTGGTGCCAGGACTTTGGTATTGATTTTCTGTTCTCTAGTGTTTTTAAGGTACTTGCTATAGGGATCCTTTGGTCGGCCGTTGGTGCCAGTATTGGCTTGGGCTGGATGAGGCAGGCTCAGGAGTGTGTATCTCCTCTTATTTTTGTTAGAGATAACAAAAAGGTAATGACCCTGAGTATTATGGCATTCTGAACCTAACTTTTGTTTCTGAAGGAAAGGGAAAATTGTCCACATCTGTGAAGCCTTATTTTGGTGAAGTGCATGTTTGTGCTCAGAATTCAAGGCGATTTCTCCAGTAACCTTCAAGAACTGCACTCCTTCAGTGTCAAAAATCTGGAGAACACTTACTGTTGCTCTAGTCGCCAAACCTTGTTCATAGCTCTTCCTTCTTGGGTTTGCTGACCTGTTCCCCTTGTGCCAACAGAGTAATTGGTTTAGTACATCTCTTGGCCATATGCATTCTGAAAAGGGTATGAAATGCTGTTCGGTCAGACCTCATCTATGAGTGTTCGTGTAAGATGAATTTTTTTGTTTGTTTTTTAATGCAACATTTAAAAGTATTTCTCTTTAGTTCCAGGTATTTTTAAATCAGATCAACAGTTCATTGGTTGACTCCAACATGCTTGTTCGCTGCATTACACTGTCCCTGGACCGATTTGAGAATCAGTCTGATGCTAAAGGTAAAGAATAAGAAATGGGGGGTGAGGGGGTGTTTGGTAGTGATAATGGTTATGTTAAGTCTGGGCTTTGAAAATTTTGGGTTTAGACAGAGAATGCCACCTTGCAGGTTTGTTGCTATAGTCTGAGCAGCAGTTCTTACTGCCATATTGCAATGTATCTGAGCTTTAAGCACCCAGTGATTGTCTCTTTCCTCTTGCCGCAGTTGCAGAAGTCCTGTCAGAGTGCCGCCTGTTATCATATATGTCCCAGATGTCCATGAGAATGTCCTTTCTTTTCCGTCTCATTAATATTATTCATGTACAGACACTTACACAGGTAAAGAGCTGACAGTAACTTTGCAGTTGTCTTGCTGATACTGTGTAGTGATGAACTGGGCTGGGAGCAGGGAGGAATCTGGCTTCTCTTGAGGAGACCCAGGTCCCTTCTTTCTTGATACATGTAGGAGCACCTCCTCTGCATGCTTACCACGAGCACGTTTTTTAAGGATATGTGTACAACCAATATCTTGATTTGGGAGGAGTGTTGGGGTTTTTTTGTTTTGTTGTTGTTGTTGTTTGACCTACTGCGTCATTTTTACTTTTAGGAAAATGTCAGTTGTTTGAACACAAGTTTAGTTATCCTAATGCTGGCCCGAAGGAAAGAAAAGCTACCTTTTTATCTGCGCACTTTGCAACAGATGGAATATACAGAAAAATACCCAGGCTTCATCCTGAACAACTTCCACAGTCTCCTGCGATTCTGGCAACAGCATTACCTCAATAAGGATAAAGACAGCACATGCTTAGAAAATGTATGTGTACCTCTTACCATAGCAAGAATCAATCATAGCACTATCTGTCTACTAGTCACCTAGCAAAAATGGGAAGTGAGGGGTTGTGAAGGGAAAGAAGGGAGCAAGTTCTGCCCCGCAGTGTAACTTTCTGTAGTGTTTGTCACACCATCTTAGCCAGTCAGGTCCCTTCTGCAAGCAGTCAGACTGCCACAGGGTCGGTGCTGGGTTTCTGTCTAAACAAGACCTTAGGTCTTGGCTCTGGCACACAGAAGTGGGACTTGCCAATGCTGAGCAGGTTTGAGAGGCAGGGCTGGCGAGATGGCCAGCCCTGCACAGGGATGTGGAGGCAGGGCAGAATGCAGCTCCCACACTAGTTAACACCTTAACCAGACTGTCCCCTCTTCCTGGTGTGGCAAACAGTGCAGGAAAAGTATCTGATTTAGCTGCTAGAAGACAAGGCAGCTGTCCTGTGGAAAGCACCCCAGACTTGCTGGCATGGTGGTCACCCTGTGCTGCTCTTAGCAGGGCTATAGTTGCCACAGGTGCAGGGAGTCCCTGCCTGTAGCTGGATAGTGGGAGGCTGGTTGTAGAAGGTGTAGTTGGTTCAGCATCCACACCTTCTGCTCTACACCCCAGGAAAGATGGGCTGAATGGTGAATCAGAGGTGTTAATCTATGTGGCTGGGGAAGTCAGGCTGAATAGGAAGTGATTTTCAGTTCTTTCTGCTGAATGCCTTTGGGATGTGTCTTCTGCTGCATGTTGGTGCCTGTGGACCATGCTAACCAGCCTCTTCATCTCTTTCCACAGAGCTCATGTATTAGTTTTACCTACTGGAAAGAGACTGTATCTATACTGCTCAGTCCAGACCGGACATCCCCCTGTGCCATAGTTAGCTACATCGACGAGGCATATATGGACATTGACAGAGACTTTTCTGAGGAGTAGTTCTTCGCTCTGGCTTCTGATGGACAGCGCTTGGAGGGTACCTCGCAGCCCATGGATTTTCAGGGATACGCTGTGTAGTGTGTGTGTGCGTGTGCAGCTTGGAACTGTGGAGCGTTACTGCATTGTTAAAACCCCAGTCCCCTCCTGGTCCCCATCTCTGATCTCTAATGGATGAGACCTTGAAAGCTCTCTGGGCAACACATTCAGGGATGTATCTTCCAGTTGTTCTGGGATAAAAAGTAAATCACCTGCAAAAAACAGCCTCTTTATTTTTTTTTCTCTCTCCCAGTCCAGTGTTGCTGGTCAGAGATTTTTTTTTTTTTTTTCCTGACAGATGAGGATACTCTGTATGTGCCAATTTAGTTGTGGCTCTCTTTCATGGCTACCAGAATTAGCAAGTCAAAAAGCACAGAAATTGCCCTCCAAATGTGAGGTCCAAGGAGCCCGTCTGACTGGGACCCCGACACACCAGCCACGTGCAGAGCCACCACATGGACTCCCTTCATGTGTAACTCCTGTTGGGGTTTGGAATCAGGGGTTTAGGGTTGGTTAGAGTGTGAGTGTGTGTGCGTGTGTGTGTGCTTTTAATTCCTGAGAGCCCTAGCTCCAGTCACCTCTTTACCATCTACTTTTGGATCATTTGGTACTAAACCTGTCTGTCTGTGCGTTAGGAGAGAACCTCTGTTCCTGCTGTCTTTCCTGCAGATCCTTCCCATCTGAAGGCATTTTACAATGCTGCGGAGAACAGAGACATTTCAGCAGTGGTGGAATTGCAACAGGGGTTGGCTTTTTCACGGAGCACTAGCATTAAAATGTACTAATTTTTTAAACTTGCGGCTTGTCCCTTCTTGGGTAACTAATCTGGTTTTAAAATCCTCTTCAGGACCATTGCTCTTGATTCTAACCTGCTATACCTGGAAGTCTTATGTCAGTCTCTGCTTTCAGTCCTTAATATCAACACACACATTAATCTTGAAGTGCAATATTGACTGGAGATGTCAGTTTTTTCCTGGATGTATTTTAATCAGAATGTGTTAAATGCTGGGAACAAACACTCCTGGTTGAAAGTAACTTTGTAGGATATGTTGGGGAAGGGGGAATCAGGTTTTGGCAGTCCTGATTGCCAAACCTGCATATGCCTCGCCTGCTCACCAGTGTTAACTGTGTTGCTCCGAGACAGTCAGATTCCCTGGAACAAAATACAGTCTGAAGTCCTGAGCTACTGCATTTAAGTCAAAAAAAAAAACCCAAACAAAAAACAACAACTGTGTCTTGCAGCTCCAGCTAAAAGAAACCAGTTTTCTTTGAAACATGCATCTGAATTTTTTTAAATTTTCTTAACTTATTTGATGAGATGACTTCAGCTCTCTCCAGGCTCTGGCGAGGGACCGGTGGCAAGGATGTCCCAGAGCTGTAGCATTTTGTCTTTAACTGTTGCCAGCAGAATGAAACCCACTCTGAGGCTCCCTGTGCTGGGGCCTGGATGAGTGAATGAGGCTTCCAGCCCCAGGTGCAGGACTTGCTCTCTAAAAGTCACCCTTCTCCTCTCTCTCATCTTGCACTTCTGTGTCCTGCTGTGGACTTGCAGTCAGTACTTTGCTTGCAGGGTGGTCAGAGCTGCTGAGCTTGTGCATAAACCTGGAGCCTTGCAGGAGCTCCTGGGGATCCTTGTGTCCCTTCCTGGGGGGCTGAATCCCCTGGGCAGACTCTGCCCTGCTCCAGTGAGGTTACCCTGGTGGCACCCTTTCTGTGCGGGAGCTCTTTGCTATGGTAGCTGCAACTCTCTGTTCTTCATCAGGTCACCCCCACCTGGCCCCCTCCCTCCCCTGAGCTGATTTCTTTCTCATCTGTACTTTTTTTGTTCTTGGGTATTTGTGTTTTTGGTGTATCTTTGCTTCTTAACTGTAATAGATGTACACTTCAAATAAATGCTTCAAATTAAAAGGCTTTTAAGTTAAGGGATGCCTTTTCCATAGTCTAGTTAATTGGTGCATCCAATGATTGCTGCTATAAACCTGCAGAGTCTCATTTAAATCTCTGTATTTATGTAACGTACAGTTAGGGGCCAAGCCGTGTCTGTCCTTGGCTATTGGCCTGCGTGAGGCTGAGCTGAAATCACGCCAGCCTGCCTTCTGGCTCGTGGGTTGCTCCTCCCCCAGCATTGGGAGCACAGTAACTTTTGGGTGCTCGCCTGCTAGAGGCAGCTTGGCTTTGCTTTCGCCTTCAGGCTGACGCAGGAGGCCAAGTTGGCTGGCTGCAGAGAAGGGCACAGGAAAAAAACCCACAGCAGCCCCTCCAAGGAGGGAGCGCACTGGTCTCCAGAGGAAAGGCTCTGCCTGTGGTGGGCAGGGGCATGAGCATGCAGAGAGGGTCACAGGCAAATTTTAACTGAGGGCCACATTCCTGTGGGCTCATCTGTCCATGCCAGAGGCCTCAAGAATCTTTATTTTGAGAGGGACCAGACAGCTCTCTCCTTCATCCTTGTTTTGTCTTATTTATGGAGAGCACAGGGAGGAAGTGTCCTGCATGGTGCTGGGGAGAGCTCGCTGGCTTCAGTGGAGGTTGGAGCAGACTGTGTGCTGCAACAGGGGTGGAGAGGGCACCCCTGTCACTAACAAATACTGGAAGTCTGCACTAGCCCTATGGATTGCTGAAGTTCATGCTGCCCAGATTAATGCCAATTTACTAACTGCAAATGAACATATTAAATGGAAACTATTAAAGAAATCTATTTTAAAGAAATGAGTGGAGATGTCTTTCTTTGCAGTCCCTTTGCCAAAGCTGTTAACAACTCTCCCTCTGCCCTGCAGGACTGTAGCGAGGGGGTTTTTTATGTTCTCCCCAAGGGGGTGTGTTTTTTACACTCTGCCCTCCACCCTCACCCGTCAGGTCTGGTCCCCTAAAGGGGAGAGAGGGCTGAAGGGGGGCAGTGGGGAGGGAAGAGGAAAGGGCTCTTACCAAAACCCACCAAAAGTCTGGAGCAAGCCAGGGCAATAGAGCAGGGAGAGGGGAGGCCTGTGCCTGTTTCCTGCCCCTACCTGGCTGTGAGAAATGGCCCCAGCTTGCCCCCCACCTCTCCAGCAGCAGACCCCTGTGACGGAGACAACAGAGCAAGTCCTGGCAGATCTACATTTATTCACGCAGTGCAAAGCTGGCAGTGACTGTTGCAGCCATTTGCCTCCAACATACAGCAGGCAGCTGGGCTTCTGCTACTCGTGCTGGCAAAAAAACGAAAAGGGCTTTGATGAGAACCTGGGCCTGGTGGCAGGGAGCACTCTGCCACCCTTCAGGTCTTGGCAACAGTGGCAGGTGAGGACAGCAGCGCCAGGCACGATGAGGCCGTGGGCTGTACAGTGGCTCCTCTGGCTCCAGGGATGGCAGAAGCCCTTGCCCTGCTTTTCCTTCCCCATGGCTGGCTGGGCTTACCTTGGAGGTGATGACCTCCCTGGTGCGGGCGCGCAGCTTGTTGACCTGCGTCTCGGCGATGTCGGCACGCTCCTCGGCATCATCCAGCTCGTGCTGCACCTTGCGGTACTTGACCAGGTTGGAGTTGGCCTGCTGCTCCTAGATGGGGTGAGGGGAGGTGGATGTTTGGGGCACAGCCAGGACACCAGGCTGCGAGCTCGCCATGCCAATCTCATGGCCCCTTTCCCTTGCAGCCATCCCAGGCAGCCCTAGGGAAGGCCAGCACTTGGCCTCTGCCCCAGGAGAGCAGTGGTGGGGACAGGCACTTACCGCCTCCTCAAACTGGCGTTTGTAGCTCTTGACCTTGCTTTGCAGCTTGTCGATCAGGTCCTGCATCCGTGTCAGGTTCTTCCGGTCTTCCTCAGCCTACAGGTGCCCTGGCCCCATTAGCAGTACTCCAGCAGACCCCCCCCAACCTTTATCCAGGAGTCCCAGTGGTGCCAGGGCCCTTCACACATAGAGAGCACCAATCCGCCCCACCGAGCCAGGCACCAGCCCCATATCCCCCCTGGTCTCCCCTCATCCCCCACTACCTAGCTTAGGAGGTGCTAGCAAAGGGGCAAGAAAGAGAGCAGGTGGTGGATGTTGGGACAGGGGGAAACTTGTCCTACCCTTGTCAGTCCCAGCACAGCACCCAGAAGGCAGCAGGGCTGGGCTGGGCTGGAGTGGGGTGTTGGATAACACAAGGATCTGAGCGCAGGGAGAGTTGGGCCAAGTCCTGCTGGGCTGGAGCTGCGCCTGGTGCTGCCATACCTGGTAGCTCAGTTCCTTGATCCTCCGCTCATACTTGCGAATGCCCTTCTGGGCTTCAGCCATCTTCTTCTGCTCCATATCCAGCTCTCCCTCCAGCTCCCGTACCTGCGGGTGGATAGAGGCCAGCTCAGCACTCTGCTCCCTAGTGCCAGCACCAGCTGAGGTCAAATCACTTTCCCCAGATCACAGTAGCCACAGCCAAGGCTAAGCCACCCCAAGCAAAGGCCATGGAGCCAGCCCCAGGCTTGCAGGTCCTCAAGGACTGCCCCTCACTGCCCACAGTCCCCCTGTGGTACAGTCTGGCCCCAGAGGGATGGGACAGTGCCGGTGCCCTGCAGAGCCTGGTGCTACAGGGCCTGGGGCAGTGCCAGGAGCCTGCTCCTAGGTGGCACAGCCAGGGATCTGCCCCTGCCATCTCACCCTGGCCTCCAGCTTCTGGATCTGCTTCTTGCCCCCCTTGAGAGCAATCTGCTCTGCTTCGTCCAGGCGCATCTGCAAGTCCTTGATGGTCTGCTCCATGTTCTTCTTCATCCGCTCCAGGTGTGCACTCGTGTCCTGCTCCTTCTTCAGCTCTTCTGCCATCATGGCAGCCTGCAAGGCCAAGAGCACAGAGGCATCACCACAAGGCCAGGCAGCCCTGCCAGACACAGGGGTCAATGGAGAAGCTCTGAGACCTTCCCTTGTCCTCCCACCCACCAGCCCCACAGGGTGCTGGGCACCCTTGCCAAACCATACAGCACCATCCCCACTGCACTCTTACATCTGTGATAGCCTTCTTTGCCTTCTCCTCAGCATTGCGGCACTCCTGAACCGCGTCCTCCACCTCGCTGCTCAGCTGTGAGATGTCAGTCTCCAGCTTCTTCTTTTGGTTGATCAAGCCCGTGTTCTGCAGACAGAGCAGGGCAGTGCCACAGGGACCGGCCATTCACCGTGGCTGACGGCCCCACTGCCAGACAGACTCCTGCTGCTTCAGTGACAGCAGAGACCTGGGATCCAGTGGTCCCTCACCTGGGAGTGGAGCAGGTTGACCCTCTCAGTGGCCTCCAGCAGCTCCTGCTCTGCCAGCTTCCTGCTCCTCTCTGCTTGCTCCAGTGCTGCCCGCAGCTCCTCCACCTCCGCCAGCAGCAGGTTGTTGCGGCGCTCCAGGGCAGCTGCCTGCTCCTTCAGGTCGTCGTTGTGGCGTTGAGTGTCATCCAACTCGATTTGCAGGTCCTGCCGGGCAACACGGGGTCAGTGGGGACAGGAGGGAGGTGGGGCTGACAGCAGGGACAGCACTGAATCTGTCCCACCCGCAGCCGTCCAACCTTGATCTGGGCCTGGAGCTGGCGGCCCAGTTTCTGGAACTCAGCAGCCTGGCGGTTGGCATGGCTCAGCTGGATCTCCATCTCGTTCAGGTCTCCCTCCATCTTCTTCCTCAGGCGAACAGCCTCGTTCTTGGCCCGGGCCTCTGCATCCAGCGTGGCCTGCATGGAGTCCATGGCACGCTGGTGGTTGCGCCTGCGGGAGGGATGATGCATCAGCCCCATCCACCCAGGGACACCCAGTCTGTGGCAGCCCTGTCAGGGCCATAGTACCAGCTCTGCCCCTGCCATAATGGCCCAGCCTGTCCCCTCTCCACACACACCTCAGGTTCTCAAACTCCTCGTCCTTCTCTGCCAGCTTCCTGTCCACATCAGCTTTTATCTGGTTCAGCTCCAGCTGGATGCGTAGCGTCTTGCTCTCCTCATGCTCCAGGGCTCCCTAGAGACAGCAGCAGCCATGAGAAGGTGGCCCTGGGGGGGAATCTCCCCAGCCACCCACCCCAGCTTGGCCTTGCCCCCCAGCCCAGAGCTATGGGGAGCAGGGCAGGTGGAGCCACCCCAATGCCTTGCTGCGGTTGCACAACCCGCATGAGCAGGGTACCCAGGGGTTGCAGCCTGGCTCAGGACTGTCACCCTGCTAGTGCAGTGTGGGTTGCTGCTCCAGCAGCATCCAACCAGAGCTGCAGGGTGGGCCAGTGGCTCTCGAGGGCAGCGGGCATGTGCAAGCTTCAGTGGGAAACAAGGACCCACCTCAGCCTCCTCCAGAGCTGCCTGGATATCGCTCTTCTCACTCTCCAGGGCTTTCTTCAGCTTCTCCAGCTCATGGATGGTTTTGCCACTCAGACTGATCTGGTCAGTCAGATCAGCAATTTCCTCTGGCAGGGACAGAAGGGCGTTTGGTCAGGAACGAGTTTGTGGGGCCAGCCCTGTGCAGGTGACTTCCCCATCCCCCTGCCCAGGCTCAACTGATGTCCCCCCAGCCCCGTGGGGAGCAGCTGAGGTTGTGCTTGGGGACATTTCTGCAGTCTGGGTGAAGGAGAGGACAGGGAGAGGCATTAAGGACCCATGGAGACCTGCTTGTCCAAGAGCAACACCTCCAAGCCAGTGTCATGCCACAGCCATGGCACTCTTGGTAGCAAAACACGCACCACTTGCAAACAAGTACCAAGTAACACTGCCTGTCTGCCCAGAGTGCCCCCAGCAAGAGGGCAGGACACATGCTGGCTTCCTGGCTGGGCTGCTGCATCCCTCCAAGGAGGAAATGGGCCAGGCTTGGCTGAGGAGCAAGGTCTGCTCTCTGCCTACAAGGGACCCCCATCCCACCACATGGCTGAGGACAGGGGACCCACAGGCTGCCCGTGAGAGCAGGACACTGGGCAGAGAGTCCAAGGGGAAAGCTTGAGCCCAGTCCTACCCTGCAGGTTCTTGTTCTCCCTCTTGAGGGTCTCCAGGTTGTCCAGGGACTCCTCATAGGCATTCTTGAGCTTGAAGAGCTCTGTGCTCAAGCTGCGTGACTCCTTCTGTGATGCCTCCAGCTCTGCCTGGGTCTCCTCATACTTCTGCTTCCACTCAGCCAGGATCCTGTCAAAGTTGCGCTGCTTCTTGTCCAGGGCAGCACAGGCCGAGTTGGCGCGCTCCAGGTCCACCGAGAGGTCCTCAATCTCTGTCTGCAGCCGGTGCTTGGTCTTTTCCAGTGAGGAGCACTTGGCATGGGCAGCCTCCACTGCCTCCTCTGCCTCCTGCAGTCGGATGGCCAGCTTCTTCCTGTCGATGGCAGCAAGGGATGAGTGCTCCCAGCCCAAGTGTCATCCCACCCTGCTGCTCTAAAGGAGGGGAGGCCACAGCCTGCCCAAACAGCCTCAAGTCCATGCAGGAGGATGCAGTCTCACTGTGGGGTCTGGGAAAGCTGCATCTTTGAATGGAAGCATGCCACCTGCAAGGAACAGACTCCTGCCATGAGACTCACTTGGCTTCCTCCAGCTCCTCTGTCCTCTGGATGGCATCCGTCTCATACTTGGTTCTCCACTGGGCCACTTCTGCGTTGGCCTTGGACAAGTTCCTCTGGAGCTCACTCTTAGCCTCCACTTCCTCCTCATACTGCTCCCGCAGCAGGTCACAGTCGTGCCGGGAGGCTTGCAGGGCATGGGCCAGGGCGTTCTTGCTCTGAGGAAGGGAGAGCTCATGAGAGGAGCAGCTGGCTCCAGGACATCGGCCATGGCGTGGGATTGGGGGCAGCGGGAGGGAACTTCTATTTTTCCCAGGCTAAGAGCTGCCCTTAGGGCTCCTGTGTGCAGGGTATGTCCCACCTCCCCAGTCCAAGAATCTGGGCCACTGCCACAGTGGGACACACGTCCCATTCCCCGAGATCTGTGTCATTCAGAGATCAGCCATGCCCTAGAAGCCTCACCTTGGTCTCTTCCTCCAGCTGCCTCTTGAGTTCCTCAATGTTCTGTGTGAATGAGGCCTTGCCACGGCTCAGCTGGTTGATGAAGGACTCCTTCTCCTCCAGCAGCCGACTAAGCTCCCCTGGGTTCAAATAGAGCCAAAACAGCTACTTTGGGGCCTAAGGGCTGCAACCTGCATTAGCCCACACCTCCCACAGCCTGTGGCCTTCAGCTGCATGGAGACCTCCAGCAGTCCCAGCTGTATCCCCACCCAGGCAAGCTGGGGCCCATGGGCAGAGTGGCAGACCAGCAGCCAAAGGCAAAGTAAGCCAACTAGGAAACCCCTCCTGGGCACATCCCCCAGCACAACTAGCATCGCCAGAGAGGTCCTCTTCCCTGCCAAGCCATAGGGCAGCTCTGCAAGGCCTGAGTGGAGGCACAACATGGACATCCCACAGCCCTCCACTCCAGATGGAGCTCCTGCTATTTTTTTCTTTGTCCATGGGAGAAGCAGGACAGTCTGACCAGCTGAACCACAGCTCCACCACTCAGATGCCCCAGTGCAAGACCAGCCCCAGAGCAGCCACGTGTCTGTCCCCTGGCTGCCACCCCCACCTACCATTCTCAGTCTGCAGCCTGCCCCTCTGCGTGCTCACGTCGGTCAGCTGTCGCTGCAGCTCATCCACTTTGGACTTGGCCTCGCTCAGCTGGTCCTCATAGGTGCGGCACAGCTTCTCGGCATTGGCCTGCACACACCAAGCAAAGCCTGTGTGAGACCCAGCTCTGCCCAGAGAGCACCATTATCCCAGGAGGGGCTCAGCGACTGCATCACCCTGGGACCTCACTGCCCTGCTCAGCTGATCCCTCGTGCACACAAGGCAGAGAGCAGGAGCCTGCCAGAGCTCTTGTGTCTCTGCTAAGCTAACAGTGGCTCTCTGCAGTCAGTCTCCCAGGAAATGTCTTCCCAGATCCTCCAGACTTGACTAGGGCAAGCAAAGCATCCTGCAAGCACTGCCATAGTGACATAGGGACAAGGTATACCTAGTGAAAAAGAGGGACTTGGCCATGGCAAAGACCTCCCTAGGACAACATCCCATGGATATGGCTGTGCTGAACACACTACAACCAGTTGCATTGATGTTCACAGAAAAGATGAATCTACCCCATACAGAACCAGTGCCCACCTTGTTCTTGGTGAGGTATTCAATGTTGGATGACAGGTCATCCACCTCCATCTTCATCTCGCTCTTCTCCTTCTCCAGCTTCTGCTTGACGCGCTGCAGGTTGTCGATCTGCTCGCTCAGCTCTGCCACACTATCTGCATGCTTTTTCCGCAGGGCAGCCGCTGTGGACTCATGCTGCAGGGTTGCCTCCTCCAGGTCCCGCCGCAGCTTCAGAAATTCCGCTTCCCGCTTCTTGTTCATCTCCAGCTGCGTGGCCGTTGCCCCACCAGCCTCCTCCAGCCGCTCACTCAGCTCCTCCAGCTCCCGTGACACTTCTGCCCGCTGCTTCTCCACCTTGGCTCTGGCAGCACGCTCAGCCTCCAGTTCCTCCTCCAGCTCCTCAATGCGGGCCTGGCAGAGACAGAAAAAGGCAGATGCTTCAAGCACCAGGTGAAGCTCCAGCATCCTTGCTCTCCACAATGGAGCAAGGTGTCTCCTCTGATACTGGGGAGCAACAAGCCACCAGTCTGGAGCAAATGCTTGGGTTGTGTTGGGATTCTTGGAGGCAGGCATGCCTGGTGCTTCTTGGTAGCATGTTTTGCAGAGCTCCTGCTCTCCTCTGTACCCTTGCCATCAGGATCCAGGCTGATACTAGCTTCTTTTCAGTGGGAACCTCCATGTAAACAGCCTGAATCTGGGGGCCTGTCTCTGATAGGAAGAAGCCCAACACACTAGATTTGGATCTTCAGAGTTTGGGCACTGGACAGAGAACTACATCCTAGAAGCTGTTCCTCATGCTGGTACTAGTATTCACCTCAATAGACAATTCTTTAATTTTCAGTCCACCACATTTTGGCAGAGGGCTTTGCTTCTGCTAACAATGCCAGCTTTTTTCATCACTCTTCTGCCAAGGAGATGCCCCCGTGCGCAGAGAGGGACTGGCCCATGCAGATTCCCCAGCACATTACATCTGATGGAAATTTAGGATTCCTGGGTTGTGAGAGCAGTTCTTCCCACCATACCTGGAGCTCCTTGATCTTCTTCTGCAGCTGAGCCTCAGTCACTTGCCCATCTTCAATCCTTGAATTCAGTTGACTGATTTCAAAGTCTTTCCTGTACAGAAGGCAGGCAGAGCCTCTGGTCAGACAAACACTGTCCTGCCAAGTCCCTCTGGCTCCTGAAGCCAGAGGAAGATTGTTCCCTGCACCATAACACCCAGGTCTAGAGGACAAACAAACGCACACAGGAGAGGGACTGCAGGGATAAGAAGCAACGCATGGACTGCTCTGAGGGAGAGCTGGAGTGGCCAAACTGGCAGACAACCTGGCTCTGAAGTTTTCCCTATGAGATCCCTAGGTGTTGTTCTCCAGTTCCCCAGTGAGAATAGGACATGGGTGACGAAGTCTGTACTTGTAGCTGAGGTCCCAGCTCTGCGTTAGGATCCTGCCAGGCAAGTCTTTCCTCTCCAACCCCATGCATGGAGGAAGGTCTATAGCACCTTGGTCTGTTAGTCTGTGCAGCTGACAAGCTCCTCAGCATCTCTGCATAGTGCCCAGCAAAATTAAGCCCTCATTTTGCCTGGATTGATCACACCAGCAGTGCTCACATCCCAGCAGCCCCTGCAGAGGCCACATGTCCACTTGATTTAGAGGTGGGCATTGGCCTGGCAGAGTAAGCACGCAGCCCAGGCACATATCACACACTTACTTTTTGAGTTTCTCCTCCAGCTGCTGTTTGTCATTCTCCAGATCCATTACAGACTCTTGTGTCAACTTCAGGTCTCCTTCAAGCTTCCTCTTTGCTCTTTCCAGGTCCATGCGGACTTTCTTTTCTTGTTCAAGAGAGCTTTCCAGCTGGAGAATGAAGAAAGACAGGATAGGGAGGGAAAGGAGTTTCTGTAACCCCAACTTTCTCCATGTCCATTGCTGTGGGAACCTCACCCAGCCCTGAGAGCCAGAGCTATTTCCTACCTGGTCTCCAGTCCCATTCCCTCAGCCCAGGTACTCTAGACCACCCCTTGGTTCAGGGGCAGTTTGTCAATGGGGTTATTCATCAACTGGCCATATTAAATGTGGATCTGATAATGATCCCACCCTCCAGATCCCACTCAGGGACAGCCTTTGGGCTTTCCTGGAGGTGTGACTCTCTCACTTCACTGTCACTGGCCTATGACTCACATCATCCACTTGCTGCTCCAGTTTGACCTTGGCTTTGGTCAGTGTGTTGACCTTGTCTTCCTCAGCCTGCAGGTCATCCAGGGCCTGCTGATGTGCCTCTTGCAGTGCTTTCTTCTCTTTTGTCAGCTTGGCAATGATCTCATCCAGAGCAGCCATCTCTTCAATCAGGTTTTTAACCTAGATCAGTGAGGTCAAAAATTGAACACATCTTCTCAGAGAGAGGATGCAAAGCTAATACAGCAGCCCGACCCACGAAAGGCAGGATTCCATGATCAACAGCAGTTTAGCACCACAGCAGCAGCCAGGCTGGTTCCACCAGGTGGTTTATCAATGCCCCAAATAATTTGCCATTGCACAGAACCGTTTGCTCATACCACTCCCATGCAATGAGGCAGGACACCAGGGGGTTTTGCCCTCTCCCACACCTCTTTGCACTCTGCCCTGCCCCAGCTCCCACACACAAGCAGCCTCATCCCTGACGTTTCTCTTCAGTGCCCCCACATGCACTGAGGCCCCAGATCAATGAGGCTACTCTGCAGGGAGGGTCAGTTACCTTATTCTCCGTGGCATGCTTCTCCTTCTCCACCTTGGCCAGCGTGATCTCTAGGTCATCGATGTCCTTCTTCAGCTCTGCACACTCATCCTCCAGCTTGCGTTTCTTGGCAGTGAGGTCTGAGTTCATCTCCTCCTCATCCTCCAGACGCTCTGTCAGCTCCTTCACCTTGGCTTCCAGCTGGATCTTGGACTTGATCAGCAGGTCACAGCGTTCCTCTGCATCTGCCAGGTTGTCTTGCTCCTGGGATGGGCACAGGAGAGCCTGTGGTCATCCACTGCCCCAAGAACATACCAGCAGGCTCTCAGCCATGCTATACTGGCCTAGAGCTGAAGCTCTCCTTGTGGAAGGGGTAGAGCAATCCTGAGGTGCTCAGGTGCACAAAAACAAGACAGCTCCAGTCACTGCCCATTTTCAAAGTCCATGGGGCAACAACTAACACTAACCCAAGCCAAAGAGCTAACGGCAACTAAATCTTTCCAGAGGAAAGAAACACTGGAATGACACTTCCTGGCATAGAAATGGCACAGATTAGCCAGTTTGGTGAGCAAATGTCGCCATCCCTCCCACCCGCTTGTGAGGAGATCACCCTTTCCAGAGCCAGGGGAGCATGAATCGCCACAGCAGCTCTGAGATGGCAAGTCTGTGATGTTGCTTCATGTTTGCACTTGAGTTTAACATTGCATTTCAAACAGATTGCGGCAATGAGGGGGTCTCAGAACTGTAAGAGGCTGAAGGAGGGATCTAGCATGCTCTGCTCCTTCTGTCCATGGACCTGCACTATCTTTACACTTCCAGAGAGAGGGTGAGGCACTCACTGCCTGCAGCTGGAGAGCCAGGTCGTTCTTCTCCTGGATCATGGAGACCTGCTTCTCTTCCAGTTCCTTCCTCTTAGCCTCTGACTTCTCCAGAGCCTCCTTCAGCTTCTGGAACTCCTCCTTCAGGTTGGCCATTTCCTTCTCAGTCTGAGCAGACTTGAGTAAAGGCTTAATCTTGAAGAACAGCTTCATCCAGGACCAATTCTTGACAGCATTGAAGGCCCGGATGTTCCACTGGATAGTATAGAGGGCTTCCCTGGAGGGAATGGGTCACAGCATTATTATGGGTGTAGATTCCCTATGTCCCATCCTCACTGCAGCAGAGACCTGGCTTTTGCAGGCCTGGACATGGCTCTATTCTCCACCAGCTGGACAAATGGCAGTATGTTGAATGAATGGCACATTGTCTGCACAGTGTAATGGCCCTAGTGGGATGGGTGGTGTGTCCTGGCTTTCAGGTCTCTTCACTCCGCATCCCTCTGAATCTTTCAGTGGAAACCAAAGGCTCCCCCCACATAGATACACCGACCCTACCAGGCCCATGTCAGACCTCTTACTGGTCTGCCTCCTTCCCTTCAGGACAGGGCTGTACTCAACCACCACCAGCCATAGTCAAGCCCCACAGGTCAAGCACACTGAAATGTGCAGAAGGAACAAGGAGACACACAAAGTTCTGCCTCTTCCCCCCCACAACTCTACCTTCTGCTGATGATCTTCTGATACTCAATGCGCATGAGGTGCCCACGGAGTCTGGCCTGCAGCATGGTCAGGATCTTGGCCAGACGCTCATCTCGCATCTCTTCCAGCATGCCCAGCAAACCAGCCTTGAAAAACACCTGCAGGCAAGAGAGGGAGAACAGAGTCAACAGCAGAGAGGACAGAGGGCCCAGGGGTAACATAACCTGTCAGGCAGACCTGGGCTACATGAGGCCCAAAGCAGGGATACACAGAACAGCAAGGGCTACACACTGCAGGTTTAGGTGCCCTCCCTGCATGGACAAACACCCACACTCTGCACTGGTTGGAGGTGCACCCACACGAGGCACAGGCACAGCTGGGCACCAGATCTCCCTGCCCTGAGCAGACTGCATTCCCCAGTGGGGACTAGCTGTTGTGCTGGGTGGTATGAGGTCAGGCAGCAGTGACCTTCTGCTCAGACCTGTTTCTTCCCAGCCTGCATCTTCCTATGCCCTCCTCAATCCCTTCAAGGGCCACATGCAACCTGCAGAGTGCAGGGCTTCAGCAGGGCTGTGGCCAGGCAGAGAGCAAGCTGGGCACAGAGAGCAAACTCGGATTGCAGAGAGATAGGAGGGGCAATGTCTCCCAAGGACCAGCTGCCTGGTCTCACCTTGGTATGACCAAACTTGTACTGTGAGTGGTCCAGTTCAAGGGAGCTCAGCAGCTTCTCTGTGGCCTTCCTGCTGTCCACAAACTTGTCATCTGGAATGGCTGCTGGATTCAGGATACGGTAGCTGCATGGACAAAGTAGAGGGAGGACATGCAAGAGAACCCCAGGTGCACAGAGTTGATGGCTCTGTCGTCATCCCTGTACCCCAGTCATGCCAGTTCCCCAATGGAAGCATGTCACTGCAGCACAAGCTGGAGCCATGTATGAACCAGGAGCTCCAGGGCACAGTGTGGGCTCTTCTGCAGGGCAGACACCAGGGAACCCTACCAGATCTTAGTCCCTGAACACAAGGAAGACTGTGCAGCAGGAGACCACTGGCCTTACCATGCCTGGTCAGGCCCAGGCCAAGCAGTGTGGATGGGGCCAGCTGGAGAATGGCAAGGATCCCAAGGGCAGAGAGAAATCCGAGCCAGGATCGGAGGACCTGAGCCTTGTCACCATCCACCTGCACCAGCCCTGCATTCAGCATCTCAAACATCACCAGGCCTGCTGTCTCATCACATGTGGCACCAAACTATCCATGTTTGGCAACACAGAGCCAGCAGCAGGGCTATCCCAAACTGTACATGCAACTGGGTGTATTGTGGTGGTTCAGATCAGCCTTGCACAAGCTGGGGAGCAGGTCAGAGCCAGGGCAGTCTGTCTCCCCTCAGAACATGTGTGGTTTGCTGGGCAAGGAAGAAGAGGGAGTTACCGTTGCTTGAAGTCTGCATAGAGGATCCTGTTGGGGAATCCCTTACGGCAGATGCGGATACCTTCAAGGACACCGTTACACCGCAGCTGGTGCAGCACCAGGAAGGAATCCATGGCTCCTATGGGTGAGAACAAAGATGGAGCAGACACGCAGCCCAAGAGGACAGGAGAAATGAAGCTGCAGCATGAGCCTGAACTCTGGAAACAGCCCGTGGTTTTGAACATGGGTGTTAACCTGTCCTGTAGGCCTATGCTGAGCATCAGTGCTGCAGCCTGGGCCTCGGATGGTGGAAGTCAGCCTGAAAGACTCATCCGTTCCTGCTGTTATACACAAGTGCCAGGCACCCCAACCATCAATCCACAGCCAAAATGGAAGCCTGGCAAAACTCATTCTCCCCAGCAGAGGAGACTGACATGGGTCACAGGGGTTTCCACACTGAGATGGGGCCAGGTCTCAGTGGCAGCAGAACTGCTGCAAGAAAAGGGTTGGGGAGAAGGTGGGTGCAAGAGTCCCTGCCAGCTCCCACATGTGGATGTCACCCAAGAGAAATGCCAGGGTGGTGTCTCAGTCTATGCATACCTGGGGTCTTTGTCTCATTGGGGATGATGCAGCGGACAAAGTGGGGCTGAGTGGAGCGCAGGTTGGTCATCAGCTTGTTGAGATTCTCCTGTGGGGCAGACACGGGATGAGGCATGAGGTGACAGCTCTGATCCCCTACAACACTTCTTTCCAGCCCCTTCCCCCCACAGGCAGGGAGAGAGCAGACACTGAGAGCCCCTTACCACTCTTCATGAGAAAAGGGGAATTTCCTCCTGCTTGGCTGCTCTCTGTGCTGTCCTGCCAACAGGACATCCCCAGCCCTGTAGCAGGACCACTGCCTTCTGCCAGGGCGGGAGCAATAGCTGGAAGGGACTGGGCTGGCAGACATGCCAAATGGCACCTGCAGGTTTTGCTATGCCAGAGAGGATCCAGATGCTTCCCAAGTATTTGTAGGTAAAGTTTTGCTGCAGGGGAGAGCCAGGAACACAGGACTGAGCATATTCCTGGTATACAGCTCTGCTGGTGCCCGTCAGCCCTGTGCTCAGCACCCTGCAAATCTAGTGCTGGCATCCACACTGGCTGCAGTCCTCATCTCATCAGGTTTTCCCTGCACCTCCACAGTGCTGCCCATGCCCTTCGGCCATGACAGAAGGCCCTGCTGATCCAGCCTGGGCCTCCTTTTCTCTCCAAGGCAGGACTCAAGCCAAGACATGGCCCTGCCTTTTCTTGTGGGAAAGGCATCTGCACCCTTGAACTTTCCAGGCTGCCTTCCCCTGCTCGTACAGGCTCAGCCTGTCCAGGACCAGCTCGGAGAAGGGAATGCCTTCCCACAGCTCCATGTCATCATGGGCAACTTCTTACCGCAGACACCTTTCCCCAAGGCCTGTGACTTGTCCAGTAGGAAAAAAGTCACATGTCTCCCTTAACAGGGGCTCTGACACAAGCGCTGCCCTCTTTGAGCACCCTGTCACCACAAGGCAGGACACAGCTTTGGGTTCACACACCCTTCTGTGCTGTTTTCCAGTTGCTTAAACTCTGGGGTGGACAAATAACTCCTGTGGTGAGCATGAGAACGGGGCAGGAGGGTGTTATCCTGAGCTGTAAAATAGCTCAGGTCACCTCCCTGGACAGGACAGCAGAGAGCTGCCTGCTCAGAGACCTGTAAGATCCTCCTCCATTTTCTTCTGCCCAAAGGCTGTCCTTCCCGCCGACAAGAATGAGGAGAGAAGTAGCACAGACTTAAAGTGATGTTCATGTAATACATTATCTAAACATCACTACAAGTCTTAACTGCCGCTCTCTCAAAGGCGAAGGAGCTGACGGGCAGTGCAAGCATCACGCAGGCAGAAGCAGCACAAATTGCTCCAGCCTGGAGCCTTGTGTCCTTCCCTAGCAGAACGGGGACAGGGCTGGGACTCTGCCAGGTACAGACCCCTTGCCCAGGGATGAGAGGGTGTTAGCTTTTGCTTCATGGTGGTCCTTCAGGCCCCAGAAGCTCATGTGCAAGATACCCCCGAGTCTTGGTAGGGAAGTGGGACTGATACTGGGACCCTCTGAGCATGCTTCCCTCATGGCCTTGGATGAGGGGCTGGCTCTTACCTTGTGCAGCTGTGACACTGTTTGGAAAGAAGCTGCCTTTTTACGTTTCTCCTTGGTCCCTGGCTTGTGAGGTTCCTCTGTTGGGTTGAAATATTGATTAATTACATTAGCAAAGCATCTGCTCGGCTTGGAGGACTCAGGAGCACCCCCAAACACCTCTAAAATGCCCACAGCCCCTGCTCTTTGTAAAGCAGAGATACTAGTGCCCTGCTACAGAGCAAAGCCGCAGACCATCAAAAACATCTCCCACAGCACCCAACTCTGGGTGTTGCTCCTCAGCTCTTGGTAATAGGAGACCCCTTCACACATCCCATGTTATGGGGCCACCAGGACAGCTCTACAGCACCACACAAGTTCAGCCTGGTCCTAACCACCCACCTAAAGCCCCTAGGCCAGCACTGCGTGTCTAGAGCACCTAGCTACCCAGGTCAGAGAGGTTTTTAGGGGTCAGTGTGGGTCTTGCCTTTGCACAGGCTACTAGGTGCAGGAATGCTGCACCAACAACTGGGTGTGGGGGTGAGGAGGCTTTGCCGCAAAGGGAGGGAGAGATGAAGGTCAAAAAAGGGATGAGGTTGTTCCTCACCTGAAGTAGAGCTCACGTAGTTTTCATAGAGAGAGGCCAGGAGCTTGTTTTGGGATTTTTGGAAGACGGACACCACTGTCTCATTCAGGGGGTCCTTGTTCTTGTCCAGCCACCCAATGATGTTGTACGGCACCTGTCATCAGGGGAAAGAAGCAAAGGTAAGACAGCCCTGCAAGGGGGAAGGTGCAAATGCTGTGGAAGAGCTGACAAGGGACGTACCACACCAGCATAGTGCACTAGCTCAAAGTGGGCCTCGTATTTCCGCTTTTTATCCGGCCGGGGCTTCTGGAAGTTGGGTGACTTCCCAATGTGGTTGTCATAGAGCTTAGCTTTGAATGACATGTCAGAGGCTTTCGGGAACATGCACTCCTCTTCAAGGATGGACAGGATTCCCAGTGGCTGCAGGGAGAAGGTGGTATAAAGAGGTCTGAGCTCAGTGTTGCCATGTCCCATCCCAGAATGGGAACTTCTCTGTGCCACTGGGCAAGGTGAGGCAAGGCTTGACTCATTCAGGCAAATGGTGCAAGACATTGACCATGGAGCAATCTATCACTGGTGTATTCGAGGCTGCATCTGACCTCCAGGCAGTCAGAGTGGGACTGGCCAGGCCTGCAAGACATGGGGGCTTTGCCCAGGTCCATCAGATTGTTGGGAAGGGGAGATCCTCTCCAGTATCCTGACAGGTTTGCTCCTTTCCAAAAAAAAAAAGGTGAGTTTCCTCCACACAATGGTGGAAATCTTTTATACAAGCTGCTCTGAATCAGCAAGTACTCAAGTAAGAGGCACAGAGGGGGCAGCAAGTGGGTAGGAAAAAAGGGGCAGAGATCACTGTTCTCTGGAGAAAAAGGCTGCACCAGGTTTTGTGGCTCACTGGTGTGTAGGAACAGAATTTCTGTGGTTTCATAATGCCAAATTTGTGTCAAAAAGGACTCAGTGGGCTGGAGGCTCTGAGCTGTAAGTGCAGGGAAAACAAAGTTGGTCACTTGCCACTGACTGGGGACGGAATAATTTAATTTCTGGTAGCAGAGCACTCCTCACTGTTCCAGTCTTGCAAACAAGCTGCCTACCAGAAGTATCACTCCTGTGCCCCGACTCATGCTTTACCTTCTCAATCAGGTCGATGCAAGCTTGCAGGTCCAGGCCAAAGTCAATGAAGACCCATTCGATGCCTTCCTTCTTGTATTCTTCTTGCTCCAGGACAAACATGTGGTGGTTGAAGAACTGTTGCAGCTTCTCATTGGTGAAGTTGATGCACAGCTGCTCAAAGCTGTTGAACTGCAAGAACAAAACAAACCTGTGTCAGAAGGAGGAGCTCCAGATGTGAAGGGATTCACTCTTCTGCTTTGTCTGGGTGTGAAGAGTGATCTCTGCTAGGCTCAGCTGGATTGCTACCAGAGCAGGTAGCTAGGAATCATTGGAGATGTTCCCACAGCAATGTTAGAACAGTCCTTGTGAGCAACCTTTTTGCTCCAGATAAATTAATTCAGACAAGAGCTCTTTTTCTTATCAAGGCCAGCAGTTTCTTGGAGGAGATAGACCTGTCAGACACTAGGGGACTGAGCTGTCTAGCTACAACATTCCACCAAAACCATTGCAGAGGGCCTGTAGAACTCACATCAAAGATCTCGAAGCCTGCAATGTCCAGTACTCCGATGAAGAACTGTCTGGCCAGCTTGGTATCTAGGGTCTTGTTGATCCGAGTCACCAGCCACTTGAACATGCGATCATAGGTGGCTTTAGCCAGAGCTCCCACAGCATAGACAACCTGCCAAAGCAAATCATAGAGCAAATCAGGTCATGAGCACTTATGCTTCTCTCTGCTTTTGTAGGAGCTAGAGGCTGAAGAATAGAGCTCCCCTTGGCACACAAAGGACAGACAGACAGACCCAGGGAATTCATATATGCTCCATGATTAGTTTTCACATGCTCACAAGTGTGTTCTTGTGTCCCTGGCCTGGTCTTACCCTCAAAGGTTTTAGGATACAGATTCAGTCTAAAGTGATCTTTTCAGAAGCCTTGTGCATGGCAGGAGCCTACAGTTCACTTTGGAAAAAACACCAGCTCCTAAGGTTCTCTTGAATTTTATTCGAGGACTGGCTTGCACTATTCAGGCCAGGTTTGGGTTCCTGTGATGTGGCTGGAATCTGACAAGATACATTTTTCATGCATTTGAGTCTCCCACAAGACCAGTTTAGATGAGTTTTAGATGAGTATTTAGATAAGTTTTCTACTTTCCAGAGCTGAACTCTTCACAGAAGTGTGACTGTGTCTGAAGCAGATCCATAGAAACTGGACCTCTTCTGGCTGTGATCCAACCCACATTTCAAAGATACTGCATTGAACTTCCAGCCTTGGTTAATATCCAAAGTTATCTGCCAGCTCTGCCACCAAATTTCCCAGCTGCTAAAAGACAGTAACTGTGGTTACATCTCCTCGTGCTGCTCTGGAGTCTCCTCCTAAACCCAAGAGAGTCAACTAAAGCACCAGTCGCCCTGTGCAGAGAACATTTTGCAACGGGCCTCCATGTAGACGAGTCACATACCAGCATGAGCAGGGAGCCTGTGTCCCAGCACACTCACCTGTTCCACATTCTGACCTTTGGTCACATATTCATTGCCCACTTTCACACGAGGATGGAGCAACCCCTTGATGAGGTCAGCTGAGCTGATTCCCATGAGGTAGGCAGCTTTGTCAGCACCTGTAAAACAGTACAAAGGCATGAGGAGCCAGCAAGAAAGTCCCAGGATGAAAAAAAAATAAAAAATAAAAAAACCATCACCAGCTCTTCTGCTGATCAGTGCTAACTATACTAGTTTTTCCACCTGCTCCAGAGTATCCTCCAGTGTCTAGTGTGATTTCCCATCTTGGATATTGTATGATGCTTTTAAAGTCTGGACCTCCTGCCTGAGAAGTTACTGTTTGGAGGAGATGGCCATAGCAGACATGCTGCACCTTATCAGGTGCCTATCAGGTTTCTGAGTCTTCTTGATCTGGGGATCTCTTTGCATTTTCCAGTGCAAGCTTGGATTCCCATGCAGTGAATTTGAACTGACCAGAAGAGAGGTGATCTTCTTGCTTATCTTTCATAGACTCCTAATAGCAGATTGTAGCTAGAAAATCACCTTTGTAGGGAAATCACTGCTAGATCAAAATCTTCATTAATTACCAGGTAGCACCTGAATCCTATGTTGACGTTCCTGAGGCAAGGGGAACTCTTCCTACATGAATGTTAGCATGTCAAGGTCCGATCCAGGTAGTCATTTCTGCTGGATCCCTGCCTAAGCTGATGTATAGTTACTGTTTAAGCCTTCCAATTAAGTGATAGGGCTCCCCCTTCTCATCATTCCACATGCTGGAAAATCACCCTCTCCTTGAAGCTCACCCCATTATGCCTGGGAGCCAGGCATAATGCAGCGGTGCAAAAGTAACAGAAAATATTTGAGCTCTGACTTTTCTGAATTTTCAGATTTGCTCTGCAGTTTGACTCTTCTCTTAGACCTGTGATTTGCATTGGATTTTCCTAAGCAACAAACAAGGAGAAGTATTAGACAGTGACTGTATCCTACTCTAAATGCTCTTCAGGAGGCTGTGACTTGAGCAGGTCCTTGCAATCCTGATCATGGTCTGGCTCATATTCTGTGGACAATCTGCTCTGGAAGGCTGTTTAATGAAGTTCAAAAGAAGAGGTGATGAAGGGCAGGAGAAGGCTGAACTAGGTGAAGCACAGCTAGGGTGTGACAGCCTGTGATGTTGCTGAGGCAAGCCTGATGCAGATGAGACCACCTAGTGCTTGCAGAAAAGGCTGTCCTAAATATGCCTGCTCAAGGACAAGCCCCTTTGTGCACCTACAGCAGGTCCTAAGACAGTGTGGTTGCTTGGGATCATGGTCACTGACCTTCACAGACCAGGCCAGGGAAGTTACCACAGTCTGCCCTTGGAGGAATTTGCATGCCCAGCCCAGGCTGGGCAGCTCTGGCAGCATGGAGCCAAACTCACTTTCAGTGCCATCAGCCTCTGCCTGCTCTTCTCGCTGCTTTTGCTTGAACTTCATGTTGCCGAAGTGCATAATAGCGCCCACTATTTTATAGGAGCCGTATTTCTCATCATTGCTGAAGCCCAAGATGTCCATGGCGTGCTGAGGAGAGACAAAGCAGTATAGATAGAACAAAATGACCACTCTGAGGTGAGTCCTCCCACCATCTCCTAAGGCACTTTCTCTGTCCTGGGGCTCTGGACAGAGTGCTCTATCCAGTGGGCACCTAGCCAAGGAATCCTGTCCATGGGATTTTGAATGTGAGTCCAGCTCCCACACAATCTATTTGAAAGCAAAAGGATATCCTAGCATCCACAAGCAGGAGGTTTTCCAAGCTGAGGTCTCATCTTCTCATGGGAGCCATGGGAAGTGCTCATGTGCTACAGGCCCTTCCTAATGCAGGGAATTACTCTCCCTTCTGTGCCTGGAGGAGGCTGTTGATGGAGATCAGAGTCACTCTGCTCTTTCTTGTAGGCTCACAGCATGTGTAGAGCAACGGCCAATAAACCAGAGGGAACTCACAGCTAATTTAGAGAGGGACACAGAAAAGCCAGGACACATCCCCATATCTGCCCAGAAGGAGGTGGTGCCCTCCCCCAGGCCCCTGCCTTGGGCTGTGCAGTGTGAAGGAAGTACACATACATCTGTCGCCATGAGTTCCTCGCCGTCATCCAGGTTATCCACAGTTGTTACACCCTGAGAGCAGAAGTGGTAGTCATAGGGGTTGAGGGAGAGCAGCAGCATATCTGTTGGGGGAAAACATGCAGAGGTTGAGCCCAGTCTGACAGAGACAAAGCTGGGGCAGAGGGGCAACCCTGAACACAGATGAAGAGGTAAGGCTTCACCAGCCTCAACTAGAGGGCATCTGCCAGTGGGAGGAACAGCCTCTTCAAGCCCAGGCAGGTCCACACATGGGTCCATCTCTTCTGTGATGTGCCTCCTGCTTGCTATCTTGGGATATGGCTTGGCTGCAGACTGATTTAGAAGTGGCCATCCATGTCCTTGTGACCACCAGATAAGATTACTGCTCTGCACAGCTCTCCAGACCTGCCTAATAAGGTATTGTTCTCGAGCAAGCAACAAGCTCAAGAGCCTGCAGCCAAGAGGCTGACCCACCCCAGGGGCCTGTGCCAGCCATCTTTCTGCAGTGTGGAAAGGTTTCCTGTGCACTCTGTGTGACCTGGCACCTGGAGAGCAGGGCTGCCCAATGCAAATTTGGGTCAGCTGGGACTGTCCTGGGGAACACATCTAGGATACGTCTACACTAGGGCTGCTGCTGCTGCAAGTGAGCTCTGCAGCTGTTTTTAAGCTCACCTGAAACAGGTCATCTCACTAGGGTGGCTGAAGGAGCTCAGAGTAGGCTGCAAAACACTTCTCCCCTACCCCAAAATGAGTAAATATCCAGCCTGCACATGCTGAGGTCAGTGCTGTATCCGCCACACAACAAGGACTCTATGCAAGGCGGCTTTGCAAAGCATGCTCCCACCCTGCAGATAGACCCTGAATGACCACTTCTCTGCTCCTAGGCAGTTGCAGAAAGGGCTTTACTCTGGTTTCTCAGCCTGTGAGAATAAAGGAAGCTGGACTAGATGACCTCTTGAAATCCCTTCCACTGAATTATCCACCAATCCTATGATCCTGTGCAGCTAGAAAAGCATTTGAGGGCAGTACCTGCATGGTGAGCTGGGTTTGCTCAGTCCCTGTGGACCCAAAGCTGACAACAGAGCTCTTTGTGGCTATTTTCAGGCCATCATGCTATAAAGGCTATGCTGCAGCTTCAGCTGCCTTACCTTGCAACTCTGGTTTCTTCCCAGAGAGGATCTGGTAGTAGATGTGGTAGCTTCGCTCTTTGGGTTGCTGGAAAATCACTCTTGATTTTTCCAGAAGATCTGGAATCAAATAGGGTAGAGGGGTTAGAGGAGGGCTTGTTCTTTCCTGGAACTGACCCAGCATTGGCACAAATAGTGAGATGAAATCCCTCCCCACTGCAGCTGGCACATGTTTACTCACAGATATCAATGTCTGCAGAGGCCAGCTTCCCTGAGGGGCCAAAATGGATCCGGATGAACTTGCCCTGAAAACATGTGCAGGAGGTAAGTGCTGGGCTTGGCTACACAGGTACAATTCTAAGCAGCTCCGAGACATCTCAGACAGCTACAAGACACTGGCAATTTCCCACTTCTTAGGCTTCTGCTGATGCCAGGCAAGTTACTGGGCTCTGTGAGGGGTAGCTGGGTGAAGTTCTCTAGTTTGTAATGTGCAGTGGGTCAGACAGCATTGCCTAAGGCTTTAAACTCTAGGCAGGCAGAAATTTCACTCACAGCAGATAAATCCCTGTCCTCAGGCCTGTTCTTAAAGCTAAGCACTTCTGCTGGGGAGTGTGATACTGAGTCTGTCCGCAGCCTCCTGCTTTGTGATGTGCTGAGGAATATCACCCAAGAGTGTCTCCTTTCCCTCAAGGCACAAGAACAGACATCAATGCCACCTGTGGCTGATGAGCTCTGCATCCCACAGCGGACCCAGGCTGGGCCTAGCAAAAAAGATGCTGCTCCCTGAAAGGGGCATGCTTGTCTGTCCCAGCTCCAGTGCTCCAGGCTGTGCTTACTGGCCCTCTCAACTCTGGTCCTGCAAGGGACTTCTCTCCAGCCACAGGCTGTGACACCAGGGTGATTCATTCTGACCAGCACACATTTACTGCACCGATGTAACCAGAAGAAGCTTGGCCTCAGCAGTCCAATCCCACTAGGAAGCAAAGCTTGCTACATGCCTTTGGCTCACACCGTTCAAAAACACAATACCACAAGCAACGTATTCAGCTTACATAAACACAGCACATTAGCTTTCTGTCTTGCTAAGATACTTACAAAACGTGAGGAGTTGTCATTTCTTATGGTTTTGGCATTGCCAAAAGCTTCCATAGCTGGGTTAGCCTCAATGATTTGATCTTCGAGGGTGCCCTGGAAAACAAAACCAAAGGATGTATCAGCTCCCACCCAGCTGGAGGGGATCTGTTACCAACAACACAGGGAAACAGAGAGTGGGGCTCCTTGCACCATCTGCCTGCTATGCTCGTTAGCTGTCTTTAAGAGCCTGCTGCTCCTGAGGCATCTCCTTGTCTCATGAGGCTATGCAGCCCAGTTTAGGGGTCAGCAGAGCTAGGTTTTGCAGCAGTGCTCTCTGTGGGCTTCTCCTTGCCTAAACTGGTCCCTCTGAAGATCCAGGCTACTGTCCCCTCTGCACACAGGACTCCTTAGCCCCTTTCTTAGGCTGCTACAATATGCAAACCAAGAGCAAGCACGCACTGTCACAACAGTCTGAAACATTTCAGGCTCTTTGACTCTGCCAGGCATTTCCTCTTCCACCAAACCAAAGCCTTGGACAGTTGAAGTCACAGCACATTCTAAAAGAAGACATCCAGAAAACAGGCTTGATCTACAACTCCCTACACCAAAAACATGCACAGCAGGGTCACAGTGTGATGGGAACACATCACAGGTCCTAGCTGGCATGATCTGCTGAACTTACTGGAGCTCTCCTGAGCAAGCCCCAAGATTAATCTTCCCCTAACCTTGTTTTTCCATTCGTGTTTCACATGTACAGTTCAAAGATAAAGAGACAGCCCCCACCTAATGCAGGCAAAGCAGGACAAGAATTCAAGGAGAGAAGCAAGAGGCTTGTGCCAAGCCACACAAAGGACAGTGGGGTTTGACAACAGTAGTAGAGTTTGGCGGCACAGGCACGTGCAGAATTTTTCATGAGAGCTTTTGCTCGTGCTCTGACACATTACAGTCCATAGGGCTTTCCTTGGGTGGGAAACACCAGCTCTGGGTTCTGCCCACCAAGAGCCATGCTGTCTTTTCAGTGTTGGGCCCATGACTGCTCCCCACCTCTACAGCTCCAGGCATATGAAGAACAAAAGAGACAGGGAGCAGCTCTGAATCACAGCTTTACTAACAAACTGTATCTTGTCACTTGGATAGCTTTTGCTCTGTTAACTTTAAATTCAGCCTGATCTAAAATTGCCTGGCCTGTGGGATTCAATGGGGGCTGCCCCATGGGCTGCCCCAGGACCCACAGATTCAGCCCCCCAGCTATCTCACTCTTAGTAAGTTTGCCCAAGTGGTCTGAGACTTGTGTTAATGAGCATTCCCCAACAAAGACTGTGCTTCAGCTAAAGGCTGTCTCTCAGTGCTCAGACAGAGAAACTGAGGGCCAAGGACATACAACTGAGCTGCTGAAATGGCTGAGCCCTTGGGGTGCTGGGAGCACCAGGGAGTGAGCCTTTGCTGGATTTCTGAAGGCACCCAGTTGTTTCCTTGGAGCTAAACAAGCACCTCAGATATGCACCCCAGAGAAGGACATCAGCTGACTGCAATGTGGTGGGCCGAGCCAGATAAGGTCTTTGCAAAGGGTGGCATGTCCAGGCATTGTCAGGGCCCCGGTCTGCAGCCAGAGCACAGTACTGCCCGTGGCAAAGAGGCTCTTCCCCTGCCCCTCAGCACCACTGCCTTCAGCAGGGCTTCGAGGCTGGGGGGGACACCAACGTCTCAGAGAGTGGAGGCTTCACCTTATCTTTGGAGGAGCCCATGCCACCCCCAGGCAAACAGCGTACTGGTTAGAAATGAGTGTTTTAAGAGTAATGATCCCTTGAAGGAGAGGTTGGAGTCAGAAAGGTAGAAAGTCACTAAGAGCTGAAACACCAAAGCTTCAAACTATGGGAAGGTGGGAGGTGATACAAAGCCAAGCAGAGAACTAAACGCTGCCCAGGTGCTGGGGCAGCCCTTGCTCCCAGACCCAAGCATTCCTCATCATCCCACCATAGCTTTGTAGTGCAGCAGAACTCTGTCCTCAGCATTAAAGATTAGGAGTCTCCACACTTACCCCAGTTTTAGTGGCAAGAGCTGCCTAGAGAAAGGAAAGAAAATTGTCTTTAGAAATCCAGAAAAGCCAGGCAAGAACCACAAGAAGCATGGTCAGAAAAGCAGGGCATGACCATTTAGTGCCAAAAAACGTCCAAGAAAAAAATGGGAGGATTAAACTTTATAAGAGATGCCAAAAAGTTGTTAAATAGATTAGGTCAAGAAAATAAAGAAATGCATCAAAAAGCAAGAACAGTTAAATCCAAACCCAAAGAAGAGTAAAGAAAATAATGCTGAAGTATTGCTTGTCTGATACCTAAAGCAGCCAGTTTGCTTCTACAAGGAAAAAGCAGGCTGGAGCCTCAACGTATCAAGAAGAAATAAGCAATTGCAAGGGCAGCTCAAAAATAACCAGCACCAAAGAAATGCAAGAATCAAAACAAGAGCAAGAAAAGCACAAGGTAGAAAAGGGTCAAAATGAACAAGAGGAGAAAAAAAGGAGAAAAGGATGAAAAGCAAGGCTTAAAAGAGGCAAGGTGGGAAATGGCAGGTTTACTCCATTGTTTTAATGCTCCTTAGGAAGAAGATCTGTGAGGTGTTGAAGGAGGAAGAGAAAATAAAGACGGCATCTAAAGCACCTCCTCCAAGCTGCACAGATTGAGCAGCCACATAAAAAAAATCCATTTCCCCTTGAGCAGAATAATTTCAAGCCTTGCTTGTTCAAAAGTCAGGGAAAAGCCAAGCCCTGGGTGGGTCAGACCAAAACACGCTTCCAAATGCAAAAAGTTGGGGGAAGAAAAAAAAAAAGTAAAAAGAAGAAGAAAGGGGAAGGGGGGGGGGGGGGGATAATAAAGAAAGGAAGAAAACAGCAAGAACTTGTTTCAAAAGAGGGTCTTACTAATTTCTTGCCCGGTGTGTCGCCCAAGGCTGCGACAATGGCAAAGTACTGAATGACCCGCTTGGTGTTTACAGTCTTACCAGCACCAGATTCTCCGCTTAGAGTAACAGAAATACACAGATCAAGGACATGAGGCAAAGAACAGGCAAAACTTCAAACAGAGAGACCCTGCTGATCTGCTGCCCCGCTCATCATGCCAGGAGGGAGAAGCAAAGTATCAGAGGGACGGGGAGGCTGGCACTATCAAGCCCCTCCAGTCTGGGGGTGCACGTGCTTGACTTTGGAGCGAAACCCAGCTCCACCCTCGCCGTGTCCTCCGGCTGCAAGCCCGGGCTCCACCTGCCTCCTCGAAGGTGCCGTGGGGAGTCAGCTGCCCTCCGCAGATATGGCAGGAGGTGCCAGCACCCACCAAGGTTGTACGGCCCTGGCCTCGGGGCTTCAGCTGTCCGGGATCAGCCAGGAACCAGCCTCCCCTGCTCCCACTCGGGTAGTTTCAGCACGCCCCGCTTTGTTGGGGGTTCTTGGAGATGGCGGTAGCACCGTGCCAGGGTGAATCCTGCCCAGGCGAGTGTGGGGGCCGGCGTGCCCGGCGCGGGGTGCAGGTGGCCAGCGGGCCCCGCTGAGCTCATCCCTATAGTTAGCTGCTCTCCCATTGTAATCCCAGGCCACAAAGAGCCGGGGGGGAGCCGGGGAGCAAAGCCGCCACCGGACACGTGCCAAGCATCGCTCCACAGCCCCTGCCTTTCCTAATTAGGCTATGGCCGAGGCTAAAAATGTCCGTGGCTCCTGGCAGCAGCATAGGGTCCTTTAGTGTCCTTTATATAGCCCTTATCTATATGTCACTTGAAATCAACCTGGCCTACACCCTCCCACATCACCCTCCTCCCCCGCCGCCGCCCCTCCGGCCGCCGCCATCTCCCTCTGGCCTTGGCCTCCATCTCTCCTTCCCCCGTCGCTCCTCGGAGGACACCGGCGGTCGGGGCACCCCACGGCAGCTCCCGCAGCTGTCGGGGTGCGGGGGAGCCTGCCCGCCAGGCCTGCGCGGGGCTTTGTCACCTGGCGCGGCGGCGGCGGCAGGCTGGGCGGGAAGGGACGGGGGGGGCCAACAGCTGCCGGGGCGGGGAGGGGGGGAACACGGCCCGGGGGGCCCTCCTGGGGCACGGGGTGCCTGCCCGCGGCTCCCCCGGGAGCGCAGCATGGGGGGCCTTGACCGCTCACGCCGGGGCCGGGCAGGGCAAGGGCATGGAGGGGCACTTACGTGATGAGCATGGACTGGTTTTCACGGTCTGGAAGAGAAGGACGGGCATTAGGCCGGTGCCTCACCCCCTGCCCCAGGATCCCAGACCCCCCAAGATGGGGGACCCCAAGGCGAGGGCTTACTGCGCAGCATGTCGTTGTAGGCATTGTCGGCGATGGCGTAGATGTGCGGGGGTGCCTCGGAGCGCCGCTTGCCCTTGTAGGCTGCCACCACCGGCGCGGTGTAGACGGGCAGCCACTTGTAGGGGTTGATGGTGACACAGAAGAGCCCCGAGTAGGTCTGCAGGGAGAAGGGGGGGGGATGAGTGCCCCGTTGGGTGCCCCGACGCCCCTTCGCCTCCCCACCCCACAGGGTGAAGCCCCGTCGCCCGGGGGCTGTGAGCTTACGTAGATCATCCAGTGGGAGTAGCGGCGCTTCAGGTTGTAGAGCACAGAGGCCTCGTTGAGGTGCGTCAGCATCGCCATGTCCTCAATCATGTCGAACTTGGGGGGGTTCATGAGCTGCAGCTCATCCTCCTTCACCACCCGTGTCTGCCGGAGAGGGGGGACACGTCAGATGGATCGCGGCCCCCACCAAACACCCTCTCCCCCAAAACCTGCCAGGTGGACAGGCATACCGACAGTCCCATGCTGGGGACAACCCTGGTCTCTTGCCTGCTGTTCTCCCGACAGGGTTGCCTTCCATTTTGGGGTAACGGGGCTAGGGCAGCCCCACCAGCACCCTGGCTACAAAGCCCAGCTGGGACAAGCGAGCCCCAGACCCGCTCCCTCCCCAGGGTGATGGGCTGTGGCCGAGCCAGACAGAGGGGGTCCAAGTTGGGGGGCACCAAGATGTCACCCCACAGCGTGGTCAACACCCCCATCCTGCACTCTTCTTTGCAGCCTAAAACCCTGTGGCGGCATGGTCTTTTGCTCAGAGAGATCTCTGGTTATTTGGGCAAACAGCTGAAGCCTGTACCCCATCACTTATAACTGGATTTACTTAATCCTGAGAAGCCAAGCGCTGGGAAACTATCACATTACGTATCTGGCCTGAATGGAAGAAGCTGGATTTAGCAAATGGTCTCTTTGATAAAGATTAAATGAAACTTTTCAAAGAGGTTTGTCTGGGGTATTTTTACAGGTGAATATCAAGTGCATGGTGTTAAAAGGTGATAAGTATTAAAAGCGGGAGGGTAGATAGAAGGATAAGGGTGGGGTTATGTCTCTTGAAACTGTTTCTGCCGGAAATGCTGATCCAGTGAAAGCAGATATAGTTTCAGATTGTGTAAATCCATGACAAATTGATAAAAAAGACAGTTTCAAGAGGGATCAGCAAAAAAGGTTTGGAAACTGCTTTGTTCGCAGAAGCTGAAGATCTTTTAAACATAAGAATAAACTTTAAAATTATACCCCCTGCCCAATAAATTTTATTTTGGAGAGGGCAAATTTCTTTACTTTTTTTCCCAGTTTCAGACAAAAATATTTGCAAAGCCTTGACACTTTTCAAAGACGATTACATATGTTTCTTTTAAATTCGGCAGACATGAACACTTCTCAGTGCCATGCTGGCTAGCCAAGAAATAGAAATAATAAAGTCCACCATTTACTGCCTGGTCAGGTCCTTTTTCTTTCTCCCAGTTTTGCACCAGCATGAGTCTCTGCACTGCCATGAAGACTCCCATAGCCAAGAAAGGAATATTAATTAAGCTCATTTGCACCTATTTGTACTGGATGTTATCTTGACAAGTAGCAGCTCATCCCTGCTTGGTTTGCCTCCCTCCCACTGCTGGAAAGCTGGAGCCTCACCACTAGACAATAGCTGGTCCTACCCCTTTGCCCAGTGCCTGTTCTCCCAACAGCACCGCTCACTCCACTGCAAATCCCAGCTAAAACGAGCAGGAATTGGCCAATTGGCCCCTTACCTCTTGTGTCAACCTTTGAGGTGAACCAGGCAGCGGTTCAGCATTGCAAAGGGCTGTGCTGGGGCAGGTGCTGCCTTCAGGCAGTCCTTCCTCCCATGGCTGGGAGCTGTGCTGGGCCAGCCCAACTGTCCCCCTTCGGTCTGCCTCACACGGTAAACCGTGTTTGAAAGCAAACACTCAATGGGAGATGCTGAACTGTTGCCACTCTTGGCAAGTAATTGGCCTACGTGTCCTGACACACTGCGGTGTGTGTCCCCTCGGGGCATGACTAATCACCGAATGTGGAAGCGTTATCAGCAAGAGCTCGCTAGTTTCAGACATGATCTTGTCACACATATCCCCCCCTGTCTGCACACACTTGCTCTCCCTTGGAAAATGAAAGGTATTTTGCTTACTTCCTTATTTTTGGTTTCCACAGTGACTTTGCCACCAGTGCTTTCTTTGATTTCCACTTCAATATAAGCTTCTTTCTCATCCGGGATCCAAACTCGCTTCTTTCCTGGAGAAGAGAAGGGAAGGGAAGGGAAGGGAAGGGAAGGGAAGGGAAGGGAAGGGAAGGGAAGGGAAAGGAAGGGAAGGGAAAGGAAGGGAAGGGAAGGGAAGGGAAGGGAAGGGAAGGGAAGGAAAGGAAAGGAAAGGAAAGGAAAGGAAAGGAAAGGAAAGGAAAGGAAAGGAAAGGAAAGGAGAAAAGACACAAACCGTGTTGAAAAGTAGGAAACCATTTGAAATTGTCAACTGAAAGCCACATGAATGCAGTCAGATAACATGGAAGGACAGTGATTATTCCTTCCTACGTTCTTCGTCATAGGAGATTGGATTTCTTTGCCTTCTTCATGTTCGGCAGCTGTTTAACTTTGCTGGGGTCAACTTTTAGCCTGACAGAAGTCTGCTGCTTCACGTGTGCTTGCACTCAGACTGTCATGAACAAAGACGGTGAGAGGAAGCAAAACTCTCCTCATTTGCTGAACCAAGAGGAGCAAGTTGGGTCCTGGAGCCTGAGCATGGGGAGCTGCAGTACAGCGCAGTGGCTGGGATGGAGCAGACACCTCCAATATGAAGTGGAGCTGGAGAAGGCTTTCACACCAGTCCCTGAGCCCATCTCCCTCAGCCCTCCTTCCCCTCAGGGTTGGGGGAGATGAAGGGCCACCTCCGCCCACACTTCAGCAAACAAGAGGAAAGTAAAAAACCTGCTTTTCCTACTTCTGAGATCGTCCTGTCCTCTGGGGTGGTGGGGGCAAGTCTGCAGTGCCTGCAATACCATGAGGAGCAGCACTGGGAAAGGGATGGGGATGGTCTCCAAAGAGAGCCATGGTGAAGGGGCTGGCTTGGGGCACACACACAGGGTTGTGCCGAGAGCTGCCTCGGGGTCTTACCATCGAACGGGATTGTCTGAAGCTTCAGCTGCTCTGTGTAGCTTTTCCGGAGGTATTCAGCAGCCTCCCCAAACACACTCATGTCCAGCATAGACATCTTGCCCGGCTGGAGGAAGACGGCAGCAGTGAAGGAAGAGTGAAAGACACCTGAATGCTGAAAGGAGGGAAGGGACAAGGAGTCAGTGCATGGGGAAAGCACTCGCCGCTGGGCTGTGAGAGTCACCAAACGCGCTTTTAAATTTAGAGAGTGAGAGAAGATAGTGACAACAATACTAGCTAATAATAACTAACTATAATAACAAGACAATTACTGAACACTTTCCCTTCTGCTGCTATCAGCCCCACACTGCAAGTTCCAGCTGGGAAAGCTGGCATTGCTTTGGTGTCAAAATCCACAGTCACATTTTAGGTGTCACCAGAGATTGTCAACGACACCCCTTTTCTTGATAAACTCAGCTAAAACCTATTCCAGCTCTACAGACCTGTTGGAGCCCTGGTACCCTGCACAAAACCTCTGCAAAGACCCAGGTCTGTTTTGCAGAGCAATATTGCAGGAAGATAAAAGCAAGACTGGAGGTATTATCCCTGGGAAGATCCCTTCTAGAAGACCGCCGTGACAGCTGCTTGGAAAAGCGGTTTTATGATAGTGCTTTCTAAAATCCATCTAATGTGGTATCACACAGCAGAGCTCTGAAACGCCACAGCGATCACAAACGTAGCCACTGCTGGTAGCCAGCAACTTGGCAAAGTGCATAGACCTGAGCAAAAATGCTCTCGATCCAGTTCTGTCCCACCCTCCCCTGTACCACCGGAGTCAGCCCCTGTCCTCCAGGAACATCCACCCTGCAGAGGTGAAGCGGGTTAGTAGCAGAGGACAAGCGTGCACACAGACATGCTCTTTATTACTAACCTTGGTGATAGGACTGAGTGGCTGTGTGCGTGCAGCAAAGCCCCTTTTTATTGTGTCTGTCAAGGTCAGAGTGGGAAAAGATATGTCAGAAATTCCCATGTGTCATGTCCACACAGCTCCATTGGTGCTGCTGTCCCACTGCCCGGAGAGACACAAAAGGCAAACTTCGCTTTTATCTCTCTGCAAATGCAGCCTGGTTATTTTTATTCCTGTATTGTCAGGCGACTACAAAGGCAGAGTGAGAGACTCCAGCTCAGGGAGGCAGCGCAGCTCTCCAAGCCTGCCCGCATTGCCTGCACTGGCTGGGAGCGGAGGAATGAGAGCTTCACTGTTTCCTCCTGCACCTGAGCAATCCGTCCTCCTGCTTCTTCCCCGCACCCCGCCAGGAGAACTGCTGCCTGGCACGATGTGTGCGGCTGATGGCTTTCCGAGCTGGAGCATCCCAACCTCTCACTCAGCTCTGGTTCTGCCTCTCCCTGGGCAGACTGCCTGCGAGCTGGGGACCAGGAAAGGACCTCAGGGCTTGGTCTCTACTACCCCACTGTCTTCTTCTCAAAGGGCTTTGCTTGTTTCCTGAGGCACACCAGCTGCTACCCATTTAACACCAAAACACCAGAATTTACTTTTCTGGTTATATGCATGAAACTCAACAGTTTTGTCAGAGGGAAGGGACCTGATGCCCCCCTGAGCTGTAGTGGCCTGTGGGCAGCCTCCCAGGGCAGGCACGCTGCTGGGCTGGGTGCCTCAAGCCCCCTGTCTGCCTCACTGCCATGGATGGGCTCTGCCTTTGGCAAGCTCTGCCCAGCAGTAACCCCCAAGGTCCTGCTCCCAGAGCTCACCCACTTGGTGTGGGAGCTTGGTTCATGGCTAGGCCAGATTCAAAATCTCTCAACAGAGAGGTTGCTGGGTTTCCTCCACACCATTTTACCCCAGCAGTACCCAAAGACACTGTGTACAATGCGGCGATCGCAGCTCGGAGCACACCTCCATCCTGGCAGCACCATCATGGGCTGCCCGAGATGGGAACGGGATCCGGCGGGGGCCAGCTGGACCCATGGCCATACCATGGGGATTTTTGTTTCAGGCTCAAGGAAAAGCCATTTTAGTTGCTGGCATCCAAAGTGTAGTGAGGTTTCTACCCTCTGGGCTGGCCGTGTTGCTGCGTCCCCAAAGGACCCTCATGCCTGCCATCCAAGCACTCTGCTCCTCTCTTTGCCTTTGCTTTGGTGCATTTAAAAAGCAAAGCAAGACTGGATGCTTTATGCACCCCATCTCCCTCCTGCCCACACCAGGCCAGGAGATGCCGCTGTCAAGGGCAGGACGAGCATACACCTTCCCCAGGGCAGAGGGCCCCAGGGAGCAGCCGGGCGATTGCAGCTGGGACGTGCACACTGTGCCAGGGTGGGCTACTGCTGCTCAGCCCCCTAGGGAACATGGCCGGTCCTCTGCAGCACTGCTCTGCTCCTTCCCGGACGCAAAGCCATTCCATGCTCCCTGTGGGAGCAGGGCCACTCATGGGCTGTTTGGATTCAACACAGACTTGCGTGAAATGAGCTGCAGCCATCTTGGGAGCTGGAAATCAGCCTAACTAGACCTGGGTGACTTGGGACCCCCAAATGCACGTGCGGGGGAGGGGGGGCAGCATCTGGCCCCTGTAGACAGTCTGGATGGCTGCATCCCCCATCCTTGGCCAGGGGGTGCCTTCGTGCCAAATGACCTCTTGCCTCCCCAGTCACGTGGTCACGTCCTGGGGACATAGAAATTAGAAATAACCCCACTGGGGTGATACTGGAGAACCATGGCTGCAGGGTTTTGCTATTCCCCATTCAGCACCCCTCACACCCCAAAGTAACTTGGGGCTGTTGTATCCTCCTGAGAGTAGGGGATACTGAGACACAGGGTGATTAAGGATTAGCCGCCCAGTGCTGTGCCCAGGCTGGATGTGGCGTGGCTTCTGCCATGGCCAGAATAAGCAGCACCAGGAGGTACTTAGGGCATGTGGCTTCAGCCTGGGCACACAGCCCAGGCTGCAGAGGGATTTTTGCAGCCCCAGGACCTGCCCTAAACCTAAGCCAGGCAGTAGAGGGGGTTTCTGCTGAAGCCCCAGCAGTGGTCAGTCCTTCCATCCAGGACACAGACATGGTTTGCTGCTACACCCTGCAAGTCTGGGTTCCAAGTGTTGCCTCCCCCACACACCCCTGACAGGCAGGTCCTCTGCCCTCCCACCCTGCTTTGGAGTGAAGTCTAGGAGATTCATGGGATGGAGGAGGACTCCAGACCTGTCCCCTGTGGCTTGAGCCCCTGCAGAGAAGATGCCTGGGCTCAGTGATGGGTTGATGTTGCCTTCATTGGCTGCGCAGTGTAATGTAAGGGCTTTGCACAGTGCCAGTCTTCCCCATGAATTAAAATGCTCCCATGGAGGGGGGCCTGTAGCATGAACAAGATGACTTTGAGTACATCAGGATAAAACGAGGTGCAAGCCCCCATCTCTATGTCCCATGTGGGCACTCTCTCACCAGGCTGGTGTTCAGAAGCTCAGGTCCTCACTGGGATTTGGCAGCAGCTGGTGCAAAGTTGGACTCTGCAGATGCATCTACTGCAGCTCCCCTGGGGAGATCATCAGGGGGACACCAGTCCTGAGATCCCGCTTGACCATGGCGTGACAGAGGTGCTCAACCTTGCCGAGATGGCGAGATGGCAAAATGGCAGAGTTTCAGTGTCCTGAAAAGCCACAAGTGCTGGTGGGCCACAGGTCGCTCTGAGATTACATTGGTGGTCTTCTGCCTCTCTGTCCTGGGCTCGGAGTCAGGTTTCCACCCACACCCTGGAGGGACCCGAGGCCTTTGGCAGGTCCGGTGCCAAGTACCTTTGCCATGAGCGCCCCGGCAGTGGGACGAGCTCTCGGCCCAGACCTACCAGCTGGCCCAGCCTCACACATTCTTCTCAGGGCATGTACTCGCCCCGTGCTCTGCTCACCCCCTCCCCTGCCTTATCTTTAAAGCGATTTTATTTTCGGAGATTCCTTCTGCAGTTCCTTCTGTTCGCCCTAGTTTCTCTCCCCCTTTGAAGAGGTTCCAGCAGGGTCCATCAAAGGCCAAGCAGATCTGTAGAAGGGGAAATGTGGAATGGTCGCTCCAGCAGCTGCTGAAGTGCACTTCCGCTGGGTTCGGGTGTTTTTGGCACTGGTGTTTGTGATGTGGTTTTCAGGGTGGTAGGAAGCTCATCCTCATATTGCTGGCAAGGCCTGAGCTGTGCCTTGCTCAGACATGTGTGACGGGGTATCCTCAGTGGGGCAGTGGCCGCAGAGGGCTCCTATGGACCTCCCACAAAACCCCACAGGCACAACGAGGAGCCCATGGCTTTAGCCTGAGCAGAGGGGAGTTTGCTTTAGGTGGCTATTGCCCAAAGCAAACAGTCTGCCCGAATGTCCCACCAGCCCTGCACGACCATCCTCAGCAGTGGGAGCATCTCCCCTGACCATTGACGCATGCCCATTCTTCCCCCCATAGCTCTGTGCTTGATGTTGGTGTCCCCTGATATGATGGAAGAGGATGGGGCTCCTCAGCCGTGCCCCCAAGGGCTGGACAAGCCTCTCCCCATGGGACAGGACACCACCAGCACCAGACTTCAGAGTTGCCCCTTCAATGAGCATTTTTTGGTCAGATCAGCTCCTACACAGCCCTGGAAAGCCAGGAGGGTGCCAGGGGCTCAGCCAACCTCTCCGGAGAAATCCCCCAGCTGGTCCCCAATCCCTGGGAGGAATGTTTCCCATTAGCAGGCTCTGATAAGTTGCAGGAAGGAGAATTACTCTACGTTTCGGGCAGTTCACTAGAGGTTTCCACACTTAACATATCACCACTATCAGCTCCCTGAAATGCACTGGAGGGGAGTGCGAAGGTGGCTGATTAGATAAAGACAATCTGCGGAGGGGCTATTTCAGGCATATTTCCATCGAGTGAGAATGTCTGCTTACAGCGAGACAGGCGGAGGTGACAGGCCAGTGCTGCCAGTCTGATAGCGTCCCTCTGGCTCAGCCTGGCCATGCAAGGCTCCCTCCAAAGCAAACCCCCTAAACCTCTACAGCCCTGTCCCATCAGGGCAAGAGAGGCAGCAGCCGCCACCACAGCACAGCTTTCCATGCACCCCTCGACATCAGCAGGAGATGGGTGCAGCAGCGATGTTGCTGCAGGGACCCCAAAGGGCAGATGCTCCTATGGGGCTTGGGATGGAGTTAGCACTGGATCCCCTCATCTCACAACTCCCTGGACACTTCCCAGCATGAGTGCCCTGCTGCCTGGACTTCCCACCCTGGGGACAGTGCTTGTCCCCCTGTCCTAAGCTGGCTGTCCTTTGGCCGGAGATGAAGTGCTGCCTCATTAACTCTGCGAACATGCATGAAGCTGCTGCTGCCATGAGCGCCTCGGTGCAGTGGTACACACCTTGCCATGGCATAAGGCTTGGGCAGCATGGGCACACTGGTGGCTGACCCTCCGGGCACTGTGCTTACACTGCATGCAGGAAGTCTCCAAAATGAGTATCAGGATTGAGAAAATACCTGGAAGAGACATGATGTGAGAAATTTGTATCCAGAGTTAGCAAGCAAGGTCACATGCGGGCATAGAGACAGTGAGATCACCTGGAGACTGGGAAAATTGGAGAGGCTTTGTTTGTTCCCTTTGAACTTACCAGCTTTGAGGTTCGAGGGGTTTTCTTCTGGGAATTGCCACCATAAAGCATCTGTTTAGGAATGAAGGTTGTACTGAACACTGCAAAAATTACAGGAACGTGTGAGTCTTCAGTGAAGATGCTTGAGATTTTGGCAATGCACTTCAAAGCAATGAGAGAAAAGAGAATCTTGCCCTGTTCATTTGAATACTTAATAGCACCTTAATTGCAGCTGGCCTGCCAGGACAGACCCTGGCATAGAGCAGCTGTTGGAAATCATGACCAAGAGCTGCCCTGGAGGCTGCAAGGGAGGTGCAGAGCCTGATTAGAACCAGAGCTGGGATGTGGTTCTGCCAGTCCGTGTGCAGGATCTGCCCCTGCAGTGCCCTAGCTGTTCTGGTTTTGCATCAGTTTTCATCTGCTTTGAGATCTGGGAGCACGGGGTTGGGTGGTGTCCTGCACACACACCAATCCCACAAAACCAGCTGCTCACAGAGCATTGGTCCCTGGGATGATCCCATCACAGTCCCCTGCTGTCTCCATTCCTCGCGCACATTTTCCTTCATTCCATGGGAAACTAGACTAGGGTGGTGTTGAGGACATAAGCTGATAGAAGTGGCCGTGCTGGGCTGGGACCTGCTTGGCTTCAGCAGTTTTTTCCTTGGCCTGATGAAGGCCATGGCTCTGCTCTCCTGGCCCATTGAGCCAGCATTCTGCTCACTGTGGGCTCAGACACTGCTCAGCTTGTCCTCCCCACTGTGCTTGGTTATCAAGCCTCACACTAGATCGAGCTCAGTCTATCTCATTGCAAGGGACAATTGTTCAAGATGGAGTGGCAACAGACATGGGAGTTCTTCATGAGGTCTGGTAGTCTTGGACCTTTCTCAAGACTGGCTGTCACCTAGGAGGGAGCAATATTCCTGCATGTCCTTATATCACAACAGGAGACCTTCTCACCTCACTATGGGCCACCAGACAAGATGGGCTTTTCTTTCTCCAGACTGCAGCGAATGTCTGATTCCAGGTTTCCAGTCTCTAGTCTGAATACGGCCTGGTGTGATGCTGTCTTGCAAACAGCAGCTTTCCCCTACAAGATGTCCCCTGTCCCTAAGCAAGGCTCTGTCCCATGGCATTTGGGCTCAAGGGTTACCTTGAGCACCCCAGCACAGCAGCTGAGCTGGACACACACACAGAGCCCGTGCTACCGCCTGTTTGTTGGCCGGTGGGTGAAATAAACCTCCCTAAAGGCTCCCCTAGGAAGCAAGTCCTGGTGGGACTCTGGCCCCAGGGGACCAGCTGTTGGGTCTATGCATGGCCAGCGAGGTGGCTGCTGGGGCTGTGCCTGTAGGGACCTGCTCCCTGCTGGCAGAAGGGAATCAGCATCCATGGCTGGTCCCCACCTCGGTGCTGCAGAAGCTTGGGCACAGCTCGGGGAAGCGAAGGTAGAGCCAAACGCAGGTTCAGCACGGCAACTTCGTTTTCCACCAGCCGGTCCTGCTGCTTCTCTCACAGCCTGGCTCGGTGCTATTTATACCTTGCTCCACGGCCACTTCACGGCACAGAAAGGCCTGGTCGAAAAGCTAAGGAAGTGAAATTACTTTGGGGAAGAAATGACACTACCCGTTTATAAATAACCTGGGTTTCATTGATCTTTTAGATGGTCTCCTGGCAGAGAGTCCAATGTCATCGCTCCAGCAATGCACACAATACTTGGGCATTGTTTTATTCTCAGTTACAGGGAAAAGGACAGCACCAGCTGCCTTTCTATCTTTAGCCCATGAGAGCACCCTTCAATTGTTCTGCACTTCAAACAATAGGCACACGTGTGGGGGGTTTAAGATTGCTGGCCTTACCAGAGCATTTCACATTGAAATATGGCCTTAGAGACAATAGATTTCTTTCATGCCCTGGCTGAAGCTGGTATTTATACGACAGAGAAACCAGGGTGCAAGAGCTCTGTCTTGTTTTTCTTGTGCATGACGGGCCAGCAAGAGGTTCGGCTCCCCAGGGAGCCCTCTGAACTCTCTTCCACAAAAATAGCCCTATTGTTCTCTCTTTATTTGGCTGGTGCTGAACATCATATCATCCTCTCTGCTTGAAGGGTCAAGTTAACGGTTTAGTACTACTCTGTTGCAAAAACGAGTTTCTGCATTAATGCACAAATATCCTGAGATACAACAGAGTTGGCCAAAACCTCAGACTTGGCTAAGTTGGTTTCTTTGCAGCTGGAAGAGCCAAGGAGAATTGAGGGATTTATTTTTTTTGCCACTGTTACAGGGTACCAGGGAAAGCGAGTGTGCCCGCGTGCAGTTGACGAGCGATTCTTTGAAGACACGGATGGGCAGCCAGGCACCCAGCTCTGCAACCGGCCCGTCAGCTGCAGTGTATCAAATGCCCGTGCATAACTCAGCAGCGTCGTGGACAAACGATCTGCTCGCTCAGCGCGCTCGGTACCGGGCTGCCTCTGCCCTGCATGGCTGGGGGACCTGGGCTGTGCCATGGGCATTGCAGGTGCAGGATGTGGCTGTGTGGGGGACGTACCTGCCACAAAGCTCCAGTTCACACATCAGTTCCTGACGAGTGAGAAAAGCACGGTCATGTCAGAACTATTTATTCCCCCCATCGTGGCTGACATTGTATTGAGTTTCAATTGTCTGAGCCCTGGGTAGCCTTTGAAAGGGGACGCGACATCGCAAAGCCACAAAGCCCATCTTTGAAGGCTCTTTAACAGCAAGACAAGAGGTTTACAAGTATAAAGTGCTTTTCTTTAAACTTTGTGGGAGTCTATTTTTAGCAAATAAAGATAATGTCCCAGTTGCTGTTGTTCATCTTTTGTTGCATGTAACATGCCAAATACTTACCATGTCTGCCATATTTTTTAATCATTTAACCTTCTCTGAGCTGCATTGTGGCTCCCTTATGCTGTAGCAGAGATTATGGTCTATCTGCATGTACAAATCCTCCCTGGGCTACTGGATTACTTTGAAAAGATCTCCTTCTCCAGACTGAATTTGGAAGAGAGAAAGGAAAGGCAAGTCACAGCTCTCTATAAAAAGACTTTTCCCAGTCTGAACAGGGTGCATTCATCCTGGGAACTCCCAAGGACAGGGCAGCAGCTTTTCCCAACTTTTTGCAATGAAACTGGACCATTTTTTGCAATGTTTTGCTTAGAAACTCAAGCTTTTATGCCCTTTCTCAGACTCTCAGAGCAAACAGAGAGGAGGGGGGACTCAGGATCCTTCCAGGGCTGAGGACTGAGAGGAGAAATGCTTCTGTTTGAGTAAACTCTGTCCTTCTGCGTAGTCATTAGAACTCTTGGACTTTGTTCCTTGCTTCCATCCCTCGACCAACACGCAGGCAAACAGCCAGTGCCCCATGGAGGAGTTGAAGCAGGCTCCCGGCACAGAGCAGTTTTCCAGCAAGACAGGACTGGATCACCAGTCCCCTTCCAAATTCACAGCCTTGGATGTGTATTAATTAAGATGTGAATCCACAGTTACTGATCAAAGGGATGGCAGAGAGGAAAAAGAGAGCAGAACTCTCGAGTCCAGAAAAGAGACAAGGTGGGTGCACTGGAGAGCTATAATCACAGAGCTTTATTTCAGAGATAGATCTCTAAAAGCAGAGCTAAGAGGCTTGCAATGACCTGGACAACTCCTGGCACTGGTAATAGGATAAAGAGCCAGCCGTCTTGCGGCTTGGCCTGGCCACCAGTGATGATCCATCTGTGGAGGGCAAGTGAGTGTAACAACAGGCATTGCCCAGATCTTGCTGGAGAAATCCCTCCGCCGTGCGCAGGCATGTCCCAGGGTGGGGGGCTGCCTTTGCACCCACTTCTTAATGCATCCCACTGCAGGGTGCCCCTTCCTGGGGCTTTCCCTTGCTGCCCCAAGGTGTAGGCATGGGTGAGGGCCTGAGCAGCACACATGAGAGCACAGCATGCCCGTGTGAGCCTGGCACCCTCCTCAGCTGTCATGCTCTAGGTTCATATATATGTATGTATGTATATACAGTCTTGATCCACCCACAGTGTCTCTGCAGGTTAGATGGGTTGGAGACTCTCCTGAACAGACAGGCTCTGGGGTGAAGGGCTTGCTGCAGAGCTTGGTACTTGGTGTAGTTCCAGACTTGGTGCTGCTTTTGCTGCTGGATAACAGTAGCTCTTAGGGCAGATGGGAAACAAGGCAAAGGATAAAGTCACTTGCAAAAACTCATCAAGTCAGTGGCCAAGTGAGGAAAGGATCTGCTCTTCCTCCCAGGCAGTCCAGTGACACATCTTAGAGCCCTGGAACAGGTCACCAAGGTGATGGGGAGGTCTCCATCCTGGGAGGTTTTTAAGGCTTGGCTAAGTAAACCCACAGTCACTCTGATCTCATGCTAGAGACAGTCCCACTGTGAGCAGGTTGGGTGAGAGACCAGCCCCTTCCCTCTCTCATTCCCTGACATGAGGCAATGTCCGAGCTAATACCCAGTGGTACAGCAGACAGAAAAAAATAGTATCCACGGGCAGCACGCTGGAGTCAATGAAATAATTCACAATTTCCTGGTTTTCTGATTGCAGGATCTGAGCATCATAACATGGATTTACTCATTCCCCTCCCAAAGCTGCATTAGTGAAAAATTAAGTCCAAATAAAGATGCAGATCTGAGGCTGGTGTTCAGCCATTGTTCTGCTGGCTACACACAAGCATCACACAACCCTCTCTTCACCAGCAATCAACGATTTCAAACGTTTGTAATGCAGGTTGCAAACCAAGTCCAGTGCCACTGCTTTTGTTGGAGCCTCACAGTTGTACCATAAATGCGATGTGAAAAAGCTTTAAGTCATTATATTACTCCAGTAGGTACACAAATGATTGCCTTATGATGACAATAAATCTTTTTTCTGGTTACGCTGTTGTGTTGACGGTAACTTACTAGCAAACGTTAGGGTTGTTTCATTTTATTACACTTATTGTAAGGGCATAGCGAGTTAGGACTGACAGTTCCTTTGTATAGTTAAACAAAAAAGTAGGAAGGACCTGGTTTAGTTTGGATTTATTTACACATAAACAAATTTTATCTGTTCCTAATACAGACACGTTCCTGCAGAAATGAACCCCTTGATTTGTCACACTGCCATTTCAAGCTCTATTGCTGGGAAATGAATGTCCTGCAAGTATATGAAACTGTTCTGAAATCTGAGATTTACCAGATGTACTCGACTGAAGAGGCACAGAACAGCCCGCAGCCTCGGATCTGTCCGAAACGACAGCAGAGAGCAACCCTATCTCCTGATGAACTAAGACAAAGTGAGTGTAAATACACATCTAAAGTGGGAGAAAAATATCAGCTTGCATTATGCCGCAGGGCGTCCCAGAGACCGCCAAGGACTCAGGAGTGCCTCCCTACTGCGGCATGGCACATGGTCAGGGATGTCGCCCTGGGGACACCTGGGTGCACTCAACAGCCCGTCTGGGAACAACGGGGGGACATCTGCAATGGGGGCTGCCAATGGGCTCGGCTGCATCGAGGTAGCCCCAGCCACCCCCTTTCCAGGTCCTGTCGGTGCAGCGCAGCAAAGGGACGTGGGCAACGAAGATGTTGAAGAAATGGAAAACATGAAGATGTGTCCAGTATCAGTTCAGTTCGGGTTCTTTAATTTCCAAAGCCAGGCTTGCAGTTCCACTGTCTTCCCCTGCCTGCAAAGGGCAAATTTCAGCTCCTGCGAAGGCAATAGATGATGCAGCTCCAGTACAAGAGAAAGTGCCAACGAGCTGACATGCAAACCACCACGCTGCACTGCCTGCACTCTGCCAGTCCTGCCACAAGCTGCCTCCAAGGGACAACACAAATTCAAATCCGCTAGTTCACCTGCTGAGGTCTTGTGACTGCAAATACCTTCGGTTTTATGAAACACGGGTGCCACCTTCTAGTTCAGTTTCCTGAGAGTGACTCTGCAATGTGTGGCTTGACACAGGCATTCACAGAGAAGATGCTCGCTGGGATCCCCTCTCTGCACATACAAGCAGCAGAGCCCGGCGCTGTGCAGAAGAAAAATCGGTGGACCACTGATTTTTCCATCTGGGTGGGGTTTGACCAATGGAGGACCGTCTCTTGGACGGGACAGCTGGAGGCTTTTGCCACCAGAGGACAAAACCTTTCCTAGGGTGAACGCCTTGGCCAAGCAACCCCAAAATGACCAAAAGTCTTCAGATGTTGGCCAAATCCTGGAGACACAACAGCTTTTGGAGACATCTCTTTTGGATTTTGTGATTGATTCATCAGCAGCAGGAGGTGGTCATCACCACTTGTACTTTTGTCAGGCTGTTCCCGGAGAGCAGCACCACCCCAGTTGAGTCACAGGGTCCTGGGCCTTTCTCCCACTGCCCTTCCCATGAGGATGCCAATCCTCAGGTCGACACCAGTGGGAAGATCACTGGTATCACAGCAGGCAGGGAAACGTGCTCAGCATTTACACTGGAGACTATTTCTATCCAGCAAAACAAGATCTACCTCAGTAAATCCATAAAATCATCGATCCCCGATATTCAGACAAGGCATGATCTCGTCAAGCATTGGTGATGGATCCATTCTGGAGAACGTCCCTAGCAAGCCCCTAACTGCTCCTTAGGCTGCGGGCATAGGTGAGCCCGGTGCCCACCTCACCTTTGTGACCGCAGGGATGGCATGCAGCCCTTGCTTTCCAGCCGGAGCAACCAAACCCAGCGCCAATTCCCAAGCCGTGCGGCACTGTGTCCCCACTGGACAGAGCACCTACGATGCCAAGGGAGAGGGGGGAAGCCCTGCTCCACTCTGCAGGAGCGGTCCTTCCCCAGGGGTCCCGCAGCCCACCACACACCACGAGGCACCCTGGGCACCTCCGCCAGGACTCTCCTGGAGCCTGCGCAGTGCTATGGACATCCCTTCTGCACGCCATGACGTCATTATTGCTGACAATGACGTGGAAGGGCCGAGAATTTTTCTCTCTGTGGGTTAGCAGCGTCGCTCCTGGAAGCAGCGGACGCTGTTCATCAGCCTGAGCCCCCCGCTGCGGGCGAGCACCCCCAGCGCCCGAGCCCCACAGCACGCCTCGCGCCCCGACAGCGCTGCTGCCGCCCGCCTGACATCACGTCACACGGCGTCACACGTCCCCGTGACGCACCCCCGCGCCGGGGTACCACGCCCCCCCCTTGCTTCAGGCACGCACGCGCGCTCCCAACTCGTCCCCTCCCCCTCCCCCTCCCCCAGTCGGCTGCATTGGCACGCGGAGGTGTCGCTCCCCGCGCTGGTAGGTCGCCTGCGCTGCCAATCGGTTCCCCGGGCGGGGCGAGGGTGGGAGGCCTGTCCAATCGCCTGGTGGCGGGCGGAGCGGCGGGCCGGAGCGGCCGGGAGCAGGTAGGGGGGCGGCAGGGGCTGCCTCGGGTCCGGCGTTCGCCTCGGGGGCCGCGGCCTAGCGAGGGGCCGGGGGCCAGGCCAGCTCCGTGCCGTGCCGGCGAAGGGGTGTCGCGGCGCGGCCCTGCGCAGGCCCGTGCCCTGCAGCGCCCCGAGGGTCCCGCACCGGCCTTCCTGCGGCGAGCGGCGGCCTCGGGCCGTGGCAATGCGCGGTGCCGGCTCCCGAGGCAGGGCTCGGCTCGGCTCGGGGGCTCGGCCCTGGCCGGCCGGGACTGGCCACGGTCTCGGCTGGGGGTGTGGATGGAGGTGCCTTCGTCCGGCGCGGGGCCCCTGTGTGGCCGCCGCCGCCGCCGCGCCCGAGGTGGGCAGCGAGGGCGGCGCTGAGCTCTGTGCTGCCCGGCCCTCCCGGGCTGCCCGCCGCCGCCGCCCCCCCGAGAGGGCAGGGCCAGGCTGCCTCTTGGGAAAGAAGGTGAGGCGCGGGGGGCCAGGTGGGTGACTTCTGCTCTGCCTCCTCAGCGCTGGCCATGGCCGCGCCCTGGGAAGGCGTCCTGCGGGACGAGCCGGCCATCCAGGAGGCAGCGTCGGTGGCCGTGGACGCGGCGCTCCTGGAAGGTGTGCTGATGCGGACCGAGCGGGAGCCCAACGCGTCGGATGTAAGTGCCGGAGCGGAGTCACGGGACGTGTTCGATCCTGGCCGGGGTGTGAGTCAGCAAAGCGAGAGGAGCGCGGGGAGGAGCTGGCTGCCATCCCTGGGTTTGCTGCGCCCTGGTCAGCGCGCATTGCTTTGCGGCGAGCAGCCGGCTGCCTGGCTGAAGCGCGGCTGAAGCACGACCGACCTGGGGGCTGTAACTCGCACCCCATCCTGCTCGTGACTGCGCCTCCCCTAGAGACCGCCCTGCGATACAGTTCCCCTTTTCCAAGGAGAGGGATAGATCTGGAAAGGTTTGGGAAATTGCCAAGAGCCCTGCCTGTATGTGGTGGTGGGAGTTCATCCCTCTCCCAGCTTCTCGACACCCGTACGATCCTTTGAACCCGGGGAGCATCCCTCGGAGGGGCCTCTGTGTTTGGCCTGCTCCCGGCTACAAGTCGACCTTCCCCCCATACCTGGGACGAGGCGATGGGGTTGGGGGTGGCTGATGCACGGGATTACCTCTGGTGAATTTGTGGCAGCTGGCTGGGGCAGGGGTGCTGATGGGGGGCTCGGCCTGTTGGAGGGGGTTACTGTGAGGGATCTCAGAGGAAGAAGTACCCCTGTGCAAGAGGGGTGGGACACCATCGGGGATGGGTCCCCAAGGAGCCTGGGGGCAAGCAGGCAGCTGTGCTGGGAGCTGACAGAGGTATGAGAAGGGAGGTCTCCACCACGGGGTCTGCTCCTTGATGTCAACGCCATGGTCAGGTCAGGGGTGTGAGGGAACCTCGAAGGGTGAGAGGAAGAGGGAGGCTGGGAGGAGAGGCCAAACACGCTGCCAGTGTCCCTTGTCTTATGTAAAAATCAAGGTGAATTGGGAAATTCTTTCTGGTGTAATGTTTTGTCTTTGAGGGTGGCCCTGTGCCTGAGCTGTGGGGTGAACCAGGAGTCCAGAGTCACCCCTGGGACTCAGTGAGCAGGGATCAAAGGAAGCGACTCTGATGGCCAAAACCCAGGACTGGCAAATTCACCTTTTCTCTGAAAGAGAGGTGTTCTGGAGACAGTGCTCTCCAGTTAAGGTGGAAACAAAGCATCCTTCAGAAGGAAGCACTCAGCCCAGCTTGAGCTCTGGAGCACCTGCTTTCGGCCTCCACAGTGCCCTGTGGACAGCTTGTAAAGCAAAGCCCTCAAAAGTCAGGGGTCAGCAGGGTTGAGGCCATGTGTCTGTTCAGGGTGCGCTGAGGAGGGCTGGGGGTGACTTCAGACAAGCAGAGGAAGCACCTCTTTAGCCCAACTTAAACTGCAGAGACCTGACTGCTCTGCTGCTCCGTCCTTGTTTGCAGGTGGTGAATTACGCTCCCTTCACACTGCTTCCGTCTGCAGTACCAAGTGCCCTGTTTGAACAAGCATATGCTGTTCAGCAAGATTTTAACCTGCTAGTGGATGCTATTAGTCAAAACAAAGAATTCCTGGAGCGTACTCTGGCCAGGTAACGTTCTTGCATGTTGCCTTTTAATGAAATATTTTAAATGCAAAGCATTGATCATCTTTCAGGCATTCCTACCTTCCATCCGTTCATGTCCTTCAAGCTGAGGCGGGCACTCCTGTCCTCTGCAGAAGTTGTCTCCTTTGCTATGTTATTTGTCCTAAGATTAATTTCCATCAAGTCTTGGTGTTTTGGGGTCTCCTTGGGCCTCAGAAGATGGGATATCTGGCCAAGAGTTGACTCCCTGCAATGATCTTAAATTTTGCCAGTGTTTAAGCTTGTGAATTCTTATTTGTGAGTTTGTGGGCTCCTGGACCTTAAATTCAAATTGCTGGAGGCTTCTTTGAGTCCTAGATTTAGTAGTCTGTTTTGGTCTTGTTTTGTATCTGCCTGTGGCTATCCAATAACCACCAGCTCTGCTGCCTGCCTGCAGTTATGAAGAGGTGTTTGTTCCTTCCCCCTACTGCTGATCAGTCACCCTGTGTCCCCTGCTTTCCCAGCCATGCTGGGGAGGTGACCTGCAAGCTCTGGGTGCTGGAGGACTGCTCAGCTCTGGGTTGTGAACTCTGCTGGCTTTACCTGTGGTTGTTGCCCTGTGCTGGAGCGACCATCCCTGACTGTGGCCCCCATAGTCTGATCAGTAGCGCTGATGCTTCCACAAAACCCATTTCCCTTCCTGCTGCCTGTCTGTGCAGGTGCTGCTGGCTCACTGGCACTGGGACAGAGCAAAGTAGACTGTTTTCCAGTGTCCTTCTTGTTTTGCTAAAGCCTGACCCCTCAGAGCTGCTTTAATGCTCGCGCTTGCTCCAGAGCTGGCTGCAACCAGAGCTTGTGTCTGGGGACATGTTTATACTTGTGGTTAAAGAACGCAGCGCCTGGGGCTTCCGTGCACTCAGACGCCTGCCTTGTACCAACTCCCGCTCAGTGTCTCGGGGCAGCTCCTTGGAGGTGCTGCTCACAATTGGCTCAGGGATTTGGGACCCTGAAGAAAAGCCGGACCTGCTCTCCTGTGACCACTGGAGCACTTGGCACCACAGTGTGCAGGATTTGGAGCTCAACAGGATGGGGAATTTGATGAAGCTCTTGCAGCTTGTTGTATGAACTCTGTGTGCAGGCACAGAGACTTCTGATTTCTTTCCTGTTTCTGCAGAATTCTGCATTTCTTTGCTTTTGCTTGCCCCATCTCTCTGCGCTGCAAATGAAAGTCACCTCTTACAGCGGCACTTTTCGTAGAATGGCTGTGCTGAGCAAACTAGATTTGCATTATGGTTATGAACTGTGGCCCTTGATGAAGAGTGCATTCATGGTGAGATGCTTAACAGTGCTGTAGAACTTGATCTAACTACAGCCCTGCCATTTGTGCTGGAGAATGTCATAGAATCATAGAATGGTTTAGGTTGGAAGAGACCTTAAAGGCCATCTAGTTCCAACCACCCTGCCATGGGCAGGGACATCTTCCACTAGACCAGGTTGCTCAAAGCCCCATCCAACCTGGCCTTGAACGCTTCCAGGGATGGGGCATCCACAACCTCTCAGGTCAGCCTGCTCCAGTGTCTCGCCATCCTCACAATAAAGAACTTCTTCCTCACATCTAATCTAAGTCTACCCTCTTTCAGTTTAAAACTGTCCATGCTAAGGTTTTTTTCTAGAGAGCAATTAATTTTCTTGTTCCCCTGTGATGGTGTAAGGGGGCTGATCTGGTCTTTCTTTCTCTCTAGCACCATCAAGGTAGATGACTTCACAGCTCAACTCTTCAGAATCCACATGCAAGTTTTGGAGGAAGGCTTGTCTCAGGTACCTTGGCAGGAGACCCCAGCTGTCAACAGCCGTGCCCCTTTGCATTGTGGTGGGATTGCCTGATCTCTGTCTGCAAGCTTGCTGTCCTGTAGTCAGGCCGGTCACTCTCTGCGCTATGGTGCCTTGGTTACAGCCTGTGAACTCAGGACCTTGCCCTGTTTGACAGTCATGCCCTTTGGTTAGTGATACTGGAGACAGTCAGTCTTGACTGGGAGGATTTAACATGATTTGTCTTTGTCCTCTGGGAGTCAGGAGAGCGCAAGGACGTGTGCCATGTTGGGACCTGTGCCGGACAGGCTGTCCATGCAGAAGCTCCTTTACCCTCACTACTGTAGTTAACTCTTCTGGAGTACTGAGGAGGGCTGTGGGCCCTGAGCAAGGGCCAAAGCACTCACAGGCATGTCTTGCAGAGGTTTTTATCAAAATGACGGTGACAGGATCTGCCCCAGGAGGATTCTGAAGTGAGATTATCAAAGGGATTTGCAGTTAAAGGCAACAGGAGAGCCCGCTTCACCTCCCCTCTGTTTCAGTCTGTGTTTTTAGGCATAAACCGCTCTGATTACATGTTTGACTGTGGGGTGGATGGGACGCCAGCTCTGAAGCAGATAGAAATAAACACCATTGCTGCCAGCTTTGGAGGCCTCACCTCCCGCACTGCAGCAGTCCACGGGTAAGGGAGCATCTCTGGCTCATGCTGCCTGGCGCTGCAGCAGCCGCACCACATGGCCTGCTGCACTCCGTGTCTTTGTGTGTGCTTCAAACTCCTGCTCCCTAGGTCTGGTCAGGGCATTTATAACTTTTTTTTGTTCCATAGGCGGGTGTTGAAAATGCTGGGAAAGTCTGAGGAGGCATCACGCCTGCTGCCCAACAACCCATCGAAAGGGCTTGCCTTGGGTATTGCGAAAGCCTGGGAGCTCTACGGTTCCCAAAGGTAAGGACAGAGGAAGTGCTGGAGGCTGGGTTATCTTGTCTCCCCTGGGGATGCATGTGTTAAGTTTTGAAATTGTGCTTTCTGAAAGATGCCTGTTTGCAAGACAAGCTGCTCTTGAAAAGCCTGTGGCACCCTGGGAAGAGCAATGTGGTTGTCTTAGCGCACAAGGCTGCTGTGTCACAAAGGCGGAGAGGTGCAGAGGGACCCTGGAGAAGTTGTGTGGTTTAACAACCCTGTGCAGAGCTTGCTTTTCCTCCTGCCCTTGTGCTTGTGCTCCCCGCTGGTTTGGTAATTATGCAGGATCGGTACTGCTCTCCATTTGCATGCTGACCCTTAGAAACACTGGAGAAAATGAGCAGGAGCAGTGCAGGAAGCCTGAATCACAGAGATCAAAAGTTAGTGGTCCTGGGTGCATGTGGAGTGATTCTGGGTTTAATGATGTCCTTGGTATCTCTTCCAGTGCTGTGGTGATGTTTCTAGTGGAAGAAGTCCAGAGGAACATTTTTGATCAGCGATGTATAGAAAATGAGCTTTGGAACAGGTAAAGGCTGAATTTTCCTGGGATGGGAAAGAAAGGAGATGGTAGTTTTGGAAAAGGGAAGCAGAGCGAACTGCTGCCAGATCACAGTCTTTACCTCAAGGCAGCTTGTGGGGCATCTCCAGGCTCTCCAGCAGGCACAGCGTGTCAGTGGGAGCATAGGAGCAGGCCAGGGAAAGATGGAGGTGTGCAGAATCTGTTTGCTTTTTACTTTGTCACCTACTCAAGGATGAAGTAAAAACACTTTTATCATTTCTGGGACTGTGAGGGGTCATGTCTTAGTATGTAACAGGGCAGCCTTTATCTTGGACTTCTCTGGGGTCTGTTATGCAGCTCTCTTCAGCGTTCCTTTGGTGGCCTCCTGCCTAGCCTCAGCACCCACCTTTGTCTTCTCACCAGCCTCCCAAAGCCTGTCACCAGCTCTTTGCTGGAAATACCAGCAGCCATCAAAGCCTCTGGTTTCCAGGGCTGATTCCTTGCTGATTTTGTGCCTGTGTAGTCCTCAGAGCTGCACCAGTGGTAGCTTTTCTGTGGGCCATGTCTCTTAGGCAGGACAATAAGGAGCAGAGCGGGGTTAATGAGGGTCCTGCTTGCTCTTTGACTTGGGATTGGGCACAGGGTATTTAACAAAAGCTAAATTAACAAAGCTTCAAACCCATTGTGAAAGATCTGGGCAAAGTAAGCAACGCGGCAGTGGAGTAAAGAACTTGGGAGAAAGAAGTGCTTTGATGAGATCTAGCCCAGGACCTGTGCTAGAGCAGTGGGAGGTGTATGGCACGGTCTCCAGATCAGCAAGTCCACACTGCCACTGTGTGGAGGGAAGACTATAAAGCTTAAAGGAGATAAAACTTGCAGGAAGTCACTTGTCTGTCTGCAGCTCTTGGCTTTGAAGCCAACAGTGAGTGAATCTGTTGTGTAGGGATTAAAAAAAAAACAAAATATTGACATCTCTTAGAAACTTAGGAGGTGAAAGGTGAGTATGGAAAAATCCAGAGTGTTTAGGCATGTGTTCTGTTTCCTGCAGTGTTCTGGCAGCCTGGTGACTCTCTTACTCTTCTCTTAACAGGAATATTCGGGTCATCAGGAAGCGCTTCAGAGATGTGTTTGAAAAGGGGTCTCTGGATGATGCCAAGAGGCTGTATATGTGAGTATGAGCCAAGGTGCGCGTTCCTGGCTGTGTGTTGGGCACACAGGGCTGTAAATGGGAATTTTCAAACAGAGCTGGTGGTATGTTTTGAGTGTAAATAGTGACTTTCTGAGAAAGTAGTTCTCTTCCATGCTCCAGGCTGCTGCTTCCCCTTAGAGCTGAAATAATTTTGTTTTCACAGTGGTGAGATTTTGCATACACACATCAGTCCCTTACAGCTGGAAACATAATTTCCCTCCTTCAAGCTGCAGCCTTCAGAGCTCTGTGGGATCTTCACTTCCTCCACATACATCTGGCTATTTCAGAGGCTTCCACAAAGACATTTCCTGTTTACCGTTCACGTGATGCTCTGCCAGTGGGAGCTGGGCTGAGTTACTAGTGCTACAGGAGGAAGCGTTACATGTCCTTATGGTATCTGTTGGTTTTGAATGCACTCAGTGTCTTGCCCGCTCCCTGTGGAGGCCAGGACGTGCAGGTCGTAGACTCCAAGTGCTGGTAGTTGGTCCCAAGCGTGACATTTGTCCTGTTTCCAGGGTAATGTGCTTGGAGCTGTACAAGCCTAAAGGAAGATATGGTTTCATGCCAATGTTTTTTTTTTCTGTAGTTAGGCTAGTTTTTCCATGGTTTGACCTTTGGTGCCTCTGCTGTGTTTAATTAGTGAATAACATTTGTCATCGTCAGACAGTTAAGGGGAAAGTGTATCCACTGTACTTCCTCCAGAACATCCTCTCCTCTTATTGATGAATGCCTTTACAATTAATTACACTGCCTGGCTGCCAGCAGTTTCTGTGCTGCTTTCCTTGACTGTGCACACAGTTTCAGTGGCCAAAGCTTGGGGGTGTGGTGCTACATGTATGCTGACAGCCCTGCCCTGGCAGGATGTTTTGGTGCCTGGGTAGGTTGTTGAGTTGATGTTCTGCCTTGAATTGCCACCAGAGAAGGACCCTGTTCCCTCCCAGCTTCAAGAATCAACCAGGCCTGGCTCCTGGTGGCAAAAGCTATTAAAAAAATTTAGGTTCTTACCGTCCTGCTGGGCTGGGTGCCTGAACTAATTGAGACTTTGGCTAGTCAGGGCAGAGGCCAGGTGTCAGCTCCCCGTGTCTCAGGACAGGGCAAGCCAGCTGGGGCTCAGCGGAGAGGAGCCAGGGCTTGCAGTCCTCGGCTTTCTCTGGCAGAGCCAGCCAGGAGCAGAACAGCCCAGGAGGCCAAAGAGAAGGGGCAAATGCTGCAATGTGTTGTCTGCCTGACCCTGTTGCAGCCCCCCGGTCCTGGGGGGTTCAGGCAGAGGTGGGCAAGGACTGGCCTGGTTCTGTGAATGCTTCTGGTTTCTGTTCCAGTGACGGCCAGGAGGTAGCAGTGGTGTACTACAGAGAGGGCTACGTGCCAAAGAACTACGACCAGCAGGTCAGTACTGACCGCTCTTCCTGCCCACATTGCGGCCTTGCCAGCGAGTTTGAAATGCCCTGTGATCCCAGGGGCCTCTGTCCTGTCCTGAATGGGGTTAGTCCTGTCCAGCGTGGCTGATAGCATCAGGAAGCTGTGACTCTGCAGTGCATGTGGGTGTCCCTGGCACTCACGTGATAAGAAAAATGAGTGGCTTTCTTCTCCAACAACCAGTAATGTGGTGACGTCTTACCAAAGCACTGAATTGCTTCTGTACAATGTGCGTTAACACAGGTATTGGCACCTGCTCAAAGGGTTTAGACTTGATTGCAGATCACACTGTCCTCTGCTAGGACCATTAGGCTGCAAGTAATAATAATACAGACCAGATCTTACTGTTGTCTGGAGGTGGCAGCACTGGACAAGCTGGGGAGGGGGTGGAGGCAAAGACAGTGGACTAACCTGGCTGTGCTGTTTCCAGAGGTGGTGGGAAATCCATGTATGCATGTCTGCTTGTCTCTGGAGTGCTATTCCCGCCCCCCATCCCTGCCAGAGAGGGAGGGAGGAAGCAAATCATATGTCAATAACTGAACAGAAAAGAGTATAGAAAACCTACTTTTTTTTTTTTTTTCTTTTGTCCTGATGGGATGGTTTCTCTCTTTCTGTCTCAGAACTGGGAGGCACGGTTGCTGCTGGAGAGATCGAGGGCAGTGAAGTGCCCTGACATTGCTACCCAACTTGCAGGCACCAAGAAGGTCCAGCAGGAGCTGAGCCGGCCAGGGACGCTGGAGAGATTACTGCCTGGCCGCACCGAGGCTATCGCTCGAATAAGAGCAACGTTTGCTGGACTTTATTCCCTGGACATGGTGAGTGTGAGTGGGGCTGGAGCAGGAACAAATGTGCAGACGTGTGTTTGGCCTGTGTGATGTTTCTCTTTGGTTAAGAAGATGAGAGGGCTTTGTTGTGGTCCCTGGGAGACCCTGTTGATCCTGACCCCTGACAGAGGGGTCTGTCAAGGAGCCCCTGCTCCTCCCTGATGCTTTGCTGTTGCCATCCTTTCCTACCAGGGCGAAGAGGGTGACAAAATAGCTGCTGCAGCTATCGCTGACCCTGACCGGTTTGTGCTGAAGCCACAGCGAGAAGGTGGAGGTATGAGTTGGACTGGGTCCGTGTGGGTTTTTATTGCGGTTTGTGCTGTATCCAGGAGAGGCAGTAGCTCTGTGATGGTACCTGGTCCTGTGCTGAGGGATAAAAGGTGGGGTGGGGTGGCTTGTAGCTACTTGTAGCCATGGGGACTAGTTATGGCCGTAGGTAGTGCTGCTCCTGGAGGAGCTCCCTAAGGCCCCAGAGCTGGGGTGTGGGGAGGCAAAGGCTGGGTCTCTTTGAGCTGCCAAGGCTGCATAGCTGGGGCCAACAGCTTCTGCTGTGCTGGGAAGTGTTTGACTTGCTGGTTTTGTTGTCAGGGAACAACCTCTATGGGGAAGAGCTCAGGCAGGTTCTGGAGAAGATCAGAGACAGCCCTGAGAGAACCTCCTACATCTTGATGGATAAGATCAAACCACAGCCAGCAATGAATTACTTGCTGAGGGCTCACAGTCCCCTACAAGTGTCTGAGTGCATCTCAGAGCTCGGTATTTTTGGTGTCTATGTCAGGTGAGAAACGTGCTTGTGTAACAGGGTGGTTACCTGCTCCAGCTTGCACTTGGTTTGGGAGTGTTTTCCCCTCTGTGCTGTCTGAGCATAGCAGCAGGGCAGATGTCTCTGGGGAGGTGGAGGTACAGGTGACAGATGTGACCCTTCAGTCTCTGCCCCTGTCAGCAGTTCTCTGAGCACTGTGTTCAGACGCTGAACTGCTGCTTTGTACCTGCTGCCAAACGAGTTGTTGAAAAACCATAGAGCTGGTGCTGGCAGTTACTGGTGTAACAAACAGCCATGTGGAACTGGTGTGTCTCATCCTGATTTCTGGGAGCGCTTTTTGGGTTCTGGATGCAGCCACATGCTTTTCTGAAGCCCTGGCGATCTCAGAAATACCTGAAGGCTTAATGCAGTCGTGTTCTACCCTAAATAGCTGCTGGTTTTGTTTAAAACACTCATAGGCCCATAGAAATGTTTCCATAGCTTATAAATTAAAGTCCTTCTCGTACAATTTTAGAAACAAATGTACTCTGGCAGCATTCAGAACCTGACACTGCCTATGTGCAGAGCAATCAGACCAAAATGGCCCAGCTGAAAAAGGGCACTGTTGCTGGCAGGCACAAAACAGGCGCAACTGTTGTCTGTAGAGACCTCTGCATTAGCCTCAGGGCTTTTATGTGCTGGTTACTTGCCCCATGCTGTGGCAGGGAACATGAATCAAGTTGTCCAAGATGGAATGCCATATGCTTTCTGCTCTGCAGGTGCTCAGTTGCCCTTTTCTTTGCAGACAGGATAAGGAGATGGTGATGAACAAGGCCGCCGGCCACCTCCTGCGGACGAAGGCAATCGAGCATGCAGATGGTGGGGTAGCAGCTGGGGTAGCAGTGCTTGACAGTCCTTACTTGGTGTGAGGAGGTGATGCCCCATCCTGCCCGCCTCACTCTGCTGCCTGAAGAGCTGATCTGCCACAGGGATGTTCTCCTTAGGGTGTGCTTACCAAGGTCTGATGTGCTGGGGACTGTGATGAGGGACTGCATGGACAAAACTGCTCAAACGTCCTGTGTGCCAGCCCCAGCTTCTCCTCTGCAATTCCTCCTGCAGGAAGAAGGGACTCTCTTGCTCTGCCTGCTCAGGGGGCCCTGCCCCATATGTGTCCCAGCTGTTATCTCAGCACTGCATTGGTCTGGGTGTTCCCTTGGGGTCTAGGTTGTGGGCAGGGGTTGGTACAGCAAAGCTGAAGGGTGAACGTGCCACAACAAGCACTCATGCTGTTCCCAGTTTTGTGCTCCTTGGTCCTGGGTTATTTCTGGAGACACACAACCCCAAAGCTTAGGGAATGGAGAAGAAAGGTGTATGTGTAAGTAACAGCCTTCATCTGTGGGATTTGTGGCCCAGTGCCTCAGTGCTTTCCAGGTTAAAGAGAGGAGCCTAGCTCCACATGCCCATGGCCCCTCCAGCCCCAATTTCTACTCTTCCCTGTGCCTGAGGATCCTCAGGGTTCCTGCACAAGGGACAGCTGCCCTTGTGTAATTTGCCCAAAGGCCTCTTGCTTGCTTTGTTGGACTCGGTACTCAGCCCAAATGGTGCCTCTGTGCTAGACAAGGCTGCATCTGCTCCTGTTGCCTCCTGCAGCCTTGTCCAACAGATCCCCATGACATGGCACAAGAATCCCTCAATGATGGTGGCAGATCCCAGTGTGATGCTAAATTGGAGCCTTCTGTCACAGCCAGTATGTTGATAAACCCTGAATCCCCAAAGGCTTGTGCCAGTGCATCTCACTGCAAGTCATGCATTGAGCATCTCCCAGCTAGTCTGCTGCAGCATGTACAGCCCAGCCCAAAAGCAGTGTCAGGGAGCCCCAGCCTCAGTAATGGTCCTGCTGGGACATGGGATGGGCCGAGTCTGGGTGCTGTGGCAAGGAAGCAGAGGAATGGTAGGAGAGGGTGAGTGGGCACAGCCCCAGCTGCCAAGCACTTCACTCTGGGACCAGCACCTGTGGATGGTGAGACATGTCTCCCTCCAGGTTTCATGAATCAGTGGGAACAGTGCAGCAGCAGAGGGACAGAGGAGTGCAGTCTCTCTATCCATGGGCTTTTGCCTTGTTCTTCTCAGCCACGCAGTTCAAGGGGAAACATAAAAGATGCACCTTGCTGGCAGTGCCCTGGTAAAGCGCCCAGGCAGCCTCAGCTCTACCCTTCTAGTGACACCAGAGAGAAGCAGCATAAAACCAGTGTTCCTGAAGAATGAACATGCTGATTGACAGACCTGCACCTTGCTGGGTGTATTGCAGCAGTGCTGTGTGCTTCAATCATCAGTCTTTCACCTTGAAACAGTTCAGTTCTATAAAAGTGTGACTGATTCTACAATTCCTGGGTGGTGGTTTTGTTGAGGGGGGGGGGTGATTACCCCCAGCCAGAGATTAAAACATATGCTGTTCTTGTGCCAGTTTTGGCTTGAGACTAGATGCGAAGGGGAGGTGTTTGCCTCCTCCCTGGTCAGGTGTACACCTGTGCATGGCCTTTTCATGTACCTTCACACCAGGGATAGCTAAAGCCAACCCACCAGTTTCTGCTGTGGTTGCTGTAGGGCTGCACAGCACCATGTTGGAGATGTGTCCTGGCACTTGGCTCCACAGCACTGGCCCAGCACCACTGGATGGAGATCTGCTGCAGTGAGGGGTGCCAGGAAGACTATCTCCAGGAGGAAACGCTCCCAGCCTGGAGCTGTGACTGTGCAGTTTGTTGGAGCAGCAAGGGCACAAGGTTAGATGGCAGCTGTGAGGAGCAGGAGAGCACTGTAGCAGTGCTCCTGAGCTGCTGGAGGCAGCTGCTGGTGAGGCCTGAGCCCAAGGTGACATGGGGGACCACAGAGTGGAGGCAGAGGCTGGTATCCATTGATGTGCCTTGGAGGCAGAGGCTGGTATCCATTGCTGTGCCTGGGTGAGGACCAGGCCTGGTGTGGAGGCGAGACAGCTATCAACAGCCTTGAGCTTCCTTGGCTGCTCACAGTGGGTGCTTGTCCATCTCCCTGGCACTGGTCCTATGCGGGGGGAGGGGGGGTTGATGACAGATGGCTATTGCACTGTTTTGTGTTTTCCATGAGCCTTAGTGGAACAATGTTGGCTGGAGACAAGGGAAAAACTGAAGTACAGGCTCCAGCCCTGGAGCCAGAGCTTCTGCCCTTGCCCCAGTGCAGAGCAGCAGCATGAACTGTGTCACAGCCTGTAAATCCCAGTCCATGAAAAAGCATCACACTGGCAATAACCTACCTCTCCACATCCCCCAAAGCATACCCCAGTTAGGGGCAGGCATGGCAGGTCCAACAGCAATGTCTGAGCCCCCCCATCTCCCCCAGGCTCAACAGCAGACAACCCATGCACACACTCTAAGCCTGTTTCCATTTTGTTTCCTTGAACTTTATTCCATTTGGGATAAAATTCTAGCTGTTTCCAGCCAAAATTACATAGCAGACAAAGAGTAACAGAGGAGAGATAATGTAGGAATCCTTGTCAATAAGGTGGCACCATCCAGTGGTACAGAGCTGTGGGGGACGCTGGCACTCAGTGAGGTTATAGATCACAGACAAGTGCTGTGCCAGTGAGAGCAGCAGGTAAGAAGTGAGACTTGGGACTTGGACAACAGAGCACCTGCAACACTTGCCCTGAGCAGCCAGCCTCAGAGGCAGTTGCCTCATCCTTTCTAGCCCAGCCAAAAGTCAGCTCCGTTTGCAGGTGAAGCCTGTACATTGGCACTCGCCAAAACAGCTGTTGCAACAAGTTTTAAAGCCCATTTCTCCTTTGGTTTAAGTGCAAAATCAAACAGTTCACATGCAATTTTCATACAGATATTACAAAGGAGGTATCTCTCCCAGCTCAACCCAGGGCTGGAGTTAAGTATAATTCATTTGAAGAAGAATGCCTTTGGCAGTACCCCTGTGATGCTTAGGCTCTTGGGCTAGTGGGGTTTTTTTCCTCTCATCATCATAAAGCTATGTCAGATTTAAGCAAAAGCTGACTTTCCACCATTTTTTTTTCCTGATGAGAAAACATTATCTAGAACTAACACAGCCCTGCCTGCCTTGGTTTGTTTGCTGTAGCAATGGTTGTGGTGCACTATAACCCAGCGCCTGGTTTGCCTGCAATGGGTAAGGTGCCTCTGCATGGCTTTGTTTCCCCTCCATTCTTTGGAATCAACAGCACCCACTCCTACGCCAGGACACAAAAGGAGCATCCAGCTGTGCAACCTGAGTTCAGCTGTAGCTGGTGGCAGCAGAGCAGGTGGAAGGGGTGCTCTGTGGAACATGTCAGACCAAGACTTTTCCTCCAAGACCATACGTGGCTTCTGATCGTGTCCATGGCCAGTGAAGGACCCTGGATTGGAAAAACACACCAGCTGGCACCAGGCAGTTAGGAAGTAGCAGATCTTGGTATCAAATTGCTCTAAAAAAAACCTGTTTAAAGCACAGAGCTCCCTTGAGCCTTGCCTCACTCCCTTTCAGGCTAGGGGACCTCTGCTAGCAACAGGCTTGGACAGTGGATACAAGACTAAAACTCAGCTACAGTTATGATGTGAGAGTGTTTTTAAGTTCTCCTGCTGCTTGCAGCACTCCTAGTAGAAAAGGAAGCTTAGCTGGCATGTGAGCAGTGGCAGATGCACCTCCCTTGCCTGCCTGCATTGAGTAACTCCAGCACCACTTCCCCTCCAACCCCCAAAGTTCCTTCCCACAGTGCACAAGGTGCCAGGGCCCCTCAATTACATAAAATTAATTAACCCCCCCCCCCCCCCCAAAAAAACCAAAACCAAACAAACTCAAGAACGAGGTGCTGAAAAGGGAGGAGGACAAGTCCCTCTGTGCACAAGGCTGAACCTCAGATGTACAATACCCATCTGGAACACAATGCACACACTCCTCCAATGCATGGACATGCCAGTGAGACACAGCCTCTCCAGAGCCAGCCTTTCCCTCGTTCATAATGTTTGTACATTCAACAGGTGAAGGTTTCCTTTCCAGGGCAGACAGCGGTTATTCAAGGGACCTGCTCATCAGGACACTGCTGCTGCTACCGTTCCGCTCAGCAGGGACAGGTCATGCTGCTACTGTTTAGTGTCACATCTGCTGTTGAAAAGATGTTTTATGATGCCTGGGTTTGCCAAAGTGGAGATGTCCCCCAGATCTTGGTCATTTTTGGCAATCTTTCTTAATATCCGTCTGGTAATCTTTCCTGTAATGACAGCCATGAAAGGAAAGCAGGAGTCAGGATCTCTTCAGCATCCTTAGCAGGAGTGGGGAGTGCCCAGACCTGTGGCATCCTGCTTGCCCTGAGGTTGCTCCCCCCCTGAATTTGAGTGGCCCTGGACAAGCAATTTAGGGCTGATTTCCTTCCACGGGCAGGAACTACTCAGTTCTCCCCAGAACTGTCACTGGGCCCCTTACCTGAGCGGGTTTTGGGCAGGCTAGGGGCATACTGGATGTAATCAGGCGTTGCTATCGGTCCAATTTTTTCTCTGACTGCAAAAAAAAACCATAACAATTTTCACTGTAGGTACTAGGAGATACCACACACATCCTTTTCAGGCAGGATGACCAAGTTAAGACATGCAGAGCCCAGCTCCTGGGGAACATGGTAGGGCAGTTCTTAGGGCTGCTGCACCCAAGTCTCTGGGCTGTGGGAGGGGGCAGCAAGACCTGCAATGCCAATGGGGCTATAAGCACATTTTCCCAAAGGCAAGAGCACTCATTTTTTCATTCTTTCCATCTTCAAGAGACCTTTATAATGGCTAGAGCAATCACCATTACCATATTGATAGAGCAAGGGCTGATTTGCTGTTGGGTCCCTACGGAGAATAAACTGCCACAGGTCCATTTCATGTATTAAATGCTGCATATAGCAACAGAAGATCTCTCTTGAGATCAGAGCACAGATGCCCAGAGCACTACCCCAAAGCAACCAAATGATCCTTGCAGCAAGTCAAAATGTACCAGCAAGAGCCGTGCCCACACAGGAGAGCACTGCTGCAAATGAAAGCCTGCTGGGTACCCCAGTCCTTCATGTGGCTGCCAGCTCCCTAGAGGTAGAGATGGCATCACATGAGCAGCCAAAGGCCGGGAGAACTAATTTTAGTCTTCACCAGCCGTGCTCTCTAATCAGAGGGGGCACCTTGTCGCAGTTGTCCACGCTGCATTCCCCAGACTACACGCACCCTCATCAAGCACCCAAGCCTTTAACCCCTCCATCACCCGCCCAACACTGTCCTCCCTCTCCCTGCTATGTAACCTCCCAAATATTTGGCTGTTGTTACCTTGTTTTTTCAGCTCATCCATCAGGTTTTTGGTGAACTCATGGCCATCTCTCAGGGTCACAAAGCAGTAGATGCACTCGCCTTTCAGGGGGTGTGGGTGACTGACCACCGCAGCCTCTGAGATGGCGGCATGCTCGAGCAAGGCTGACTCCACCTCTGCAGTGCTCAGCAAGTGGCCTGGAAGCAAGGAGAGGCAATGCTTTACAGACTCACACAGGGCTGGGGTCCTGCAGCCTCCTCGCAGCTGAGAGGAAGAGGTCTGCAGGTGTAGAAGGCCCTGAACTATAGGTTTGAGAGCATCAATTTCATTTGCTTGAGGAAAGACAACAGTTGGAGAGAGAAACTCCTTTCAGCAGTGCAGGGGCTGGGCTGCCCAAAAGGCTGACAGGTTATCACTCACCTGCAGGTGAGGCCACCTCCCCTGGCTGTTCTCCCTCCCAACTTTAGGGTTCTTTCTTTAACAGATCATGAACTGTTCACACTCACGGGATTAAACAAAGCACAGGCTGAGGAGGAGCTGGATTTGGTAAGAGGAGACCTGCCCACATGGTCAGCTGGAAGGTGCAGAGGAGGAAGAGGCTGGATCTGCAGAGCCCAGGAACCAGCCCTGCCATGCACTGCTCCAGCTCATCGCCATGGGGAGATGAGACAATGCTCTACATCTCGGGGCAGGGGCACAACTCACTCCTGTACACCTCTGCTCCTGTACCTGCGCTCTGACTGGGACTGCTGTCACAGAAAACCATGGGAAGGTGGTCAACTCCCAGAATGATCAGTTGGTGGAGGATCAAGCACTGCTGATCAGATGAAAGGATCTAGTTTGATCCAGGGGCAAGTACAGCAACATCTCACAGCCACCAGTAAGTACCTGTAGGCTACAGCCTCCAGGAAAGGAGGAAGGGAGCTATTAAATGCAGTATACGGAAAATGATGGGCTAAGAAGCAGCTGAATCTCAAAGACTCAGGTGAGAGGTGGGAGAATCTCCACCTCTGTAGACAGCTCCGAGCAGCCTGATCCAGCTTCGAGGTTAGCCCTACATGGATCAGCAGGTTAGATTAGGGACCACATGGTCCTGCCCAACCTCTATGATTCCCTGTAGCCCTAAATCCTTCAGCACAGAGGCACCTTGGCTGGTTAAGGATCTCCTCTAAGAGTTTACAGAAGGTTCCTTCCCTCCAGTGCATTGTCTCCAGAGGAAATGATGCAGAAAGTCACCAAGTCACAAACTCATCTGTCTTGGAAATAACCCTGACCCAGCAATTAGATCCACTTTGAGGACAGGTTGCTAGGCAGAGTCACAGATACAGAACCATCCCCCATAAAGCAAGGTGCCTTTTTTAACTAGTGTCAGAAACAGATGCAGTAGTGTCCCCCATAAAGCAACATGTCTCTCTTAACTAGTGTCAGAAAGCACATTGGTCCCCACTAAAGACAAAACTCATTCTTACCAGAAACATTCAACATGTCATCAATTCGCCCTGTGATCCAGTAATAACCATCTTTATCTCTCCTGCAACCTAAAAATAGCCAGAAATGACAGCGTGAGGAAGCACTGCCAGCCATTGGAGCAACTGATACGGAATTCTGAGGCCAGAACATGGCAAGATTTAAATTGCTGTCCCCAGGCCTCTGCAGCCACGCACTTCCCAGACAACCTTACCATCGCCTGTCACATAGTACCCAGGGAACTTCTTGAAGTATGTGGTTTCAAATTGCTGGTGGTTTCCATATAGTGTGCGCATTATTCCTGGCCAGGGCTGCTTAAATACCTGATAGTGAAAAATGCAGACCTGAGTCAGTGAGAGCAAAACCAATAACCCAGGCTTTGCACCACAGCGACAGAGATGCTAGAGAGTGATGTGAGTGATGACACCCAGACACTTGCTGCCCAGTGCTGATCTACTGGGAAAGTCTCACCAGGCTTGGCATGGGGGAAGGAGCTTGGCTGAAAAGCTGTTCCCATCCTCCTGCCCCACCCATGTGTGCAAGTGCATTTAATGATCAGTTGAACAGCTTGTTCACAGCATAAAGATCCCAGAGAGTCATGGCAGTGAAGGGAGTTCCTACCACCCAAGAGTGTCCCTTGTGTGGACCCAGAGTAAGCGGAGATGTGTGTATGCTGTCAGGAAGGTCCCAGAGCTCACGGGGAACGGACAAGGAAAAGGTGGGGAAGATCAGCCCTTCTTTACCAGGTAGCCTTCTGCTTCTCCTTCCAGCTCTTCCCCCGACTCGTTCAAGATGGCAGGGACCACACCGAAGAAGGGGAACGTCTGCCATGGGGACCAGAGAGCAAGGAGACATGGAGTTGAGCCCACACATTAAAACCCCACGAACCAGAGGATGTGGGGAGGCAGAGCAAGGGCAGCTTTGGAGAGGCTGCAGCACATGGGGCCTGTAAGCGCAGCTGCACAGGGTAGGCCTGGGATTTTGGGTGGTGGCCATGTCCCCACATGCACCACTATCCCACAACCACCCTGGGCAGGCTGGTAACCACCATGCCATGGTACAGACAGTGCCAGCTGCTGCTGCGGTGCCTTGCCTTGTCCCCTGGGGAGCCCTCTCTGCCCCTGGGGAGGAGAACAGAAGTACTCACAGCAGAGCCTGGCTTCATGGGGGTGGCAGCAGGGAGGGGTGTCAGCATGTGGCCACCCTGCAAAGAGAGGCAAAACCAAATGAGTTTGGGCCATGCCAGCCCATCCCACAGCTGTTTGCATTGGCTCTGGTCACATCACATCCCAGTCAGATGCAGGCTGCTTGGGGCAGTGGTGGAGATGGGGCCTTGGGAAGGACACGGCAGGGAACAGGGAGCCTGTGTTTGGGCACAAAGCTTTGGAGCTGCTGGGGGAGAGAAAGACAGGGAGGAGAGCAGGGTCCAGAGCAGACCTCGGCAGGGACCCTTTGGAGTGGAAGGTCTCCCCTTGGAGCCTGCCTGAGGTCCAGGAAAGAAAGAAGGGGAACCAACACTTGCAGGCCACACTGGAGTCTCTTGGGCAAGCAAAACAACTAGTTCACATAGAACCAAAGAAACACTATGGCAAACCTGCAAAGACACCCTGCAGGGAGCACAAGGGAAAGAGAGGTCCCAGGGACACCCAGGCGAGGACTCACTGTCTCTGTCTGCCAGAATGTGTCCACAATGGAACACCTCTCTTCTCCCACCACGCGGTAGTACCACAGCCAGGCTTCTGGGTTGATGGGCTCACCGACACTCCCCAGCACCTTCAGAGACTTCCTGCTGTGCCTGCAGAGAGGAGGGGGCTGGCAGGGGCTCAGCAGGCCATGGAGAAAAGCAGCTGTGAGCCTGCTGCACAGCAGAGCCTGCAGGAACCCCTGGGCTACCCAAAGTGTACTTGGGGCTTCCAGGCATAGTTCAGACCCCTCTCAGTCCTCTTCCATGGAGGAAGAAAGGAGACCTCTGTGATTTTGGTGTCTCCATTCCAATTTCCCACTTGGTTCTGCTCCTTCCCTTCCCTGGGCCAAGCAGCAGCACACAGAGGGGCTCTCTGCCCAGCACCCCTCTGTGAGCTTTGGGTCAGAGGCAGGGAGAACCTGCAATCTCTGAGCTTAGCTGCAGCTTATGGTGAAAGAGGAAGACCTGCTCAGAAGTGCCATAGTGAATTTAGTGCTGGGAGTGCAGAAGCATGGCCTGCGTATTGCTGTGTAGAAGGCAGAAGATCCTGGTCTGACTGGGCAAGCTGCTGCTCAGAGAGGAAGCTGGGGCCCCTGATCCCCATTCTGGAGCCTCTGGCTGTGCCAGAGCCAGGGATCCGCATGCCACTGGGGACTGGCACTCACTTTTTGACGGGCTCCTCCCCGTGCTTCATCAGCAGCCGGATAGCTGTGGGTGCTGTGTAGAACTTGGTCACCTTGTACTTGTCAACAATACTCCACATTCGCCCAACATCTGGGTAGGTGGGGACACCTTCAAACTAAGCAGGAGAGAGGGCATTGACACAGTCGTTCCTTACTGCTAGCAACTTGCAGCACCCTCCCAAGCAGGAGGAGCTGAGAGCAATGGGGAACAGCAGTTGGACCTTAGCATGTCCTTATAGGAATGCCAGGGGCACCGTGCAGCGAAACCAGCCCAGTCCAGAGACCTCTGTTACTGCTTCTTTGGGATGGATTTGGCATCAACCCACCCCAGCTGTCCTAACAAATGTCCCTTGAAACACCCTAGCAGCAGGGGCACTTGGGTGGCTACCACAGTGACACAATCCCTCCCACCAGCCCAAATGACCCTGCCCACATGGTAAAGGGCAAGAGGTCCAAACACAGTGACAGAACCACAACCAAAAGTACCAAGAACTCCAAAAAGGACTCTCTCAATGTGACAGTGATTTTCCTGCTTGCATTACCCCAGAGAGTCTTGGGCACAGGCCTCTGACTCCCTGACCTGTATACAAGTTACAGCCGTACACTGCCAAGGGAGATACAGGCACAGGAGGTAAATGCAGGTTGTCAAATGAGTATCAGCAGTGAAAACATCACTTCCTGCTCCTGATCTAGCTTTTGCATTACCCTGCAGCAGCCCTGGCTCCCCTGGTACACAAGGCTTGTACTTCTAAGGGAAAGAAACAGGGGAGCATTTGAAAAATTAACGACCCAAAAGCCACATACAAACTGGCCACCCTGTCTGCCACCAAACAGTCACACATGCCCTCCTTGGGGACCACCACCCTTCCTTGCAGAGCCCAGGGCACTACACCCAAGTGAGAAGCACGCTCATCACAGAGCAATGCAGGGATGCAGCTCAGCACCATGATCTCCACTTTCTTGGAGTAAAAGCATCCAGCTGCCATCCAGCACTTACTAGCACACTAGTTGCCCCGTTTGCCAAGGGTCCGTAAGTGAGATAGGAGTGGCCCGTTATCCATCCAATGTCAGCTGTGCACCAGTAGACATCCTCAGGCTGGTAATCAAACACGTATTTAAACGAGGTGGCAGCAAAAAGCATGTATCCACCCACTGTATGCAGCACACCCTACAAGGAGAAGGCACGCAACTGTCAGGGCAAGCTTTCACCAGGGCCCTCACCCTCCCAGGTCAAGCTGAGCATCACTAGTCCACTGAGCTGGAACTGCAGCTGAGCAGGAATGAGCAGCACAGCCCCCTTCCCAAGACCTCCATGGGTCCTCTTCTTACTGGCGCCTCCCAACATGACCCTCACCAGTTCCCACAGCTGAGGTGTTACTGCGGGTCAGACCAGCGCCATGGGCGGTGAGCTGGGAAGCATACCTTGGGTTTCCCAGTTGAGCCACTCGTGTAGAGGATGAAGAGTTCGTCCTCCGAGTCACACCACTCAGGCTCGCACTCTGTGCTGGCAGTGCTCATCAGCTCATGCCACCACATGTCCATGGCTGGGTTCCAGGGGGTCTGAGAAAAGCAGAAGATTAGAAACAGGCCTGCCCAAAAGCAAGAGAGTGGGGGATGAGGGGTGCAGCCCCAAACTCGCCCCCCTCATGAACCATCGAGGCAGATGTCCACAGCACAGCTGCTGCCCCAGAGCTGTTTCCTGCAAACCATGCACCAGAGCTGCAGCTCCCACTCCAGAAGCTCCTTTTCTTAGCCCACAGCTACAAGGAAAACCTTTAAACACAGTCTGGCTGAAAGACCTGAAGCATTTTGTCCAAACCACTGGTAACACTGAAAAATCCCTCTCAGCAGCAGCAGCCAGGAGAGGGCCTGCAGCAGCAGCTGCTCTGCCTCTCACAGCAAACAGGTTCCTCCTGCCCTACTGGCCTGCCTCGAGCTGCAGTCAAGCAGCAAGGCAGCAAGCCTCACTTAGCACAGCCATGCACCCACAGGTCCCGCACACCTTGCAGGTACCCCTGCAGCAGCATGGCCCGAGACAAACAGGAACATGTTGAGCTCACAATGCTTGGCCCTGCAGACCTGAAAAAAATCCTTTATCTGGATTTTAAGGTAATTACCCTGACAAGAAGTGACTGCTCCAACGCAGAACCACCCAGCACTGGCCGCCCGAAGGAACTGCTTGAGGATGCCAGAGCTGTAACAGAGCCACCAATGCTTGTGGCTGATGAGCAGAGGTCACCCCGAGAGTTGTGCTGGCTGGCTACCTCTCCGGGCTGGCACAGTTCAGTGCAAGACCTAACTCCACCTGATCTTCTTGCCTTTCCTCAGAGGAACTTGGGGGCAACTGAGTGGGCAACACTCCCCAGCCTCAGCACAGACCTCCACTTTCCACATCTCTGCGAGGGCAGGCACGCTGACCTGGAGCCTTGCAGCTCCCAGCTGGGGCACATCTCCTTGCAGAGCTAGAGCCCAGTGCCTGCACAATCCCCAGAGCTCCCTTGGCTGGGGTGCATGGAGAGCAGCCACAGGGTCACACAGTGACTCTCTGCAGCCCAAAAGATGTTCGTATGCCATCTGGACACACCAGGACCCCACAGCCCAGCACGCAACTCCTGCACATGTGGTGCAGGGGACACTAGCTGCTTGACAGCATGGCATAACCGAGCCCACTTGGAAAGCTCTCACAGATCTCCAGGGCTCCTGGCTTTACCTGGGAAAGCAGTTTCCACAAGTCTGTCCCACCAGCAAGATCCCAGAAAGACACCAGGTCAAACAAGCCCAAGGTAGGCTCACACCAGCCCATCCAATACTTGCTTTCTTGCATCCCTCCTTCAAGGATCCCTCCATTTTAGCACCCAGCTTCCACTGCCCCATGCAGAAGGTCAGACCCATGGCACGGCACGCAGCCCCTGAGGCCAGGCCTGCCTCTGCCTGCCTGCTCACGGGGTCCTGAGGCTGCAGCTCCTTGGATGAGGTGGGCAGAGTCCACACATTTGGTCTGGAGCTCCAGGTTTGCTGCCTGTGGCATGCCACGACAGCCAGGAAGCTGCGGGCGATCCCTGCCAGCCTCACCGCAAAGGAAAGTGCATTGTGAGAGCTGCTTTTAAAAGCCAGAGATGAATCGTCATCCAAATGCTGACAGCGCATCCCAGTGGTTCTGCATTTCCCCCCATCAGCACACTGATGCGCACTCAGGGGTTTTTATGGATGCAGATTTGTTTCTGGCAGCAAAGTTGGTAGTACTGCATTTACCCTGAAACCGTGGGCAGCTCTGGCCAAGCGGCAAGTGGTATCTATCGCTAACATGCAACTGCTGGTAACTCAGTTAGGAAGGCACGTGTGGCTGTGCAGAGTTGGAGTGGTTAGGAAGGTGGAGCGCCAGAGGGGAAAGCGGAGGGGAGGTGCCATGAGGAGGAAGGCAGTGCTGTGTGTAAATACCTTGGGATGGAGTCTCTGTGAGCTCTCAGTCTTTTTCTCCTGTTAAAAATCCACAAAGAGGGTGTGAAAATTGAGAAGCAGAGGATCCACACCGGGCTTTGCAGGCAGGGAGCTGGAGGCCCACAGGCCCAGATGCTGGGAAACCGTCCTGGCAGGCTGGAGAGTGCTTGGATCCGGGGCCAGGCCAGGAGACACCCTCTGAGCAAAAGCCTGCCCGTTTCCATCACGTTCCCTGGGTACCCACTGCCTCCAGAGCCGGTCACAGAGGCCACCCCCTGCACACAGCCAGGTGGGTGCAGAAGCACCAAGCCAGCATACAGCCCACGGACACCCCGATAGCATTACACAAATCAATGGCATGGTAAAAATGCACTCACAAGGGAAAGCAATCTTTAATATAAAGTGTCTGAACAAGCAAGAGCCAAAGGGTAAGAGACCCCTCCAGCCTCCTCCCAGGACATTCTGCACAATAACCTCACCTCACCAAGAGTGACCAGCGCAGGGACAGTCTTCTCTGCCACCACCTGACCAGGGAAACCTTGCACAGGAAGGCTGGTCTGCTCCAGTTTTCCTACCCCTTGCAGTTACCCTGCCCTCACAAGAGAAGGAGGCCAGTGTAACACGGCCAGGCTGCCAAACACTGAGCAACACCCCAATAAAATTAACACAGCTGAACGAGGAAAATTAACTCAAAGATATAGAATCTGCTGGACTTCTTGTTCCAGGGATGTGCACAGACCATCCCTTCTGAAAGCAGAGCTCAAAGCTCAAATGCGCTCCCCAGATACAACCTATTTCTGAGCAAGCAGCAGCCTGGGCATAACCCAATGCAAATAATCACCCAACACATAGGGACAGAAGACACTATTGCAAGACACGGAGCTGTTAGGTAGTTGAAAACAGCCTGCCTTTTAAGAGGATGAAGGCAGCAGGTAGCCACTAAGTGCAGCAAGACTGCACACCAGCCTCAGGAGCTCAGCAGGCAGCCATGGCTCCAAGACACCTTCTCCTCCTTCCACCCCCATCTCGCCACATGCCTCTGGCCCACATCCTTTCATCTGGTTTCAGTTGCAAGGGAAAGCCCCAGCCCCGACAGCTGACACAGTTACTGTGCCAGCTACGCAGACACCGCACTATTCTCAGTGTATGATTGTTGTCATGTTGGGGGGCTGTGTTGAACCCACACCACAAGCACAAATCTCCTGTTTTTCTTCTCCTGCTTCCACTGTCACAGCTACAGTGCAGGACAGCATTGGTCTTTCCACAAAAGGGGAGACAGATACAGGGTTAGGAAGGAAAAGTCCTTCACTGGGCAGAGGAAAATGGGCATCTTGTTCTTGTCCTAGTGGCTCTCGAAGATATACCCCGCTGTGCTCTCAGGGGTCCTGCGGGCTGGAAGCTAGTGATGGTGTTAAAGGAAGCAGCAGGGAGAGGATCTTGGTAAGGCAAAGGAACCATTTTTCAGACCACTCACAATGCAACAACAGCAAGGAGGGGAGAAAACAGGAACAGGAGTCAGAGAACAGGAGCATCCAGGGAAGCACTGCAGTGGTTTTGCACTAATTATTTGCTGGGCTCAGGCCCATAGCAACAAAATCCCCCCTCTCATCCCCCAGGAGCATACCTGTATGTCCTGGCACAGCCTTTTGAGAGGAGGAGACTTGCTGCATGTCCCATCCACTGCTACCTCTTCCCTCCCCAGGTGCTTCACCACGATGCACTTTTTCAAAGGGGAGCCCCTATAAAAGGCAGGAGCTGTCAGATCAGGCTGTTCAGGCAAGAGCTAAGCCTGCCCTTCGTGGGCTTTACAGGCAGCACTGGAGGCAGAGCAGGGGCCCCAAGCTGCTTTTGTTGAGCTAGAGCGTATGCCACCGTGCAAACTCCAGGTGCACCACGAATTGCCAAGGGACACCAGGCACAGGAACAGAGCTTGGAGAATAGGAAAGGTCTGTGCACAGCTCACTGGGGGTTTATCAGGTGCGATTTCCTATGGAGGAAGCAGGGATGCCACAAGCATCTCTCACTGGTCACTGCTGGGGAGATTTCCTTACAAATCCCAAGTTTGCCCACCTGTGACCAGGAACAAGACTTCCCATGGCACCCAGGAGGTATTAGGTGGCTGCTCCCAACCCTAGGCCTGACCGACTGATTCAGAAGGAGGAAAGGCTTCCAAAGCCAGATTATACATCAAGGAAAAGAGTGGGCTTTTTTTCCCTCCTGAGGGCCAACACAGCCTACCTATAATGCAAACAAAATGATCTTATCTCCCTTCAGCCCTGTCAGGGTACCAAAACACTGTCTCCATCAGTTAATTCCCAACTTTAGGATCACTTCTGTCCTCCCAGGTACCTACTTTTACAGACAGAAAAACTTACATTTTCAAGTTTTAGAGTTTTAAATGCTTTTAAAGAGTTTGAATTTCTAACACGCAGACTATCTGCCCTAAATGTTTAATTTTCATCTAACTGACAAGACCACATTCAGTCTCATACAAGCTATGCAAACATTGTGTCTGTAAGTTTGTCAAAGTCACTTCACCATGATTATTTCCCTTTCTGTAAAATCTGATGATAGATCTGTCTATTTCTTTATTGTTTACAGTATCTCAGTGAAGATGCGTAAAAAAATAAAGCAGCTTCACCATACACTTGTGTGCAGTCAGGCCCTGATCCTATGCACATGTCGCTGCACGTCAAATGGAGCGCCTGTTCCTGTTTACACAGCCATTTCCCAAACTTGAATCATTTCTGCTTTATTTAATTATTGTTGAATTAGCGACTTTGGAGCAAGACTTAAGCCTCATCTTGACGTGCCCCATGGCACTGTGTCGAACTGTTCACAACTGATATGGCAGTGCCTTATTCCCTCCCACTCCAACAGCTGCTGCTGCAGAACTGGGAGGTCTGCCATTGGCCATAATGATGGTGGATCAGTCTGTCTCCAGCAAATCCTCTCATCCAGTGTGTTGGCCTTCAAGTCAGAATGGACAAGAGGAAAGTTAAAAAAAAATATTTTTAAGATGAGGGAGTTGAAGCATGTATTACTTCTGAAAGGCTCATGAATGTAGTGCAGCTCGTGTGTGACCAGCTGCAGAGTCTGCCCACACATGAAAACTACCATCTCCATTTGTGCAGAAGCAGATTCCAGCAGCAAAGCCCCTCTTACAAGGGAATCCAAACTTACTTGTCTTTACATTTCTGGAGGGCTTCATCTGCAATCTGCTTCAAGTTGATCAGCTTGTCTCCTCGATAAAAGGCATCTGCAAAATGGTACGGAAAACATTAGATGGGCTTCACAGCCAAGGCAGCCTGGGACAGCTGGAAGCAACAAGCAATTTTCAGGAGGGCAGACAAGAGCTCATGCACTGGAGTGAGAGAAAGCAGACAGGCAGCTGATGGGAAACGTTTCCTAATACAGCCTTTTAGCCTAGAGAAACAGATGCCAAGAGAAATGGTGAAATTCCTTCCCTGGGAGAGGTTCCAATTTGACCTGACAAGTCTCTTGGGAATATTCTGTGGGAAATAATCCAACACGGCCAGAACACAGATTGCAGTTTAGTGGGTCCTTTCCCTGCCAAGGACCTATTAATAATACCATTATTTTTTGCACTATTGCAAAAAACAGTTGGGGAAATGCAGTGGGCTTACATGCAAACACTACCACTTTCTTGATCCCTTACTCTACAAGGCTGAGAGTTGCAGCAGCAATGTCCTTGAAATTGGAAAGGGAGGGAATTCTCATATTAGGACTGCCTCATAAATGATACATCTTGCAAACATCTGGCTGATTTTGAAGAGAAACATGGATAAGAAGCATTCGGAAACATGTTATTAGCAGCTGGTGACATCATGCTTTACAGGACAAAGTGGGCGGACTGCTTAGATGCTTCACTGTAGGTTCAAAGTGGAAAACAGTATTCAAGTGCAGCTACAAGCAGTGCATCCGCCTTGTGGCAGCTCAGCTGAAGCACTGCTCCTTCCTCTTCCATTTCCAAGTGCATCTGGCTTTTAAAATAAAGATCCTTCACATGGACAACAGTAACGGCTCAGGGGCTGAAACCAGGACGGGGGCACAGATGCATGTTTTACCTGCCGTGATGAGGAGAGAACAACCACAGTCAAGAATCCGCTCACAAAGAGAGTCTGCCGAAAAACCTGCAAACTGACAGAGATTACACAACCAAGTGAGCAAGGACACAAAAAAACCCCCAAGCCAGAAAACCCAACGGCAGCTGTGCAATTCACCCATGGTAAACAATATCACCAGGCATTGATGGAGAGAGTTAAAGGACCTTATTCCACAGTTAATGCAGAAAAGGGCTAGGAAACAGCAGCACCTTAATTTAGTTTCCATCCATCTCATGGTCAGCACCCATCTTTCCAGCTCCTCTCCCGAAAACAAGAGCTGCTCACCCCAAAGACCTCAGCACCAAGAGCAACGCAAAGGGCTTATTCCTACCACAATGGAGTGCAGAGCTCCAATCCTGGCGCAGGCGAGCATGGCTACAACCAGCTCCAGGATCATTGGCATGTAGATGGAAATTCGGTCGCCTTTTTTCACGCCTGTGGAGGGAAAATTAGCATGGTGTTTCTCAAAATGAACAGGTCACATGTCAAAAGAACAGGATACAGAAACTAATGATTTTAAATCAGCATTTATATGCACACAATAAAGCTTCAGCTGGAGTTAGAGCTGAACCAGCCTTGGATTGTGCGTTTCAAGCCCTATGGCTCTTGTAAGATGACTACAATGAACACTCTGTGTTCTCATTGGACACAGCCCTTGAACCAGGCAGAAATGTAACCAGTGCCCACAGCTCCTTGGAAAACCCCAGACCAGGAAGGTCTGAGCACAGATTTCTTCCTTGTACAGCTGACATGACCAGCACTGATTAGTTTTCACAGACAGAGCCAGAGATGAATCTCCAAAAGTGCATTGCAGAGCAAATCTGTATCCACCCTGCTTTACAACTGTGGAAGCAGAGACAAGTGAAGCATTTTGCACAGAATTACTCAACAGACTGGCAACCACACAAAAACTGAACCCAATCTCCAAAACCCTGGTCTAATGCCTTCCCAGTATCCAAATGCTCCTATTGCTTCAGCCGCATACCTTGGCCACGGAGGACATTGGCAAACTGACAAACTTTGTGCAGCAACTCGCTGTATGTGATTTTCGCAGAATCCCCAGGTTCATTCCCTTCCCTGGAAAAGCAAGGTAATATTTGTTACTGTAAAAGCATTACAAGGTAAGAGTGATGCCGCAAATTGAGAGGTACTTACTGCTTTCAACAACACATATTTCCTCACCTGCCCTTCCAAGCACAGAGTAACCAAACCCCAGAAATCCAATCCTGGACTAAACTTCTCCAATAGAATGAAAATTTAGTCCAAAGTCCCCACCCCCGTGTAGATCACTACACCTGAAAGCAACTGAATGCATGCAGTAGAAATACATGGTACTTTCAAAGAGGCAAGAAGGGTCCAACAGAACCAAAGCTAAGAGTGCACATACTCAAGAGCAAGCCAGGATTTATGGCACGGCACCCTTGTTCACATGCACTTATGTGTGCAGCCATGTCTGCATGAAACATTGGCCAATGTTGTTGTGCAGCAACACCCAGCCCTTAAATACCTACCATCTGATGGACTGGTATGGGACGCCAAGGACTGTCTTATTTTCCAAGGTCATATATAAATATACTCGTGTGTATTTGTTCAGTGCCATGCCTGCTCTGCATTATTCTCTCTGTGGTCCTCTATGAACCAACTCTGGGCTCCCGCAGCCCAGGTGCCAGTTCAGTGGGACCTTACCATTAGACACACCGATAGGAAGAAGAGCCAAGAGCTGCACCCGGAGATGGAACAGGAACATCGCATCCCCAGGGAAACAGTTTCCTACCAAAGTAAAAACCAGCTAATTTTCATGTGACACAATGCTTCAGCCATGCAAATGAGGTGGCACTCCCAACGGATCAGATTAACAAAGAATTTGAAATGACTTCACATTCGGCAGAGCCGACGTCTCCCACACCCAGGAAGGAGGGATACACTTTCCCAGCTCTCTCCCCAGGGCAGCCAGCACAGAAACATTAGTGATCCATGAAAGAACAGGGGTATCACTCTCAGCTGATAGTCCCCCTGGAAAAGTGTCCCCCTGAGCATGTGCAGCCAAATGAAAAACAACACCAGTGCTGGGGAGAAGCCAGGAAGCACCTCCATGACGTGTCCTCCCTTCGGACTGCAGCCAGGCTCCGTCTAACTCAGGAACAGAAACCTCACTTCTTTAACATCTCAAACAGTCCAGAGCATACAAAAAATATGTACTGAATTCTAGCTAAAACTAACCACTGCTCCCCCTTCCCCCAGCAACGCAAACAGAAGGAAGGCTCCTGTGATGCAGAAATGCATAAAGGAACACCCTCGTTTCTCATGTAATTCTGTGTCATTCTGTGTCAGCACAACAGTGACCTCATGCTCCAATGGCAGATGCAGTCCTGCTGGAAACAGCGGAAGAGCTGGAGAGCCCCACTGATACAAGCTCTGCGCCTCCTGCCCCGTGTAGGACAGGGTTTCCAAACTGGTCGTTACACTTGGATCATCCCATTTAAAAGCTACTCATGGATCTGTTGCTTACAAACTTGACTTACCCCTCCTGATACCTAGTTATACTACTGGCTTCCATGGTGCTCTGCAGCAATTGGGTCCATCGATACCTGCACTGACATGCACAGGGCAGCGTATCTTCCCACCAGTAGCTCCCGAAAGGGGATTCCCTGCTTGATCCTTTATGCAAGTTTGCCCCTTTTAAATGCAAAAAGGAGAGAAACAAGAATACAAAGAAAAAGAAAAGCTTGGGAATGAAAACCAGTGCCCAGAGCAGTCAGCTCAGCCCTGGCATCCCAGGCAGTTTCCTCTCCTTTCCCCATCATAACCAAGAGCATTGCTTTGAGCTAAATGACACGTGAAACCATTAGACGAGGTCCCTGACAGCAGGGCTCTCGGCTAGTAAAGAGAAACCAGGAAATCAGAGAATTTCCGTTTTGACTTCATTACTTGAGGGTCAAAGATCCAAGAGCTGATTTCAGTGCTGGACTGTGCAGCTGTAACTGATCTGGCTCAAAGGAAGAGCATCTGCTCCTGTTGCGTCTGGCTGCACGCTGAGTGCCTTCCCTCACTGTGCAGAGGTTTTCCTTGCTACATCTACACCACAGGTGTGGCAACATCTAGGCTAGCGCTGTGCAAACCTGCCTGGGTCCAGATGTGCAGTATCGCTGCGAGTGCCGCTCTACCCCTCAGCGATGAGCCTGGCTGCGAAATACTTCTTAAAGACAACTGTAACGCTTCCAAATGCAAGCTGGAGGATCCCAGCCCACTAATCCCTCACCTGAAGATCTCTGCACCGGGGTCTGCTGAGTGCTGTGGGCAGGCCCTCTGCAACCCACCTCCCAGCCTAGGGTAAACCTGCAGAACAGGGCAGGGGGGAGGGACGTCCCTTTGCCTGTGCTCTGCTGCAGCGTAGGATCTAATTACAACCTTTACTAAGTTAGGAGGACAGACTAGCACAGGCTGTCCCATCTGGAAGACTTCCCATGTAAGGCAGGTAGGCAGGCAGGCAGCCCACTGCCGTGTGTGCTATTTGGGGGCTCAGCTGGGCGCTGTAGGTGAAGTGCTGGTTTGGCTGGTGGCAGACTTAGCCAAGGACACTGCAGAAAGCACATTGGTTCCCGGTGCCATCAACTCGGTGGTGTAATACCTACCTGAGAAGGTGCAAAACCTGGCAGTCCTCTGACACAAGCTCTGCAATCCTACACTCCGGGAAGGCTCAGCTCCCCGCCCTGAACGAGCCTTCACTGGCTGCATTTCTAATATGTCTCCTTAAGAGATTGCAACAGAGCCTGGCCATGCCCCACTCTGCAAAGAGGTGTCTGTAGGTGCCGATTTGCTTCAGGCTGGGGTGGTCGCTGCTGCTGCAAGATGGACTGATGGTGGGATGGAGATAGAGCCTATGTAAAAGGCTCCGCTGAGCACCCTATACTTGCCTGGCAGCCAAGGGGAGACAGCAGCCAGGCCACACCAAACTGCAGCTTCTGGGGTGAGCAGCCCAGGCAGAGCTACGCTGTCTCCCACACGTGGTACCCACAAGGGACAGGGACCTGCCCTGCCCTGAGGCACCCGGGTGCGAGGCACCGCTTGGACATCCCTGCTCTCCCTGCACACAAGCAGCGCATCTCAAATATGCCAGGTCCTCCTCCTCGCCGGGCTTCAGGAGGGAAGTTCAGGCCAGGGAATGCACCCAGGCTTCTCCTCAAAGTCAGCATGCACGGGGCACCGCGGGAGAAATGCAAGGTCAAAGAGAAGTTAAAACTTTTGCAAGGATTTTCAGAGGGCTTTCAAGTCCTTTCCATTGATTTGTGTGACCAAGTAAGAGCTCCACTAGCATCAGCAGGGGAAACCTCAGGCTTCAGATTTTAAGACTATCTTACGTTTAATGGGAAATGAGTCACATCCACACTTCTACAGAACAAGATGCCTCCTTTCACCGCATCTCCGGCAAAGGCCTCTGAGCAGTCTCTCAAGAGCAGGCAATTGCTTTAAGTCTCCCCACGTCTGAAAATAGTTTGGAGTGCCCACAGCTACACTCAGCAGGCTACAGCAGCACTCAGAGATTGCTCTGTCCTCTTCTCTGGCACAAAAGCCCAGAGAATTATGTATTTTAGATGGGGCATCTAAAGGAATGCCCACTTGCACGCTAGCAACTACTCTGTGCATCAAAAGCAAGCTTGTAAATTCCTGGCAGCAAAGTTCTGTGAGCAGCATCTTCCCTTCGGCACCCACTGGATATAAGCAAGAGCTGTCAGTCCTGAGCCTCTCACACAGACGTGCTTGTCGATATTAAATTGAAAAACCAAATAAAAATAAAATAAAAAAGTCACACTTCTGAAAACATTACCGCAGTGCTCACCTCCATACCTACAGCATGCAGCCCAAGCCCCACAGAATCCAACATCCCCCAAATATATCCTTTTTTAAGAACTGGTGATGAAAATAGTTGGCAGCAGCTCTGCTGTGATTGCTTGCGTGCAATCTTTGATCTAACAGCAAGCCTTCTTCTGAAAGGAAAAAACAATTTTCATCCTCCCAAACTTCCCAGATACATCACTAGATGAAATACACGGTGAAACACAGTTTGAGTCTGATGTTTCTCTCATCTCCCTCAAACTGAGTCCTGCATTTAGCAACTAGTAATCCAAAATTTTACAGTATCATCTGGGTCACAGCAGGAATGTATTTGAGTTTTTTAGTACCTGAGAAGCCCATGTTTTACATACTGCATGTTGTGTGCACGGTCAGCTGGAGAAAGGCATTTTTTGGCCATATGGTCTCAGCTGAACCACCCATCAACTAAGTGAATGCAAGTCCTTTAAACCAAACACACAGATGCACAACTGGGGACCTTCTGAGGCAGGCTGTCTCTTAAAAATGGGTGCTTTGTTGAAAAAGTCAGGTTTCATGCAAAGATGATAGCTTTCTATCTGCCTGCAGCCAGGACCAAATAGCCCAAGGGCATCAGGGACCATCACCACAGCAGTGTGCAGGACAGTAGTGCCCAGCTCTGCACAAAATAGATCCCTGTCAACCTATTAAAGGAAGCACAGGCTCTGCAGAGCACTTATCATACTGCTCCCTTCTGCCAGCAGTTAAAATAACAGGCTCTCCACTTCTGAACAGGTAGCGTGATGCACACAAGCCCCACAGCACATGCCTTCAGTGGCCCTACCAGTGTCTCAGCAAGAAATGATCACATGGAGAAGTCACCCTGGGCAGGGGAGGAAGAAAACTTCAGGTGGGAAACCTGAACACTTGTCACCTCTGTGGCACAAGCACTTTTACAGGAGGCTCACAGACTGACTGCCTGCTCTGCTGGGAGTTTGGCCTTGGAGATGCAGAGCCACAGACCTATTTCACCTGGTGCCCATGTAGCTAAATCAAGGTTAAGCTTCCCTGTTAGAGTGACCACATAGGCTAGCAAAAGATTTAGTGTTGTACATACATTGTGTAGTTGGGAAAATGGTTTGTAAGAGCAGGCGAGCATTTCTTTAGAGCCGCATTAACTCAAGCATTGACCCTGTGGAGCAGTCAGGGACGCAGAGCAGCAGCGTGGGAGAGGGAAGCTGTAGCCAGATGCACTCCTGGATATTTGCACCAAAGCAGGTTAAGAAGTTACTGTGCTCTGCCAAGCATCAGGGCTGACTACAGGACTTTTCAAAGCACTGGTCTGCTTCAACCACTCATCATGTAACTAAGCGAGCCTTACATTGCCCATCCAAGCAAGCTGAGCCCATCTCAGCTGTAGGATAACAAGCAGTAGGGAGGGGCAGTAACTTAACCTGCTCGGTGGCCAAGGGAATGCACGCTTCCCAGAGCACCCAAACGGGCCAAGCAAAGCTGACCCAAAAACAAATCAGCAATTCTGTTTGGTTTCTCTCTTTCACCAGATTTCTAAATAAAAATTATTTGCATAACCTGTTTGAGTAACAGATGAATAGAGCTTCCCTGTGCAACGCTGGCTCAGTGTTTACATGGAGCAGCAAGAAGCACAGGTTGCATCAGTGGGAATTATGGTTTTCAAGGTAATTGCCAATGATAATTGTGGTTTACAAGGGTTATAACACCAGTAAGAGAAGCTGGTGTACAGGAGAAAATGATGAAATGAAGCCCAGCAAGTGAAGTGTTACAAGTTTTCAAGATCTGCCAGACCATCTGCAGATCCACAGTCAGTCAGAAACAGAAAAATCACAGACCAAAGCAAACTAGGGCAGAGAGCCAAAGCCTATCTGACCCCGTAAATACTCCCACTGAGGACCAAAGGGGCTGAAGATCATTTAAGTTTCTCCTCTAAGCTCCTGTGACCACATCACCCTCAAATAAAAGCATTAACCCAAAGTTAGGGTATGGGGCACCTGGAAGGTAAGTTTTCAGAGCAAAGCAAACCACCTCAAAGCCACTAGGTTTCATTCCCCAACTACTACAGAGGCGATGGCAGCACACAGAGCAGTTTTGTTTAATGCAGGAAAAAGGCTCTGCATTTTAGCTACTGGAAAGCACCCTTAAGAAAACACGGATTCCCAGTTTGAAAAAGGTGTTGAAAGAGGGAGAGGACCCCTTCCCAGATGATGCAACATCATGGGAAGAATTTGTGCAGTGGGGAACTGTGCAAAGCCTCCAGTACAGCAGAGATGGGGACTATGGGAATGTCTGCCCTAAAAAATCTCTGGTGCTATCTACGCTAAAACACGCTCAGACCCCAAAATCCCCCCTAAGCCTGGGACCAAGTTGGTGCCTGAGAGGCACGGTATGGAGACATCAAGTCCTCCAGCTCCTGCTCCACCAGCAGCCTGTCCCCAGAGCACCATACGAGGCAAAGGCAGGAGCTTTCCTCTACCACAGGGTCCTGCACAGTGGCACCTCCTCACGTGCAAGGTCGCTGGGGGCAGCTGGACGGGCTCATGGCTTCCCAATCCGCCCTGTGTCCAGAATTAGAGCAGCCGAAATGCCAGGCAGAGCTTGGCTGGGCCAAGCTCCTGCCATCTGAGGAATGGGCTCACGTGCACGCCGCATGGGCAGCGAGAGCCCTGGTCCTTTCCAACACCTGCACTAGCATGCACGGGCTGCGTGCTCAGCTACCGCGGCTATCAGCTGCTCACAAACCTCCTGCTGCCATTTGGCCCTGGCTGTTCTCAGGAGACCCAGGAAACCTGCAGCTTGAAGAAGGGTCTGCCTGGAGACAGCTTGGTAGTTTGGGAACAACAGCAGCCAAAACTGAAAAAAAAATATAATTTCTCCCTCTATCCCCAGCCTTGCTTATCCCATCTGACACAGGAATGGCACGCAAGTAGAGAAAGCCCTTTAAAAATCTGTCCTTGAGAAAAAAGATTACATTGAAATGTGAAATTTGGAGAGACCAAGTGTGCAAGATAATCAGAAAAAGACATCAATTCATTGGAAAAAAATGCTTGTATTTGCAAGGATTGTTCAATATGGAAATGATCCTAGACAGACTGCCCAAAGCAGAAGGGTCTCCCAGCAGGGTCTGCATCGCTGACTCCAGGAGGGAGCCGGAGGGGGGCTGAAATGGGTTTGCAAAAAACCTTCACGAGAACATTTCATAATAACAGGACAGACTTCCCAGCCCTGCCCATGCTTAGCGTCACCTCTCTCCCACCAGAGTAACGCATGGCAGCAAATACCCAAAGGAGTTCTGGGAAGGCTGAGGGGTTTTTTGAGTAAAAGGTTTACCAGAAAGTTCAGCCTCTATGGTCCCTGCAATCATGCTCGAATCCCATTGCATGACAAGGATCAAGAAAAAAAGTTGTGTAACAGTAGAGCGTAGCCTGGGAGGGGCTGGTGAAAAGGTTTTCCCAGTATGTTCAGAAATATTTGGCAGCACTGAGAGAACACTGTTGAGTAAACCTGGCAACAGAAATCCCAGGGAAAAGAAAAATCTTACCAATTTAACAGCATCACCTTCTAAAACCATACAGTTAACCCTGAGACCTGCATTAAAACCACCCTATGATTTTCCCCTCCAGTGCCTCCCCATACACATAGGTAGAAGGGCCTAACAAAGCTCCACTGTCAAATCCATCTCTGAGCCACACCATCTCAACTAAAAGTTGATCATGTACCTAGGATGAAGAGGTTCCTATCGCTGTAAAGAAACCCAAACCAGGTGGGCAAACAGCGCTGTGCCATGCCAAAGCAGGAGCCCCGTGCTCTGCGGAGCATGATGTGCTGTGTCCACATGCTGGTTTTGGCTGGGGTCGGGTTCATTTTCTTCATGACAGCTAGTATGGGGCTATGGTTTGGATTTGTGCTGGAAACAGTATTGATAACACAGGAATGTTTTGGTTACTGCTGAGCAGTGCTTACACAGAGTCAAGGCCTTTTGTGCCTCTCACCCCACCCCACCAGTGAGGGGGCTGGGGGGGCACAAGAAGTTGGGAGGGGACACAGCCAGTACAGCTGACCCAAGGGATCAGGCATTCCAGACCACAGGACGTCATGCTCAGCATATAAAGCTGGGGGAAGAAGAAGGAAGGGAGGACATTCAGAGTGATGGCGTTTGTCTTCCCAAGTAACCGTTAAGCATGATGGAGCCCTGCTTTCCTGCAGACGGCTGAACACCTGCCTGCCCATGGGAAGTGGGGAATGAATTCCTTGTTTTGCTTTGCTTGCGTGCACGGCTTTCACTTTCCCTATTAAACTGTCTTTATCTCAACCCACAAGTTTTCTCACTTTACTCTTCCGATTCTCTCCCCCATTCCACTGGAGGGAGGGAGCGAGCAGCTGTGTGGGGCTGAGCTGCTGGCTGGGGTTAAACCACCAGAGTCCAGCCCCCAATGCCCTTTCTCTCCAGCCCAACAGACTCAAATGCAGGCATTACCATACCTGTATTTTACAAAACAGTTAAAACAGTGTATTTCTAAAGGGACACTGGGCCACCATCTCTATGCTCTATGATACGATTAGGGAATCAGTCTTCTAATCACCTTTAAAAACAGCCATATGGAAATGCACCCAACACCCTGCATGGCTGCTAGTGTCCCATAGGAAAAACCACATCAATCTTTCTGTCCTTCCTTCTCATTAAATATATTCTCAGCTACTCTATTTGCAGCCTTTCAGAACCTGAACAAGTACCAGAGGCATCTAAAGAAATAAAATTTATCTTGTGCAGTCCAACCACTGTTCACTTCACCATACCCTGAGCAACGCCTGCAGCACAGTGCCCAGATGGAGGTGGACACTTCTTCAAAATAACTCATTTATTTATTGACCCTCCAGAATTCCCTCCAATTTTCCCACTCACCTGCCAGGCTACACCCTAAAACCTACTTCAAGCCCCTTTTTCTAGGCTGTGGGGTGCTCAGACACCTCTAAAGTAACCAACACCTCCCAGTTTACACTGCTGCTGGTTCATCAGCCAAGGTGAGTGAGTGAGTAAACTCAATGTGATGGGGTTTGTACAGCCTGTGTTCACACCTGAGAGCCAGAACACTCAAGGGTAACAGTTTTAGAGAAGATAGGATCGACAGCAGTCAGCAAGCCCCTCTTCAAGGGAAATCTACTATTACTTTGCCACATTTGGCAAAATACAGCAGTATACAAGTAATACAGAACACATGTAAATACCCTGGTGATAGTGTCAGCAGCCATTCTGCGCTGATGGGTATCTGCTCAGTGGCAAGGGAAATTCTGCTCCTATGTGGCTTCCCATTTTTCCTACTTGCTTGATATTGAGTAACCAGCAAGTTAGGAGGATATGCATTAACTCTAATTATGTTCTTACTTTCTTAAATATTTTACAGTGCAGGAGAACAGCCAATGAAGAAAAATGATAGCTTTTTACCTATTTTATTTAGAGGAAAGTTTAAGATGTTTAAACAAACTAATTTTAAAGTTTATTTTAAACAAAATGATTATGTAGTGTTGCAACAGAGCTCATACGCAAGATTTACGCAGTAGGTCACCGAGTTTGACAGACCTCAGCCAGCACTTCTAACCCGGCAAGCCAAATGCACAGAATGCTGTAGAAGAACGTGAGATTTTGACACGAGAGGAAACACTTTAGATGTTTACCATAGGTAATATTTTCAGAGGAGCACGGACTATTTTTACCAGTCCAATGAGAGGAGAGCTTATTTCCAGCACAACACAGCTGATTCCTTGTTTAAACAATTTGCAGCCAGGCCACGAAACATACCCTGGATGAAGCTTCTGTAGGTAAAATAGTCAACAAGCCACCTGCAGCTGGGAAATACCCCATTTTGGGAAATACTGCATCTCTCAGTGAAGCATACTGCCAAATTTTCAAGACCTTCTAGAAACACTGAAAGCCAGGCAAGGTGATTTCAACAGAGGCTCAAACAATATCCATCAAGGCCATGATTAGAAATTAAACTTTTAATCAGATTTTTGGTGGACATTTCAACTTCATGCCTCAGAAGCTTTGACAGGTGATGGCCAGATGTCACCTGCTGGACTGTCATCTTGTTCCATACATCAAACATTTCTTAGAAGATGGCCAGTGGCAACAGGAATGCAAAACATGTTTCACTATCAGGTACCCAGGTGTGAGAAAGTAACCAGGAAGGCCATCAATTTCCTTGAGGGATTCCCCTGAAGAAGGGAGGTGACATCTGCGAAAATTATGGGCTTTGAATTTACAGAGAACTGCCAGGGCTCACAATTTCATATCTTACCACATTTCGACATTTACAACAAGTGATGTGCAGAAACGTAAACAGAGAACTGAAACCCTGCTCCAACCACACATAACAGCTCTGACACAGGGCTGAGCACAGGAGGAAAATGCAAGCTCATTGTGTTGGTGAGAGTCAAGAGGTCTTGTCAAAGCACTGGCAATCAATGCCACAGCTTGGGGCACAGAAAGCCCACCAGGCACAACAAATGCAACTATCCATAGGAAAAACGCCATGCTTGGAACAAGCACCCACTTGCACGTCTTCTGGCAAAGCCTGATCACTTTGTCCCCTGTAAACACTACTACTCAGAGCAAATCTCATCCACATCAAGCCTGAGTCCTTGTCTACTTCTGCTCCATTCACACCAGGGTGCCAGGGGAGAACACACAAGGTATTCACACAGTTAAAATAAAATAATCAGGTTTTCTGGTCCAATGAGCAAACTGAAGGCTCTGATCTTCCATGTCCTGAATCCATACAGGGGCTCACCATCCTCTCTGTCCATGAACTCCATTTACACACCCCAAGTTTCAACTCTTCTGCCAATATCCACAATATGGCATCATTGCATAACTGTGGTGCCCCTCCCAACAGTAAGCAAACTACTCTTAAAACATATCAAGGTGCCTGTAATATCTGCCAGCGTTACAAGTTTCACAGACGTGAGAAAATCCGGGACCTATTGTCTGTGCATGCATGCCCCTCGCTACTCCCCCAGGTAGTTATTGTGCAACCACACACCCAGAATCATGCAGAAAGGTGCCTTTGGACAGGGTATAAGCCAACATTTTAAGACAGAGGTGTAAGAAGCAATTAGTGAAAAATTATTAAATCTCTTATGCAGAATCAACAGAGCCAGACCTTTGTCAAAGCAATGAGCAGCATGAGGAAAAAATACTAAATAAGAACATAAAAGCCACCACAGGTCTCTTTTACACAGCAGTATTGCCCTTCAGCACTGGGATATTCACAGCAGCTCAGCCAAGAGCCCTTTAGACTGAAACAAAATACCATGCTGGGTCAGAACCAGGGTTCGGTGTTTTGTCTCCAGGAGCAGCAGTGGGAGATGCTGTTTATGGAGGGCACATGAGCCTGGCCACCATCAGCAGTTCAGTTGCAACACTGATCCTTGAGCGACTTGCTGCTGGTCCTGAAAACTGACCATTAAAAGCAAAGAAGCAAAGGGTAAGGCTAAACCAGCTCCATAGAAAGACCTTTTTTCCATTCATGGTTAAATTACTTTCCTGAACAACCTTTGTGGGAAACCTCATGAAGGTGGTCTGAAAACAGCCGGATCGGTGTGCTCAGCGCCACCCGCCTTGCACTCCAGCAGGTCTGCCAGCAGGACTTCACAGCAGCTCCGTCACCTTTCCCAGCTGACTGCACTGGTCCATGCACACAGTGACCCAATTCCACTGTACCACTAGGGATGCAAGTCAGATTTATTGGTTTCCAGGACCCCCTTTCTATTGCCCTCTCTAGAGAGACAGAGGCTGGCAACCTTCCAGTCCTTGGTACAGCAGCCCTTTGCAATAATACCGCATACCCTGGCCAGCAGCTCTGCAATTTCACATTCAAGTTCCTGCAGTCCTCTGGTGTGCTTGCCATCTAATCCTGGGCACTTACTGACATCCAACTTGTTTATCTGGTCAAATACTTCCTCGATATTCCTTGTATTTATATGGACAGATGCTGTATCCCTGCCAGCAGCAGCTACCACAAGTTTCAGAGCAAAAGGCTGGGAGCAAACAGCTCCAACAAAACCCAAATGAAAGCTGCTCCCCTGATTCAAGGCTGCTACTGCTGTGTGTTCCCAAGCAAGAAAGCTTACACGACCCCTTTCCTCACTGCTCAGCCACAGAGCAACCACACAAGTGCTGCCCGAGTGCCTTCTTTCTTTACAGACTTGATTTAATAGAGGAGAAAAGTACCATTCTGCCTACAGGAGCAGGATTACAGGTTATGTGAGCTCAGTAAAAGCTACTTCCAGTGAAAATCTTCAATAATGCTGAACACCCTCCCATGGAGGCACAAGTTCAGGGGTGCTTCTGAATGGACAAAACCACAGGAGACCACAGGCACTGTGTAGTCAAGTGGTCACCAACCTTTAATACTTGTCTCCTTCCTTCACTGCACTGCAGAGCAGAACAGCACAAGGCTAAGAGCACTTCCTGGCTCCCCGCTCCTGCCCTGCCCTGCATCCTATGACAGAAAAGGCTCTGCAGAGCAGGAATGGGACTTGAGATCTCCAAAACATCAAACCAACCATCCTTCCCAGCATCTCCCTGCTAACCAGCATGTGTACCTGACAGGGATGAGTCAAGCTCTGCTTTCCAGCCAGCCCTCAGAAAGGAAAAACAATTTCAAGTGACTCCGTGCCTGCCAGCTGTCCGAGTAACATGGCACTCAAAAACCCTGACTCACAGCATCCAGGAAAGCACACCCCCCACACTGGAAGCCCACAGGATAGTACCTGCCTAAGGAAGGTAGGTATTTTGCTGCTTTCACATATTTAGTTCATTCCTTTGGCACAATCACTCACCTGGTAGCTATCCTGGAGATTTCCACTAGTAATAAAGAGGATATAGGATGCAGCACAGAAGTACAAGCCATTAACAGAAACACTTGGGACAGAAGAACCTGGAGATATGACAGGAGAAAACTGGCAGATGCCGGGTCTTAGCACACACATATGTAGCCTTTGGAAACAAGCTTAAGACCATGATCCCTATGTTTTCCAGCCCCTCAGGCCAAACCAAGAATCTCCAAGCCCTTAAGCAGGCATCACCATGCTGCTCTGGGGCAGCACCATCTTTGTATCTCATCTGCAGCCAAAGCCACAGTAGGACAATCAGAGTGATCACACGAAATCAGTTAATTTTGAGTCCAGCACAGCCTTGCTCTAAACAGCCCACAGCTGAAGATGGAGACTCAATCCATCAATGGAGAAAAGCCAGGGAGCTACACCTGAGGACAAGCTATGAGCCCCTCCTGTCCCAGTTTGCACTTACATACGAGCATCTGAACACAGCGGCTGTTTTCACTACTACTACAGCACTAACCATGCTGGTTGGTGACTGTCTGAGAACTGGGAGAGGAAGAATTCCACCAAAGAAATCAGGAAAGCACATGACCTGGGTGTGTCTGAGCTACAATAGCTACTTCTTTTACTCCTTGTTCTAATACTAGGTTTCTATTGATGCTCCCACCATTCCCAGTCTTGCACTACCCATGCAGCTCAGAGTCAGAAAGGGGCCCAACAAAGCAGAGGTGTTCTCATTTGGAGGTGTGAGAAACGCCACTCTAAAGCATTCAAGCAGATGCAGCCTGTTTTGTAAACCCCCTCCCTGGCTGGAAGATTTCACAAAACCCACCAGAAGACAGTTACACTTTCTGTGATGGAAAGCTACAACTATCATTGCCCTTGAAGGAGGGTACAAGATCTCTGGCTTAATAAAATACAAGTACAGTCAACGTATTTTATTACCTACTTTAGGTGCACCTAATCTGCCCAATTTTCAGAAGCATTGTACTGCCCAGCAATGCTTCCAATATAATTAGTATCTGCCAAGACCACCAATCTATCACTCCACTCTCAGCACACGCAATGGGGAGATGACATGGATGGCTGAGGATGCACCCTAGAAAGCCTCCCTGATTTTCAGGGCTGAGTGGGGCCACCCCTTTTCCCATGGAGAATCCCTATCAGGGAAAGGAGCTGTGCTGACCCTGGGTAGTGCTGCGAGCATAAACCAAACATATGGGAACTCTTCTGTAATGCTTCTCACTGCTGTAGAGCTTACTCAGACTCCCCTATGGAAGTAATGCCTCCACAGTAAGAATAGGGGAAGAGCAGCATTGGGTATGGCTATTTGGTAGCACCTGCAATATAGCTTTGACTGCTCTCAGCAGCCTGCAGGCACACACCTGCAAATGTGTATCAGTAAAAGCAACCTTCCCAGTGATGAATTTTTGTTCTTTAAACAAACTGTGTGATTTAGGGACATGATTTCACTACCAGAACAGTGTTGAAAGAAGGTGCATCACTGGAAGTATGACAAGTCATCCAGGAAGTTACCAAAGAAATGAAGAGTCAGTTTGGCACAGGACGCTCAAAAGTCCTGAAGCCAGTGGGAGTGGCAGAGCCAAGCGCATTGTGTAGAAGCTGGCTACCGTTAACCACTTCTGAATGTCTGGCTGTTAACAGCCAGCATCCTCAGTCACAGCATCTGTGCATATGACAGTAGTGGAAGACTGATACCTGCAAAGGTATCTAAAGAGAAAAACAAACCACAGTGCTGGTCTGGATTATGGAGACCAAGCACTTCATTCTCAGCAGTTTAAGGCAAGATTATTTCTGTAAAAAGAAGAGGTCCAGACCTTTACAGCAGAAATGCAACTGAAACACAGCTTCATCTGGCTTCAGTTTTGACTCTGGGATGGCACATCCCAGAATGAAGCACGCCAAGGTGAGGAACAGATCAAGGTGCAGCAGCAGTTCACAGGGGCCCCAGGAACCAGCAGCTATAGTCTTGTCCCATTAGGCCCCAGCAGCACATTTAGACCAAACCAGGGTCTGACAATCTGTATCCTCTCTTGAAGGCTGCTGTCCAAAAAGTATTTCCAGTTTCCTAATAAAAACCTCCAGAAGTGCTCTGGACCATTTTTTGTTGTTGTTTTGGGGGGTTGGTTTTTTTGTTTGTTTTTTAAACATGCTCTACAGTTGTTGGTTTTTTTCCTTTATTGGAAGAAATCTCACAGCTACAAGCCACTAAATCCTTTATTACATTTAAAAAAACAACAACCAACCTTCTCCATTTTATCTTTGCATGTCATGTTTGTTCTAGGCCCAGAATGGGAACCATAGGCAGTTACTCCTTTGTTTAAACAAAGCTCCAGTAAGCTCTGGCAGCCTTTTCTATCTTTGTTTCACCTCTCTAGATGTGTTATTTCATATACAAGCATAAGAAAGCAGAAAATTGATACGCTCTCCCCAAGATGACAGAAGCCAGCAGCACCCTGCTAAGCCCATGCACCTAGGCTACAGGGAGGCTAAAAATAACGTGCAAAGCACTACCTCCTGCCCCTGGCCCCTGATCCCACCAGGCACCACCAGTGCTGCAGCTGGGGTGACTGATTTGAGAAACAAAGGCAAGAACTTAGTGCTTCAGCTATGCATAGGTTACATAGAGAATAGGCTTCCAAGCATCTTCGCACCCCGGGGTCTAATTAAAGAGAGTTTTGTAATAAGTGATGTTCTTTTTGAATTCCCACCTGGTTACATTTTTACCTCCACAAGCTGCCCAGGCTGATGTTTATGAGACATTATTAACAGGCACTTCAGCACAGAACTAAGGTTTTGTTTTGTTTGTCCATGTGATGCAGGTATGCCCACAGCATAGTGAAGGCACACTGTGCTCCTGCTCTAATTAACACTACCCACCACAAAGTCCTCAGCATGGCTTCAGGTCCCCTGCAAATGCCCTCAAGCGTCCAAGCTAGTCTGCCCAGTGCATTTTGCCTGCCATGCAAAAGCCATCATAGGTATCTACATGCACAGTAGCCGGTGTTATTGACTTCAGCCTTTCCATGCAATTATGAAAGAGATTTAACTTCTGAGAGCAGCACTTTATCAGAAACATTTCCTGGAGCTTCTGTTCCTTTTTAGGCCACATCAGCAATAACAGAGAAAGAGGAATCAAAAGTAGCAGAAACAAAAATACTTGCAACGTTCAAAAGCAGCAAGAGATATCATAGTGAAACAGGCAACAGGGTAAATGCAAGTGTTTCCTACCAACTCAGGATGGTCGTTTTGAACTACGTAGTCCTAACAGCACCAAGAGGATGATACCACAATAGTGAACGTCACCTATGTACAAGTTCTGCAGCATGAAGCAATCCCATGTACTGCCCTTTGCACTGAAAGAGCAATTCCATGTGGCTTGGGATTAGACGTTCTGAGTGGAGCCAATTTGGGCAGTCCTAGACTGCTGGTGGTGCAGGAACCTTCAGAGCAGCTTGACCATAACAGATCCAGATAAACCACCCACTCCTTCCAGTCCATGCAAAACTTGAGACAGCCACAGTCAGCAGCGCACAGCAGCTCTGAGTTTTGTCAGGACACATCTCTTCTCAGAGACACTCAGCAATGCCTCAAAACATCATTCACTTTTTCCCTAACTTCTCTTCTGTGAAAGCAAAGACCATGGTCTTGTATCTTTTCAAAGCTGTCACAGAGCTGACAGTCACCAATACCTTGGTACCTTTTCCCATCTAGCAGGCTACAGACTTTCTTAGAAGCAAGCAAGCAAGCGGCCAAGGTATTTAAAAAAAAAATTCAAGTTTTTCCCAGGAATCCTCTTTGGCTTTCAGAGGGTCTCATTTCTTTTTTGACCTTTCATGGAGTGTGACAAGTCTCAAGTGTTTTAGGAAAGCGGGCTCATTCAATAGTGTTAAACACAAAACGTGAAAGGACAAGATGACAGCAATTACATTTTGTTATTGAAGAAAAGCATGTGTCCAGAGAGGCATGCACACGCTCCTAGAAGAGTAATTTTACAAGTCTCAACCCTTAGCCCCACTTCCTCAAGAACTCAGTACCACAAGTTTGCAGGACAGCACCACACACATCATGTTCAGTGTGCCTCTTCCATCCCTCCCACCACCATTCCCAGCTGACAGCTGCAGACACCCCAGTGCCAGGTTACTTGTGACAGAGCCACACTAGGAGAGTTTATCCCCAAATAGTCAGGGAAAACTGTCTACCAAGGAGGAAGAGAGACCTTATTTTTCAGCATTGTAAGCACCATGACTGACAGACACCCACCATTTTAATATCCACTCCAAGTTTTGCTTAGCATCACAAATACCCCCACAAAGGCTGCCAGAATAACTAACAAGAAAAATCTTAAAAACCAAATTAAAGCTGTAGGCTGCTGCCTAGCTGTCACCCAAAGATTTATGTGCAAGAAGAACAACGCACCCACTTCCTCCATAAACCTCAGCACAGCTGCCAGCACTGGCCTGCCAAATGGCTTCATTTGCTGGCACACCTTCACCTGAATGAGTTTACAAAGGAGTTTTCATTCAGGACCTGCAACCATTTTACATCTGAGTAAGTTAGAGAATGTATTTGACTAGCAAGAAAGTAAATACTTCCCATCATTTCAACTGTGTCTTATCAATATGATTATTTGCTAGGCAGTATGTGTAATTCTTTTACTGGAACAGTAGCTCTATGGATAGAAACTCTAGTATGAACCTAATTTTACAGTCACAGCCAGAACTACACTGGTATAAACATGTTCCTTTTTGTAGCAGGATAGCCCCTAGTCACCTTTATGCCAGGTGACTGGGGGTAGCCTTCAGCTGCACAAAATCACTTAGAGCAGCACAGCTGTTCATCATTGGAGGATCTGGTATTTTTATTGCATTGTCAGTAAGACTTCTCCAGCTACTCCACTGAAGGGACTCACCATAACCCAACAAGTTACTGTATCCCTAACAAGTAGTACATTTAATTGTGCTTCTGCACTGCCACATACAGTCATACCAATGCAGCATAAATGCATGCTAGTTCAAGGGAAACAGCAAAATACATGGGTTGGCAAGGCCCTGTTCTCAGTCTGGGGACTCAGCTCTGGTGCAGCTGAGCTAGTTTAGTAGGGGAGCATTAATTCTGGATCTCGGACATCACCAGTGAAACCTATTTTGCATCAATATGAAAATTTCAAGTTTCACATGACTTTTAACACTAGTAACTACTCTGGTGAAAAAAAACCAAAACACAAACATACTTCAGATAGGGCTGGAAGTTAACTTTTCTTCCCAAAGATAGCATAGAGAAGCCAGCCTTTTTGAAAGCATCAGTGTTACACACATTCAAGTGCAAGGAATCAATATATAAGCTCAGGTTTTAGAAGAACCTTTCTGCCACAGGATTGGAAACTTGCCAGACCCACAAAACACAAATACAGGAAATATGGTTTTTATTAGCTTTTTGCTGTTGGATGCTAGCTGTTCCTCATCCCATGGCTCTACCTACATCTACCTACTTCGCTAGAGAATTGTGGCACCTGCCTCATACTATCTAACTGCTCTTAGCTTTTAGCAGGTACAACTGCAAAGGCAGCACTGGGAGTCAGGACCTCCCCACTGCTATGCTGGGCTGCTTCAGTGCATCCTAGGACAGCCAGAGAAGCTTCACTGCACAGCTCTTCTCAAACACACAGAAAGCAAACACCTGCTGTACCTAGGCAAAGATTAAAGCCTCTCAGGTTTTACCACATTTTAATTCACCTTGGTAAAAATCAGCACTGTTTGTACACTTTAGCATGCTGTTTACACACTTTTGACACCATAATAAAACCAGAAATTTACCAGTAAAAAGCAATTTTGTCCCCAAGTTTCTTCTCATTGACATTTCTGTCCAGGAGGTTGTAGCAGATGTTGGTGGTCGCCCCTTTCATCCACTCGATGAAGATCTTCCCCTTCGTCACATCGAAGTTGTACTTCAGAAAGGGTCCCGCATGCTGACTCTTCCAGTAAAACTCTTTAGCAATGTCACCCCAAAATTCTGCGAAGGCAACGGCCAGAGCTCGTCACCCAGAAACAGGCAGGATAAGGAAGACGACACTTCAAGGGGCAAGCCCCCACGCTCCCGCACCCCGCGCGTGGGGGGCTCGCTGCGGCCCCAACGCCCCCGCAGCCCGGCACCCCCAGCCTCGCTCCCCACCACACGCCCCGCGAGCAGCCCCCGCAGGAACCGGCGACGCCTTGCGGGGACCGCTCCCCCGCCGGCCGGCCTCCCGCGCCCCGCCGCGGCCCTCCCCCGGCCTGGGGGGAGCTCCCGCCGGCAGCGCTCACCGTGCGGCTCCTCCACGGAGCGCTGGTAGAGGCGCTCGTAGTGGGGCAGCGAGGGGACGTGCGCCGCCGGCAGCAGCTCGGGCCGCGGCCGGTACAGCCGGGCCTGCTCCTCGGGCAGCACCATGGCGGGGCGCCGGCGGCTCCGGGCGTGCGAGCGGCCGCCGAGCCCGCTTCAAAGCGGCGCGGAGCCGGGGGCGGGGACGGCGGAGGCGGCGGCCCGCCCTCACGGCGGGCGCTGGGGGCGGGGGCGGCAGCGCCGCCCCGGAGCGCCAGAGGCGGCCGGCCCGCCCGCCGCGGCGGGGCCTGCGGAGGCCGGCGGGCCGCCCCGGGGCCGGAGCAGGCCCGGGTAGGCAGGGGCTCGCCAGCGCCCGGCTGCGGGGCGGCGAGCGGTGTGTTCCTGTCAGCGGTGCGGTCCTGTCAGCCATGTCACCCTGTCAGCCATGACCCCCCCCCCCCTCCCCGTCAGCCATGTTTCCTCCCACCCGCCATGTGCCTCCTGTCAGCCGTGTCCCCTCTGTCACTGGTGTCTCCTCCTGCAGGCCGTTGATATAGAGAACGAACTGCTAATTGCTTAATGGTTGTCTCTCTGTAACTTTACATACCAAAGACTGGCGTTCGTCAAGGATTAAGCCTGTCAGAGACTGGTACTTGGGAGTGATGAGCAAGAAGGAACCATGAACAATCACAAAACTTAATTAAATGTTTGATGAATTTACGATCTTGTCCAGAAGGCACAAGTAGAGGCCTTGCTTGAATAGATAGGGCCAGAAAAGATAAGAACTCCTGCCTTTGTTCTCGTCCTTGTAGATAATTTAGCTTAAACTAACCATATGGTTTTTACACCACTACTGAGAACTTAGATAATAAGAACACTAACGAGCACTGATGTATCAAAACATGTAAAAGACCATACTGCGCAGAATCACCTGAGGAGGGTCAAACAGCAGACAAGTGAGGAAGACTATGGAAGACCACCGGAGGACTCCTGAAGACCACCAGAGACCTTCAATGCGCCTGCGTAAAGGACATTTGCATATGCTAATAGTTTCCCGGAAAACTAATGAATACGTATAACATTTCTCGGAAATCTAGTGAATATGTATGTAGAACATGTACTTAACCTGCACAATTAGACCTGACGGTGTGCACGATAGGTGAAGCGATCCCCCGTGCATCCAGCGCTGCCAATAAAGAATACCTACTTAGTTAATCAAACTATTAAGTCAATTTCTCTGAATCACCGTGTCCCCTCTGTCACTAGTGTCTCCTCCCGCCAGCCATGCTGCCTCCATTAGTGGTGTCTCCCCCTGTCAGTGGTGTCCTGCTGTCAGCCATGTCCCCTCCTTCAGCGGTGTCTCCCGGTCAGCCCACATCCCCCCATCATCAGCCAAGTTCCCCCATGCCAGCAGTGTTCCCCCATTAACAGTGCTGCCCCATCAGCCATGTCTCTCTGGTCAGCGGTGTCCCCTGTAAGCCATGTCCCCTCAGGGCCTGTCCCTGCCACTTTGCCAGGCGCAGGGGAACAGGCCAGGGCGCCATCGATGAGATGCTCCTTCACCAGCCCTGAAACAAGCCCAGAGGCCATGGCCATGCCCGGTGCCCAGCCCCCTGCAGAAAACAACCTTTGTTTCGATTCCCGAAGCTCCACTTCCCCGCCACTGACTGGCTGGGTGAGTACAGTGAGCCACGTCAGTTCACTGAGCACCTTTGCCCCTGCAAAAAATTGTACAGCTCTTGTGTAGTTAGTGAGAAATTAAACAATTTTTTCACCATGAAGGCAGTCAAGTGCTGGAACAGGGGCCTAGCGAGGTGGTAGGGTCTCAGCCCTTGGAGATAGTCAAAACTCAACCAGACAAGCCCCCGAGCAACCAGCCCTGTGGGAGGAGGAGGTTGGACCTGGGGTCTCCCAAGGGACCAATGTGATTCCGTGAGTCTCTGGCCTTAGAGGCAGGAGCTGCCTATGGTGGTACCTCCCGCAGCAGACCCATTGTCAGCTCTGTCCTTAACATCTCCCGTGTTGAGCTGGGCTGCCCTGATGGCATTGCCTAGGTAGGCTGCTGAAACCTTGAATGCCTCTTCTGCACTGGGGAATATCACCCCTTTAAGCAAAGCTCTGCTGTGCCCAGGGAGCCTTAGACAATTTTTGTGGTGGTTTGGGCTAGGGCCAAGGAGCACTCAAAAGATAAAAGGCCATAACCTTGAATTTGGCACAGGACTCCTCAGGCTGGAGAGCAGTGGTCAGGTGTCAGTGAGCAGGTACAGCCCACTCCAGGATCCTTGGTGTTTTCCATGGTTCAGTGCACTCCCTGGGAGCATTGCTCTGCTGTACACTGCAAGAGATGCAAACCTGTGGACTGGTGAGCATCATCTGCCACTCCATGCGATGTTCTCATGAGCAAAGAGGCCAGAAACAGTTCTACAGATAAAAGTGGCTGGTGCTGGTGCGTATTGTCTATTAAGGATGCTCCCTAGTTTTGAAGGGCATATCTGTGCTGCAGCTCCCTGCCCTGGTGTTAGTGTGCTGGCTGCCCACACTGCTTGAGGGCAAAGCTGCTTCTGTGACTCCATTTGGGAGTACATAGCTGGTTTCCTCCAAGATGAAACACAGGAACGGTTCAGATGATACTCCCTCCATGGGCTGTATCTTGCAGGCAGCATCACTTCAGACATGCTCTACACCTCCCCAACATGACCTCAGCAGGCTTTACACGCCAAATCGGCCAGCTGCCCTCACACCACATTGTAGCACATGTAACAAAGCTTCCTTAGGCATATGGTATAAAATTACTGTCCTGGAAAGCTGCAGCATGGCCTCATATTATTCATTTCATTGTTATTAACAAAAAAATCACAGGAAGGAATAGTTAGATCTTAGAGTGCAGGGGCTCAGTCTCTACTAGTAAATCACATGGATGAAGGCGAAGTCTCCAGCACAAGTCCACATCCATCCAGATGCCCAGTTTTAGCACATTCCCTGTTGGAGTTTCAGCCTGGGACCACCAGTCTGCACGCACAGGCTCGCTCCATGGACAGACATAGTACAGATACAGCCAAACCTTCCAAGGTATTTCCCTCCACCAGCCAGCACTATCATTACCTCCAAGTTCTCTATTACAAAAAGAGTTTTTTGAAGAAAAAGTCAATTTGGCCATGCAGCCTGGGCCCTCTGGCATGGAATTTTTTTAAGCTCCCCAGGAGCTACAGGAGTTACACTCCTCCAGCACTCCCCTTGGAGTCATGGTCTAGGCACAACCCCATGAGTTTTGGGGTACACATGGCACATCATTTAACAATGCCAACTGGAAATCACACAGATCCTCTCCTGAGAAGCGGGACAAGCCCAGCACTTCTAAAGTCCTTCAGAAGCCACCTCATACTGAAAATTTTCTATTACAAATTGCCAACCATTAGTTTTAGCAGCCTCCATCTCAAGGATTTTGCATTTACCAGCCAGCAGGGCTTAACAGCTTACTAACAAACCTTCTGTTCCCCTACATGCCAGGCAGGGGCCTGTAGTTCACCCCACTGCTGAGAAAGGGTTTTGTCACTCTCACTGTCATGGGACAGGTCCCCCAGAGCCAACAAAGAAGTGGTTTGCAGATCTGGGAGATACCCTCTGGTTTCCTTCTCATTGCCTTTTGCTTTCAGTGATTTGTCCAGCTGGAATTCTCCACCAGGCTCAGTGACAGCATGATTTCTCTCCAGCAACTGTTGCCTGCTGTGGGCAGGATGTATTGAGCCACAAGGCCAAGGCAGCACCATGTCCCACCAGCCCATCAGCGGTCCTCTGTCCAGCATTGCCCAGTATGTGCTGCTGCAGCCAGGGGATTTTGTTGTTGTGCTTCAGCTCTCCACAGCTGTGGCCCAGGAAGCTGCCTGATGAGGAGCAGTTGCATCATCTCTCACAATGCACCTGCAAAGAGGAAAACTCAGAATAGCCTCCTCAACACCTTTTCCCATGCTCTCTCCTCTTGCAGGAGTCTGATAACCCTCCAAGCGCCTGTGTACAGAGCCACGAACCACATAGTTGGTACCATCAGTCAGCCCCTTGTGTTGTGGCACAAACACAGCCCTTCTCAAAATTTCATTTCAGTGGTCCACAGCTGAAATATGGACATGTCCAGGCCACCCTTCAGTGATTTTATAGGGTCTAGAGAAAGGGCTCCTGCTGCGTGACCATGCTTTGCTACTCCAGCTCCCTCCATGCCAGGGCAGCTTGCATCCAGCTGGGCTCCTGTCCTGAAAGCTGATGTGTGGTGGGGCTGGATGCTACAGGGTTTGCTCCAAGCTTGGCTCCCAGCTTTCCTCCTGACTCACCAGGCAGCCCTGGAAAAGCAGCTGCATTTTGGGCCCTTCATTTCTTCTTCCTGTAAAGGAATAAAAGTACATAAAGGGTACACATTAATGTATATTAAGGTCTTTTGCAGAAACTCAGAGGGTCAAAAAAAAGATACTGGCCAGGATACATGGTGCCTTGCTCACATTGTCTGCTTGGGGTACTCTGGAAAAAGCCTTTCTAGTGCAGCACCCACAGCAGCTCAGTGGCCATGGTAGGACTCTTCACTGTACCTTCCCTGACAGGTAAGACCTCAGTCTTAGAGATGCTGGGGATGGGGGAAAGAAACTGGAAAAATCAGAAACGGCCCATGCATCTCAGGCCTTCTGTACAGTGGGGTAAGTGGGAGGCAGCCTTGCATGGGAAACTTGCATTAATTTGGGCAAAGCACTGCTGTGGTAGAGCAGTTGACTCACCTGGGTGGCTCTACCTGGGGTCGCAGGGCATTCCCTTCTGACTGGCCTTATTGCCAAGAAGTGTGTGTGTGAATCACATCCCTGTTCATGCAAATAACTAAGCATATCAGATATGTGGTAGCTTGAAACAAGCAGACCTCTTGTCCCTCCACCTGCCCCACCCCCTGCCCCTGCTCACTTGATCCAAACTCCCTTCCACTCTAAAATCCACTTGCTGATAAATCCATGTGAGTTAGGAGTGGTTAAAACCTTCATGCCCCACTGAGTGCATGCTGCCAATGCACCTCAGAGGGTCTCTCCATGCTTCTCGCCATCTCTGCCGCCACAGGGATCCTACTGAGACACATCCCAGGAGTGCTGTGGCACAGCCCTCCCATGGGAGCACACATCCATGTCACTGGGATGTGCACTGGGTGAGGATATCCAGTTTGCCTGGGATGAGGCTCTGCTGAGCATGGGCTCTGCGTAGAGAATGATTTGGGTCAGATCTGGGGTGCTGTCAATGTGAGCTACTTTGGGGACCAGCTTTGAGCAAAACCTGTGGAAGGGCCTCTTCTGCAGCTGAATGTCTTTTTTTCTTTGCCAAAATCTGGAAGTGCAGGATGCAGCACAGCAGGAAGGATGAAACCCACAGCAGTGGAGGAAGCAACCCAGGAAGGCAGAGGTGTCTGAGCAACATGAAGGTCAGCATGATGGCTGAAGCCCATGGGCTTGCATGGAGGAAGAGGACAGCAAGCCATGTCCTCTCCCACTGTCCACTCATCCTGGAGCATCTCCTGGACAGGGCAGCCTGGACCAGGGCCTGGCGAGGCCATAACAGATCTGGCCAGGCAGGTTCAGCAGCTTGGTGATACAGCTGCCAGTGATAGTAATCAGAGAAGACATCTTTTTAGCATGGACCAAACCCCTGGTGAACATGTCATAGGGCAAACAAACTTACGCCTTGCATGGACATGCCAGAGGCAGTGGCAGGCCTTATCAGAATATCCTCCAGTGGGAAGGGAAATTTTTCTTGAACTATAGGTGACTGCAAGGGCAGGGAATTGAGGGGCAGAAAAAAAGAGCAAAGGATCTGGAAGGAATCCCAAGTGACACCAACAAATGCTCCTGGGACCTGCAAAGCCAGCATGAGAGAGGGAGCAGGGTGGATATCTGACAGCAAGGGTCAGCTTATGGCCTGGCTGGTACTGGCAAAGGGATGTACTCAAGGTTAGCTACATTAAAATGGGTCTGTGGTGCTCATGCTCCCGGCAAATACCTGTGCTGACCCTTGTGTGGGAGACGACACACAAGCAAGCAGCGGAACTGCTAGCAGGAAGCTCAAGACTGGCATGGCTGGTGCTGCAGGCTCAAATGTGCCTGCAGGGACAGAAGGGAAAAGCACTGTGCAGCACCATGATCACTCTTGGATTATGCCGCTGGCATCCCCCTTCTCCCACACGTGACAGTACTGTGTGGACTCAAGCAGTGTGGATCCCCAGAGCAGTATCCTGGGAACAGTGAAGCCACAGCGAGCCAGAGGAGATGGGGTGGGAGGATGTGACCGGGCTGTGGATCTTCCTGCTGGGGTTTTCTATGTTAATTTTCAGCACGTGGCCAGGCTGGGCAGCCCTTCACTTGTGATGAATGAATCAGCACATAGCGGCAACAAGGTTAAACACCAGATCGCACAGGTGACTCCCCACTGATGACACTCCTCCTCTGCATTGGCTGCAGAGGAAATTTTAATCAGCACCGTGATAACAGCCTTTCAGTCCTGCTGGGAGTTATCAGCTCCTTTGTTTGTAAATGTAACTGCTAAATACCAATATGGCTCTGGGTTTTGGCACATGCCAGCTCCACAGCCCTATGGTTCATGCAGCCTCCCTCCCCTCCAGCTGCCTGCCCCCAGCTATCAGGGTATCGGGGTGTTAAAACAGGCTGGGTTGTGCTGAACACAAAGATCAAGTCCAAGCTGTTTCCTTCCTGCCTCTCCTGTCACTGGGAGAGAGACCTCTGAATTTCAGGCTGGTTTAAGCTTCCAAGAGTAGCTGATGAATATCAGAGCCTGGTAATTTAGCCCTCTGCAGAGTACAGACAATATATTCATAATCATTTTACATGTAGATGAACTAGTCATGCAATCAGGGTTATAAATCAAACCCAGGAGACATGTTAGTGCTGTTTGCCTGAGCTTTTTGAGTGATCTAGCCACAAAAAATGCCTGTCTGTCTCCTAGAGGGGACCAATTAACCTTATAAAGATGCACTCTCCTCTCACAGCAGCTCATTTGTTTACTTGGGCTCTGCCGGCTGCTGCTATTTTCATTCTGGAAGAGGGGGCCAGGTCGGTAAGAGATTGGGCGGAGGGCTGGGCTGCAGAGGAAGGGAAACCGGACTCAGGAGAGATGGAGCCTTCATCAGCGGCACATTAGAGGAGATCGGGGTTTAATAACTGGCTTCCCCATGTGGCTTTATAGCTGTCCCCAGGCTTCAGAGAGTGTCCTTGCACACCCATAAACGTAGCTGCCTTCTTTTGACCTTGTTTTATTGAGCAATAAGAGATAGCTGGAGCTCTGGGGTGCTCAGTGACTGTGGCCCGTGGAGCAGCCGTGTCCTGCAGGCTCCTGCCTGCACCTTGTGTATGTAGCACAGGCCCACACAGCCTGGGCGGGCAGGCGGCAGCGGCGTGCCCTCTGCTGATAAGCTGTCAGCCATGCAGGTCTGCTGCGCCAGGGCCCGCAGTGCCAGCCGTGCAGGGTCCTCAGCACCAGCAATGCAGGATCCCCGGCAGTGCCAGTGGTGCAGGGTATGCAGTGGCAGCCACGCAGAGTCTGGAGTGGCAGTGATGTGGGGTTTGCGATGCTGGCAATGCGGGGCCCACAATGCCAGCAACGCAGGTCACAAGGTGCCAGCGATGTGGGGGCTGAGGCGCCAGCAGTGCAGGCTGCAGAGTGCCAGTGATGCAGTTTCCAGGCATGAATTCACTTCAGCCAGGTCTCATGGTGCAGCACATGGGCTGGCCATGATGGGTCTCATCCCAGCCATGGGGTCTGGGCACACACGTCCCCACACTGTCCCCTGGCACCATCTGCTTCCGCCCTGTCCAGAGCCTGCAGCAGCCAGGAGCTGAGCTTCACCAGGATGCTTCTCCGGTACCCAGCAGCAAGAAAGCCATTACCTACCTGCACAGGATAGGGTGAAGCTGTTGCCCAGTCCTGCACCACACCACCTTGCTCGGACATGAAGCCCAGGCTTGTATGAGGGCGCAGGAGCATGTCTCACATTCAGGCAGCTTGGGGGGTGGCAGGGCTGTGCTGCATCAGTACTTGGTGGGACCGCGAGGGCTGATGACAGCACCCAGCAAAGTGGGTCTGATTTGCTCTGCCTTGCTTCCTTCTGGCTGGACCATGTCCTGCCCCACACCATGTGGGCATGTCTGTATGCTGGGAGCAGGATGGGGCCTGCTTTGAGTGAGCAGGATTTGCGGTGGTGCAAGGATGCGCTGGTAGCCAGGCAGACCTGGGAGCAAAAGGACATGGCTGCAGCAGGGCCGGCAGGGAGCTGAGGTCGGTGCTGACACCAGAGGGTGGTGTGGTCTCATGCATCCCCAGCGCAAAGCCCTCTGAGCTGCTCAGGCCTCGGGGCTGCGATTTGGCCCAGGGAATGGCTGTTTGCTGCGAAAACCTGTTGGACCTTGCAGCGCCACGCACCAGGGTGAACGGCTGTGGGTGACTTGTCTGGGAGCTGCCTCCAGATTCAGTGGGGACAGGCAGCAGCTTGTCCCACCCCAGCCATGTCTTCAGTATCCAGGACCCCAAAATGGGGCTCCAGGCACTGCTCACCCGTGGCCTCGACTGTGCCCTGCCCCTGTGGCAGGAACACAGCTTATGGGGACCCAAGGGGGCCACTGACAAACACGCCATGCAGCCTCACTCTGGGGGCTCAGGCTCTCCACAGTCAGGCAGATGCTGCGAGATGGGGGCTGTTTCCTTCATCACCCAGGACATTACAAAACCACAGGAGCTGCATCTTCACCATAGCTGGTGTCCCCAGGGGCTGGGACAGGCAGGGCTGGGAACAGGAAAGCCACTGCTGGAGACACATCACTGCTCTGACACTTTTGTAAGAAAATGGCTTGAAGACAGGTTTTATTTATTTTTTCATAGAGATTTTTAATGTTTGGGGTTTTTTTAACAGACTTGGTTGGTTTAATTTTTTGTTTTCTACAATAATTCAGTGTAAAAATCCCAGTACAATATACAACAGTTTGAACATTTGGAATAAGAAATCTAGCCTGGACACACACGTAAGTTCAGCTAGTTTCTAACACAGGTATCAAGTTCCCTCCACCCTCCCCCAGATTTACCAGCCAGGAAGGCATGTGGACAGGAATGCTTTACAAATGTCACCCCCACCCCATCAAGACACTGGCTGCCCTGTCCCTGCCCATATTGCAGTGGGATGGTCCCTCAGACACATCCCCTTGGAAAGGGCAGGGTCCCCTCCATGGGATGGCTGGGAGCCTCCAACATTGCAAGGCAAGGTCTGCAGTCAAACGAGGCTGGCTGGCTCTTGTGCATGAGTGATGTGGGATGCTCTGAATAGGCCCTGCATGCAGGTCCCTCAGAGTATGGGGCTCCCTTGGAATGGAGAGGAGACCTGTCCTCCCCTTGGCAGCAGTGCCAGCAGCCTTGTGCCCTAGTACAGCCATAAGGTCATTGGAAGGGGATGGCCATGTCCCTGCATGGCCCAGCCAGAGGGAAGGAAAACAAAGATGATGCAAGGGTCCTTGGCTCTAGGGTCTGAGGGGTCATCTCAGGGATAGCTCACTGGCCTGGGATCTGGCAGTCTTTCAGGAAGCCACTTTGGCCTGGCCCATGGTACTCAAGCAGCCTGGGATGATCCTGCTTGAACAGCCTGTAGTGGTCCAGGTCAGGCTACATGGGGTGGTCCTGCTTGAGCAACACAGGAAGGTTCTGCTCAAGCTACATTGGATGATCCTGCTCAAGCAGCCTGAAGATATCCTGCTCGAGCAGCATGGGGTGTTGCTGCTCAAGCAGCATGGGATGGTTCTGCTGGAGGAGTATTAGGGTAGTCTGCTCAAGCAATCTGGAGTGGTTCTGCTTGAGCAGTATGGAATGGTCCTGCTGGAGTAGCATGCGGTGGTCCTGCTCAAGCGGTATGGGATGGTCCTGCTCAAGCAGGCTGTTGTGATCCTGATCAAGATGCCTGCTTGAGCAGTGTGGGGTGGTCCTGCTCAGGCAGCACGGGATGGTTCTGCTTGAGCAGCATAAGGTAGTCTTACTTGAGCACCATGGAGCAGCTGCAAGTGGCAGGGATAGTTCCTCATGTCCTGCAGCATTCCAAGCACTGCATTCAAAGCCATGTCTGGCCTTCCTTGCCCCTCTTGGACATCTTCTAGTGCTTGGAGAAGTCTCCCAAAGATGTGTGTGCTTGAAGGGATCCCAAGGGGGTCTGGTCAAGCTCCATATTCCAAAATAGTTATGGCTAATGCTAAATCAGGACATTGGTGACTTTATCTAGCTGAGTTGTGAAACCTTCCAAGGGCAGAGATCCTCCCACTTCCCCAGTGACCAGTTCCAGCTGCACCAGCCCTAGGGACAAGTGTTTCCTGTAGTCCAGCATGAATCTCCCTGCCTGCAAGCTGTGGCCATCACCTCTACTATGAAAGTACCTTGAGTAGTGGGGGTGGGGTGGGAGGCTGGTTCTCCATCTAACCTAGCCCCACATCCCATCCCCAACAGTAAGGGCCCTTCCTGCTTGCATCAGGGATGGCTGTGCTGGTGGTGGCTTTCCTGGGTTGGTAAGGGATGGGACACAAGGCAGGGGAAAGAGGAAGAGGAGAAAATAACAGCAGGAGTCAGATGTGTATGGAATAAAAGAGTGCAGGGAGGATGGAGGAGAGTATGAATGGGAGAGGTCAGGCTGGGAGAAGATGGAAGGTCAGGATGGAGTTGGGAGGTGAAGGAGAATGAAAGGACAGTGAGAAAGGAAGGTGTGAGGTAAGGGAGGATGGTTGGAGGTCAGGAAGGGGTGGAGGGGAAATCTGTGAAGTAGTTGGGACACTTGGAGGATAAGGAGGGATGGGGAGATGGGGAGAGGTGGAAGAGTATGAGGAGAAACAGGGAGACTGTGGGAGGTGAATGACAAGGGGTGGTGACATAGCCAGAGGTCGAGTATGAGGAGGGACAGGGCAAGAGGTGAAAGAGCATGAAAAAGGATGGGGAACAACGGGAAGTGGAGGTTCACAGGAAGGATAGAGAGACTGAGGTGGAGGAAGAAGAAGTATGAGATGGAGCATGAAGGAGGAGGTATGGGAGATGGTGGGAAGTGGAGGACAATGAGGTATGGGCAATGGTGAAGGACAATGAAGAGGAAAAGAGAGGTTGGAGGAGGATGAGGAGGACTGGGCAGATGGCAGGAAGTGGAGGATGAGGAAGAGCAGGAAAATAGTGGGTGGTGTTGGGGCACGGGGAAGGATGGGGGACAGTGGGAGGTGGAGGAGGATGAAGAAGGTGGGCAAAATGGAAGAGGAAAACAAGGAAAGATGAGATGGCAGGTGGTGGAGGACAAAGAGAGGGGGAGATGGAGATGAAGGAAGAAGAAGAGGGATGAAGAGACAGTGGGAGATGGATGAGGATGACAGGAGGGATGGAGAGACATTTAGGGGGCAATGGAGGAGGATGGATGAGGAGATGGTGGGAAATGGAGAAACACAAGGAGGGGATTGGAAATGTGGGGGTGGAGGAGGAGGAGGCGGGATTGGGCAATGTTGGCAGCTGGAGGGATGGGGCAATGGTGGGAGGTTAGGGTGGATTTTGGGATGGGGAAGTGGAGGAGGGTGAGGGGGATGAGGAGACAGGAGGAGGTAGAAGAGGATGAATAAAGATGGGGCGAAGATAAGAAGTGAAGGATGTTGAAACAGATTGGGGTAATGGGCTAATGGAGGATAAGCAGGGATAAGAAGATGGTAAGATGTATAGGAGGACAGAAAGATGGTGGGAGCTGATGGAGGATCAGAAGGGATGGTGAGATTTTGACATGAGAAATATGAAAGGAAAAGAGCAACTGGAGGCAAAGCTGGATGAGGATGGATGGGACAAGGTGGAGGTGGAGAAAGAAGACATGCGGAGATGGTGGGAGGAGGATGAGGATAACAACGAATGGGACATGGTGGATGAAGGAGGAGCAGGTGAGAGGGATGGGATGCAAGAGTGACAGGAAGACAGGAAGGTGGGATATGAAGGGCAATGGAGGAGCACAGGAAGGAGGGATGGGAGGTGGTGGGTGATGGAAGAGCACAGGAAGAAGGGATGGGGTGTGGTGGGTGATGGAGGAGAACAATAAGGAGGGATAGGTTGTAATATAGGATGCAGGAGCACAGGATGGCGGGAGGGGACATGATGGGTAATGGAGGAGCATGGCATGGCAGGGAGGGATGGGACACAGTGGATGACAGCACATTCTGGAAGGAGTGTGGAAGGAGGGGTGGGATGTGAAGGGGTGGAAGAGAACAGGGAGGGATGAGAGGTGGTGGGTGACAGTGGAGCTCCAGAAGGGATAGGACATGATGGAGGATGCAGGAGCACAGGAAGGAAGGATGGGACCTGGTGGGTGATGAAAGAGGATAGCAGGGATGGATGGGACACACTGGGTGACAGGAGCATAGGAAGGAGGGATGGGATGGGTAGACAATGGAGGAGCAGCAGAAGGAGGGGTGGGACATGAAAGATGGAGGTACACAGGAAAAGGGATGGGATATGGTGGGTGATGGAGCAAGGGAAGGAAGAATGGGATGGGTAGGTGATGGAGGAGCACAGAAAGGAGGTCTGGGTTGGGTTAGGTGGATGATGAACGAGGAGAATAAAGAGGGATGGAACATGGTGGGCAATGGAAGAGCACACAAAGGCAGAAAGGAATGTAACTGAGGATGGAGGATAACAAGAAGGAAGGATGGGACATGGGGGATCTAAGAGTAGGGATGAAAGGGATGGGACATGAAGGATGATGGAGGAGCAGAAGAAGGAGGGGTTGGTCATGGTGGGCAATGTAGTGAGCCTGGAGGAGGCTGGGACCTGCAGGTCACGACGGGCACAAGGGCAAGAAGCCATGGGCAGTGGTGGGAATGAGGATGTGGGGTCTGCGTGCAGGCTGGAGTAAGCTGATGGGCAGGATAGGATGGGACAGGGGAGGCATAAGAAACACCAGCATCACAAGAACAACGCAGAGCTGAGAGGAGCCTGGCATGAGGTGACAGCCCTGGCAGTGAGGCCATGGAGGACCCATGGGTAATGACAAGCAGTCCTGGTGGCATGGCACAGTCGGGGTCAGCACATGGGGATGGCGTCTGGCAGAGACAGGCAGGTGAGGAGAGGATAGGACACCATGTGTGGGCTGGGCAGCTGGCAGGATGGTGGGGACAGAGGGACAGGATCTAGATGTATCTCCCCACCCATGGGTGCCCCAGCCACCCCACACTCCCCTCCGCAGCAGCACTGGTTCCCCAGACAGGACAGGCATCACGGTCCCCCCACCACAGCACGGGAAGGCAGCACCGAGGGCGTGGGTGAGGGGTTGCAGGGCCTTTATTCATCACACGACAAGCAGGCATGGTACAGGGGTGCAGGTCAGGGCAGGCAGGGGGCCCGTCATCGGGGCAGAAAGTGCCCTTCATGCGACCTTGGCATGGGCTGACAAGAGGAAGCAGGAGGACAGGGCAGGGGCAAGCGTGGCTTTGCCCGAAGCACCTCAGGATTGGCCCTGGGCTGGGCACTGGCACGTGGGGAGGACAGGGGAAGAGGCTGAGTGGGGGCCAGGGCTGAATCAGCCAACTCCACACCTCAAGCAAATTTTCCCCCTTGCCTTTGCAAATCCCTTGCTGGCCTCGGCTCAGCCCCCGGCTCCACGGGAAATGCCCAGCACCACTATTTACAGAGTAAGACAGAACTGACCAATATTACAAATAATTAAAAGGCAGTTGTAAAAATGAGAAACCACATTCCAAAAGTAGAGAGTCTTTTAAAAAAAAAAACAAACAAAACCAAAACCCCTGTTATCAATGCAAATGCTAAAAACCACCCCGAAAGGATCTATGTACAGCAGGACATTGCCCGTGGCAGCGCTGCGCTTGCCGGGGTGCAGGGACCCGACTTCTCCGAGGCAGGCAGGGATGCTGCCTGGCCCCGGCTGCTGGTGAGGGTGGGCAGCACCTGCCCCATGCGTCCTGCACCCAGGTGATGAGGGTCCCTGTGGGGCCGGACAGGTGCTGCAGGAGCAAAAGGCCATCGGTGCTGGGCCTGCTGGGCCCTGGCTGATGCTGGTGTGTCCGGAGACACAGGCAGTGAGTGGCCGTCGCGGAGATGCTGACGGAGGCTGCGACGTGGCAGTGATGCAGCCTGCCTGCTGCAGGCAGCATGAGGCTGGACGGGAGGGGGCAGCAGCTTCGGCAGCAGGAGCATTTTTTAAGCGAAGCTGCAAGATGACAGCAATGCGCAGAGGCCCTGGAGCAGTGTACACAGCCCCAGAGCAATGCGCCGAGCCCCTGGAGCAGCCTACGGAGCCCCAGAGCAACGTGCAGAGCCCCTGGAGCAGTGTATGGAGCCCCTGGAGCAGTGTACATGGACTCCGAGCAATGCACAGAGCCCCTGGAGCTATGTATAGAGCCCCCAGAGCAAGGTACGTAGCCCCTGGGCAATGCACAGAGCCCCAGGAAGCGTGGGCACCTGCAGGCAGCTCTATCTGGGTGAATCCCTGCCTGGCCCCTGGCAGGCAGCTCAAAAATAGGTCAGGCAGCCGCCTCTGAAATTGCTGTTCTCTCCTGGGGCTGCACGGAGGCACCAACACTGCTTTGCGTGGGGCTGGGATGCAGCACCCCAGCCTCGGAAACTCTGCACCGCTGTGGGGGCTGTGGCTGCTGTCCCCCTCCCTCCCTGGATAAGGCTTTTTCTGGTGGTGACCAAGGGATGCACAGCACAGACCGCAGGCCGCGCTGCAGCCTCCCAACCCACAATCTCTTAATCCAATTGATGCATCTCCAATGTAGCTCATTTCGGTAATTTTAAAATGCACTTGGTTTTACATTGCAGGCTGTCCGGAGTTGGGCAGAGCCAAAAGTGGAGGAAAAAAAAAAATAAAGAAGGAAAAATAAAAGAGAAATATGTATATTCAGCACTTGGAGGAGCAAATAACTACAAGAGGCCCCAGGCAGGGAGGTGGGTGCAATGCAGGGGGACACCACAGCTGTGGCCCCTCAGGATGGTGGCGGGAGATAGGCACACACACGAGTGTGCACGCACACACGCAGGCACACTGTCTCTCCCCACACTGTGCACCCAGCGACCCCGTCTCTGCAGCTGGAGGAGCCAGGGAGACCGCACGGACCCTTCCCAGCAGTGAAGGACCTCAGCAGCCCCCTCAGAGCAGAAAGGTGGCCAGGGAGGGCCCCCACACCCAGCCCAGCATGGGTGACCGCAGGGACCCTCCCCGCCTCCTTCCTGCCCAGGGAAGCACGCACGGCCCAGCGGCTGATGCAACCACGCCGCAATCGGGGTTGGCAGGGATGCGCTGGAGCTCGGGCAGGGCGGGCAGCACTGGCAGCGGCTGTGGGGGCCGGAGCCAGCACCCTCCGCTCGCAGGGGCCAACACGGCATCGCGCCTCCATCCACTGCATCCATACGGCATCCCTGCCTCGCTTTGCCCCAGCCCTGCCCTATCTACATGAGCAGCCTCCAGTGGCTGCTCTCCCCTTCTCGGGGCCCTGGCGAGCCCTCGGCATGGTGGGGGTCTCAGCTGACATTCCCGGGGCAGTAGGCACCGGCGAGGACCCCCAAGTGCCGGCAGTGGCTCCGAGGGAGCGGGTATCTGCACAGACGGGAGGTGAAGCAACCACCCTGGCGGGATGTCCCCACGCACCCCGGGGCTGCCGGCAGCCTCCACCGACGGCTCCACATCTGCTTCTTAAGCGTCCCCAGGGACGAGGGGACGGTTAGGAGACAGATGCGCCTGCGCCGCCTCTGAGAGGGGCCCCCGTGGGGCGTCAGCGCGGGCGCTCTTCTGGCGGGAGAGTGGATAGCAGGCACGCTGCGTCCCCCGGCCCCCCGTCCTCACTCACTCGAGGCCCCCGGCTTCTCCTCCGCCCTGGGGGGGTCCACGGGGTGCAGTTTGCACTTGGAGGGGGAATGGCGGATGGCGGAGCGGGACGGCCGGGCGAAGCAGGAGGTGAGGGACTGGGAGCTGCAGTCACACGCCGTGTCCTGCAAAGACAGACAGGGCACAGCAGGGTTAGAATGGTCGGGCACTCCATCCCCTGCCACGACAGGACACCCTGGGGGGCACCCTGCCTCGTTACCTCGCTGGCTATGGCCGAGATGAGGTCGGGGTCCCGCAGGGCTGCGTCCTTACTCCCCTGGCCGGGGGACGAGGGCTTGGGGTCCTCGCAGCTGCTCTGCTTGAGGACTTTCTTGTTCAAGATGCGGGAGATGTTTTCAGCCGGGTGGTGGGTGGCTGGGCTAGGGTGCTCGGCCCTCTTGCTGCCCTCCTCCCCAGTGGCCTCCTTCTTCTCTGGGGGGGCGGTGGGGCTCTGTGCCCGCCCGCAGACATTCCTGAAGAACTCCTGCACAAGGCCGTATTTGGGTGCTTCGGGCTTGGCCCGGCTGCTCTCAGGGCAGCCCGGCTTCCAGATGGACTCGGTGCTGCCCGCGTGCTCCACCACGCTGAACAAGCTGGACAAGCCGTCATTGATATTGCTGAGGACGGGGCTGTCGCGGGTGGTGGTGGAGCGGGCCCAGGCAGAGCCGTTCTGCTTGCTCTGGTGCAGGTTCCAGAGGCTCCTGTCCTTGGAGGCATCCAGCTTGGAGGAAGACCTCCTCTGGAGCTTTGGAGAGCCGTATTTTGGGGAGCAGCATGGCCGCTCGATCCTGGAGTGGACCTTATCCAGGGAGGAGGAGATCTGCTTGCTGCGCACAGACACAAGTGAGGAGCTGCGTGGGGACCAGCTCTTGCTGTGCACACCACTGCTGCGCGGCAGGTCAGTCTGCAGGCCGACGCTCACTGTCTGGATGGTCTGCGTCCCCACGTGGGCCAGCCCCACCGTCTGGCTGGAGGCGCTTTTCACCTTCCTCTCCAGTGAGCTGGAGCGGATGGCCTGCCGCACGCAGTTGGTGATCTCCTTCATGTCGTCGCTCATGTTGCCGGAGATCTCCAGGTCGTGTAGCGATGGGGGGAAGTGAGGCACCGGTGGCACCGCACTCTCCACTGTGCTGCCGTCCAGCAGCTCTCGCTGCTGCTTGGAGAAGTTGCACAGCCACTGGCTGTAGGTGCTCTCAGCGCTGGCTGACTCCTCCAGCTCCTTCGGCTTGGCCATGGTGAACAAGAAACCAGGCTCGATCATGATCTTCCCCTCCTTGTTGTGCACCAGAGGTGTCTCCAGCCGCCGCACTACCGGCGGGCTGTAGTAGATGCGGATCCCTGTCTTGTCGGGCGCCGTGTAGCTCCTCTGCATTTGCTTCTGGGCTGGGTCATGCCCGGAGAGGCTGCTTGCCCGTGAGTAGTCCCAGGAGGAGATGCCCAGCTTCTCCTCAGCCAGGCTGTCGGGGACAGGTTGCTCAATATTCACATATGTACAGTTTGAGGGAGGAACGCCGGCGCTGTCCCGGATCCCATTGGGCAGCAGCTGGGCAGCTGTGGATGCCTTTTTGCCTCGGGAATGGTCGCCCAGCCCCGGTGCGGTCTTTCCAGGGAGGTAGGGAGAACAGTCGAGCAAGCTTTCAAACTCTGACATGGAGGAAACAGACTTGGTCCTGTAGGAGGAGAGACAACGGGGCTTACAACAGGACAGGGCAGTGGGTTGGGGGGCAGCTGGAAGGACCCTGCTCCCACCCTGACAGGACCCTCCTGGGCACCCAGTCCTGCTCCTCATGGGAGCCCTTTGCCTCCGGGACAACCCTGGACCACAGCTGCATCTCCTCCTGGCTGCCCAGGCTACCAAGCCTGGGGACAGCCCCGCACAGCCTCCTCTGTGCCCCAGGGACCATGCAGGCACCAGTGCACTCACCTTTTGAGGTTAGTTCCCATGGCTTCTGCTTCAGAGATTGTCTCTTTGTCTGTGATTTTTTCATTGAGAGCCTAGGAGAACAAAGAAAGCTTTGGTGTCAGCAAGCACAGGACCAAAGTAAACAGATGGGCTGGAGCAGGGGTTGCACCCTGCTCCTCTCCAGCACTACCACCTTCACCCATGGACCCAGGCCCGGCATCCCATTCCCAGGGCTACATGGGGCTCACTGTGCCCACATCTATTTTAAATCAACTTTTTATAACCCCACTGAAGCCCTTGGGGTTCAGCCATGCTCTCCACCCTCTCATTCTCCCCAGTCCCTGGTGTTCCCCCTTGCAGCCTCATTTGGTGTTCAAGGGGCCATTATTTGGGGTTCGCACAACCTCCCATCTAACCCTTAGCATAGACCTGAGCCCAGTGAGCACCCCAAGAGCCCTACACCTTCTCTTGCCCACCTCTTTCCAGTTGCTGCCATGCTTCTCCATTTCAGAGTGCTTCAATGCCCATGGGTTGGCTCCTTTCTGCAACTGGAGAACGTGCTGGTCACTCAACATGTGCAACATATGCCCCTCTGGGCAAGCAAAAGCATTTGCCACTTGTCCCCGGTGCACGCATGCAAACTCTCTTGAGGCACGGATGGGGGGCAAGTGGCAGAGGCTGGAGGACATGTTCACAATGGGGGGGACACCATACCTGGTTGATTTTGTTCTGCAGGTCCTTCGCTTGCTGCTCTGCCTGCTGCTGCTCTTCCTTGAAGCGGGCCAGCAGCTCCACCTTCTCCTGGTTCCAGTTCTTCTCACTGATCTGCAGCTGCTTGGTGAGGTCCATGACGGCGCTGTATGACTCGGCCAAGAGATGCTGGTGCTCCTCACGCTCCCTCTTCAATGCCACCTTCCAGTCCGGCAGCGTGCGCTCCGCGATCCCTTTGCCTGCCTTCGACTCCAGCTGCGGGGACATGTTGATGGCTCTGGGGGACCCATGGCTCCAGCATGGTGCTGGACACCCCCAGCAAAGGGGCAAGGCTGTGGGCATCCCAGTTCCCAGTGCGAGTCCCATGCTGCCCAGGTCAGGCAGTAAGTGTGTCCCCAAGGCTGTGTTGCACAGCACGGCTTGCCCAGGGGCATGGCCAAGCCGCAGCCGGCCATGGCTTGCTGCCATGTCATGCCAGACGGCCCAGCAGACGGTCACCCAGTGGGACGCAGGCTGAATGTCCTGCCTGCTCAGCTGTGCTCTGCCTGCAATCCTGCCTGCTGGACCCAGCTCCTGGAGAGGGGCAGCATCACCTGCAGCGCTGGCAGAGCGGACCCCAAGGATGCTGCCACCACTGGCAGTCAGGAAGGCACCTGAAACTGGGGTGCTGCCACCACTGCTCTCTTTTGGCAGGGAGAGAGGGGAATTGGGGACCACCGCTGAGCTCTGCCTGGAGACATCCCGCCTGGGAAGTGCTGGCACCTGCTCTGGGGAGCGGAGCTGATGTATGGTCATGGGCTGCTGCCAGCACAGTGCGAGGGAGCGGAAAACCCTCATCACTGTGAGGGCAGGGCTGCAGGACCGATGGGACTGCTTCTGCAGGCAGGAGCTTCCCCCAGTGCCGAGGCTGCCCTCCTTCCATCTCCTGCCCTTGCCACAGCCTGCCCTTGCCACAGCCGTACATCCCTCTTGCAGCATCCATGGGGGTGCAGAGCCCCCACCTGCACCGTGACCCGGGGGAGGAGAGGAGGGCTCTGATGCTGCTCCCAGATGCCTGTCCCGGAGACGGATGCTGAGCCCCGGTACCATCCTGCCCACCCCAGACAAACCCAGCAGAGGAATAAAAAGCATCCTCTGCTGCTCTACAGTCAGATTTTTGTGCCAGCTCCGTTGCCATAGAAACTCGCCTGCCGGAGTGGCTGCTAATTGAGATTCCCACAGTGCCACCCTGCCTCCCAGCCCAGCACAACTGCCAGCGCTTGGCACACGGCGCAAGCAGCCCCCCAGCCCCAAGTCCCCACCAGGCAAGGGGGAGCTCCACTAGCCCGTGGGGTGCCCGGGGCTCCCACCTGGGCGATGTGGCACTTGAGCTCAGCACGCTCCATCTCCCAGGAAGCCTTGGCCTTGGTGAACTGCTGCTGCAGCTCGCTGGCACCGCGCCGCTCCTCCCGCAGCTCTGTGCACAGCTCCTTCAGGGTCACCTTCATGTCCGCCAGCGTCTTGATGCACTCATTGGGCTGCCAGGGGATCGGGGGTGAGCAGAGGGAGCTGGGGCCCCACACCAGAGGGAACCCAATGGGGTGGGACCCCATGGGAGCTGCCCTTTCTGCATCCCAGCCCCGCAGACTGCGCACCCCTGGGGTGAGGGACAGGGAGTGCCACCAGGACAGGGGAGCACCCCCGGGGCTGACATGCCAGCAGGGAGCATCCCCTCCCAGCCATGCACCCTGAGAGGAGCCACCACCCCATGCCACGCAGCCACAGCAGGGGCTGATCCTGCCCACCCCCTGGGCTCGTGGGGGACCCTGCTCACCGTGTTGGGGGTCCAGGCATCCCCGGCACATGTCTTGTTGTCTGCCTGCTGCTGCGGGGTGAGCTCCTCCTCCTCCAGCAGCAGGTACAGCTCCTTCATGCTGTTCACCTGTGGGAGACACCACAGTGAGGTGATGAGGGGACCCACAGCCGACGGCCAGGGATGGGGGACACCCAAGAAGCCCTGAGTGGGGCATGTAGGCACGAGGGACGGCCCCGGGGATGCACAACAGCGTGGTCCCCCATCCACAGCAGCTGAGGTGAGAGCCCCTCAGCCCACAGTACCTCCAAAAAGTCCTCGCTCTCGCTGTGCACCATCTTGCCCTGGCGCCAGCGCTTGAGGAACCACTTGAGCTTCATGAAGAGCAGGAGGAAGCTCTGTCTGAACTGCTGCGACTCCTGCACCAGCAGGTTCTTCTCCTGGCTCCAGAACTTCTGCTCCAGCCGCCTCTGCAGGTTCAGGCTCTGCAGCTCAAACTCCCGCCGCAGCAGAGCTTTCTGGTGGTCTTCCTTCAGCTGTGGAGAGATGTGGGGGCTCAGAGACAGGGGCTGGCAGCAGCGGTGTGGCACCTCCGCCCCAGGGTCTGGGCTGGGCCTGATGCTGGCCCCATATTTAACACCCCTGGGGAGCTGCAATGCCCTGGCAGAGTGCTGGGGACAGCAGGGCCATCGAGGCCTTGCCATGGGTGGAAGCCCTGCCTGGCTGCGTGCCCCTGTGTAAGGAGGAGTGTGCTCAGGCCCTGCGCCTCCTGAAGATAGGACATGCTGCATGCAGTCGCAGGTGACACCCGGGACCCCAAGTGGGTCATCAGCCTGGGGCTGGAGGTGGCACGGCCATGGGCGTGAGGACATGTCTCCCAGGGATTGGGGCTGCTGCCTACTCACCTGGCAGATCTTCTGTGAGAAGTTGTCCACCTCATCCTTCCTCAGCTGCCTCTCCTGCGAGAGCTGCTCCTGCAGTCCCCGCAGGCTCTCGTTGGCCTCTGACAGCACCAGCTGCAGCTCCTTCATCTGCAACAGCCCGGGGAGGGGATGGGGACGGTGGGCTGCACCCGGCCGCGCCTCCCCACATCCCACCCCGATGGGGGTCTGCAGCTTCCCTTGTCCCCGGCTCTAAAGAGGGACAGCCCCCATCCCTGCAGCCTTGTCCCCAACCCCACTGGCCGAGGGGACATGGCTCCCTGCCTGCGTCGTACCTCGGTGGCGTAGGAGTCGTTCTCCTCAGGCCGGCAGGTTTTGTAGCTCCGGGGATGCGCGGGGTCCATGTCCTTGGTGTGGGGGATGCGGTAAGGGTCGGCGTCCCTAAAATCAGGCTGCTGCATGCGTGGGCAAGTTAATGAGAACAAACCAAAAGAGCGGGAAGAAAAAAAAGCCAGAAAACAAAACAATGGGTCTCCGAAACAGTAAAGAACTACAAGACAACAAAAAGGATGAGGAGGAGAAGGAGCTTCATCACCATGGCGGGAGACAATGCAGAAACCAAAACGAAACACAGGATGAGGAGACACGTGGCCTGGATTGTTTGGGGAAAGGGGAAAAAAGAGAGAAAGAGGGAAAAAATGTGCAAACACCGGTTACGGTGCCATGCAGTGACTGGGGGAGGCTGGGACCTGGGGCTGGTGGGACCACATGCAGAAAAATAGGACTCTGAACAAGCGAGTGTGCTCCAGAAAGGGACTTGTGCCCACGGCCCTTACCACCATTGACATCCCTGGCCCCCAGCATGAGCTGGGCCCCCCAGAGAGGAGGGGAATGGCAGGGCATGAGCTGCTCTCCACTGCTCCAAAGGTGGTCCCCATTGGATGCAGATTTGCCCTGGAGCCTTTGCTCTCCAAATTACCCTGCCTGGGTACCACTGGGGGCTGAGGCTTCTTGCAACCGGGGTCCCCATAATTTGGGCTGCTTTCAGGAGGCTGCAGGCTGCTCTCCTCTCACCCACCTCATCCCCAATAAGCAAAGAGCTTCCAAGCTGGGGATGGTGGGCTGAGCCGGGGGAGAGCTGCCAAAACGTCGGCCCCTGCTAAGGTGGGATCACACCCAAGAGCCCCATTGGCAGGGCAGCCTCAGCACAACCAGCCCGTGCTGGGATGCACCAGGATGCCCACCGCCTCCTGCCCTGGGCACACTCTGTTGGAGCAGAGTCCTACCTCGTCCCCGGTGCCACTGGCATGCAGCAAGGTGTTAGTCTGGATTTTGCTCTGGAAAGGCAGGAGGGAGGTTACGTTGGGGATTGGGGTTTGCTCCGTTAAAGCGGGAGGAAACGGGGCGGCAAATAAAGCGGCGGCTGCTGTGGGGGACGTGGGAAGAAGCCCATACCTGGAAATCGGAGGCATGCTCCTTCTGCAGTCCCTCTTTGGTGGTGTCGTGGCTGCCAGGGCCGGAGAAGGGGAAAGAGTCCGTGTGTTCCTTGAGGCCACCGGTGAGGTGGTCCACCTTCCTTGCGAAGCAGCCCAGGTCCTGCTGGAGCACACCCAGCCGCATGAGGAGCACATTCATCAGCTTGGCATCACTGGGGCTCTCGCTGCCGCTACCCACTGCCTCACCCAGCAGCCCCCCCGTGCACTCGTTGTCCAAGCAAGCCTTCAGCCCGGAGGTGAAGCCGTTGGCATCCGAAATCAAGATATCGATCGCTTTGCTGACGAGCGCTGCCTGGTCCCGGATGCCCAGCAAGGTCTCCAGGTCCTTGGGCTTCAGCAGCTTGGCGGCACCATCGGGAACCTTCCCGCCGCCAGGCACCCTGTCCTGCCCGTCAGCTTCACTGCTGCCCATCCCATCCCTCCAGCCGGCGGTGGGGATGCACTGCGCTGAGTCGCCGGCCTCAGCGTCGGTCTCCAGCATGGGCCGGGTGGTCTGGCAGGAGGCCAGGTCACAGCGCTGGAGGTTGGAGAGCAGCACGCGGTTCTCGTACTGCAGCTTCTTTACCTTGCCGCTCAGCTCACTGATCTGCACCTTGGCCGTGGCCAGCTCCTCCTGTGAGGGCTCGCTGACCACCGAGCAGCTGTCCTCCGACAGCGTCACGTCCAGCTCATGGTCCGACTTGTACTTGGTCAGCTCGTTCAGGAGGAGCTTGTTCTGGTCCTCCAGCTCCAGCAGCGAGCGCCTCAGCAGCTCGGCCTCCTCCTCCACGAACTGCAGGTGCCGGCGCAGCTCCGCCACCGTGTCCCCTGCATCCCCGCAGCCCGAGACGCCTGCGAGGAACCGCATGTCCTGCCCCGGCAGCTCTTTGTCCCCCTGGCCCTTCATGTCGTCCATCTCCGCCCGCAGCCCGCGGTTTTCCACCTCCAGCTCTACTATCCTCCGGCTGAGGATGTTGGCTTCCTCCTCCACCAGCTTGAGGTGGACCTTCAGCTCGGCCTCCCGGGAATGGGGAGAGTCAGCCAGCTCCTCCACAGAGAGAGAGCTGTCTAGGTCCCCGTACAGGGACCTGTACTTCAGCAGCTCCTCCTTCATGCCATCGTTCTCCTTGGCCAGCTTGGTCAGCTTCTTGCACATCAGGGCCGACTCCTCCTTGGCAAAATGGAGCTGGCACTTGAGGTCCGCGCTGTCTTCCTGGGGACCGAGAGGGTGTGGGCATTAGAAAAGCACTCCTGGGTCACGGTGGCTCCGAGCAAGCCCTGGGGACGTACTGCCCTCCCACCCTGGTGATCCTGGGGAAGCTGCAGCCCCTGCTCGCGGGAGTGAAAAAACTTTGAGATCCATCCTGGAGGCTTTCAGGGAGGGCCTGGACACAGGGCAAGATGCCTGGGTGAAGAGACCCGTAGGTCCAGCCCCAGGAAGGACGTTAAGCCACTGCTGGGGATGTGGGGACTGAGCCCAGCCCTGCTGCAGCCCGATCCACTGATCCACCACGGGGAGGAGGGGAGGGAAAGCTGTCAGACTCCGCAGAGCAAAATAAAAGCCACCAACAAGGTTTCCTCCCGAAAGCTGGCAAGTGCTGAAACAACTGGCACTGCTGCCGCTGCAACCCCCCCATCAGGGCTCTGCTCCTCCTGCTCAGCCCCAAATGCTCCACCACAGGGCGGAGAAGCAGCAGTTTTGGCTGGAAACCTCCCAGAGTCCCAGCCCTCACCCAGCACTCATCCTTGCCACCACCACCTTGCTAGGGGACAGAAAACCCAGGCAACCCCCCTGCACCAGCTCGCTGGTCCCTTCCCACGCCCCTTTGCTTCTTGGGACAGTCTCTCCACGTGTTTTTTTTTAAATTTAGCAGTTAGGATCTCGGCTATTTGCCCAGGCAGACCGTTTCTCTGCTTTGGAAAGCTTTTTGGATGGAGGATCAGGATTTCCTGACGTCCAGCTAGCAGCTTCCTGTGCCGTGGGGTCATTTGAGTGCTCCAAGCTCCAGCGCAGTGACTGCCAGGAGGACACCTGCCAGGCTGCGACCCTCGCCCCGTGGCACCTGCTGGAGCCCTGGGCGAGTGCTGGAGGTGGCTGAGCCCTCTGGCCGGGTGGCTGCTGGCCCTGGCAGCCCTCTGCCTGGCTGAACTCATCCCTTTCCTGTTTCCTTGGCTGGCAGAAACAAGCTGTCCCCCTCTTTGGATGCTCCTGACCCCCCAGCCCTCCCCAGCCATGCCCATGCTCACATCCCCCAAACCCCACAGCAGCTATTTACTCTGCAAACTTCCCTGGCTGCTTATATCAAGGCCAGGGGCGATGTGGGGAGTCCCATGAGTTTGGGGTGCTGTTTTATTCCCCAAACACCTTGCTGTGACCACAGGAACCACCCTGCTGCTCTTCCGTGCTTGCACAGGGAGACGTGGCCTCGCTAAGGCGCATTAAAGCTATGGCCCCCCCTAATTAGCTGCAGAGATTAGGGGAGGGCCAGCGCGGCCCACGGGGCAGACATGACCTCAGTTCCTGTTTTTCCAGGGGGGAAAAAAAAAGCAGCAGCCCGGCGCGTCCCTCCGTCCCTTGACATCATTGGAGGGACACACATGTCCCCAAGACCACCTCAAGTGCTCCTGGGGTCCAGGGCAGACCTCAGCATTGAGTCTGGCCCCCCAGCTTCATTTCTGGTGAGCGCCGATGCTCGCCCAGTGCAGCCAGGCAGGAAAGGGGCCCAGGAAGCCACGGATGAGTCATGAGCATCTGTGCCCGCAGGGCCACTGGGCCACGGCTGCATGGGAGGAGGAGTGGCCAGGGGGGCCACGTCCAGGGGTGTTTGCACCCAGGGAAGCTCGGGGGTTTGCTTTCCAGCACTGGTTTCTTCCTGGAGCATCGGTCCCACCACAGAGCTGGGGCTGCATCCAGCCCCATGTCCCCAGGCTGAGGGGGGGTGGGAAGCAGAGGGGGGCGTTTATTGCAGCCCAGAGCTGGGGTTTGTTTCCTGCCCCGGGAGGAGGCAGAGGAGGGGCTGGGATTTCAGCCTGGGAAGGGAGGTGATGGAGGGGCTCCCGGACAGCCCCCTCGGCTCGGGGCACAGCCGGGTATAGGTGCAAAGCCAGGGTCTGATGTCTGGGGAAAGGGAAGGGGGGACTCTGGGACCACCAGCTGGCCTGAAAGGGCTCTCAAGAATGGAGTTAAAGGGAGATGATAAATAAAAAACAGAAGCGGAAAGTCTTTGAGGGCCTGGGGATCCCCGTCCCGTGGGTGGGTTGTGCCAGCAATGACACAGGTCACCCAGAAACCCTCGGGGTCCCCACCATGAGATGTTCTCAGCGGTCACAGCAGGAGTGCCTTTATGCATGTCTTCCTCCCTGCCCTGGCTTTGGGGGAGCAGATCTACTCCCCAGAATAAACCTTTCAGGTCTTTTGCCTTTGAAAGAGGATTTTTTCAGTATTAAAACACTTGCATTTCTATTCCTGCAACAGCAGCTCTGCCCCTCCGAGCCCCAGTAACAGCATTAGTGAGTCACAGCAGCTCAGCCCAACAGCAAGTGACAGCTGAAATCCTGCTGCTGCCGGCAAATCCCCCCTCTGCTGCGCTGCCCCAGCAGCCTGGTGCAGGGCAGGGAGAGCTCAGCCTCAAGCCATTCCCCACGGGGACCCTCAGCTCCCCCAAACCCCACAGGGCTCCCGGGCCACGGCTGCTGGCGCAGGCAGGAGGGACCCAGGCTGCAACAGCCACAACCCAAGAGCAGAAGCAGCTTTGTAATGTAAAAGCCAAAGTCCTTCAGCTCCTTACTGCAGTCCTGACACACGGAAAGGGTTAAAGCCACCGGCTGGCCACTGATGCTCCATTGATAAATGAGACAAGGGAGCAGTTGAGGACAATGAAGATGGCCCAGCACATCAATCCCTCCCTTATGCAGGGTCTCTGAAAGGCAGGAAAGCCCTTTGAGGGGATGGCGCTGCCATGCCCAGGATTTACTGGATTTACTTCTGGGCCAGGCATATTCTTTGGCTGGCACCATGACCTGGGGTGCCAATGGGCCACCGTGGCGTGACCCGAATGCACCAGCACTGATACCTGCACTGACGGCTTCTTCTCAGTCTTCCCAATGGAGCGAGACCCCCGTTTCTTCAGGGAATTCTGCAGAGAGAAGAGAGCTGTTACCCGCAGCAATGGCATGGCACCTCGGTGCAGAGACAGACCCAGCACGGACAGACACCAATGCCAACTTCTCCAGACCAGGAGAAATGCCAGACCTCCAGTGGGCTGAGGCCCCTTGCTTTGGGGGACGGGCAAACATCATATCATGGGGTTTGGCCAGAAATTTCCCCTGCAGGCAAGTGAGCAGTGAGTGAGCAGGAAATGAGCCCAATGAGCGGTGGAGAGGCTGAGTCATGGTCCTGTCAGGGCTGGATGGAGCGGGGAATCCAACCCCCAGGCTAAGGGATGGCTCTTGGGGCATCCTAGTGTGGGAGCAGCAGACGATGAGGTTCCCCATCGCCTCTTCCCTCAGCAAGGAACATGTCCCAGTTGCTGAGCTATGGGGAGGGCTCCTCAGCACTATGCTGACTCTGCCCTCGGGGTCTCTGGGGACACAAGGGACGATCTCCAGGCTAGCAAGGACAGCTGGGAGATGGGGAGACCAGATAGAGCAATAAGGGAGACTTGAAAAGGGGAAAAAAGTGGATGCCCAGGGCAGGGCCAGTTATCTGGGGAGGGGAGCTGAGGGAAAAGCCTCAAGAGCATCCACACAGCCTCCCATGAGCACCGGCTGATACATGCAGCCGCCCTGGACCTATTTCCAAGCTGGCGCTGAGGCCCAGCAGCCAAAGAAAGCAGCTGTGAAATGTAAGCTGCTGCCTGTGCCAAGGTGCTGGGCTCCAGGCTTTCCTATTAAGGCCACGACCATCGCTAGAGCTGCTGCCGCTGCAGAACCTCTCCTGGGGGCTGGCTGTGCCACGTCGGCATCCCTCGCCCCCACTGCGCTGGGGACCGGGGCTGGCAAAGGGCATTGCCTGGCCCCGAGCAGCCCCAAGCACAGCACCCCAGGTCAGAGATGCGCTGTCATTGCTCCACCTTGGGTGCATCCCTTGGGGTGGCCATGCCTAAGAATCCCATCACAGCTGAGCTCAACACAGCAGGCTTGGCAAGGGATACATGGACCGGTCCGCTTTTCTCCTGCTCCCCAGTAGATGCAGCTATGGGGTAGAACTGGAGGGGCAAATGCACATGCCTTTGGGGATGATCTGCCCATCCCGACAATTATCCAATTATGGGAGAAACCTCTTGGAAGGGAGAAATAATCAGCCCTGAGGGGTGAGCCCAGCCCTGTGCAGCCTCAGCTCCATGTTGGCTTGGCTGCTAACAAGCTCTGCCATGCTCTGCGCCCTCCGGCAGGAGGGAGGAGGCGGAGGAGGGCTGTTAACTCACTCGTTTGTCTAATTAGCACTCTGCAATCAGCGAGTAACCCCAATGCCCTTGCTAGCCTGGGGACACGACAGCCCCAGGCTCAGGGAGCTGTGCTCCAAGCTGTGCCATATCTCGTGCCAGCCAGCAGCGTCCCCTTTGGGCTCATGCAGCTGCAGAGAAGGGCCATAACCTGTCCCACGCTCTTTTGCCAGGGCAAGGCAGCAGCTGGTGCTCAGGTCTCCCTGCACACTGACCACGCAACCATTTTCTCTGCCTGTTTTTCAAGTGCGAGAGTCCTCCAGCCCAGCTCCCACTGCTGCCATTTGTTATTCAGCCCACACTTGCCGGCTGCAGGGAAACCCATTTCACGCCTATTAGTGCAGGCTGTGCAGCGGAGGGACAACACACCCCGTCTGGGGTGAGCTGTTCTGTGCCACCCCACGAGAAGGTGGCTGCAGAGGGGATGGGTGCGACTGTGGCTGGGTCCTGTGGCTTGCCAGAAGCTGGCCATGCCATTAACTGGAGCTGGCCCCAGAGATCCCAAGCCACGTGCTGGCTCCCTGCCCTGCCACATGGGAGCATGCCTGGGGGCAGAGAGAGCCCTCCCTGCATCGTGTCCCCATCCTCGGTGGGAGCAGAGCCAGAGCTCTGCTGTGGTACATCTCCTCCCACGTGCTGCCCTGACGGCTCAGCCAGCGATGCTTCCCAGGGTTCCCTGGGGACCAAAGGCATCCCGGGCAGTAGGGAAGTGGGTTACAAGTGCTGCGATGGATCACAAGCCCATGCTGTCACCGGGATACCTTTCCTGTCACTAAGGATGACATCGCTCCTAGCCGGGAGCTGGTCCCAAACCCAGTATGGCATGGAGCACCCTGGACCCGTGGGTATGGGTACATGCGTGGCACATGGCTTCCCAGGACACAGATGGGATTGTGCACCCACCCAGCTCTGCAGCACTGCCGGGACACTGCTGGGATATTGCTGCTGTGCAGCCCCGTGGCTCAGCCCAATTTGAACCAGCAGCATGCGGTCAGGATACGGCCAGCACGGGGCACTGTGCCAGGGACACGGCAGGCTCCACACATCGTGCAGAGCTTTGGCCAGTGGGAGTTGGGCACAGCCCAGGTGGCCAGGCTGAGCAAGTGGCCGAGGATACATAAAGTGGTATTAGTGCAGGGGGGAAGTCCCATAGCCCCCCTGGGACGGGGCAGAGCCACCCCCATGGTGGGATGAAGCACGCCTCACTGAGGGCAGGCACTGCTCGGGTTTCACAAGCATCTGCAGCATGGTTTGGGTTTCAGCGATGCGAGCAGGGATGGGGGATCCCGCGGTGCAGGGCCAGGACACCTGCTACAGGCAGAGCCTTGGGGATGCCTCCCAGTCCCCCCTCCCGTGTCCCCCTTACCTCTCGGAGCTTGTCCATCTCGTTCTGCACCACCTGCTTGGCCAGCTCCGTCTCGATGAGCCGCTGGCGCAGGTCCTCGTTCTCCTCCTCCAGCCTGATCCTCTTCTTCTCCACCGCCTCCAGCTCATTGTGGAGCCGCACAGAGACGTCCTTGGCCACCTGGGGACACAACAGGGCTGTCATCAGGCTGGGTGCAGTGTGTGTGGGGCCGGGACCACAATGTCTGGGCACCTACGATCTTCATGCAGAGATCATCAGGCTGTTACTGAGACCCTCTGGAGCAGACACCGTGCAGGGTGACACCCTGACCCCTGTGTGTGTCCACTCATTTGCATGCTGTGACCACTGTTCCCCCTTCATCAGCTGCAAGGCTGCCCCGTGTCCCCATCCCCTAGCCAAACCCTGCCTTCCCCAGCCCTAGCATGATGCTGCGGGATGCTCATCACCTTTTTGTACTTTTTTCCCCACACCGTGAGGCTCGAAAAGCCGGTAGGCAGCACCAGAGCAGGCAGCCTCTCACTGCAGGCAGCAGCTGTGCTGGCTGGAAGAAAGGCGAGCCGCTGCATCATGTTACGGAAAAAAACAGCAGCTGGGCCCCGGGGTGAAGGTGCCTCCGTCCATCCCGGCCATGGCCCCAGAGCCCCCCTCTCCGGATCCCTGCAAGGGAGCAGCCCTCAGCAAAAAGGGAGCTTAATAGCATGAAACGTTCCCTCCTGCATCTGTAGGAAAGGAAAAATTGTCCTGTCTACCTGGTCACCTGCCCAGCCTGGGGTACCAGCGATGTGGAGGCAGCAGCAAACCCCACTGCAGGGCTGGGGGGCCTCAGGCCATGGGGTCGGGCTCCTGTCCCCCTCACTAAGGATGAGCTGCGCTTTCTTTCCCAGAAAGGGAGAAGCTGAAGCAGGGCATTTTTGGCAGCAGCACCCCAAGCTGGGGCCTGCTGGGTAGTTTTGGGAGGGGATTGGGCCCCCAGCAGGGATGGGCAATGCAAGGCAGGTTTGCAGCTCCACACTTGTGGCGAGTCTTGGCTCCAGGACTGGCTGTTTTCCACTCAAAAAACTAAGTTACTCCTTGAGCTGTTGCCTGTCCCCCCCGAGCCGTCTCTGGCTGCCACCACACGCCCCTCCTGGCAGCGGCCGTGTCGGCAAGAGCCCTCAGCAAACACTCACTGGCACCAGTGGCTCCTCAAGGGCCAGCGGCTGGTGAGGGTGAGGCAATGTCACTCCGCAGAAATCCCCTTGTCCCTGCCCCAGCCTGCCTGCCACAAAGCCCGGGGCTCTGCAAGGTTTCCCCGATGGCCGAGAGGAGCAGCTCCCAGGTCCTCAGGGTCTTGGTCCCCACATTCCCACCCTGCACACTTATGCTGCTCCAGCTGCTCCAGTGGTGGCCCCATTGCATCCCCATCGCTGCAGGATAAGGGAGCTCGACCCTGGGGCACACAGCCAGGCTGGGCTCCAGCCTGCACCGGATGAACCTCACATATGGCACTGCAAGACCCCCATCCTTGGGCAACGCTGGCCCTCTCCACGCCTCAGGCCCCCTGAAACACCCCCATGCCCAGACCACCCATGAGCTGAAAGCACTGCTTCCTACTTCTTGCATCATCACCACTACTGGGGAATCATGATGCTCCCATTAAGCGCATCCCATTATGCACCCCATAAATGGCACAGCCCTGTGGAGTTCCCTGCACCCCAACATCCCCTGCCACCCGCTCGTGCCTCACCAGCCACCATGTCCACATCTCACCAAAAACCACTTTGGGGGACCTGGGGACTCCCCGGACGGGGACATCACCCTCCTGGCCTCACCTTGACGTCCTGCTCGAGGCTGTGGATGAGCTCGCCATCCACCTGGCCTGTCTGTGCCACGCGCAGGCTGCGGCGCTCGGCCTTACGCAGCCGGTACTGCAGGATGCGACAGGTCTTGCTGGCCTGGTCCAGCTGCTGCCGAAGCTCCTGCAGCTGGTAGACATCCTCCTCCATGTAGACATCCCTCATCTCCAGCATCTCGGCGCGCAGCTCCTCGATCTCATCCTGCGGGGAGGTGTGTGTTAGAGGGCCAGACGCCGCAGCTTGCTCTCCCCTCTTTTCCCCCTGGGACTCCTCCCCACCACGGCTCCCCTACCCTCCTCCATCCCATGAGCCATTTTCAAAGACCTTCAACCCCTCATGTCAAGCCCCATCTTTGCAGGAAAAAGGCTGAGAGCCAGCTGGGCATCAGCACCCACTGGTGAGCCAACCACTTGGTGGGAGATAGCCAACACGGGCACCTATGAATATTTGCGGTAAAAGAAAGAGGAAGGTGGGGGAGGGAGAGGAGCTGCAGGAGCAGCACAGGCAGCAGCTGCGGCGAGAAAAATGTAGGTCGTTTTTGGAAAAGATGTGTCAGGGAGGCAGCCGAGGGAAGGAGGAGACAGCAGGCGAGGACAGGGGAGGCAATGTGGGGACACGAGCAACACACCACCAGCACTAGGGACTGGAGATTGCCCCCTGTTTTCTCACCAAGCAGCAATCACCAGGCTGGGTCCCCCTTCCACTCTTCCCAGTCTCATCAGCTCTCGCGGTGACAAACCTCTCCCAGCCCAGCAAAGCCTCCGGCACCGGGCCACAGCATCACTGTCACAGCAGGGCCAGGGGTGACATCCTGCTGGCACCAGCGCTGACCCAAAGCCCCCTCCAGGTCTGCAGCACACGACCACCGCGGGACCCCCTACAACAGCTTGCAGCCCCACTGCCACCTCCCTGTCTAGCAGAAAGCTACGGTCACCAGGGATGCTTACGGACTGTCCCCTCCGGTCCCTGGGGACCCACACAGGCTGCACTGCCCAAAGGTCTTTTCACATCCCCATGAGCACGATCTCAACCCAATCTTCCAGGCAAACACTCCAGCCGTTGCACCGGCTGTTCTCCTCCTCAACAAGACCCGGTGGACCCAGCACGCTTCTGGGAAGGGATCAAGTATCTGCTTTCCTGCCAAAACCCCCCTGCCACTAAACACCTCCCATCGCTGCCAAATGCAATTGCCACTTGAGAGGTGAGGGGCTCACGCTGCCACCTTGCACTGCAGCACAGCCTGGGAGAGGACAAGATGAGGACCGGGGAGGCACATCCCCGATTCATGCCAGGCAGAGGGGAACAGGACCTTGCTGCTCCTGACACGACCCGTGACAGTGACCTACAGCCTAAGAAAGCAGCACCGTGCCGGCTCTGCCAGGCGCTGGCACGCTCACTGCCACGCTCGCCCGGCCTGGACAAAGCCCCAGCTGCAAGAATTCCCCCAAAAGGCGAAGCTGAGCCCAGGGAGGGGAGGCGGCAGCTGCGGGGACAAGTCACAGTCGCTCACTGTTGGCTTTAAACACTACGTGACAAATAAGGAACGTCAATTAGACAATCCCGGATTATCTCCCAGCCCAGGCTGCCGGAGCCTGCCGGCACCGCAGCCACCAGCGTCCTGCTGCCCTCCACTGCTCTGCTTCTTGCCAGGGGGGTCTGGAGCACAAGAGCAGGGCAGAAACAGCCCCAGCACACCGACATGGGCAGTGGGGTGTCCTGGGGACACCCAGCTGGGCTGCTCCAGGGACAGCCAGAGACTGTCCTATGACAGGGACATCACTGCAGGCATGTTTCAGAAACACCCCCGGACAGCTCAGTCATGAAACCCCCCAGGGATGAACAGCATGTGCTGGCAGACAGCCCTGTGACGGCTGCAATGCACCCCAGGGCAACGAACCCGATGGAAACCCACCGCCAGCACTGTCCACCCCACACAGCAGTGCCACAGCCCTGGGGACACCAGCAAAACCCCTGTAAGCCAAACCAGCCCAGGGAGCTGGTTTATGGGATCTATTCCTTGGGAGCTTTCATGGGAAAAAATGTATTATCCATCGCAGGTGCAACAGGGTGGTGGAAAACAACCTTTCACCACCAGAGTCATGTGAATTGTGGCTTGAATACGATTGCAGAGGCATGTGGGGCTGCCTGCATTCTGCTCCAGCGCTGACCGTACCACCTCCCGTTTGCCATGCAGCTTCCCCAAACAGCAGCCGAGCAGGCCAGGGAGCAGGGACCTTGGAAAAAAACCAACCAAACCTTACATTTGCTGGAAGGAAGCCTGGGCTTGCTGTGCTAAGAGCTCCTGCTTGTTTATACCTCGGGTTGTAGCAACCATTATTTTAGTGGGAGGCCGTGTCCGCTGTGAGCGGCTGCCTGGGCAAAGCCCGGTGGCACAGCCCTGAGCTGCTCCTTCGCAGGGTGCTCCCCCAGGGAGCGGGGCTGGGGGGGTTTGCAGCAGGGCCGGTACTTTCCGGGGTTTGCAGTGGTGCCTCCCTTTGCTCCCAAATTCCTGCCCGCACCCCATAACATCAATAAACCCTTTGAGCAGCCACAGCCCGGCAGCCACACAGCCCGCCCCAAGCTTGCCCCTTGGAGGCAAGCCGTGCCACTAAACCATAGTAACTGGATTAGGACCGGAGAATAAAAAAATGCCAGCAAACTGGAAGAGAGCTTAGGATGGCAAAGCTGCCCCCCTCCACAGTGGGCAGAAGAGCCCCACGGTGCCCGGAGGCAGTGCACGGGGTGCACAGAGGTCCCCTGATGGCTTTGGGGATCCGTGACAGCCACTGAGCCTTACCCTTTGCATCTGCACATTTTCTGGTGTTGATGCCCATCTTTGCAAAATCAAAGCAGAAAAGATCCCATTAGATAAAGGTGAGAGCAGAACCAGGAGCGGAGAGAAACACCCTAGAAAAATCCCAAATTCAGGGCTGGTGTTGTGAGCATGAGGCACCATAAGTGATGCTAAATAAAGTGTGAAATGGAGATGAGGTGGGCAACACTGAGGATGAGATAACTGGCTTTTTTCCAACATGACCACACCCGCAGGCTGTTCACCACCTCCATCCTCTGGGATTATCTGTTCGTCCACTGCTGCACCCCTGCTCACCCCATTTCTGCAGCAGCAAAGGTTTCATGGTTTTTTATGCCTGAAGTCACCTGTCTTGGAAAAGATGCTGGGGATCTGCAGTTGAGGGAGACTTTTTTCAGTGCCCAAGAGATGACAGTGTGCAGAAGCAAACACCCCACTTGTGTTTGCAGGAGCCAGGCTACACCTGATGGAGGAACCCAAGAGACAACATACACCTTCAACCTTCTCCTAGCATACCTCAGAGACTCTCCCTGGGGAGATTACTAAGGAAACTAAGAAGCAGCAAGGTGGGATGCAAACTGCCTGGTTCCAGTTCAGAAAAAAACCATGCATTTTCAGAGCAGGAGAAGGAAACAGCTACAGCTGTGTCCATACACCCATCTGCAGGACATCAGCTCCTCCAGGAAGGGCAAGACCTGGAAGGGGCTGAGCTTTAGGGTGATGGCCCTGAACGGTGGCATGGCAGGAGGGGGACCAGTGGAGATGGCAGAGCACACCTCAAAACGCAGATCAGACCCATCATGTGTTGCGGCAAAAGAGTAAAACCCCTGGATCTCCTGCCCAAGGGGAGTTACACGCTGGCTTAGGTGCCTGCAAGAATGCAGCAAGCTCAGACCAGACAAGGGGACCCACGCTGTGCAACTCTCACAGCTCCTCAGCAGGATCCACTATCTTTTAGAAGCAAAAAGCAGCAATGGATACAAAACAGGATCATGCAAATAACGACATGGCTGGCTGTCGTGCTGCTCACAGCACATACACCCTCAGCTTTGGCAGCCTCAGGCTCTGGGGTGCAGCCAAGCAGCAGCTGCCTGCCCGTGGGGGACAGGCAGCCCTTCAGGGAGCACAGCCCTGCCTGCATTCACACCCTCCACCTGCACCCCCAAACCTCAGCACGAGATGCAAAGGAGGAGAAAGGGTGGAAGCTGCCTGTATGTTTTGCTTCGATGCCTTTGTGCGGAGCTCAGGGCTACGCTGGCAGCGGCTGCGCCTGTGGGAGAGCCTGCGATCTCTCGTGCAAAGACGGGGATTACCGTCCAGGAGCAACAAGCACCGCTTCCTCCGAGATTACAGGACAAAAGCAGCAGCTTTCAATTAACTCTGAGCTCCCAGCAGACAGAAGAGGGAATTATGCTAGAAATTTCTAGGGAAAAAATGAAATCAGAGGGAATTTCTAAAGGCAATTACCCAGGGTGCCCAGGAGTGTCCCCTACCAGCGAGGGGATCCCAGCAAATGCAGCTCACCCGAGCCCATGCTAGGGTGCAATGGGTCGAAGGATGGGTAAGGCACATGCATGTGTCACACACAGGGGTTTCTTTAGGTGCATTAACAGCAGCTCTAGCCCAGCTCTGACTGTAAACATCGGCCATCCTTCCCTCCACGTCATGCTGGAGCTCGGTGCAGCAGCCTGTGTGTTGAGCCCTGCCCCTGGCCGGCACGCCAGCTCCCACTCAGCAGAGAGCACAGCACGTCAGCGAGGGAAAAATCAACATTTCTCAGCTTTACACCTGCCCCCATAAATTAACAGGCAAACAGCTGGGGGCTCTCTGCAGCCCATACTGTGTCATGCAGCATCTGAAAAGGCAAGAGGCTGCAAAGGCCCTTCCAGGGTGCCTGCTGGTGGGGTGACACATGGCAGAGCCCTGCGCCCCAGCTCTGCCTGCGGTTACCGGGACCCTTGGACATGGTCCCTGCCCCTGTAGCCGGGCGGGATCTGAGCCGCAGCAGCAGAGCCAGGACCCAGTGTCAACCAGACTGCCCAGATGCAACCTCCAGGTCCCCCACGCAGCCCCCAGCGTCCCTGCGGGATGCTCTCAGCAAGCCCTCGCTGGTGGCATGCACTGGCCCCTGGCTGCCTTGGGAAAACAAGGCACCCACCCTACATGTTTCTCCATGGAGCTGGGAAATGCACGCAAATCCCGAGGGACGTGGGGCAACGCAGGGCAGGGAGCAGGAGTGGGGCACGCAGCAGGAGGGGACAGGCAGGACTGCACTCCTGGCATTACGTGGCTCTTGCCTAAGCCCCTTCCCACAGAGAGGAGAGGAAAGCGTTTGCAGGCATCCCCTCCCCTCGCTCCAAACCCTCTCCCGTGCCCACTCTTTGTCTGCCTGTCCCTCTGCAGCTGCTGCCGTATCGCATCTCACATTTTCCAGCCCGCTGAGCAGGGCTGGGAGCTGCTCTCCATCGCACGGCTCAGCAACAGCGAGACAGGGCAAGGACACCCGAGACGCCTCCTCCCTCGCCAGAGTGCCAACCTGCACAGGAGGAACGGCCCTTTTTGGGGAAATGCTTGAAATAACCCATTTATGGCAGGTCACAGCAGGTGCACACACCCAAGACAGGGGCAAGAGGAGACAACAGCCCAGCCGGTACACCCAGAGTGGGAAGAGGAAGGCAAAGGTTTGCAAAAATCTAGGTTGCAAAGAGAAATGGGTGAAGTGTGCTTAAATACGTACATTTTATTATGGCAGCCGAGGAAAGATGCAACATGAGCTGGCACCACTATGGAGGGCTGTGATGGGCTCTGCTGAAAAGCTCCAAAACCCAGCGTGCATCACACAGGCGTAGTAGCACCACGCACGTCTGGCCCGTGCCAAAACATTGCCAAAACCTGCCCAGCCCCCAAAATCCTTGTTTCTCTTTAAAAACGCACTGGGTTTTAGCTTGCTCTGATGAATAAATTTAAAAAAAAAAAAAAAAATTCATTTGCAGCTATTTGGGTGAGTCCTAGGAAACAAATCACCTCTGATAAGTCTGATTCATCCATACCCGAGGGCAGGGGAGCTGCCGAGGCCAGAGGCCATCTCTGCAGGGTCCCTGCATGCTGCTCTCCAACCTGGGCTGCACGGCAAGGCAGGTGATGCTGATCACTTGGGTTAGGGCTTTATTTTTGCCATAAGGCCCCAAATCCCCAAATTTTTAGCAGAGACGGCAGAAACCTGCACCTTGCTGCAGCCCAGCAGAGTTTTCTGCTCCTTGCTGGAGCAACTAGGCAAATCTTCCATCTTTTCTTTGGAGCACAAGGGGTGTGTGTGTCTCGCTGTGGCTTCTGCCCAGCGGGAGCCAGGGTACAACCATGGCGGTCTCCTGCTCAAGTGCCAGGAAAAGCGAGCTACAAAACCGAAACATGGTTTTAAGCAGGATGCACATGTCAGGGAGGAGACCCACACGCTGGCGTGAGCGCACATAGGAGATGTCGCGGTGAAGAAGGGAGTGCACCATCAGCATCCCCACAGCGCTTCTTGGGGCACACCTCCAGCAGCTCTCCACTCTCCCCACTGCTCCTGGCTGGGGGGATTTCAGTTGCCACCCCTCACAGCAAGTAAAATACTCGCACCCTGCACGCCTGCAGCTTGCCGGGAAGAAGATCACGTGGAAATGGAGGAAGCAATTGCTCGGGCTGCAGGAATGGCAGCGTTTGCATGCGCGTTCTTGGAAACCAGAGGGGCCTCATCTGTATTTTTCCAGCTCTCAGTAAATCAAAGCCCTTAAGCTCTTGCTGCTAATTCTGGCAGGAGATGGGACACCAGCTGTGAAGCAGGGCTTTGCTAATGGACAAAGGGCCTGATTGAGCATCTTCAAGCACATCACCCAATGCCTAGCTCCCACCTCGTAGCTATAATCCCGACGCATTTACAAACTTTGGCACCAGTGGCTGAGACCTGGCCTGACTGCCAACCTGCGACATCTGAAGAGCAGCCAGCGAGACACAGTACCTATCCCTGAGCCCCCAAGCAGGTGACTTGCACAAGCATCTCATCCACAGCTCTACCCTGAAGAAGAGCAGAGGGTGCAAAATGTCTGCAGCCCACCGGCCCGTGGCACCTGGTGGGTGTTTGTGCCCACCCTGCAGCAGGCAGCATGTCCCAAGTTGCATCAATCAGGTCGATGTATGACCAGAGGAGGAATGGCTCTGTGCCCCTGTCCCCATGCAACACATCTGCCCTGGCTTCACCACATGCCCATGAACCAGGCAGCCATGCCACACGCCTGGAAAAAGGCCTCGGGGAGTACAGAAACTGGTGGAAAGAAGTGAGCTGGAAAATCTCCCCAGGGTCTGGCAGCATCAGCAGGCAGGGAGCTCAGCAGTGAGCATCCCACCCAATGCTGGGCCGAGCTGTGCCCAACCGCGCGGGGTCAGGTCGTGCCATGCTGTGTCCCAGGATGCCAAACAGGGCTGAGCCAAACTGTGCCATGCTCAGCCATGCCAAGCTGGGCTGAGCATAGCCATGCCATGATGAGCTGTGCCTTGCTAAGCTGTGCCAGCCCAGGCTGTGCTGAGCCTAGCCATGCCAAGGTGGGGCCACGCTAGGGCTGGCCATGTTGAGCCATGCTGTGCTGAGCCGAGCTGCACCCATCTATGCCATGCCAGGGCAGGGCATGCCCAGCTGGGTCATGCCAGGCTAAGCTGGCCCATGTTGTGCCAATGCGTGCCCTGTGCCAAAGCACGCTATGCTATGTTGAGCCAAGCAGTACCCAGCCATGCCACACCACGCTGGACCATGCCCAGCTGAGACAGGCCGGGTCTTGGGCCCAGCTGGGCCATGCTGTGCCAAGCTGAGCTTTGCCCTATGTCCAGTTGGGCCCTGCCAGGCTTAGGCAAGCCATGCCACACTATGCCAAGCTGAGCCAAGCCCAGCCATAGCATGCCAGGCCATCCCCAGCTGTGCCATGCTGAGCTGAGCCCAGCTATACCATGCCAGGCCATGTCCAGTGATGCCATACAGGGCTAAGTCAAGCTGTGCCCTGTGTCCAGCCATGCCCAGGGATGCTGCACTGTACCATGCCCTACCTGGGGATGCTGTGCCATGCTGAGCCATGCTTTGGGATGCCATGCCATGCCATGCCATGCCATGCCATTCCCAGGGATGCTGTACCATGCTGAGCCATGCCCTGGGATGCCGTGTTGTGCCCAGGGATGCTGAGCCATGGTGACCCATGCCTTGGGATGCCACGCTGTGTCATGCTATTGCCTGGAGATGCTGAGCCATGGTGACCCATGCCCAGGGATGCTGCGCTGTGATGACCCTTGTCCTGGGATGCTGTGTTGTGCCCAGGGATGCTAAGCCATGCTGACCCTTGCCCTGGGATGCCACACCATGCCATGCTACAGCCAGGGATGCTGTGCCATGCTGAGCCATGCCCTCGGATGCTGAACCACGCTACGGCCGGGGATGCTGAGCCCCGCTGACCCATGGCCTGGGATGCCACGCTACCGCCCAGGGATGCCATGCCATGCCGCGCCGTGCCCTGGCATGCCACGCCATGCCACGCTACGCCGCCGTGCCCACCTTGAGATAGTCGTTCTCGGAGCGCAGGTCCTCCAGCTCGCGGAGCAGCCCGTCGGTGCCGGCGTCCAGCAGCTCCTCGGTGAGGTCGGAGAAGGCGAGCGAGGTGCTGAGCTGCAGGCGGCTGCTGGCCATGGAGGCGGCCGAGGGCTCCTCGGGCAGCGGCGAGGCCTCGCCGGCCGAGGGCGGCGGCGGCGGGGCGCTGCCCGGGGACTCGCCGTCGCTGCCGCTGAGCCCCAGCTCCAGCGAGAGCAGCTTCGCCTCCTCCGAGGCGCTGCAGTCCGACACCTCCGAGCTGCTGTCGGTCAGGCTGGCCCCCGGCACCGGCCCGGGCACCGCTCCCGCTCCGGGTCCGGGTCCCGGTCCGGGTCCCGGTCCCGGTCCCGGCCGCCGCGCCCCGGCCGCCGCCGTCTCCGCCCCGCGGCACCGCCCCTTCGCCCGCGCCGCGCCGCGCCCCGCCGGCCCCTTGCCGCCGGCCCGGGCCGCCGCCGCCGCCGCCGCCGCTCGTTTCTCCGGGCGCCCCTCCTTGCCGCCGCCCGCCCGCCGCGGGTGCGCGCCGCCCGCCGCCAGCCGCGGGGCCGCGCCCGGGTGCCCCCCGCCGCCGCGCCGGCTCTTGGCCAGCGACCAGCCGGGCACCTCCTTGGGGCGGGCGGGAGACGGCGCCCGCTGCGGCTTCTTCTTCTTCTCCGGGAGCGGCGGCGGCGGCGGCGCGGGGGGGCCCTGCTCCGCCGGCGCGGCCTCCATGTCCCGCTGCGCTGCGCTGGGCTCGGCCCCGGCTGCGGCTGCGGCTGCGGCCCCGGCTCCGCCCGCCCCGCCGCCGGGCGGGGACGCGCGCGGGCGGCGAACAAAAGGCGGCGGGGGGGTGAGGGGGGGGAGCTGGGGGGGGGGGCGGCCGTGCTGGCGGCAACAGCGACCCCTCCGCCCGCCCAGCGCCGCGCCGCCCGCTCCCACCCGCTCCCCCGGCGACTGCGGGAGCCCGGGGCATCCCTGATGGCTGAGGGGCATCCCGGGGTGGGTCGGGGGGGCGGGCACCCCCGGGGGGTAAGGGGTCCACCGGGCATCTTCAGCAGCGCGGGTCCTTGGGGGGTAGCCTTGCGAGTGCAGGTCCCCCCCAGCGCGCCCCTGTGGGTGAGGGTCCCTGAGGCATCCCTGGGGACAGGGGGTCTCCTCCTGTGTCCCCGGTAGAGCAGGTCGCTGGGGCACCCCTGTGGGGGAGGGCCACCCACCCCGGGGCATCCCGGTGGGTGGGGGTCCCTGGGACACCCCTGAGGGCAAGGGTCCCCCAGGGCAGGTCTGGGGAAGGGGGTCCCCAGGGCATCCTCAGCAGCGCAAGTGCCCTGGGAGTCCCTGTAAGCGCAGGTTCCCCCGGGGCAGCCGCGGAGGTGAGGGTCCCCAAGGTACCCTGTAGGTGAGGGTCCCTGGGGCCCCCTTCAGGTCCCTGGGGCACCCCCGCGGGTGGGGGTCCCCCAGGGCACCACTGGAAGTGCAGGGCATCCTCAGAGGCAGAGGCACCCCACGGGCCAGACATCCCCGGGGCCCCTCTTGGTGTGGATCCCGGGAGGCGCCCCCACGGCTGGGGGTCCGCTGGAGCCCACCGCCACGCTGCCCAGGGCCGGCTCCAGCTGCCTGCCAAGCTGTCGGGGCGCGCACAGCCCCGCACGGTGCCTCTCCGGGGCCAAGCCGTCAGCGAGGAGTGCCTGTGCGAGTCTGCTCCCACCCACCAGCCCGCGTCTCTCATACGTTAGCAACCCGGCCCCAAACCGACTGCGAGCATCTGAAGGCTGGGTTTGAAAAATGCTCCTCCGTGCCTGCCGGCCTCGCAGCGGGAAGCGCTGCTCTGCCGCCTCGTACAGACCCCCCCATGCCTCCCCCCCCCTCCCTGCTGCTCGGATTCAGCTTTTAATGCTGGGCAACGCAACCCCAAGGCAACAGCTTCTTTTTTCCAGGGGCAAACCAGAGCCTGGCCGAGGTGCAGAGCCCACCACGCGCCTCGGTCGGCTTCTGCCCGAGGTAAACACATGCAGGGTTTGTTAGGGCATTGCTCAACACCCTTCCCTGCTCCACACGTGGCCCCCTGTCCTCCCTGGGGAGCCTCCCCAAGCACCAGGCACCCTCTGGGACACAGGGTGGGATTGCACACCCGCTCTGCCCTAAACCAGCCAGCCATCCGGCACAGGAACATCAGGATTGTACAACAAACCCAGGCTTCTATTGAAGGAATAGCTGCGTGCTGCTCCTGGCCTGAGCAAGCCCTATAAATCGGGTGGGTGCCTTTGCGCATGGCTTGCTGAGCCCCTCCTGCAGCTCTGCAAATCCCTAGGTGGTGGCTCCAGCCAGTCAACAGCTGGTGACCAAGACAAGGGGGATGTGGGTCAAATAAGGGACCCCAGGAAGGTGAGGGAGGCTCGGTGCCCTGGCCCCACATTGCAGTATAGCCACTGCACTGGAGGAAGGTCCCTGGGCACTCCTGCCCCTTCTAGGCTGAATTGCACCCACAGACGCTGTTTTCCAGGCTCTGGCACGTTGCCTGATCCCACACCTTGCGGGAAAGCAGACTGAGCTGTCGCAGGTCCCATCCCACAGCCCAGGGCACAAGGGATGGGCCAAGGGCAGCGTGGAACTGCCTTTCGGTACGTGCTGCAGAGCTACGCGTGCCCAGAGGTAATGGGAAGACTGGTCTCCCCTCAGGCCTTGCAGCATCATTAGCAGAGTTATGATTCAGTCCTGCTGCATGACTGCACATGCCCCTGCACGGGACGTCAAACCCTGACCGACGAGTGCTGCGCTCATTAATGAAGATCATTATTTTTCCTCTGAGCAGTGGTTAATTGCATAACACAAGGCACACCGTGGGCTGTCCTCGCGGAGCCACGCAGCAGCGGGGGAGCAAGGCATGAAGGCAGCCCATCCCCAGCCTTGTCCCTGGGGACAGCCCCTGGGATGCCATAAGGATGGGGCCCATAACGTGCCCCCAAAACTGCTCTGGGCTGAGCACAGAGTAAAACAACTTTCCCCAAGAGCAGCCTCCTTCAGGGAAGCCCATCTCCCAGGATCTGGCTGGTCTTGTCACCCCACCATCCGCTTGCTGGAGCTGGGGCCTGATCCCTGCACTCCCAGCCTGGCTCTGGCTTGTCTCCACTCCTGTCCAGGTGGCCTCAGGTTGTTGCACCCAGATGATGGACAGGAATCTCATCACAGCAGGGTGTGCATCCAGCAGTACACGTGCCTCCCATGACAGGCATATTGCATCTCACCACCTTTGCAGCACAGCAAGCTGGCAACAGGCTTTGGAGGCAGGTGAGGGCTGAGCCAGCCCTGTTCTGGGACTGCTGCCTGAGGGACAACTGCTCAAAGGCAGAAACAGGTTTGGGGTGGAAGTGGGAGGGATACTAACAGACATCAAAATATCCCCTGAGGCTGGAGGCAATGCAGGCAGGCAGCTTTAGAGCTGAGCCACCATTGCCCTGGGCCAGGCACCCGGTCCTGTGCTCATCATCCCCTTGGCATGGCCACAGAGATGTGCTGGAAGACAGAGAGACCTGCATGGCCGGGGCCGTGCCAACTGATCTCATTGATGGTCTGTTGTTGTGGCTGGTCTTGAACTAGCTGCTCCCAGGAGAATTATTCAATAAATTTGAATTAAATGCAGGCGGGCGGCTTTCTGAAGCCTCTGAAAGAAAAGCAATGAGCTTAACCAGCCCCTTGGGCCCTCGGGAGGTCTGGCCAGCAGCCAGCCAGAGCCAGGATTCAGAGCATCCCTGAGCAGCACAGAGGGGAAGGTCTGCTCATCAGCATCTGCACTGCTGGAGACGGGGCTTGGGCAAGGCAGGAGTCCCCCTGACCCTCCCAGGGGACACCAGGGCCTGGGAGAGGGGACACAGGCAAGGTGGCCAGAAGGAACATCACCCCACCACACCTCACAGGGTCCCTGGTGGGTGCTGGCTCCTGGCACAGGGACACCAACCCTGCAGATCCCAGCCACCACCTCCTGGGCCACCACCTCATAGAGGTTACACTGGAGTTGATCCCACCCACCCCATGCTTGGTGTGGACAAGGGCAGAAGTACCCCAGGGGTTCAGGGGGATGTATGCAAAAATACATGTCCCGAGTGCAAAGGGCAGAGGCCAGGTGAGCACCGGGAAGCAGCAGCAGGTCTTCACACCTGAACACCTTTCTGGATCAGGCGCTGGGCTCTGCGCACTGTTTGCTCCTTCTCTGGCTCTCAGTGGCAGCACTGGCTTCACTCCAGACCTCTGATGAGGCTGTCAGGTGCATTTTGGGTTAAGATGCTAAGAGCCTTGTAGCAAACAGCTATAAAGCAAAGAGAGGGGCAGGAGGCAGAGCCTGAGCCCTCAGCTTCTAAGGGTGCAGTAGGACCCAGTGAACCTACATGCTGGCCCAAACCTTATTGAGCAAAGCTGAGAAAACCCCATAAATTGATGATCCTATAATTTCTTAGGGAAAAAAGGTTTAGAAATGGTTGTAATGCTTAGCCAATATTCAGCATTCCCCTTGTTCAAACAACATTTGAATCTGATATTAAGTACTTTATATATATACACACACTATTTGAATGACAAATATTCTTGTGTTATTTTTAAACACCTGCATGCATTGCTTAGTCTAAGCACCATGCTTCCCCTGTCCCCAGCGCTGCTTTCACTGATGGGGGTTTCGCTGCCAGGGAGGGTCCTAGATAGGGACAAGGATGGAGACACACAGCCAAGGGCACAGCCAGCATCCCAGGGGAGGCTATGGGACAGTGTGCATGGCCTGCCATGCCATGCTCACACCTGGGGGGAATCGCTTTGCTTTCCAGCTGCAGCACATCTGCTTGAAGAGCTGCTTGACATGACATTGCATTGAAGACAGTCTGCGGCAACCATAGCAACAGGGCTGCCTTGGTTTTCCACCTTTCCCAGCAGAAACAATACTGTTTTCTCCCAAATTTGCTGCTGCCTGAGAGATGCCAGCAAAAACCTCTGGCTAGGCAGGAGAGAGGGGCTGGGGCTGATCTGCCCCTGGGGAAGGTACCCCAATTGGGGCTCTGCTGTTGGGCCCCGATAGCAGCTCTGCAGGCTCCAGGCACTCCCACCTCCACCAGCCTGAGCCTCTGCAGAGCCCTGAGCCACATCCCAAACCCTGGCTCTCTCCATCCAGCATCAGCAGGGTGGGAAGCACTGCCTACCTGCACCAACAGCTTGGATCTCACAAGAGAGAGGAGGAAGAGCGAGGAAGAGCCAAACATCCAAACATCTCGGGTTAGCAGCAACCTGTAAGCAGACAGCATCGTCAGCACAGCACTGCATGACAGAGCACGATGGTGTTGCCCACCAAAACCGCAACTGGGGTTTGGGATGAGGGCCCTGGGTACAGGAATAGTCACGAGGATTTAGGGTGTCAGAGCAGCCCTCCCAGATGCTGAGGGCACCCTGGGATCAGAGCAGCACCCAGTTTCCACACCACACCACCAGCATCTCACCAACCTGCACTAAGGCATTAAAAAAGTGTGAGGATGAATAACAAAGACCCAACCTGGACTGCCCTTCCCTGGTCCCATGCTGCTCCCACTCCCACACCAGCTGGTGTTGGGCTTGCTGCAACTGTGGCACATGTTGGCCCTGCGCTGGTTGAGCCGGGCCATGAGGCCCACAGCTTCTCCCTGAGCCAATCCCAGCTTCCAGCAGTGCGGACTTTGCAGCTCATGCTCTCCTGTCATCACTGGTGATGCCTGTGGTTCCTCACCCTGCCCTCAGTGCAGGTCCCAGAGCTGTGCAGAGCCCCCCCAGCCTGCCCTCCCCTTAAGGCATGGTCCAGTGGGGTTCTGGGCTGTTTTGCTGCTGCTCAGTGCTCCTCTTCTCTCTGCAGCAGTGGTCCGGGGAGCTGCTTTTTGCAGCGGGCTCTTGCTCCTGGGGTACGAAGCCACTGCACTTGGGTCCAGGCTGCAGCCCCCTTGCACAGCTTTCCTCTCCCACACGCTGAGCAATCTGACTCTGCAACAGCAGCAGCATAGGAGTGTAAGGTCAGGTCCTGGGCTGGATACAGGCAGCAGCACACTGAACCCCCCCCAGCCTGGCTATCCCCGATACTGGTGACACTGCAGTGTGACAGGATGGGGGAGTTTGTGAGGAGCAATGGGGAGAAATTTGCTCCAGAAACCCCACACAGCATTCAACACATCTCACCCACATTTACCCTGTGGGCACCAGGGGAAGTGCCACTGCACTGTGACCCAGGACCCCAGCAGGCAGCCTGGCTCTCCCAGGCTGAAGATGGGTGCCTTGGTCCAGGGATGGTCAGGGGGATTTAGGGCATCAGAGGGGCCCTCCAAGATGCTGAGGACACCTCTCAAGCTGCGTGCTCCCACAGCTCAACTTCACGGGATCTGCTGTTTGGGACAGGGGCAAGGACCTCACCATGGGCCAGGTGGGTCCTCCCACCCATGATTCTTCTCCTGGCCCCGCACCCCAAAAGCCCAGAGCAAACCAAGGTCCTTAGCAAGCACAGAGTTCTGCAACAAACCTCCAAATCGGTGTTTCTGCCCCGTTTTCTGGCCGACGGAGCTGCGGGGCTGCATCGCCATCTGGTGACCATGTGAGACAGCGCAGGTGCCTTTGAGCTGCTGCTAGGAGGGCTCCAAGGAAAGCAGCTTCCCGGCTGCGAAAGGAGTTCCTTAAAAACAGGTTGCTGAAACGCTTCTCAATACTCTGCAGAGACAGGAGTACTTATGCGTCATTATACATATAAACGTTATTATGTTTGTATTTATACATAGATGTGATACAAAGTTGCTTCAGTCTTCATCCAGGTTTTTTTATTTGTATTTTACATCCCCATGCCTGATACCTTCAGTGCTTTTGCGCCTTTCCCCTGGGAGCAGTGAGGGGCAGAGACCACAGCTCTGCTTAAGCACTGCTAGAGCACTAGCATCCCATTTTGGGCACTGCCGGCAACATGTTAACAAGACAAAAGGTCTTCCTTTTGCTCCCATCTCACTAGTGGGATGTGGTAGGGAAACTGTGACACTGCAAAGACTAGGCTGATATTTAAAGGATGCTAATTATTAATTTATTATTTTTTTCTGGATACCCAGCAGAACATTTTAACAATATTGTGAGTATAAAACCCAGTCAGGGCAGCCCAAAGGCTGAGCTGAGAGCACAGCTGTGCGCACTGGTTCATCTCCCCTACAGCCACCAAAGACAACTGAGGATGTTCAACCACGGGTCCAAGCTGGGGAGGGAGGAAGGACAGCAACTCTGTGGTTCAACCAAAGGTTCAAGAATACATAAGGAAAAGCCTAACCAAGTTCTTCCCTTTTGTTAACTTGGCCACTGAGAAACTATCACCTCCTACTACATGAAAGTTTTCAGGGTTGGACAGTTACATTGATGTGCTGACCACAAATTGGCTTTTAAGAAGTCTCCAGTATGTATATCTAGCTTTTAAAAAATATGCCTAGTAGAAAGGAAAAGAAACCCAGCAAAGCCAAAAGCCATAACAGTATTCAGAGCTTGAAGCTTTGACCCTGATACAAGCCCAGTTATATTTGCACTCACCCTTCAGAGAAGGCTTTGTAGCTGGAAGCCCAGGGCAGGCCTTGAACAGTGAGAAGGAAGAGAGTTACAGAAGCCATCAACACTTTTCCCAGGGAAGGTCTCCTAAGAAAGGCAGAAACTACATTTTATAGCTTTAAAAATAGGTAACATCAGACCAACATTTAGTAGAGGGATAGAGATAGTAAGTGACCACAAAGGAAAAAAGCCACCCATATTTAATCTTCTCTATTGTGCCTCTGAATATACCTTAGATCAATATTCTCTATCAGCTGAGCCAGAAGGAGCTCATCATGTGGGCTCAACTCACCCAAGCAACACCTCTGTACGATCAGCCACTACCAGGATGCTCTGAGTGCACTAATAAGCCTCAACTCCAATGAGCCTCACCTGAGACCCCACTCACACCCTCCACCTGTGGTCCTCGAGCTCCATTTGAACTCAGGCCCAGGCCCCCCCTCTCACTTTTTAGCTGTAGTGTTTTGTGGGATAGTTTTTCTCTTGTAGCTTCTCAAAATGATGCTGTTAGGAATTTTTGCTGCAGTTCTGATCAAATTCGGCTGCCTTCCTAGAAAGTGGTATGTGTAAGGTCTGTTGTAATGGCTCTGCAATCTGGTAGCTGCCTTACAAACAGTCATCTTTACATACGGAAGAGATGTTTGCAGCTCCTAAGTGTGGATGCTAGCCCTAAGAAGGTGTGTGCCTGTATTATTTCTGTTAGGGGTGGAAAACTGCAGAGAAGAGCTGCACTGCAAGGAGCATTTTCCCAGTAGGAGGTATAGCCCTTGATGGGAAATTTTCAGTGCTTGCTGTGCTGTTGCTCCCCTGTTTAGTGAGCCCCATGACATGCTGGGGTCTGTACCGTGTGGCTCTGGCACGTGGCTGTGATGCATATAGCCTTGGGCAGCTCATCCTGGTGGTTTTGACTTGGTGTTAGCTTGTGTGGCCAGAAATCTTGCTCAGCATGACCTTCCTCTAGGGCAATTCTGGATACATACTCTGAGGGTTTGGAAGAAGCAGCAAATGGTTCTGCATGTTCTTCTGTGCCTAGGGCCTGTTGTGTTAATGTTGGCTGATTGCTCACACCTTCCTGTGTGAAGCTGTTTGCTCAGGCAGCTGTTGCTGATCAGGCTCTATGAAGAAACTTTCTGTCCCCTTGTGGGAAGGGAAGAGGGCTGGGAATGAAGACTGGGGCAGCAGGTTCCTGCAAGGAAAAAGAGGAGTGGGGGTGTCCACATGTGAGGAAGAAGACTGGCTATATGTGAAAAGCAAGCCAATAACTTTAACTGAGTTTTAACTTTTAAACATGGTAAGAAGACCCCTTTGATCAAGTGAGGGAGCCTTTCACCCCTCCATCTCCTGTGCCCTAGATTTACCATTTCTCCTCATCTTTCAGATCTCTTTCATGTGCTCTTTAAAGGCTACTTTTAATCAGCAGAGCAGAGCTCAGGCTGCAAAATCCAGAGGAGAACCAGTATGGGAGACCAAGCCCTCAAAGTTCAAGGGCATTTACTTCAGCCAAAAGAGAATGGCCCACTTACAAAATCCCCCTGAAGTCAAGTTTTGAACAGCCTCAGTGTCCAAAAGTGCTTGCATTCAGAGTGTGAGGAAGGCTCCATCTTTAGCAATTTGAGTTGTGCCTCTTCTCCCTCTCCTCCGTGGTAGGTGGGTGCTGCAGCCTGTAGGAGCAGCGCTAGAAACGCTGCCGTCCCTGCGGCTACATCTCTTTGGCCCATGGTCTTGGCTTCTCTCTCCCAAGCTCAGCAGCTTTGTCTCAGGTCAGTATTAGATAGGGGAGTTAGGATTTTTTTTGTTTTTTTAGAGGAGTGCCTCTTCAGAAATAAAACTTACACAGGCATTACTTTTTCTTGAGAGCTTGAACAATTTTTTTTTTTTTTAAGATTTAGGCATTGTAAAGCCTTCAGAGCATGCAATGCCAGTAAAATCAAACTCACTTAAGTGGTGGATGCTGTGAAAAAGAATCATATTGAATAAGAAACAAATACTTAATAGAAGGTAGATTCCCAGTTCACTTATAGCCTAAAACCTAGGTTGCCAGTCTCAGCTATGTTTCTCTATCCTGTCCACCCAGCATGCTTTCTGTGCAGTGTGGGAATGTTATGGTGATGTTGGTGATAGAAGAGGGTATGAGGTAAGGTGCCTTCAATGCTGTCTGCACTGAAGATGGTAAATAAAGCCCCTGTAATGAGTTGGCCAGTGCACAAGAGCACAGCTACCACCTTTGGAATGGAGTTGCTTGGCTCTGAGCAGCAGCTCTAATTACTGCTCATTAATGGACAACCTATTTCAGTTTAATTGCTGAGAGTCTGTACTTCTGAAATAGAGGGTCTGATCTCTAATCTTGCCTCTGCTATAAAGCTCTAAACAAGTCCTACAGTCTAGATAGAAAGTTTAGTCTCCCACCTGATCACAGCAGACTTTGAAACGTGATCGAAGCTTTTCCATGTTGGGCTTGAATTCCCAGAGGTCTGGATGCTGATAGCAAATCCTTTCTGTCTTTGCCTCTTAGCCACTTTTCCCAAAAAACAAAGTGTGAGCCACGCTTGATTGTACTATGAGTTCGAGGTGTGGAAGCATGGGGGAGCTGATGGGCTGATAGTATGATAAGTTAAATGTTGGAGAAAGCCCATGAGAGTGAACTCTCAGGATGTTTTGGGACGTTTAAGCTTGCATCTGGCTCCCTGTACAGGCAGGTCAGCCTTTCCTGGGTGGGAGGGAGCACAAAATGGTCATGGCTGAGAAGAAAATCAAGCTCCAGGACATGAAATGATAGAACTTTACTGCAAGGGCTGGTTCATTCAGGGGATGGATAAAGCAGCAGCATGAACCTTGGTTTCTGCCCTGCTGAGCTCCACAGGGCTGGAGTTGCGTGGACTGTGAGTCACTGCAGTGCAAAGAGCATCTAATGAAGAAGGTGAGGATGGATAAAACCACTGCAAACTCCTCTGTCTGCTGGCTCCCTCCTCAGAGAGGTCTAAATGGGCAGAGAGAGGTGTTTGCTAGCTGTGTTTGGTACTGGCTGTGGGACCAGCATGCACAGTGTTTTCCCCATCACCAAGATCCCACTTGCTCCATTTGGAAAAATAAACCAGCCTGGATGTTACCTCAGCAGGATACCTGAAAGCTTAATGGGTGCCTGACACACCACATTTCCAATGTGTTGGCATAAATTGAGCACAATAATAACCCTTTGCGGCTGGTATCTAAAGGAATTGGAAGGACTGAGCTCCTACAGTTGCAAGCCAGAGACTAAATTCTAGTTTTGGGTATGCATGTGGGAGGTGTGGCCAAACATCTGGGTCTCCTGCCTTTGCATACAGATTGCTGCTTATCAAAGGGGATTCCCAGCACATGGCTGAGGGTGATGTGCTGCTGAGTTGTGTAGGTATGAGGCATTAGCTACTGAGTGGTAGAGCTAACTTGATATGCCTTATGTCAAATGTTTGTAGCAGATAGCAGCTGTTTGCTACTACTATTTTCTCACTGAAGTAATGGCTAAGAAGACTGATATTTTAATTAAAAAGGCAGCAGAAGATGTTTCTATGGGCAGGAGAGTTGGTATGGATGCCCATCAGTAAAAGCAGTGCCATTGAAATGGCCTCAGGTGATGCTTTTCTGGAAGATGGAAAGCACTGGGTGTCTCTGCCCCATGGTGGGACCCAGATGGTGGCCTGCAGCACCCAGGCTTTGGAGCACTCTTTCCTCTGGTTTTCCCTGTATTCCAGCAAATCATCTGCAGCTGCAGGCAGGCTCCTAAGACAGAAGTCATGCTTTTTCCATAAACCTAGACAGAAAATAAGTCAAATGTAATTAAAAACCTGTTTTAACATTTTTCTGTTTCTCTGAGGGGTGGTAATTCAACCCTCCAACATGCTTTCCAGGAAACCTTGAGAGGAAGGAGGGACCCTGAGTCTGAGCCTGGCAGAGCTTCCAGGCAGGAGCCTTGCCTGCATCTGCTGAGTCTGAAATCACTCAAGCAATAGCTGGTCCACTCCAAACAACAGAACCACAAATATAAACCTTTTTTGGAGATTATGAAAACTTTCTCTGGTTTAGAATTCTCTTATATATCCTTGAGACTTATGCCTTTGGGTCCACTCTAAGTTCTCCCAGACTGCTGAAAGAGGTTGTAGGAAACCTCTTTATGGCTTTGTCTGGGGAGACTTGTCAGGGATATTTGACTGGAGCTTGAGCAAGGTAGCTGCAGCTGAGGAGTTGGGGGCTTTGCAGATTGTTGGACATGACCACATGACATGGGAGCTTGCATGGGCTCTTCCTCCCACTGATCGTGTCCTGAGAGCTGAGCAGGCAGCACTTGAAGGCCTTCTGTGAAGGAGAGAATTGCAGTAGGGCACTTCATAGATGGGCTAAATAGTTGTTGCACTTTGGCTGAGCCTTGGCCTTTCCCAGCATGTTAAAGGGCATGGCTTTTGCAATGTGGTGCAGGATGCTTTGCTTCCTCCTGGGAAAAATAAACTCATGGTGAGGCTGTGCCATGGTGGGAGGCTCCCTGTCACTCCTTGCTGTTTTAGTTGCACTCAGGAGGCAGCGCAAGTCCTGCAAAGCTGCAGTACTTGTCCTGCTGTGCCATGGCAGGTTCTCGCAGGGATCTGACGCTGTGGGAAGACTGACAGGGCTCTTGGAAGTGGATTTAATCCAAGTTGGTGATTTTGCTGGTGGGTTTTTTTACACTGCAGTCTCCCACGAGATGGTGCTGTGGGATAGGGAACACTGCCACTGAGATGTGACTGCAGGGCCCTCGCTGCAGCTTTATGGCACTGGGTGTAACAGAAAATTAATTTGTTGCTTCAGAGGAACTGATGATTTCTTGAAGTGTCTTTGCAAAGGTCTCTTCAGGGAGAACAGATGGGGAGTGAGCAACATCAGCTGCAGCTGGGAGACTCCCCTCCACAGGAAAACCTAATCAGAGGGAAAGGAGTCACCAAATCCCATTATACAATACATAAATGACAACTTGTGCTGAGCCCCTTTTCACTCAGAAATTAATGCTGTTACTGTTATGTGCAAAATCTTTATGGGCTAAAGGGAAGCATGCCTTATGTGTAAGTAAAGCCAAGAACATATTGATAGTATATAGAGTATTTTAATAGTTTAATAATTATTAGACAAGATGGGTTGTTACAGAAAGAAATAATGCAATTAAAATGTTTATACATGCACTTGACTTCTACCCCTTTTTGCGGGGGGTTATGCTCATCCCTGCCTTTTTGCCCTGGCTCTTAAAGTTGGTGGTTTCATTATGGTAGCAATGAGGGGTGTTGCAGCAAGTTGTCAGCATCTGAGTCCTTTGGTAAGAATATGGTGGTGATTTTGGTTTGCTTGCTGTAGGGTCCTCTTGGGGTCATTTCTTTGTATTTGCTAACATGCCTTTACACCTTTGCTCTTTCTTCATTGAGCAAAGAAGCCTTTATACCATTGCTTCTTTCTTCATGGTCTGCAGCTGTGTTATGTCTAAATTTATCATATGCAGTGGCCTTTTCCTATGTTAGATTCTGCAGCTGTGTTCCCTGTCACACCTAAAACCAACTTTGCCAGCTCCATCCAAGTCTGCATTTCTTTAACTGACCATCAGCGAGTTGTTTATAGCTGTGGGGTCCCCAGTGCCAGCCTGTGCCCCAGCTCTTATCACCCCATGCTTGCATGCCTCTGTGCTGCATGCCATGTCTCTATTTCAGTCCTGAGGTTTTACAAGCTTGGTACAAAGCTCACGGGCCTGCTACTGGTGATGGCAGTACTGTATTACAGGGTATGTGGTTACCCTGGCCATGTAGGCACTGGAGAGCAGGCATGGGATTTCTGTCCCACAGCCCTCTCTGTGCCTTTCCCCTCCAGTTATCATGCTTCATGCACAGGAAGGCTGTTTGGGGCATTTTTGATGCTGAGCTCCTGATCTCTGAGACTTTTGTTAGGGGGAAAAATGTTTTTTTCTGAACATGTTCTGTCAGCTGATGTTCTTCATTAATAATGATACCTTTGATCAGTGTCATGGAAAATGTGGATGCTTCTTAGAAGATTTGGTATTTCACAAAGAAACTGAAAGAAAGTGAATGAATGAACAAATATTTGCCACAGGGATCATTCTTTTCAAGCAAACACCTGGGTTATTCCAATTGAAAAAAAGATATTATAGAAAATACAAAAAGATCCAGGAATCACATGTCAACCTGTGTTTTTATTTTTAATTTCAGAGCCTCTCCATCTAGAAATAAAAGTATTACTGGGGTTTGATCTGGAGTCCTCTGAAGTCAGAGGAAGATTTTTCCTCAAAGTGATTCAGTAACAGTTAATACTGGTTTGAGAGAGGCTAAATTTAGTCAAATTCCCACTGCTGTGTGTTTGCTATCCAGACATGCTATGAACCAAAGGGTGCACTGAGATGTCCACAAATACAGAGATCCCCTCAACTTCCAATACACAGGCTGGTCCAGCAGCAGCTGAGCCACTGCCAGTTTGCCTGGGTCCTTAAAACCTTCAGTTGTGGCAGCTGCCAAGTTTTGTCCCTGTTCCCACCATGGGAGTGGTGTGGGATTTGTCCCACCTGGGTGTAGATAGGTGATGAACAGAGGTGTTTACTCTCACCCAGAGATGCTTGTGTCTCTGTACCCCAGGAGAGCTATCAGGCACTGCCAGAGGCAATGTGGTTTCATTGGGTTGCATTGGTGCAATTGGTTAATTCAGTTAGTTGAATTTGTCTTTTTCTATTTGTTGTTATTCTGAGGAATAGGTTGGCCAGGTAACAAGCATAACACTTCTGTAACATGCCAAAGCCAAAATAACCACAGTTTGGGGCTTTTCTCATGCTACCTGTTGATCAACAGGGCCCTTTGTTACTGTCCAAACAATGATTTTAAGCTTCACTTCTATAGTAGTAAGAAATTTGATCAGTTGTATTTTTCTCTAAAGTATTATTTCATCTTATTAATTTATGTAGCCCAGTCACACAGGTGTGGTCATCCACCAGATCTTTCTTTAATGAATTTTTTTGTGATATTATGCATGTCTGCTCTTGGAGTACAGGGATGTGTTACTTGCTGTTGGTGCAGTGATGTGGTCATGCTGGCCTCTTGTCCTTTGCTTGGGGTTATTTGGCAACAGCAAGACCTGGGGCCAAGGCTGCAATGTGGTATTGCCTGCTCTGACTTTCTGTGGCGATGACACCCACCCTGGCTCATGTGTTCTTTTCCTTAGGCCTTACCTGGGAACAACCTCTTCTGCAAAGAAATAGTCAGCTCCTGATTTTGTGCTGATGACTTGTATCTCTGCCTGATCACTCCAGTCCTTTCTCCTTCTGTCCATTATGAAAATCTCAGCCTGTGTCTTCAATGTCTTCTGGAGATGCAACCATCAGCTCAATCTCCACGTGGCTGAGAGACCTCAGTGTCTTCCCCTCTTCCCCATGCACTTCCCTCCATCTTCCTCCTTGATCTGCCACCAATACCATGGCTATCATTAAGGTCAGCTCCCCGTTGCTGTCTTTGACTCAGATTTCCCTCTGGGTCCTGATGTTGAAGCTAGTCCTAAATTTTGCAGACTTTCTGCCTAACATTTCTTTAATTCAACCCTTCTGATCCATCTATGTATGTTAGGGTGTCTGTGCCTGTTAGCTTATCTAGGGTTCACGTTTCTTCTGGTGCTACCAGGTATACACAGTGCAGGAGAAGGTATTGAAGACTTTGATAGCCACAGTGGGTCTGGAGCTTGACCAACTTATTGCAGGTTTGCTGGAGATTTTCTTTGTGCATAGGCAGCTCTGTAGCTACATTTAAGGGAACCCCAATTACTTCTCTTACTGGGCTTCCAGTAATAGAAAACCTGGAAAAGTGCCATGAATCCTCTTTTCTTCTCACCAAGATTTTTCCATTCAGATGGAAAAAAACCCCACCACTAGGTAAACCCAGGTGTGCCAGAAACTTGGGAATGTGACTTCATCTCTGCTACTGCCCTGTCCTTGCCTCAGCAAATGCAGTCCTGCCTCAATACACTCAGTTAAAACATTTCTCTGGGAATCTTGTTTTTACCAATTTTCTGTGATCACCTCTCCTCTGCCTGCTCCCCTGCTGCTCCCATTCCCTATCACAGCACTGACGTGCCAGCAAAGCTGTTGTCTTCACTTTTCAAAGCTCTTCAAGTGTATTCCTTCCTTGATGCCCATCTACCCTCTTGACAAGCATCTTTATGGCTTCCCCTATGCAGTCTCCCACAGCTAGACAAACTGCCTGTAACAACTTGCTAGATTCCTCATGATGGTCCTTTATTTTCTTCCTTTAACACTGTTCTGCACCTTCAAATCTTGACACCAGGTAGACCACTGACATGGGATTTTTGCCCATGGGGTGGCTCAGTATAGTCTCCCCAATTCCTTACTGTTGCTCTTGTCTTACTGAAGCCAGCAGTAGATCATAGGGGGAATGAGTGATGTGCAAGAGGTCAAACTAGCTCCCTGCCCTTTGCCTCTTGCTGCTCCCAGCCCAGGGCCTGGAGATCTGCTCCCAATTCTCTCTGCCATCCCACCAGCTTTGCATGTGATAGTTTCTCTGGTTCGATTGGCAAAAAATTAATTTTCCCCAAGTCAGGTCTGTTTTGCCCATGATAGTTATTGGTTGAGTGATCTTCCCCTGTCCTTATCTCAACCCACGAGCCTTTTGTTATATTTTCTCTCCCTGTCCAGTTGAGGAGGGGGAGTGATAGAGCAGCTGTGTGGTGCTTAGCTGCTGGCTGGGGTTAAACCATGACAATAATCTAAGGAAGAGAATTTGTTCTGTACACTGTGTGTCTAGAACAACTGAATCATAGGCCAGTTTTCAGACATTAGTGCAAATAATTGCTAATTGCATCCCAGAGGAAAGTGTCTGTCTCCTGTTTTTCTGCAGGCAAAAGTCTCAGATCGGTATGCAGAGAGAAATTAGGTGTGCTGGACAGGGGCAATGGTGGCCCACATCTCTCTGGCATACTTTATCTGTGCATCTAATGGGCTTTGTTTATTAGTGCTGAGTCATGATGCCTTTGGTCACCACAAATGCAAAGTGGAACAGTTCGGACTATGGAAACTGGGTCATATTACTAAGGAGGAATACAAAAGACTAGTGTGTGAGCCTGGGAGGAGAGAACCAAAAGGCCAAGGCACAAAATGAGGGAACCGGGAAGGATATAAAGGATGAGAAGAACCACTGTACAAGCATATTAGATCCAAGAAGAGGATGGGGAAGTGTTGGTCTGGTCCTCAGTGGAGAGGGAATGTTGTAGATGAGCAGTGCCCAGCACATTAGAGTGTTTCATGTTGAATTGCTTCAGCTTCAACTAAAACCTGTAGCTGCTACTGGGCAGCTAACACAGAAGAAAGCAAGAAAAAGTATGTGGATTGCTGTTCTTGAATCAGCTAGGTGCAGTGAAAAATTACTGTAGGGTATGTAGAGAAAAGCCTGGAGCAAACTCAGAGCTGTTCACCACTATTTTTGAAACCTTATGAAGAATGGGTGATGTCTCCTGGCAAAGATAAAAAAATAATCCTCTTTCAAATGGTGTTAAGGAAGCTCCATGTACAGACCAGCAGTTTAATTTTATCTGCCAGGAAAATACTGGAAGAAATAATGAAACTGTTAGCACATAATGAGGATGTCGGCAGCATCCCGTGGGCTTTGTCTAGAACAAATGGCTTTCAAAACATTTTGATTTTTCTCCTGTGACAGTATAATCCAGTTTTATGGTCAAAAGAAAAGCAGTGGATATCATATAACTTGACATTAATAAAGCTTTTGATTTTCTCCAATTATATTTTCATAATCAAGGTAGAGAAACCTCATTAGAAGAAAATTTTTATTTGGTGATTGCAAAACTGTTTGGAAAGCCATGCTAGAAAGTTGTTTCTTAATCAAAACAGAAGACTTAGCGAAGTGGGGTTCTGCAAAGGTTTATCCTGGGTTTACTGTCAATCAGTGTTTTCATTAATGATCTTGAGGATGAGATAGAGATTGTTCTTATTAAATTTGCAAATGAGGTCAAACAGAAGGTCTCAGCTGCAAATATGTCAGAAGGATTAGGATTTTAAACTATTTTGAACAAAGAGGTGAGGAATAAAATGCTCTTCATGCCTGCTATTCATGGGAAAAGTTGTCATGGTTTTAGGTTTCATCTATTTAGACCATTGAAGGAAACTTTCCAACAGGAAGGATAATCAAGTACTGGCATCGTTTGCCTCAGGGTAGTGTGAAAGCTTCAGCACAAGTGTGATGTAAGAAAAGGATATTAAGATATGGTTTGTGTAAAGGTGATCCTTCCCCAGTGTAGAGGGCTGGCCTGTTGAGGTCTCTTCCCTCCTTGTTTCTGGTCTGTATGTAAGGCAGGAGAGGGTGGTTTGGTTGATGTCTCTAATCGCTACAAGCAGTCACAAACCAGCCCTGTATATGGGTGCTAGAAGGCAATAACATGCATGTTCCCCTGCCACTGACTTTCACATCTTTTCTTCTTTCATAGAGCATCTTCTACTGACTTGCAGACCACCAGCGTATTCAAAACACTCCTTTTGCTGTTTCTCCAAATTTCTTTGAGGGGTGAATGTGGGAATTCATAATGTCTTATCAGCCACACAAGTTAATAATGTGGATCTTGTGTAATTTGGACCACTACCAAAGAATGAATCAATGATGCATAGATCTTTTAAGTTCACTAAATTCCCCGAAGTAAAACTCCTTCAAAATTTATCTGTATCTGGAATAGCATTGTCTTATTTACACTTGTGTTTCTATTTCTGGGCTGATACAGCTTATAACATTTTTTTTTTTTAATTTCCAGTTTTGAACTTGAAAAAGGCATCAAAATGAAAAACTGAATTTGATAAACAGGGATTTTCATTTTGGATTCTATAGAGAGAACAAAATTTGCTATGCATGTAAACTCTTGCTGGTCTGAAGTGGTTAATTTGCCTTTGCAGGACACATGACATCAGATTGCATTGAAGTGTGTTCTTAAGTAGAGATGGATCAAGACCCGACATCCCCCAACTTTGGGTTCCCTCAGTAGTTGGGTTAGACTTCTTCAGTAAGAAGCACTCCTTCCTAGACCAAGGAAGACCTGTGGGGCTTTCCCAAAACCTTGGGTTAAGTGTTTTTTTTGAACCTGGACCCTCATTTTGCATCTCAGCCTTTTTGGAAGGAGAAAACTCTGTGTAAAGGGAATCTATACGCAAGGAACATATTGTGCTACATTGTAAGAAGATTTGAGTTTCATCAATATTCAGTACTAGTACATGCTGGGTGGTGTTAGGGTCTGAGCAGATATTGCTAGCACCAGCTGTTGCTTTATGGCAGTTTTTCATGCTTAACAGTAGGAGACTAAACTATAGCATCATGCAAAATAGAAAGCTATCATGAACTGCAGGCAGCACAGTAAAATTCATGCAAATCCCCACTTGCTCATTAATGGGCGTTTGTGATTGTACCAAGGAAGAGCAGCTTGGTGGTTCTGGGACTGTAAGGAATACGGTTGTTTCCCTGCACTGTCAGAGTTTCTGTGCAACCTTGGGCAAGTCTCTAAGGCATAATTATTTTAAGATACTGAGGTCCACAGAAGCCTTTACTTTAAGGTTGACTAATGCATTATAATGTCTTTTAAAACTCTGGCCCCTAGGCTTCCTCAAGATGAGTCATCTGTCTAAAAGGATCTGTCCATGTCTTATTCCCTCATACTGTGGGAGGATCTTTAGTTCTCTGGGCTTTTAGCTGGTGGACCATGGTTCCTGAGGGCCTTGTCACAGTATCTACCAGTTGCACCAAGGTAAAGTGTCCTCAGGGTAGGTACAAGCAACCTGCCCAACTTGCCTTCTATGCCTCTGCATGCATTCATTTATTTTTCTTAATTGTCAATCCTCTCATTTGTAAAATGACCATGTAGGTCTTTTTGCCCTTTTTGCAGGTGCTTTGAAAAAAGGTCTTGCGGACTCCTTGACTTACAAGACCCCAAAACACCCCAACAAGGTCTTCAGGGATGAAAAGTGCTGAAGGCAGAGGCTTTACTTTCTTCTGCAGTGAAGCCTGGCCAAAAACCTTGTGGCTGGCACACAGGCTGTCCTGGGGCCACCACGAGCACACCACAGCCAGCACCAGGTCCAATGCCACTAGGATATTTTGTAATTGTGCTGACGATTTCTTGAATGACCTTGGCCAAGCTGTCCAGCTCCTCCAGGTCTCAGTATCTTGTGTAAAGTAACAGTTCTCATTTTTCCACTCGCTGTCTGCCTTGAGTAGTCAAATTGGGATGTCCAGTGCTGGGATGTTCTTTACTTCTTTCTGCGATTCATCTGTTAGGTGGGGAAACTTAAAGCTTGGTGGTAGTCAGTGCAATTTTAGAGCAACTGGGAGTAAAGTGGTGGGACTAATGTCTGGAGAAAAGGGGTTTTTTGTCCTTTAAAGTCCAAGCACAACTGGTAATCCTCTTTCAGATTTGTATTTACAAAGCACATGGTAACCTTATGTCCTGGTTTTGGCTAAGGTAGAGTTAATTGTCTTCCAGGTAGCTGGAATGGTGCTACGTTTTGGGTTCAGTATGAGAAGAATGTTGATAACACACTGATGTTTTCAGTTGTTGCTCAGTAGTGTTTAGACTAAGTCAAGGATTTTTCAGCTTCTCACACCCAGCCAGCAAGAAGGCCGGAAGCGGGGCACAAGGAGTTGGGAGGGGACACAGTCAGGACAGCTGATCCCAACTGGCCAAAGGGGTATTCCATACCATGTGACGTCATGTCTAGTATATAAACTGGGGGGAGTTGGCTGGAGTAAGGAGGGGTAGATTGCCGCTTGGGGACTAACTGGGCATCGGTTGGTGAGCGGTGAGCAATGGCATTGTGCATCACTTGTTTTGTATATTCCAATCCTTTTATTATTGTCATTATTATTTTCTTCCTTTTCTGGTCTATTAAACTGTCTTCATCTCAACCCAAAAGTTTTAATTCCCCCCGCCCCCTGATTCTCTCTCCTATCCCGCTGGGTGGGGGGAAGTGAGTGGCTGAGTGGTGCTAAGTTGCTGGCTGGGGTTAAACCATGACACCTTATGAAATATTCTTTTGACTAAGAAGATGATGCTCTGAGGTTAGAACCTGCTTTGGTTATAAGTCCGTAGTGTGTGGTCAGAAATCTTATTCTTGAATGATTAAGACATGTTCCCCCAAACACCCTTTTGTTGCTGTTAATTGCAGCTTCTTGCCATGATACAGAAGTTCAATTTATGGAAATGTTTTTCTGAGAGCAGGTATCCATATTGAATGGCTTTAGGCTAATTGAACTGAAGCATCAAAGTACAATTAAATCAGAGCTCAAAAATGGTTGCAATTAGGACTCTTTAAGGGTTATTATTACTACTTTTTGTAAATCAAGATATAAGAGTATATTTCTAGTATAAATTTAAATTTTACTTTTTGTTGATTTTTTTGTTTACTAAAAGACTAACTTGAAAATCTTTGGATTTTATTTCTGATTTGCGAAGGTGATGGAAGTGGCATCAAACAGCAATTTACATACTGTCTGGTCAAATGACAAGATGGTGCATCTGCAGGAATGGGAACATACTGGGTTATGTGCCATTTGCCAGGGGAGGAAGCAATTTCCTGTGGTGACTAAAGGCTTCCATTCCCCTACCAAGGTCAGCAGAAGCATTTGCTGCCTTTGGCTACATCATAATTGCATTAATAAAGACTGCAGATCCCAGGGGTAAAGGCTGCAATTAGAAGCAGTATCAGAGATTTCATCACTGTCTCTGCAGTGTTCCTCTGCAAGCAGATAGGCTCTGTCTGAATTTATTGATGCCATTCCCTGCCTTTGAATAAGGGGCTCCCACTGTGCTTTTACCACCTGGCAAATCTCTCTACAGTTGGAAATAGGTGCTGAGGGTGCTACTGTGGAAATCAAATCTGCTCCCTACAGCCCTCAGCTGAGGGGAGATGGCAGGAGCTACCCCCAGTCCAGCAATGAAAACCAAATTATTTGGAGGATCAGCTGGTTCTTATCAGGAAGGGGGTGATCACAATCACTGTGTTTTAGCTGGCTGACTATGTGGGGTGTCTTGGTGTAACTTCTGACTGCTCTGCTTACCTTGGCTGCTCTTTCAAGTTTAAGATTGGCCAGGAATGACTATATCTGCACAGGCTATCCTGCAAGGGATCTCTGTGCCTCCACAGCACCTGCTTAGGTGACAATGACTTGGTGAACCTTTGCTGGGTTGACTGCAACTGGCTCTTCATTTTATTGCAAAATTGTTGAATACAATGTTTGAAGACCCATTGTTGTGGTTTAAGCCCAGCCAGCAACAAAGCACCATGAAGCCAGTTGCTCACTCCTTGCCCTGCGCCCCCCCCCCCCCTCGGTGGGATGGGGAGGAGACAATATAAAGAAAAGCTCGTGGGTTGAGACAAGGACAGGGAGGGATCACTCACCACTTATGGTCACGGGCAAAACAGACTCGACTTGGGGAAGAAACAAAATCAATTTAATTTACTGCAAATCAAATCAAAACAGGATAATGAGAAGTAAAACCAAACCTTAGAACACCTCCCCTTGCCCCTCCCTCCTTCACAGCTCAACCCACTCCCGGTTTGATGGGGAAAGGGGGTTGGGGTCAGTTCATCACACGTTGTCTCTGCCGCTCCTTCCTCCTCAGGGGGAGGACTCCTCACTCTTCCCCTGATCCACCGTGGGGTCCCTCCTGCAGGAGACAGCTCTCCATGAGTTCATGGAAGAAGTTTGGAAGTTCATTGGAGAAGTTTCTCCAATGTGGGTCCTTTCCACAGGCCGCAGTCCTTCAGTCACAGACTGCTCCAGCGCGGGCTTTCCCATGGAGTCCTGGCCACCTTGGGGGGCACCCCCCTGCTCCGGCGTGGGCTCCTCCCCGGGCTGCAGGTGGGCTTCTGCTCCCCCGCTCCCCTCCATGGGCTGGGGGGGGACAGCCTGCCGCCTCACCACGGGCTGCAGGGGCATCTACCTCCTCCGGTGCACCTCCTCCGCTCCTTCTTCACTGACCTCGGTGTCTGCAGAGGTGTTCCTCTCACATTCCAATCTCCTCCCCGCTGTAGGTTCCCCTTCTTAAATCTGTTCTCCCAGAGGGGCTACCACCATCGCTGATGGGCTCGGTCTTGGCCAGCAGCAGGTCTGGCTTGGAGCCAGGGAAGCTTCTAGCAGCTTCTCACAGGAGCCATGCCTGTAGTCCCCTCCCCTGCTGCTGAAACCCTGCCACACAAACACAAACCACTTATGTTCCACAATATTGACGGAGATTTTATAAATGTGTCTGTGTATATGCACACATGTATAGCTGCATATACACATATGGAAAAGAAAGACACAAGCCCAAGTGAGGGCTCACGCTGGGACTGTCGGTGACCTGCCAGCCGCTCTGCCAAGGCTCCTGCCATCCATCTAGCAGGCAAGCTCTCCAGGGGAGCTTCTGCCTGGCAGAGCGAAGCAGAGCTGCTGCTGAGCTTTTCTTTTCTGAAAAGTCACTGCTATGTGCTACTGCCTGCTTAGTAGCTTATTAATTTTCTCCAAAAGGTGAAGGTACTGGGAAGGTCTTAAATAGCTTCTTGGCCTTCTCATTGCACTTTGTGGAGTTGCTGCTCTTCCACATCTCAACTTAAGTAAAACTCCTTTTAAAGAAAAAGGATAGGAGTAAAGTAGTGTGGCAGTTTACTTACTCTTTCCATGTGGGAAGTGTGGGTAAAGGTTTGAGTGGAGCAACATGCAGCAGAACCAGTGGGCTCTCATGTTTGTTAGCAGTATCTTTGTAGCTTCCAATGAGGAGGGGCATAGGATGGATGTGTAGGAGACTTAGACTTGACCCACAGCTGGAGTAAACCAGCCAGGTCCAATGTTGGCTTCAGTGGAACAGAAGATGGTAAAGCTTCTATCCAATAATAGGAATATATATTCATATCCAAGAGTATCAAGCACTTTGGTTAGTCTGTAATGCTGTTTCATTCTATGTCGTATTCCACAAAGCTAGGAAAATGCTACTGTTTTCTCCCCCTTCCACATCACCACCCACCAACCTGCTGCAACAGACCACTCTTCTCTCCCTTTTCCTCTTGCCAGTCTGAGGAACTTTAAATGAAAAAAAACCCCCAACCAACAACCCCCAAACACTCCCCCCCCCCCCCCCAAATAATCATAAACCACCATCTGGTTCCCACAAACATGATCAGATCTTGGGCCATTTCCTCAGCATAAGCTGGCATGGTTCCATCCTCCACAGCAGATCAACTCCTCTTGCTCTAGCTTTGAGTTTGGTCCCATATGGTCAGTGCCCAAATTATTTTATTTATGCTACTGTTGTGCCTCAGGTCCAGGACCTTTTTTGTGCTAGCTACTCTGCAGAATCAAACAAAACCAGTCCCTGCACTGGGGACTAATACATGTCGGTAGCAATTATGCTCAATACCCAGCTGTATTTTTTAAGTAATGTCTCAGGAGCTTCATAACACTTTCTGTAGTCCATCACTGTGGCTCATAGCTTCTGCAGCATTTGACCATTTTCTTCAAGTCCCAGGTGGAGTCATGTGCTTATATGAAAATCATTGCTTTTAAAAAAGGAAATTGAAGTTTATGTCACCACATTTTTTGTTATGAAAACTTAACCTCTTGAAGACTCAGACCTCAGTGGGTTCAGCAAGCTGAATGGATTTCTTATAAGATTAAGGGTAAGAACATATTGACTTTGTCAGCGTTGGGCTGAGATGACAATTGGGACCAATAATCACAATTCTATTTCCAGAAGGTCTGGTAATTCATAATGGAGTTATACACAATTTTTAAACTGTCTGTTTTCTTATTTACCTGGTAATTGAAAAAAAGGATTAAACGGTGTTCATCAAATGAAATATCTGGAGCTTTCTTCCCTGCAATAGTCAATGAATAAACAATTGGAAATGATTTCTCACTAACCCACTTGGGCACTTAGGCTGTGGTGTGCGTCTGTTCTTTCAAGATGTCAGCAATAAAGTCATCTGGACCAGTGGAAATGGAATGTGAAAGAGTTTCTACCCTTTTGATAGAAGCCTGGGACCTTCTGGTGGCTACTGCCACAACCCATGATTGCATCTCGCAGGTCAATATAACTGAACACAGAAAGCACAAAAGGAGCTGTTTTACCTCTAGTAACCATGTGTCGTGGTTTCAGCCCAGCCGGTAACAAAGGACCACGCGGCCGCTCGCTCACTCCTCCCGCCCCCCTCCGGTGGGATGGGGGGAAGACGGAGGAGAGGAAAAAAAACCAAACCTGGAACCTCGAGGGTTGAGATAAAGGCAGTTTACTGGAACAACACAAAGAAATTGCAACAACAACAACGGTACTAATGAAAAAGTACACAAAAAGAGTGATGCACAGTGCAACTGCTCACCACCCGGGACTCGACGCTCTGCCACTTCCCCCACCCAAAAGAAGAGCCCACCCCCCGGCCCGCTCCCCCTTTATATACTGAGCATGATGTCACATGGTATGGAATAGCTCCTTGGCCAGTTCAGGTCAGCTGCCCCGGCTATGCCCCCCACCTCCCAGGTTCCTGTAAAAATTAACTCTATCCCAGCTGAACCCAGGACACCATGTTAGGAAAAGATTGATGTTTTCAGTTCAGCTACTTCTGAAGAGTCTTGCTGACTATATCCAGAACTCACAACCAGGGTTGTCTTCTACATTTGCAAGCTGGAAGATATTAATGGGTAGCACTCATGATGATGAACAAGCCAAAGCCACGTAGAAGCTGCTCTAGAGCTAAGCAAAGTCTTCACAGGCAGTTGGGTATGGACATGTTAAGTCTGGAGTGAGGGGAAGAAGAGAGCATTGCTGGAAGAAAAGCTTCTTGAAAGTTTCTTGGTTTGGTGGAACAACCAAATGTGGTGGAGTCAAACTGAGGGTTTACGACCTCTGAAAGCAGCAAAATTACTTCAAATCAAATAACCTCTGATTTTTAAAGAAACGCTATTAGTAATGGATCAATGTTTGAAAGTCAATTACAGTTCAGTTAAGCTGTGACCTTTAAAACCTCCCAGAATTGCTCTGCTGTTTTCTCCAGTGACACATCAGAGCTCCCAGGTGTACTCAGAGTAGGAAGCTATCTCCATTTCCAAAATCTGCAATTATCTCTTTAAAACCAGAAAAATACCATCTAAGTGTCTTTTTTCTTTTTTTTTCTTTCTTTCTTTTTTTTTTTTCTGAAAGGGGAAAGAATTCCTTAACATCTGCAGAATTGTCAAGGAAAGAAACAATGAAAAATACACATGCCCATCTGAAACTGAACATTTTGACTAGGTCTTCTACCATTTCCCGCAGGTAGTTACTTCTTAAGTGACAGCACTTATGCCTTTAGAAATGAAACACAGCCACCTACAGTGTACAGAATACAGTAATCCAGAAGGACTCTTAAAAAGAAAGAAAATTAGTAACTTTATGACCATAGCTCTGCTGTATAATCTCAGATTCTACTTTTTTACCCCCATTAGATTTCTTTAACTCCATGTTTCAAGCCATATTTTACAGGTTGTTATTAAAGCTTTTCAGTGAGGGCCACATCTTTCCTTCCTGATGGAAGGCAAAAGTACCTCCTGGGGAAGCCACCGAGTCTGTGGAGTTTGAAGGGGCATCAAAAGGCTGATAACAGGATATCCCCAACAAACTCAGAAAGCAGTAGCGTGAAACAGTCTTTGTAGACCTTCTAGGCAATTCTTTTCCTGTTTAAGTCTATTAGAAATCAGTCTTATAACTTACATACCAAGGACCCAAAATGGAAGGGGAGAACTGAGTGAAGCCCCCAAATTAAAAAGTGGCAATGACTTTGTGGGCACCTTGAATTTACCTAGCACATGTTGAAGTGTTTTAATGGTGCAAGAGAAAGCACAAAACTTAGATTTACTTTCTGCTATTGAAGTGCTAGATTTTTGTTGCATGAACCACGTGTAGGACAGCTTAGGGGGTGGTGGGAGGACTGGGGCACCTGCAGCTGCCCCCAGCACTCCTGGTGCCAGTCTGAAGTGCACTGCTCACATCAGCTCCATCCTAGTGAACTATGAACCTCCTTTATCTCTCCAAGTTTTGAGTCTTAAGGAAGAATTTTGTGACTGTTTTAGAAGACATCAGAGTTGGGGGTTTGTGTACCTTGGGGAGGACTAAAGTGTATGGCACTTCTGTAGGGAGCTGCATTTACAATTACCGTGAGCCAGCAAGTGCAATGATGTTTTTGCTAATCCAGATGCTGAATTTTAGGTACTAGTTAAGGGTAGATACAGACGTGGAAAAGTAGTAGCATATTACAGTGGAATAACTTTGTGTTTAGGCTCAGTAAACAATTATTTCTCAGCCTGTAAGTGTCCCAAGCTCGAGTTGCTGGGAGTGATGAAGTCTTCTTCCCTGCAGACTGCATTGCCTAAGATGGAGGCATCGTTTCATGTGTAGGTAGGACTGGTCTTGCTGACTATCTCTGACACCTTTCATGCTAAAGGGAGGAGAAGAAAGATGTGTCTCTAAGTCAGAAAGAGTTAATCCATTAACATCCTTTTAATTATGCTGCTGCCAAACAGGATATGAGTGAGCACGTCTGTGCACCTTGACCACACTGATGTACTAATGAACATGGGATGCTTTTTATGTAGCAGAAAAAGAAGCTTCTGGAAAATGTATCTACTGAGGCTTTCCAATTACTGCTGCCCTTTTTGTGCTTTGTTCATTTTGCATTAATTTAGATGAGTTCAGAGATATCAGGTTAGCCAGGATGATAAATAAATTAACCTTTATTAATTAGACTATTTAGGACTGATTCATTTATTTTGTTTCAGTATTTGTGATTCACCAGTACTATTTTCTGCTCTCTGTGCCTCACAATCTGTTTGTCTTGAATTTCAGTTTATTGTTGGATCTGTTTGGGATCTTTTAGTCCGGGAGAGAGCTATGACTTAAAGATTATAAACACATATAAACAATGTAGGAATAAACTGAGAGGCTTGACATATTACCTTGGGCTCCATGCCATGCTAACATGACTATTAGGATTATCTGGCCTAGAGTTGTCTCATATCTGTCTGCTTTGGAGAGCAGATGGTGATAACAGGCAGCTGTCTGTGTCTGTCCATGCTGTTATGCTTTGAGCATGACAGCATCCTTGACAGCATCCTTGACACCACTTTGGGTCCTGAAGGACCAGGCTGAATGATTCCTCCTTGCCAAAACTAGAGAGTACTCCCTGCTGAAGCACCAATAGTGTAGGATGTAACAGACAGTTACCTTTCAGTGACCAGATTTTGAAACTGTTTCTGGTTTGATAGCTGCAAATCATGCAGTTTGTTTGTTGGACACACCTGACACTGAGCAGAACACTCCTCCCTCTCAATTTTGCAGAATTGAACTAAGGATGGTCTGAACTATATTTCTACTCTGATAAGAAGACTACAGATCTGATGTCCTCTGTCTGGACACCATCCAAACACCTTAGTAGATGGAAACAAGCATGAAGTTACCATTACAGCTTTCACCTCACCTTACCCAGTCTTGGTGGCCAGTAGAAGCAAGACAAGTCTTTGATAATTATATTTGCATTTCTTTCAGCTCTAAGTTTGTGCTCTTTTAATTTTCCCTTTTTGATGAGTCAGAAGAACAGCAGAAGGTGACGTGTTTCTAGGACAGCTCTTGCCCATGCCCTGAAATGCTTCATTTAATTGTAGAAAAGCTACTCAGGAGAGGAATTTATGGAAGGATAAGGAAGCAGTTCTGGGAAGTGCAGCTTGCTTTCTGCAGGGCAGTGGTGTTTCCAGGGGTTTTTGCGTACATTTCCCCTCTGAAGTAAAGAGGTTCCTGGCTGACACAGAGACTCATTTATTGTCAGGAGTCTGCCTTAGTGCTGGCCATGTTCCTGAGTACACCGCGGTGGAATCCTGCAGATGCTCGCTCCAATCTCCCTGGAGGAATTGCCTGCATCACCCGAGTGAGGACGGCTCAGTGAGTGCACCTCTCCCATATGCTGAAGTGGCCAGGAGATGCTGCATGCAAGCAAGTCAGGTAAGGCTTGGTGTTGGTGTGTAAAGGGAAAATTCATGCTGTAGGAGTCCGCAGAAGCTTAAAACCCCAGCTGAGCTGCTGCTTTGAGAGTTGAAACTACCATGTCCCCTGCAGTGGCTCCCCAATGAGGACACATCCAGTGCAAACTGACAGCAGTGTGCACCCAGACAGGGTCTGCCGCCTATTTATCTTACTGCAGGGGTTGAACCTATCATTACACAGAGGTTCTTTATCACAGACAGTGAAGTAGTGTCTTCAGCATGGGATCAGGCTTATGCTTTGACAGGCCCTAATAAAGCCATTTTTCTTTTGCAACCTCGCCCAGGCAGGTCTGCTCTGGATGCTGATCAACAATTTAGCTTTACTTGGATGACTTGGAACAATCCTGACTCTTTCAAGGCTGAGTGGAAAAAAGTTCCCAGCATGTCTAAGTGAAGACCTCGAAGATTTGTCTACAGTTCTTATGGCTGGTGCATCCCACTGTGCATTTGACTCCCACATTTAAATTCTGAGCAGATAGCAGTTAGCCTTCACCAGAATACTTTTTTGCAACCCCATCAGCATATCAGAGAGCAATATTAATGCTTTAAAGCATAGGTCCCAGACACCCCAGCTCTGCTAGGAGCAAGCAGCAGGCTAAAGCATCCAGTGGTAAATAAGCTTAGCAGATTCTTTGTAAAAAGTAAGAAAAGGGCCATGTTGGAATAAAATAAAATGTTTGTGCATCCATTTGCCTTTGTAAATTTGCTAGAAAAGGACATACGTGGTTTGCACATAGCACTTTTTGTTTGTAATTTGCATGTGTCTGGTTTTCTGGTTTGCTTATATCAGTGTTTGTTTGTCTAATAGAAGATGTATTATACCTCCCTGCAAAACTTGCCTTATTCTTTAGGCAGCAACAAGTACCATCATATCACCGCAACCCAATGGACATTCAGACTTTGTATGTGGTTTCTCTTTCCTAGTGGCTGTCTTTAGACATTCCTCTAAATAAACAGGAATAAAATATCACAAGCTACCTTTATGTAGGGAGCAACTGGTCATACAATGCAAATGTCATAATATGCTACTGGGATGGGCATACCTATTCCCTCTGAAATTGGATGGAATGAATTCCTTTTTGGTAGCGATAGCTGCTGGGCTTTAACTTAAACAGTGACTATCTCAAGCTTTGAAGTGTCCATTTCTTATTAAAAAATATCATTAGGTTACAGCTGGAGTGAAGTTCTCAGAAACGTGACCTTGGAAATGGATAGCTTTCTTTCCTGGAGAACACAATGAATTCAGAGTTGTTTTTTAAATGGTTAATCTAAAAATAAATAAAAATTCCAATGTTGACTCCAAACAGTTTTTGAAATTACTTGTAGGATGTCAAGGTTCCCTATCGTCAACACAGAGACGTGAGACAGGAACTCCTATCAGTCACATTTCATAGTTTTGTGTGTTGAGTAGGTGAGAGGGTAAAAAAATACATATAACAGAGGTAATTCTAGCAGATAAGTTAATGGGACCAATAACTTCATCCACTCAACCTCTCCCTTCAGGCTCTTGCAGGCCGAAGTCACAAAAGCAAGAATCTTTCTCTTTCTGCCTCTCTGTTACAACTTACCTTGAGCTGTGAAGCCATCTGGATTCATAAGACAAAGAGCAAATCCTCACCAGAGTTCCTTTGCTTCTGTACGCGTCATTTTTATGGGCAAATAATTAATGCCACACGGGATTTGAAAACAAAGGTGATAGTTACAAAATTATTTGCGGGCAGGTTTGGTTCATTTCCAGCAGCCTTTGCTCTATGCCACAGGACTGAAATAGCAGAGATTGCTTCTCTCCTCAAACAGCCACAATGAAACACGCCTAAAGTGTTTTAGCAGTAATGTTGAGGAGGAATTGCTTATATATTTTTCCATCTTGGCAGCGAGTGGCCTCTGCTGTGTATACCTTGCAATTAAAAGGGAAAGGAGAGACCTTGTATGAAGTTTGCATCCTCAAACCTAAAGCACTGCCACACATCCCTGTAAACCATTCTTCTGCTGCAGCTACTTATGGATTCAAATAAAGTGTTCTGATGAAAAACTTCAACTGGCTGAACAGAGACACAAACATATGTTACAATGCAAAAGAGCCCTCTGTTTTGCAGCTTTTTCCTCCTTCTCCAGACATACGGGCTATGGAAAGAAAGAACAAGATTTTGATATGCTAATTTCTAGTATCATTATAATATAATGTTTGCTTGTCCTTTATCAACAAGCTTGTTCATCTCTGAGGTTCAGCTTGTCATGCCTAATCATGTGCTGTATCAGCTGTCCTCTGAGGCCACTGAATGAGGGTGAATATTAAGACCAGACAGTGTTAGCTAACCACATTCACTTGGACCTCTCGTATCTCTGCCTGTGCCAGAAAGGATGCTACTGCAGTGCTTTTGAGGCTAATGCTGGGGAGGAGCTTCAGAGACAATGTGAAATGTCCTCTAGGGACACTTTCTGGACGTGCTGCTCTCTGACTTGCTAATCTGATTTCCTAGCTTGGCTGGAGCTGCTCTGATTTTTATCTGTTAAATTCAGATCAAAATTGAGCACCGCTTTTGCCTCCCTCATTTGATTTATCTTCCCCAAAGTTTCAGAAGAACCAGCTCCATTCTTGCAGACAGGCATAGATATGTAATTGCAGAGAAATTTCCATCAGTGTAACTGGATTTAACACTGCAAAAGGAGACCAGGGTAGATAATACTAGTCTCCAAGTTTGTAAAGATTCCAGATTTCTAAAGTTACTTGTCATCTGTAGGTACACGAGAGCAATGTGATAACATTTTTATTTCTTATTTCATCCTTTTTTAAAGAGGTCACAATTGCCTTATTCCTACCTCTATACTTGCTTTCATGTCTAGTGCTGTTTGGAGTCAGGTCCAACCTGGCATTCAGGAACTTGTCTGCCAATTTGCAAACTGAAGCTGGTGTCAGCAGCACTAAGTGACCCCTGTGCTGGAGCTGCCAGGTGCTGCATCACTTCCATGCCCAGCACTTGTCCGTGTAACCTCCATCCAGGTGGGCTGAGCATATTCTGTTCAGTATCAAATATGTCTACAGGATTTCACCAATAGCAAAGGCCTTGAATTGAGTGTCTGCTACAAAATGCTCTGACTTCACTCCTGACCTGACCATTCTGAAGCTCAGGGAGTTCTCTTGGCATGAATCTGGACCAAAACATTTCATGTGCACACGGATATCTCGCCATAAAATGAATTAGAGGCAAATGACCCAGAAAAATAAGGTGAATGGCAATGTCTGTATGTCAGTTTTGCATCCTATAAAAATGAGTGGAGACTGGATGGAGATCCAGCCCTTCTTTGTTTCAAAGTGGGTAGACCCCAGTTACTTTATCTCTGCCATACAGATGTCAGTGATTAAAAATATCCGCTAACCACATTAGCGCTGCACCAAATCTCATAGATTTCTGACCATGACATTTTGCAGAAGGATCTGTCATCTAAGAAATTCCTCTAAAAAGATTTTTTGGTGTTGATCTCTCTCTCACATGTAACAGCTTCCAGTCTCCAACACAACATACCTTAGGGAAGACTACATTTCAGATAATTCTCCTACCATAACCATTACTTATACTTTCCTCTGGCCTCTGCTGAGATGCAGCATCTGTATCACGTGATGGCATAGGAGTAATTTGTTTTACTAAACTCATCCATTTGTGGCTACACAAAGCAAATAAAAAACTTAAACTTTTCAAACCACAGGCAGATGCGATTTGCAAAGCAGCACATTCATCTGCCATTGGCGCTGCAGAGAGAAAATCTGGAGAGCACCACATAGATGCTTCTTGGCTGATTTTATCTACCAGGCTGGATTATTGGAACAGCAAGATAAAGGGAAAGAAAGGGTTCAAAACATACTCGCTGTCACATAGATATACATTGTGAATTTGCAATGAGTCCGTAGTAGTGGGATAATTGTAGTTTATATACAGCAAGATTTCCAGCTCCACATTTTCTCCATGCACTCGATACTGATATATCCAGCAGGCTCACATCCTCTCTCTCTCCTATTTATCTCCATCCAGGCAAGAGGCCGCATGAGCTGTGGTGAGTTGGTGGCATCACTGCACAAATGCCTGGCTGGACACCAGGAGCTACACTCAGGCAAGGAGCCATGAGCCCTATCCTTCACTTCTTCACTGGCAGGTGGGTCAAACAAAAGGCCCTGACTAGCAAAACAATTGCTTTCTGGGCAGTAGCACGTCGTGCAAGTCTGGCTCGGTACAAAGTGATATTGATCCCGCGTTAAGGCATTTAAGAATGGCTGCAATACAAAGAAATAAATGTCACACTCATAAATAAGAGTTGAACTAATTTAAATTACCCCTGCAAGACAATTGGAAGCTATTACAGCTTGAAGTATATAATTTGGCAAGCAGATAGCCCCTTTCTTCTCAATTTGTATATTTTTGCAACCTTTCAAGGGGCATAGCAGTAATATTGGATGGAAATGAGAAAGATGCTTATAGCATGAATTGTACTTTCCTAAAATGCACCCAGAAAAATCTCCTTCCTCATTCCATATCAATAAAACAAGCTGTAGAGAGAGGGCAGAGAAACAGAGCCTTAAGCTTTTAGGAGCAATCTTTCTAAACTTGCTATCCCATACTGCTTCTTTAATTAAAAATTTATCCTCAAATTACTTCTGGTTTCCGTCCGAATTTGGCTTTCATTTACCTTTCAGACTGGCATCTATTTTAGCAAGTACAGCAGCACGGGGCGGGAGGGGTCGGTCTCGCAATCAGCACGCATCTTCCCTGTTTACCTACATCCTTTCATCTTAATCCTCTGCTGCATATGCTTGGCATCTGGCTGCTAACCAAACACGTTTGACTACTGTCTACAAATAACATGATTCCAAATATAAAATATTCTGTGACTCACGTTAATTACAAAAAGAAAAAGAACAAAAAAAGGAGGGTTTTAATGGACTGCAAGTTTTCCTGGGAAGATGAAGTGATCTATCTGATTGCCATGAGCCAACTAAAGAAAAAAATAAATCCACAGAGGAAAAGAGAAGTCTCAATTATAGTATAAAAGACAGTGCACTATGTATTTTAGATAATAGATTTAAAATTATACCGAGTCAGCCTCAGTGATGGCAAAACAGCTGGGGTCATAGCCTCAGCCACCACAGAGCTGTAATCAGAGGGGTTTAAGAAAGAGATGAGAAGATGCTTTTCTGACAGCCATGTGCTGCTGAGGCACCCTCAGCCCACCCTGATGCGGGGAAGCATTATAGCATCCCCGTTGGGTTTGCTGTTGGGGATCGCTGAGCACCGTTGCAAGGGCGCACGGTTTACAATAGTCTCTGATCACATCCCACCTTGCCTCCCTCTGTGCCCTTTACCAAAGCTGAGGATAAGCTCAATTTATTTGCTGGCATTTGGTAATCTAGATATTAACCAGTTTTAAATTTATTTTGTGCACCCACATTTCTTAAAGGTTGGCATCATGTCAAATTACTGCAGCTGCCCTTTCTTCTGCACTCCCAGGTTAGTAATGGTGACTTTTCTCTGGCACCCAAAAACATTACCTCTCCCAAGACTGGCTGGGCTACTTGTTCACGGGGAAGTCTGAAACTCCTGTAGAAAAGCTGCTCAGTGTTTGGCACATGGAGAAGGTCACACTTGATGAGATAAGATGTTATTTTCAAGCTTATAGTCAAGTATTGCAAATAATTACAAAATAGAGCTCTATATTTATGTAGCTTAGTGTTACTTTAACTTGCACTGATCAATGCTTGCTTCGAATCTAATGCATGAAAAATTCTATCAAGGATAATGCTTATTCACTGCAAATCTCAGTTAGAAATAGATTCTCAGGTGATACATCCGTGATGAGCCATTTTGAAGAGGGTATTATGTGTCTCAAAGCCTTTTGGGAGGGAGGAGGAAAAAACTACTTTGAGACAATAGCAAGCTGATTCAATAGCTGCACATGAGAAAGGCAGGCTCATGGTGCAGCCTTTGCAATAACAAGCCAATCTTTGCAGTGCTTTTATGAAGTGCAAACAATTTAGATGAAATGAGAAGAAGAACTGAGAGAAACCAAGGACAGGCCCAGCAAAGGCCAGTTAAAATGAGATGGATGCAAATCTTTGCGGGAATTTAGAAGGAAACTAGGATTGAACTGTTCCACTACTGCTGCTGCTTGCAGAGTTGTTTGCTTTCAGGTTGACAGCTGGGGCAGGTAGTTGGAATGTTGATCTCTTCTAAAAAAATGCATGTTTTTGTGGTCTCTCTGGGACCCTTTAACAGACCTGTGAGGCTGGATGAAGCAGACACATGTCTTCTAAATCAGGTACTTGATCAGGCTTCCTCTGCAAACACTGGCAGTCCTCAGTTAACTGTTTTTATCCAAGAAGGTAACAGCTGAAAGGCGTCTTTCACTCTTCTCTTAAAAACTACAGTCAAAATACAGCACAGGTAAGTGGTTCGCTTTAAAAGGTCACACTAGTTTGTCTTATCTGTATCATAGTATGTGAGCCTCTATGCTTAAGCTAGGAGCTACTTTTGCAAGTGAAAGCAATGAAATCTGCATCCAAATGCTACACCGCCCAAAATACCACCTGCAAATGACAGTGCTACACAGAGCAGTGGCACAGCTGATGTGCAGAAAACGTGAAGACTTTTTGGGGGCTCAGTCCAGCCTGTCTCCACCTCAACCCTGCACAACATCTGCCCTGGACACTATGACCGTCCCCCAAGAACAAACCAAGTGTGGAAACCCTCCGTTGAGTTAATTGGATGAAACCATTTTTTTCCTGAATGCCCTTTGCTATCAAAGTAGTTCACAACTAGGAGGGGGTGAGACAGCGAGGATATAATTAGAAGTGCATTCATCACTCCTGCTGGTAATTGTTTTCTAAGAACACATAAAAAGAGAAGCAATTGCTTTCCGGAGTGCCTCATAGTGCTGCAGGTACTGGTCACAAATCACACGAAGGTGGGGAGCCCAGCCTGGTCCCTAGAGATGTTCATCTCCATGATGGACCCCACTGCTCCGTGTCCATGGGGGACGTGGGGGCAATGACAGGAGAAATGAGAGCCCATTGAGAGAGATTTATGGGGCTGGGAGGAAAATGCCTGTGGTCGCAGCCTGGCCCCAGCACTTACAGCCGCTTTCTGAACTGCTGCAACTTGGGACATTTGCAAAGTGGGAAAGAAAAGAACAGAAAATGAAACAAATCAGTTTCTTCAGATTTGGGATTCAGCCTCCACCTTCATTGTGACAGCATGCATCAAAACAAATTTATTTTAGATACCTGTGACTGCAAATGATGCACTTCTTGATCTGGCAGGGAAGGGTTTAAAAGTCTCCCTATAAAAATGAGGCCAGCTGATCTGTGCCTTGGCTGTTTATTGCACCGAATCAAAGTGGGTATAAAATGCTACTGAATCAAAATGGCAACATGCTACCAGCTGCAGAGTGCCTCTTATCAGTGCCCTGATGCTCAGGCCTGCGCCGAAGTTTATCTTCTACTGGGTGGCCTAAAATGGGGTGCAGATGGCATCTAATGATGACTGCGAAAGGGCTAAGTTCTTCCCTTGATTTGCTCGTGTTCCTGTGGCCACAGCAGGGACTCCCAGCCAGGGCTGTTACAGGGGTTTTTCAGGTCAATAATAAAGATATTAAATGGAGGACGATGTTGCCCCACCCATCCCCTGTCCATCCTCCCCTGTCCGATGGGGCTGCACTGGCACTCACCTGCCTGCTGGCTGCAAAAGCCACTATGAGCCACTAGAAATAATTAAAAGTACCAATCTGGATTTAAGGACAACCCCCTTCCCCCCAAGTGTTAACAAATGCACAAGCACCCACTCCATAAATAAATAAATAGCATACTACCTCCCAAGCAAATCAGAGCAAAAAATCAAACCAGAACAAACAAATAACTAAACACCACCCTCCCCCCAAAAATGCTAGGAATCCCCCACCCCACCCTGCAAAGCCTATGTCATACATTAAAGACCTGTAAATAAACTGTCAAAATAGTGAAATGGTTGTCAAAAGTAATCAAAAGTCATTGCTCATAGATTTGAAGGCAAGGAAAGATTTTGCTCCCGAATGAGGGGTTGCACACTGCAAGGTTTCAGTCCGACTCTGCTTGCTGTCACTTTGGCCCCATGCAGCACCCTGGGTGTCGGTGGGGGATAGGGGACCCTGCTTGGCGTGGGTGGCTGTGGTGGCTGGCTGGGGTAGGGGGGAATGAACAGCCATCCTGATGATGACTATCCTGCAACCCCTGCCTGCCTGGCCAGCAGCATGGACCACAACCTCCTAAGTTGTTCTTGCCTTCGTCCTGCTCCTGTGCTCTGGAGAAAGGTCAGCTTTTCTGGGAAATTGGGATATCTGTGGAAAACCGCCTGGGGAGGAGCAGCTACGGAAAGCAAGTGCTTCTGCTCACAGGCTGAGAGCAGGTCACTCTGCACAGCCTGGCAACGTCGGACCCAGCCCTCAGGCCATGCAATTTGTATGCTATTTTTATAAAAGATCGTTTGTAAGGAGCTGACATAGTACAGGTTAACATGTTCTTTCTGCTGCTGTTCAAACCTGTTACTTCCACTGAAAAATGCAAGATAATGTTTTGTTTTATGGTCCTTGTAATCAGCTGCACAGTCCATAATGTGTACCCTGGAACTTATCTTTATTGTGGTATTCCACTGCATGCAATTAGGAGGGGCTCGCTGTATCCCTGTAAATGCTGTTTCGCACGCAGTGTAAGTGCTGAATTGAAAAATCCATTCCTCCGTGAGGTTTCCTTATAAGTAAACTCTAATAAGCTATTGAACAACGTTCAGTGCAACAGTCAGGAAACCTGACTGTAATAACAGCCCCTTCATTGAACCCCAGATATGTCAATAACAGATAATCCTGCAATGCACGACAGTAGATGGTGCTCTTGGTTTGCGTTAGCTGCCTGCAGACACAGCACGAGGTCGTCCACTCTTAAGACTGTGCCTAGTGAAACAGTCCTTCAGAAAGCAAAGCTGGAGATGCCCAAGCATTTTATTAGCCTTGCTAAGTCTCCTGATGGCCACAGCCCCCAAATCACCATGTACACAGTCCACTGACAAGTCCTTCAAGAAGGTGCCGAGGCTAAGTATGCATATAGGCAACGAACCAGCTTTCCCATGGCTCCTTGCAACCCTAGCAAGCGCCAGCTCCTGGAAAGGTCCCTCTGCAAAAGAAAGCTGGAGCCTCAAGAAAACACATCCCATGCTTGGCTGTGTCTGGGGGCTGGCGTTGCAGCGCGCTGCGGGTGAAGGCATGCTCTGCAGGAGCACCAGCTCCTCCAGTCAGCCAGCGTGACGTTTACAGCTCTGCAAAACCCTCCTCAGCTTGAGCCAGTTCATACTCTTGACAGGAGGAATAAAGCAAGATTTCTGTTTTATGGTGTCCTCTTTGTAGGAAGTGGCAAGCCAGTCAAGGCGGGGCTGGGGAAATCTGATGTGGTGTTAAACACGCACCCACTGCTGGGGCAGCGCATCCCTGGCACAGGCAGCTGGTACAGGGACAGGGCTCTCCCATCAGTTCTGGGTAAGGTGGCTGCTCTACCACTTTGCTTTGTCCAGCTACACATTTTAAATCATAGCAATTACAGTTTCCATGTTTAGGTTTCACTTCCATGAAGGGCTGCGTGGGAGCTGATGACACTGTACCTGAGACGATATAGCAACAGGTAGACCACGTAAAGCCTCAGAAATACTTTCCAAAAGGATAAACACCCATGTGAAGTCCTCCCTGGGGATTGTTACAATTCAGGGCGAGAATTCAGTAAGGCTTTAAACAGCAAGGCATGCTGTAAAAGGCTTGGGTGCCCAGTGCTCATATAAACAACTCCTTTTCAGTCTGAACATGTACTTCAAACCAAAATGTGCTCTGTGAGAGTTATTGATTTATATAAACTATATGCACACACTATAGCCCATGGTTGAGTGCCACCAGTTTAAGATTATACATAATCTATAAAAATATTTCTACTTAAGCAGGTAGTGCTCCATCATAAAATAGAACAACTGTGCGTGGATATAAAGGAAAAGAACAGCGACAATTATACACATGCAGATGTATGTTGCCTATAAGTGCCTGCACATTTGTGCACAGGCATGACTGACATCTTTTAAATATGCCCTGTTGCCTGGACATTAAAAGGCTTGAAAAAAAGAAAGAAAAAATGAATACTTCTGCAGCTTCCTCTGCACTAATTGAATTTCTGTCCATAACATTTACAGACTTTAAGAAGAGCCTGCATAATTACCTTTTCTCTTGAATTTTTTTTCTCCTCTCCATTTAAAACTCATTGTATTGTGTCATTTTATAGGCGCCAGGAATAAATCTTTTGTCAACTCTATTGCATTATTATGCAAAGTACACAAAAACTATAGGAATAAAACAGCCCGAGAGAAGCTGAATCCTGTTCCTTTCAGTCCTCCCATTCTGCCCCAGCAGCAAGCCTCCAAGTTTGCTAACACAACCTTTTTCTCAGAGAAACTTCCTCACCCTTGGCCATTGATTGCAAAGAGTTCACTTGACCATGCTAATGCCGGCTATGAGGAAGTGTAGTTACTGAGAGAAGAAAGACTTGATGAAGGAGCCATCAATTATCTGCAGAACTGATCCTGGGGGAGTGAAGGAGCTGCTGGGCACCAGGAGGGTTTCTTGGCAGGAGGAGAGAGGTCAGCTGCAATAAACTCCCTTCTCCCCCAGGGATGGATACGTGTCCCAAGAAGAACCGTTTCAGGAAAAAACCGAATCATTGACGTTCAAAAATATTCTGAAGGGCAAAGCTCAAGAGGTATGTGGGAACTTTGCAGCTCCTTCAGGTGGTCTTGGCAGACTGTGATTAATCTGAGGAGCTCAGAGCGAGAGCTGAGGTGTGGGAGGAGGGACCTTAACCTGAGACTGACCCTGCCCCGTCCCGCCGCCACCGAAAGTACAAGCCAGGCGTCTTCAGATGATTTTAAAGCTCTGAGTAAGAGCTCATTTAAACACATTAGTGGGTTCTTTAACTTCTAACCCAGGCTCGTTAACATTGTTGGAACAGAGCTTTGCTCCCACAATGTATCCACGAAATGGAATTAAGCAACTTAATTAGGCTGGGTAAAACACAAAGAGGGATTTAAGAGCAAGGGGACTTGGCGGCTCTGCAAGGTGACGTCAGGGGTCCCTGGAAAAGCTCATCTACCCAGCTCCCACCCTGGAAATTTCCTCCGCCAGAGGAGCGGTGGAGTTGGATGTTTGCTCATGATTTGTTTGTTTTGTTTGGGGTTTTTTCTGTCCTGCCATAAAACACTGCAGAGAGCTAGACTCAGAGTACGAGAAAGTCCTGGCACTCCTGCCACCCATTTCTCTTCCCCTTCTTGTTTCACCTTATATAAATAATGGCCCTTTGCTTAGGAGGAGAAAAGTACAGTGACTGACTGTGCTGGTGAAAAAAAGAAAAATTAAGGGAGAAAAGAGTCAGAAGTTTACAATAGCAAACTTGTACTTTCTTGGAGGTAAGTTATTAATCTATCATCACTTGGAAAGCTGGCTCCAGGGTGTTACCCAAATTTATCCACTCGCATCTAGCTACTATTGTCAATTTTTTTTTCAGTTGACAACACAGAGATTGCAATACAGTGCGAGAAACCACTAGCCCCCATGTCAAACTGAAAAGTCTAAAATACTTTATTCTTCGTTGTTCATTTACTCAAGTACATCTTTAAATGAAAGGTTGAGTGCTCTGCTGGCATGGGCCAGTGTGGAGCACCTTTTTGGTGGACCACTGGCACCAACGTTAGAAGATCCTGCTTTGTGCCTGGAGGCTGGATCTGAGCAGCCAGGTGTGAGGTCCTAGGAGCCTGGAACAGCCAGTGTCGTGCTGGTCAGCTGTGCAATGACTTATTTCTGCTTCAGAGGCACCAAAGCACCGTGGGAAAGGTGGAGGAGTTGCCAAGAGAAATGTCTGGCTTTATTTCTTGGACAAATTCAATGCTTCTGGAAATTCAGATGGAGACATGCATCCCTGGGAAATGTTTACCATTGTTGCTGGCATTAATCTCCCAGAGCTGTTGTGTTGGAGAGTGTGATGGTTGGGTTGACTCACCCTTCCTTGGCACAAGTTAGCCATTTCTCTTGGTCCTGCAGGGACCCCTGCCATGAGTCCAGCGTGCTTCTCCCCTGCCCCACACACTGGAGAGCCACAACTGTCCACGGCCCCAGCCCGCTCCACTCCTCCTGCAAAGCTTCCTGCCCTGAGGAGCTGTTTTATGCACTCTCTTCTTAAACACTGTAATGCTTCAATGGATATTTTTTCGACCTCTATGGCTTACCTGAAGATTTTTCATTATTTTCTTTCATCATCTCAGGCTAATATTTTACCTTCAGTCAAGCCCCTTATAAATAATGTCATCCTCACCACACCTTTGGCTCAGCTATCCTGGCATCCCAAACTGTGCTAATAAAACACACCTGCAGATCTGAAAAAAGAAAAAAAACCCCAAACTTTTAAGAAAGCTGATGAATTTAGCCTCATTACCTTAAGATGTGCAACTTTAACAGGCAGATCACCACATTGCAAGTCCTGAGCCCTCACACAAAGCTGAACTCTATATCATACAAAATGCTAATGAGATCGGACTAATCATACTTCTTTGTGATGGGAAAATATTTGTTGCTGTGCCTTATCTTGCCCCTTTCAGTACAACTGGTTGCAACTATTTGCTCCACTTTCAGGCTGCTGTTTGCAAATAGTGACGGAAAAGGGGATGTGAGCATCATTGCACAAACAGCTTTCTGTTTGCGTAACTGTTTGAGAACGGTTGTGCCATGCACGAATGCCAGGATGAGCAGAAACAAGTATTTATGAATTATTTACATTTCTTTAGTTGCTGCTCATCATTTGTTATTTTTCTGTTTAAACAGTTTGTCCTCTGTTCCAGGAGCAGAAGGAAAGCCAAAATGACTTCAGTGACAGCTCAAATATCCCACAGAATGACTAGTAAGTAGTCAAAGTAAACAACTTAGGATGAAAATACAGCCTGAAAAATTATTCATCCCATCCACACAACAAATTGGTCAGAAAAAGAAATCTCTGTTCTACAGAAAACCCTCAAATTAAAAACCAAAGAGAAGAAAAATTGTTTACCTTTTCCATAGAATAAGAATGTTACAAAAAAATAGAATAAAATATTTGATATTATCATGGTTCTTTGTTTCTAAAATATGAGAACATCAGAATCGCGCAAAAAGTAAAGAATTGAACTGAGTCACCTCAGGAGATGATGCGATGTTTTTTGCTTATCAAAATGAGAGAGAAGCACTTTATTTTGACTTTTCCCCATCAAAAATGTTGTGGAAATGAGCAGTTTCCTGTGCAACATTTTGATGAAAATGAAAACCACATTTGCTAATGAAACACCACTCCAGTGACAGGTCTAGTGTCTGCTTGCAAGTTATGGGCCTGATTCTGATACCAGTTTCCCTTCAGCAGAAGTCCGTTGAGTCAACTGGAGCTACTCTTGATCTACACAGGGCTGCATCAGCTCAGAGATACCTCACAGAGGCTTCCTGAGCCAGGAAGGGACTGTGCTCGTTGCTAATTTATTCTCCATGAATAATTCAACCACTTCTTGTCATTGCTTTGCTGCACGTGTTTCTGTCATACGCTGCATTTGATTTCACCACCAAAACCTCAAAACTGGAGATGGAAAGAGAGTAACATGGGTTCCCACCTCTCTGGCCAGAAATATTCCCCACACTGTGTCGGTGTGGGGTGCAGCACTGCTGGGGATGGAAATGAGCTTGGCCCCGCTGGCAGCACTACAGCAACTCAGGGTTTATGTCTGCAATATATCCCCCAAAACCAAGAAGGTAAACATCAGTTGTGGAGAACTATAAAATTATTGGGTTTGAATATTTGTATTTTAGTTGAGGGGTTTACTGCAAAAACCCCCCAAACTTGTTTCTAAGCATAGGTGAGATATAGATAAAATTGCATTTTTATGTAAATAAAAGACACAGAGAAAAAATCTGTTCTTCCTCTGCCAAGCTTAAATATGAGAACATACTGTAGGGTTTATTTTCCAGGTGAATTGTTGGACCTTTAACTCTATAAATAAGCCTAGCTCCATTGATCTCAATGGCACGATGCTGATTGACACCTACCGAGGATACATGCATAAGTATTTTTCATAATGAGCTCCTTCTAAGCCCACGATTGCCAAATGATGTGGCAATTACATATTAATATGTGTGACTGTGCACAATCAAACTGGGCTAGAAGGGATGCAACCTTTTGTTTTTAAAAATTAATAAAATATTTATTGCAATCAACTCATATCTCCCAATTTGTTGCCAATTAACTAAAGTGTTTAGTGTGCAGCTGATTGAGGCTGCAGCCACAGGGCTGCACTAGGGGAACAAATTGGAGGCTTCTTGTACTGAATTTCTCTCTGTTTCGTTCTCTCCAGGTAGGAGCAGAAAAGCAGGAGCCGGGAAATGGTAAGGACTTTCCTCTCCAGGGAAAGACATCTCCAGTCATCAACCTAGCAGACAGCTAAAACACCCCACAGATTAAAACTCAAAAGTGCATTAGGCTAAACTTCTGTTGATGAAGACCAGAGATTTGGGCCAATAAGCTGAAGCAGACATTTAAAATATGTTTACTTTTTTTCCAGGAATATTGATTAAATGGGAAGAAGGTGAAGAGAGTTGCAACGCAGAATGATACCAAGTTTTGAAATATGTTTGCCATGGAAATGCAAATCTTGATTCTTAGCTGGTCTGGTATATCATGTATGTTAATCTAATGTTAGGGGAGCCCAGTATTATGGGACCTCAAGGCATGGCAGAGTATATACATATTTATACAGTGACCAAGAAAGGACAGGGAAAGTATCAGAGATGATGCCTTTGACTAGTAGAGAGCCTTGCCAGCTGCTGTAGGCTACACAAATGCTGCTGGAAAGATGACTTAGCTGCTTGGCCACCAAGTGCAGGCTTCAGCGGTGATGCAGCAGCTCCTCTAGAAGTCAGTGACATCAGGATTGCCTTGAATAGGAGCCTTTAATGAACACCTACCCCTGTCTGATGCTTTTCTCCCAGTCCTTTCTGAGTGTGCCTTTCTCCTGGGTGTTAGCAGGAACAGCACAGCTGATGGCCCTGTGTGCAAGCCAAAAAGAGCCCCCCAAACCTCAAAGCCTAAGTTCTTCCAGTACTTGAATTCTCACTTGCGTCCCATAGAAGTTGGTTATTTAAATTATATTCACAGCCTTAATGCCTTGATGACTTCTTTTCAGAGTGTTTTCTTCCCACTTGTTTATTTTTAATTTAAACTAATGAGCTATTCCTGCATTCCTTTCTCCATGTCAGAGAGCAGGACAGACTCGTTAGAACTCTGGTGAATTCCTGCCAGAGGAAGAGCCAGGTTCTGTGCTGAGAGAAAGAGCAGCCCCTGGGTTTTTTTTACGGTTTTTGTTCAGCTTGTTCGAAGTCTATAATGAGGGACTGTCTCTTCATCAAATCTGTCTAATGGGATCTTTGATCTCCATTAGGAACTGGAGCTCAGCGAGGAGAGAGTCAGCATCAGTAACGCATTTCATTTGAACCTCCCCGCTCTGATACAAAAATGGTGATTCATCCCCCAACTAGGCCATTTTTTTCAATGAGCTTGCTGTTCATGGGAATTAGGTCTAGTCCATGCTGCTGTAGCTCACATAATTATTAATAAACTGAATGTCTGCATCTAAAATAAAATCAAATCGCATCTTCTTTTCTAAGAATGTCTGGGCAGAGCAAAGCTGACTTCATTCTCGCTAAGGGATAATAAGAGCAGCTAAGCCCCAGCAGTGTGAACGTTTAATGTGGGCTCATACAAGCAGAGTATGAGATGCCAGGGACACGGGAGGTGTCAGCACTGTCACAGTTTCTCCACTTGCACCCTTGTCAGAGCTGAACTGCGCTGCCTTGAACTGAGCTGGACCCACCTTTTGTAGCATCCTCCAGGGTCAAGGCATCTTCTTGGAGCTACACAAGTGTTTACTATGAACATGGAAAGAGGGGTGATGGCTAGAGAACTGGAAGAGGACAGAGAATGATGTCTGTAAATCTCCCCTTTTCTTCTCACAGTGATCCGAATTAATCAGCCCTGTGATGGAGCCTCTCTCTTTTATGGGAGATTAGCACCACATCATCTCTATACAGAAACTATTGTCAACAGCCACGACTACCCCCTTAGCACAGGCCCAAGATCTTTTTAGGTGTTTCAGGCTCAGGTGAAGCTAACCAGTTTCAGCCCTACCCCCCGACAGTGCTTTCAGCCTTCCTAAGGCTGCTGCGGATGTCGGAGCCTGGACCACCACCTGCGGCGCAGCTGGTGAGTTCACCCAACCCAGAGTTTGACAGGCTCTAAATCCATGCAAGCAGCCCCGCTCTCCCTGGAAATGGGCACAGATTGGGTTTGCAACAGCAAAATTTATTGCAACATGAACAGTGGGGTAGGGTGGAGAAAGAACCTCGGGAAAGAAACCTCTGGCTGAATATCTTGATCTGCCTCTTCCTATTATTTCATTGCAGTGTCTGTACTGCTGAGGTAAACAATTCTTGCAGAAAACCAAGGAAAAAAAAGAGTATTTCTGTCATTTCACAACTGTTAGTGAAAATTCAGGGAGTAAACAAAATCCTGCCCTAGTGCAGGCTTCATTTAAATGAAGTCACTGCTGAAGTTTTGACTGATTACTGGTTCAGAGCCAAGGAGTTTCATTATCAGGTATGGATGACTATGCAGCACTGAGCACTAGGGAAACCATCCCTCTAGAGCTATAAATGGGGCAAATATGATAAAGGACAGCAACCATGGAATTCCTTGGTGCTATTTTTTACAAAGTCACGTTTCAGAGTAGAAATGTATTTCCGATGATCTTTATAGTTTGGAAGAGCTACACTGCTTGCATGATAGCTCTGCCAGTAAATGCACTGAGGAATGCAATATGAGTATTTAATGTTCAGCTAACTATCACCAGGTGTATGCTTTTACGGTCCATTGCAATTGAAAGTAGAAGAGTGGTTTTTTTCACCTAGGGGTAAAAATAAGTAAATCTGGTACAAACTATAGTGTAAGAGAAAGGAGCTCAGCGTTTGTTTAAGGAAAGAAAGAGGTAGCACATAAAAATAGTCACTTGCAAACATGGTGTTGAAGCAGGTACTTGCTGCTTTACTCCATCAGTGTGCAACCCTTTGTATACTTCCCACTGCAACATTATTTCTGATAAATTATTGAGATAGGAAAGATATTTTACCCTCCCAACCAGCTCAGGCGAATCATTAAGTGCATCAAACCCTCTACTATTTTATCGAACCTGAAAACATTTTTTAAAATGAGAGAGGCATGTGTGCTTTTAACACAGATTTTATCCTTTTTACATTCTTCCCAAAGCCCTCTCAGGACTTGGGGAATTTTCTCCATTGTTCATGGGGCTTTGGGTTGGGATTTTTTTTTAAGACAATGTTGAATTATTGAAAAACAGTAAAATATTTATTATCTAATCAATAATACATTGGATGCTCTGCTACTTATTTTTATTATTGACAGAAGCAACTTGGCCGCCTGAGATAAGAATACACTAAGATGAGGCAGATGTTGCTGTAATCAAGGCAACAGGGAATTGGATATGAGGTGGCCACGGGCTGGGCTACGGACATCCTTCCGCACTGGTGAATATTCAGTCTCTCTGGAAAGAGATAGTTCGACTCCTGCGGAGGAAGTGTTACAACATGGGATACGTACATCCTAGGATCAGACTATATGTTACAGCTAAAACAGTCTCTTGTCAGGCAATAAGAGGCTATCATGGACTGACATTCCCATGATACACATCTTTCTGAGAGCGCTGTTTTGAGATGGAGATGTCCTGGCTAGCTCAGAGAATTCGATCTTGCAGGTGGCACAGCACAAGGGACATCATTTTTTGCTGAACAAAACTGCACTTGCATTTTGATGAATGCCTCTGTGCAAGTACACGGGTTTGCGCAGGGACACATGGTAGAATATATGATGTGTATGTCTGTGTAGTGGATCCAGATTCGGTTTAGAGCTGGTTTTAAATATAAATGAAAAGAGAGAGGAAAAAAAAAAAGAAAAAGAGATAAGGCAAATTAAGGAAATCCTTGGAAAATTTACAACGCACAGAGACCAACTGAGGGAAGTGATATGCATCCCAGGATGATAAAGGAACTATGAGATGGAGTCACTTACTTTTGACTTATTTCTGAGGAACTATAGGTAGATATCTGAGGAGCACCAGAAGAAGGAGAAATGCAAATATTGTCCTACTCATCAGAAAATCAGAGAAAGAATGACACACTCAGTTACCATACATTGAATTTCTAAATCTGAAATGAATATTAGTAGATAAATATTTCTTTGAGGGTGGGTTTGTACAGAAGAAATAATAATCTTGCAGACAAATTCAATACCTTATTAAAATAGAATTACAGTTACTAGCTGAAGGCAATGTGGTGGGCGTAGTCTATTTGAATTTTAGAAAAGCATCTGATGCAATCTCTCATAAAATTTTAATCTCAAAATAAATTAAAACTGGCTTTGATATAAGCACAGCTACATGGATCCATAACTGGCTAAAGAATCATAAAAGTAAGAATGAAAAGTGGCATTTACATTGCACTGGAGGAAGTAGTCTTTCTTACTGCAACTCCGATAAGAATAATTGGCCTTATTTATTATCTCCCTAGCAATAGAGAATAGGAAGCATAACGGCACATTGCCAGACTAAACAGGAAGGCATATAATGGACATGAACTTTGGAGAAGAATTAATATAGCATTTTTCTGCCCATGGTGGACAGTTACAGCAGGCAGATAAGGTGCTTTAAATTCATGGCTTTGCTTACTCAGAGGTACCTTGGGCAGGCAGAGACAAGTGTTGCAGTCAGCTCTCCTATTTTAAACCAAAAGGCATGCAGGGAAGTTAAACGCTTGTCTTTCACGAACAGTAATGTACGTGATATTCATGATATTAACATAGTTATTGGTGTTTTCCCTTAATTTGATATAGCCTGCAAGAAGGCACCTGCTGTGACTTATTAAGAGATCCTGGGGGACTGGTGCCCGGTTGTGGCTTGGGGCTGCACTGCCTTTCCGCCATCTGCTTTTTGGGGAAAGCTAAACTGTTCTTCCCTTTTGATGAGTCCAAACCCAATGGGACCAGAGCTGTCAGTAACCTGCCTCATAAAGAAGATGTATGGACCAAGGTGTGAAAAGGTATTGGTGAGCTATTTTATAATGCAGTACTGTGATTCTGGGGTTTGGGACTTGTTTTAAACCTCCTTGCTCTAATTAATCTACTTGCACAACAGGGGGAACCCTTGCTAGCTTGCCTAGGAAAAAAATCCCGCAAACTTCAGAAAGTTCTGGGGAGAGCAAAAATTGAGCTGGAGAGTCCAGATGAGACAGAAGTAGGTATCATCTCTGCACAGTGGTAACTGACTTTGAAGACACTATTCATCTGAATTACTCAGTTCGCAAGGATTCCCATCCTTTCCATCTTCACAGAGGAATTCAATATATTCAAGAGTAAAGATGTGCAAAGAACTGATTTTTCTGTCTGTTGCACAACCTGAATAAGTAAATGTAAGAAGAAATCATTTCACATCAACCTGAATCAATTTATAAAATTCATTTAGTGAAATTAAAGTAAAAAATCTTTCTCATGAAACCAAAGACTTTCATTATCCATTTTTAATTCTTTTTAAAACAAAATAGATGTCTTGTTGTTACGTAGCTTAAAAATGCTTTGTTCAAAGACACCAAGAAAAAAATACCCTGGTTTAGATTTTTTTCCCCAAGGATTTCTTCTTCCAAAACAATTTCTCAAACCAAAATATATTAGGAAAATCTTTTCTTCAACTATTATCTTCATATTTCTGATGGGAAATGTTCAGAGGAAACTCTTTCCCAGCTTCAGCTCAATCTGGAGGCTCCCTGGTGCTTATTTTACTTTGTACAACATGATGTACATGGATGGGCACTGCCTTCTCATAGCTATTTCTTATGTAAAGCCTCACCTCCCCCAGTGCCATGGAGGGAGCAGGATCTCAGAGGCAGGCAGTGCTGAGCCCCAGCGCTCTCCACGGCAGCATGTCCCCTAGAAGCAAGGGCTTGCAGTGCTGCCACTGCATGACGGGAGCTAATCCTGCACCCGGTGCTTGCCTGCACTGGATGGTACCATCACTGACACTCCTTCCACATGGCTTTTGGGGATCATTTCTCACTTTGGGTGAGCTGCATGGTGCCGAGAGAGTTTGGAGATTCAATCATGGAAAAGACATCCACGGTGGAGATGTTTCAGAGCCTGGCTATAGCTGTGGAAATCTACTGCAAATTCATAGAGATCTTCACAGAGGTCCTATCTCTTCCCTCTCGTCCTCTTAAGCCTTCTATGCTGAAGCTCCCATTGCAACTTGGACAAAAGCCGAGCTCATTAGCACCCACAGGAAGCAAGTTCATTAGCTCATGTTCAGCTCAATGGAAAGCAGGGCTCTGGGTTCCTGCGAGCAAGCCCGTATCTGGTGTGACACCACAGCCACGTGTCTGGTGCTCCATCTTCCTGCACCATAAAGCACCGCTTGTCACATCTGGAGCTCCCTGCTCCAGCAGCCTTTACTGCATTCTTCATTTTGATGCCTTGTTCCAGGTTTTAAATGGCTGCGAGTCCCCTATTGCTCATTAGCAGGCTCAGAGAAACAGCTTTTATAGACCCATGTATTAAACAAAGAAAAGACGTCAAGGAAACTTAAAAACACATCCAGCTGCTCACAAATTTACTGTGTGAACATTAAACTCTCATTAAATGTACTTTTATAAAGGGTGGCTTTATTTTTTAAATCTGAATACCTGTGACAGCGGGAAGTGGGGTTATCGAAATATACTGGCTAAATGAGAACATTTACTGGCATAAAGTTTATTGGCCACATCTCAGTGACAATGCAGAGCACGCCGGGTGTTTTGTGGGCTGTCACACAGGAAGGTGCTCTCGGCCTCGCTAACAGAGAGTTTATGAAGCAAATAAACATTTTCTTGCTGTCTGGCTTCCTTGCTTCCTCCCACCCTCTTTTTGTCTCCTAGGAAGGGACGCTAAAAAAGTCACTATTTTATCAAGAGGATGTCTCCACATGTCGTGAAATAACCTTGTCTCAAATCCCACATTTTGAACCCTGAAGCGGTTGAAATAGTGATTCGACACCCCACGGCATGCAGGGGCACCGCACTGGAGTGGGGGTATTGCTGCTGTGGTGGGAGCAGCAGGACCACCAGCAGCTCCCACCAGTCCTGCACAGAAATGCCTTGAAACCAGATGTTTCTGCCTCTGGTCCTTACTACAGCCAAGGCCAAAGGTGCCCCACAAGAAGGTCTGCAGAAGGGCGGGCTGTTACCGGGCTCCGACAGCCTGCTGTGCTGGCAGAGGTCTTTGTGGACACACACTATGAGACACAGCAGTGACACATGGGCTCGCACCCCTCCTTCGCCTCTGCAAAGGCAGAAAAGGGAATCTGCTCACTGTGGCATATTTATTCATCAGATGCTATATTGATATGGACAAATGCGAGCAAACGGAATTGGTTTATTCCATATTTGAATTTTTATCTGCAAGAATAATCCATTTATTAGTGAATAATCCAGGCTATTAAATACCAAAGTCCCTTCTTTGACTCTGAAAGTCGCTGAGCCATGGAGTACAGGCGGCCGGGAGAGGACACTGGGCAAGCCCTGGGACGTGCTGGTCATCTTTGTCCCTCCAACTGGGAGGGATGTGGTGAGAGTGGGGACAGACCTGTACTCTGACCTGATGTGGCCATACTAATTTTCTGATAATAATATTTTTTCTAATATGACTCATATATATTCCATTTCTTGTTGCAGAAGTAGAAAGTGATTTGATAGCAGAAGAAAGGGTTTATGTCTTTGGGGCCCAATTTTCTGAATATTGCACAAAAATGTACATGCAATTCTCGGCAATAATCTAGATTTTGTATGCAAATTGGGTCGCTGTGTGTATAATTGCCCTTTCAATGCATAATTGCCCATGGGCAGGTTTTGCAGAAGATCACATCAACTGCATGTGCAGATAAGTCCCACATTTCTATTCACTTCAGGAAATGTGCACAGGCAGGAATTTAAAACCAAACACGCAAGAGGGATGAGGACTTCTGAGAGGTCTGGAAACAATGAACATTCAGGCTGTAATCAGCAGGCAGGATTTTGTGAAGATTATGAACCTGAGAAACAGAGAAAATATTTGTGATGCACGTTCAGGATATCCTGTAGCAGAGACAGGCACCTGGAGGGGGACAGCACAAGCATTCCACAACCTCAGATAGTGATTGCTGTGCTTGGACAGCATGGCTCATATTAACTCTTCCCTCTTGTGCTCAGCACAAGCCAAGTATGTGCAGAAGATGAGGAAAAGTCAAATACTCCTTCTTGGGTTTTCATTCTTTGTGTGAATACTGAGATGGGGAGGGGCTGAAGCAGTTTCCTTCAAGCGGCATGGATTTCTGAGAGCTCGATGTGTTCAGGCCTGCGGGACATCATTGCAGCACCCTGCCCTTTCTGGGACAGATCCGAATTTCAGACTACCCTGTGCAGAGCCCTTTATTAATGAACACCCCTTAATCACTTTGCAGGGAGGATGACATTCAGACAAGTGCATCCCATTTCTCAGCTCTCACACAAATCTGCTTCACGGCAGAAGTCTCATTCATGGCAGACACCAGAACCTGCAGAGAATTAAGCCCCTGCTTAACTTTAAGCACGTTTGTTTTCTGTTCCATTAATACAAATGCTCATTACTTAAGAGCTTTGCTGAAATGGATCCAAAGCGCCAGAATGACAAGGATGGGAGAGGCATTTTGATATCACAATTAGAGAAAAACTGCTCCAGTGCCTTTAAGGAATTTTCACAAAACTTTTGTGAGTTTTTACCAAAACCTCAAGCCATTTTCCCTTCCACAATCTTTCTACCTAACTTTTAAAGGCACTTTTACTGAAGATTTACTGATAGAAACCTTCTACTGAGTGCATTTGATCGCTCCATATTTCAGAAACAATGTGGGAATGGAAAAACCTCTCTCTTTAGGCTCCATTATCTTAGACTCCTATTGTCAGCATAGAGTTATAAAGAACCAATACTATCCTTAAAACACTGAATAGCTTAACTCCTCAAAATGTAAAATGAAAGCACTAAACTTATCAGTTTTGTGTAAAAAACATGCACCTTTTCCCTTGTAATAAACAAATAGATATATAACAGCAACCAAAATAAAACAGGTAAATGCTTTGGCTCCTCTCCTCAGAGTGCTGGGCTGTAACTGCCTGCTGTATGAAAATACATCACTCGCGTTGACTTTAGCCTCCGTACCGGGAATGAGAGTCACCATCTATTCACAGCCTCCAGTGGCAGAGTGGGTCATTTCAAGGGGTAGCAGTGCAGGAAATATTGTCTCTGAAATTAGGGTCCCCTCAACGAGTGTGCGTGTCCAGCAGAGCTGCCGGGGAGCACAGCCCGCTCTCCAATTTTCTGTTGCAGTCACAATTATCCTGTTGACAATTAAATTCTTCTGGGCAAACCGTGTCCATTTGTGATAAAATTGATAAGATAAATGATTTTTCTAGACAAAAGAAATGCAAGATATCTCATCTATCTGGACGGAAGATATCATTTGATATAGTGCCACATGGGAAATTATCAGCTTAACTGAAAGCGCTGAGAATTTATACAGAAACTGTAAAGTGGGTACAGTGTTGGCTAAAGGGGAGCCAATGACAGGGAACACCGAAAGGCAAATTATCACTCTGAAGTGAGGTTACCAGTAAACATCCCTGAGGACCAGGAGTGGGACTGAACATATTTCATTTCTGTGTTGACCTTGGAAGGGAACTTATGAGCGTGCCAATGACACTTACAGCTGACGCGATGGTAGGAGCACTGTCAATGCAAACCAGGATGGGGCTATTAACTGAGGACTGACCTTGAAAACTGAAGTAATAGAAAAGGGATAAAATACAGTAATATATAATGTATGGACAAGTACTTACGGAGCAGTAGCAAGAATTTGTTAGAAATGACTGAGGATGAGAAAGACCCGAGTGTACTTGGATGTCACAGGTTAACTATTAAGTGCCAATTATATGGTCTCAAGAAAAAAATGATCAGATATACCCAAGTTGGATTTCCAGTTAAGGCTAGAAGTCTAGGGAAGCACTAATTCAATTTTACAAAGGTTGGTCTGACCTCATCAGAATAGTGTGCACAGTTCTCTTCCCCCAAGTGTGAGAGTGAAGAATTCAAACAGTAAATGGTCCAGTAAGGGGATTTAAGACAATCTGAGGAATGCAAGGACTATTCATCTGAGAGAGGAAAAAAGCACTTAGTATAGTTAGGTAAAGACTGGGAGTGGAACATACAGAGAGGCAAACACCCGAAGGAGAAAATTACTACTGACAAGGAATAACAGTGACGGGTATGAGGACAAATGCTTTAAATAAGCCAGGAGTTAATTTAGGTTTGAAATTAGAGGAAAGTCTATATAGCAAGAAGTGGGGGCAAACCCCTTTAGCAGCCACATAAGGTGAAGCATGAATGGTGTATTACAAACTTTTTTAATGGAGCTGCAAGAGGCCAACAACACCTGGGTGTCAGGACCAGGGAACCTGTTCCTATGTGAAGTTTGTTGGGAAGGACTGGGCACCCTGAGCATTGTGGGCTGGAATATGCTGTGTAAAGGCAGTCCCGGTGCATGTAAAGAAGATTTTTATCTATAGGGAAGTTTGAAGAAGAGTTGCAGCTCATAAAACACACACCTTTAAAGGTAAACAAGGGAATTAATGCCTGAAGAAAATTACTATTTGGCATTATAGTTTTACACCTGGTTTTAGTTAAGCTATCCAGCGGAGGAGGCAAAAACCAGATCACGGGAGTTACCTGCCCGATTGCAGGCTGTGTGTAGCAAACAGCTCTAATGGGCAGCCTGTGCACACTCGCGAGCTCAGCACTCCTCAAAGGATTCAGAGGATACAGAAAATTCACACTTTTGCCAAAACTGGACTCAGGTCATGAATGATTCATGAACAGAAAACAAGGCTACATTCATCAGATAATTTATATGGAAACCACTAGTTCCACCAGCTACAGAAATAAGCCCAGATCCCCATAGGTCACAGCCATAATGAGCTGCTAGCAGTGGGAAGGATGCCCTTATATTTATGCCCTGTGATATTTTCCCATTAGCTTGTCACCAGCTCCTCGGTCACCGGTGCAGGAGATGGTTATGCTGTTTATCAGCATGGACCGTCCTGGCTGCCAGCAGCTGATGTACAGACTTTGCTGGGGTTTGTTCCCCCCAGTGCAGCAGTGTCGGGCCAGGCTGGGGATGCCGAGCTCATTGTGGGAGCTTTGATTTGAGCAGCAGTGGCAGTGCTCACTGAAAGCCAAAAGCACAAATCCTTGTTTCCACCCTAACTGGGCTGTGCTGGGTGGATGGGGACCATGGGCATACTGGCTGAGCTTGCTTCTGTTGCAGTTTCCTGGGACAGAAAGAGGCTTTGAAGGCTTCCCTGTCTGCAAACCTGCTCTATGGCAGAGATCAAGGACAGTGGCACTCAAACACACTGCACATGTAAAAGCAGAGTATTTTCACAGAGGTTTAAGGCTGGGGCTTTAAGCCACAGCCTGCATGCTGGAGGGTGCCAGGGGCTTTGTGGGTAGACAACACTAATTGCTGTGCTCACATTAGTCTTGCTAATGTCCATTCCTCGTTATAAGTGCAGTCCAGGGTCACCAAAAACTTTGCACGAATTCCACACCACTGCAATGGGTAATTAACTGCACCTAGAGAAAGAGGGGATAAGAGACCTCAGCCAGCTGTTGGAGTTTGCCATTGCCCTGGCTAAGACAACCCCAGTCTTATGGAGCTACATAGTTCCTCCAAAGTTAGTCATCTTTCTCATCCTTCCTGAGGGCAGTTTGTTAGAGTCCTGGCTCTTTCTGTTCACTTACCATGTGATGCAAGCATTTGCCCAGTGGCTGGTTGAAAAGCAAACAAAAAATGCTATTTAAAAATACATTTTCAATAACATTCACTGGTATTGGTCTGACAGTTTAGTTGCAGAATAGTCCTGAACCTGCTGCAGAACATAATAGACAGCAGAAATATATTTCGCCCTCAAGTAAATGACTCGAAACCTATGAAATTTAACTGAATGCGTTCACCCACCTCCACTCACCCTGTATCAAGCACCTCTACCAATCAGCTTTTTTAAACCTCTTTCTTTATAGGAAATTAGGCCAGATGGACAGTTGGTCTGACCCAGGAGTGCTGCTGTTATTTTTTTATTAGAAATAGGCTGAATTAATAGAAAATTTATACTAACTTGTAGCTGGAGCTGCTCCAAGGCTGTGCAGCTGCAGAGCAGTAAGACCAGAGGGGAATACACGTTCCCTGCGAGGACAGGCTGCGAGAGAGTCTGGCATCCCTTCTGCATTGCTTGACCTCCAGGAGGATGTCGCAGGAGGGGCAAAAAATCTTGTAATATCAACGGGCAAACCAGAAAAACCTGTCACTCAGATCTACTTGTAGATCATCCATCTTGGATCCAGGAAGCCAGCCAAAAGGCTTTATGGGCATTAATAATGGGAATGTGATCTAACGCTCCGCTTCCTCCTGACCTTGAGGAAAGGTGTGTGAGGTGACCCCGCTGCGCAAGCTGAGCTACGTCGTGAAGCCAGAACTACCGCCCTCAGCATTTTGTCTAGATTGTCCTGCTAGAATTATCAAAATCAAAATCAGTTTTGATCCATTTGCTTACCTGTAGGATTCACTGCTCTGACTCCAGCCTGTGCTGTGCTGTGCACTGTCTATCCCATGCAGTGCCCTATGGCTGCCCACAGAGCAGCACGGTTCATCTACGACAGCCACCTCCTTTTCTGCAGGGTATCAGTACTGTTCTATTCCCTTTGTCCTGTTTCTCTTGTGTGTGCACACAGACACCTTTCAAACTTCTCAGCTGATGGGTTTCCTACTTAGCTGGTTATCATGGTTTAACCCCAGCCAACAACTTAGCACCATGCAGCCACTCACTCACTTCCCCCCCCCACCCAGCAGGATGGGGGAGAGAATCAGAAAAAAAGTAAAACTTGTGGGTTGAGATAAAGACAGTTTAATAGAACAGAAAGGAAGAAACTGATACTGATAACAATAAGAAAATTACAATAATAATAAAAGGATTGAAATATACAAAACGAGTGATGCACAATGCAATTGCTCACCACTTGCTGACCAATGCCCAGTTAGTTCCTGAGCAGCGACCCCCCCAGGCTAACTCCCCCCACTTTATATACTAGACATGATGTCACATGGTATGGAATACCCCTTTGGCCAGTTTGGGTCAGCTGTCCTGGCTGTGTCCCCTCCCAGCAACTTGTGCCCCCCTTCCAGCCTTCTTGCTGGCTGGGCGTGAGAAGCTGAAAAATCCTTGACTTAGTCTAAACACTACTTTGCGACAACCGAAAACATCAGTGTGTCATCAACATTCTTCTCATACTGAACACAAAACATAGCACTATTCCAGCTACTAGAAGGAAAATGAACTCTATCCCAGCTGAAACCAGGACACTGGTTTTCCTGGTATTGCTTTCCAGATTGCTTCCCTTTGCATTTGCCCTTCCTCGGGCCTTTTGTTATCATCAGCTTTCCCTTCTTTATGCTCCTTTCATGGACCATTTCCTTCCTCCTCTGTTACTTCTAGATGCTCCCCGCTCTATCCATCCCTCCTACTCATCCATTTATTTTTAAGCTCACTGCAACAGTTTTTTTCTCACATCACTGCATTGAATCCAGGCCTCCCCAGCAATTTTTAAAAGGCATCCTATATCCAGCTGTCGTGGTTTAACCCCAGCCAGCAATTAAGTGCCACGCAGCTGCTCTCTTGCTCCCTCAGTCCCAGTGGGATGGGGGAAAGAATCAGAAAAAAAAAAAGTAAAACTCGTGGATTGAGATAAAGACAGTTTAATAGGACAGAAAAGGAAGGGAAAATACAATAATAATAATAATAACAACAATAACAACAACAACAACAATAGTAACAGAATATACAAAACAAGTGATGCACAATGCAATTGCTCACCACCTGCTGACCAATTCTCAGCCAATCCCTGAGCCGTGGTATCCTCTGGCCAACTCCCCCCAGTTTATATACTGGGCATGATGTCATATGGTATGGAATATCCCTTTGGCTCATTTGGGTCAGCTGTCCTTGTGGTCCCCTCCCCGCTTCTTGTGCACTCCCAGCCTCCACTGGCAGGGCAGTATGAGAAGCTGAAAAGTCCCTGACTTAGTATAAACACTGCTTAGCAACAACTAAAACAGTAGTGTGTTATCAACATTCTTCTCATCCTAAATCCAAAACACAGCACTACATCAGCTACTAGGAAGAAAATTAGCTATATTCCAACCAAAACCAGGCTACCTTTGCATGTAGCTTATACTGTTAAATGTATTAATTTTTCTTCTCTGGATAGAAGGTGAGTAGAGTTAGGAGGGGACCTTTTAGGCAGATCCCTCACATGTTCTTTCTGCTGTCCAGATGTGGGCAGATGTGCTGACCTTCTCCTTAGCAGATACATCAGACTGTCTCTCTTGGATAACTTCAGAGAGCATGATTGCTGAGATCTGATAATTCCCTGATTCTTTAGAATGAATTTTATTTGCTGTCAAGAGTTTCCTACAGCATTTGCTTTCAAAGGCATTTCATATCTGCCTGTATCTGCTATGTATTTTCAGTTTTCACATCCATATGTTAAGATGGAAATGAAAAAAGAAAAAAATGCCCTTATTGATACTAAGCTGCAGAGTTTCAATAACCAAATATTTTTTAAGGTAGTACAGGCAATGGCCATCTTCTAATTCACAGCATTATTTCCTTTCTGAAATCTCCATGGCACAGGAGATTGTTGCTGCCAACTTATGCAAAGAAGTTTGTTGACTGTCATTCCTACCTTCCAAAGCTGTTCTTGAGTTTGAAACTACTGCAGTGATTGCTAAGCTTGTTTTCAACATGAATATTATCAGTATTTTCCCCACAGTTCTGCATAGCCTTCTGGTCCTCACTTCAATGTTGGCTAAGCTGTCATTTACAAGAGCGATGCTGTCATTACAAGATTTGATTTTTTTTTTTAGTACAGCTATCGTTGAAAGCACATTGTATATTTCATAAGAAAACTTGTTATTTATTTCTTGCAGTGAAGTTGGTGGCAATGCCAAGTAGTAGGTGTGGGAGGATTCACCTTTGACTTCAGCATTGCTGTAGCATCAGGCAAACAAGCTGTCGCTGATTTCACCCTGACCTTGGGACAGAACCTGACAGAGGGCACATCTTTGTTTGTATTGTATTACACCTCCAGACATCCCAGATGCACTTGCAATAGACATTGCCGCGTGCTTTTTGCAATCTAGAAGTTCTGCAATGATGCTTCCCTGAGCCTAGAGACTGGTCGGTGGATTGTTGGGTTTCTTTTTATTACGATCAATGCTGTTTTGATTTGTTCATGTGGTAAACATATGGTCTGCTGCGTCAAATTATGGTACTCCTCCCACAGGGCTTACCATAAGAAACTCTTCTATTTTGCTGAGAAAGACACTGCAGAAGACCTTCCCAGTTTACCAGACATTGTTTCTTTCCTACTGTGACCATAGAGCCATTTTGCTGTTTCCTTGCAGAGCTTTGCTGGCCCTAGGTTTTGCAGAGCAGTCACATGGTTTTCTCCTTGCTTCCATCCCAGCAAATAGTCAATATTTCAGTAACACTGGTGGTCTTCAACTTCAAGAAAACAGCTGTTGAGTTTTCCGTATAGTGCTTCACTGTTGTTTTTCTTAATGCTGGAAGTTTATTTGCCAAAGTCAATAGTTTAATGTAGTTTCTGCCTGTTTGGTGCCTTTTAAAAGTGGTTTGGCCACTTCACCTTTTGCTTTTTACTGTTAAAAATCTTTCTTTGTTAATCCCTAAGAGGGGCTCCAGCTGCTGTACCCTGACAGTAAGGACCTTAGCGAGCGCATGAAGTGTTTTCCTGTCACTTCTCTGAGAAGCCACTTTGGCTTCATGATCCATCTGCTTCCTCTTGTCTTGACTCATGTGGCATTTTCCAGCATTGCTCTTTGTTTTATGAAGAACTTCTTCCGCTGCTTTTGTGAGGATGTTTTGGAGAGGCTGATGTTGCTGTTACAACTCTTTCACACATACTTTAGCTGACCTCACCTACCCTGACTTTAGGTTTACTTGCCTGTAAACTGGCAGTGGTTGTTTCTGGTTGACAGCATCCTGCAGGAGGATATGTGACCTGTAAATCAAAGCCTTGTAGTGCCTGATTTATTCTTCGGTTCAAATTGAAATTGATTCTGTGCTTGTCTTACAGACTTTCATTGTCGATTTTGTTAATGAATTAGGATTTTATTTCTTTTTTAGTTTAATTCTAAACCTTTCCATGCAAATTATGATTCCTTCTAGCCTCATTCAGTCTGTAACAGTGGTCATTCTGCAACTGCAGCTGTGATAGCAGGGTAAATGTCACCAATCTTTCACCATTTTGATTTTCATAATCAGGACTGCTATTTGATTGCTTTTCCTCACAGTGGTTGATTTTTCCCAGCTGAAATCTCCCATTGTTTAGAGGAAGTCATGCCTGGATTTTCATTAGAGTCTGCAGGCAACTACAGACTTGACCCTTCCTCTCATCCCTGTAGCTCTTTGTAGATGTGTGATGTTAGATAAATTATAATCAGCTAACTGGATACCAGTGTATAAGCAATTCTTCTGACATGCAAATTACTGAAAATTATTAGTTGTGTAGACACTGTACTAAAACCTAAGTCATCCATATAACCTAAAGATTTCAAACTCAGTGCGAACTTGTACCAAAGTATTGCTGCTCCCAGCAGGACTGTGCTGCTAGAAGTAAGTACAGCTCTGGAGAAGCACACCAGCTGTTGTTTTATTGTTTTATGGATCCTAGGGCTCATCACAGATCCTATAGGTTTATCCAGTGGAGCATCCTTGGTATTTGCCTGCTTACTGGGATGATAGGGTTGCTGCGTCTCCCTGGATATGTCTCAACCAAGGCTATAAGCAGAGCAACCTCTGTTCTCCTTGATGGTGTCTCCAATGCTTGGGCAGCCCCACAGCCCTGCAGCTGGGAGGTGTAGTTTGTCTCCTGCAAGAGTCTCAAGAACTGAACCCATAGCCTGTTGACATAAACCTATGAAATTCTCTGAAATCAAATGCAACCTTTTTATGACTTTACAAATTCTCAGGAAGAGTTACTGCCTAAAATAATCCAGTGGCATCCAGTCAGGAGCAAGTAGCCCAAATCAAGTCTCATCATTGTCTCAAATGAGAGGCATGCACAGAAACTCTCGGTCATGTAAAGAAACTCTTACAAGCAGAAGCAATGTGCTAAAATAGTTATAAAAAAGGGTGAAAGCTAGAATATATGTTGGGGGTGGTACTGAAACTTGCTGATTTCTGTTTTGCTGTAAGGGTGAAGTTCAACAATCCACTTAGGACAATGTTGGATTTCCTGTATCCAGTAAATATCCATATGGGAGAACAGCATCACAATCAGTCTCCTCCTTCAAATCACTGGATGAAAGACTAAGAGTGAATCAACTGCTGAACCTCAATGTTAGATGCTTTAAATTACAGTTTGAGTAGTAGAGGAAACGCTATACCTAGCTGCCTCTGCTGTATCTATTCTGTTGATAATTTTCTTTCCCAGCGTTTTGAAAGTGCCCCCTTCCCCCATCCCTAACTGAGCGTTAAAGCATGACATTGCAGTTGAAGCTATGTGTGCAGCATCTGCTCTTCTCCCCCTTGTATCACATGCGCAGACTCTATTTATAGCAGGAACGAATTTTTGTTCTTATGCATCACTCCATCCAGCAGAAAGCAAAACAGAAGAGGAAGCCGGTGCAGGAAAATGCTCCCTCAAGTCAGATTTTCAACAGAGAAAGGAGGAACAACCTCCTCCCCCTTGCAGTGCTCTCAAACCCCACAGCCTAGATCCGGAACCGTACGCTGGCCAATGTGTAATGCCGAAGTACCTCTTGGAGGCCACCATGCCACAGTAATGAGCACATTCAAATTGAGCCAAGTGTATTTAGTTTTTAGAAGACTGGCATAAGTCATCTTTATTGAATATAATTTAGTTTTAACATATTGCTCTGTGCTTGAGTTATTATCTTCACTGTGCTTGGAGAAATAAATTACATTGAAGCCTTTATTTTTGACCTGTGACATCAATACACGCCATGGACAGATTCCAAAATCTTATCAGCTTTGGCATGGCTATTAAATTACAGTGGTGAACAAACCTCTTTAGAAATGAAAAATGCTTTTGGAGCTTTGACCTTTTACATTTCAATTCGTAAAGAGCCCAGTGCAAATGGGAAATGCTGATCAAAATCCAGTTACTTTAATTTTGCAGGGTGTCCTTTCTGCAGAAGAAAAGAACAAAATGTATCTTCTTGCTTTGTAGCCCTTCAGATTCTGATACCAAAGTTTGCCTGGAACTATGAGATTTGGTGCTAGAAAGCAGTGTTTGTAAGTACACAACATGGCAAATTAGCCAGAGTCACAGAATTTCCAAAAAGAAACCTACTCCAAGGTAAAGATATGAATTAAAATTGGGCAAAGGCACACAGCTATTCTTCTGGCACATGGTCTATCTTAATTGATGTGTAGAGAGGATGTGTGAGGATACTGCAATATTTTAACCTCCACTCCAGCTCTTCCCTCAGAGTGCACCAAGGCTTCATCTCTTTGAAAGGTGGGGAATTTTATGTATTCTTAAGCCAGTTAGCAGTATGGCAAGATTTGGATCGTTTTCTCACTTCTCCCACTGTGGCTTCTGTCTTCACAAAACCATTTTGCCTTTTCCAAAAATTCTGCATTATTCCTTGTGCAGTACATGGTGATGTGAAGCTTGTAAAGTCAGATGGGGAATTAGACCGGGATCAAAGGACAGAGTTTAGAAACCGTATTGCAGAGGTCTATGTATCAGTTTGCTTGGAGTAAGCTGTAGGTCTCTGTAGCAAAATTGACCGGTCTACAGAAAATGTTATTCAGCATTACTCATGTTTTTTACGTTCCTCTTCTCTTTTCAACCATGCGAAGCAAATGGTTTAGCTGTTTATACTCACGGGTTTATACTCACGGAGGTAGGACAAAGGTGTCTCCAAATCTGTACAGGAAGCCGAAGACATCACATGCTACACAGCTTCTGTAGCACTTTTAGAGTGGTGCTGAAAATTAATTCCTTTCTCATCAGTTCTCCTGGCTAAGCTTGCCTTCAACATTATTTAATAGTGCTTTATGTATTTCTGACAATTTTTGGAGAGAGACAATTTTTCTACTGCTGATGAGAACAAAAAGCACAAGTTACACATAAATTAATGAATACAACTGGACAAAGACCCGTACAAATTTATTATTCCTTATTAAGCTTTAATTAAACTGTAGCACTACGGACATGCAGAGGACTTTCTGGATTGTTTGTGATGTTTCAAGAGAGTAATTCCACCCTAGGACATCCATCAGCAATGCTCATTTATATTCCACTTTAATCCCATATTACCTTTCCATAGCCAGTGAAGAATCTTATCATTCAAAAGAAGGGACTAGCTAGTTTCTTTTGCTGAATCAGAAAAAAGGGGTGGACACAACTGTCTGGGACACAGAAAGGTCCATACAGTTGTGAATGCAGAGAAGATAATTGAGTATACTGACACACCGAATGGGACTTACACTTCTAAATTGGTAATTACAGGCCAATAAATTCACCAAGAACAGGTTTGCAATTAATTTTTTTTTTTTTTTTTTTTTATTACAGGTACAATATTGGATCTAAAATTATGGACAGCAAGTAGTTAACAAGTATGCAAGCCTGGTCTGTTAGCCAGATGATAGCTAAAATAAAGCACTGTGCTGCAGGAAAAGCCTAATGTATGTTAATTGAATGCCAATTGATTAAACATATTCATTGAGGTTTCACATCTAGGTCATAAGTAATCTATCTATTACATACTTGTTAAACCTCATTAAATAATTGCCTAGTGGTATTTAACATGCAATAAGTATCCCCTGAAATTCAACTAAAATGTATTCTTGCATCTGCTTAGGAATTCGCCTAAGTGAATCGATTGAAGAATGTTAGAAAAAATGAATGTTAAATGCTCCATCTGAAGTTTTTAAATAAAAGAGATCTGTATGGTAGTGCAAGATATTCCAGTAAGTCTGCTAAAAGACATATAGTATCCGCACAATTATCCATGTAATACCGCGCATAGGGAAAGGATTAGTCACTACAAAGCTGTGCTCAGGACTGGGAAGCTGGAGTCTGCACGACAGAAGCAGAACTTGTAAAGCCTGGGTAGGGAGAGACCCCGGAAGACTTTTCTGAGGTTAAAAGGACCTGAAATTTCAAACTTGACTTTTATTTTTATAGGTGAAAAACATTTGCTACTAATCTAAATGTTTATCCACAGGTACAAGGCTCATTCATGCCACTTGTTGCTTTTGAATTATTAATAACATCTTGCAGTTACAGAGCAAAACAGCTCAAGCTGCCTTACAAACATAAATTAAAGACTTGTGGGGTCTGTGGGAGGCAGTCACTTTATATCACACGTTGCTCATCGAAGGCATGAGTAAACTTAGGCATCGAGTTTAAATGATTGGCCTAGGCTGTCTCAGAAAAATCAATGGAGAACATCAGGGAGAAAATTCAGAAACATATACCTTTCACTTACGGCTGTGTCAGGTAACTTGCAGCATGCACTTTAGCCTGAATTTGTAAACTCTTTCTGTTCCTCCAGAGCAGACACTACACCAGAACTTGAAAACTTTCCACTCCTGTTATCCAACTGCATGTGGCTCCCCTGAAGCCATCATTAATAATGAGCAGCAAACAAAAAACCCAGAAAGTTTATCAGCTACAGCTTAATTTTTGATGGATTACTGAGACGTCTGGTTGTGGCACAAATGACCAGCGTGTGCAATTTATGATGCTTTCTTCGCGGCTCAGCATGTTGGACCAGGCTCTTGGCAGGAAGAGGCATGGATTTCATTCTTCACAGGGTCTTCCTGGAGAGCATCTCCGAGCCCCAAGACAAGACGAACATACTCCATTGCCTCCCGCTGGGCTATTTCCAGTCCCCAGGAAGTCCTGGGGGCATCTGAGCTGGAGATGACAACCCCATAGCACCTCTCCCATCTCACACAGCCCTGATCTTGCAATTAAACTGCTTCAGTCAACCCATGGAGCAATTCAGAGACTGATTCCTGAAAGACCAGAGAGACAGGAGTGTGACCATGAGTAAGAACCCTAAATATCAATTTTTTTTCTGAATGACATTTGGTATTTCATAGAGATGAGCTAGAAATTTTGCTGAAAATATGAGTAATTCTAGTCAAAATTATAGCAAGAGGATAAGAGCAAACACACGGGGGAGTACTTAGACTGTAATAGCCCGTAACCAAGTACTCAATACAGCCAGCTAGTGTACCTGAAATTTCCATTTCAAAGGAAAATCTGGCTTTTCAAAACTCCATTTTGTTCTAAATAGTTCACCATTTCCCAGAAATAAAAAAAAACGCATGAAGTTTCCTAAGTGCCAGGACCACAGGTTTACATGTTCTGTGTCTCAGTGCTTGAAAAGAGAAGAGAAGGAAACTTTCAGAAAGTCTCAGTATTGTTAAAAACAAAGAAATTATGAATTTTTCCACTAACTACCATTTTTATTTTACAGCCAGCTCTAGAGGTGGAAATATATTTCCACAAGCTGTTGCATTTATTTTAGCTTGCCTGTTTGCCTAATTTTTGGCAAGCAGCTCAGCAAAGATGCTTTGTTTGGAAAGGTATATACTAAAATACAGCTTTGAGACTTAAGTGGATATTTAGCGTGTCCACCATGCAAGTAAAGCACATGGCCCTCATAACAAATTTCCTGTACTTGCAGACTTTTTGTCATGTTTTCACAGTAAATATTTGTGAAATAGATTTAATGATTTAATTTTTTCAGTACTTGCAAAGATAGATAATTCAGGAACATTATTTAATACACAACCGAAATATAAAAACAGCTATTAAACAGTATTATATAATTAAGTTTCCATTTAATGGTGTTTACTCTTCTATTTTTAAGCTGGAAATGTGATATATGTGCATGCTTCATATAAGGTATGTTGTAAGGTTATTAGTAGGCAATGACGATAATACTTTGATTTTCTTTAATTTTTACATTATTAAAGAATCCCTTCCTCATTCTCACATAAAAAATTCCAGAATTACCTTCACAGAGGTAAATACCATAATGCTTCCTTCCCTCTGCTGTTCCAGGAATAACTATTGCCTTTTTTGCAGCCATCAACTCTGCCACAAACCTCTTTGCTAGACCCACGCGGAGCACCTGCTCCATCCTCACCAGCCTTGCACACAGCAAGGGACTGGAGAGTGCTGCATTTAATAAGACCCAAGAGAGAATGGAGAAGGAGAAAAAGGTTTCTTATGCACATACACATACACATAGTAGGGAAATAGCATGGGAGATAGCATTCTTCTGCCACTTTGCTGGAACAAAGAAGTGATTCATAACTGATGCTGAAGAAAAGTATGGGTGAAGGGAGAAGAAGGCAGGCATTTTTATTACCTATTTAAGTGAGGAGTTAATTTTGTCATTGAAATTAGTAAAGAATTTGTCTTGTTTATGTACCTGGTTATTTTTTTAATGTTAATATGTTCGGTAACACTCCAGAAATGAGATGAAGGTCTTACAGCAAGCAGCCTGAGATACCAGGTACCTAGCTAGAACTTTTACCATGTACTGGCTTACGCAGGCAGTTAGTGCTGTGGTCCTTGGAAGTCTACAGGCAGGATCTTGTGCCTACACGGCCTCCCTGGATGCTCATAAGGCTGTGTTTACAAATGTTTTCAAATGGCAAATAAAAATATGTGTCCTTCTATCACTGATGTTTATTTACAATCAGTAGGGTTAATGCAAAATTGGTATTATGATGATTTAAGAGTGGATTTTATGGAAAAATAGAAAGATGTGGTAGCACTTGCATGCATCACATGATTAGAGGAGAATATCTTTACATTGTAGTTGCTGTGAAAGGGTTCTATGTTCTCAACAAAAAAAGGTTGATATCATGATCTGCATTACCCAAATATGGAAATGGAGCCAAAGTGTACTACTTCTCTGAGGTTAGACCATAAGTTAGTGGCAAACACACAAGCTTACTTATGCAGTGTCAGGTGTATAGTATGCTGAAGGAGTGTGAGGCACATAACATGTGCGAATTTCTCATATTAGGGAACACCTGGAAAGCAAAGAGAAACTATACTCACTTTAATCAAATAAATGGGCTAAAAATATGGTAGTTATAAAAAGCTGCTTAATGTTATCTCATGGACAAAACTGTACTGTTCTGCAAAAAAAAAAAAAAAATTCTCTCCAGTCTATTACACTTCTTCATATTCCTGCAGCAGACTGGAGAAGGCAGTAACTTTCAAAAATTTCCATCTGCAATGAGTTTTTAAATAGTCTCCTACAAACATTTCTTGGGAGAGTAAGCGGCTGCATGGGCATTGGTTCTTTTATGAAGGGAAGAGTAATAACCATGTCAGTATAAGGCTAGTGGTGTGATGCTCCAGGACCAGCCCTACCATTGAGCCAAAATAACAAATTAGATTGCCAAAAGCATCAATAAGACTGTAAATCATTTTAGGAGTCTCTTAAAGAGCTAGGTGGACTATATTTCAGGGATCAGCTCAGTTTAAGTAAGCATAAGATGAAGCATACCAAAAGGAAGAAGAAAACAATTTAAACTACTCATATGTGGAGCTGGTGTTACATTAACTGTAGGTAGTCAGAAGAGGAACAAGGCATCATTGCCATTAAGACATCTATTCAATAAAAAAAGGTGGCCAGAAAAACAAACAAAATGTTTTTTTGCATTAAGAAAAAGCTAGATGAAAGCACAAAATTATTACATAGTTTTTATATAAAATGACACCTCAGCATGGATACTTTGCTCAGCTTTGCTCTCCAGTCTTACAGAAGGATAGAGTAGAAATAAAAAAGGTCTAGGGAAGGCAGTGAAAATGATTAAGGGAATAGAAAGCTGCAGTGTGTGGAGAGATTAAAAGATTAGAACTATATATCTTAGACGTTAGAGGAATAAGGGGTGATGATAGAGAGATATAAAAAATAGCAAAGTGTTTAAAGAAGGTAAGTCAAGAACTCCTATTCCTTGAGCAGAAGGCACGTAAAATGAAATTAAAAGCAACTAGTTTAGACCTTTTATGTATACTTAGCACTGGGGTTGCAATGCTCAACAGAAGACTGGCATCTGTGTAAATGGTGTTCAAGTGTACATCAGGAGTACTAACCTATAACGGGTAAAAAACATCATGGTCCTGAGTTCAGCCCAACCATGAGTTCTTGAAGTCTGAATGATTATAAAGCATCTTAGTTCATTAATGGATTTACTGCCTCCAATCCTGAAGCAGCAGACAGCATGACTTTCAGAGAAAAATACAATTTTATGTATCTCTGTACTGAGATAGACATCAGGGTTTTTTTTTTTCCCCTTTATTTCTTTGGAACTGATGAAGTAGAAACTTCTCTGTGTGAAATCTACAGCAATAGGAATTATCCTCCATGCGTGTTTCAGTAGATATCTTCGATACATTCAAGTAAGACACTGTAGCTTTGCTAGGAGACTGTTGCAATTGCTACAAGATGGTGAAGAACAGCTTTCTAAAACACATCTCATCTTCAGCTGACTGACTGAGCACTCCCGGCCCTGTCCGGAGCAAAATCAAACGGCTCAGTGTACACCAGCTTCAGCTAGTGCTGGGAGAGGTGAGCCGTGATCACGTTGGGGACGATAGCCTAGCTCCAAGGAGGTGAGTCAAGGGAAAGCTGGGCTTCGCAGGCATGAAGTAAGAAATCATGTGCTCAGGCTCATAATGAGGGCCCCGGGCAGCTCCCCTGACTCTTTTTCATGTAGACTGGGAGACTGATGGGAGGCACTGCCATCGGCTCACAGTTGAAATGTAAAGCTGGTCCTACTCTTTGGCATTTATTAAATTATATTTCACTGCAGCAACAGCACTCTGGGCTGGGCATTTCCAGGGATTTGTTACACTTCTCAGATGGTTAATCACTTGGCCTTTGGCCTCCTGCCTTATAACTCTGTTTGATATGTCCTATAATTACTACTTGGAAAGTTTTATTACTTAATTATGTTATCAGCTATTGCAATGTAACATACCATCAATCTCTCCCAACCAGCCCCCCATACACCCCCAAACCCATCTCCCCTTTCAATCACACTTCTCTGTAAATTTCTACAAAGCAAGGAACTGCAGAATTTGTCTTTTGATCAGTAAGTTGTAACATTTTCTATCGTACAAAATACTTGCCCATTTTCTACGCCTCTCCCACTCCTCCACTTCCAAGCCCTTTGATTTCAGACTTTCATAATACATATAGTCACATTTACCAGTGATGGCATAAAGCAGCCAAATCACCTCATCCTTTTTACTGTGTCTCCTAAAAATAAATTAAGACTCCACCAGACTAGCTGTTGGCTCGTGTGAACACCCACCCAGCACTTTGTGGGCTGCTCACAGAGCACACTGAGCCCCTGAATTGTGTCCTCCCACCGACTGCTGGCCCAGCCCTTTCCAGCCAGTGCATGTTTGCTCAAGTCATGAAACTTTTCAACACACTTTAAAGACCAGCTTTACTGTTGTCGTGTCGCTGGAGGAAGATGGTGAAAGCATTGCTATGCCATTTGGGAGAGTTTGGTTTTGGGGAAGAGCTTTCAGCTACCTGCTATTTCTTATCCTGTGGTCCTTCCATTAGGCAAAGCATGAGGCTGAGGTTCTGTAGTGGTTTCTTGAAGGCAAAACACAATGAAAGATAATTTTAAACCAACTTGACTCTCATCAACAGTCCCCAATGCAAGGGTGTGCTGATTTATGACAACCTCCCAAAGCTGCCTACAGACTGTTTGACAGCCCAGACAGACACAGATTCTTAATAGTGTGCAATGCAGACCCATCCCCTTCCACCTCCAACATCTCCCCTGCACCAGGACCAGAGCTCAACATAAATCTGTTGTGCCTGTGCCAGGGGAATTGTCTCCTGGCCTCCTGCAGCTTGTGAGGGCTGTTTCAGGAGATAGAATTAGTACCTTGATTCTTAGTATTGATCTCTGTTTGATTTATATACCCTTGATCTGATTTTCTTCACGGCGTCATGAGTATAAATCAAAAGTAACACCCACAAGAGTCAGAAGTTACACTGTCTTTAAACTTGCCTAAGTGAAATTGAGGTTCCTCAACTCCAGCCTCTCCTGGTGCGTAGGGATAGCAGGTTTTAAAAAGATCAGCTTTCTGACTCACAGGAGTACAAAATAGCCAGGCATTGTAGGATACAGTCTTCAGCCATCTTTTAAATTATTTCTTGAACCTGGATTTCAAGAGAATGAATTCCTGGATTCTCTCTCCTAGAGTTGGTTTTTCCCCTTGGAACATCCCTATCTGCAATAACCAGCAATCCTCCCTTTTGGACTTCCATGTAGGTGCTGAATTAAGTTTTCCTTGTGGGATGCGAGGAGGGAAGTTGGTAGGGGTATGAAAAATACCTTTGCAGTGTGATTTCCAATGAGTGACCATTTTGTGTTGAGTCATTTGGATAAGACCCCATAAAGACATCAAAACTGTAATTGGTTTTCATTTCCAAGGGAGTCCAACAACTAATATTTCTCCTCCAACTTCAGTGGCCATTCATAGCTGTATCCAAAAGATTAATAGGGCCTTGAGATTCTCCTTACAAAATTTGGTGCATCTTTCTAAGACCACTCTTAGGATGTCCTAAAATATCCATTAATTTGTCCTGAAACTCTCTTTTATGTGCTGAAGAGCTGCTGGGTAATGAAAAAAGGAGGAAGAGTGGTCTACATGCACTATTTTTCTTCATTGTGGCATGTGCACTGAGGGTTGATAAAGGTCTGGGGGGATCAGGCTGTATTCTTAGGGAGTGGAAGTCTACTCCAGGTAATAGAACCAGCGTGAAAAATTTATAGAGCAGAAAGCTTCCTGGGGGTCCCCTGGCGACGCTCTGCAGCAACCTAGAGGTACTGATGTGACTGATGGAAAAAGTAAGTGTATCTGAGTAAAGGCCATGGACCGTAAAAGGCTTTGTAGACAAAATGGGCCCTCTTAATTAAGTTTTGTGTTTTTTCTCATTGCCAGGAGGGAGGACTGCTTGACTGTCAGGAGTAAACATACAGCCTGCTCCTCTTTATTTCTTCTTCATGCCCAGGTATTCTTCACCACCTCCCTCTTGGCACTCTCTGACAAGGCAGAGAGAGCTTTTAGTAAAAGCATTGCAAGATTTTTAAAAATTTTATTTATTTTTAAAACAAGCATTTAAAAAGCAGGCACCTGTGGTTGTAGGGCCAGTTAGTCATACAGTATTAGAATTACCATAACTTGTTTAAATTTTATCTTAAATATAAATGGTCTACATTTACAACACTTGCTTGGGGAATAACCCCTGCATCTTTAAGTCCTTTACCTTAAATTATTGACTGTCTTGCTTAGCTCTCAGGTAGGGGAATAAGGCTGTTAAAGAAATGTATTTGCATGCCAATGGTCTGAAACCATGTAAAACTCAGCTCATTAGCTTATTTTGAAGTTTTGTCTGATTTTCTATTTTTTACACCAAGCTTTGAGAGCCCTGCTGTTGGCATTAAACATACCCCAGGGGAAGGCTCTCCATACTCAAAGACCAACTTGGGGCAGGCGACAGCACGACAGACAGCATGTGCATGAGATTTTTGCAATATAATACGCTAAGTATCATCTCATAGCCTTGGGGGAAGGATAAGAGAATCAATGCAGGCAAAGCAATGCCTATTCAATTTGTTTTCAACACATTGTCAGCTCTTTCTTGTATTCACTGTCTTCTGTTAATGACAAAGGGAAAAGGAACTGATGAGAGATTGGTTTCTCTGGTTTAAGCCTTGGTGCATCTCATGTGAGCAGCACATTATACACACTGCATTGTGCTAGGTACATGAAAGCAGTGGGATGTTTCATTTTGATGCTGCCTTGTTTCTTAGAGTAAATAATAAGCACATTTGGTGAAATTCCAAAGAGCGTCTCCGATTAGTTATAGTCTCTGCTGAGAAACCAATTACTCTAAAGTTCGAATGCTCTTTAAGATTGCGACACTTGCTAAATTGGGTTCAGAGAGCACTGGGTGGACAAAAAGGTGCATGTTTTTATTATTCTATATCAGAGCATTCGTCTGTGTTCAAACAAAGAGGGGAGGATAGAAAAAGCCATTTCCCTCCAAATACCAGCCTCCATTTCCAAGTCACATCAGACAGAACAGAAAGAGATACAGGGACAAGAAGAGATTTGAGATGAGTTTTGCTCATCGCTCCAGGATACAGGATGGAAATATGAACGGCTCCCTTTGATTAATGTATGCCCAAGGTCACACATGCAACTGTAACAGTCAATAGCAATCAGATTAGTGTAATGTATTATTCAGTGTTTATGATGGTGAATTTGTATAGCGCCCGTGAGGCAGCTTTGATCCCCTTGAAATGTTTTCTGAATGCCATTTGGGATTGCCACAGAGCCAAGGCAGTTGTGCAGCACCTCTAGCTCACGCTCCTCCTGTCAGCAATGTATAATTACCCACTCCTATTGTTTCTGTGTGGACACATAGTTGGATTTAATTGTTCTGCAATTGGTTACCGGACTGGCTTTTTTTGCCCCTGAGTGTTACAATATGGAAAATAATAAAAGGTAATACTTTTAACTGAAGGTCCCAAGTGCTTTACAAATACTGCTTCATTAGGCTTTGCTATAAATTGGTGATAGCTGTATCTATACGCAGTTCTTGGCCCATCAATGAGCATGCAGTACCCTGGAGGATGCAGCACCGCTCTGTGCGATAAGTAGATAATAGTGCATAATTTATATTTTATTTATCAATCTTGCTCTATAGAGCTTTTAAGTAATTTCCAGGTGTCTTCATATTTTAAAAGGATTTTGCTAAATAATCCTACAAATAATTTCTGGGTGTGTTTTTCTCAGTCCTTTGCAGAAGGACCAAGGAACTAAGGGGCATTTATTCACATATAGGGCAATCCTTTGAAAATAAAACAGTATTACGTAATGCAATATGTACAATGGAGTGGTTTTAGACATGGTTCTGTATAGGTAGCTTTTAAATTTTGAAAAAATGTCTTGTTAATGAGCAATTTGTTAGGAGAGGGATGGAAGGTTCATTCTGTGTTTAGTTTTATTGAACACAGTCACATGCCTGAACCCAATTTGCCCGAGGGGTGGCTGGTGTGAATGTTCAAGGGACCGTCAGGGCAGTTAGCATACGATGTCCTGTGCTCACGGGTACTAGAGGCTACCAGTGGTGGCTCTGAAGGAGAAACCCATCATTGCCCTTTAGCCAAAACCGCTGTTGCTCCCAGACAGGACCTGACAGGGCGGGATGCAGACAGGAAGGCGAAATCTTGAAAAGCCCCAGTAGGAAGCTAACATTCAGGTTAACAATGCACGATAGATATGTGGGCCTGCATAAATCTCAGGGTAGAGGAGTGATATAGAAGGGAGAATGGGTGTTGTTTCTTACTAAAAGGAACTTGCTGGGTTTGTTGTTTATATTAAATTTGAAAATGCAGACACACCAAACCTTTACAGTATTTGGTCACTTTGTACTCTAGCAAATAATTTTATACAATTGTTCACAAACCCTCACTTGAATTGCCTTGGAGGTAAGCCATTTCACATGGATTGAGAAGTATCTTGAAAGCTGTTAGCTGTGCACAACAGGCATCAGTGTGCAATGTCTAGTTAGAGGAAGCTGTACTAGGATTACCTCAGGGACTTTTATTGTGTCCAGTCTTGCTCAAAAGCACTGTTAATGACCTGGAAAAGCAGGTAAAAAGCACATTAATTAAATTCCCAGATGATACCTAAATTGGAAGACATAGCAAAAAACAATGGGAAAACCATCCTGGAAAAAACAGTGATGGACCAAGAGAGAAAAGAAATGAGGCAAGATATAATTAGATTAAACCAATAGATGGGTTGATTGGTAGGTGGTATTGGTTGGTATTGGTAGGTGGGATACACTCAGCAGGAAGAGGCAATACGGAAAGACCAAAATAGCTGATATTTGAGAATATGTTTTTTGGAAATGCAGCATGGCTGCAAGTAAGTCTATCATACAGTTAGGTCTGAATGAGTGGAGGCATGGCAAGGGAGAAAGGGTGTGAATATTGTCCATAAAACAGCAGCTGGATACGTGTAGAAAATTGCATTCAGTTATGACCATTTCAACACCAGAAAGAAACTAACAAATGAAAAGCAATTAAGAAGGAGTGACAGAGAGTTATCTGATTAAAAAAAGCTATATTATGGCAGTTTTGCTGAGCTAAAATTTGAATGGGGGAGGGAGAAATGTAGTGAGCATCGACAAGTATTTAAGATGTAGATAGATGCATTAACATGTAGATAGAAAAAGAGGCAGGGATTCCTGGTGGCAGCCAGAAAGTGCTCACTAGGGAGGATAGGAAAATATTGGCTGAACATCAGCATCAGTTTCCTATTATCAGAGCAATTAGTCCTGTTGAATGAGCTCTCAAGAGAAGTGCTGAGTGGTTTTAAACTGGTACGGACTAAGAACTGGGAAACAAACCATACAGCAGAAAACGGCCTTCCACTGGCACAAGGCTTCAAAAAATCCTTCTTTTCTAGCAGTTTTGTTTATAGCTCTTGACAGTTAAGTCATCCTGACATTCAATACTGTGCCTGTTAGAAGGACTTTGCTGTTTACTGCTTTTATTTTTACACATAGGAGGGCAGCAGTTAATAAGGAAAAGCTTACCAGAATGGATGAAGGACCTTATTTATTCATTCCTTGGAAAAATTGTGAGCAGAAGAAGACTCCACCAACTTTCCCCAAACTTTATGGTGCTCTGAGCTGGTGGGAACATTTCTGCAGCTCCCTGGTGGCCCGCTGCCCTCCCATGTGGCCCAGGCACCCTTGTGCTTGCTTGTGGAAAGCTGTAGGAGAGAGTGAGATGTATTTCAGCTAAATCTTGGTTAGCCTTTTGTTGGAATAACATAAAAGTGTTGCCTAGTTGCTAGGCAGGGCAAAAACCATGGTATAAGACATTCCTTTGTGAAAAGGGAGAAAGCAGGGAAGTGTAGCCTTTCGGTTTCTCTAGCTCTCCTTTTTGTAAAAGACTGGGCATTCAAAGCAAGCCCTATGTCCTTTTTTTGCAGAAGCAGACATCAGGTACTGAAAATGGGGACTTCAAACAGTGATATATTTGTGTGGAAAGAGTCACCTACTGAATGTAATACCCATTTCTATGGCTGCAGGACAGAAAAGAGTGGTTAGATATAGGAATGGCTTTCTTATAGTCTGAGACATAACAAAGCAAGATAATAAGCTCCTGAAGCTCATGCAAATTTGCTTCCTTCTTTATTTTATGCTACTTCAAAGTGAGCCCGGTTCTGACCAGTGGGTTGGACTAGATGACCTCCAAAGGCTCTTCCAACCTGAATCGTTCTGGTTTTGTGATTGTTATTCTGCCCTTTCATTTTGCAAACACACGTGTAGTTGCCCAAGGAAGAGCAGGACTGCTCCCAAAAACATGTACTGCTGACCACCTAGTCCTGAGGGAAAGGACCTACCTGCTCCTGAGACTTTCAGACCTTTTTAGGAAACTCATTTCATTCTAGATAAATCCACAGCAGTTGGCATTCATCTGTCAATGCAATCTGTAAGTTTGAATCAGAAGGAGAATTTGGCCTTCCAGGACTGCATCAAAACAAAACTGAGCACTAAGGTCTGATCTGATGCATGCAAGGATCAGACTCCCCAGCATGAATCCTGACGCAGTGTCTGGATCAGGATGCTGAAGCACAGGCTGGTGCCTTCATTGACCTGCAAGCCACAAAAAATAGCCTCTGGCCATCCTCTCCTTCCCCACCGCGTCTCACCCCATTTACCACGATGCGCCATGTACTGTCACCATCCAGTGCTCCTTGATCCCTTCCCTGGGGAGAATACACAGCCCCAGGGGTGTACGCTGGTACTGGACTTCAGCTAAGTGTAAGTGGACAGGCAGCAGGTATAAGTGCTCCTGCAATCATATTATTGCTTACACAATGATTGTACTGCACTGCAGGATAAAAAGGTTCTTTCATATCAAGTGCAGGAGCCAGACTCAATCCCTATTGTACCTTCTCACTCACTTTATTAAGTTTACTTCATTTCTGCTCTGTCTCTGTACCTCTGTGCCCTCTGCTATGTGTACCAAATCTTATTGACATTTTAATATTAAATTATTATGACAAGAAGATATTCCACTTGCTAAGTAATTTGTTTTATTCTGAGGAAAATTGGAAGCTGCAGAAAAACCATTATGAAAGATTAAGACAATGGAGTGATACTGACTGATACAATATAAATTATTATTTTGTCGGCAGCACACCCAAATCCTCTACTAAAATTTTAAGCGATAAAGCCAACAAGTTAGAAAATTAAATTTGTGAGGATGAAAAGAATATTATGCACACAGGAAAAAATAACATCAGGCATAGATGTTACAGAAGAGCAAATCCCAAAGAAATCTGCAGAAACAAAAGGGGGGAATCACTAGAGCACCTGGCCCCAGCTGTGCTCGTTCAGAGTGGTTTTGATGAAATTGTCATTGACTTTGGGACACAATTAATTCTTGCAAAACCAGATTAATAAGGATAAGGAATTTCTTCAAGTGTGTGTTGAGAGGTGCTGCCTTATTCTGTCATCTCACCTCCTTGGGAAGGCCTGAGGATCAGCCCTTGTGGAGGAACACGCAGTTCCTGTCCGTTACCTCCCTCTGCTGTCCCTCTCCAAAAGCTCTTCAGAGCTAGAATAAGTTTCTGCATCCTGTACTGGGACAATCAAACCTCAAATACGGAAAAGGAGATGACTTGACAACTGACATTTCATCGATCAAAGGCAGTCTGGGGAATGCAGCACGTGCCTTTGCTGTTCCTGTCGCCCCTCCTTGGCAAGGGAAGCAGTTGGTAGAGATAATGCTCTGGCAGTAAGTAAAGCTCATGGTTTTTGCTAATGGCTTCCTGCTTCTAGGGTAAACCCAAGCTCATAGCTGTCTGAGAAATAAGGAGCTAGTGAACATGGCTGTTAAAGAAAGGATTATTTTACATGCAACTTATGGTCCTGGAGGATCACTGCCAGTACTTGTAGCTGGGATTTCATTTAAGATGTGATACCTTTTGTGTAAAGAACAATTAGCCAAAATATTGCTCCAGCCTGGCAATTAACCTAGAAAGCAGTAGAACCATAATTTAAACAAATGTAACTCACCCTTTGTCATGATAATACTTTTAAGAGTAAGGTTGCTGTTGGCTTTCTGGACAGAGCCAAGCATCAGAGTCACTCCTGATATGAAAGTGCTATTGTGCGCTTAACTTAGAATTTTCTTTGTTCAAACAACCTTGATAACATGCAAGGGAAGCAGCTGTTTTATACTGCTGTATTAGAAAGACTGTGCGTCGCAGATACACTCAGGAATGAAATGTCGGGGTTCTTCCCATCTCTCAGTGGTCTGAACTGGGCAAAACTGGCAAATACCTCTGTCCAACTCTGACCTTGTATGGAAGCCAGGGACTCACATCTTCATGGTCTAGCTTTGATCAAGTACAGTTAAATGCTGTAGGTTGCCATGAGAGTCAGTGGAGCAGGCTGGGGAGAGACAAACATCAATTACTGAAATCCGGTCAGGCTTATACTGAAAATCAGAGTAAGCTGCAAAGCTCAGTGACTGCTGTGGGTATGACTCTGTCCCACATAGGCTTCTGTTCTACACCTCCAGAGAAACCTGAGGATTACCTGTACGTACCTGCTCAAATAACATCCTAAGAAAAGCCTTCCCAGAAGGCACAAGTTAAGGCACATACATTTTTGTGGACCTAATAGATCACGGGCACCAAAATACTCACATGGATGTACTCTATTCAAGAAGGGTGAGTTGATACATGCACCATGACCTGACTCTTGACTCTGCTGGGATTTATTTTTTTAAGATGATTGCAGCAGGTATGTGACTACAAGTCAGTGTATAAGCAGCTTTATCCTCTACTACCTGGATTTGTTCATAATCTCACTCTAGATTAGAAATGAGCCCTCAATACTAACACTAGCTATCTACAAGGTTTGTTTATTCAAAACTGATGGAAACATTCCTACTGTAAATCTAAGCAAGATGGGGCTCTTCAGAATTGTTGGGTTCCTGGACTGTCTCATCTCAGGAGTGAGTAATGGGTTTACATGCCAGCAAGGGAAGAGTAACTACTGTTAAGAAAGTAATCAAGTCTTTATCTAGGAAATATGAGTTGATGTCAAACCGGATTTGTGACCAGTATCTTGTCCTTTAGGCAGTTCTTCACAGTTTGTGGGGCAAGATTTTAACTTGCATTATGTCGAGAGACCAGAAAGGAGGCTGTAGATGGAGCGTTCTCAACCCTAGAGCTATCACCATCACTGAGAGCGGTACTTGCTGTTGCCTTTCTCTAGGGGAGAAGAACTAGCCAACATCTGGAGCTGGCTTCGTCCCACCTGTGCTTCCCAAGAGGACTGTTGCACCAGGGGTAATGTGAAATTTTCACAGTAAGTCAAATTAGCATTTTGTCCTTTTTTTCTCTGGGCAGACTGGAGCAGTCATGTTCTCCCTTCCTTCACAGATAAAGGTGGGCAGGAGAAAAAGCAAACTTGTGTTTTGTGGGGAAATATAAATTACAGCAGCTGTAGAGCACAGGGGAAAATCCAGTCCATGGACACCTGCCTTTCCCTGGTTTATATAATTCTTAGACACTGAGCATATGAAGTATTTGGCTGACATTTAAAAAAAAATATGTAAATAAAAAGATTCATTAACCAATGGGAAAGGTGATATATTTCTTGATGATCTTCCCAAAATTCCTATTATAAGGGCATCCAAAGCATTCTCCTGTATTCGACATGAAGTCCCAAGACCCCTAACAGATGGAATTAGATCACAGTCTCCTTTTAATTTTGGGATGATGACCTCAGTTGCAAAGGTATTACTTGTTATCTTTTTCTGGCACTGATCTAGCTCCTCATAGCATTTCACACTTGAAACTCAACAGTACTGAATATAACTTGAATAGATAATAGACAATTAAAAGTGTTAGCTCACTCTTTAAGACTCACAGGAACACCATCATTGCCTGTAGGAGACAGATAGGGAATTCGGGAATCACTGTGTTCATAAAGTATTGTTATCATACTGAAGTCTAACTTTTGTAGGTCTATGATGATAAAGTTTGAAGATGAAAGATTGGCCTGTAGAAATTACATTATAGAACAGCCGTTAAATATTAATCCTTGGTTACCTGAGAGATTTCAGATTAAAATTTATGATCTAGGAGCATATCCGTGCTCCCTTCACATAAAAGCACCAATTGTCTTGGTAAATGCAACTACATTTGAGCAGAGAAAACAATCCAGGTGGAGAGCCAAGCGCAAACAATCTTCATATAAAAATAGAGGGATTTTTGGTAAAGTACCAGAGCGACTGACTGGTCGTGGCATGGCCACAGGAGGGCAGCAAGGAAACATTGTCATCTCCTGCTTGGGTGTTCACCGGTCCCCCATGGCACTCCGGCGGCTCCGAAATTCGGGGGCTGTTACCCCCTCCCTGTGCTGGTACAGTAGGCTGAGGAGCAGGGAGGGAAAAAAACAGCGGGGCTGGCTTTGCTCTTTGATGGTCTCAGACCTTGGAAGAAACGAAGGCTGTATAAATAGCTGATACCTTGGCCAAGTTTGCAAAGCGGCAAAGAATAAGCATCTGGGGTGAAACTGTAATAAAAGGTGTGCCGACTTTTTCAGTGAATGAGAGTACAGAAAAAACCATCACTTTGGGCTGCAAGATTCATGTAAATGCCACATTTTCCATCACATTTTGAAAAAAAAATTGAAATAAATCTGGAGATTAAAGGTTGCTTTGAGTGTATGTTAAAAAAAAGCTAAACTTGCCCCTACAAATGTCTAACTGAACTAGTATTTTCAGATTGGTTTATCCTGCTTTTGGTTTATTTCTATAACGGCCATTTTTCCAAAAAAAACCCAAAATTCATGGAAGGTTTCAGGGCATCTGAGGGAACATCTGTAAGCAACAACTCCTACCCCAGCCCTTGGCGGTATCTGTCTCAAAGCCTTGCTCGGTTCAGTACTTGCCCATGGTACAATCATCCCCCATTCCCGCGGGGCTGTGGGTCCCCTCCTGCAGCAAACAGCCCAATGCAAACCCTACCCCCGTGTCCTGGGAAGGCATGTGCTGCAGTCACCTTACTGCTAACCAGCATGCTGATCTCATGTGATAAGTGTCAAACAGACTCTTCCAGTTAACAATGTTAAGGAGAAATTAAATAGGATAAAAAGGTTTCAAGAAATGACGTGCTTGGGCGGACGGCAATTAGGCACAAGGGCTGAGTGAAGAGCAGATGTTTAATAGGGCTCCAGTGTAACTGAAATGATGTGCTGTATTAATATTTTTTTCATTTTCTATTGATCTCAAAAGCTTCAACCCAGCAAAAGAAAAAAAGTCCATTGCAGAATGAACAATATACTAAGCCTTATCTTAATTGAACATTAGGGGATGTTCATGTGGACAGCTCAGGGCTTTTGCTAGTTCAGCATTCAGGATGGTATCTTCCAATTACTGTGATTAGCAGTATACTTAGGGGAAACATTTTATTCTTTTACAAGGAGGCTGAGCACCTGGAGGTGTCACTGTGGATGAGCAAGGGTGCCGACCTGCAATTTGTTAGCTACTCTGTTGTAAGTGCCCTTGTACCTGCTTTTAACCTCCTGATAAATGCAATGTAGCTCGCTTTTTTTTTTTACTGTTGAGTAAGATGTCTGAAATTACTTCAGACAAAACTGTGGGATTAGAGCATGTGTGCAGGCAGACTCTTAAGTTACTATGGAGAAAACAGCGTGCTGTAAATTCACGTCCCAGTGTATACTGAAGTAACTTCTTTACACACATAACCCTTCCCACCCCTCACCTCCAGTATTGCGGATTGGAAGCTGCCATGGTGACTGGACTACTAAGAGAACCAGCACATCCAAGAGTGGTTTTCTGTACGCAATTTCTGGCTATTCACACACAGGAGTTTTGCTAGTTTATTGATTTACCCGTTTCTTCCAGTCAGATTCATTCCAATAACAGAAATCCAGTTTGTCACATTATAATTTCCCCTTTGGAAATGATTTCTGACTAGAGCACTACAAAAATATATACTGGCTGCAGTGTTATTGGAAAAAATCTATTTTAAAATATGTATTTTTTCACCATCCAAAGCTTAGGGAGATGATTTTTCATTCATTCACTCCTTTTCCTGCTGGGTGGAAGTGCTGTGATATTGTAGATGTTTTACATTATACCCAGACTTGAAGAAAGCAAAACAGATATTTTCCTGGTAACTACACTCTTTTTCTGTGTTTTGGGGATATTCCAGCGTATAGTAACTCTCCCCAGATTTGTTTTCAGAATGCAGGCTTCTCCAGATGAAGTTTGGAGTCTGGTATATGGAGTTTCTGCTGCCAGGTTACACTGCGTGCAGCCTCAGAGATTTTGTTTATCGTGGTTTCTTTACCAAAACACCGAAGATCATGTTTTTCTCAGTTCTTTCCTGAAGACACGCACAAAGTGATAGATGGTTGTCATTTTGCATAGCTGATTGCTATCCAAGAGCCATAAGTGGATGCTCGCAGGCAGCTACATGATGCACAGCTTTAGAGAGAGGTTTGCCATGCGTTGCTGCCTGGGTGAGCAGAAGTTACATGTTTTGGATGTAGGTTGCATATGATAGAGAAGACAACACTCCCATGATCTGGCCAGGAAGGAGGTGAAGATGTAGGAAGCAAAAATAGTGCATTTTGGGGGGCTTCTACAACAACCTGGGGAACCAGGAACAGGCAGTGCAGGCTTTGGCTAGGAAAAGAGATCACAGGGAGAGAGCTCTTTTCTCCATCTGTCAAATGTTCTAAGGAGAGTTGCCAACTTGATGCTAATTATATAGTATTCACCTACTACCAGGGCTAGAAGTGATTGAAAGAGACTTTTTATCCTGTTGTGCAGTTTTAATTGTCTGTACCTAACTGAAATTTGTCTTTGGAAGTCTCTCCGTACTTCTAGTATCTTGGAAACTGAACCTCTTCAAGGAAGCAGCCTACTAACGTATCTTCCTTTTCCAAGACAGAACTTAGCTTAACAAACAGAAATTATTAAACTCAAAGTTCCAAGTGTTATAACCAATCAAGACATGGAAGCTCTTTCAACAGTAAGAGTTTTGTGTGTCTTTCTATGCTTCTACAAATTCCCTCTCTTCTCTCTCCAGACTTTAAAGCTTTAAACATTCAATTTCCTGTTTCCTCTTAATGATCTGCATTTTAGCAATTAGTAAGTCTGGATCAGGGTTTCCAAGCAAATATATCCAATAATATAAATGTATGTAATTTTCATTCATTTACAAAAAAAAAAAAAAAAAAAAGAGGCTGCGTTGTTTAAGGAAAAGGAATGGAAGTAATCTGTCCTGTGTTACAGTTTGACATGGTCCATCCATATGGAGCGTAGGACAAGCCTTGAGTTCCTTTACAGCTTTTCTGATTCTCCTTTTAGTTATCATTTACAGCTGAAAACGGCTGGCAGGAGAAAACGGGAAACTCTTACATTTAGAGTTTGTAAGAACCCACTCCTGTCAGAAACGTATCTACTCTGTCTTCCCTTCCATTTACAGCATTGCTTACACTTATGAAGTGCTGCATAAATCCCTTCTAGTTGTCTTCAATATTTTCAGATCATTTCAGCCCTGCTGGAACTTTTCTGCTGCTCCTGTCTTCCATATGGGATATTTTCTTTAATTTTTCTTCACACCTAGTAGTGTGCAGTATTCAATAATCTCTCAGGGTCCAAACCACTTGAAATGTACTGTCTATATGCAGTCTCAGACTTGCAACTGCCTCTGTTTAAATGAGCATGAATTTCTTCAGCATGTCATGCTCAAAATCCCTGTTTCTGAGAACCCTTTCTTAGTTACAGTCCCCAATACTGTAGTTATCACCTTTATTAATTTTCTTTCTCCAATTTTTATGTTGGGGAGTTCTTTTTAAAGGGCTCATGGGGAGAACAAAAAGCCATAAAATTCTTCAGTCTCAAGGTCCTATCAAAGCAGGTACAAATTTAGCAGGCACAAGACTGGTAGGTACCTCATTCTTCCATCTATAGATGTTCACTGAGGCTCAGAATAGCTCAATCTATCCTACATAGGTCAGCTGTATGTCATGCAAAATTGTGTGTGACACTTCAGGAGGAGCTGGACAGAAGATGTTGGCTATGGTGGGGGGGCAAAGCTGGTGAAGGTCCATTGCAATAATTCCCTTCTGAGCTGCCTTGGTCCAGATGAGCTGCAGGTACAGTCTTAGCAGCTTCCCTGGCGTTTTCTGTGATTCCCATGACAAGTCAGATAGCTGTAACAGATAACAAGCAGTGAGAAGTTCTAGTCACCACCTGACTGCACTGGATGAGGGCTTCTGGCACAGCTCCCTTGTGCCTCCCTCCTGCTGCAGTTTCCAGAAAGGGACGGTTTTGCTTTGCTCCCTGCAACCTCTCTGCAGAGCTACATTGCTCTGCAAGAGCAAATATGGACAATCGTTGTGAATTTGGCTATGCCAGTTGATCTAATTTGAGATCCTGGGATGAAACCCAACTTCTTTACACTGTCATTTCAATACCTGTGCACTGGAAGCGAGTGGCACGTAGATGTCACAGGGTAGGTGAATCCAGGTAGAGGCTAGGAGGGAGCAGAGAGACTTACCATTCATTCCTTTTCAGCTGCCGCCTTTGTATCTTTATGAAGCTTCATCCTTGGCAATAGCTTCCTCTCTGAATCCTCACAAAGCTCTGGTGCAACATGGCATTTTATCCAGCAGAGCCATAGAGCTAGACAGTCTCTTGTCTTGCTCTGCATGGGCTTGAGAGTAATAGAATGAGTCATCAGCTGAGAGCTTAAAATTACAGTGTGTGCCACTGCTTTTGAAACGCTGAAGAGATTAATATTTTAAAAAAACAGATACAGTTCACTCACTGGTGTAATGAAGAGGTATTATACACACCAGGCACCTGTTGGTGAAGGTATACATTTAACAATCTATTACCATTTGAATGTAGAGAGATTAAATACACATTAGAAACTAAGCATGGGGGAAGTTATACCATTGTTTCTCCAGGACAGCACTATGAAAAAAAGAAGCAGAAAGGGGAATTGTTAAACACCCCCCACCCACCTAAAGACTTAAAAGGATATTGCTGCTCTATATTTTGGGTCTCCTTGCTGCTCTCAGCACTAGGTGTTTTTGTGTAAAGACACAAAGTCAAGGATAAAATGCAATATGCAGTAGGAGAGTTAGGTCCACCATCTTCCTTGCACATGCAGGGACTGGTTCTAATAAGCCTTACTGGAGATGCTCCCAAATGAGTTTCTGAAGTCTCAGTTTTCCAGCACCCATATATATGTCACTGACAGTCATGTTTTGTTGGAAATAGCACCCAGAAGAAGGCAGTCTGTAATAAATTCTTGCCAAACTCCAAGAAACTAACATGTCACACACAATGTGATCACACTTACAAGCAAGTACCTCTCTTGCATTTTCCTTCCCATTATTACTGATAAATAAAATAATCTTACTTTTATCTTTGTGCCTTTGTGAAGTGCTATACATGTTATTTGTGCAATAAGAATGCCAATGAATGCATTCTTTTTTCCTTTACTTACACAAGAATAAAGCCCAATTTCTCAGCAGAGGTAGTACCAGATCTCTAATAGCTAGATGGGACAAGCCAGATATTATTTTTCTACTTTTAACTTGAAATTTAGCAGTGCTGAGTTTTCTAACACCAAAACTACAAAGCTTTTGGAGTAGATCATTGATGTAAAAAAGCACTACAAAGTCATCAGGTGCCCTGCAAATCCCATACAGTCCCAATACAACCTAATGCATGGATGGCTAGCTAAGTATTCTGCACCTCAAGATAGGTTTTATAGGTGGTCCTTTTATTGCTGCTTTCGTTGACGATGTGCCTGACCTGCTAGAAAGTATTTAAAAGTAAGCTCTTGGTGTCTTCAACGTTTGCCCCATTTGATGCCCCTCTGACTGCCAGTTATGTAGGAGTGGTCTTTGGATCAGAAAAGCTAGATAATATTATCTCATCTCTCAGTCTTTGTTTCTCTTAGGAATGGTGGATGTCAGTGCAAGCCAAACTGTGGCACTAGATGAGGCATAATCTTGGGATCATAGCCATGTTCAAATTTCTTTACACTTTATATACATATACTTTATTCTATACCACACCATTGTCCTGAGTTCTCTTTGTACAGTAGAGTTTTATCAGGATATCCCCAAGCTATCCTGCAGAATTTGATTTGTTGTTTTATTTCCATTGGGAAAGATGGGTGGGTGAGGAGGAAGGATGTTGATTTTTCCTGTATTAAAGCTGGCAAAGAAAAGAAAGCAGCTGAAACCTAAGAAAATTGCACTACTAATCATATTTTCATAAGCAGTCCTCTGTAGCATTACAGTCACAGAGTATATTTATAATTTGGTTTATATGAGCAACAGTTTAAGTTGAGGAAAATTGGTTTCCTTTTCAAAATGTCATGTTTCTCATTTCCTTGCAGAATCTTGGGCTGCTTCAAGCTCTTATCAGCCTTTAAATCATTCAAAAACACACTCGGTAATTAAAATGCTGTAAATCCTCATTAATCAATTTAGGGGTTTTGATTTGTTCTAAACCACATTTAAATAAAGTTGAAAGCTTACTAAAATATCAAATACAAGTGCAAAGAAAAGGAAAGATAAACCCACCTTAGTGTAGCTGCACAGTGTTAAGATTAGACTTGAGATGAGAACCGTGACTTCTTCTGAACACAAGGTACAAGGTTTTGGGCTCCCCAAAACAGGAACAAGCTAACTTTCTTTTCAGGTATGGGTGCTCTGAAGGCTTTTTTAATTTGTTACTGTTTTGGCTTTGGCTTCTGCTCCTGTGAGTATCTTGTAACACAGTTGTTTTGCTCTGCTGACGGATCAGTGGATCTATTTGTCTCTAGACCCTCCTTACCTGTGCCAATGGAGTAACAGGATTGTAAACTGTTCCCAACTACTTATTTTCTACTTCTTACTACACTCATATAAAGGAAATGAATTAGACACAAGTATCTGCAGGCCTCATATCTTGCTTCAGTAGCAGTTTCTTTACCTGGCTTGCATTTTCTCTGTGCTTTGTCACAGCTCTATGTCCTGGGTTAAAGGCTTTAATTTTCAACTTTGTGGGTTTTGTTTTGCTTTGGAATTTTTTTTCCTTCACCTCTTCTTTCTGGAGTATTTAATGCTCTTTATAGCACCCTCAGTATCCAAGCACTCTCTCGGCTCCACAAACTCCCCTCTGGACCATATTTTATCCCATATTCCAATCAAGATCTGATTCTTGTAGGGTGAGTGTGGGGGGTTCACCCTGGCTGGACGCCAGGTGCCCACCAAAGCCGCTCTATCACTCCTCGCCTCAGCTGGACAGGGAGAGAAAATATAACAAAAGGCTCTTGGGTCGAGATAAGGACAGGGAGAGATCACTCACCAATTACTGTCATGGGCAAAACAGACTTGACTCAGGGAAATTAATTTAATTTATTGCCAATCAAATCAGAGTAGGATAATGAGAAATAAAACCAAATATTAAACAACCACATTCCCCCACCCCTCCCTTCTTCCTGGGCTTAACTTTACTCCCAATTTTCTCTCCCTCCTCCCCCTCAGCGGTGCAGGGAGATGGGGAATGGGGCTTGGGGTCAGTTCATCACACGTTGTCTCTGCTGCTCCTTCCTCCTCAGAGGGAGGACTCCTCACTCTTCCCCTGCTCCACCGTGGGGTCCCTCCCACAGGAGACAGTCCTCCACGAACTTCTCCAACGTGGGTCCTTCCCACGGGCTGCAATTCTTCACTAACTGCTCCAGCGTGGGTCCCTTCCACGGGCTGCAGTCCTTCAGGCACAGACTGCTCCAGCGTGGGTGCTCCATGGGGTCACAAGTCCTGCCAGCAAACTTGCTCCAGCGTGGGCTCCTCTCTCCATGTCACCACAGGTCCTGCCAGGAGCCTGCCCCAGTGTGGGCTTCCCACAGTGTCACAGCCTCCTTCAGGCAACCCCCTGCTCTGGCATGGGGTCCTCCCCGGGCTGCAGGTGGATATCTGCTCCACCGTAGACCACCACGGGCTGCAGGGGGACAGCCTGCCTCACCATGGTCTTCACCATGGGCTGCAGGGGAATCTCTGCTCCGGTGCCTGGACCATCTCCTCCCCCTCCTTCTTCACTGGCCTGGGGGTCTGCAGAGTTGTTGTTCTCACATGTTCTCACTGCTCTCTCCAGTTGCAATTGCTGTTGCGCAGTAACTTTCTTCCCCTTCTTAAATACGTTCTCCCAGAGGTGCTACCACCGTCGCTGATGGGGTCAGCCTTGGCCAGCAGTGGGTCCAACTTGGAGCCGGCTGGCATTGGCTCCATCAGATATAGGGGAAACTTCTAGCAGCTTCTCACAGAAGCAACCCCTGTAGCCCCCCTACCAAAACCTTGCCATGCAAACTCAATACAGTGAGGGCTCTGAGATGCTTTGTTGGGGTGGAAAAGGATAAAGTTCTGCCACAGTTCACAGATTTTACATAGATATTTTGGACATTTATCACCATGAGAGTTAGAAACAAATCACTGATTAACACAAGAATCTGCTTCTAAAGTCTTGCATAGTCTCATGGCATTTGGTCTGGGGTTTGGACTTGTCCCGTTAGTAATTATAAGAATGTGATAAAATCACAGCATATGAAAAAACATGGAGACAAAATCTGTTGATTCATAGGAAAAAAATTCTGAGCATCACAATGCCATGTTGATAAGCTGCCCCTTTCTTAAGCCTACTTATGTAGCATGAAAATAGGTGGGTTTATAGTGTTACAGAAGTCCATGCTAAGGCTGTATCCAATTATTGGTAATGGTATTTAGATTTATTCAACCTGAGTAGTTGCCTTCAGATCTCCATAAGTGATAGAATAAGGGAAAATAAATTAAAATTAAACCAAAGAGAAATGAAATAGAAAACAACTGACCCTTGGGCCCCAAGAACATCTTTGCTTCCTGCAATCCTGGTTGCAGAGGCAGATACAGTAACAAACTGGTTGCATAAGAAACGGCAAATAAAGATGCCACCCTAGAGGGAACAAAACATTAATATTTCAGAAAGGATATCTCCAGAAAAAAGATATTGGGCCTTTTTTGTTCAGACTTTTCATGTCTGTTGTTTGGGCAGGTAGAGCCAAAGCCAATAATTAAACCTTATGAAAAGATTTAATCCTTCTTCTAGAAATTTACCTTGAAGAAAATGTGGCAAGGGAAAAGCAGGTTGTTGAGGATAAGGACTACTAATGCAACACTTCATGAAAAAGAAAAATGAAGTTTTCTTGGAAAGGCAGGGAGATCAGGATCCTTATATGTTTCTATTAAACAGTGATGAAGCCCTGTTCTCCCAGGTTACGGGATGCTGACAGACTCTCTGCATATAGATTTCTCTTTTCCTGCCAGCACTAGGCTGGATGAAAGCCCAGCGGTGCATTCTGTTAAGGAGCTTATTCATACAATTAAGTTTAATTGTCAGCAGTTTTGATACTTCAAACTAAAATGAAACCTGGCTCCATTTCTGCAGCTTAGATTCACCTGCAGCCTGGGAGAATTCTGATGGTATTAAAATTAGTCTTGTATTGCTAAAATACCAGCCAGTTGCAAGGATAAACTCTGCATAAACAGGTTGTTTCCTCCTAGGTCTGGGTAACTGAGCAGCAGGACTTGAATAGAGTCTATTTTTTTTTTTAAGCAATAGTTTCTCAAATACTGGAGCGTAGGGAGAGTGCCTTCCCCGTTCATGTTGGCAGTGTGGTCCTTCCACAGCTCAGTAGGCTTCAGGACAGATTTTTGAAGGAAAGACGTACATACTATATTTCATATTTACATTAGGCTGAAGTATATGGCATTTTGCAAATATCACCAGACTCATATGCAATGTGTTAATGAGCCTTAACCTTATTGTTTCCCCCAGTATTAGAACTGAAGATTTGAGGAATACTCTACTTTTGCTGTTGCTTCCTCTGACACTTAACCTTCATGCTCTCCGACTCGAGAATTTCTATGCTTTGTTTCTCTTTCATTTTAAAACAGGAACATAACAAATCAACGTCTGCTTTCCTCCAGTATCAGTTTTTGCATTAGGAATTTTGGTGCTCGTGCACATTCTCGGCTGCCTGGAATGAGGATTTTACATAGTTAATAATAATGCTTGCTCCAATGCCATAACAGGTAGGTCTGTTATACATCATGTAAGCTTTCCTTTAAGGACAATATCGGAGTAGGGAATTCATTATTTGTCTCGGCCTATGTCTTAGGGTGAGGTTATGACTATGACTGCACACTTTGGCCTGGAGGATAATAGCTGAGTTAGATGTTCTTGATTTGGAGAGCGATGGAACCGAAGTGTATTCCTGTGTATGTGAGTGCCTAGCCACCGGGCTGGAAGGCCTGACGCAAGAGGCACAGAGCTGCAGCAGAAGATTCGCAAGTCTTGTGACTGGGATGCTCTCATAAAATGCAGGAGCATTTGGGTCAAATTGCTGCCCTAAGTCAGTGCAATGGATGATCTGAACCTGATTTTCCATCATTTCGGGTGAGTCCTTTAACCCTTGGTATGTAAGACCAGAAGACTTGGATCCTACTTGCTCTACTGTTTTGTAAATGGTGGCAAAGTCCTTTTCTAGATCCACCACTCTACTTCCATTTATTCTTCACTTTTTAAAGTACCCAACATCAAAACAATGTATTTTGTTTAATTTAAACCATGGTTTCACATATTCATACATTTTGTTTTAAAAGCTGTTTCCAGATGATCTTAATGGACTGTTCCTTTTTTCTCAGACCTCTCATTATAGTCACCTTGCTCACACATTAGTGATCATTTATTTATGCTACAGTCAACATCAACAGAAGTATTTTCAGGAACAAGAGTTTAGTGCACAGTCCAACTCACATTTCTGTGACATGAGCAGTGATTTGCAGAAGCAGGATAGCCACAACTAATCACATTTTGGAAATCATGGAAATTGTGACATTACTTAATCATGTGCTGCTGTAAACATTGAAACCTTTGTCCTCCTTTAGAAACCAAATTACAAGAGAAAGACAATTTCATCAGAGCTTTACCTGTCCATTATAGTACTGCTGGCTCATTAGGTAGAGCAATTAAACATCAAGCAGAAATAATTATTATAATTATAGGACATTTGAGATTTCATTTGCCTTCATGAAATATGAGTTACATAAACTAATTCCTTTTGCAAGGTCCACTCATAATAGCAATGAATGTCTAAACAGCTATGCTCTTTGCCTACTTATTTTTGCAGCATTATTGGACCAACCTTACAGAAGCCATTAAGAACTCAACAATTACCAACTATTATGACACTAGGATATCCAAACGGCCTCTGTATCTAGAAGATAGGAAATTATGATCATAATTGTATTCATTCATTCTGTTCCTGCTTCCGGAATGAATACGGGGCGGGGGGGGGAAATTGTAGGGGAATAGTTCAGTATTTTCTCTACCATGCTGATTACTACTAGAAAATGTTTAGCTCCTGATGGCAACAGCCACTGCTTTCATTTATATTTTATTTTATATTTTGCACATAGCTGGATTTTGGTGCTGTGACTCCTTTGTCACGGTACTGAGCTAATTCGGCATCTAAGTCCTGCAGTATCTTCTCCTCCACCTCCCCAGGATTGGAATGTTCTCTGTCTCTACCTGAGCTGTGCTTGCTCGAGGATCCTTGCTAGCATGTCTGAGGCAATCTAAAGTGATCCAAATTCAGGCAGCAAAATGCAGCACCACTGAAATATTTTATGGTAAAATATTCTTTCCTAGTGAAGTCGTTAAGAGAAGTAAGCCATCTCATATTGAAATGCAGGGCAGTTTCCCAAGGGACACTAATGAGTGTGTTCTTCTGCAGCTAATCATAAGACTGCTTTGTCATGTGTATAGAAAAATATAGATGTTGCCAAAAGAGTGCATTAAGTTTGGACACTCAGACTTATGCAGACTACTTACCTCTATATTTACCTCAATAGACCAGATGACAAATGTACTGTATAAGGTAATCTCATTCACAGAGGCTTGTAGCAAGGCGGCACTGGTCATGCAATAGCAAAGTGCATTTGTAGTAAGAAAAAGTGAAAGAAATAACAGGAATATCAAAAGCACCATTATAATACTATCTTATAATTGAATTTCTCCAAAAAAGGGAAGGTGTCAGACTAGTGGGGATGCAAGGCAATGTAAAAGATAGAAGTGAAACCAGAGAGATTGCATTTATGTAAAAAGCTTAAAATAGTTACTGTGGCATGGCTAAACAAATGCTGTAGACCTAAATTCAGAGCACTGATACACAGATATTGTTACTGTTGCCTTTAAACATCCCTCCATCAGTTTGCGGTTGGCAAATGCTTTACATGCAGGGTACAGGGAGAAAGATACAGGCTTGAAAATATGTCCAGAAAAAGTTGCCAGCAACAGGGCAAAGCCTAATTTCTACTAAAGGCATTAGCAGCAAATGTCCCTAAACTCAGCAGGATTTCCCTCCTAATATTGAAGCAGCAAAGCAGGGCTCCAGGGCAGTGGTAAAGGTTTCTCCCTGTGAGCCATCACAAACTGGGCAGGGCTAAGCAGTGACAGCAGGCAAAACTCAGGTGGGAGGAGGTTATCTCAACTCTCTCCTGAATCATGAGTCTGGATACCTGGTATGCATTTTTAGTTTCACACAAGCCTTCCTATGTCTTTCCATTCTGCCCTTTCACGATTGCAGCTTGAAGCATCTATGGCCACCCTACTGAGCAGCTCCAGCCATGATTTGCACCAGCTACCCTTTCAAATGGAAATAAGTACAGACTGGTCTGTGAATACAGACTTCTTGAAAGGTTTCCAGGGTTACATTAAAGCAGGTGATTTAGGCACAGAAGATCAAAAAGGAAGTCACAGTCAAAGTTTACCTAGGTTTCCAGGGAGCAACCTAATAAAGAAGCGTGAATAATACCCAATGAGAGGCTAAGACTTCTATTAATTCATTTGTTTACTTGGGTCCCAGAGAAGCTCCTGCTACATTATTCTGCAAAGGAGGCTCAGGTGGCTTTTTATTTGCTTACTGAAATACCTTCCCCACCTTATGTTGAGTCCTGGTGGGTTTGTGAGTATGTTAGGCTAACACTGCTACAGTTACTCCATTGAAAGTCTGAGTTCATTCAATTCTCCATGGGATTATCAGGCAAGGAAGAAGATAACAAAGAGATCCATCGTCTACAGGTAGGAGAATAGACACATTTAAAATGAGTCTAGCATCTCCACAAAAGTATTAGCTCTGGCAAAATATATCTCTTCTCCTCATGTAATGAAAAAGGAATTAGAAAGCATCATTGAGAAACCAAATTAATGCAACAAGCTACTGTTAATGTACAAGCGCAGCAACCTTATTTTTTTATGGTTTTATCCTATTCAATTTCAAATGCACATAATTAATTATTGCATTTAATCTCTGTTCTCCTTCAAGTCTGCAGCATGCAGACCAGCACTTAATGGTGTCAAAGCTCATGTCAACATAAGACAAAAAATTGTTGTACAATTTCTAGGCCTCTTTGGTGTAGCCAGAGTAGTAATTAAAATGCAATTGGAAAGAAACTAATTGATATAAGTAAGTTATTAGCATCCCCATTGATTAAGTATAATCAAAATCAGTGTCTACATGAGATATTGATTGCCACTTGCTTTTTGTAAGTGTAATTGTAGCATAAATTGTCTGTGCATGACTGGGCCTTTTATTGTTGTAAATATCCAGCTGAAGCAAGAGATTAAATTCTGTACAAGTTCTAAAATGTCTGAAATCAGTGTGACACCCTTGCTTTCATTTCTTGTAGTGAAGATTTAAATAGAGTATGAAGGAATATTTTTCTGTTTCCTGGATTAGATTACAGTCTTTGTCATATTTGCATGAGGATAACAATCTCTAGACTGTGAGGCAGATTTATGACTAGACTAAAAATGGGTCTGCATTCTCTCAGGTCGTATCTGGCAATGTCCACAAAAGCCTAGCCTGGTACTGAAGAAGCTAATTCTGCTAGACAGATGGGCAACTCCACATGCACATTTTAACTTCTTGCATAAATTCTCCAACTTGACCATAGGATTTATCCGATACCTAACACAGAAGGATTTCAGTCCCAGCAAATCTGGAAGTGCTACAAGTGTAAAATCACAGCATCTGATTTTTTCTTATGGCACATTTTGGCAGTTGTGAGCAGTATAGGGCATTTTCATAGTCCCTTTACTTGAAAATCTGACTATGTGTTTTTCTGGGGTATTTATGCCATAAGAAAAATAAAGACCTGATTGTGATGATTCATCCTTTTGAAGAAAATACAAAAAATTACAATATAAATGGAAAAATACAGTAGATGATCATGATGGTTAATTAGAAAACTTGCTTAACTATTTTTTTTAATACTTGTTATTTAAAATCTGCTTATGCTTTTTCCACTTTGCACACAATATGGGGCCTTGCTTTACTCTCCCTTTGCAAACTCAATGCAGAGCAGTGGGAAGGAAGGGGTGGGGGCTGGCAATCTCAGAGGGTCAGTATCAGACTATAATCTGGAATTCTTGCAGTGTTGGTGGAGTTTGGCCAAAGTCTCCGTAATCCCGTGGCTGAGCTGTTCCACTTCATCCAGCCAGTGAATTGTGTTTTGTGGGTGGAAAATTAGGACCAAATATCAGCACTGAAGACAGCTAACATTGCCCTCAGATGGTTTATTAGCCATGAGAAAATAACTTTGGAACCTTTTAGCTTCAGTGTTGTTTTTCCAAACCAAAGATGAAGCACGCTGATAGAGGCAAGGCGAGAAAATCTGCACAGCTACTGTGGGTGCTGCCTGTTCTGTGCATCAGAGATGTCATCCTCCAGCTCCACCACTGCTCGGTTCTTCTACTTAAGTTAACTTCTTTTAATTAAACAAAATACAGATATTTATTTTTCTTGATGGTGTTGCTGTTATCCATAGCTAGTATCAGAGATGCAATCAGTTAAACTGGAATGCGATGGACACTTGTGCCTAACCTATTTAGGGTGTTGGGTCCCATCAATCCAAGCTGGACTGAGCTCTAGATGCAAAGAACAAATGTAGGTTGTCTGAGAAGGGTTTCCAAGGCTGTTTCTTCACCCTCTTCAGCAAATTTAGAAAGAAATTTGAACCGAATGCATTCGGCTCTGGGAGTTGCCATGGTTGCAACACAGACGATCTAAATGTGGGAGATTATATAATCAGACAGAATGACTATTTATACAAAGAGTTTAATTTAAACAAAAAGGGAGAGAAAAGCAAATGTGCTGTACAATACATGACTTTGTCACTTTCCACTCCTGCGCAGCAGAGCTGCTGTAGCACCGATGGTGTTAAATCACAGTACTCGCACATCCGTTTTCTGCAAGGTGTTTCTAATGTGCTCTAAATCTAAAATAAAAAAAGCATTAAGTAAAAAGTAACGGACCAGGTCCAGCCAGGCAAGAAAGAGGCTGTTTTATTATACCTGGATCAGCAGCAGTATCTTCTTTATGGAAGATATACAAGCTCTTCTATAATTTTTGTTGTTGTTTTACAATTCTATAAACTTTTAAAATGCAATAGTGTGGATCTTGTTCTTTAGAACGATCATCCTATGTAATACTATCACAGGGACTAATTTATCTTCCCTCGAAGCAATTAAACATATGGGAGTAGATGCTATGGCCCATGTGATGTTACTTATACATGGTAATTTCATTCTTTCTATGTAATCTCCCAAACAACTTAAATGCCTTCTAGAAAGGAAAGTCTGTTGAAAGGCTTTCATTGTATTTTGCACTGGGCTTTCAGGAGATGCAGCGCTGAGTTGGACTATGGAGTTAAAGGTGGTTTATTTCTGTTTTTTGACAACCTGGTGGGAGGGTCACTCTGGGGCCTCACTGGGCTGCCTAAGGTTTGCAGTGCAGGCAGAAAGGCCAAAACAGAGTTTGGCATGTCTTTGGCCCCCTGTTAAGCCAAGCCTGTGAGCAGCATGCTTTTCTCCAAGCAAGACAATTCCTTTCTGCTCCCATTTTCATCAACACAGGTGGGGCCGATCCAGCAAAGCCAGCCACCTCTTAAACTACTCCCTCAAGGTTGGTTCACTGCATTTCCCCCTCTTGCACATATGGGGCCATCCGCAGCATCAGTCGGAGGCCGGCTGGAGTGGGATGTCTCCTCTATAGACTTCCCTTCTAATAGGCAATGGGGTTCTATAAAAATGATTCAGCTTGGTAGGGATTTTCCCACAAGGTGCCGTTAGCTGATAGTGTGGCAAGGAGCAATAATAATAATAAACATTAGCTACAGGCAATGCAGGCAAATAGATGTGGCCCATATGTAATGAGCATTGTTTTCCCGAAGCTTGGTCTCACCTTTGGTGGTCACAGAGTAGACAGACGTGAACAGATTGCCTTCATACTTTAACATTATATGACTAGTGTTCTCACGAGGACCCCTTAATGACCGCTGACTAGAAGGTGGAAGGAATTTGTATTTATTAAGCATCTTTTTGGAGTGGGGGGACTTTCTGCCCAGTGGCAGCAAACATTGGGGCAACCAAACTAAGCTGATGCTGCATTCTGGCATCAATCAACTGAGCCATTAGTTTGAACAGTGGGTGTTTCTCCTCCCTGCCTTTCACTTTCTGTGATGATAAACTTAGCATGGAGGTATGGTTCTGCTCAAGTGACAGAGAGAAATGGGCTGTGTAACTGTAGGGAGCAAGGACAGAAGAAAATCTCTATTGCAGACACAAAAACAATATTAAAAATGTTAAGGTTGCACAAGTAAATCCAGTTAGAAGAGATATATACACAGCAGAATACCTCTATCCAACAGGCCATGGAGAAAAGTGCATGCCTTGTTTCATCCTTTACTGATTTTCCAGGGTTTTTTATTGCCTTGTAGCATAGTGTGCATACATCAAGACTGTGGTTTGAGTACAAATGAGCTTTTCTTTTTAGAGGAGCTTGGCCCAAGAGCTGGTGGCTGACACCTGACACCAAGAGCTAGTGATGGGCCTGCCATAACTTCCCATAATGGGGACATGAGCCAGTGCTGACCTCTGATTTGCAAGGGAAGTGTTGTGCTCCCTATGGCTACAGGGAAGATCACAACTGCTGTCATTGCAGGGCTGTCTGGTGACGTGGCTGCAAGGGGAAAACTTGGTCCTGCAAGGAAAATGAAATTGATGTCAAGCAGTTTTCTCTTCTGACTTGGGCTGTTCTGGGAGTTAGATCCTGTCTCACGGCTGAGAGAGAGGTCTTGGATGGTTGCAGACTGTAGAACATAGAGAGTGTCTTTGGTAGGCCACCCTGGTTTTTTCTGTTCACTTCAAATCCTGTAACATGTGTCTTTTGCCAAGGTAGGGTTCACCTCCTCTATCTTGTGGAGTGAAAAAGACTTGCAAATGTTGGCTTTCTTCTGTGAAGTTAATTTTCTTTTTAAGGGAGTACAGAGAGAAAGCTTATAATTCAAGCAGGGAAGGCAGATTTTGTTCTGGTTTTCTAAACCAAAAGCACTGTGTGAGAGAGGCCTTGCAGCAGCCCAAAGCAAGTTCCTGCTGCTCTGCTATAAATCTCAGAAAACAGGGATGATTCAGTCTCAGCTCTGGTTTTGTACAGACTGTTGTCACTAGAACATAAGAGGGTTTTTTTTAAAGGTGATTAATGTTGCTCTCCCATACCCCATGCAGCCACACGCTCGCTGTCTGCAAGGCTTGTTTCAAAGGAAGAGATATACGAGAGCTGGAGAAGAGTCTCCTGAGAGAGAAGAGTATGAGCATCTTCCTGGTGGTCAGAGCGCTGGAGCAGCTGTGCTACCACAGCCTTGCAGAGAGCTAAGAGGTGTGCAGCGCGTGTGTCTGAGTTAAATATCTGGTGGTTTCTTCTCCTGTTGAGACTATTAGCTAAGCGCTTTAAATGCTACTGCTGCAAGCATACCGCTTTGTCTACCCTTCTGCCACATCATTCTGGGTAGATAGTGATCGGTCAAAATGAATATGAGAAGTGATCCTTAAGTGAGGTTACTGGATGTGGGAAGTGTTTCCCGTACACTTGTGGTCTGCCAGACTCTGTTGGGCTTCCTTAAATGTCAGTCTGGACACAGTCAAAGAAGATGGTCCTAACTGCATGTGCTTTTTAATCAAGGTCTAAATGGAGCTAGTTTTCCGTTATTATATCTGCTGCACATCCTGAAGCACATCTCAGATAGGACCTGCTTCCTTCAAGCCCTGTTTTACTCCAGGATGACTCTAGTACTGCTCCTCTGTCCTTCCAGCCTCCCTTTAGCAACAGCTGTGGATCTAGAAAGATGAAAACTAAAATACAGGCAAGACAGTTTTAAAAATCAGAGAGGCTTATTAAATCTCTCCCACATCCTGTTCAACCTCCCATGAACTAGCCTTTGGCAAATAGTGGGATGGTCATTTGAAGGGGATTCACCCCTCTGAGCTTTAGAGGTCCATGTTGCAGACATGTCACTGGACTGAGTGACCCTTGGCTCACTAGAGAGGAGCAGATGCTTTGATGGGCTGATTCACCTGACTGCTGTGCTAACACAAGTGAGAAGCACACCCTAAAAATACTTATTTCTCTCCTTTGACTTCAAAGGTAGTCCAGGATGACTCATTGAAATGGAGATGTTTACTTCTGGGCAAAGAGTCCTACTCTGCTGGGTCATCAGATCCATGAGTCTGCTGTAGGAGTGTCAGAAATTTACATGGTGAAAACATTAATTGAGTTTTTTGAAGGTGTTTTGTCACGGTTTTTTATTGAGATCTAAGGCAGTATGCTTTACACCGATTTAATTTCAGACTTTCCTTTTCATCGGGAATCTTCCCTACAAGCTCTCATGTTTATTTTACCATCCCCCAAATCCTATTCACTTATACCTGTTTCCTTAGTGGCATTTCTGTGATGACATGGGATTGTACTCAGGTCTTAAGAGGTCCTTTTTCATCCAGCCTTTTATCTTTCTAAAGCTTTGTGTTATCTGAGAAGTACTTCAAACTGAAGTTTCATTGTCCTCTCATGTCTTCTAAATAAAAAGTATGAAATAAGCTTAGTCCAAATCTCTGGAGGAGTTTTTTCTGATTGACAAGTCCTTGCAAATATTGGTCCTGGGACCTGTCTGTTCTGCCTAATAAATCATCATTAACTCTCACCAGACAGAGAGAGATTCTCTTCATCTGACAGGGTATCGATTCAGTTGCCTTAATGTATATAAGGTTTTAGGTCTCTCCACCAGCAGGCTCCAAGAGAGGCTTTTTGTCAAGTGAAAAAATGGAATTCAGGCAGCAGAACTCAGCTGCCAGGTCTGCCAGTGATGGACGATGCAGATGGGAACGTGGCTCTTTCCTCCTCTGCTTTATTGATCCTAGGGTTCTGACCAGTGTAGCAATGTTTCCATATCAGTAAAACCAAGCAGAAATGAATAACGGGGGACATGATGGCTTAAAGTCAGTATCAAAGCCAGAGTACTCTTGGGGAGAGCTTTTGGGAGGTGACAATGACAGCTCTAATGTGGGTCAGTGCTTGACCTCACAGGACAGTAAGTTGCAATGTGGTACCAACTCACTGCACAGGAATACTAAGTGGAAGGTATTTTTCCATTTTCTTTGTCACCTTATTTAGGTACATCAACAAAGAGCTCATCATGAGCAAATCAAGAAACCAATATATGACACTCAAGCCACAGTTTCAACGTTCATTGCTGGACAGAACCATCCCATGCCAGACCTGAGAGGTTTGCTCTGGTTGTTGGGATGTGCTTCATGTTATTTGCCCTTCTGTTCTGTAGTTGCTATATTTCTGTTGTCCAAAGTTTTAAATAAAAAAAACCAAACCAAAAAAACAACACCCCCCCCCCCCCCCAGGCCCCACCATATTGTCCTACTCTGCCTAGGCTATGATTCTGCGGGATGTTTTCTTACATGCTAATAAATTAAAAGTAATCCCAAAACTGTGCTAGTAGAATAAAGCAACTTCTAAAATAATAAAAACCACAATTGTGATATAGTGCTTGAATTCTTGCTAACATTAAATACAATCCAGATATTTTACTAACTCCTTAGTTTTCTTTAGTTGTCTTTCTCATTCTTAAGCTTTTAAAAAATGTACTTGTAGAATTAAAAAAAAAATACTCCTATGTATAACTGCAAGTTATGTCCTTTTGCATTTTTTCCCCATAAACCACAAGATTAAAAAAAAAAAAAAGGATTTTTTTACTTAATCCTTTCCCTGCAAGAGCTGAGCTATTAAGAAATGTACCAGACAGAAGTCTTTTAATGCAGTCACAGAAATGGCAATACTGAAATCACTGCAGTATTTTAGTCATTGTGCTTAAGTATCAGGATTGTGCTTAGAAAAATAGAATTGATGATACCCAAAGTTGTTTATTGTCTATTTGTTAGCTTAGTTGCTATGGCAGAGAGTTTAACATGAGTGAACCTGTGGGGAGGCAAATGCCACTTTACATTTGAAATTGGGCTGTGGTCTCTGAGGAACATTACAACAGAATTTGTGCTGCCCATCAAAGGAGACATACAGGGAAAAGACTGACTGCGTGTGGCCTTTGAAGAGTCCAGGACTTTTCTGAGATGCTGATGTCCCAGCAGGAGGTTAGTGCTTCCAGATCCACAGTGACAATAACAGTGCCAGGGGAAGTCAGATAAATATGCTGAGCTGGTTGTAAAAATTGTCTTGAATCAAAAGGACAGGGGTATCTTTGCCCAGTTGGGGCAAATTCTGAAGGAGGAAGTTGACGCACGGAGCAAAACACCAGAGAAACATGTAACAGATGGCCACCAACCAGCAGAAGAAAAGACGAAGAAAGGAAAACTCATGTGGTCATGGCTGTGTTATAAACACAGTCTGGGTGCCCAGAGAAAGGTGTCATCTACTGGAAAGTAAAAATAAGTAGTTTTGTTCTGTTAGCATCGGTAAAGTTTGTGTCATGGAGTGCAAACAAGAATAAAAGGTCTAGTCACATATTTCCTTCCTGAATGTGCAAAGATTTTAATAGTCATCCTCTTACAACTGTACTAGAGATAAACTAGGTCTTTTTTAATATATCTACACAACTTGCTTTTCAGCCCTCCCTGAATGCTAGCCCCATTCCTCAGGTAAGCTGACTGTTTGAGTCTGTTTTCCTTTGCAGCCTTGGCTCTATAAATAAACGAAGATTCTTTCTATTGTATGGTCCAATTCTTCAAGCTTTTGATAGTGCTTTTAAAGGAAGCTACTTGAAATCTATGTTAACACAGAAAATAAAAATAAAACACCTATATCACTCAAGACTTTGCCTAGTACTTAGACTGTGAGAGTATAGCAATGCAGCTGGGATGTAAACGTGGCAATCGGGGAGCAGGGTTGCTACTCGCAGTGCCTTTGGGGCTTGAAAGAAAAACAGCGGTTGGGGCATGGAGCAAAGCAACAAAGAAACATGTAGCGGATGGCCACCAACCAGCAGAAGACAAGATGAAGAAAGGAAAATTCAGCAACTCATGTGGTGGAGGGTGTGTTATAAACACAGTCTGGGTGCCCAGGTAAAGGTAGCATCTACTGGAAAGTACAAATAAGTAGTTAGCATCAGTAAAGTCATCAGTAAAGCATCAGTGTCAACAGTCATCAGATAGCAGAGTCATCCTTTTGTTTCTCAGGCCCAGCAAATGAAGGAGGCATTGGCTTACAATAAAAATAAAATTTCTTAGAGTGCCTTCCAGCACTCAGCCCCAAACCTCTCTGTGCTTGGCACTTCTGCACTGCCTCTCATATGGGAAAACATTGCAGTGAGAGACACCGTAACACTTCTGTGGTGCAAGGTAAGTCATGTCATCCTGAATATCATGAACATAGTCATCTTGTTGGATGGACTCAGAGCTGCTGGAGTGCCAGAGGATTGTGACTTATCCGATTCCTCAGTCAGACAAAGTGGAGAGAAACAACCTTGTGGAACTGGAGGTCATGAGTTCTGGTATTTTTTTTTTTTATTTTTTTTTTAAGAAGGCATTTATCATAAACTTACAAAGGGTTCCCAACAGCACGAACACTGTCAGGCTTGTTACAGCATCACCACCTGTTTTTAGCTGGGTTAACAGCACACGCACATGCACACACAAAAAGTCCACCAAAATTGAGTGCAATTCATAACAGAAACGAACATTAGTTACTTAGTAAACATCAGTCTATCACGATCACTAAATTATGCCTCCTTTTGTAGCTTAACTAATATTTTGCAATTTTCAGTGTTCTGAAAGATGTTAAACAAGGGTTTGTGTCTTACTGTATGCTCTGGCTGTATTTTCTCATGGCCTGTTACTGAAATGCTGCATCTGTTACCTTTCTGTTGATAGCAGCTTCAGAAAAATTGGCCAATTTCCAGAGCAGTACCTTTTCTTCGTCACTGTCAGCTTCTGTTACTTCATCTCTCAGTCATAAAAATTATAAAACAAAGTCCACTGTCTGTTGTCTAATATTCCTTCCATTAGACATGCCCTGCACTTTCATTGCGGGCATCTGACATTAACTTTTGGCACAGATAGTGTTTTACAAATCTAAAATACCTTGCTGACACTACCTGACCCTCCCTTCACACTTAGGAAATTGCCATAACTATCTCTATTTTACAGAAAAGCTTGAAAGGAGACTCAGACGGAAGTGATACCCCAATTTTTGTTCGAGGCTGGTAATTTAGGTGTCTTGTTAGTTCTGCTCCCAACACTTCAGCCTGAATTTCACCACTGTTAAATAATCAACTCTAACAGGATATGGGTGTGCTTTATTCTTCTGGAAACAAGACATTGCTAACAGGATGCCCCCAAAATATGTGCACACAATAGCAATTTTAGCCCATCTAAAACCTGAAGTTTTTGTCTTGAATGATAGACAAGCATCTTAAGGATCCTTGCAGATCCTCTGCAAGAATTTTGATGTGCTTACAACTTTTTTATTATCTGGCCTTCATTTATACTTTGTCTATATCTGTGCTGTTTTCCTTCAGTAGTTTCCCGACCTTCTGCTGAGGTATGCTGTGTCCCAGCTAGTGGAGGTCTTGTTCCTCAGTATTGCCTGTGCTGCATTATTGGAACCTGTGGTTCAGTTTATAACCCATCATATTTTCCCTGACTCTCTCCAGAGGAAAGTGCTTCTGATTAATTTTATTAGAGGGTTTATTTCAGTTCAAAATGAGGCGTGGGTTTCCAAGTGACAGAAAATAGTCCTTTTCTTAGAGTATAACAATTTGGTTCAGAGATATATTATCCAAAGAAAATGAGAAGATTTTAAAGGCTTCTTTTAAGGAAGAAAATTTCAAGCTTGATTAAAAACAGAACTAAAGGGAAAAAAAAAGGTTCAGCAGTAATTCCAAAACAGGAGTTGCAAAGATTGCTTCCATGGGTTACTGCTGTAGTCTGTCATCCTCACAGCAAAACAGTCCTGAACACTGGGTGGTAAAAAATTCTTCATACCAGGAGCTAGCACAAAATTTAGAAATTTCCAGATAGAAGAGGGAACTTGAGGAACTAAATCTTAGTACAAGAAGGAAAGGAAGGAACCACAAACTCCATGGCAGTGTCTTGATCCAAGGGCTGTTCCACCAAATGGAGCGGTTTTCATCATCACATCCTCTGCCTTGAGTAAGACTATTCATCTTAATTTCTTACTTTTGCCTTGCAAATATCTGATGCAATTGGCCATCTAATGAACAATACTTGAATTCTTTCCTGTTCTCCCAAGAGAGGTAGTATTCTGAGGATCATGTTCCTCACAAAACTTTTGCTCATTCTTATTCCAGCTTCCTACCTTCACAGCTGAGCTCCGTTCTCATCTTTGAATCATGTGCCTTGCCTCTTGATACCAGAAGTGATGTGACTACGATATTTTGCTTAAATTCAACGATCTTCTTTTCCAGCCCATCTCTTTTTAAAGCATTCATTGAGCAAATTATGGAGTCTCAAGAGCAACCAAGACTTTCTGTTCAACCATTTACTTCAGTTTAGTTAAAGTTGTGAAGACGGAGAGCAGAACTCATTTACAGAGAACTGAATGTAACTTTTGTCTCTGCCTTGACTCCAGAGAGCTCTTAATACAGAGCAATTTCCTCTCGTCAAAAGCTTTCTCCAAGGTGGTGCTCGCTTTACTCAGAGTGAGCTTATGTGCATTCATCTTCCTCAATACTTCATTAATCACACAGGGGAGGTCTGTTGTGGAGGATCTTGACTGAAATTCTGCCTATTCTCTTGTTTGGTTTAAAATGGGAGTTAATGGCTTAATACCTTTGTAGAAAAACCCTCTACAGAGCAGGGAGCACTGTGGGGAGGCTGGAAGGACTGGAAGCTCAGCCCAGCTCACAGTTGTCAACTCTCCCGATTCATTTAAACTGGGAGTTTCCATTAAGTTGATCAATGTTACGAAGTTCAGCACTGCTTGATTCTAGTATCCTTATTGCGCCTTACAGAAGTGACTTACTTTTCTGTGGTTGACATTTATAGTAATTTTCTAAATGAAAGATTGCATTGCTTTGTTCGTGGTTATGCAGCTGGTGACAGCTACATGTATTTAACTTCATTTTCATGAGTTATTTACAAGGGCAGAGTTAACTATAATTGTTTGCTACACAGTTTGCGTACAGTATACGTATACACACAGTTCATATGAAATATTTATATTTGTGAATTTTTCTAAATGGCAAAGGTTGAACTACTGCAGAAAATTAAACCAGACAAGTAACCCCTTTCCCCAAGAGCTCTGATTTAGACTTTAGAATAAGCTTCCAAGGCAACAGTTGCAAATCAAATAAAGACTTATACTAAAAGTATTTTGCACTTCCTTGTGCCTATATATTCCTGGTATGCACATCTACCATGTATAAGATGTTCAAATTTTCATCCTTTACCTAAAGGCAGTTTGTTTTCATGTCACTTGTGGTGAGTAGATCTACACAGGTAGATTGTTTTTAGCGTGAGTAAAGTACAGTTAGAATACAAGATTGAATTTATCTACCATCTGACAGTTTATCAAATTTATTTATTATTTAAGTCTCTTCAACAGATCATTGGTGAGTCCAACATATCAAGGCATACCTTGAAAAGGTAGAAGCAGTCATTCAAAAGAGGAAAGGAAATGAAATAGTTTCAGAGTCGGTCATAGTTTAAGAAAGGTTTGAAAGCATTTTAAGTAAGAAGGAAATTATGATGGAACTCCAGACCTAGCACAAACATAAGCCTTGCTTCACCTTATCCCACTACCCATGGAAAGGAATAATGTCCGTCTTCAACGTTAAAAAAATAGCTTGAATCCAGCCCCAAATTAGCAGAAGTCTGACCTAATCATGAAACATACTGTTTTCTCATTTCTCTTTGATTTTAAATTTTTAGGATTCAGAATGCCAACCTCCTTGACACAAGTAATAGACAGAAATTTTACTTGTGAACTTCAGCTTAAATTTAATTATAAAAGTCATCAGGAGTAGCCCAATCATTTTACTTGAAAAAAGGGCTGAAATAAGGATGTCAGCAAGACCCTGCTAGTGTTGCACACTAACTAGTTAAACAAACTGTTGGGAGTTGAATTAATAGACTCTAGGCTGCTTAATCCCATGGCAACAATCAGCTTTAAAGATCTTTTTAACCTTTCATTAGAGATATAGGAAAAGGAAAAATAGTTAAAGAATTGAAGATGTTAGGTATTAAGCAGGGCTTTCATTTTAACAATATCCCTTAATCCTTTTTCCTTTGGCTATTGAGAGAGCTTTTTCTAAGGAAAACCCAGGTTTGGAGACTTTCAGGTGGTGCAAAAAACCCGTATTTGGGAGAAAAGAGCAGTTAGTAGAGATAATGGAGCTGATGTTACTGCTGCTGTTATTGTTCCTGTTGAAATCTAATTCTAATTCCTGGGGAAAAAAAGAAAAAAAAAGAAGAAGAAGAAAAAACCCAAGACACTCACAATAGGAGCAAGAAAAGATTAGCAAAGAAAAGATGCATCCTCTGTCTTTTGTGGGATAGATTTTTCCTGGCAGTCATACCAGTAGAGGAACAGAGATAGCCTGTGATCTGATCAGCTTCTCCAGCACTGATGTGGTGATACCGAAGACTTTGCTTTTAGCTTCATTTCCAGTAGCAAACACAGCAGAACTGCAAAAGAGATAGTGAAGTCTTGCCTGGCTGACACTGTCTTTTTTGTTCTAATAGAAGAAGAAAACAGAAAAGGAGAACAGAAAATACAAGTAGATCTGTGAGGACTGAAAATTAACAAAGCCTTCTTTTCTATTCATACGTGGCCAGTGGCTGACTGAATTTTCTGCCTAAGAAGGTTACGGTGGAAACTCTTGCATGTTTAAGACCCTTATCTTACAATTACTACCTTATGTCCAGTAGCATTATCTTATAATACAGCCATTCACCCCATGCTGGGCATTTATAGGGAACATTAATATGTTTCTATTTATCTTTCCTTTTCTCCCAGCTGCCTATGCTCACAAGACATTTGAGGATCCAATTCTCTTTGAGCTTTCTACTGTTCTGTCAAATTTGAACAAGACAGACCTACAGGCTTAGAAGTTGTGTGTGAGGTGAAAGGAATGAGAAAGACAGTGGCATCACACAAGCCTTGTTACCATAGTAAATGAGGCTAAGAAGGTGGAGGAAGAAAAAGGAGACATATGGCAAGTGGTGGTAGCAGGAACCAGAGCTCTCCTGAGGGTGCCTTCAGGTTTTAGTCATATATAGGAGACAGAGATGTAATTTCTCTGAATCAGCCAAGACGCTCTTCAGGATCACATGAAGTTGCAAGAGTATCAGTGATCCAGGAAATAATAAGATTTGCTGTTATGGTATACACAGTTCTTCCTCTTGATATCTTTCTATTCAATGTCACAATACTTAATCACCTTCCCTTTAGTTTTATTTTTTTATTTATTTTGTTTTAAAAGATCTCCAAATGCTGATGGCTTACACAGTTTTTTGGGACCATTTTTTTCCTGTTTTTGTTGTTTAACACACTAGATGTTGACAAATATTTGTTTACCTTTTCATCCAGTTGTATTTAAGAGTAAATAGCGTTTATTATTCTTAGAGCATAGACCTCTGCATAACATGTTTTAAAGAATTGTGACCAAATATCAAGAATTCATGGTGTTAAGGGAATGGCCAGGGTGTACGTGTCTGCATTTCTAGTAGAAGAAACCTAATAATATTGCGACATTATATAGATGGGGTTTACTACTTGCTGTGTAGTACTAATAATCTGTTTTATAATGTGTTCTTAATTATCTTCATTAAAAAGAGCTCAGAAAAATCTTGTTTACAGCAGCAATGCACTTATTGCCAAAAAAGCAAAGTGTTTTCCACACATTCTCAAGAGAAATTAGGTTTTAGATACACAGCTAAATGATTTGGATCACACACTGGAAGCAGCCAGAAAGAGATAAATGCTGTAAAGAACACAGGAATTTTCAGTCCTGCTAATACAGAAGAAAAGAGGTGACTGTACATCCTGACACATGCTATGCGGTTAGAGAAGGGCTGTTTTAGTCACAGCCTCCTGTTGATGCTACGTCAATAATTTGATGGACCCATGGGGTTGGGTTTCTTCCACCCAGTACTGGCAGGAGCCCCTGTTGGAGGCTCAGCCCCCCAGTGCCTCCCCCAGACCCCACCACATTTCTTGGAGGTGGCAGTTGTCATCTGATTTGTATTTTCTGATTCTTTCTCTGCATCCAACCCCAGCGTGGGGTTAGACTGTGGGCACGTGGAGGTAGTTCTGGGGTGGAAGAGTTAAACTGTAATGGTAGATGACATACATCTTCCCCACGTGCTTGGAAGAGGATCAGCTAGAGAGGTGCATTTCTTGACATGGCAGGCAATATCATCAGCGGTGACAGGAAAAGCAGTGCGGGTCCTTCAAAGCAGGTGCATGTGATCCTTTGTGCTGGGAATCATGCCATGGAATCTGAATGCTTGATTGAATGCAACTTGTTTGACTCTGCCTGCCTTGTTACCTCATGCTTTGAATGATTCATTGTCAGAGTAAAGATAAAAGAAATCGGAGCATAAAGGTATCTTTATCTGCAAGCCCTGGTCTTGGTGGATTGTGGCTGCAGAAAGACCCAGCTCCGTGCTCCAGCTCCACACAGTGAGCAAGGATGCTGCTATGGGGAGGTGCTGGAAATTGAAGCCACTTGTATACCTTGTGCCGCATTAAATCAAAACTAACCTTGTCCCCTTTGCCTGTGTTCAAATCGTGGGCTGCAGGGCAGCGAGAGGGAGGGCTATCTTTTGCCAAGTGGCAAAGAGTGAATTAACACAGCAGGTAAAATTTTCTTGCTTTTAAGAAATTGTAAAACATAACGGCAGTTACCTGCCTGTTTTCTTGAGGGATTTGTACTGAACAAGGGGAAGAGCTGCTAACAGGATCCCAGGTTCGAGGAGAGATTTGAGAGGAAGGATCAGAAGAATTAAATATGTGGCATGTAGTGAGGGAAGATGATAATGAATGGGTATATCTGCTTGGCCAGGCACTGTGCCACTCAGTGCCAGCTGCTTGAATGAATTTATTTAGGGAACAGAAGCAAAAAAGCTGAGTTACCATGATGCTCCGTCCAGAAACATACCTTTTTTTGTAAAAAATGTCAGTTACCTTAAGGAAAGCCTTCCTTCCAGTCCCATGGGGCTGAATTGTTCCCATAGGTATACTTTTGGGATGATCCAATAGTCATTCAAATCAGTGGAAACCCTTCCTTTGACCAATATGTTAGATCCAACTGTTTGAGGCAGAAGGGACATGATAGAGCTCTGTATATTTTGGAGGCTGTAAATCCTAAGGTGAGAGGAAGGGGTTATTTCATGTAGTACAAAGAGATCTATTTAAGCACAGAGTAACACTAAAATAGGAATTTTTATATGAGCCATAAGAGTGTCAGATGGCTCAGATAATAATAAAGTTACATAAAATAAAGTAATTGTATTGTATAAAGGTTGTCAGTTTATTTGCAACACATCTAGTCATAAAGCTGATCATTTTCTGTTAAATTAAAGTTGCACAATTTGCCTCTGAGCAAGAAATAAAGGGCCTGGTACTTTTTATTTTGTATTTGTAATTTGGGTTGCTCTGTTTATTGGATTTTTTAAGTCATTAACTGAAAGACAGAGGGCCAGACATCTACTCGCTCAAAACCAGTCCATTTCAACTGAAAAAGTTAAGTCAGCCTTAGAAAGGTGCTTTTTAAAAAGCATTTGGATGATGGGAGAGTGTCTCAAGGAAGGCAGAAGGAGCATTGGTGTGGTTAAACCAGTCAGGACAAGGCAGCAGTAGCCTTGTTGGATTGACTGCGCTCAAGGGCATGGACCAGATATCGAATGGGGCTCTTTCTGACACTGGGAACAACTTGCAGCAGAAAACTCTCTGTTGCAGAAAAGCACAAGCTAGGAAAAATTAAGTGACTGACCCAGTGTTGTATAAGAGAAAATTCATCCACAGCCCTTAGTAGTGGCTTGACATTAACCTTAAGCAACTTGGCCTGTATGCCAAAAAGTGTCTCAAACCTGGGATTGAAAATACGTATTTGGGGAAAAGAGAGAGTTCTCCTTTTTAGCACCTAACTATGAAATGTCCCTGGGAAGGGCGATGCCTCAACAAAACTGTAACTATTAGAAGTGTGCAATTTCAGCTGCCTGATAATTGCAGCTGGAAACTCTTGTTTTCATGATGAGTGACAAACTGGTTCCAATTCTGTATACTCAGTAGCAAGTCTTGTACATCTTCCATCGCAGGTCATCAGTTTGGTGGCCTGCATTTAGTGGCACAGCAAATAGGCACTCACATTTTATTTACTCTCTGGATCAGGACATATATAATTGTCAAAACTTATAATAAAATCCTTTTTTTTGTCCTTGCTAAGTGAGCTTAAAACTCCAACCCTTCAGATCAGCGAGTAAGGAAGATGAAGTAGTAAAGCAGAGAAGATACGTGTTGCCAAATGCATTAGGAATTTGAGAACTCTCTCTCTATAGGCTATAAGTCCCAAATCAGATTTGATAAATCAAGTGATATTAGAAGAGGAGATCTGCAGGGCTCAATAGACTTAAATATTGCAAGGAACTATTACTCTCATATCCATCTCAACACACAAAATGTATGCTGTATATTAAATGGTGATGGATCAGTCTCCTTACGCTTGTTACATTTTTGAAAGACAATAGAGCAGTAACTTAATAAAAAAAAAAAAAGGGCAGTCCAAATTTCTATTCAACTGGAACTGCATGAAGGATGATTTTTAGCTATTCATTTATTTACCGATTACTTCTGTGTAGCAAAATTTGCTTCCCCTCCGTGGCTGCAATACAGCCACAGCTGGATATAGCAGAATGGCGCTGCAGCATGGTTAAGTCTCTGAGACTTGCATGTAATTTTCTATATTTTATTGAAATTATTCCAGCTAGAAATGAAAGCAGCATTAGAGCATGGTCTCCACCTGTAACATGTTTGGACAGCACAGTCAGGGAATCTGCACTAGACCTTTAATCCTTTCTGCTCCAAAACCACCAGTCAGTTCTACATGGAGTTGGAGTGAAAATCTGGCTGGTACTTAAACTCCTTTTGCTTGTGGAGACTTGCTTCAGGTTCGTACCAATTCATGCAGTGGCATAGATGATATGTAAAGAAACACTGCGTGTGTGACATGCTATACTAAAAGGACACACCACAGGGAAATTATTCAGTTAAGATGCAAAGATGCAGCTTCAGCGTGCACAGTGTTTACAACATACAAAGTTAGGAGTTTAGCATGCTCTGGTAAGATGTTGGAGGAGTAGGGAATGCATCTTCGTTCTTAAATTTTTTTGTGTCTACTACTTCATTAAAATATAATACCTGGCATAAATCTGTCATGCTTTCTGTCAGCCTGTCACCTCCACCACTGTGCAGGGCTGAAAGCAGCAGGTGATGGCTTCAGTCTGGTCTCAGGGAAACAAAACCTGCCTTGCAGAGAGCGCACCTCTGAGAACAATGCATTCACGTCTTTGCCTTTCTCCTGCCTGCAGTTCCTATATGTCCTAATTCCCAGTGATCTCCTGAAGAGTCAAGAGGTGTCATTCAGCTGATTGGTTAGAGATTAACTAGAAAGGTGTTGGGGATTGCATGGGCCAGCGCAGGCAGAGCTGCTGCACGGGAGAGCTGGGGTCAGCCAGGCAGCAACCGAGCTTCTGAGTACGTGCAACATGCCATGCGTTCCCCTTCCATGGAAGCACTCCCATAGGGTTAAGGTTCCTTTCCAGCCACCAGATTTCTTCCAGGTTTCCTAGAAAATTTTCAGTCAAATGCAAAAGTTACTTAGGCCAAGTATGGTGAACTGGAGAAGTTTGAGGATATTCATGCCTTTTTAGGTTTGTAATGCAGCTGCTCTGAACAGTCCTCTGCGGATGTCTATAGTTCTTGGTAGACAATTTTATCTTCTAAATGTAGGTGCTCTAAATTTCAACTTGGATACCTGTAGTGCACCGAAGTAGAGGCCACTAACACCATTCAAACTGCCTATGTCTTCACAGCCAGTTCAGTTTTTACTTTAATTGGGGTCTGACAGCTCCAGTCCTGTTACCTCCTGTACAGATATCAGAATAACAGTACTTATCCCTGATAAACCAAGGATTATTTCAAGTCCACTTTTTTTTCTTCTAGCCACCCATGAAGTGTAAAAGTGGCTGCTAGAGAATCTGCTCAAAAAAGAAAGGTAAAAATACCTTTGTCAACTTGTCTATAACCTACCTTAAAAGCCTGGGTTGAATTTCACAGACAGACTCTTTCTCCCTGGTAATTATGATCATTTTTCATTATCACAACCAGGATCCATTTAACTGAAGATATTTTCTTTAGTAATTTTTTTTTTATGCCATTCACCAGTGCATATACATTGCCAACACCTATTTTTGTGTGTCCAGGTTATGGAATGACAAGCAGAGATTGGCCAGGTGCAAAGTATGTGTATGTGCAAATACGTGAATTACTCTATCTTGGATATGAACCCCCATAAGACCATCTAATACAGGGAAATGCTTGTGTAGTGTCCAATATAATCAAGCAGTAGGGCTGGAAGGACTTGTCAAAGAACTCCCATTAGGCTCCTGAGGAAGGGAATGCTGCCCAATTGGATGTGCACCCTTGGCTCTGAAAATCAAGCCCTAGACACGTACAAATGTGTACACATGATGAGCCTATTTAAAGGGAAACCAATTAGAAGTATAGACAATCCACCTTTCTTCAAATGAAATTATTGTAGTCTCTGATCCATAAATCTGACATTTATACATATTTATATGCTATTGCTTAGTGAATACCTGATTAAAGAATACAGCTGCCAAGTGAATAAATTTGTTGTTAATCAAATGGTACTATAAAGACAGATCATCAGACCTATTAGAATATATTCATTCAGCAGATAAATCTGCACGCTGCAGCCTGTTAGTGCAATGTGTAATGCAAATCAAATTGTTCTTTAGAGCTAAACCTTGAGCTTTGCCAGAATAAAAAAGACTTTGCATGGAGGCAGATGAGATGAAATCCTGTATTTTTACTGAGGGCGTGAGAGCCCTTGGCATTATGTCTTGTATTGAAAGTAAATTTCACCCTAATTGAACACTAAAGACTGAGGAATGCTTAAGTCTGTGCACTGAAGATTTTACTGTGGTATATAATTGCCTCTCTCTTTTGTTAGTGTATCTAATTCAACAGTATAAATTACCAGCTTAGTTTTTTTCTTATTGTGTGATGTACTAATACTATTATTTTGTACTAGCAAGAATTAGCAACTGGCATTTACGTTTATAGATCCTTTCATCCAGGGAAAACCTAATAACAACATTGGTCTAAATATTACATTAAAGGGCTGAAAAGATAGCCTGAGGTAACTGTGAAATGGCCACAGTGTTTACAGTGATCTGTCAAAACACTACAGTGACTTTCATGAGCTTTGAAATGTTGGTACATTTTGGAATTCAGATTTGAAGTGCTGTTTGCAGCATTGTATTTCATTCTGAACCACGAAAAGTATGTTTGTGCTTCAGATGTTAATGAAGGGCAGATACAGGACTTCTAAAGCAGTCTGTGATGTGAACTGCCCGCTCTTCTCCAACAGGCACTGATTCTGCCAGCGTAAGCACATGTAGCTTAAGTTCACAAAATCCCCTGGTGAAGAACCCGCCTATGCCTTCACTTCAGTCCCTTGCCAAATCTGGGCAATATTTTGATGAGAAATGCTACATCTGCACATAGCTGAAGTGTTCAGGGCGGTTTTGTATTCAGCACAACCCTTTTTACACTAAGCATGTGCAACACGTGCAAAACTCCTGGTTGCCTTGCATAAATTATGAAATTGGGCAGACAGCCCATTTTTTCACCTCCAGCCTAGTTTTACTCTTACTCCCCCACCTACTCTTCCTCCTCAGCCTGCTTTTCACCTGATGAGTATTTGCTGATGGTAGTAAATATAATATAGTAGTAGTAGTAAATATAATAGTCCTGCTTTAGGTCGTGTTCAGTTGAAATTATTCCTACTAGGTTTATTAGTATCTGTGAAGAAAAAAATGATGTGAGGAAAAAGTCCAAGAAGAAGGGAAAAGCTTTTGAGAGGTTCAGGTTTGTGACTGCTTGGCCCAGAGTGTGGGTGGGAAGAACAGGTATTTCCCTGTGTTGTTTTGCTTCCTCTAGCTGTGGAAGACTTGTTGGGAAAGTGGAAAAGGCTTGGAGAAAAGCAAAGTAGGCTGGATCACAGTTTCCTCCCAAGCCACTGCCAAGGGAGCTGGGCTGGTGCAAGGCAGAGTCAAGAGACAACAGTATACCTGGGGAAAGATTGTAGCCCTTTGCTTATCTCCAGGAGGAAGGTGAAGGAAAGCATTGCCACTGCCCCTTGTTTGCTGGTCTGCTCCTGGCACAGAAGAGCAGTTTCCCACTTTATCTGCTGTCCAGGATTGAATGGGAAAATCCAATCTAGTGCCTTATTAATTGCATTTATCATGTACTTTGACCATCTCGTGAAGTTTACCCATTAATTTGTCTCTGATGTCTTGCTCTTAAGAAACCTTTGGAGTTGCTTCAGAAAACGTTTTTCAAGCCAGTCATTCTGGGTAATTTCTCCTTAAAACCCAATCAAATCCCTTCAGTCTACTCCACTCATTGCCCACAGAATTAAGGTGACAAGTGCACCAAAAGCATGTCAATCTGCTTTTTTGTGCTGTGAATGTACCCTTCATCATTGACTATCCAGTGGGCAAACAACAGCAGTCAGCACTTTAGAGCTTAAGCCAAATAATCCAATAAATGCAATGGAGAAAATTGACTCAAGTGGACAGGAAATTTCTTTGTTTTCCATTGACCCTTGACATTCTTATATATGTATGCAGATATGTACAGATGTGTATGTGCACACACGCACACACACTGCGATGCTTCTTGAGCACTTGGAGTTGGTCCTGGTGGTTTCCCAGCTTTGGTGGAGATCTGTTCTACTCCCAAGCAAACTCTATGCCCATAACCAAGCAGCTTTCCAGTACGATTAATGGGCTAGATGAAGGCTTTAGATACTCTCTTTTTTCTGAGTATACAGTATATTATTCCTTCCTCTAGCATGTCTTCAGACAGAGTCTCGATGGTCTTTATTCCAGAATTTGTACAGAAGCGTTTCTTCACTGTGAGAAGTTTCAGCCGAGATTCATTTTGCATTCATCAGCATTTCTCAGGTTTGCAATGAATAACTGAAATTTTGCTTAGGACAAGAAATATTAGTTTTGACAGAGTCCCAGAAGTTTTGCAAACAGAGGAGTCCACCCTCATGCCTCAGTTGTGTCAAAAGGTCATTTTTTTTTATTTTTTACTTTTTGTTTTTGAAGTTGACAAAACAAAACTGAGCAGCACTATTTTGTTTGAGAATATAAAGGCTCAGCAGTAAGAGATTTGGAAACCTGTATTCAGAAGCATCAAATGTGTATAACCTCGGAAAAACAAGGCTTCTCCTGAAAGTAGTGAGTGACAATGGGAACAGAGGACGAGTGAGAATTTTTTTTTTCTTTTTTGGAGGTTGCATATCAAAAGGGAGAAATTGGTAAAGAATACTTATAAAATTCAGAACAGACATAAGAGAAAAGATTAAGCAATGATTATAAGCATGCTGTCTGAAGAATCGGGTCGTGCATATGCTTAGGTTATGCATAGCTCTGTGATCTCACATCACTCCCATCCATCTCCCTTCCTGTTTGTTCTGTTCCTTTGTGTCATCCGAAGCTAAATGGCAGGAAATCTGTGAAAAGACCTGTCTGCTGCCTTGCATTTATATATCATCCAATGCAAAGGGTTTCAATACCAACTGGAGTTTCTGAATATTGTTGTAATACAAGTTCAACCCTCCTTTTCTATGTACCCAAGTTAATATGCATATAGATTAGTGTTCTAGTTTTTCACTAAAGTACATACAATTTGAGTGGTTTAATACCTTCAGTTCAATTTTCGGTTTCATTTTGGCGCAAGCAGTCCTTATCAGTGGTCCCATTGTGCTGAATCGTTACAACCGCCAGATTATGAGATGGGTGCAGATTTCTAATAGCTCTCGTGTGGCCAGGCTGAGCAGAGCGGGTGCGCTGTTTCGTTTAGCTGAGGTCCTCATCCCCCATCAATCCCACCTGAAGGCCACAGTGTATGTTTTCCCTTACTGTCTCTCATGGAGAAGAAAGATGTGTGGAAAGGCCTACGAAACTGCATCGGCAGCAAGTTTGAGAAAATTTTTGAATCCACAGTGATGATAATCATAGCCTTAGCAAACTGACTGAAATTAATGCACCATCTGAACAGTTCTGTGTGCTCTGCCTTGATGTTCCTCATTTAAAATGAATCTCTCTAGACCTGAAGGCTGTTTGGAAACAGCTGATGGTGCCCATAATGAGGATTCCAATCTTCAAGTCTCCAAACTGAAATTAGACATATGTCCTGACATGTTGACATTAATTTGAGCTGTTATAGCTGTAATGGGTTTATTTTGCTAGCATTTTTAATAGAATTTCAGGGGACACAGGCTTCACTCCATGAGTCAAGTTGGGGAAAGGCTGTGAGCAGCCATAATTTCAAAGGTTAATTTGAAAATGCTTTTTTCGACAGAACTTTTCTGAATTGCCAGGTTACTTGAAAACATGGTATTGTAATAGCTGACACTACACCTGGAAAAGCAGGCTGGATGTTGCAGTGGGAATACACTAGCCTTTCATTTCTACATATCAGTATTCGACTCCAGCTTGACTCCAAGTAAAATGCAATAATAAATAAAAGCAATAAAGTAAAAGTGATAGATTCATTCTACTCCCTATATACATCAATATATAGGCCAAAAGCCTAGGTCCAGCCTGCAGTTTTCTACTAAAAAGACTTTTAAGTATTGGCTAGAATAAACTGCTGGAGTATGTTAACCCTGCACAGGGTGGGTTCAGTGCCTGGTTTATATGATTTTGAACTCATGAAGTAACAGGCTGTGGCGAACCTTGCCTCCTGCAGTCAGCCAGCAGCGATGGTAGAGGGCTGCAAAGGGCAGGGAGGCCGGGCAGCGGCCTGCAGCCCCGCGGGGACGGCCATCCCCTGGGCACCTCAGTAACATGGCTCTGTCAAAAGTCACTTCGGCTTCCCCAGGCCTGCATCTTCAAGATACTGGCTGTTTATGGCAAAACTGCAAATGGGAAGCAAGTCCAGGCACGAGCGCGGCCGAGTTAAAATTCTGTGTTTGGATCGAGGTGAATTTGTGGCATCTTCTGGATTGCTATGCTCTGGGGATGGCAGATAGTTGGTCATTTAAGACATAGTGTTTTAGTAATTTACTGTGTAGCATCAGAGGAGTAAAAAAAGACCCACAAGGGAGAGAAAGCCCTTGTCCTGACATTTTCCTTTGAGCAGAACCTACCTGGTTCCTCCAAAAAACCCACACCTGCCCCAGGGACCACTGACACTGATGGAGAGCCTGTCTGCTGCCCCACACCCCCACAGAAAGTCCCAAGATGAGCCAAAGTTAAGCCAAAACTATTCATCTGGTTTATTAGATATCATTTAAATCCCACAGTCTTTCTAGGGAGATTCTGTGGAGGAGTTGACTGTCACCATTAGAAGTAACTCAATTTAGGACAATGGGATGTAGCAACTAGCTGTTGGTTTTGAAGGGTAAAATGTCACTGATGGCAGATATTTATCCCAGTGCAATTTAGCAGATATTTGATACTTTTATTTCCTTCTGCTGACTTTATACAGTGGAACAGGAGGCAGTTTGCAGAGATTAAACAATATTCTGTCCACAAATTAAAATCAATAATTTATTTATAGGGCTGCTGATGCTCCTACAACAAAACAGGCCTGCCAAGTGGCTGTAAAAGTCCTGAATCAAATGCGATGTATCTCCAGCCCGCCTATGCAGTCGGCTGTCTGTGACCACAGATACAACACAATCTATCCAGTAATTGTATCAGTTGATAATCGTAGTGCATAAATATATATATGATTCCTGAACCAAGTAGTGGTGATGGATGTTTTCAGAACTATATGCTGCATGGTTGTTTCCTGCACACATCATTGTTAAACCTAAAACTGCTCATCAGAATTTTTCAGGGATCCATTTCTTTTCATGAAAGGGGGTTGGCTAGACACTGCACTGCACTTTTAAGCTTCTGTAGATGCTCAAAAGAGCAAATCACACAGCAGTATTGGAAGCATGACAAAAGATGGAAGCCAAATAATTGTTTTTTTCTTATTCTTTTCGACAACTCCCTTCTCACTATGGCAGCAGTGGTATTTTGAGAAGACAGATAGCAAAGTTCAGTGTAAGTGCAGTTCTGCCCTGTTGGGATGCTGTGCCATTATGTTCCTCTGGTGGCTAAAAGGCTTCCAAGATGTCAGCAGTGAGAGCATTAGCTGGATAGGAGGCCTGGCAGCAGCTTCTTCCAATGGGAGAACACCTCAAAGTACTCCATCCTTCCAGTAGCTGCATCTCCTCACTGGGTGCAAGACACCCTGAGAATGATGCTTGTTAAATCCTAAATATCTTTTTTCATCTGGTACCCAGCATTGAGAGTGGATATTTCAAAGCACATCATACACGTGGCTATGTTGCCCACAGCAACTTTGGGATCACATAACCATCTACTGACAGGCAGCCATTTTGAGAACAACAGTGCCTGAAAACACTAGATAGCAATGCCAGAAGGACTGTTAAATCCTTGAGTCTGACCTCCTGCCTAACACAGGCCATAGATTTCATTAAGTGACTGAAAGTAAAGAAATTCCTATCCATCTATCTCTACGTGGGAAGCTTCTGGTGGTAGGACATAGCTAGCCAAGGTACAATACAGGCAGGACATCAGGGTTGATGCCTCTTAATTTTAGAGCACATTCAGGTGGCTCGACTCTGAGTTAAGTCCCTAGGTTCATTTCTTTTGTACATCCTTCTGGTCACTGTTACTCTCCTTGAGGTCTTTTGGCTCAGATTGACCTTTGCTGGGTCACGAGCACCTCCTGGAATCTTCAACGCAATCTCAGTGCACAGCATTTTCACATGGAGCTCCAGTATCTGAAGACAAGTCATTACCTGAGAATTGTTTTGAACAGTTTTATCTCTCAGAGTTGTGAAATGAACATTTTGGAAAGGTGAGCTGTGTTTTCAGAGAAGTTGTTTAAAATATGAATCATATATTTAGGTGATGCTTTTGGTGGGCTTGATGAGATTTTTATACTTGGGACTGCATGAAGCTTGTATTTCTTAAAGACTGTCCATTCAGGTATTTGGCCTGAAGAACAAGTAAGTGCTTGAGTGTACAGGCCTTGGTGGTGGTGGTGTCTAAAAGGCCCAGATTTTAGACTCTTTCTGTCTCTTTCAGGCTGGGACCACTGTATCCAACACTTTCTGTGAGTTGTAGCTGAAGCAGATACATATTCAGGTTCTTGTGCTTTGGGGTTTTGACTTTCATTCTCTTTGCCTATGAATATATGTGATCTGTATGTTTACATATCTGCTCTGAGACTGGTAAAATAGAGTTACTTTCCCATCCTGCTTTCTTCACAGTCTTCTCAGAGCCCTACCACTTTCTGCACTTTCCTTTTCTTCACTCTGTGTTAGTGCACTGGGCAGCCATAGTGCCTCCTTCATTAGCAGTGGCTCGCAGCAGCAGAGCAGTGATAGAGAAATATCCCTATTCCTGCCGAGAAAATCGAGTGAACAGGGATGGGTGGAGAGATGAAAATAGATGCAACACAACTTGTCATTTTGCAAAATGACTTTTTACCAGAGTACTGCTCTGAATACATAGTGACACTGTACAGATGATTCTTGGCCTGTTAAATAACAGTTTTCCTTATATTTATTGCTCTTGAGTTGTGCCTGACAGTTTTATTGCATGCAGACTGGCACATTATGAAAAGAAAAGTAAATAGGTCTGTGGAATCATGGCCACAGTATTCCTGTTTAAGGGGAAAACAACTCTTTGGTTTTACCACATGTTTGAAAAGAGAAGACAGTTCTCCCTCAGTGTTTTATGGCAGTTGTCCCTCCCACCTCCCCCTTCTACCTTAAACAGTCTGGATTTGTTTTGCTTGTATAATTAGGCAATAGCAGCTGATCGGATTTGAATCAACGGCATTATATCATTGCAAAAGCCGCCTCAATTGATGGACAAAAGAGGCAACAGTCTGTTTATTTGCAAAAGCTATAAAATGGCCTGCCTGTGCCATGCACACAGAAAAGTGCATTAGCTTCAGCTTTTTTATAATTCTTTGAGAGTAGATATACTGCTAAGGCACTTGAACTCTATTATGATGTCAAGCTTCTGCTATTTTCTATTATTCTTGGGACAAAAGCAAAAGAAATCCTGTATATGGTCTCATGAAAGAGAATCTATTCTTTGAAAATTATTGTGGCCATAGCCCTTAGTGCACCGTCAAACCTATACAAATTAAAAGAACAATTATCAAAGTTAGTACAGTATTTATTTAGGCTAAACCACCTCTTTGCTAAATAATTGCAATTATAGTGCACAGCAGCAGAGCTGAAAACGTGTTTTACTGACTTATTTCCCTCCTCACAAATCCTGCAAGAAAAGATACAGCTATCTTCTTCTATCAGCCAAGATTTGGATTTAATGACTTGCCCTCTTTCCTCCCAGCCTTTTCTGTCTGGTCAGTTAAGAACAGAAATAACTCTTTTTTTCCATGTATACCTCCCTAGTTTTGCCCTCAATTGCTCACTATTATCTCCAGCTGTGAACATCTTCTGGATAGCATTCCTTGGTACGTCTGTGAGTGCAACAGCACCCCAAGGATGGCTGTACGTAAGGATGCTAACAAGCCCAAGGAGGTAAAATCCCACAAAGCCAGGAGTTTTTCACTGATTTAGCTGGTTGGGTATAAAGTTGTGCTTACTACTTCAACCATTACCACTCCCAGCAAAAGAGTTGAAATTGTCTGCAGGAACTCCTGGAGAATTAGGGCTGAATTACTTGCAAGGCAAGACATGTATCTAATGTATGCAGGGACCTGCTGCTTGTTCACAACCAGTTTCATTTACCACCTGAATTATTGTTAATATTTTTAATTTTTTTTTTCTTTTTGAAGTAGAAAACAAGATGGGTTTTCCTCAGTGCCTAACCAATCACACAGATGTTTCAGTGTCCCTGCACCCCCTGGCCCCTTCAGTCCCTGCGTTGGCAAGTGGTTTTGTGAGCAGGGGAATGAAAGCAGCCTGGCCTCCTACCAGCTTTGGTGGTTCAGAAGGGGCAGGCTCAAGCTCTCTTGGTGTGGATTCTGTGGTGCCTGATAGGAATTGAACTCAAGATTCTTCAGCCTCAGTGGAGCTACTGGCAGGATGCGTTTCCTAAACCTGACTCACTGTTTTAATGAATGCTTTAGGAACTAATATCTTGGAAGCTTGTCACATTAGGATGAAATGGTCAAAGGTCTTGAAAGGTTGGGTGTAGGGAAGAGGGATGACTCACTGTTGGACAAAAGGATCACAGGAGCTTGTTTGCTTACCTTAAGAAACTGCTGAAACCAAGCTTTTCTCCCTTTCATTCTCATTGCTCTTCTATCTATAACATAGCTATAATAGTCTCCAGAGCTCAAATGAGTGGAAAGAATGAAATGTATCTTTGAAAGGAAATTTCTTTAGCCACAGTAGTTCCATGGGTCAACGTGGTTCTCTGCTGTCCCCACATCCCAGCTTCAATTGCTGCTCAGGGCACTATTAAAAAGAAGTTTATTTGTCTCTCACAGGATACTTACTCATAACACCGAATGCGCCAGCATAATTGTGGCAGGCTGTGCTAGGGAAGGGTCTGCAGGGCTTTGCTGGCTGCTGCTTGTCTCAGATCAGCGACGGAGTGCACCGGCTGGGATATATGTGCAGGAAGATTACATTTCATTGGGAGAGGCTGTGCCTGGCCTGGCTGGGGCTCTCGGTCTCATTTTCATAGATACCAGATTTATTGTGACATTACAGTGAGTATTTTTCTCTTGTCTGAGAAGGCGGAGAACAAGCCAAACAACAGCACTCAGCTAAACAGGCTCTTTCCATTCAGCTATATAAAAGGTACCCTGCCATACTTGTAAATGTGAGAGAGAAAATGGTGTCATCGGCCTGTAATAAAGTATTCGAGCCTCAGATTGCCATCTGTCAATGATATTTTAGCTTATTTTCTTTCAGGAAAGAAAGTGAGCTTATTTTCTTTAATCTCCTCAGAAATTACTCCAGTTATTTACAGCATTGGATTTCCTTAAAAAAGATTGTGCTGCAGCCAAGGGGATTATTTGACCAAATAGGGTTTTTTTTGCCTTTGTTTCACTGCATTAGTTTATTTTAAAGGAGTAAAGAAAACCTTAGCTAGTGCTTTGTGGAGCATGCTACAAGTTTATCTACTTGTCATTTCTTCTTTCTCTGCAAAAAACCCACGATGCAGTACTACAAACTACACACCCTTTAGAATTTATGAAACCCAGACTACCGAGGACTGATTTTTTAAAAAGTCAATTTTTACACTAATAATTTCATGCTTTTATTTGCTCTCTGTTTTGAGCCTCAGCTCATTGAATATGCCCTATCATTTGGATGCTATCAAGCTAGAAATGTTTTGAGTGAAAGCAGGACTTTACAATCACCTTAAAGAACTGAGACTCCAAATAAAATGCCCCCAAAACCAGAGCTGGCAGCATGCAGTCGGCACTGGTTACAGTCCCAGTTTTGGTGCAGATGTACAGTAGCAGGAGTAGAGAAAGAACAAGTAGTTAACGGTAAAGGAAAATACTCCCATTTGCCTTCAGATGGTCAGGGATGTATCACCAAGTGATAAGTGGTCTGCGAGTCAATAAAACGACATGATGTGGGCATATTCCCTTTCATCATATCTAAATCTCCTTGAGGAATGTGTTTCTCACTCCAGATATATAACCTGCATTTAGTGAGCTGAAGCAGGATCAGGAATTCAGAATTTTAATTACACTCAAGGGACTCTGGTGAGATCAAATCCCATATCCTGATAGAAGGAGGCAGGGAATACACCTGGAGGCAGCTGCATGCTGCTACTGATGTGCAGATTTGAAAACTGGGAAACATTTCCCAACAGAATTATTGTTCCCTAAATATTGCAACTTCCATTTACTAAAGCTGCTGATGTTGGAAAAAGCCTAAAGAATCAGCTCCAAACCCCATTATTGTTTTTGCTACCAGCGAATGAATTTTCCCTCTGCCCTTCTACATTAGTTTTCTTTTAGCAAGAGACTTCTTTTTTCATATTACTTTCAGCTATCTCTGCTGTTGGAGCTTTGATATCTAGTTAGTACAATCTGTAAATACGACTCTGCAGACATTGCTTAAGGGCAAATTTTGACCCTGAGCACTCCAGCAGTTTCTTCTTTAGAAAACATATCTACAAAGAGCTGTTTAAAGATAGGGGCTGATACTGCAGGCTGGTACTTCAGCAAAGAGTTAATGTGAGAAGCAGGAAGTGGAATGTGATGGTGGCCAAGCTTATCCCTGTCACACACAGTTGTTTTGGCATAAAAATACTCTATTTTGACAAAGTGTTGCCAACTCTCACAGTTTTAATAGGGTTCGCATGTTATATTTGTTTGGGCTTTTTCCCTTAAAGTTCTGGTTCCTGGAGTGATGCCAGTGTGAGAAATTCATCTTCCTCCTGCCCCATCCCCCACCAAAAGTAAGTTTCTACTTCATGATTAAGAACAAAGGCTTGAAAATATGATTTAAATGCATTTTAAAGATTCAGAAAAGCAGAAGATAAATAACTTAACATGTATTATTTTTCTGAAAGAGAATACCTCATGTTTTTGTGAGGGCTGACTCGTGACTTTTAAATGCTGGTGGTTGGCAACACTGTTGTTATAATTAATGACTAAGTTTGGTTTTTTTGTTGTTGTTGTTATCAGTCATATCTACATCTATATATTTATATAAGTTCCAAAAGAAATGCATGTAACTCACATGCTTGTACTGCAGGAACTGGTTTCTATATATCTGTATAGATAGCTGTATAGGTATAGTGTTAGTCTAAAGAGGTAAGAGAAGTCGTAGGCAAGAGGTATGGTGTAAATTTGTGTGATATCTCTGTGTCGGTGTGTAAAAAAGGTGGTGAACTTAGACCCAGAAAACATCTTCCTCCTCCCCACATCGAGCTTATCTATTTCAAATTTGCTCAGGAGGAATTGTTAGTCCTCTTCATACTAATTTAAAGATTGCTTTACCTCCTTTGAAGATGGAGATGTTGCTTGCGCAGAATGGATGCCATCTCCGGTGGTACTTCAAGAGCTGATGAGCAACTCTGGAAAAAGCAAACAGAGCTCCTCACTCCCAGCACCTGCCTCCAGAAATGGGTCTTTTTACACTTTTTTTTTAATGAGTTAACCTCGTATGAGCCGGGTTTATATGGAATGAGGTGCCATCCATCATAAAATGTAAATGTTGGTATGATCTGCTTTGACTGATCTGATAGATGTGTAGCTATGTGCCTATACCTGATGTGGGCTGATGAGCAATCCAGCAGCACAGGGATGCCAAACTAGTGGAGACCATGCTCTGGTCTCAGCGTGTACATGTCAGTGTGAATTATCTCTGCCACAGAGCTATGTCTCAACTTGTGTACTGGTAAACGCACTCATTACAGTGCTCAAATAGCCTTAACTCAATCCATTCACAACTGGCCATTTTTGAGCGATAACGGTGTGGGGGTGGCAGTTTGGCAAGCCCTCCCTGCTTGAGGGCTGGTTGAGTTGTCAGGCTCTGGTCCCGGTGCCACCCTGGCAAAAGGGCACCCACAGGAGGGTGTTGGCAGAAGAGAAGTAGGATTCACTGTTTGCTTTCCTTTTCACGGCTCCTCCTTCCTTCAGCCCCAGAAACCTCCCTCCTCCCCATAAAAAGCAAACAAACGCCCTGTATCATAGACATATGTATTTATTGAGGCTACTGCAAAGCAGAACATTTTATTATGAAGTATATTTCAGAAAATTGCAGCATACTGAGCAGTACTTTTTCTGTAGATTCTCTACCATATTGAAAATACAGGATTTCATGTGTGTGGGAATCTCTTGCTCAGTACAAAACTTAGCGAGGGGTTTTATTTCAGTAAAGCCTTGACATTGCAACAGTGAGCAAAATCTATTCAGGAAGCACATGAAAATGTATAGAAGTAGTAACAAGGAACCAGTCATCTTAACCCCAAATATGCTGAACAACCACTGCAAAGCAGCACTTACTTCACTGAGAACATTTTGTGTATGTCCACAGGGAGAATAAAATGGATCTGTAGATAGGGAAAGTGCTGTGCTGCAGTTCTGGCACTGCGGAGCTGCGCTGCCTGCTTGCTTGGCCCAGGATATTTAGCTCTGCCAGTCCCAGCAGTCCCAGTGTCAGAGGAGACCAGGCTGGAGAATAGCCTTAGAGCATGTCTTGCTGAACTACCCTTAGCTTTTGCAATTAGCCACTTGTTTTATTTTCTAATCGCATGGTTCACAGCTACATCTTCCAGTTTTAGGACTGCTTTCTGAAGCCCAGACTTCAGTATTTGCCTGGCTGCCAGGTCTCCCAAAAGTCCCTCCCTGCCAATCCACCCCTGTAGCACACGATCTGTCAGCTCGCCACGTGCTCCTTGAACGAGCAACCAGGGCAGCTAGTCCACTGCTAATAAACACTCTGCAAGAGCCAAGAGAGTTTATTTCAATGCCTGCAGAAATAATACTGGAAATTTGATTTACAGTTCTTGGAGCCTCCTAAGAATTGCATCTCAAAATTGAGAAGGGAAAACTTACTTTTAACATCTTGGAGGATGCATAGAAACCAGTAACTGCTTGCTTTTCCTGCTTAACTTACACTTTTGCTCCTCTCTGTCTAAACGTAATTTTGATACTTCATTATTTCAGCCTGGAAAATTCCTGAAGGTTGACTAGCTGGAAAATCTGGGGTAACATTTAGTTTAAGCTTTTAGACTGAAAAGTATTTGAACTAATTTCATCCTGCATGATTTACTCACTTTTCACTGATGCTCTGTCTTTGTTTTGGTAAAATTCCACAATCTAATCTGTCTGTATCTATACTTTTGGGCCAATAAAGAATTATTTCAATTAAATAATTTCTTCAATTTTCATTATAGGCGTTTGATTTTTTTCAAGGATTTATCTTTATATAAACATCTTGATAAAAAATGTTACATATTTTCAGTCCTGAAAAGTAAAATAAGGACCAACAAGACAGTTAAGATCAAGGCAGTACCTCATCCTGTGGAAGCACAGCCTCTGCTCTTTAAAAATTTTATAAAGTTACAGAAACCATGACCAAGTGAAAACAAATTCCTGCTAGTCAAGGTACCCATTAAATTCTCCAGCACACAGCTAGATGCCTCCCATAAATTCAAAGTACATGAAGGAAATCATGAAAAGATTCACACAGCATAACAAGTTATCCTCAAAGGGGGAGCACAAGGCATCCTCCTAACACGCCCCTGGTGACTGTCATTTTGAAGAGAGCATCTTCCTGGGTTTTCAAAGAGTTGCAATCGTCTCTGAACTTCAACTCTCGGTGCTCGGTGAGGCTCTCTCGCTTGCCTTGTCAAGACTTTGTGAGGCAGTTAGCACTTAGATAAAATTTGCAGTGGGTGTAGATCAGCAGGCTCTTGTCCCTCTGTGAGCCACCACCATCTGCCTGTCGGTCTCACAAATGGGCACTCTGCTGGCACTTGGCAGCTGTTGAGGGGCAAGCAAAAACCACCCTTTCCTGGGATCAGATGTCCAGGAAAACAGACTTGTGAGCCAGACCAGCAGAGGAGAAGCCAGGTCTCCCTGAACAGTGAGAAAATTGGCACTTCTAGTGATGGCCTTTTTTTTTTTTTTTTTTTTAAGTAAGAAAAAACTTTTTCTAGGTTTCTACAGTTCTGGTAGCAGCACCTTTTCCAAATCATACTGCAGTAGCATTGGAAGTCTGCCACGTTGGTTTAGCAGGATTTGGAGCATGACAGAGAAGTATGTTTATCTTATTTTTCAGTTGAGAAGACCCCGGTACATGGACACAGAATACCAAGAGGGGGTTCCTAACACAGCAAACCCCCAGTTGGCAACAGCAAAGGAGCTTGAAAATCAAAGCACAGGCTACATAACAAAAATACTTGCACTTTAGGTGTTTTGTGTTGTTTTGGGTTTTTTTTTAAGAAATGTTAAAATTTTGAAGAGTTCTAAGGATTGTTGTTCTCTTGAGGTTGGTTATTCTGTAATAGTATAAAAAAGAGACTCAAGCCCTTGTTCATATGATAGGATCTCTAATACACATGTGAATACTGAAGGTAACTTTGTCCAACTCCATTGGGAGACAAATTTATTGCTGCAGCAAAGGTTTTCCGTCACATTGCTGTAATTTGATAATTTCAGCGCTGCTGGTAAGGGAGTCTACAGCAAAAGCTTAGAGAATTATCAGCTAATAGCTCCTGAAGGCCTGCAGCTGATATTAAACTTGAACTTTCATGAAACCAGATTTTCTTCTGCAAAGCGGTAAAAAGCATATTGAATCTCTGCTAAATGAGAAAACATTTCCTCCGTTTGCACGGGGAGTAGGTTATCCACTTCTTCAACACTTGCCCTGCCAGACCTTTGTCTAGCAACTAGCAATATTTGGCCAATGCTGTTTGCAGAGCTATTGCTGACATGGCTGTATAACTGCCCACTGTGAGAAGCAGGGTGACTTTTGCACTTGGCTTCTTAACTGCATGGATGCAACCACACCCCACTTAGTGTTGACGGCTGGGAAGCTGAATATAAAATGTTTTGGAACAAATGTGACAGCTACCTGCGCTGTGGGTAAGAGTTAAAATTGGTAATAGTGTACCCATAAAGGCTGAGGGGCCAATAAATTCTTGCAACACAGAGCCTTGGTTCAAGGCTTGTGGATATGAATGGAAGGCTTATCACTTCTTTCAGTAGGCTCAAGTGCAGCGGTTGTAATAATAAACAGTTTAATAAAGAAGCCATAATCTAACAAGCCTGAGGAAATGAAGAGCATAAGGAAAAAAATCAAGAACTAAAAATCTGGTGGTATATAACCTGCACTGGCACATTCTTGCGCTTAGCTAACATACTGAGTAGACAGCATTGTTAGAAACAGAGTAAGATACTTCAGTCACTATCTTGCTGGATACACCTAATATTGAGACAAAGAAAAAAGTGACATTCTTGCTATCTGGTAGACAAATAGAAAATAATGCTTAATTACTGTCTGAAAATCCCCCCAAACTAGCTGAGAAACGCCTTTGAGAGAATAACATGTATTTTGACTGACCTTCTCTTTTAATGTATCTGTGGAATATAGAAAGTTGCCTTCATAAAAGCATCATACTGCAAAATCGATTATTTCAGTGCCTAGTGTGTCAGCTAGCATTTGTGTGCTACTTTTGTGACTTGCATGATGAGAATAAATCACATACCACACCATATTTTAATCACACACACTTTATAGAAGAGCTCTTAGCAAGCTAAATGAAGCATAGTGAATAGCCTTTTAGCTACCTATTAATAACCTAAATTCTCTGAGTAAAGTTGCTCCAGTCTGCAGGTAGGTGCTCGAGCAAGAGAATTTTAATAGAGAATGAGTAAATCTGGGCCAGCTGCTTGGAGCACCTGCACTTCACCCTGTGGCAAGGCCCCCACCATGGACACTCCCAGGTCCTGGTAATGGGGAGTGACCCAGAGTTTGCAGGCACTACAGGTATTCTGCTCCCAGGAGGCAAGACTTCACGAAATAAATTTAGACTGCAAAACATGGGGAGTCTGGTGGCTGTGATCAATCCTCTTTTTTTACAAATGATAATGTGTTTGTCCACTCTGTTCAGAAGACAATTAAAAGTACAGTCAGGAAAACCCCATAGTGGCATGAAGCTGACCAGGGAGGCAACTGAGGACTGGAAGACACCTGGCTTGTCAGGCTCCAGAGCAAGGAGAGGAGGAGAAGACCTTGCAGGCTTGCCATCTTCTGGAAGATCTGTCTGTGTAAGAATGGACAAGCTGTGAGTGAGGACAAAGCTTTGTAGACAAAAGTAATCTCTTCTATTATCTATTTATGCACCAATTAATATAGTCGTGGGAAAAAGCCTGGTGAGATGGTAATTAAGTACAGAGGTTTTCAGTATAAGGCATTGTTCCAGGATGAAACTGCGAGAACACTCTCATAAGGCTTCCATTATCCAACGAGCATTTTGGATGTTTTCTGTCAATGTTAAAAATCTGAGTTTCACCGAAGTAGTTTGATAGAGGTCTGGTTGCTGCAATCTCATGGTACATGTTTCTTATGGTTTACAGTTAATCTAATTGATCCTAGTTGGAGTAGAGAAGCTAAGAAACTTTCAGTTGTGGTTACAAAAACACAGGGCTATACAAAAGACAAAATCTGCTCATACTTTTTCTGGGTTTTCACTAAGTTTCTCTGACAACTGTGAAAAAAACCCCCATCACCTAGTTTGCTTGCTTGTGTTGTTTAAAGGAATGACTAGGTGATGTGAGTCCATGTGTCAGGTGCGATACAGGAGCCAGCTGTGCAGGGGGGCAGTTTGCAGAGTACAAAGAAGGGGAGGGGAGAAGAGAGGCAATCAGATCCAGGTGTAAGCAGGGGAGCCAGCTGTTTGTAATCATGGAAAGAATAAATTGCCAGAGATGCAGAGGGGCTGTGCTGACTCTGTTGCAGTACAGAAGGTCCCTGAGAGCTGAAGCCGAAGCCTATGGAGGAGGACTTACCTAGATGAATAAGGTAGGCTGGGGGAGAAAGATTTAAAACTTCTTAAATTTCTGTTTTGTTTTTGGTGTTTTGTGCTTTTGCTGTTGTGGAAAAATTAATTAGGCTAACTTACGTTCTGCCAAAATCCAACTCTCAGCTCAAAAGCTGTTTTAGCCTTTTGTGGTGGCCTGCGGTAAGGGAAGGGTCTAGGCAAGTTTGCCTCAAAGCCCTCTGATTCATGATCCTGTATAGCCTACCCTACCTTTGATGCAGACTTGTGGGCTAGTACCCAGTGGTATTTGCACTTATATGTATTTGATTTTAGCAAAAAGAAAGAATGCTGGAAGGAAATTAAGTAGAAGTCCGACTTATTCCAGGTTGTCTTGGTTAATTAAAGAGAAAATTTAGCCTGCAGCAAAGTCCAGTAGGGTCTAAAGAGTAGAGAACAAGTAAAGATAAAACTATATTTTAAAATAACATGCTTTTGATCATCACAGAGTTCCCATTCTTAAAGTCAAATCCCTCTCTGTCCAACACCATTAACAAATCCTGTTAACTTCTGTGTAAGTTCAGTTGTTTGAAGCCTGCAGTGACAGACAGCATTTCTTTTACTGCCTTGTTTTGTGGTGCTGTGAGGTGGGTGGTGGTGTTGTGGAGAAGGGGTGTGGGGTGTTTTTTTTAAAGAAGAGGAAAGCTCTTGTGGAGAAAGGGAGGTCATGCTTTGCCCAGGGAGGTGGGTGGAGAAGGCTCCAGGCTGGAGGGACCTGAGCAAAGGGAGAGGGTGCTCTAAGGGACATGGCTGGCTGGGGAGCTGCTGAGATGAGGCTCAGAAAAGGCTTCCCCAGGAGATATGGAGACTGCATAGAGTTGGCAGCAGTGCAGAAATTTGTTAAACTGGGTTAAAAGTAAACCAGAAAAGACCTTGTGTGTATGGATATAGTGGTAGGGAGCAGGCTTCTTTTAAAAACACCCCTTAGTTCTACTGTGTTTGTTTCCTCTGTTATAGAACTGTACCAATTTAATGCCTGTTCAAAGAAAAAGTGTTTTTTAAACTGCAGTGCTCTCAGGAGATCTAGACATATCTACCTGAAAGTTGTGGCTCACCCTGAATCCTGCCATGTCTATCTAGTTGGGAAGGTGATTCTGCCCCTTGTTTGCTGTGACAAAATGGAGAGTTAGTTTAAAAAAAAAAAATTATCCTGGGATCTGATGTTCTGACTTGAGGGATTTCATCTTGCTTCTAAGTGTAGTTGTTTTTCCTTTTCTTTCTGATGATATTTCTAGTAATGAGAATGCTGGTTATTCAAAAGAGTTTATAAATGTTGACAGTGAATTATTATTGGTCTATTGGGTGTTTAAATTGCAAATATTATACCCAAAATCATGCTTTACAAGGCAAGCTCTTCTTGAAAGATTTATGGCTACAGTCGCATAGGGTATAGTAAATTTAACATTGAATATGAAGCTGTATCAATCATGGCTTTCCTTACTGGATTACTCTTTGTATTAGTTGTGATAGCTGCTACCTGTTCTTGAGTCTTCAGCAAGTATATTTGAGTGCATGACACTGGAAGTAAAAGCCTTCTGGAAACTGTAGAAGTCATCACCTGATGGACACACACATCATTTTTCAGTCCTTATATGTCCAGGGGCCCGCTAGTGGAAGCAAGTCTCCTCTGTGCCTACCTGAAGGGGAAGAAAAAGGAGATGAAGTCAGAAGTGAGTCCCAGCCTTTAGAAATTATGCCCTTTACACATGCTTCCAGATAACCTTATGGTAGCAAAAGCGGAGACAAAAGTTATAAGATTTCTAAATAATGTAAGATCCGTTATCAGCTGTATGGCAGATATTTTGTTTTTATTCTTTTTGGGTGTTTTCTTCAGAAGTAGGTTGAGTTTACTTATAATTTGTCACTTGAAATTTACTTTCTCATTTTAGTTCTCTTCTTGATACTGTGATGGCAGTGGCTGATCAGCTGCAACAGAAACAATGTCCCCCTTCCCACACAAATGACTTACTGAACTAAGCACCACTGCATGAACAGTGACCTTAAAATCCTATCTACTTTGAATGAGTTGTGTAGTAGAGGTATGTCTCTCACCTTCCCATATTCATGCATACTAGAAGTAACCAAAGTTGCCTTTCTGTTAATTTTGTTTTGTACGTCAGCCTAGAAGAGTTTTGAGGTATAATTTACAGAATAGCTCCTGGGCTATGCTCCATTCTGAAATAATTAGGAGATTATTTTGGTCAATATGACTGAACTATGATTTAATGCTTTTCAATGGCTAGTTGCATTAGTGACTCTTTAAGGATTAGAAGCTTAATGAAATGCACACATTGGGGCAGTGATTTAATCTTTTCCTCATAAAAATCTTCACAACAAGATAATAAACCATAGGAATAAAAATCATTTTGACGAACCTGTCTAGCTTTCAGGCTGTGAGAAGTCTGAGATAATTACCTGTGGGCCATTTCTGTTATACCGGGGATTGTTGAAAGGGCAACTTTCAGTTAAGGTGTAAAGTTCCTGTGTAGGCAATTGCGGTTTAAGGCTAGGAATGAAGAATAAGAAATCTGCCTTTCTTTTGCATACCAAGGGATGTATCCTCAAACATATCAAAGTGTGTGTTTGCCAACAAGTCACTTTAAATTTTCCAGGTTTTATTTTTCAAAAAAATTCTCAAATATTGTACTGGAAGGAATCACTCTTATAAATCAACTAGGTTTCACCTGGTTCTCAAAATGTAATAGAACAGCTAAGCATTAGCAACTTGACTGGTCTGGTAACTTTTTTGTCTTTTGAAACAGTATTGTCTCATTCCTATCAGTCAGAGTCTCTCTCTTTAGGTTATCAAGCTAAACTTCTCCAAGGTTGATAGAGAAGTGGAAGGCTTAATTTGGTAGCTGTGCAATGGCCTGTGTGAAACATGTTTGGTGTTTCAGTCCAGTTTGCAGTAGGCAGGTCTTGCATCCTGTGTATGTGTTGTCTTCTACTTCATACCTGTACTGGGAGCCCTTTTTTCATCTCCCCACTAACTGGGCAACACAGGTAACAGAGAACAGTCCTCTTGTAACCAGTGCTGTTCTGTGCAGCCTGTTAAACTCATGGTACTTCTTGAAAGTAATTAACTTCTGAATGCTGCTAGAGAAGGGATTTATGCCATAAATATAGAAATAAGAAAATAACTTTAGAATTACTCATATTTATCACTTGCAAAAATGTTTCTAAACTCAGACTAGAGTTCTAGTGCTGATCTATTGCAAGATGTGCTGTCCCACTCTCTTTTTCCTTCCCTCTCAGCCCCTCTTTAGTTGGTGCAGGTGGCGTCAGGTGCCACTAGACTTGGTCTTCCATCTCCATAGAAAAAGATACCCCATCCCCAGACTGTCCTGATAAGATAAGGAAATAAAGGGAGATGTTGCATTGGAGACATTGCATATATGCAGAGATGTGCTTACTCCTGGGCTTGGAAGCCTGGAAGAAAAATATATTCAAATGGAAAGGCAAATGCTACATTGTGAACAGCATACTGGAACTTAAATGTAACAAATTTTTCATTTAAAAAAAACCAACAAACACTTTAAAAATAGATGGAATAGAAAAATAAGGTGGCTGAAATTTTTCTCATTAAACCTTACTCTGGAGTTTGCATATTGTTTGTTCCTTCCTTTGAGAGCTTTCTGTAGACAGAATTGAATTGCTTTGTAAATGGTTATAAAATGGAAAGTGCCCCTTAAATGGTGTGGTTTTGCCAGAAATAATACAGACCAACAGTTTAGGGTGAGCATAGTAAGTTTTTATATTTTAATATCTTTATGCAGTCTTTTGTTCCTCTTTTTCTTGTGCAGCTCTCAAACATTGGGAAAGCTGGGGATGGAAGGGGGGGGCAGCATCTCTTTCTTGTTAGATTGATATAACTGTTTGGGGAGGAGTAGAACTTGCATAGGGGAAATCTCATTTATCATTGGCACTACTTCTAAACTTGGGCTTCTAAGACAGATGTGAGGAGGATGAATAAGACTCCAGGGAGGCTGAAATGTATTTTCTTAGGGATAATGGCAAGACTTCCTAGAGAACTCTCTCTTGTTTCTGTAGGCTGGATGCCCTTAAGCTGCTACCCTGACACCTCTTTACATATTTCTGTCTTCCTGGTAATCAAAGCTGAAATGATTCTCAGAATTACTACATTTAAATGAGCTGCTTTCTGGTACTGTGGTTCAGTGATGAGGTTGAAGTCTATTCTGAACTTGAGTGTAATACAGAACGTACAATACTCTACTGGTTATCCAAGCAAACTCATTCGTTATTTGAACGTTTTTTTGTACACTTATTTGACTTTGTGATACTGTGGTTAAAACTAAAATAGTCAGTTTTTCAAAACTGATTTAGAAAAGGCAAAATAGCTTTCGGTATCATTTGAAAGCAGATAGGATATGAATAGGTGCCTTTTATTAGGGAACTGTACCAAAGCAAAAAAAACCCAAAAAGCTGTTTTTTTGACTCTGCTACCATAAAAGGGAAATGCCACTGTTTGTTTAATTTCTGCTTACTAATGAACTAAACGACTGAGCCCAAATGTTGTGATCTGGGTCTGTGAATGTGCTTGATTTATAATCAACTTAGACTGAGCTGTACAACTGCTACCTTTTTTATTGCTTACTTTTGAGGTGATGTGATGCTTGAAATGGCTCTTTTCATCTTTGAGGTGCTACTAGCAACTATGCGTGCTTTGCTAACTGGATTACCCAGTAACACTGCCCCTTCCTTCATGTTTGCTCACTGGCAGTCCTTCCAGTTTGAGAGAGATATATATATAAAATAAAGTGGCTACTTGCAGTATTTTGAGGACAAAGTCCTGATTTGGTTGGGGATTGAAAGGTTGCATGGACAAGATCTGAAGGACAGGCAGGGTACTTAAGTGATGCCACATGGTCTGGAAAGTGTCGGGAGGAGAGAAAAGGGGAACATGGTCTTGTTCACCTTCATAAAACAGGGCCTGTAGTATAATAAATGGCTGAGTGAACCCACTGGTAATGAGGAAAATACAGCTATGGGAAAATCATGAGCTTAATAATCCAAGCTGGAATGGTTACCAGGAACAGGCAATAGCCTCATTCTCAAGTTTCTTGAGAAGGAAATAATGACAAACAGAAATCAATTTTTCTTCAGTATGTCTGGCAATAAAAGCTATTCCCTCTTCAGAAGTCTAGCAACCCCAGAAATTGGGAGATGAAAGTACAGACCTGTGAAGGATCTTAAGAGAGTAGTACCTGCCACAGACAGGCTGCACTGGAAATCATTTCAAGTTTAGTAATGGCTGAGGAGGCAAACTGTAGCTGTGTATGTAGGAGAGTTTTTGTTTTGTTTTTTGTTTTTTTTTTTTTTAAAGAGAGTAGCAGCAGCATGTAGCTCATTAAGGTGTGTGCTGCAGGAGAGACCACTCTGTGGCATTAATAATGAGAATTCACAGGTCATTGATGGCAGAAAGCAACTTCATGTGGCTCAGAACTGCAGGAATTCATAGCAGCAGAAGCCAAAACATGTGTGCAAGGCTTATGCATAGACAGCAAGGATTTAATAAGCTAAATGTGCCCCTTAAGGTGCTCAAGTTCCTAAGGGGAGTTTCCAGTGTGTTAAGATTTTAATTCTCATTTTCCACCCACCTGGTGAAATTATAAGTGGCCCAGTGCTATAAATACCTCAAAATTGGACACTTGAAAATACAAAGAATTTTGGCTTTTACAAACTTGGGCAAATAACCTGGAAGCAAGAAGAAAACAAAAGAATTTTGCCTTGAAAGAAGACTTGACTCCTGTGAAACAATGGGGAGTGTTAGTCATGTAATATTGATATGTGGACTTCCCTTGTTGAAATAAAGCAATACGCTTTTCAGCAGTGCAGAGCAAAATTAAATATCCTGGTGAATGTAGAACTGGCTATGCATGCTAACGGAGAATAAGCCATGAGGTGGTCCCGGTTGAAAGGATATTGGAATGACCAAAGAAACAAATTGCTGAGTCTAATGATACTGGGCCAAAGACAAAGGCTGATTGCAAGAAACTAAAACTACATTTGGGGAAACTTTACAAATAGGTTGTAGCCAAATGCTGGGGCTCTAGAAAGACTTGATTTTCAGCCAGCCATTTATAAAGGTGGTTTACTGTATTTAGCAAACTTTGTGGTTGAGATACATATCCATGTGGGAGGGTTCAGTCCAAAATACTAAAAAGTAGGACTACTGTGTATCTTCAGAGAGTACGCTAAGAGACTTAAACATGTCTGAAAATGAGGACAGCATCTTAGCAGAACAATTTTCTGAATGTATCAGCATAGATGATTGATAGACACGCCTGTTGGTGTGTAGAGATTATAAAATTATTATGAAGTCTTCAGTTTATAGGTTGTTACTCTGTTCTGTACACACATGATGTGCTGCTTGTGCTATGCATTAGTGTCTGTATGATTGGAAGAAGAAAACTGATAGGTGAACACCTTGCATGTGAACAGCTGGACAAGGTATAATCAAGGTTAAATGTTATAAATAAGAAGGCTTATCCCAAGGGAAGCCTGGAGTTTTCCGAGATGAGGAAAATTTGTTGAAAGACACACTTTATAGTGAGGATTGACAGGCTTTCCATACCAAAAGAAATGAATCTGAACATTTGTCAGTGTTGAGAAAGGTGTTTTAAAGATGACAACAAACATGGTTTTTCTCTTTATTTTCCTCCTGGAGCCAGATGTGAAATACTTGAGATGGGCGGGAGGGAAGGATGTGCTTGGTAGGAGAGAGTGATGCCTACTAGTCATGTTGTTCTCTGAACGCAAATGCCCTACAGGCTTGTTAGATGAGCTATGCTACTATTGCAGCTTTCTGCCCTGTTTTCAATATGTTCAATATCCATCACCTGCTGGGAGGTGCCATATGCATTGAGCAAAGAGAAGGCTTTCCAAGAGCCTGAAATTCTTAAGGTCCCTAGAACTGTTGAAGCTGTTCTTTGCCAGCATCAAAATTATGCCAGCCAACATCTCATGTGAACCAGCTGCCTTTTTCTCCCAGAAAGTGTAGGTTATTGGCAAACAGTCTACTGCATATCCATCAAGGTCACCACCCACAGAGGAACAGGGTTTCTCCCAGTTCTAGAAAGAAATCTATTTTTCTTTCTTTTGTTTTAATTTGTGTTGGTAGTATTTGTTTGGAAAGCTTTTTATTCTTCTGACAGATCTCAAGTCCAGCTGCAGGCCTTTTAAATGAATGCAAAGGTAGGAATGCTATTCTCTGCCAACAGTGGACCACATTTTCCCTGTGGAATGCAGAGACTTGAGCAAGTGTCAAACCTTTGAATTGACTTCTACTGCAGGAAAAATGGAGGTTGGAAGAGACCTCTGGAGGTAATCTGGTATAAACCCTGTTGCCTAAAACAGGGCCACCTTTGGAGTTAGTGTGTTGCTGAGGGCCTTATTCCAGTTAAGTTTAGAAAATCTGCATGGATGGAGATCTCATAACTGCCCTTTGCCCCTCTGGCAATTTTTTACTGTCCTCACTGTGAAATATAAATATGTATGTATTTATATATCCCCAAAATCTAACTGGACTTTCCCTTATTGCAGCTTGTGTCCATGGCGACTGTTGTGGTTTCAGCCCCGCCGGTAACAAAGGGCCACGCGGCCGCTTGCTCACTCCTCCCGCCCCCCTCCGGTGGGATGGGGAGGAGAATCAGAAAGAAGAGAAAAAAAACCAAACCCAAACAAAAACCCACGGAACCTCGAGGGTTGAGATAAGGGCAATTTACTGGGACAACACACAAAAAAAGTTACAACAACGGTAGTAATAAAAGAATATACAAAACGAGTGATGCACAGTGCAACTGCTCACCACCCGGGACCCGACGCTCCGCCACTTCCCGCACTGAAAGTCGAGAGAGCTGCCCCCAGCCCACTCCCCATTTATACACTGAGCACGATGGTACATGGTATGGAATAGCTCCTTGGCTAGTTCAGGTCAGCTGTCCTAGCTGGGCCCCCCCCCCCCCCCCACCTCCCAGGTTCCTGTAAAAATTAACTCTATCCCAGCTGAACCCAGGACAGCTTCTTTTCCTATCACTATGCACGTTCAAAGAGTCTGGCTTTAACAGCTGGAGACCATAGGGAAGATAAAGTTTCAGCTGTAAGGCTTGTTAGTTTGGGGTGGGGTTTTATTGTTTGCCTTCCCAAGTAAGGCTTGAATAAGATGATTATTGGCAGTTGAAATCAAAGCTGAATCAATGTGGGTTTGTTTTGTTTGTTTTTAAACAGACTATAGAGACCTAACTTTTGATAGTAATTTCCAAATTAATTCAGACCAAGATGGGGAGACTCAGAACAAGGAGATGACTTTTTGACAAGCAAACCTGCAAATATCTTGCTAAACACGGAGCACATGCTCTGAGTTTCAGTACCTGTAAGTGAATGAGGCTTTTGGTACTCTTCTTGAGGAAAAAGAACTTCTGTCCTAGTGTCTAAGTGATGACAGTCATAAGACATCATCCAGATCATGTCATCCTGTGGAGAGATAAACCAGTTCTAAACCTTTTTCCCTGAGGTAGTGACTTGTGTGAAGGAGTAGTAGAGGATGTTGTCTTTGCTGCAAGGATTTGGAGTAGTAGCAGGTCTGCTCTACCTGAGGAGAGACTTTGTAGCTGTGAAGAGGTACTATTTTGCAAGAAAAGGACTCTGTTTAATTTCAACACTGCATATAATTGCAGTAAAATGGGTGAGGGAGGGAGGTTGACAATTCTCAGGAGCTTTACATACAGTGGGAGCTGTTTCTGTTTCATCTTTACGTGAATAGAAGTCTCTCTTTGTTTATCACTCAAATAAATGAAGTGAAAGCTGTGACCTAAAGAGCTGAGAAGGTACTTCCCTCCTTCCATGGCCTATCATCAGATCTTTTCCTTCAAGGGGGGGGTGAAGGGATTTCTAAGAAGCATATGATTATGTTATAGTACTGTTTTTTGATTGTTTTAACACATTTCTCTTCAAATAGAAAGCAGTCTCATTTTGTGTTCTTTTCTGGTTATATTGTGAATGACAACAAGAGGCTTTCATAACTTAGCAGAATACCTGCTTACCTGCTTTTCCTTGAGTGTGCTTTGGGGTGGTGGGCAGAAAATATGCAGATAACAAAGATCAGCTTCAGAAAATTCATTTTTTAAAAAGTTTTAAAACTTTTAAATGGATGAAAAATCAAAGGAGTGTTTTTGAAAAACAAAACAAAAAAAACCAAACTAACAAACCAGGACTGAAAAATCAAATGGCCTGTGAAATGAAATAAATGAGATTACAAAACCTAAGCAGTGCAAAGGGACCTGAAACTTTAAGACAGCAGCTGCAACTCTCCCAGCAAGTGCAGGGCTGCCACTAGCAAGTGTTGCAACCTGCCTTGCACGGGCTGAGGAGTAGGAGAAAGTGTGAGATGAGAAGGTGTGTGGCTGAAGAGCATAGCCAAGTATAGCATATATTGATATTTTTAATATGCTTGGTACAGTGTCCCCACAGAAATGACTTGCAGGACATGTCATTCGTGTCTTTCTGTCACCCCACTATTTGAAATATGGCTGTACTAGGAAGTTATGTGTTATAGTTTTGTGGAGTGTTACAGTGTCCTTCACATGGCTTCACATTTATTCTGTGTACTCATTGGGGCACACCCTGATTTCAGAGTGCAGCTCTGAGCAAGTGAAAGCTTTCTCCTGTGGTTTTCTCTTCCTTTAACACAATGACTGAAAAAGTTTTGTGCATTGATTGATGTCTCTACTCTGAGAGACTTATTGGGTTTTTTGAAAATGGCCAAATAAAATGAAGTAGCATTTGGTTTAGTGCACACTGAAAAATTCATCTTTTGCAGGCTCTTGGTGATTAGATCACACCGGGCTTTTTTTCTTTGCACATCTTTGCCTCAGCCTGGCACTAAAAGCCCTTGTGATATCTTAGCTGAAAGACCACAGTAAATAGCTTAGCTGTTTTTCTGAGGGTCTTTAAAACAAACAAAAGAACATCTCCCTGTGCAACAAATAAGGACTGATACAATGACCTGACCCCTTCTTGATCCCACCCAAAAGAAGTGAGACTTTTTTAGGCAAAAGTCACTTCCAGTGTTCTGGATATAAATGGTTGTGAATTTATTTTTGCCTTTTACAAAAAACCAAAACACCCAAACAACGACAGCAACAAAAAAACAACCCAGACCCCTATATTTTGCTTTTACCTGTGAAGCTAATATCATCAGTGGAGATTAGGGTTTTGATAAGAATTGCTGAACAGTCAGCTGAATGATATTAATACCTTTCAGTTTATTAAATCCAATTTGGTAATTTGAAAGAACTCCACAAAACATGAAGAATTCTGTCTCCTGACATCTCTGAGGACTACAAGCATTTTAAATGCAGGCATGGAAAATTGTTTCTTGCCCAGCCCAGTTAGCAGGAAAGTGGACATACCTCTTTGTCAGGAGAGCTCTTATATAGAGTTAGCCTTTTTGGACCGGAATTCTGGGGTTTGTAACCTCCAAGAGAAGCTGGGCGGTGTACACACAACTCTGGAAAGAAGGGCTGGCAATTCAGGGCTATGCATGCGCAGCAGCAAGGCATTCAGAGGATATTTGCAGACAGCATCAGGTTAAGATTGAAGAAGCACTTGGTTCCTGAAGGGCACTGCAGGAAAAGGGAGAAATGCAGAATAACTTTTTAGCCTGTGGAGAGTTGCACAGTGGTTCAAGCACTGAGATGAGCTAGAGTTCACACTGGATAACACTTTTGCCTCTGAAGGGTGGGGGAGTAGATTTAAATAACTTTGCTTGTTAATAGTAGCCAGCTGTGACTTACTGTGCTGGATGAAATTTTCCCATAGCAGAACATATGTAGTGCACTAAGCAGTCCTTGAACCCTGGTATTCACCAGCTTAAAGGCTTTGGAGTGTGTATGATCCATGTTAATGCAGTTATATTTACAACTGCATGTAGGAATCTTCAATAGTGAGCACTCTTAACCTTGTGTCACCTGATAGTTGCACATGATGTTCCTGCAACTACAGTTCCATTTATTTTGTGCCTGCCCATTTGGAACAAAAAGTTATAGTCATTGTGTAAGAAACAAATGGTGGTTGTTCTGCACTGACAGCTAAATGACTGGATCTGCATTGCTTGTTTGCTTCAACATACTGCTATCATAATAGAACGTTTTCAGTGGATTAAAGATTTGTTTTAAAAACAGTTGCGTTGGCCTTCACTATAGCATTAAAATCTCTTATTCTGTTTTCTGTGAAATAATTTTTCTTCTTTTGTTGTCTCTGTGAGAAGTATTTCAACCACTTGGCAGAAGAATAAACCAGACATAGCTTCAAAATAACTTCTTCGAAGTAGCAAGAAGCGTCTTAAAATGAAAAGAGGAAAAACAGGTGTGCGGGAAGCTTATTGTTTAACACTTTGCTAAAATAATAAATTGCCCAGTTCCAATGCTTTTATTGCTCTGTTAATGGCATAAGTTCATTTTTTGAAGTCATCAGATGAAAGAAAAATCATGGCTTCCTGAGACTCCCATTATAATCTCTGCTTCATAGCATTTCTTAAGGAACTTTGATTTAATATATTAGCATAAGAAAAGCTAATAGATTTAAGGCAAGGATATATTTGATTTAGAAGTTTCTTAATCCTGAAGTCTTTTCTGTAAAATACAGCTATTTCTCAGTTGTAAGCATAAATGTCAGTGTTCTGTTGTGTGGGTTAGCAGCACATCATGCAGCCTCAACTTTGTTTTTCAGAAAACAGTCATTTTATTCATCAGTATTGTGCATATGCTTGAGCTCCTGTGGGTAAGAGGTGGGGGAATGTTGGTGTAATCCAGATCAAGAGATTTCTTGTTAAATGTAGTTGCTTGTCTTTGCTATAACGATAGAAAAACTGGTAAATGCTAGTGTCCTTGGTGCTTCAATCACTCTTTAGGTTCAAGAAGCTCGTGGAAAGAAAAAAATGAGTTATTACATCAGAGATATACACCAGAAAAATATTGATGCTGGTGAGAAGGCCCTGGTGAGCTATTGGGCTGGATGGACTGGGAAATAGCTGTGTGTTCCCCTCTTATGCTCCACCAAGTCATAAAGGAGCGTAGGGCTAGCAGTGTGATCAACTGGTTATTCCCATCTCGCAATGTTCCCTTACCAAAATGTCAGCTATGAACATCCATAAATGCTGAGATGTTTCCTGGGCTAGTTGGTTGTTGGCCTTCTCTCTACAGTCACACTTTGATCCTCTCCTGGATGAGGTGTGGTGTATTGGTGTATTAGTCCAGGTTTTTAAATGCTACCATTCTGTGGTTTTGGGTTTTGTCTTTTTTTCAAGTCTGTGTCTGCAGGAACAGGACTATGATGTTGTCACAGCAGCCTATGGGTCAACTAAACCATGTTTGCAGAGCATGCATAGTATGAATTTTCAACTTAATTATTTTTTTTAATTATTAAGATAGCTTTCATAAGGCAGTGTGCAAGGTACATGAGTTAGCTCATGCATGGTTTAAGGTACCTTGGGTGCTACAGGTTTGGACAGAACTCCTCACTACATTTTGACATCTGCTGCTACTTTGCATTTCTGATGTGCAAGATGCAGGTACTGTGTTGGTAGTGTGTAAGGAAGTCCTATGGCAAATACAATTGATTGCCTTAGCTCTTGAGTGCCTTAGTAACTTTATGTTGTCTGACAACCCATTTTTCTCCTGAGTAGTTTGCTTCATTCCAGATTGTGTAACTAAATGGATTGGTGCGTGCCAACAGATAGGACGGCAAACTCTGCATGTGCTGTCTATACCTGTGTTAAAGAAAAAAAAAAGTGGTGGTGGGGAGTATGTCTTCTGAAAAATCTAGGTTGGAGAGCACTAAATAAACAATGTGAGTGCCTGTGGTATTCAGGGCTGTTTGAAATAAAATTGTACTTTGTGCAAGTGTCTCTTGGTGTATTTTCTCATCATAGAGCTCTTCTAAGTATTGCTAAAGTGGTGTTTCTATGCTATAAATTCCTAGAGTTAAAACCAGAGAAGCAGGTGGAGCCATCTCTCCAAGAGACCCTGTAATTACATTTTTGATGACTCAAGGCTGGTGTTTGTCTTTTTGTTTGATGCTGGCAGGTAACATGTAGCAAAAAGGCTTTTGAAGTTAACACCTGATTAAGATGGATGGAGAAGGTCACAGCCCTGGTAGTGCTATTGGTTCAGGCTGTCAACTGCCTCACTAAGACATCAGTGAGAAGACTTACAGGGATCGGTTTTGTGCATCCAGGATGGGAAATGTTATTTAAAAATCAATCAGTAAACAAAAGTCCTGAGTTCTGCACATGGAGATAGCTGTCTGCCAAATGTGAAAGCCAAGCTACTTAGCTTACTTTCCTGTTAAGAATATCCTTCTCTCTGTTGTTCTCCTCTGATTAAACACAACGTAAGAGGGGTTAAAGTCACATGGAGGGGAACTGGAACTGCAGCTGCTACATTCACAGGTGTGTAACATAGGTGCACCCACAGCTTGGTTATCAGGCCCTATCTAGATGGGGCAGCCAAGAGCTTTGGCTGATGTGCCCCACTCCTCAGTGTGTTTGTAGCCTGTAGTGTGATCTCTGCCACTATAGCTAGACTACTGCTAGTGCCCATGGCAGCACAACACTGGCTCTAAGCGTGGGACACAAGCACCAAAATAAGGATAGGGACATGTTCTTAAGTGTACACCTAATCCTGAGCTGATGTTAGTCTTCCAATGCAAGTTATGTATGAGCTTTAAGTGAACCCTAGACCGTGTGGCACAGGAGAAAGGGAAGCACAAGGCAAAGGTTTAGATAACACTAAATTAGTTAACACTTTTCAGACCCCAGCTCTGTCCGTTGTGCAGTGTGGATCAGAGATACTGAGATAAAGGTCAAACAGTCTTACGATAACATCAAGTGGACAAGATAGCCAGACCATTTCCTAAAGGGATAATGTGTTTTATGTGCCTAAAGCAGGCATGGACTAATGAGTACGTGAGCTACGGGATTTCACACTGCTGTTAGACTGGATGTAGAAAAACAAACTAAAATACATAGACTACTTTAGTCTGCTCTGTGACCCTATGAGTTTATGGACAGCGAAAGTCTAACCTGTTGTCTTTCTGAACTAAGTCCCTGCTTGCTTACGTTTGCAACCTTACTGCTCTTTGCTTGTTGCTTTTGCTCAGCTAGCTGAAATCCTTCCAGCCTTAGATGAGGCATTAGTGCTAAACTCCAGAAATCTGGCCTTGAGGTGTAGAGCTAGAATGTGGTGCCATTGGATAAACCATACTTGAATTCATTTCTTCAGGCACCAGTAAATGTTTTGCACCACTTCAAAATTCAGGATAACTCGTGAGAAAACACTGTTGGATAATGACAATATGGAAACTAGTTTCATCCTGGATAATTCCTTTCAGATGAAAGTGTGAGGTCTTGTTGGTGCTTTCTGAAGAGTAAAAGCACTTTTCAGAAGAGCGCTGGTAACCCAGATACAAGCTTCCTTTGCGCAGGATGGCTCGGTCATGTCAGAGGGATATAACACATATCTATGTCTAGTGGTAGATGGGATGGCATGTTAGAGAGAAACCCCCTTAACTTTTCCACATAACTCCGTTTGTGCTAAGTACAATCTTGTTTCTTCATGTCAGTTTGTTATTGCTGCCTCCTACATGTTCCTTAGCACGTTGGCCTTGTCATGGTCTCTCCTGCTGCTTCACGTAGTTAGAAAAATATATACTCGTGCCTGCAATAAAAGTATGTGGTTAAACAGGGAAACTTTGGAGGGGTATTTATGAAGATGCGGAAAGACAGGATGACTGGTTTAGCTGTTAGTTCTTGTGTCAAGGTGTGTGGGTATTATAACTGGGCTTTACAGTGGCTCAGCTAGCTGAGAATGGTTGTATTCTGTAGATATTTTCAATTAAATTTTATTATTGATGCCTATGAAAATAGTTACTACAGCAAAATGCCAAGATTTGTTTATCATACTATAATTTCTCTTTAAAAGCTAGTAAAGAAGTTCTTCAGTAGTATTAACAGAAAAAAAAAAACTTGGAAAAAAGCAATAATATATGTTCAACATTGTTGTAAGTATTTTATTGCTGGTTTTGGAGAAATTTCAGCTAGGATTAAATTAGTCCCTTTGTCTTTGTCCAGCAGCATCTTGGATTAATTATGGGGAGAGAAACTGCAATTTTGCCATGCTAGAAGAGATTGCTAAATATCTAGATCAGTAGACCACCAGAGCAGAGATAAAAGTGGAGAATTAAAATTTGAGCATTTGGACATCCATTAGTAATGCATCTTTTGTTAGTTTTTAGAGGCCCTATTCAGGAGTGGATACTCAGTCCTGAATAACATGGAAGAAAAATCCTTGATCTGAAGGTGTTAATGGTTTGGTGTGTTTAAAAGTCTATAGGGCAGTGGCAGTTTGTAAACAGGTATTGTAATGTAAGTATTTACAGTAGATCTGAGGATTTCCTCCTATATAAAGATCTGAAAAGTAGCAATGAATATTTCTGTGTGTTTACATGACTGATTTTACTGAGAAGACCACTTTTGTTTGCATCAATATTGCAGCTGAGTGGGGGAGGGTATGTGTAGGGACTTCTGTAGTATATTGCCTTGTGTATTCAGAATGGGTATGTTGCTAGGAGGATAGAGAGGGAGGAGGAGGACCTTTGGGATCATCAACCAGAGTATATGTTGGTTTTCTGATGGCGGTTTTGGGGAATGGATCATTGTTCTCTCCATCTGCTGCACTGAGTGCCCAGCTATTGCCCCATCTTTTTTCCTTCCTTTGAGTGCTGCTGTTTCACCTGAAGAAGAGAGTGCAACAACAAATATGTAAGCATTCAGAAAAGGCACTAGGAGTGCTTGCACTGAGATTTACGTTGGATGTTGAGTCTTCCATGTGAAGCTGCTGGCAACCTGCAGAAGAGTGAAAGCATCCTCTCTGGCCAGTCATCCTGCTCCTCCTTTTCCTCTCTTTGTGGCACGCATACTACCTTTGTGTATATTCACCTAGTGTGTTTCTTAGGTTCCTGAATTAATTCCTCTGACCCTCCTGTATTAATTCATATGGGAAATTAATCTTAGATGAATGATGGTTAATGGAGGTGGATATTAAATATTTGGTGATAAACTCTGAAATACTGCAGAGAAGTGATGTCCGTCAGGGTGTTGCTGTACTGTAAACTTCACATGATGTAAATATGAGTGAATGCTGGGGTGGTGGACAGATTTGTTTATTCTGACATGAGTCAGGATGTGGTACGGTCAGGCCACCACAGTAACATCTGGGGATGACTGAGAACATGTAGAGATAAAATAGGCTGTAAAGAAGAAAAAGAACAAGAGGAGGAACAGATTTTCAAGGGCTAAGAAACAGGAGAATTTAAGGGAGAAGATAGAATGGGAATTTAAAAGTGTGTGAGGAAGAAGAGTGGAGGGAAGGTGTGTGTTTTGGAGAAAAAAAGTCAGACATTGCTAAAGAACTAAAAGTAAAGTGGGTTGACTAAAGGAGTTGCTACAAAATAAAGCAGTTGTGGGACTGAGGAAGAAGTTTCTATAAACATCACACAAAGAAGAGATCTAGCAAGGATGGTTTAGGACCAAGGAAGTTGTTATTTGGCAATAATTTTAGGAAACTTTTAATCATATGTGTAATTCCCAGGCTGATGAGTTTCTTGGGGGGCCTAGCCATCACAGCCCCTGGCGAGCGATAACGGAGAGCTCTGCATCAAGGCTCCAGGATGCCTTGCTGTATGTCAAAGCTTTCTGGGGAAGCCCCAGTATTGGGGAACTTGGGTTTGGGGGCACAAGGGCCTGTATGGCTGAGACTGCTTATGTCCTTTCCTGCTGTCATGGACTTCAGAGCTCCTGGAGGAGAGTGCCTGAAGTTTTTTGACTACTTAAAAGAAAATGCTGCCTTTTTTTTTTTTTTTTTTTTTTTTCCCCAGTTTTCCCAGAGCAGTTGTCCAATAGCCTTGTGTGAGCAGTGGGACAGCATGGGTTTGGGGTCATTATTCTTAAGACACTAGCCCTGGTTTTCAGATATCTTCTTCTGGTTGTTCAGTCAATATTGTAAACTGTTATTATTAACTAGGTTATTCTGTGGGGGGAGATGACATTTGCCACTTGTGTGTAGGCCTTTGCTTTCCAGTTATTTTATATTTTAAGCAAAAATGTTGCTTCTCTATTAGGTCAGAGGGCACCACATTGTCACTAGCCGCTTCCTAACACCCTTGCAACCAGGTGTAAATGAGATCTCCATTGTTAATACTGATGTGCTACGCTACAAAGTACTTTACAGCCTTTCTATCATACATGTTTCAAATTATTCTACTTCAGCCAAACAAATTGTCCAGGCTTAATTTCCAAGAAATCATTGTCAAAATTGCTGAACCAGTTTAATTCTAAAGCACATATTTATACTGAGCTCTACAAATCACACTGCCGAGTGAGATTACAAATGGGAGAGAGAAAAGTTTAATCAGAAATGAGATTAAATTTGAAAACGTAGAGTGTTAGTGATTGCTGCTGAGGCTCAGACAGGGTGTAAAGTCATAGATTTTTCTTAGCAGGGCTCAGAATAGCTTGCTTGAGGAAGCTGAAGAGCACATATGCCCTTGTGCTGACAGCGGGAGAGTGCGGTGGTGGCCTGAAAACGGGGAGGCTGTTATTTGTAGCAGGCTGCTGCAATGTTGTGTTGTGGAACGAAGTTAAAGTGGGAGGAAGAAAATAATTTAAAAGGCGTGTCCTGGTGCCAAGTGGAGATGGAGGACAGGGAAGAAATGAATCTGTGCTCGTGCTTTGGGAGGTCTGACCCCCACGCCCCCCAGCACCACTGAGGTGACTGGCAAGGGCTGTTGGCTTGTCTTGAGCAGTTGGGCAACCTCTGTGAATCTGAGCAGAAGGACTTGCAAGCTAAAGTTAGAGAAGAGGTTAGTAAAATGGCATTTCTCAGTGGATGCTAGTGTCTCTGCCATGCTCTGGCAGTAAAATAATGACAAAGTGCTTACTGATATCGAGAGTCAATTTTAAACATTGCCCTTGCCCAGTCTGATCTGACAGTTGCTTTTTTGTATCATTCCTTATGTCATTACAGTTGGATGGAGTGTCCTTGTTCTTAACTGTTAATAAATAGTTGTATAAATACGCTGTGTTTGTATCCATAGAGCTCTTGTACTGCGCATGTGAGCACCTGGTTACTCTGTGCAAAGGAGCATCGGTCTGATGCATGGAGGAGCAGGAAGAGACAGTACTGCAGATGAGGTGTTGTCTGAATCTATTTTTCAGTGAAAATGTATACTTGGCAGTGCTTCACTGTTTCTTGGGTATAGCTGTTGATGGTTTCAGCTGTAGGAGGAATTATGAACCTTGAAATGGGATGTTTTGTCTTTGGGGAAACTTTTTTTTAAATTTAAACAATTTTTTGTTGTCATTCCAAGTCACCTCTTAAACATCTCTAGGTAAGAAAAATGGGTACAAACCTGCTGTCACTGCCATATTCCCTAAGTTTCATGATGAACTATGGAAAGCTGCAAAAAATCCCCTAATTGAGAATTGAGCTGATCCCTGCCCCCAACACTTACAAAGATTATGTGCTGGCTTATAATCACTACAGGGAGAAGTGAGACATAGCAGCAGCTTCTTTTATTACAGATGAGCCAGGATGTGCTCAGTAATCTCTCAGCCCTGTATTAAATCTGGGACACCTCTCTTCAAATTGCAGGCTGATTAGAAGTGCAACCCAGGAACAGTGTTACCATGAGTCTGACATGTAACATAGATTATACCAGCCACTGGTAAACTGCTAGTGTTGACTGCACACTGAAATGCACACCTTCTGGCCACCATGAGGGTCCTGATTCTCTTTATATATATAATATTTTTTTTTTTATTAAACATCAGTAAGAATTCCTTTTTTAGTCTTGCACTTCTCTGTGACCAGTTATTTCTCAGCTCTGTTGGTACTACCTTCTTTTCTGTCTTGCAGCTTTTTTGGTTTTGCCTTTCCTCCTAAAATTTGTTCATTGGGTAGTTCTTTCTTGCTGATGGGTATTTTCAGCATACAGTGGGGTGTAAATTAGAGATGGTATCTGGGTTTAAAGGTCGTGACCCTCATTTAAGGGATCTTCCAAGTAACACCGCCACTTCTCTTCTTGGTGCATATTTGCTGTGAGGGTAGAATGAAGAGCTATTCCTTGGTGGATAATATCTACATGGAAAGTCAACCCATAAGACAGTTGACAATTGGGACCAATATAGAAATGGCATAAACCATAGAAGAGGGACTGACCACTTAGCTGGATTAATACAGTAGACAATGACAGATGCTGGCCATCTAAATAACCCTGCTGTAGGCAGTGATGGTGACTAATCCAGTCTCAGGAAAGCCTCCTGCCTTGATTAAATTTTGGCACTCTGTCCTGGTTTCAGCTGGGATAGAGTTAACTGTCTTCCTAGTAGCTGGTGCAGTGCTATGTTTTGAGTTCAGTATGTGAAGAATGTTGATAACACTGATGTTTTCAGTTGTCGCTCAGTAGTGTTTCGTCTATAGTCAAGGATTTTTTCAGCTTCTCATGCCCAGCCAGGGCACAAGAAGTTGGCACAGGACACAACCAGGGCACCTGACCCAAACTGGCCAGAGGTGTATGTCATACTATGGGATGTCCCATCTAGTTTAGGAACTGGGAGGTGGGGGTGGGGAATCGCCACTCGGGGACTGGCTGGGTGTCGGTCGGCGGGTGGTGAGCAATTGCCCTGCGCATCATTTGTACATTCCAATCCTTTATTACTACTGTTGTCATTTTATTAGTGTTATCATTATCATTATTAGTTTCTTCTTTTCTGTTCTATTAAACCGTTCTTATCTCAACCCAGGAGTTTTACTTCTTTTTCCCGATTTTCTCCCCCATCCCACTGGATGGGGGGGAGTGAGTGAGCGGCTGCGTGGTGCTTAGTTGCTGGCTGGGGTGAAACCACGACACACTCAAAGTTGTGCTGCTTTTGAATTATCTGTAAAGCTGCCTGAAGTTACATTGGGCAAATGTATTTGTCCTGGGAATGGGGTGGAACATCCTAGGAACTGGAAAAAATGCTTTTGTTCCTTTTCATACTTGTATTTGATAACTTGAAGTATATGGTGTAATTGTTAATGATGCTGGATTTGGAGCTGTAGACTGAATTTCACATTCAGTTACTGTGGCTGTGTTTAAAGAACTAGAAAACTGCAGAATGCAGCGGCCAGGTGCTCAGCAGGCCTGGCTGCTTCATACAGAAGTGAAACCTGCAATGGTGTGTGCTTAATTGGTTAAGAAAAGATCAGAACTGTGATTATAATACAACTCAACCCCTCCTTTGCATATAGGTAGCACAGGTCTTCTGAAATGTCTTTCCTTTTGTAAGTATTAGGTAACCTGATATTCATAATGTGTATATTAAAAAAACCACGAAAACAAAACAAAAAAACACACACAACCACACCACCCCCAAGACTTCCTGACACACAAACACCTGACTGCCTAACTAATTTCATATTCTGACTTTATTTAATTTAGTAAAATGCCAGTTAGCCATAAACTAGATTGTAGAGCTGCTATTAAGAGCAAGAGTTGCATTTGGTCTTTGAAACATTGGACAAGCTTTAAAAAAACAAAAAAAAAAACAAAAAAAAAACAAACCCAAAAAAACCAAACACCTTTTCTGACTTTCAATATAGTAATGGTAAAATCAGCCCAAGGATTATATTGTCACTTCTACCTAATGTAGAATTATTAAAGCATATGAGGAGAGGAGCAGAACTGAAGGCCAATACATCATGCAATAGACTTTGTGTCAGGCTGCTGAAGGAATGATGCTCATGGAGGCTAGGGCAAAAGTGTTCCTTCACAAGTGAACAAATTGGACGAAGTGGCAGAGAACTGTGCAAATGTTAAGCAGCGGCCTCCGATTAGGGAGGAGAAATGGCGCTTCCGAGGAGAAGCGGAAGCTGGCAGTCACAGCATAGCATAAGCCGTGGGAAGGAAGGGCTGTGTTGATGAGAGGAAAAACTTGGTGCTGTGGAGAAATCTGTAAGCATCCCAGAGGGACCCATTAGACAGTAAACACTGTATGTGGTCTTGCACTGGAATGGTTGTGAGAAGCGGAGGATGATAACATGCAGGATATTAAGTCGCTTGATAGTATGCCCTTAAGTGTAATGATTGCTACAGTGCTAAAGTGCCATGCATAAAATAGGCTCTGATGTACTGTATAGATTTTCTCTGTAGCCCTAAAGAGGTGGCATTGTCTGCATATAACAAGAAAATGAAAATGTCAAGGAAAATCTGAAGTGCTATTACTTGAAAACTATTAGCTTTGCATTGACGAAAGGAGAGTTCCTCACCTGCGTGAGCATGGATCTTCTCCTTGGTTATGTATGCTGTTGTGGTGGCTTCCAGAAGCTATAGTGTAGAAAGGTACAAATTAGTTTGTAACTTAAATCTGAGCTTTTTATACCAGGAGTGAACCTGACTTCTAATTGTGTAGTGCCAGTACAAATTGGATGGGTTTGAAATAACTGGCCTGCACGTGGGTTAACCAAGCCATTAAAAGCATGGCTTTTTGTTGTGCTGCTAGCATCCTATGAAGGACACTTATTCAACTATTTTCTTTTCCTCTGCTGTCCCTAGGAACATAGATATAAAAGGAGACAAAGACTGAAGAGCAAGACAGTAATTCCATGGCATTACAAGGACTCTTACTTCTTCAGTTCTTTCCTTCTCTCCCCTCAATATTTTGTTTCATGTCATCTTTTATTTCAAGTCAGTGCTATAGCTCCTTGCAGAGAACACCACTGAAATGAGGTGACCTGTGTGAGTTAAGTGTAGCAATTGGCATGTAGCAAACTGCGTAAAGGGATGAAAAACTTTGGCTATGGGCAGCAAGTTTATGAAATGTCTTTACAAGAATAAAATAACACTCAGATCGCAAGGGCTTTATCAGGTATTGAAGAAATTATTATCCTTACTCCATGCATGAGGGAGCTGGTAGCAGAGACAACAGCAGTCTGACAGCTGTAAGGGAGGTTGTGTGTGACCAGTCCAACCCAGTACTGTATCCAGAAAACACAATATGGGGGCGCTCATTTAAAGACCCCAGAGGAACTCTGTTACAATTTTAGACTATAAAATGGTATGACATTTTGTTATTCTGCCTTAAAAGGAAATGGTACCAAGCAGATCCTGTTGAGATTTGAACTTGTAGCTCCACCAAGGCTAGCTATTTAAAAATTAGACCATTTGATCAAGCAGCTAATAGAAGGGCAGGCAATTTGGTGTGTGAGTCACCACCAGTATCCTATAAAGGGATGTGCTTTTGTGATGGAAGATTCTCACTTGCTTCTGTCAGCCAGAGAGAAATGGATTACTCTGGAGAAACAAGAGATGGACCCTGGGCTTTTGTCAGCTGCAGAGCTGTTTTTCTCTGGATGGCAGCCAGCAACTTGCTGTGCTACTATCCTGTTTCTCAGCTGGGGTTCCTCAGACAAATTAAACAGCAGTGATGATGGAGAAAGAAGTGGCAGCAGCACTAGAAGATGCCCCTCAGATTCACATTTGCTTAGTGAACCAGAAGATCCTGCAGAGTCTTATGGGGATGGAAATGGCAGTGCTTAGCTCTGCTATGACATGAGATTCCCCCCACCCCTTTTTCTGTTATGACTAAAATGGGAACTGGGCTATGTTCCAGACCTGTAGCCTGTGGCATTGGGCTGAAGAGATAAGAATTCACAGAAACATAGAGCACCACAAAGTGTACAAGAACTTTGTCATTTCAATTTTTCTTAAACCAGAACTTCCATAATTGGAAACGTTTCAAACTGTTTTATCCTTTCAGATAAATGCAGTCAGCTTTCATGCTCCTTCCGTATCTTCTCCTGCTATGTATGCAAATATCAAAAATGTTTGTTTAAAAACTTCACGTACTTGGGTTTTCTGTTCTGAGGGAAATCCTTAGAGTCAAACTGAATGTGCACACAGGTGCTACCTCCCAGAGATCTGAGCAGCGTGCTGATGCCTTCTGTCTCTGTATCTCAAAAACTAGTTGTATACAGTGGAGCAAGACTTGGTATTTACAGGCACTCACAGCCCAGGTAACCCATGGTCATTGTGTATGCACAAAAAATACACAGTTGTTTGCACTGAAAAACAAGATATTGCTTGTTTGCAAATGGTAGGTGCAGAATTTTGTGTATGTAAACTATTTTGTGGGCACATTAGTCTGCCAAGAGCTGCTTGGATGCTGAAATACGGCTACTATTTCATTGGTGTAGTTTTCTGATAGATGGGGAAAATGAAGATGAGCTGGGCAAACATCTTTATCACTCTGCTGTGATCCTCCCCCTGCCAACCCCCATGTTTGGTTTTCATTGAGTTGTTCTGTCTTGTAGTAACTTGACAGCATTTGAGGGAAGGAAGTGGCACTTGGCTTAGAGGAGCCCTTAATCCCTCAGTGGGGCCCTTGCAACTTCAGTAGCAATGAAAATTTCACTGCTCCCTTGTCTGAGAGAAGGTGTTGATTCCATTGTATTACAGGTGTATGTATGGTACTGTGGTATTCCCAGGGGTCATAAGCCAGAATCTGTAGGGTTTTACATTCTTTTAAACTCATTAGTTGCTTTCCCTTTGCCAATGGATAAGTTATTTGACTTCTTGTGCCCTTAAAAACGGTTTGTCTTATAGTGTCATTTATCATAGTTTCAAAATAGCATTACTAATCAACAGATCTTTCCTTCGTAATGAACCTGGCCAAACAGCAGGAGGAAGGAGGGATGAGTAAGGCGTGATCTCAGCCCCATTGCGATGTATTATAACTCTCATTCCTTCCTCCCCTACCCAGAAAGCAAGATTCTTGTCCAAGACCAGCATTTGGGGATGCCTTACTGGAATGTGCTCAAATTTCTACTGTATTCCTTTTACTATTGTTTTCCTTGCTCTTGATTCTGTGGTGTTGGGTAGGATTAGAGGATCGTTGACAGAGGAGTTCAGGAGTAAGTGTGCCCATCTGTGCACGAGTACGGTCTCCATCCCAAGCAATGTTCCTTTGCTAGCAGAAGAAAAGGGAAAGGATAATGTATAAATTTGCTAGATCAGGCTGATCTGATGAATGTCATCAGTCTGACAGAGCTCTTTATGACAATTCAATAGCTGGAATAGATTCAGTAAATTTTCGGAGCCCTGTATCTCAGAATACATTACATACTTATCTATTGCTGGACTCCTGGCATTGTAGCTATTGACAGTTGGGTAAAGCAAGAGACCCCGTGCAGTTCTGTAATGTCATTCCATGGTAGTGTGATTTACATTACCGGGTGTAAGTGGTGCTATCTGTTAGAAATACAGTGCAATTTTTTGCTTTTATATTGTAATAGGAATAAATCTAACATCCCATAAAGACTTCTTTATTACACATGTTCTGTTTTATATAATATATGCATACATACTAGCATACACTTTTCCATTGCACTGCAGGACTCTACAGGGCTCTGCCTTAAGTCTCCAGCAGTAGAAAAATCATACAACCAGGTTCATTAGGTGAGGCAACATTTTTTTTTTTTTTTTTTGGTGGGGGAGGGTAAAGGGAGGGAGGAGGAAATGGGAGGGTGAAATAACATTGACATTTATGAGTGAATAGATGGTAATAAATGAATGTTGTAACAAGAGACACAGTGATACTTTCCTCCTTTTACTGACATTCAGTGATGCTTTGAAGACAGCAGGAGGCTTTGCTTTGAATCCAGAGCATATCAAAATTAGATAATTTAAATTTTTTTTTGCCTCCAAATATACCTTATCCTCAAGCAGTTTTTACTAAGGATGCTAATTGCCCAGACCCTGACTAATGCAGGCCGTACTGTGCTGCTGGATTATTCTCCTTTGTATCTTCTGAAGTCAGGCAAGGCAAAAATTAAAGCAGAAGTTGTACGTACTCCTTTAGTGCTTTAATACTGCAAATGCCATTGCAAGTGTAATTTAGCCTGAAGCCATGGCACTGATGGACAGCTTGCATAGTTCCTGTGGCTGTATTCCCTATTAGTACATATGAACCAACAGTGTTGTGGACATAATATCTTGTATATTGAGGAGCTGACTACAAGTGTCTTTGTTCTATATCTTTAATGTAAACAGATACGCGCAATGAATATATGCTTGTATAGCTATATATCTGAATTGGGTCACAGTTTTCATGTATCACATGATATATCAACTTCATTAGTTACATAATTAAATTGCATAGAATAAAGTAGAATAGCCATCCTGCAGTTGATGCCCGTGTATGCATGCCCTTCAAATGTGCGGGGGATGCCTCAATTCATATTCCACAGCAAACAGCTGCTTGGCTGTGTTAGTGTGTGCGTCTCGGATAAAAGGGACTCTAAAGTACAAGTGACAGTCTGCTGCATGCTTTCTTCCTCTGTCACTTGAAGGCAGCCTTCAGTTTTTCCTTTTAATTTTCTTTCATTACTAAATCTAATCTCTTAAAACATCAATGCTTTCTAATGATTTTTTTTCTCAAATCAAGACTTATTTCCCTATAACCTTTTAAAAATCCTCACATTTATTGGGTTTATCTGTTTCAAGTAATTCAGTGCCTCTTTAAATAATAAATTAAATGTTTGACCATTTTCTTCTGTATTACCTTCATTGGTAAGGAAAGAGACTATATATGTTTTCAGGCAAAAATAGTCTATAGGACAGCGCTGTTTATGCTGGATAAGAGCCTGGAAATCTTAATTGCTTTCTTCACAGACTGTAAGCACAACTAACTTAACGTCTGTTTATGGATTGTATCGAGTTCTAGCTCTTCAGTGTTCTTGATGCTTATTTAGATGATTTTTTTTTTTAAGGATGCAGGATGATTCCATAGCACGGACTATATATTTTCATTGTCCCTATAATTTACATTTCAATCTACTCTTGCTCTTGTAAGTTCTGCCAATTTAACTGGTGACTTATCTTGCTGCTTTTTATATGCAGATGAAACTAATTAAACATACAGCAGCAATCCGATTCCTCGGCTGATGATACACAGCAACTCTGCTGGGTACCCACAGGATCTCGTCTGGATTCCACTAGCAGTTTTGTTTCCCTGCTCCTTGGATTCACTCCAGCATTGCTGTTTTTCTGCTGCACCCCTCAAAGGCACAAATCTTGTACTGCTGACTACTTCTTTGTTAGCATAAAGGTGACCTGGGAGAAGAAAATTCTTGTGTGCAATGCCTGTTACTGGGTTTACCAGAAGGAACAACTTTATCTGAGAATTAAGACCTGGAAGGTCTTTATTTGCCCTTGTCAGAAGGACTGCGTGAATCCGTCATTGCAGAGTGTATCAGATTAGTTTCATCTCGAGTGGAAGTTCGGGAAGTCAGCACAAGTTAGGGTGCCTGTTGTTTATCAACGAATAATTGCCCACCTTATCCTTAGCAAATTCAATAGCCTACAGAGCATCTTTCAAGTTTCAGGACAAGATATGCTCTTTTAAAGAAGCGTCCCTCTTACTTGCTTACCTCGGGTACAGCTGTGGGTACAAAAAGCTTTGAAGTTAGTGCTTTGATTCAAAGAGCAGTTTTGCCCTGTGTGTAGGGAGTGATAATTGTGTCTGAAATGCAAGCTTTCAGAGGAACTGGGATCAGTCATGTACTGACCAAGGTCTAGGTTTACTCCCAGATTCTAATCCAACTAGTCTTAATTTGAGTGTCTTAAATACCTAATGGCAAGCAGAACCTCTTGTATACCTGGTGAGGTGTGGGAGGTGAGTAGCTGTTGAGAAAGTAGTGAATTTTTATGGGGGACTAAAAAGACTTCAGAAATACTTCTGCTTTTGTTGTTCTTGACTATCCACTCAAGCATATCATGTTCAAGTCTGTAAGTGGGTGAGCTGCCACAAGGAGAATTCTTATCTATTTGTCACTAATTTGCAATTTATTTTGACTTGTATGTTCTGGAAACTCTTGCAGTAGCAATGCTTGTGATAACAGGCATGTTAAGTTGTGTTTTAGAGGTGCATTAGAAATACTCTTTGGATCTAGAGAGCTCTACAAACCACCAGCTGGAAACTGCTGTATGTGATACCTTATAGATTCTATTCATCACTGGTGGATTCCAGCTCCAGTGAAGGCATGTGCCTCACAGGACCAGGCTGAGGTGTTTTACTCTGTGGTTAGAGTGCCTTTAGAAATTAGAAAAGTCTTGCAGGCCAGTACTGGCTGTAAACTATTTCTTTAGCAATGTGAACTGTAGGATCTTGCCCCACTATTAATGATTTGCTTATGCCTGGAACTCAGCTTGTGCAGTATCACAGTTGAAGGCTGAGACAGAGGAAGGAATGATTGATCAAGACTAAATTCTGGCAAGACTACTTTGTAGCCTACTGAAACATATTCCTAAAATATCTTCTTCCTCAGTCCTGTTTTGAACAGAGAGGGAGAATGAAGGTACAAGGTTAAGCACATCCAGAGATGTCCAATCAGTGCTTGCAACTTACCTTGAGCTTTTCAGCTAAAAGATGCTATGGAAGAATCAAAATACCATGTAAAATAAAGACCTGTTTGGAAGATATAGCATAAGTAATTGAGCTAAATATCTGGTCTAGGTACTTAGTTGAAGCCTTTAGGACAGATCCTCAGCTCCCAGAAAACTGACTTGACTGGGGCTTTTGGGGATGGGGGGAGATGGGCAATGGGAAAGCAGAGCTCTGCAGGCACTTTGCAGTGAGTGTAGGTGAACTTTGAAGTTGAGGAGTGAGCTTTTATGTTCCGATTGCTCTTTTTATTTGTCATTTCTATTGAGTCTTCCCACTGGGTTGGTATTAGCTGTATAAAATATGCCTTCATGAATGTGAAGAAATGTGTCATAGGCTCCTTTTTGTTTTGCTTGCTAAAAAGCACAGCATGCTGGGCAAAGTAAGACAAAGTAGTGTGTGTTTACCAACTGCAGGCAGAGAAGAGAATAACAGGATCATTGTGTATTATTCTGTATATAGTTTTAGTCTTTTAATAGAGAAGGTTATCTGGAAACCAGTTGTCCTGGTTTTGGTTGGGACAGAGTTAACTTTCTTCTCAGTAACTGGTACAGTGTATTTTGGATTTAATGTGAGAATAATGTTGATAACACACTGTTTTAATTGTTGCTATGTAGTGCTTATCCTAAGTTAAGGATTTTCCAGTTTCTGTGCTCTGCCAGCAAGCAGGTGCACAAGAAGCTGGGAGGGAGCATGGCCAGGACAGCTGACCAGAACTAGCCAAAGGGCTATTCCATACCATAGAACATTATGCTCTGTATATAAACTGGGGGGGGGGGGGGGTGGCGGGTGGCCAGGAGGGGTGGATCACTGGTTGGGCATCAGTCAGCGGGTGGTAAGCATGTGCATCACTTCTTGTTGTCTTGGGGTTATTTTTTTTTATTATTTTATTTTTATTATATTCCTTTTCATGACAAATGTTGTTATATTTTATTGTTGTTGTTACTATTACACTTTATTTTACTTTAGTTATTAAACTTTTCTTATTTCAACCCATGAGTTTTACTCTCCCCCCCTCCCCCCAATTCTCCTCCCCATCCCCCTGGGAGTGGAGAGGAGTGAGCGAGTGGCTGTGTGGTGCCTGGTTGCTGGCTGGTCTTAAACCACACCACCAGTTTTGTTCATCAAGGTGATGCCATGCTGTCATTTTTGTGGCAGAGTTTCAATAGACCTAAGATTGCTAACTTTAGAGAGATTCCCATTTCTGTTTCAATGTGCCATCTTTAAGACTTAAATTGTCCGTTTGGTCTTCAGCTACTAACTTCAGCATCCTTAGTGACCATTTCCCACTGCTTCACAAGGTATAATTTCTTTATTAAGGATGGCCAGTGGTAGTGGAGATAATGTTGCTGGGGCTTGGTGGATTGTTTCAGGTTTTTTTTTCCCCATGGTGGTTGGGCAGGGGGAAAAAATCTTGCCAAGTCTTTAAACTTGTCTGATTTGGCCTTGCAGATGTTTCTGCTTGTTACGTTGCTCTCCATTACATTAAGAAGCTCTTTAGTAGCTGGTATCTTATCCCCAAGGACATGCTTGTAATCAAGTCCCTTTCAATCTTTTTGATAAAATAAACAGACTGATCTCTCTCTCAGTACCCATTATAAGACACTTTCTCCTCTGGTCCTAAAGCAAATATTCTGATGCTGTCCACAGCTTTTCCATCTTGATTTTTTTCTTTTTTCAATATCGTCTCTGAACTTGAGTTTTAACGATTTCAGTAACATTCTCTGTTCTGCTATATGCAGTGGTGGGAATAACTGCTGTTCTTGTGTTTCATACATCCTGGAAAGCCTTCTTGTTTTAAAATTGTTTGAGTAATTAGTGTTTTTATTACTGGTTTTGTTACTGAGCAGTATGTCCCATTAATCCCTCTTGATTTCTTTCCTTACTAGAATCTCCCATTCCAAAAGTACTCACACCCTTTCTGGAAACAGCACTTAGCACAAAGTTGTACTGAAATACTTTTTGTGGGAGTGGATGCATGCATATCAAAGCCCTCCAGACTGCTGGATGTGACTGACCTTCCTGATCATCATTTACCAGTTCTCTAAATGCTTGTAGTCAATGTGTTTAGGTTTACCCCAGATTACTGATAAGCATGATGTGATCTGATATACTTATTGTCCCTTGCTGAAGAACTCATGTCAAAACTGTCTGACTATAGCTTCTGAATGACAACCACTGTTGTGGAGCAATCGGCTTCCTACTGCTTACTCTAAATGTTATATTTTCCTTATAGCTTATAGTATCAATTAGGGAATTGATATTGGGGAATGATGTGCATCATTAAATCAAACACCTTAAAACACTCAAAATACCTCTCATCTGTCAAGGCTAATTTTACAAATGGGAATCAACCCAACCTTCTATAAATTCCTGTCCCATAACTCTCCCTCAGTTAAATAGTTGGGCCTATTTTTCCTTTTTGCCCAAGACTTAGCCGAGAGCTAATCAGCTTTTGTGAAGCTGAGTCATTTGACTTGCCTTACTTGGATATTGGTATGATGTTATCAGTCTTCAGAGATGTATTAACATTAGTACCAGCATGTCAGACATGTCCCAGGCTGTTTTCAGTGGGTTCCTGTTGTTATCCTTTCTGAGTTGCTCTTGATTGCAGCTGTAGTAGGAAGTACTTAATCTTTCTCAAGTGATACACGTATATCCTCCTGCTTCTTTCAAAATGTAAACCAGAAATATTTATTCAACTTTTCTGTCACTATTAATAATTTTACCCTTCTTATGCACTAATGGGTCTATGCCAATGATAAAAATCTCATTATGATTTAAAACAAGTCCTCTTTATCATACTTAGCCCTTCTGCCATGGATTTTCCCTAGAGTCTTTTGATTCTTCTATCAGTTATTCTATCCTTGCCGAGAGGAATGTTGGCTCCATGTTAACCATATCAGAGGTGATAATGATAAGGTTGCTTAGGTGGGAATGAAAGAAGACAGTCGGGCATACATGCAATGTGATGTACAATTGACCTGTTGCATATGATAGCCAAGTGTTATGTAGGCATCAAAGTCTGATGCTGAATAGTGCTTAAGATATTATTTTAGAACAAATCAACTTTTAAGAAACTTCTTTTTTAATGTCACTTAAGGGAATTAATTTTAACTTCCATGGGATTTATTGGAAGCTTAATGCTACCTTTGAGTCTCTCAACTCCCAGCCTAATTTCTTTTTTCTAAATGTCATGAATATATGCTTAAGTGCAGTTGACTTTATATGAGAAACTGGCTCTGGTATCATTTTCAAAATTGTAACAACCCACTTATGCAAATTGTTGCTTTTTGGTGTCAAACAGTCAATTGTGTATCACTTAACAACAGGGAGCACAAAATGTGTGCAAGATGGAACTGGATCATGCTCTAGGCTTGATGTTGTGTGTGTCTCATTTTCAAAGGTATGTATATTTGGGATTTGGGGGGAAGAGATACTAGATATCACAGAGAACCAAAGTTGCAGCAGATTGTGATCACTGGAAGTGTTTAATCTGATGTTATTACTGAGTAAACTGGATTTTTATAAAATTTGTGCTGTGGTTGTGCCCTCAGTTCAGAGGAAATCTTGTCTGTTTATCTGCAGAGGGAAGCAGAACTGAAGACTTCTGCCATCTATGAGCTGTTTTGTTGCTGTTACTGTAAGACATGAACAGTGAAATTTAATTTTTGGCTTGCCTAGCCTTAAGGATAAAAATAGTTCACCTGTCATGCAAGGAAAAGTTCGAATATTATTAACTAGTACTTTGGGAAGACTTTGAGATAATGTAATGGGGGGGTGTCATGTAGGTGAAAGTGCTGGACTAAATAAAACTGCCTTTTTTCTTTTTTTCTTTTTTTTTTTGGGGGGGGGGGGGTGGTGGTGGTGGTTTTTTCCCCCCTTTCCCCAGTGGCAGGCCTCTTAAGAGGGCTGAAAAGGGGGAAATCCGTTTCTGCTGGCCAAAGCAGTAAGAGAGGTGAAACACTTCTGAACTGGAAGCCACTTGTACATGTATTACAATTAGTTAGCAAAATGTTCCCATGTGAGATTTCTCTGATTGTATAGATTTCGGAAGTTTTGCTTTTACAATTTCACTTCTTTAAGGTTTTGCTTTTACTGCAGAGTTAACAGGTTTATTTCTGGCTCCAGCAGAAAGCAATTACTGGAGCTACCAAAATATTGAGTATTGAACTAGAATGTTCAGCTTCAGAATTTCTGGACCAATTTTTTTTTCCTTCCTGTCGAAGCAGAATTTGGTGGTGGTATACCAAGATGAATTTGAGTTGTGGTAATCTGATTTTAAAACAAAACTCAAACAAACCCAAACCATGGTTTGAGGCTTAATGCATGTCAGGGCGGGTTTTGTTGGTATGTTGTGGGGGAGTTGGTTGGTTTTGGTGGGTTGTTTGGTGTAGGTTTTTTGTTGTTGTTTGGTTGGGGTTTTTGAGATCTTTGATTTTGGTACAGCAGTGTCTTATTTTCATTTTTATGTATGATGGCTAGCTAGAGAGTTGGTGGTAGACTAGTTCCTCTTAAATCAAAGGTGAGATGAAATATCAGCTGAAGATAATGTCTTCTGTTTAGGTGTCCAATTTGAATTAATTCTTGTATTCACCAAAATTGATGGCAATACTCCTATTAGCTTCCTGGGCACACAACTCTTGGTGGTTTCAACTGCAGCATAGCCTATGGTTACTTACAGGAATAGAAATAGTGCAACAAACACTGGATGAGTTCTCAAGTATTTCTGCAAACACTAACTTCTAAATGCATTTGTGAGGAGTTCTTGCCTCTGTTTAGCTCATTTATGTAACTCTTGCTCCATGGGGTTTTCATGAATTTTCTTGGTTTGTGAGATTTAAATCGGGCATGCCTATTTCAGCAGATATACCTGGACGAAATAGCTATTTTAATGAAATTCTTGCCCAGTGTTAATAGAAACCAAATTTTGACACACCAACCTCTTATGCAGCCAGGCTCTACCAACTGCAGGCACTGGGTGGTCTCTGGTTTCAAGCCAGCCAACAGTAGCAGAAGGAACTCCAAGTACCAAATCCTTGCAACAAGCTGCTTTCAGAAAGTGGTAGGACTGCTGCATGCATCTGTTGCTCTATCAAATGAGTCAAGCATGTGGGAAGTCTATCTGCAGCTGGTTTAATCAAATAATTGAAACATTTCCATATATTTTTACTGAAAGCTGGGCTTTTGGAAAGAAACTGATTGTTTGCTGTGTTTTCAATCCTTGTTTTTTTGTTTGACTGCTGTGGACCATAAGGATCCAGATAACACTGTAATAATTACAGGTTTTAATCCTAGTTCTGCTATGTACCTCTTTAGTGTGTTGGAAGAACTTGACTTCTCTGTCTGGTTTCCATCTGTAAAATGGAGATAATGATGCTACTCTGTTCAGCAGGGTTATTATAAGGGTAGGTGCTTGAATGTGTATAAAAGGATGTTAGCTGAAAAGGAAGCTTAAAAAAAGTTTAGGTATGCCTATATGTCATGTACATAACCAGAAGAATTTGTGTTCTTAACTTAAGAGTGGGAGTATGATAGCCATACAGTCTCATAGCAGGAGGCCTGAAAATGAGGTTAGATGCTTTTGTACAGAACTCTATAAAATTCTCTCTTCTGTTAGGTGGTAAAGCTGATGCTTTTGGATACAGAGATCCTTGCCATGTTCCCAGTAGGGGACTGATTCTTCACGTGTCTCTTTGAGTGCATAGCCACTTAGCAACTTCCTAGGCTAAAATGTTTTCTCCAGTCAAAAGCTTAGAGCTTTTCTGGTGTTGGTTGTTGGGTTGTTTTTTTTTTTGTTGTGGGTTGTATTTTTTTTTTCTATGTGGTTTGTTTGTGGGGTTTTTGTTTTTGTTTTGTTTTTTTTTTCCTAAGATACCTATGTAAATGAGCTGGAAATATCACTAGCAGTTGTGATTCAAGTGAAGTTCCTGCTGCTAATTACACAGGCTTTTTGCTAAAGGTAGTAAATAGAAATCATTCATAGGTCCTTAGGGGCCTCAATCATTCAGCATTCATGGTAAATATATTAGGGAGCTTCATAAGAGAATCATTTTAAAACAAAGCCTGGTCAGCTGTTTAATAATTTACTGATAGTGATAGCAAGGAGAATATCTAATAACTAGCAAGATTGGCTTTCAAGTAGAAAATAAATTGGTATTAGAGGAGTGTTTTTTCAAAGAATCATAATTACTATTAGAGAAACATTTGGTTATCATGTCAGTTCTTGATTGCTTTACAAGCACTTTCCAAGGCAAAGACACTTTATTTGATTATTTAGGAAGCTGCTTGAGCCAAATATATTCACGTGACATTTATCTGAAATGGGCAGCTCTCAACAGTTTTATAAAGTCTAGTCTCAAAATATGAAAATCTTCTATTGGACAGGGTGCAATATCTGATGCCAGTCCATATTCACTGGTCTGCCATGTGAAGTGACACTCCTTGACTTTGGCCAATTGTATACAGCTATTTAGTTTTATATTTAAAAACTAAGTTTAGAATAGCTACAGGAATTCAGTGGGAACTACAGACTTGCACAGAAAGGCAAGTCCTCCCCATAGGATAACTTGCATCTGCTGAGGGTGGTGACTATGGGAAACCCAGATTACAGCCTGCAGAAGAACATTAAGGAGAACAAAAAAAAAAAAAAAAAAGTGAGCAGTCCTTGCCTGCATCCTTCAGGCCTTGGGTCTGTTTTGCTCCAAGTGGCCAAAGTGAGTCAGCTACTGAAATGGCAAGATCAGGGTTTTTTGGTAAATTCGGTTGTTATGGAGGGTTTCAGGCCCTCAGATAGGGGAGATCAAGAACCATAATGTGGAAAATGTGGGGAGGTGGGGGCTTGTGCCCTTGTGCTAGTCTTGAGGGTTCATCTACAATGCTTGGTTGTGTTCAGCTAAACAGCTTTAGATGGATTGTGCCAAGGGGTGGGATGGTCAAAGGAGGAGGTAAAGTTGAACTAATTAGTAAAAGAAAGGGTGGGTGGGGTTTTTGAGTCTCCTACAGGTCCTTTGTCTCTAGCACTGTATGGGCACGAGGAAGAAATTGTTCCTGTGTTTCCAAAGCTAATAAAGCTCTGCTATGTGATACTGTGTTCCTGCCTCTTCTACTAATGACTGCTAATGACACAGTGCTGTAGCATTGAGAGGAAAATATGGCCTTAATGAACCCTGATGAATACTTGTGTCTTATAGAGGGATTAAGTGATTTTTTTTTTTTTTTTTGAGGGAAGAAGAATGAAGATACAGTAAATCTGATTATCTCTTTATGGTGCTCTGTTTTCCAAATACTTGATAAAGTTTATGCTTAGCTGTGGTGCTGTAGTAAATTCCTAACAAAAAATATTTTCTATCCTTATGTTAGCTTATAAATTTCTCTGTAGATTTATTATATGAGCTTCATGAGCAATCCATTAAAAATGGGTGCTCTAGAATTTGCAAGTTTTCTGTGTACTTTTCTGTACACTTCTATGCTTTCCTGAATGAGAGCGTAACAGACATGACTCTTTTTAGTCACAATTCATTGGCATATTGCTGGGGCTGGTGTTTAGCATGCTGTGCAGGAGGAAAGGCTTAGAACTCCTGTGAGTACTCAGCTGCTTTCTTTACATATGCTCAAATCCCTCAGGTACAACTCATGAGAGTAAGTGAACAATTTATGGTTAACTGTGAGCTAATGCACATCGTCATAAATTTTAACGTAACTGTTTTACTATTAAAATAATTTCTGCCTTTCATGAATGTTCTAGGCCTCTTTTTCCTCCTAGAGAACTTCTTATATTGATCACTTCTGGGGTACATCCATGTAGTGACAGAGATGATCCCTTTGTCTGCAAAATGGAAGTGAAAAACCTGCTGTAGGTTCACATGCGTGAAGTGCTGAAGGTTTCTTACTTTTCTGTTCTCACAAACTGTGCTTTTGTAAATTTGACGAGCTGGAGCTGTTGAGAGCACTCTTCACTGACCTCCATTTTTCACTGATTAACTTAAATGGCCTTTAGTGATTTTTGTTGTTGTTGTTGTTTTGGGGTTTTTTTTTGAGTTGGGAATTTGTGAAATGTGCCTTGTGGAACCTTAACTTTCGAATTAGGATACTGCAATTTCTTGGAGGAAGACAGAGTGAGGCAGTGAAAGAACTGGCTGTGATTTGTCATACTGAGTTTGATGTATTGGGGGTAAAAATGACTTTCATATATGCTAGCTAGGGTTAAACTTGCTGTAGTTGTTGATTCTTCCTTCTACCCCTAAAAAAAAATCAAGGAAAGACAAGGAGGAAAAGATACCACAGTAGAATTTTTATATCAAGGTAACTGGAAAACATATGTGTACACTGAAGAACAATAATTACTGTAGTAGTCATAAATTAAACAGATTTGCCTCTGTGTGTTTGGTGTGATGCAGTTATGTCAAATATTCTTATGATCATGCTTCATACTTCTGCTTGAGCCTCTCTTGCTTCTGAATAAGCTTTGGCTGCAAAAGCACTTAATAATCTTACTAATCGATTACTTGGCTTGTAAGGAGGAGCTGTTTGGCTTTACTGGTGTAGCAGGGTGTGATTTAGAACTGCTAAAGTGAATGCTCGGTAAATTGGGGAGATAGTATTGGTTATGCTGCCCTGTCACCTTCTGACAGGCCTCACTGTTTAATTATTAATCACATTTATTGTAGTCATTTCTGATGGTCCCATTTCTCTAGGCATTGTATACACAGGGTCTCTGTGCCCGAGAGGTTTGCATTTCCAGGGCAGGTATGTGATGAGGTGTAACGGGCATTGTGGCTTGGTTTAACCCAGTGCATCTCCCCATGCCGAACTTGGATGTCATTAGCAGACTGAAACTCCAAGGTTCGATGTGCAGTTGGTGGAGAGAGGGAGAGGCTCTTCCATGGGACAAGTGGGTTTGGTCTAAGATCAAAATCATCCTACATGGGTGCTTTTTGTTTTCACCAACTCTCCAGTTAGTATGGGTTAACAAGGCTTGAAATGGAATGGGAACTACTTGCTTGAACTGGATCGAGCCCTAGTAAGAGTGAACTATAAGATGGCAGTTTGTAGTGTGCAAGTTCCCTTATTTTTAATGACTTTGCTTGAGAGAGGAAAAAAATGAAAAGGCGGGGGAGAAGGCAGAAGACAGTGTATTTAAATGGCATAGAGGAGCAAAGGAAGAGGGAAATTAAGGTAAAGGAACAGGGCTGGGGAAAAACAAAATCAGGTTGAAATTCTAGAGAGGGTTCCAAATACTTGGGGGTTTTGTTTCTGTTTTCTGAGGTACCTCTGGTGGCTTCTCTTCTCTTTGCTGAATTGGGTATTTATGGTCTCCAACAGCTGAGTATCTGAGCATGTTTTTATTCTTTCCCTTATTTACAAGCAGAACACACTTTGGTAGAGGGATGACTTATTCCCATATTTAGATGTGAAGCTGAAGCACAAGGTCTAAGCTGAGTTTCTACTTTCCTCGAAGAAAAAGATTAGTGACAAAGGATAAATACTATACTGTGTAGAAGAAGAAAAAAAGACTTTCATCCAGAGGTGCTAATGCAGTCACCCTTGTTCTGTCACTTCCTTCTGTTTACAGTAGTGAGTGTGCTCCATCATTACAGCTAGAGATGGGGTAAGGCTCCTAAAAGGTGGAAAGTTGCTTTTGAAATTCTCTGTGTGTGATTGTTTTCCTGAATGTAAGTGACCCTGAAGTGCCTTGGCCACAAATTTTTAGAAATATTCATTAAAGCAGAGTTCATACTACTGCCTGCTCCAGAAACTGGACTTGGAGTAGTCTTTAACTGGAATGCAGCTCTTTAGTCTCCCTTCTTTACAGCTGACAGATTTGATTGCTATTTCTGAATGCTAATAGATTGAATCTACAATGATATAATATCACTTTCAGATGTTTTTCTGAGATCTCCTATTGCAATTGGAATCTGTGAAGTTGTCTGAGGTAGCAACAAATTTATGTCCCTTACCTGGAGGAGCTGTTCCTGTTTCTTGTGACTAATGAAAAGGCACCTGCTTCCCCATTTAATGGCAGCATCCTCTGGCAAGTTGTGCAGAACACATGTAGCCACCTGCTTGATAATACATATGTAATCCGGATCCCCATTTCATAGTGTTAATTCAAGAAAATTTTATGTTGAGCAAAACTTGCATGGAAGCATTTAATAAGAAAAGTGAGCAGTGTCAAGGACTAGTGCTTGGAATGTATCGAGGTACATAAAAGTGATGAAACCCAGGTAAAACATGCGTTATACCTGTTCAGTGCTTTGGAAACAGCTAAAACTAATAGAATTGGTGGAAAAAGATTCCACCCAGAGAAATATGCTCAAGGTACTACTGAGTCAGAAGATGGCAGTAATGACACAACATCCCTTGGCTTTGTTCCTTACCTTAAAAATAAGTTACAGCTAGCACTGTTAGAATTGTGAACTTTCTAAAATAGTAAAAGCTCAGAGTGTCTGGAAAATATTGAATAAAAATAAAAGGTTGGCTAAGCAAGTGTCCCCCTGCCCACTCTGTTCCTTCAGGGTCAGCCTTGTCCTTCAGCTTTCCTTTCATCAAACAACGCAGTGGCTTCCTGCAAGTGCTGCAGCATCTATTCTGGGTGCTTAGGAGAAACCTCTCTTTTTTCCCTCCAAGGCCTGACTGTGTATCTGCTCTTCTTTGCAGTCTCCCTAGCCACACCACTGATGCAGGCTCCCTTTTGGCTGGGTCTGATTTTTCTGTCCCTATCATCTCAACTTGCACATGAGGAGCTTTCTCCACTGAGCATGTTCAGGTGTTTTCCAAAGGGAATATTCCCTCTCCCAGTACAGTGTTTCATCCACCTTGAGTCAGCAGCCAGCATGAAGAGCCAGGTGCTGCCTCTTCTGCTGTTCAACCTTTTAAAAGCAACACAATGTATATTAAAGTACAGACAGGCAAACTAAATATTGTGTATTACAGCTGTCTCTGCAGTTTCATTAATTTTTATCTATAAATTGAGCTACAACCATGAAAAATTGTGGTTTGTTTTAGACTCTTATCAGAGTACTCTGACCCTTATTCTGTTATATAGGAAGATGAAGAGTTTAAGCTCAAAATTCACTGCTAATGGAGAAGAAGTGTTGGGCTGTTTGACATTTTCAGACTATTTCGATGTTGCTGCCTTGCTGTACCTTTCTACTTGCTTGTGTCTGCCTATGGTATTATATATATGGCTTTTCCATGATACAGCATTGTCAAGAGATACTTCTAGATCCAGGCCTTTTTGGCATTTCCCGGAAAGTGTCATTGTGTTCATGTATAAAGGTGAACTTGTATTTCTAAATAATTGATGGCTGATAGTCAGTTCTTTTTACCTTCAGAAAGGAAGAAACTTATTAATGAGGATGATGCATAAGAGATCAATGCCAATGTGTCTGACATCGATTAATGATTTCATTGTGTAATCAGAGTTTAAAAAGCAGCTGGTATCTGTATTTCTGCACATAGTTATCTGCAAATGTGCTGATAACTTGGGAGTGGAAAAATGGACAAGGTACCCCTTAAAGGGTACAGGGAACTGGGTGGAGGTCTTCTCCCTGATACTCACAGAGTTGACCTACTATTAACTCATCAATATTTAAGGTGATGTGCAGCTGCAGTATGGGTTTCTCTTTCTCTAAGGGTGGAGTGTCTGTATATGCATGTGTATGTATGTAAATATGGGTAAGCCCATATGGAGAATTGAAGCCAATGCTGGAGATACAGTTTAGTTTTTAATAATAAAAATTGAAATCGGGAGGACAGATGGGTGAAGTCACAAGTGGTTTCAGGAGAACGGCACATGGAGTTAAGTTTCCTTTCTTTAACCCCTCTCTGTGCAGCTGTGACAACAAAAACTGAACAGATCATGTTCAAGACCCAAATTTATAGTCCACAATGTGAGGAAGTGGAAACTTTAATCTGCCCTTTGAACTTTACCTACAACTTTCACCCATGAATCCTGCTGACTAATTTGTAAGGAAGTTACTGCATAATGGGCAGTTCTGTAATGAAAGCTGCAAATTGTGTGTGTGTTTATTTGTAAGTATATACATACTGCGTGCCCTGGGGGAGAAAAAAATAGTTTACCATATATTGGATTAGACTGATCTTGATGTGTACCCAACTTCCCAAAGAAAGGTGAGGTTCTCTTTCTGCACCCATTGAGTGGGTGATGCTGTGTACATGGAACAAAGGTTCTCCTGTATCTCTAGGAATCTGCCTATACCCAGGTAGCTGAGTGGCACTCATGTTTTGATGACCTGTGCACCACAAAAGAAGCGCATAGAACTGCAATAAGATTTTTCTCCTATGCTTTTAAAAAGCAGATGGGTTGTGGAGTACTCCTGTTATTTTTAGGAAGAGGAACTGTGTTGTCTGTAGGGGCAGAGGTAGCCTGGCTACTGTCTGTGAGCTGGCTTTCTGCTGGAGGTACAAGAGGTGTTGTACATGCTATAGGGGATTGGATGAATTCCTCCACGTTTCTGTTCTAGCCTGGTAGCAGGCTTAAATATTTACAGACTAACCTGTTTATTAAATACTTCAAAAACATACATTTTGGTTCAAGTCCATGAGCTGATTCTTTTTTTTTATAGGTTTTCTTGGTTAAATGCATTTAGTGTCCTAATGGGGCAGTACCTTCAGTTGCTTAGTGCTTTGTTTTCCAGGGGCAAGTTGTATCATCTGTGCGTGAGTACAACTAAGAATTAAATTTTCTTCTCTCATCTGACACAATGAGGGAATGGTTTTATGGAGTCAAGAAGCCTCGAGCAACAGGCTCAAGAAAACTTTGGAACTTATGTTAATGTTCGCTTTTTTAAGCGACTTTAGACCTTGCTTGAGTTATTAGTAACAGCAAAATAAGCTATGATGATATACACTAGGATGGGATCAGACTTAAAACTTTTCTTTTGCCATTTTATAAAATAATGTTGTATAGGACACAGTAGCCCAGAAAGGTAGAGATCTAGCAAGATCATTTTGTAGGAGGTTTAGTTCTTTATGCTAGCTGGAAGGCTGAAGATTATATAAAAGCATATACAGTCATGTGTATTATTTCTGGGTTAGCGTCAGTGTTTTGGAGCACAGCTTGTCTCTGTCTTGCTTGATGGTTTATCGCTGAACCAATATTATGGCCCTGTTTGAATTTCAGGGGTTTCCTTGGCTATAAATGAGTTATGCTGATGGTATATCTGCTTGTTTTTAAATTATACATTCCTGATCTGCACCGTGTTTTCTCATTGCCCTTCTCTGGTGATACAACTTTTTTTAATAGTTGGATTTCATCCCACCACTATACATCCAGTCCTCAAAGATGCTGTCATTGTCCGGCAGACTATTTCAATCCTCTTGTGTTACAAATATCTATTGACTTTGTCATCAGTATATTCCATAAGAAGCCAATCAGTGGTATTAATGTAAAAATTAAACTTTAACAAGACTCTAAAACTGACTGTTAACCTCATGTCCCTGTGATGTCTGCTTGCAGCCCAGTCTTGTTGCCTTTCTCTTTTAGGGAAGTTCCTTGCTGCATGTGTTTTCTGTAATATTGTGTACTTTCCCATGTGCTGTTCAATTGGATGTTCTGGTAAAACGTTGGTAGATGTGACCTGATCACATTTGTTTCACTTACAAAATTACCTGTGTGTTGTGAGGTTTTTGTTTTGGTTTTGCCCTGTGGTTTTTGGGGGGTTTTTGGTTTTGAGGGTTTTTTTTTGGGGGGGGGGGGGGGTGTTTTGGGTTTTTTTTAAAGGCTGGATCTACCTAATTTCCATTTGAATATACATGTTGTAGAGCTAAACAAAAAAAAAAGTTTAAAATACAGCTTTATTCCTTCATAGTTTCTTCTACCAAAGAAGTTGTACACTGTGGGGAAGATAAGTGGCTCCAGAGTTGATACTGTGCTTGTTCAGCAGTTAAATTATTACTAGCTCCGTGTTGTCATTAACCGAAATACTCACTTCAGGGTTTGGGGTTTTTGTGTTAATATTTACCTAAATTTAGTTTATCCTGTCCTTATTGCAGTCATCCTGCTTCTTATCTTACTGTCTTCCTTTCTCACAAGAAAGTGTTCTGGGATTCAGACAGTCCTTTATAAGGTTTTAGCCTGATTTAGTCCAGCCTAACGTTTGGCTTTATGCTGTTTGGATGTCTAAGATACAGTTGTTTCTTCTGACCAGTCCTTTTTCCAGATTCTTGCAGATCACTTATTTCTAACCTCTTTCTGCTTTATCCAGTTAGAGGTAAGGATCCTTCTCTTCTACCCTTCTTCACCTTGCTTACAATGCAGATTTTTTTTTTTTTTTTCCCTTAGGTTGACACCAAGCTTCTCTGCTTTCCACTCCCTAAGCTCCTTGGACCTCAGTAAATCACTTAGTTTATCAAGTTTTTATCATTCTTAGTTTATCAAATTTTTGTCATTCTCAACATGAATTCCAGACTTGTTTTTGTTTCTTCCCTTTTATTTAGTTTATATGGAAACAACTGGTGATCGCTTGATTTAGGGTTGGTTTTTTACAGCTTGTTCTTTGCTACTGTTTTCTTCACTTTTTGCCAGCACCATCTCTGTGTTTCAAGGCTCTGTGTCATTATGGTCCAAGCAATTTGCATTGATACGGAATTATTCCAGCAGTTTCTGACAGTGTCTACTGTGCTGGCTGGATCCTTTCTACTACCTAGCACACTACTTAGTGATGTTTTCTTTCTCCTTGACATTCTGCTCTCTGCTTTCCCTTTATCACTAATTGTATACTTATTTGTGATTTGTCCTTTTACTCAACAAAAGATTTTTAAGTGATGCTGACACCTGAAGAAAGGACCATGTTTCATTGGTTGGAGGGCTTTTTTGGGCGGGGGAGGGGATTTGGTTTTGAGTGAGATGTGTGGACCTCAAACTCAGCTCTGAATAGGGATGCAGGATACTGCTGGGGGGAGGTATTAGTTCCAAACTGATGTCTCCATTGACTAGCAGGGTAGTGTTCTCGCTTGACAGGACAAGGGTTGCAATGTGAAATTCTTCAATGGTGACTTCAAAATGTCAAGTTTGGCCCTTCACTGCTAAAACCATAAGCCTTCTCACCTGATGACCACCGCAGCTGTTTTGGTCTCTTCTACTCATTGAACACAAGCTGGCTGGGGAGCAGCTAGACCTGTGCTTTGTGCCGGCAAGCAAACACCCTCCCTCTGCTCTCAGCTGATTGCCCTCTCCCTGCCGCCCTCAGGGTGGCACGGCCTTTGCAGGGGCGGGGGGCTGCTGCACTCCCACCCGAGGTGCCTTCGCAGGGGCAGGAACCTGTCTCGGGTAAGACAGCGTGTCAGGATGGGTCCTGAAGACATCCAGAGCCCTAAAAGCAAACCATCTTCATACTTTTAAGTCTCTGGGGCTCTCAAGCGTTTCACGTGAAATGCAAACTAGTAGTTTTAAATGCAAATTGGCGTTACTGGTTCCTCTCCTGGTTTGGGACAGGGCCAAACCGAAACCCGAGGACCGGCCTGTGCCGCCGGCCCGAGCCCCGCAGCCACCTTGGTTCGGGGAGGCACCTCCCTCCCCGGCAGCGGGGGGGGGGCGCGGGGGGCCGGGCAGCCACCGCCGGTCCAACACCCCCCCCTGCGGGCCGCTGCCCTCCTCGGCCGGGGCTGGGCTGGGGGGGGGGCACAGGGGACCGGGAAGAACCCCGGGGGGGGAGGTTAAATGACGCCAAGAGCGGTGCTGGATTTACTGAGGGAACAGCGCTCCCTTAAATCTAAAGTGCTGTGGGTAAAAGCGTGCCCAGCACCGCTGGAACGTCTTCCCAAAGTTGAGTTCCTGTCTAAAATAATTCCCCGTTGTGCTGATGATTAAACAGGTGCTTTATCCGGGTGGTCAGCGCTTTCCTTCTCCTGTGCAGCAGATTTGAGCTCAGGTGGTTGATCGATATTGATATGTCTCCTCTTTTGTGCCCCCCCCCCCCCCCCCCCGAGAAACGTGGTTTTTTGCTAAAGAAGTTGCCAGTGGAATTTTGTTCAAGATTGTGTCTCTGCCTGTGTATAAAGCCTAGGAGTGCAGCAGTACACGGTGTGATTAGGAATTTAGCAGTTAACTCTCTCGAAACTAAAGTGAATAATCATGAAAATTATTATTTTCAGCTGCAAATGCCTGTAAGCTGTTCGTAACAGCCGCTCTAACAAAGGACCCCCTGAAACCTGCAGTTTCTCCCCCGCCTGGCTCTAGCAGAGGGTCGCTTCTTCCCTTCCCTTCCCTTCCCATCCCCGCGCCGCGCTCAGCCACGATTCCAGTGCTCCGGCTCATGCAAGAACCCTGCATTCACTCTCCATCCCCGCTGGAAACAGGGCAGGAGCAGGAAGCCTAGATTTGCGGGCGAGATGCTGTACTTCAGCCGCTGCCGACAGGAGATTTTTGTGTGTGCAGCTGGGCTTGAATAGGGATATTAAAAAAGCCAAACCAACTCAAGAAAGCCCAAACCAACCCCCAGCGCAGGCACGGAGGAAGCCTCTCAATCCGTGGGAGGGGGGACCCGGGGTTGCTGCCCCTCGCCGCGGCGGGGCAGCGGGGCCGGCTCTGCGCGGGCGCGGCCGGCGCTGGGCTCGGGGGGGGCCTCCCGCCCGCCTCCCGCCCGCTCCCCCCGCGCCGCCCGCCGCCACTTCGGCGGCTCCTCCGAGCAGCACCGCGGCTCCGGCTGCCGGGGCCGCCGCCGCGCCCGAGCCACCAATGCGGGGGATATTGGCAGGGAGGCAGCGGCACCGCGGCAGCGGGGAGGGCAGGTGAACTCCCGGGGAAGGATGACCGGCGTCGCCGCGATCGTCTTTCTCCTGCAGCTCTTGCCCAAGGCGGAGGGACAGGTCTTCGCAGGTGAGTGCCGCTCAGCCCGCCCGCGGCCCCGCCGGGGCTGCCCGCTCCGCCGCGGCGCGGCTCTCCCCGCCGGCGGCTCCCCCGCCCGGCTCCCCCGGGGCATCCCCCCGGCCGCGGGACAGGCGGCTCTCCCCGGCAGCCTAAACTCTTCACCTCGTCCCTTCCTCCGGCCCCTCGGCCTGGCAGGGAGCTCCCCGTGGAGAGCCCCGGAGCGGAGCAGGGCAGGGCTCCCTCGGAAGGTGGCTGGTGGGCGAGGGAAGGAGCGGTCTAGGTTAAAAGTCGGTTTCGCCAGCGCGGCGAGTGCCCGGCCGAAGCCCCGGCAGTGCCCGGGCACCAGCGCGGGGCTCTGGCGGGGTTTGCCGCGGGCGCCCGGCTCGGCGGGGGAGCCTGCTTGGTGAGGGCTGGCAGCAGCGGGGTCTGCGTTTCGGACTGGGGAGGCTCGCCCCTCGCAAAGTTGCTGTGTGGTGGGAGATGAAAGCATCGCCTTTAGCCTGGGATTCGCGACACGGGAGTCCTTTTTGTAGTCAACGGCGTTTCCGAGCCCAAGGCAGGAGTTCGCTGCTGGAGGATGTGCAGCTCGCCAGCAGCCGCTGCCTCTCTCCTCCAGCCAGGCGAAGAAGGGCTTGGGGTTGCTCTCAGAAGTTTAGTGGCGGCTTTTTCTCCCCTTGTATCTCACGGCTCGAGTAACTTTCTCGGGGGGGGCTCTGCTACCCGGACGGACTCCTTCCCAGTTGTCACTTTCTCTGCCACTCTGATGTTAAGGAATACTTTGCTCCCTGGTATGTGTACATTAATAGTGGCCAGCTATTTCCCCCCTTCTACAAGTTCCTTTAGGCATAGTTTGAATTACTTGAAGATGACAGGTGCTTAAAGAGCTAGTTTTCTTCTCTTGTGCTGTTTTGTAGGCAAACCAGATACGTGTGGTCTTGGTTTTTTTTCTCTTGGATCTTGTGTTATGACATTTTCTCACTGCAGTTTTTCTTTAAACAGTTGTAACTTTCTTCTCTCTTGACTTCATGTATCTAGCTTTCTGAGTTTTGGGGGTTTTTTATATCAATTTTTCCCCCCATCTGTATATTTAAGATGAGTGAAAATTCCCAGTGCAACGTTGCTTAGCGTAGGGATAAACCTCAGTGCTTGCAACTTGAAGGCATGAAACCACAAAGCCTATGTTTAGTTTATCTCAAACAGTGGAAGATTTTTCTTAGTTAAAACTGAGAGCTCGAATGACTTTGTCTCGCTTCTTTAAAACAGGACTAGTGCAGGGTGTAGGAGCTGCTGCAGCCAGAGGACCGTGTTTACCTGCCTTCCAGGGATCTCTTCAGGGCAGCATGGCTCAAAAGAAAGTTTGGGGTGAGAGGGGCCGGGCAGGCAGAGGAGCCCCCCGGTCAGCCCGGTGAAGTAGATGTTGTAATCAATCCCGCATGGTTTGACACCACCGTGGTATCTTGTTTACATTGCTAGGCAACTGCACAGATCCACAGATTTATTAGAAAAGCTGGGAAATCTAACCTAGTTAAATAGCTTCTTCATTGAGTAAGCAGTATGTGGAGCTATTTTTTTTTCTTTTCTCTCTCTTCCAACTGTGTGTTCGTGTTCTTGATACATGTCATATTAATTGAGATGAGATCCTCGGCTTTTGATGAATCATTTAGCCAGATGCTTGGAAAGAAGAGTGTTCTGTGAAAATGGCAAACTTTTAAGGGGACAGAAAACACTTTGTATTTGAGGGAACTAACAATATAATATGAGTTAAACACATGCAAATTTAGGGATTAGGCAGATGCTTTCATTAAAGCCATGAAGTATTTTGTTTTAATCATCAGTTCAGTGGGAATAGTGACCGTGAGGTTTTGTAATCATTAGTATCACCTTCCACCTCCTATTTTAGGGCCCTTCTTGCCATTCAAAGTAAGAGGAGCTGATTTTAACAACGTTTTTGGAGCTGCTTCTATTATTGAAGTTAAAAGAAAGTTTTCTCCTCTTGGACTTCATATCTGGTGTGAAGTGTAATGGTCTGGACTCTGTTCATATAGCTGATATTTTTATGGTAAAAAGCAAAGTTTTTCAGATGCACTTTATCTCTAAAATTTCAGTGAAGTTTGGAGAGAGTCCAGTTAATGCCATCGGTGCATTTTCGCATCTTCCATCAGGTGGTGCTGTCTCCATAACTATTAGGATGCAAATACCTCCTGTCTCTGATTGAGTTATTTTTCAAAGCCTAATGCGTTTATTCAGCAGCCTTTTGTTAAATATCCCGAAAAATCACTGTGCAAGAAGATGGCTCGGTTTTTTGTGGGTTTTTTTTTTATTATTATTAATATATGGTAGTTGGGCTAAGAAGTAGGAAGGACACAAGTCAAGACAAAATGGTATTCAATTCCTACCCAACTTGCACAGCTGCTGCTGCTTTTTATTATCCACAACATAAAATTAGGAATACCACTAAACGACGGCAGAAGGCTGATGGCTTCTTGCTGGAATACCTCGTTTCATATTGAGGGAGCTGGTTAACACTTGTTTTTATGTAATTTCTGTATTGCTCTATTTATAACTCTTCTCCCCAGCAATTGCTTTCAGTTGCCTGCAGTCTCTGTATTTATTTATAACTGGAGGTATGCTTTTGAGGTTCTAAACTTTTTGTTAGCTTTAGGGTCAGCTACTAATTTAATTCCTCTACTTTCCCATAGAAGAGACAGAAGTAACACCAGGTAATTCCAGAATTTGCCAGTTCTTTCAGGATTTCAGAAATTAAGGAACTTTGCTTATGGGGAAGTTTTTTTCCTTAAAGCACGTGTGCAATTTTTCTCCCACCAAATATGTGGAGTATTCTTGCAGTTGCTGTGCACTTTGCACACAAAACAGACCGTAGGATTTTTAGCACAACAGAGTGGAGAATAGAGCTGTGAAAAAGCGTTCAGGGGGAAAGTAGGACAGTGGGTTTACATTGGGACTGTTCACCTGAACACCTACTTTGACACTTGTTTTTCTTCTGATGTCAGTGTTTGCTTTAATTTGCTCCCTGTACTGCTCCTTGTTCTGCTCTGGCAGAGCTCCTGAATGTTTGGACGTGTAGCTGGCTGCTTTCAAAGACCGCTGCCACATCATAAAGTTACAGCAACCGATAGTTCATTACACGTGGCTTGTCCAAGGAAGATGAAAGGGGAGCAAGGGAGCAAACTGGGAGGAAATTTTGGGGGAAGATTAATTCATTTACTAGTTCATTTACTCACAGGTTTTGCTGTCAGTAAATTGGCAATGAAAAACGGATCTTTCTGAGCAAGCTACTCTGTGTGGCAATTGTTAACAATGCAGCCATTTAACTCAATAATCACTTTTCATTCCCTCTGGGGAGCTGTTAGCACTACAATTCAACTTTATTTTTCATTCCTGGCTGGCTTGATTTGTTTTCTAATACATAAACAACTAATATTAAAAAGGCGATGTTGTAAAACTGCTTATTTCAACAGTGGCAGCAAAAGGTCACTGTGTGTACAAAGGCCTTTGTGAATCTCTGAGAGAAAATCCTTCTCTTTTACAAACGCAGAGCCCTTTCTTACCATCCACCCTTCTGAAAGTCCCTCAGCTCTCCTTTCTTGTTTAATTGTACTTTTTTAGTCTGTTATGCTCTATGTACAGGCCCACGTGCTCTAGTTTTCATTAATATTATGGGAATGATTTGGGACACTTACTGTAGAATATTATGGTATTTTTTTAGAAGGCACCATCATCTGTTACCATGGAAACTCGAACAGTGGTAAAGATGTAGGTCTGAGGCTTTGTGAACCTCAAAAGATACGGACAAGGGTTGTATCTTATAGGAACAATTACTTTTGTGTAAAAAATCCAGTTAAGTGGAGAGAAGAAAGTGAAATGAACTGATCTGTTCAGCATTGCACTGGCAATACTTCTTCTGAATAACATTCAGCATAGAAGGATCAGGATCTCTCTGATTCTCTCTCTGTATGTGTATGGGTTTTTTTTTTTTAAGCTCCTTATTTATCATAATAGCTGTTTTATGTCTCTGGTAATTTTCACTGTAATTTTATAAATGCGGTAAACGAATGTGTATTGGCAGGTATTGTTCTTTGCTTGAATGAAAAGTGTTGAATGGAGAGGTGTGCAATGTTAGCACCGGAGCTTAAATGTTTTGGCAACGAGCAAATTTGAGACTTACTTAACAGGTCCCTAATTAAAAAAAAACAAAAACCAAACACCCCCCCCCAAAACCCCAAACAAAAAAAACCCCAAAACACCACACAAAAAAAGCCAGAAAACCCCAGATGTCATCTGAAATCCACATACCAAAATCTGACTGAGGTATATACGGGTTTGCTCACTAATGTGAGCAGTAAGAGCAATAATACTTATCTGTTTAGCTCTAGAAATACTGAAGCCTAGTTAACATTCATAAAAACTCATATGATGTTTGGGTGACAAGCAGCAGGAGTGCGGGTGTGTATTGCTATATAAAGCATATGTCCTTTAGAGAGAGATTTCTTTAATTTTTTTATGGAAAGTGCTTCAGTCTGTTTCCTTGGTGTCTTGCAATGCGTAGATAAAATATGTAATGGAGCTTCTAAAATGTGCTTGTAGGTACATTTGTAGATAGGCTTTCCTTGCAGATATTTTAAACAGCAACAGCATATAGAGGTCACTTGCTGTTATAAACTGAGCCAGGTTGTAATCCAGATTTCCCACTGCGATGCAAGAAACGTCCTGTGCCTCCCATTGCCTTGGTAGCCGAGGGTTCCGCTTCCACAAAGAACAGCTTGTGGGTTGATGTTTCTTGGCTCTGTGTTGTCATTCTTGAGAAGAATACGGTACACTTGGCTTTTATGGTATTTCTTGAACGTTTTATGGAGCAGTATTACTTGGCTCATTGAAGCAAGCATATCTGGCCAAGAGTCACTTTTTTTTTCTGGTACCGCTCATGTTTTCTAGTTCTCTAATTTTTCTTCTGATGGTGCTCTCCCTGTTTGTGCTGGCTAGCACTACTTGGATATAATTTAATTTTGATGTTATCTGCTTTTTTGGGGAAATCCTTACGCATCTCTTGACCTATCGCCCTCCTGGCCCTGTGTTGCCTTGCTTTTGAATGCCAGTTGCCTCCCACCACCCTGTTCTTTCCAGGCAAACCCAGAGGAAAAGAGCAACCCTACGCACCCCAAAGCAGACACGCAAAGAAGGTGAATATTGTTGATGGCATTGGTGAGAACTTGTTACAACCTGGCCCTATCTTTCTGTACACTCATAATTACATAACAAGCAATTGCTTCTAGTGTTCATTATTGCAAACTCTAAAGATCATATATCTTCATGGTAGAGGAGACAATTACTATGACTTAATCAGACTATACATCATTTAATAAGACCCACTTGGTTTTTTAATATCTGATAAATACATCCCATCTATCATACCATGGTTCAGAGATGTTGGATACTTTGCAAGCTGGATGGCAGGGCATTGCATGTTCCAGAAGAAAGTCAGTTCAAGAAAACGAGGACCTTCGGAGAAAGAAGACTGGAAGTGTTTAATGCCACAGTTAAAGATGATGTAATTCTGGGGAGCACAAACATATCCACCTGTGAACAAGACCTGGTAAATAGGACAAGAAATGCCAGGAAGAGTGAACCTACTTAGTGCTTGGTCTCCTCTGGCTTTCTTGTCTTCTTTTAACTAGTGCTTGTAAATCAATCCAAGGCCAGCTGCTTGATTTCTTCTTTTCCTCCAGCTAGATCCCTCTGGGACTATGGTCTTGGGAATTCAAGCCAACTTGGTGAATTCTGCTGCGGTTTGAAGTGGTGCAGCTCATGTAGTTAAAGAATGATTGAGCTGCTTATGAATTTTGGGAGGATGGGACCTGGCTCTTGTTCCTTGATATTTTTGAGTTCATCTCGCAGAAAGGCTGTGGGGTTTGACAGCTGATGATGTTGTGTGGGCACAGATCAGTGCTGCAGCCTGAGCAACCTACAGTTACGCAAACCTCTTTATTCAGCTATGCTTTTTCCTTTGTTCTGGAAGTGCTCAAAGTATCCCATATCTCATGTTTTGTTAGCTGAAATGTCTTCAGAGCCGACAGAACAGAGGAAACAGTTTACCACATTTTTTTCACGTACATCCTTGTTGTAATCTCAGCTTCATTCCTGGGTAGTGACTATATTAAAACACTGGGAAGCAGCTCTTGGCTGCTAATTCAGCTGCACATTGAGCAAAGGAGGGCTGTTTCACTACTTGTCCTCTGCAGTGTTGTAAAGAACAACAATATTGAGTATTACAACTTAATCCAGGGTTGATCCATTTTTATGTTGGGGATCAATCCTTCTGTCTTTGAATTTGAAGAAAATATCATTACCTGCTTGAGCAGAAGAGGTAGGGCTTTGTGCTGTACTGGGGATGATATTCTTGAAATGTTGTGTTTTTTCTGAATTTGTCGCTGTTCCTGGAATGACCTTAATCTGTGTGAGTGTGAATCTTCATTCCCTTAGTATCAACTCAAAGGTCAGCCCCTCAGTAACAGAGGTGAGGGTAGAAAAAGGCCTAAATAGACAAATACAGCAATTTTGTGCAGTGTGCTTTCAGTTTCTTTTTTTAGTGAAAAAGCATGGAATTGAGTGGTATTGGTGGCATGTGGGTTTGTTTAAGAAGGTAATAAAGTTTGGTAAAAGTATTGCTTGGCAGAAAGCATGTATGGTTGTGACCACCTAGTAGAAGTAGGGCATGAAGATGAAGTGGGGGAGGAAGAAGGGAATTAAAGCAATTTGACTGCTATATAGATGGGTCTGTCTTCCTTTAGAAATACACTTACTGGAATTGCAGCAGTATTTGCTGGATAAGCAGAAGAGCACTTCTGTCAGCAAGATGGGAAGCTGCTGTGCTTGATGGTTTATTTCTCCAGAACAGGGATTTTTCTGTCAATGTGCACCCATTTATGTGCTGGCAGCCCCAGTCTTATTCTACATTTCTAAGTGTGAATTCAGTGCTCTAATAGAAACAGTTGTTGATGAAGCTGTAAAGTGTAATGCATTTCCACCACAATCAGTTGTTTCTCGGTGAAATATTTCACGTTTTGACTTCCCCCCTGATGTGTGTGGCTGGAAGAGGTATATTAAAAAAAAAAAAAGCACCCCCCCCCCCCCCCCCCCCAAAAAAAAAACCCCCCCCAAAAAAACCCCAAAAAACCTAAGCCAAGAGGCTGTGTATATGTAACTCTACATTTTACTGCATTGGGCTGGTGTCAAGAATTTTTACTAATTTGTTCTCTTTCTTTGGTGCTTTTCAGTTCTTAGGAACAATATAAACATTCACGGGTGATTTCTAGTGTTTTCCATGCAAGTCCATGTGTTTGCAAGAGGTACAGGTACCTGCATTTCTATTCTAGCAGGGGAACCTGCTTTCTCTAGCCTTTAGCTTGAGTGTGTTTGTAAGCTGGCTAAGCAGAAGAGCTTGTTATCTTCCTTCTCATTCTGGACTTGATAGGTAATTGTCAGTTTGTAACGGTATCAAGTAATCTCTCCTAAGTGAGCATCTTTAATAGAAAGTCCCTTTTTTCCTCTTTATTGTTTGTTAAACCTAATATGATTGCTTTATTGTATAGTAACTTTGAAACATCTGAAGAGCCAACTGTGTTAAATGCTTCAGAGGCACAAATGACTCATTTTTGTACCCTGAAGAATGTTTTCATCTTGCAGTTGTACAAGAGAAACAACAGAAGAAACGGGAGCAATGTCGCAGCCAAGCAGCAAGGGTGGCAGCTGATGAGATGCTGGTGTGTTTGGGTGGGGGCTTAGTTATGGAGAAGGTGATGAGAAGGCAAGTATGATGAGATTACAGCAGTAGGAAGAGGAAGGGAGTGAGTATGAAAAGAAACGTGAAAGGTAAGAGGAGCCTGACAGGATAGAAACAGTGAGGAAGCAGACATAAAATAAAGCTCAGGAATTGGCTGCTGTTCCTGATGCTCGCAGACTGGGAGGATGGCTGGCACTGCCATCATCTCTGTCATCTCCCTTACTGTAAGTTAACTGTCAGCCAAAGTTATTGCTAGATAGCTTGTTGCTGCAAATTTTGGTTCTTAAGCTGAAACGTGGGCTGTAGTTCCTAGTTTTAATTGTCCTTACTTAATTTCATAGTGACATTTTCTTAAACTGGTTGAACATATTTCTTCATAAACCAAACTGATATGAATATTTTAAATTTACTAGTAGCCAATTCTAGGTTCACTTAGAAAAGTGTGTGAGATTTATATGTTAAATTTGCCAGTCACTAGTATTTTAAGGGCCTAAAACATGATAGAAGTGGTTTTCCCTATTGTTAATCTAGATCAGCTGATATTTCGGAGATTTGTTCCTGTGTTCACACTACAGTTGCACACTGTTTATGTCCGTAATGAAAAAGAATAAGCATGCACAAGGAAAAGACTTTGATATATTTACACTCCGAAAAACACTGCTATCTGTCCCTGTCTGTACCAGAGTAGCTCATCAGGATAGCAGCTATGTCTGGGTACCTCAGTGCATCGCTGGACTTGGTTGGGAGCCTGTGCCAGGCAGCCCAGATGTGATGCACAGTTTTGTACAGCAGCTAAACAAAACTAAACGTCCAGAAGTTGTTACATCCATCAGCGAGCTAAAGCCGATTGCTCATCTTTGTTCCTTCCCTTCAAAAAAATTTTGTTTGAATGTCAGTGTTGGTTTGAGGCAGACCTTTTTGTTGCCTTGTTGGCTCTGACTAAACAGGATGAATCTTCTGATACATTTGACTTTTAGATTGGTGGCTTCCAGCTCTCGGTGCTCCTGTGGTCTGGCTGTTCGTTGCCAGCACAGACTCATTCCTTTTAGGGCAAATGGATCTCTGGGAGGCATCCTGCAGCGCTCTGCTTTTGTCCTGCCTGCAGAAGGCAGGTAAAGAGGCAGCGATGGCTGGTTTTCTTGCCAGCGACCCAGACAGTTACTTCATGTTACTCCTGCATACAAACGTGTGCATATAGTTATTGCCAGGGATGCTGCTGATTGTTTGGATACTGCCTAGTTGAATTGGACCTGCTATTTAATTTTGGGGGCATGAGGGGTATAAGACTCATTAAATCTAGGACCAGTTGCAAAGTTCCCACAAATGTGATCTGAAAATCAATTTGCAGGAAAACAGCTGTTCTAAAACAAGCAGTTCCCCTGCAGTTCTTAAGATTCAAATATTCCAGCATGAATTGGAAAAAAAAAATCCATATAATCTAGTACAAAATAATAGGTTTCAATAAATCTTGTAGGGAGTCTTACGTGTACTTTTTAAAGGGATTTCTACTATGAAAATCATAGTCAAAACACTGCTCCAGCTCCTGACTAAATTATTTTTGTTAGCAATAGGGTCTCCTAGACAAACAGTAAATATATTTTTATGATTAAAAAATGGAAGATGGTGTATGTACTAACAGATAGCAGCACGTGGTAGCAATAATCAGAGAAGTGGAAAGCTTGGAAATAAACAAACACACTGTCTCTGTTGGCACAGGGATAACCCTGGAGACTGCCAAGGCCAGAGCCTGCAAAAATAAGAAAGTATAATTAATTGTCCTTAAATGAACCTACAAAGCAAAAATAACCCTTTTGAAGTAAATTCTCAACTTTGCATCTTTTATTATAAAGCTTTTCCATGTGCCAAAGTTTTTAATGTTCTATAATGTGCTTATTAACACTTCTGTGCATGTTTAGGGTAAAGAATCAGCATACGGAGTATAGCTGCGTTGGACATCTGTTTTACTCTTGCACTTGTATTATTGCTAGAAAAGCATCAAAAATTATTTCTCAAAATGGCTGAGAAGTAGTGCTTTGGAACAAAGTCTTGGTGGTGTTTGAAGGTTATTTGGCAGTTGTCCCTACTGAATTACCCCCCCCCCCCCCCTTTTTTTTTTTGAGGCTTTCTCTTCCTTCCAGTGGTTCCTATGCCTGTGTTGATGTGAAGAGGTCTTGTGGCAAGAAAGCAGAAAGTGTTATTTCCCCCCACCCTCCCCAAAAGCTCTGTGCTGATGAGCTTCTATTGCTAACAATGCTAAAAGACAGAGTTTCATTGAAAGAAGTACTAAACTTCCTTGTGTCACTTAGTATAATCCCCAGTGGTTACTGGCTTCAGGGTGACTTGCAGATGCTTGGGACCCGGAGCATGCAGGAAGTAACAGAAGCATTATCAAGACATGATACAAGTTTGGAGCGTTATCCTGCTTCCCAAGTGTAATTCATGTCAAAATTTAAAAGAAAGTACAGAACGAGTGATTGGATTATATAGTGTATATAACAATTTACCCATAACGTGCTTCCTTATAGTATAGGGGATGGCAGAATGATTGCTCATCGGGATCAGACTTCAGATACAATTTCCATTAAATTTCATGAGAAATTTAGAAGTAGTTCCTTTGTAAGTTTTTCTTAGTGAAGATAAACTTTAAAGAACTGTGAATTGGAGGAATAATATTGGAGTTAAGAATTGCAGGCAGAAATTTAGCCCCAGTCTTGGGAAGTATTGCAATATAGGTCCAGAGTAAATGTATACAAAGTTATTTTGAGTGGATGAGAGAAATCTGGGCGTGATTAATGCTGAGATTTATGAGAGGACTGACAATTGACAGCATATTTGCATGCAACTGAATATGAATTTGAAAAGAAGTAAGTACACTAAAGGCAGAATATGCCACCTGCTGTGTACATAGTCTAAAAAAGTGTATGTCTGGGATTTTTTTCTGTCTGGAACATTCCCCTCAGCCCTAAACATCATCTTATTCCCAAGAGTGACAAATTAAAGTATTGAGAGTACCTAAGAGTGACAGCAGTTTCTTCACTTTTGAAGGAAGATTTACAATATCTAAATGCATTTTAGCTTCTGGACCTGTAAGTGAGAATGGAGCTGTGAAAGGGAGAGCACCTCAGAGGAAAGGAAGGGGAAGAAGGGAGAATTATTTAATGTGCACCAAGAGTAATAGAATGAGATTAAAACAAGAGAATAATTTACTTTGAGCATTAGGAAAATCTTATTGCAGATCAATGAGGTTGTGGAATTGTGTCCCAAAGGAAATGGTGGAAACTGTTGCCTGAGTAATTTTAAATTAGACAGGATAAAATAATTGACTATCTTCTGTAGAGGAAAAAAGTACTGCACTCTACGAGAAAACAAATTGAATAATCCACTGTAGGTTTTTTCTCTAAATTTCTAACTTTCTTATGCTGTCGAAGAGGGAAAAGAGGAGGAGGTACAGCAAGAAAAAAAGAGGATGCTGTATTTAGCATATAATAAGTGTAAGTGATGCTAACACATACTAATGCTTCTCAATTGTGTTTTTAATTCATCTGATTATCTGTTGCATATCTGTTAAATATCAGTAGCATTATGGTGAAGTCAAGATTGCATGATTGCATCACATCCCCTCCAAATTCCTCCCACTCCCTCCCCCACTCCCCCCAATCTGTATTCAGACTTGATCTAAGCTGGATGCAAATAGGGAGAGCATTCTTTAAAAAAAACCAAACCAAAACAAAAAACCCAAAACAAACAAACAACCCCCCACAACAACAACCAAAAAACCCCAAACACCCCCCCCCCAAAAAACCCCCACAAAACCCACCCACAAAACCCCTACCAAAACAAAAAAACCTGTGCCATGTATGATTTGTAGGTGCTAAAAATGTACATAATGTACAAGTCAGAGAGAGAAGGCGTGTTAAGCATGTGATGTCTTATTTCTGTATCAAAGTTCCCAAATGATTCTGGGTAAGTTGTTCTCAGCCAGGCTTTAGTGGGTGAGCACTAGCTGTTATCCCAGTGGGCCCTGTGTTGAGGCCCTGGATGTAACATGCAAAAGGGCTTTAGAAGTCACCTCTGCAGCAGAAATCATTGTCCATGCATGGGACTGATGCAGGTTCCTGAGGACCCTGAAAATCCCCGGGTGCTTCAGATGGGAACATGGAATTAACATGGATATCTTCCCTTCATCTCTCTTCTCTTCTCCCTCATCTGAAACGGGAAGGGTCCAACACAGTGCTGTGAGGTGGGGTGGTGAGTGCATCTGTGAATGTTTGTGAAGGAACAGAAATTCTATAGCTGTAGAGAAATCTGAGAGGAAATTAATAATCCTCTCTGTGGAGATCAGTTTGCATAGCGTGCAGTTAATAATGCATGGGGCCACGGAGCTAACAATAAGAATAAAACAAAATATTGAATAGCTGTTCATTCAGTAAGTACCATCCATCTTTTGCACAGAACAACAAAAGGTCCCACGGCAGAAAAGAGTATGTGATCAGGTAATTTTTTTTTAAGTCAAAGCTACAAGAGGTTGTCTTGTGGACAACCTTCTGCTATGCTAATTAATACCCTTCAGAAAGATTGTGAGGTTGGGGGGGGGGGGTGTTTTGTTTTTTTTAAACTGAAGTTAACAATATTACTTTTTTCTTAGTCTACCTTTGTGGATAAGGAAGCCCCTCACCAGTAAGAGCTGGACAATAATTTGGGGGCTTCTGTTTTTGACTGCATGAGTGTACTGGTGGGGGGTTTTGTCTGCTGCTTTGCAGTCATGAGCTGATCTGTGCGTAACTGTGCAATACCCTGCCTCTCCTTTTTTTTTTTTTGTACAATATCAGCTCAGAATTGATAAAGTAGGCATATGAGCAAAAGTTTGGATACTTGGGCAGAGTGAGCTGTGCAAACAACTCTGTAAGGTGATCAAGGAGGGTTGTGAAGAATTGTATGGTGGCTTAGACTTGACCCTGCAAGCAGATAGTTAGAATCATAGAATCATTTAGGTTGGAAAAGACCTTCAAGATCATCGAGTCCAACCGTCAACCATGCCCACTAAACCATGTCCTTAAGTGCCACATCTACAGGTCTTTTAAATACCTCCAGGGATGGTGACTCCACCACTTCCCTGGGGAGTCTGTTCCAATGCCTGACAACCCTTTCAGTAAAGAAATTTTTCCAAATATCCAATCTAAACCTCCTCTGGTGCAACTTGAGGCCATTTCCTCTCACCCTATCACTAGTTACTTGATAGAACAGACCAGCACCCACCTCCCTACAACCTCCTTTCAGGTAGTTGTAGAGAGCAATAAGGTCTCCCCTCAGCCTCCTTTTCTCCAGACTAAACAGCCCCAGTTCCCTCAGCCGCTGCTCACAAGACTCGTGCTCCAGGCCCCTCACCAGCTTCGTTGCCCTTCTCTGGACACGCTCCAGCACCTCAGTGTCTTTCTTGTAGCGAGGGGCCCAAAACTGAACACAGGACTCGAGGTGTGGCCTCACTGGTGCCGAGTGCAGGGGGACGATCACTGTCCTAGTTCTGCTGGCCACACTATTTCTGATTTTTTAGAGATTTCAAGATCCTTGGTGTGCATTCTCAGCATAAAGTGCTTTAGCAGGCAGCAGCAGCTGGCAGGCCTGTGATGCACCCATGGCTGGTTGGGATGAGCTTAAGTACCAGCCTTGGGAAAACAAAACCCATGCACTGACAGCAGCCCAAGGACACTAGAAGATCCTTTTCACTAGGGCTCCCCTCCTTGCACCAACAGCATGGCATAAAGCCACCACAGTGCTGTCTTCCCTCTATCAAGCATATATGACATTTAACTTTCAAGACGGAAGACTCTAAGAAAAATCCTCTTAGAAAAAGCTCTGCTAAAACATTTTTAATCGCTGAATTTTTCTTACACTTTTACTCTTCTTAGCAGAGAGTTGTTGCAGTGAAGAGGAGAATTTAGAGAGGATTTCTGAATAAATCCATTCACCTTTACGGCCTCAGAACAGGAACTGATCTGCATATTCATTAGGCATATGTTGTGAGCACACAGACATACACATCTGCTGTTGCACCACAATAAATTCCTAGAACATCACCTAACACCGACACACATTACAGGAAACACACTGGACACAGGAGGAATGAATGGGCACTATATATGGCTTGAAAAAGGAAAGAGCAGAGTAAGGAAAATGAATTGGAAGCCTGAGGGAATAAAGAAAAAGGAGACAGTTTTGAAGAAACTCAGTATTTGTTCTCTTTAACGCTACAATAATGTAAATACTGAGAACAATAACAAAAGAATTGAAGTTAATTTTCAGAAGGCATGAATTCCCTCAAGTTGACTCATAAACAACACAGTCTATTTTCTTACCTCCTTTTTTCTTTAATGGGCTTCAAATAATCAATTATTCAATTTAATTGCAACAGCACTGGTTTCCCCACCCAGCTTTCTACTATTTCAGTTAAAGCGAACAAAGCACAGGATGACCTTAATTGCATACGTAATGCTGATTTTGATTCAAACAAGAGTATGAATGCACTAGAAAGCATCGTGTAGTAAACGCATTTATAAACAATCATAAAACCTCAAATCCCAATTAATTATAGTCCAACTTGCCACTGTGACATCCATTTACAAGAAGGGTTGGAGGGAGGATCTGGGGAACTACAGGCCTGTCAGCCTGACCTCGGTACCAGGGAAGATTATGGAGCAGTTCATCTTGAGTGCGCTGACATGGCATGTGCGGAAAGGCAGGTCCTCCTTGACCAACCTGATCTCCTTCTCTGACCAGGTAACCCGCCTAGTGGATGAGGGAAAGGCTGTGGATGTTGTCTACCTTGACTTCAGCAAGGCCTTTGACACTGTCTCTCATGGCATACTCCTTGAGAAGCTGACAGCTCATAGCTTGGATAAGTGTACTCTTTGCTGGGTGAAAAACTGGCTGGATGGACGAGCCCAGAGGGTTGTGGTGAATGGAGTTAAATCCAGTTGGCAGCGGGCCATAAGTGGTGTTCCCCAGGGCCCAGTATTGCGGCCAGTTCTGTTTAATATCTTTATTAACTATCTGGACAAGAGGATCGAGTGCACCCTCAGCAAGTTTGCTGATAACACCAAGTTGGGAGAGAGGGTTGATCTGCTCAGGGGTAGGAAGGCTCTACAGAGGGATCTGGTCAGGCTGAAGATCGATGGGCCGAAGCTAATTGTATGAGGTTCAACAAGGCCAAGTGCTGGGTCCTGCACTTGGGTCACAACAACCCCATGCAGCGCTACAGGCTTGGGGAAGAGTGGCTGGAAAGCTGCCTGGCAGAGAAAGACCTGGGGGTGCTGGTTGGCAGCCGGCTGAATATGAGCCAGCAGTGTGCCCAGGTGGCCAAGAAGGCCAACGGCATCCTGGCCTGTATCAGAAATAGTGTGGCCAGCAGAACTAGGACAGTGATCGTCCCCCTGCACTCGGCACCAGTGAGGCCACACCTCGAGTCCTGTGTTCAGTTTTGGGCCCCTCGCTACAAGAAAGACACTGAGGTGCTGGAGCGTGTCCAGAGAAGGGCAACGAAGCTGGTGAGGGGCCTGGAGCACGAGTCTTGTGAGCAGCGGCTGAGGGAACTGGGGCTGTTTAGTCTGGAGAAAAGGAGGCTGAGGGGAGACCTTATTGCTCTCTACAACTACCTGAAAGGAGGTTGTAGGGAGGTGGGTGCTGGTCTGTTCTATCAAGTAACTAGTGATAGGGTGAGAGGAAATGGCCTCAAGTTGCACCAGAGGAGGTTTAGATTGGATATTTGGAAAAATTTCTTTACTGAAAGGGTTGTCAGGCATTGGAACAGACTCCCCAGGGAAGTGGTGGAGTCACCATCCCTGGAAGTATTTAAAAGACCTGTAGATGTGGCACTTAAGGACATGGTTTAGTGGGCATGGTTGACGGTTGGACTCGATGATCTTGAAGGTCTTTTCCAACCTAAATGATTCTATGATTCTATGTTGTGGAAGAAGCTTGTGACAGGTCACAAAAATTTGGGAGAAGCATGGTGGGATTAATAAATTTGCTTTTTACTGTTGTGGATTTAGATTCCACTGGTGTCTAATTTACGCAGGAAGGAAATGCTGTTACTTTTCAGGCTATCTGTGTCAGAACAGTGACTTAATTGTTCAGAAAGAGATGGCACTTACAATTTTTTTTTTTTTTATGGGAACTCAGGATAAAAGAGAAGCCTGGAAACTTAAATGGCAGTTTCTTGATGGTACATGTCCATAGGCCACAGTAATGAAATAACACAAGGTAATGGGAGTGGGAATCCCATATTCAAGCTGATATTTATGTAGGACTTAACCTTGACTTTCTGCTCCCTTCCTTCTACTTTAATGTTTCAAACGGAAAGTAAATACAGATGAAGAATTATTTGTTGTATTGAATACTGTTCCCCAGGATACCTCTCTTCAGATAATAACTTTGATTCCAAAGATATTAAGGAGGAGGAAAATGTTTACATTGTCATTTTATAGCACAGCGAATCAAGTACAAGAACATTATCTGTAATATATGTATAATTACACAAGGGAAATGATTTAAAGGAAATGTATTCCAAGATGAACATGAATCAAGGTCTTCCCCTGCCCCAGTCCTTTATGATACTTCACTGTTAATTAATTCTTTTAGAAGTAAGTATATTGCAGCCCTCTGCACTCTCTCTGCTCCTGGTTTTCCAGTAGAATTGAAGAGCTCTGACTTGCCATGCTTGCATTTTGTAATCTCGCAGGTGAAAATGAAACCTTGCCCTTTTTAGTTAACTTTAGTGTTCCTTGATGACAAAGCAGCCTATTGAATGTTGTACTGAAATCATGCAAATTGTGTGAGAAGCATGCTCCCTTCATAATACTTTTTATACTCTCAGGAATTTCTGCATTGTGAGACAGGCAGGGAATAGATGAATATTTTGTAACATGCTTAGATCAGGGATTTGGAGGCTCAGGTCTTCTGTTCCAAGCTCTGTCCCCATCTTGTTTTATAACCCTGGGCAAGTTAATTTTTCAATGTCTCAATTAAGTCTATTGTAAATGGCATATATGTTTCTTTTCTATTTCACAGGAGTCTGGGGAGGCTTAATTAGCACTTGTGAAATACTTCAAGATCTCCTGATGAAAGGCAGTATGAGTGCTGTGTGTTTTCAGGCTGGCTCCCCTCACTCCCAGTGTTACCAAATGATACCTTCTCTAGAAGGTTTGGTAAGATCTTGACTGTCATCCATAAACATGTATTGAGTAGAGCTACTTATTTTTTACTTTCCAGGAAGAGATACCAGTCCTCTGCTAACCAGTTGAAATGAGAACTGGTGGTCCCACCATGCTCTGGTTAAAAACAAACAAATGAACAAAACCCCCAAACCCAACCCAAAACTTAAAAAAACCTGTCAGAACTTCTATACTGAGGCTTGTGTCTTCCAGAATTTGTTTTAGGGTGTGGCAGTTTTGTATCTCAAATTCTTCTGCCCTTGTTGCCTTTTGTAGCCAAAGGGTAGCAGTCAGGGTTAGAAATGAAACTGTGCTCTCATTGTAGAGATGTATGTGCAAGATAAGTAATGGTTTAACTTGGGGTTGTTGGGAGAAGGCGGTTGTAATTATCTTTCAGGAGCTCCTTTAGATTAGGGGCTGTGCTCGACCTTTTTAACAGAATAAGTTAAAGAGGTTTACTGGGGGATATGGATGTCTTGCTCCCCCAGAATGAGTTTTGTGCTTCCTCAGGCAAAAGCAAACTCTTATAAGTGAGCCCCTGAACCAAGTGCATGCTCATCTGTATGCTCATACTCCTTTTCTCCTTGCAGCTAGTCAGGCTTGTGTTATAAACAGCCTTGCCTATCAGATTAGCCCCTGAATGAGCAGTGGAGTACAGTCACGTTGCTTTAGCAAGGTAGATGCCTGGGGATGTCTCCATCATAAATGGATTCTGCAACTTGCCTTTTTGGTAGATGCTCTGTGGCAGGTGATGGATGCATCTGAGGCAGGGCAGACATTGATTTTTCATACAGCTGACAAGTATTCTTTTTAAGAAAGACGGTGTGATAGTAAATACACAAATGCTGGGAAGTGAAAGAGGTTTGTTTTCTCATTTGAGAGGTTGTTAAGAATTGATTTTGAGGTGAGACCATCTTTTTCATTTGTGACTGATTTACGTCTGTGTTGTAGTAGAGAAAAAGTTTAATGCATTTGTTTTGGGCATCCAGGGCACTTGTAATGGACCCAGGCCATTCTCTTCGATTTTGTCGTACAATGACAAGTTTGAGTGGCAAAGCACAATGCAATTCAGATATGCTGTTGGTTTTTCCTCCTGAGTAAACAAAGCATTTAATCTGACTTTTGAACCTCTCTCCCCAACCCCCACCCCCAAATCAGCAAGAAGTAGTTCCTCTTATCCTTATCATGTGTGTTTTATTTGAACAGTGAAGTTGCTTCCAGTTTAAAATGGCCTAAAATGGTACCTTGCACCTTCTTGATTTGTAGTTGCTCAAGTACATGTAGAGAGCTATGCAACAGTTACATTAAATGGCATTGCTGTTGGAACTGAATTGCAGAATGGTTGAGGTGAGATGGGACCTGGAGCTGGTCTAGTCCAATCCCCTGCTCAATGCAGGATCATCACCTCCAGCAGGTTGCTTAGAGATGAGCCCAGATGAGTTTTGAATATATCTAAAGGTGGGGACCCACAGCCTCTCTGGGAAACCTGTTCCAGTGTTTGACCACCTTCACAGTAGAAAAGCCTTTTATTTTCATGTTTAAATGGAATTTCTTGTATTTCAATTCATGCACTTTTCCTCCTGTCCTTTCACTGGATGCCACTGAGAGGAGTCTGGCTAAATCTTCTTTACTCCTTCCCATCAGGCATTTATAGACACTGATAAGATCCCCATGAGCCTTCCCGAGGTTGAGCTATCCCAGCTTTCCCAGCCTCTCCTTGTATGTCAGATGCTCCAATCTCTTAATCATCTTCATGGCCCTTTGCTGGATTTGCACCAGTACAGCCATGTCTGTCTTGTAACATTTGTGTCTGTGCATGTGCATGCACACACATCTTTTAACTCTCTCCGCACAGATCAGTGCAACCCTAATGTACTGTTTGGATTTACACATTTTGTCTGTATTTTTACACACATATGTATTTTAGGATTTTATTTGGCGATACTGATATATAGGGCAGGATTTCCCAGGTGGTTCTTGTTTGATTAAATTTCAGTGTGTCCATCAAATATTTGGCTTTGCTGAATAAATTGGTATGTTATGTTAGCTCATCCTGATTGACTGCCTCAGTGCTGTCCACTAGGTACAGGAAGGTAATAATCAGTGTTTCAGTAGCTGTTATATTTTCATTTAAAGGAAAACATACTAATTCTTTTTTGAGACAATATACAAGAGGGGACAGAGATTTGTTGGTGAAATACTGACTTATCCGGAATGTTTTCTGTTAGAAGCTGAGACTTTTTTTAAGAGAACTTGTATAATTTATTTGTCTCTTTTAGAGACCTGAAAAGGCTTTTAGTACTTGGACCTCCTTAAAGTCTGGAGGTATCCCTACTGTCCAGGTGGCTTGGCTTTGTAGAACTAAACTTTAAGTGTGTTCGAATTCTGTAAATTGAAAAAGCAAAGTCAATTTATTCTCTGTTATGGTATATTGAATGAGTTGGGGCTGTTCGTGGTTTAAACTTATTCACTAAACCCTTCATTGGGAGTGGTGCTATAAAGGGTAGTGTTGCATATTTGATACCTCCAAAATCCTTTTTCTGCCAGCACTCTATTTTAAACTTATTTTTGCGTTTGTTCGCATCTTAAAATAGCATAGCAGTCTTTGTAGGAAAAAGGGGAGGGCTTTTTCATTGATGGATTTAAAATTGACTAGAGAAATCTCTCTGTGGAAGTAGATTCCTGCTCTGTATCATGGATACAGGCTGTCTGCCCAAATCCGTCCTGGCTTAATCTGGCCTATGGTTGTTTACTCTCGTATGTTCATGCATGGCTCCATTAGTCCTTCTAGTTCCCGTTACAGGATTGATAGTACTGCTTCTCTGCCTGCTCAGACCAATCTTATTAAATTTAATGATTTGTAAAATATGACTGACTACCTGCTTGCAGTAGTCTGTAAACTGCGAGCACTACAAGTAGTCTTGGAAACACGTTTCATAGTATTTTAAATGCATGCATTAAACAGGGTAAGAGAAAGCTCCTCAAGGCAGGCCGGGCCTCTGCTCTAAGCTCCTGCTGCTTTAGTGAGGAAAGGCATAGGCATTTATATAGGCTTGTACATGTAACACAAGATCAATAGTGTGACTACTTTAGTACCTTTTTCCCTGAGTCTGAATAAACTCCTGGTTTAGGATTATTCTTCTCTAGATCAGCTGATTGCTGAGGTCATACAGGCCCCTCTCTGGCTGTAGAGAGGCTTTGGTTAGTATCTGAGTGCTCATGAGGTAACAGCCACCACCAGAGCAGAGCTGGCCTCAGTAGTGTCTTTAACAGATGTGAGTCTTCTCAGATGATGGATGTTCTCCAGTAGTAATATCCCATCTCCCACTCAAAACTGTAGAACTCCATCCACATTATTAGCCCCAGTCCCAGGGACTTCATACCACTGTGGGCAGAGAAACGAATAAATCCCCTGTGTTAGGATAAGATATGATCCTGGCTAGTGTAAGGATCTATAAATGTGTCTACACCTTGCTCCTTCCTTATGGCTCATCACATGCCTGTCTTGGGGAGCAGGTAACCTGGGCTATTGGTGCAGGCAGCAGACCTCGTGCCTGAAACTTAGTTTGCTTTTATAGCCCTGATCTTTTTGCAGACTCGCACAACTGAGCTTACTTGTACTTTGAGCTGATTGTAAGGCAGCTTGGGCAGGCTGCTCTGTATGACCTTAAGCACAAGGGAACTGGCTGTGTTGCAAAATGCTGAGCTCAGCAGTCTGTTAATGTACCTGTAGCACTTCAAATTTGACTTGAGGATGGAGCAAACTGTCTTCAGTTTGGGCTATAGGCTAAGTGAGTTTCCTTCTATATAAGAAAACCTGCAAATGTCTGTGTAATGTTATCCTTGCATTAAATTACCAGTAATATTGGCCATTAGTCTTGTTTAGGAGTGATAAAAGGGAAGGAGAGTAGCAAAGAAGTACAACTTGTAAAGTGCAAGGGAACTTGAGAAACTCAGGAGGAGGAAGGAGTGAGCAAAGCAAGCCATGGGAGAAAAACAGGCTGTGCTGAGCTCAACCACTATGCGAGTGGATGTAAAAAAGGGGTCTGTGCCTGTTTTGGAGCATCCCAGGCCATACTTTGCTCTCTATGCCTTCCTAAAAGACCTATTACCAGCTGGAGGAAGGTGAGGATTTCTTAGGGATTAAGAAACCATGGGAGGACCTGGGCTGCTGTTAGTCTGCTTGGTGACTTACTGTTCCATCGATGATTTCAGAGTTCTGCCTGCAAAGACTTATGCTGCAAGAAGCACTTTTTCCAGATTTGAAAGAAAATTCCTTTCCTCAAAGGCAGGTAGGAGGGGGAAACAAAGGTAGTGCTGAGTAAGTCTCTTTTCTGAATGTGTTGTTGTAAGCTGCCCTTGTTTTGTACCTTCTGTTTTGAGTACTGTTTGGGTGGGAGGTCCATGTCAGTCATGCTGATAAATGGCCTGAGTCTGAATTACTTTGTAAAGCCCCTTCAGGGAGCCCTTAGGGCTGATGGGTGGTAAGAGGAAGGAGGCAGAAGGAAAACTGGGGGCTTGTAAATATGACAGGAGTAGGGTACAAATGGGAGGAAAACACAACATGGGGGACGTTTTGGGCTAGCTAAGAATCGGTAACTTTTATTCCTGCCTCTTCTGGGTATTCTGAGTTATTTGGAGCAAGCCTAGTGCCCTTGGCCTATACTCCTGGGGCAAGTGCTCGAGTGCTGACCATACTGATGACCCTTCGCTGGGCTTGCTTTCCCCGTTCTCTGGTCCATCCCTTGCCTGACGCTGTAGTCTCCATCCTCATTCAGATGGATCCTTGTCAAGATGGCACATCTGCTGGCAGGAATGCTCTGACCTGCTCTGTCAGGTGGATGCTGTATCTTGCTCGTGGTCCCCAGCCCTTGGAGGGTCCTGGGGGTGTAAAAGCCAAAGGTCTGCCTGCGGCACCAGCCATGCAGCTGTGTGTTAAATGCAGCCAATGTTTCTGCCTGGCGAGATGCTGAAATCTCATTACGAGAGTGCTCTTGAAAACTGAATGCTGAAAAGGAGCTGTGATGCCAGGTAATTACAAAAGGCTGTAATTTCTCTTCTCGTAAGTTGGTGTTTCAGGATTCTACCTGCAAAACCCCTTAAGATACTTTTTTCCATCTTTTTAATGAGGAATCCAGACATGCACTGCTCTGTTTAATGTCCCAATTATAATTTCCCACCACTGAATTTTTAACTAAATATATTTCAAAACTGGCTGTTGAATAAGTGCATCCTTCCTGGTTTCTTGCCTGCTTTGAAGAATCTTAACAGCTGACCGGGAGCTCTTGGACAGAACCGTATTCCCTTAGAGATGTGGTTATGGTGATAATAAGGTTGATAAACTAGAAACTTTTTGGAGTGGGTGGGAAGACAGGAGAAAACTGTGACAGTTTTCATGGTATTCTTGGAGCATTGCTTAATTTTTCTGTTGGAAATTTTCAAGTTTTATATTATAGGATGTTGAAAGTGAGTTTGTTTTTCTGATGAGAAAAATCTTGATCAATAATAAATATTTGTTGAGAAGCTTTCTTTAGCAGAGAATGTGGAAACACTTTTTGCTTCAATTCAGAACAAAACATTACTTTGCAATGAACAATTAAAATCTATTGATTTTCAACTTGGAGGTATTAAAGTAAGGAAGTTAATGTCAGCTTCTAAATTGCTTTCTCCTGTTGCTGTTTTGTCATACAGATAAAGCCTTGCATATATAGCCAACTACTTTTTTTTTTTCCCCAGCATCTTCCTCCAAATCTCTTAAAATGTCTGTGCTTAGCTGCAGATATGCACAGACTGTTGCTTGTCAATTACTAATGGGTGTCTGTTTGCATATGCAGAAATATTTCTGAATTTGATAGTAAGAGAAGTGCTTTTGTGAAGCCTCTACTGGTTTGGGAATCTGATGAACTTTGAAAATTTTGTCATGTTTTTCTGCTCCATATGCATCCCATCCCTGCCATGTGTATTTTCTACTGTGGTGAAAAATATAAAGTTGTAAACTTTATCCCAAATCAGAGATTGAGTCAAATGATGTTATTGGGGTTCCCCTTTAAATTAAAGGATATTAATCTGCACAAAAACTCTCCACACAAGCTAGCAATCCCTGCTGAGCAAAGCAAGCTGTGAATAACCCCCCTGCTCCTATAAAGCCATGTGGCCTTCTGCAAATATGCTTTTTACCACCTCAAAATAAGAAACTATGTGAACAAGTTTGGGGTTGATTTCCCCCTCCACCCCCCTTTTTTTAGGGTTTAAAACTTAAAATAATGTAGCTGCTTCTAATTCAAACAGTCTGCACTCTTGTATTTTGACTCTTAAATAGTGTAGGGTTTTCTGTATCTTCATTTTGCAACTACAAAGGTTCAAGGGTGTGTGTATATACATTTGTGCACATAGCCCAATGCAGAAGCGGGGACAGAGGCTTCTGGGGAGGTCTTGAAGAGAGTTCTTTTATTGCTAGCAAAGCTGGAAAATTGATTGGCAATCCCATTTGTAAATGCTGTGACTTTGTTTTGAATTTCTTTGCTATTAATTATTAAAGGTAAATTAGAGTGTTAAAAAAGAGTCTGTGGAAAGACTAATTTACACTTATGGGCCAAAGTGTCTTTTTTTAGGTATGGTAATTTCCAGTAAAGCAGGAAGGATGCTTAATAAAAGGCTTGGGGGGAGGAGTTGGGAGATTAATTTTTAGATTGAAAAAAAAAAAAATCTGTTTCTGATCTATCTTGCTCTCATTGTTGCTGCTCACAGATCCAAAATTCAGATGCTTACATTTTATATGATATCAGTCATATAGGAGGGGAGACATGAGGCGTTCTTTGAATTTATTTCAAGGTTTGCGTATTAACAACTGAGCAGCTGTGCTCAAGGGTTTGCTTCAGAGCCCATCAAAATATGTGGAAAAGCTCCGGTTGACTTCTTGGAACTGACCCACAACCATTCCCTACTTGCAGCTTTTTTGAAACAGATGAGTCCCAGCAATTTTTAAGCCATCTTTCTTCCTGTGATCTTCTCTTGAAAGCATATCTCTGTTTGCAGAGCTTGGACAGGATTATTACCAACAGCTCAGCTGATAGACCAAGCACTTCTAGGAGGTGATGGTGCTTAGCTCAAGTTCCAACAGGGACCAGAGACCTTATGCCACTTTGATTGCGAATCCTTGCACTCTGTCAATATTTGGTGGTTCTACTTCTCATCTGTTGGAATATTGCCCTTCTCAGAAAAACAAACATTTGCTCTTCCCTCATTTCAATATTGGGCTGTGGGAGAAAGGTGGTGATTACTGCTTCATAGCAAGTGCCTAAAAATGCATCTAACTGCTACTGTTTCTTTTTTAAATGCCAACTTGTTTTTCTGCTTGCATTGCTGAAAATAATGTATGTGTGTGTAACTGCTCTGCAACATATGCAGATGGAGGCCCTGACTAACTGTGAGTTTTGGGGAGTAGCTTGGCCCAGTATTAAAAGGATTAATCATATATGTGAAGTTATGCATATAGTTTCACTTTTGCTGAACATAAAGCTTATCTGGCACCTATGGTATTATATTTGGGCTGGTGTCCAAAAATAAAAAATGGTCAATAACAATTGCCAGCTACTCTGGCAAGGAACCAATTATCCCATTCTCTTTCCATCCCTCTATGCACATGTCAATAAATAATCACTCAGCCATGATCCTAATCAGCGCTCTCTGATTAAACGTGTGTCCTGAAAGCTTCTGAACTGTAAGTGATGGCAAACATCAAAATGCCTTTACTTATTTCTATTTCTTTCGATCTGTTAAAATACCTATTAAGGCCTTAAGTTGTTTGACCACACTTAAAGTACACTATGGAAAATCAGTTACACATTGCAGGGACTGATCCATATTGACACAGAAATACCCATGCACTGTATGAACAGTGTAATAGCTCTAGGAAAGTGTCTCAGTACTGAATAATGGGATATTATGCTGCAAGTAACTGGATTTCTGTCTGGTTTGGAGCTGTTTGAAAGTTCTTTTTTGTAGTTGTTCTTGTTTGCAAGAAGATTTATAATAAGCTGTTCTACATGCAAATTATGCATCTTCAAGACTTTAAGATAAATCTAAGATTAAAAGAATTACTTTATAAACAGTAGATACAGTTAGTGGTAGGTGTTGATAGAGATGAGGAATTTTAAAGACTGTAGGGTGGGTTTAGTGGTAGTTGTGAAGGCAGCATGTTCCCAGTATTGCTAGTAGATTCCCCAGCCCACAGCCATGCTGTGCTCGAAAATAATGATCACTTCAGCACTTGGGTCAGTATCAGAATCGTGGCAGACAGCATCAAATTGGTTCTTGGGTTCTGGAAAGGCACGCAGCTGTGGTTGTGTGACTTTGAAACATAGGTGGTATTTGTGTTTCTCCATGTACGTGCCCTGTAATGCAGGAAAAAAGCAGTTGTAGAGAAAACTGTAGTGCCAACAGTGTTGGTGTTTCTAGGGGCCCCTTGCATTGCTAGTGTGTTCACTGTTGCTGGAAATCTTGTGTTATGATGTCAAGTATTGTGCCATGCATCTTTAATTTTGATGACACACTTTTCCTTTGAGTGTTAAAGAGCAGATGTCCTCTTAGTTTGGGAGTTAACATGTGGATGTTGGAAGAGCTGCTGGAGTAAGAGGCTGAGGCTTTGTAGGCAGAGAATGAAGTTTGCCAGAAGCACAATTTAATGTTAAATGTAAATGTAGGGCTGCAGATGGCATTCTCGTGTTTTAAGCATGGGAATTCAAGCTGCTGCTGAGATGATTTTGAATTGTCTTCCAATGTGGAAAAGCTGAAGCTGCATGAATTGGACCTTGGGTTTTCCTTTGTTTTGAGGAGAACAGATTGCTCATTTTATAACTTGACAGCATTTTGCCCTGAAAAACAAAACCAAGTTCTCACAAAGTTACAGGTGCAAGGTGCCTAGGCTGTGACAGATTTTTCTTGTCTTACTGCTTTGTTTACCTGATTCTAGCCATGTTGGATTTCATGCATCAGTAATCATTTAATTTGTAATGATCCTGAACTTCCATGAACTTTCTGTGCCCAGGTTTCTACCAAACAAAATTTGTTTTTAAAGAAAAGAAAGTGCTGCTTTCTGTTGACTCTCCCAGGAAAAAAAAAGGGGGGGGGGGCCTAAATAGTAGTATTCTACCTATTTGCATTTAGTTCTTTTAGTTGGATGTGTTGGTATTTTCAGTCCTTGGTCCAAATTGTTGCTGTGCAGTGTTAGCAACTGGTTTACCCTGTCCCACCTGCATTTTAGTACAGTATGAGTTGTAACACGCAATTTTGTAAACCTTTTCTTGGGATGAATAAAAAAGTTAAATATAAAAGTTGTGATATTTTAATTTGACAATGTCTCAAATCTAGTAAAATCCTTTTCTGTGCTGCACCAAAATCTTTGCTACTGATGTTTATTTTGCTGTCTTTCCTGATGCTTAAATAAATGAGGTACATCCATAGAAAACAATTACTTGAGATTCTGTAATGTAGTAACTACCGTATTTTAAAAAGGGGGTGGGGGAGGTAAGGTTTCTATTGCAGCCTTTCTAGCCTAACATCCTTGGATCTACACTGTGCTGTTATTTTGGAGATCATTTGCTCCAATGTATAGTTGTGGTTAGACCCTGATCTCAGTTTTAAGGTAGTTTAGCTCTTAATAGGATCAGCCTACTTGACTTCAGTAAGAGTGAACTTGAATGTATAAATTTTATGCAAAGAAAGTAATATTTATCAAATAGTTCAGTCAAAGATCTTTCCGTGTATAGTGCTTTGTCTGATGCTTTGGTTTTGGGACTTCCCTATTTCTTCCTCTATCAATTCATCTGGAGCTCCTGCCTGTGGTAGAATTTGAGGTTATTTGGGCATAATCTGGCTATTTCCAGATGCTCTGCAAACCGGTCAGATCAATAGCTTTAACTGAGTTGCAAGACTTTTTGATGATATACGTTATGCACACAAAAATCAATGTTATCTAGAGCTTCACAAATACATTAAACATGCGGCAAAGGTCTTATTGAAGTAGCGTGCCCATGCACAGTTAAGCCAGTGCGCTTGTGCCATTTTGGACATACTGTTTGTTCGTGATACAGCCCAGGTCATGACACACTTGCCCGCTCTTCTGTGAAGCTGCATAACATCAACTTTTGTAAGACTTGCACTACTGTGCTGAGAGTTTCAGAAGAAACCGCATGCTAGATCCGTATAAAGGAACCATCCTTCCGGCACCTTTGTGCAGTCAAGGCACAGCTGAATTCCCTCAAGGAAGAAAGAATGCATTTAAAATATACTCTTCCGAAGAGTGATACATCTGTGCCTGAAATCTGAGAACTGGTGTACAAGTTCAACTTCATCACAGTGCATAGTTGTTTCTCCCCTCGTAGAAGGGATGTGTAAGGGCACAGATGTCATGTAACAAGTATTAACTCCTTAATACACCAAGAACCTATTTAGTTACTGCTGTGTCACTTCTATATTAAAAAAACCCTTCTATATAAGAGAATTTGAGAAAAATAATTTGTAGAAGTAATTTTTATGAAAGTGCTGAGGGGATGGTGTTTTTGTTTTTTAACTCCCTGAAAATAATTTAGTAGTTCAACAGGAGTTGTTTTCAAAGTAAGGTTGTCTTTGGTTAAGCCAGATGTGTAAATGGTTCTTAAAGCCCTCTGTGTACTTCATAAAAGCATAAAGCAGCTCCATATATTGTCCTTCAGATCCTGAATTTTGCAGACCAGCTACTCTCTGGCTGCTGTGTTTGGGGTAGAGTTCACCGCCCATCCCATGAGACTGGGGGAATCTTGTCAACTGCAGTAATTTGTCCAATCTAAATAGGCAGAGGCCCCACTAAAAGTGGTTTGTGTGTGTGAGAATGTGTGTCCAGAGGGTTATGTACAAAATATTCAGGAAGCTTAACTTTTATTACTTTGGGGTAAGTTAATAGCAGTTGTTACTAAACTGAACATGGAAAATTGCATAATGTGAACATACTCTGTGTCAGAGGAAACTTGATGGTGCTGTAGATGACACGATCAATAGAAAAAGAAATACGAACAGATCAATAATTTCAGATGGCTCTTCTGATTTGGAGAGAGGCACAGCATTGATTTGTAAAATAAGAGTATGGATGCAGCAGTTAAAATACGCTGTGTGTACATGTATTAGATAATAAAGTGAAATGCCCTCAGCCTCAAAGGCAGATAGTAAATCATCAAATGGTAACATGTATCCCCTCTGAAGTAGGATGCTATGAAGGATGCAAATGAACACTGGAGCCATGCAGAATGAACTGTCTATGAGAGAGAGAAAATAAAACCCAAAGATGATGTTCATCAATCAGGAAGATGAACAGTCCTTGCTCCACATTGTGTAGTTGTCCTGCATGATGGCATGTGAGAATTAAAAGTGTTAGAGGATCATAGCAAAGCAGAAAGCATCATCTGATTTGGTTTGCTACTGTGGACATCTCAAAGCTTTAGCAAGCAAATTCTGACAACTGTTTTGAGAACTACTTCAATATGTAAAATCAGGAAAATTCAGCTTTCTTTCCTGAGGTGTCCTGCTTCTTGCCAACATAAACATAGAGAGAAGAGCTGACTTTAACTGGGACTCATTGATGTGCCAGAATTTTTTTGTTTGTTTATTTTGCTCTTAGACTCCATTCTGTTTATAGCCTAGGTGGTGCACCCTTCCCTAGCCTCAGTTCCCTAAATGGGTACCAGTGTTCTGGGGACAGATGTTGCATATGATTCCATTGTTAGTAGTGTATGAAGTGGGGAAATCCAACAAGACAGTATAAATAGGTAAGGTCCAAATGGCATGCCTGTAGTAAACAGCAGCAAGCCCCTATATCTGGATGAGAAAAAGATGTTGACATTGACCAAATGTTAGTGATAGAAGAATTGCATTATTAAAAAAAATACACCACCACCACCCCCCCACCCCCGCCCCCCCCGTGTTCTGTGGCACTTCAGTGTCCCTTCCTCACATCCTTGTACCCCTGTGACTTTAACCATTGCTGTGTTTCTAGATAAGCATATCACTTTTAACATGCCATAGGTTATACTACTTCAGGTTTGGGTATGTATTAAGTTAAACTAGATGGGTTTTTTGTGACGTGAGTTAACGTGCAAAGGTAAGTTATGAACTGCCTTTACAAATTTCCTGCTCTGAATACATGATTGAAATTGGATATCTGGGACCTATGTGATACAGCATACTGCAGAATTGCTCAGAATTGAATATTGTTCTGCAGGTTTTCTGGCAGTTTTCAGGTAGGTAGTGGGCAATTAATTATTAAGAACCATACATGCAGTTGTGATGTTCAGTATTAAAGTTTCTTTCTTTCATTTGTGATTTCAGAAAGTGGGGTTTTATCTTCCTGAATGCCCCTCCATGTTTTGAGCTGAGTGTATTCTTCACTTGCTTTGGGGGAAGTTTATAATAGTGAGAATCAAAAGCTGCAACTTTCTAGTTGTCAGATGCCTTTGCTGCAGCGGTGGAGACAATGATTGTCCTTTAAAGGGCAGATTTCAAGAGTTCTTGTATCCTCTGTCAGAAAAGATGCAAGGTGAGTCTAGGTAGTGACTGCAAGTGTGTATGCTACACGGATGTGTGTTCTGTTATGTCTGTGTATTGGGGGGGAGCCTCCAGATGCCAGAATCACATGGACGTAAAGTCTTTCTCATCCAACCATGTAGACAGTCCATGTTTATGTTTAGAAGTTGTACAAGATAAGCAATGTCATTACGGTTATAACTTAACATAATATAACTTCACAAGATAAGCCCCACACTGGGCTGCTGAGTGGGCTCCTCTGTGCAGAGGAAACTTCATACCGCTTTGAAAAGGTGGTAAGCAGCCTATTGCTGCAGTCTTTGCAAAGCAAATACCTGTGTGAAGTCCCTGTGAGACTTACCTGAGCAGAAACTGTACTTGAGAATTTGGAACCTTCTATGCCTATGTTGGTATTATTGGGAAAGCTAAAACCAAAATAATTCCTCCAAACCAACTTCCAAATAAGCCGTTTTAGTTATCCAGCCTTGCTTTGCATCTAAATGATATGTTGTCAAAGATAATGTTGTAGAGAGATGTTGAAGTATTATAAAAACATTATTGAATTAAAATGTGAGAAAGATCCAGCCCAAGCCATTCTATAAATATCTTATTATGAAAGGCTCAGAGATGTTTCTCTTAGCAAATTTAAAATAATCATTAGAATCCTTCAGCAGATTGCTGTTAATTGGATTGAGAATTAAACAGCTTTGTATAAGTGCAAAGTTAATTAATAGCTCATTACTTTTTAATAAGGCAAATTCATTTGGAAATAAAAAGATGCTATGGAGTTTACCACAGATTTGATATGAGATTGGGAATATCACCCATTCTTGTTGTGGGAGAAAATATTTATAATTAAGTTGCAAAGGTTGGCTGGTGGTGGGGGAAATGTAAAGGAACAGAATTGATTTCCAAATCCTCGAAGGGCTTGAGCCCCTGAGATCCCTTGGTGTGCCTTGTGATGCTGTGGAGTGGCCGGCTCTGTCCCCTGACTCCCCTCTGCTGCTGGGGAGTTCGGTGCTCCAGAAAGGTGAGGCGCTGCAGAGCAATAAGGGGAATCTAAGAAACCCCAAAGCATTGTGCAGTTAAGTTAAACATTTTTAAAAAGGCATCCTTTTTCATAAAGGGCTTCCTACATATCAAAATGTTTGTGGCTTTTTTCCTTTCCTTTGCAAGTAGTTACCTTTGCCAGTCTCTTCACCAGAACTAGCTTACTTTTGCTGTTGCTTCTTCCTTCCTCACCTACATCCTCTGCCTGCTTCCATCTCCAAATAGGCTCTTGCTTCTGTGATTTTTTTTTACCTAGTCCATATCTCTCTTATGCCTCAAATGTGCTGGTTTAGCTTCATACCAGCAAATTGCAGAAAAAGGACCTGCACCTTAATCTTTGTGTCTCTAGCTGCTTTTATTTACGCCTTGTAAGCTGTACTGAGGAAATGTTTTGTGCCAATGATCCCAAAGGAGGCCTGGAAAGCAGCTAGGCTGGCCCTGGTTCCTGAAGATCAGAGATTGAGAGGATGCCTTCACCATGTAGTAGATGTGGAAATGCTGGTATAGCCAGTTTTTGCTCTGTTAGTGTGTGTTCTATTCTTGCAGCAGGGCGGTTGAGCAAGATGTCAAATCACATCGAGTGAAACGCCTTCTGCAAGTTTGAAGTATCTTTGTCAACACTTACCCTTACTGGTATTCAGTAAGTTTTTTATGGAAGAGAGCACAATAATCTGTCAAGGCCTGTTATTTCAGTCAACATGGGTTTATGGATGAATTGTATTAGTTTTCTTTAATTCTTGATTAATTGAGTTCTGTATTAGCTGATCAATTATTTTACCTGGGATTGATGCCAAGTTGAAAACTCTTTAGTTGCTCAGGTCATTTTATTTGCCCTTTTAAAATATAACCATAAAAAAAACCCAAACTGCACTGCACACCTCTTCTATGTTGTCATAGTTTTTGCTTTTTACTCAGTAAATAAAAGTAATTCACATAACTTCTTTATTATTCCACCACCCCTGCCCCAAACACACCAGGGGCATTTCTGAACTTATTGTGTTCTAGAGCTAGATTTCTTCTGTGTTTCCCCATTTACAGGAGTGACAGTATGTGGTAGGTATTTTCCTGTGCAGGGGAAGAATTCTAAAAGTGTCACTTCCCCGTATGCATAGATCCAGAAATCTGTTTTCTTTCACATTCCTCTTTATTTTCTTCTTTGGCCACAGTTAGCAAAGTGGTTTCCAGTCATATTGAAATATGATTAACACTATGTACCAATTATTAAACTTGTTTGTTTTTAAAAATGAATTTTTTTCCCCTTTTTCTCCTCCCAAGTGATGTCAGGATACGATCACTATGTGCTTTCCTCTACTCCACCCTTTCCCACCTATAAAATACAACTGGTGTAAAACTTAGCCAAGTGAAAAGTCTGTTATCATGGCTATAAAGAAATCTTTATTGCTTCTTGATAACTTTGAGGGGAAGGAAATCCCCTTTGTGTTACCTTGCTACAGCCTCCTGGCTTGTGCTGTACAGGATCTGGCCATGCAGCAAGACCAGCCAGTTGGTTCACAAGTTGCTTTCACAAGCAATAACTGGAAATGAATAAAGAGTGCAAGCTCATTAATTTTGTGGCTTCTTGAACCATCACTTTTGGGAAGAGGTAGAAGATTTGAGAACTGGCTTGGAAAAAAAAAAAGTGGTACCAAGTCTGAAAGCTGAGGGGGGGGGGGCGCCTCACCCGCTCTCTTTAGGGAGTGTTACAACTCCAGATGAAAGGAGAACATTAGCAGTAGCTATTTTTAGAGTAAGGACAAGGAAAGTAATTTAAATATTAAGAAGCAGTTTTGTTCCCGAATCAAATAAAGCTTCGCTAGAATCCCCCTGCGAATTGGTGTGTCAGTTAAGGAGCTCCACGAACTGATAAATACCCGACGGTGCATTTTTGACTGCCTCCATCACTTCTAATCCTCGGCACTCACTGTGCTATGGATATACCTTGCAGATGGACCCATCTGTGCACTGACCTCAGAGGTCTCCAGTGATCAGTGGTTTGTCATTTGAAATCCCTGCCTAAAAATTTTTCAGAGAACACCTGGAGACATTTAGCATCCCACCCCACAGTTTATCAGTTACTAATATATTGAGAAGTGTATAGAAATCACTGGGTTAGAAGTGTAGTTAAGGATTTCAAGTATTACCTGGAGAGAGGGGAGGGGGGAAGTACCCCAAACCCCTCTAGGCTCATTTAGAAATAATTAGGTCAGAACAAATGCCTGAACCATACAGCTGACTTGTCAGCTGTTTCTAGGCTGTGTGGACTTATTTCCAGGACTCTCTTCCTAGGAGTTTTCTAACCTGATCTGGAGTATGCAGTTGAAGTGATGGTCACTGTATCTGTCGTCCTAGCCAAAACTTTGTGGTATTAAATGCTTTGAATGGAGGAGTTCTCCAATTGAAACTGCATCACCGTAGGCAGCTAATCAACATGACTTAGATGGCAGCAGGACTGGGGGTTTTGCCTTTAATGCTGGGAATTCACCATCCTGTGCTTCATCCTGGTTTACTCCCCAGGGTAAATGCTGTGTGCCTTTACCATTTAGCACTCTGCAGTACTCATCACTGCCTGCTTTACAGCCAGAAGAGTTATGCTAAGTCCTGGTGTGATTATCCACAGGTCTGTAATTTCCATCTGATGCAGTCATTTTTTTTACCTATTAATGTGTTGTTTTGTTCCAGTGGTAAGGAGAGATGATAGTTTGAATATCCAGGATGCGTGTTCAGGTATGATTGTCTAATTAGTGCAGGAAGGAGTTGAGGGGTTGCATCTTGGGATTAAAAAAAAGCAAATGTGACCCTGATGAGTGCTGCAGGCAATGGCAGTGCAGGCACTGAGAAGTTGGCTAATGCAGCCCTTGCTGCTTAAAAAAAAAAAGACACTGACTGGGCATCAGTATCACTTATAGGCTCTCTGAGGCTTCAAACCTTGGCTTCTTCTAAGCATTTTTTATTTCAAGATATTTTAAAATAAGCTGAAGATGAACTGATATTTTTAATTCAGCGCTTACATTGTAAGCTTCAGTGAAGGGAGTGGATTTAAAATCGCTTGAAATAAGAATGTTTGTATTCTTGTGATATGGCAAACAATTACTGGATCTTCAAGTGTACTGAAACAGTGGCCTTAGAGCTCGGAAATTTGCTTAATGTAAGAAAACTATTTCTTAAAAGTCCATGAAAACTATTAATTTCTGAAGCTATTTGTTATTGCTTCTGACTAGTCAGAGAAAAATCTTTGATCACTAAGCCATTGAAAAGACTATCTTGTGAATAAAAGGGCTACCAGGGTGGATATTTTCTTCTCTGGGTCATATGTGACTTGCCTTAAATATCATAGGCATTCCAAAATTTTGGCTGATTTTGTGTAGATGAAATTTAGAGAGGAACTTTATTACTGTTGGTGTACTTTGTGCCATCTCAAGTGCTTGCTGCAACCTGGCTGCTTTTTGGAGCACTTTCTCCAACAGGCATGTCTGGGGAAGGAGCAGCATTGATCTGGAGAGTGGGATGAGGGAAGGAGGATACTGTGGACTTCATCTTCTTGTGGCTAAAATTTTAGGATGTTACTTCTGCTGTTCTGAGGAAGTGGTCTTTAATCATGAATCAGCAAAAGAGTTATGGGTTTTAGTGTTTTCTCTACTAATGTAACGGGTTCAAGATCTCCATAAAACTGATGTTTCCTGGAATCTGCTTGCTCCTTCTTAATGGCTCTCTTGGTGCCGTTGGGTGGCTGCAGCCAGCAGGTTAAGTTCTCTGGGTGTTTGCTGAATGGCCCTGTGCAGCTCAGCAGGGCAGCAGGCATCTAGCAAGGATCACCAGCAGCATTACCACTTCTTAATAGTCAGGGGTGTGAATGGACTGGTCGTGTGGCCAATACTGGTCCTACCTGCTATGTCAGCCCCTTTTTTGGAGAGAAGGTGGTGATGAGGTGTGGCCTGTGCTTTGTTTTGTGTTCTTTGCTGACACCTGGAGGGAAGCAGGAGCAGCAAGGTGGCTTTTGCCTTAGGTAAGGGTTAATTGTGTGTGATCATCAGGAGTGGTGAAAAATAGACATAAAGGTGTGAAATAGTCTGCTCCTGTGCATTGTCTTTGGCAGAACAGCCTGTGATTAAAAACATGGGGTTACCATCCAAATCATCTCTCAGTTTTAGGGGTCAACAAGATCCTTTCCTTGGTTATGTCTTTAAAAACCTGGTAAAAACCCAAATGACTAAACAAGTTGTTTCCTCTCTATGTATCTAGTATTTGTTGTGGGACTGGGATTTTCTTGGTTTGTTTGAAGATGTTTTGTTTCTTTTGTGGCTGACTTGTGATAAATGTTAAGGTAATGATAAATTGGGCTCATCTTTGTGCTTCTCAACTTCTTCATTGCAACTTCCACTAATTATAGTAGGAACTTAATCCGTGCAAGCTCTCTGAAGAACTTGAGTTGTAAATGTTATTGTAAACTGAAACATTGATCATCCTACAAGCAAATTAATGGAAAAGGAAATATCTGATGCTTCTGATAAGGCTATGGGAGAAGATGGCTGATAGTTGTGGGGTTTTTTTAAAGCTCCTGTAATTTTTGTTACTTTTTTTGATACATAGATGAACCACGAGTTGTGCATGTAAAATGCACTTTGTATTGGTGTACGGATAGCAACACTGCTTTTATTTACTTTGTTTTTGGAAAATGAAATTCTCTTGAAACGTTTTCTAGGAGGAATCGGTAACAAATTTGTAATATGTCTCTCTGCCCAAAGCAAGTGTCTTTTAAGGTGATGGATGGCTAGAAAGATGAAATTTGCACCTTCTGCAGACTGTTTTCCACCACTTACCTCCAGACGTGTATAAATCTTCCAATATTTTCCCTTCCAGCATTGCTGTGAGATGTCTCAGTCCTTCATCTGGCATTTTCATTATGTTTCAGGAATGTTCGAGAGCAATTGTATTTTATATCAGTGAATGTAGCCAGAAGATGGACTTGGTCACTGGTTCGCTCATAGATTAGCCTTGTCTGCTCTGTATTTCTGATTTTTTTCATGAAATGCCATCTTTATTAATTTTAAGAGATTTAAATCTGTATTAAGGAAAATGAGTTTTCGTAGATCCGCAGGTCATACACTTCTGCTTATACTGTATGTGGTCAGCCCTAAAGTGATATATCAGTTGCAAGACCCAGTTATCTCTAGGGAGATGGAGGTGACACTGGATGTCAGTTTGACTTGTACATAGTTTTGGTGTGTTTTGTATCATGGTGCCCGCTGTATGTTTCATTTTCTACAGTTTTTTCTTTTATAATTAGTGGTGAGTAATAATAGTGATTGAAGTTGGTACTCAATGTGAATTAGCAAACAGGAGTTCAAAGGCATAATTGGCTCTTCTGCGCTATAGGAGCGTCACAGTTGAAGAGAAGCCAAATCTGTGGACATAAGCTGTTGTCTTCTCATTATAGGTGAGCAAGTGAACACAAATACTGTGTGATTGGTATCCAGCTGACAGCCGCTTATAAATCCCATACTGTTTCCAGGATTGAACCACAAGATGATGTATAGGGCAAGGCTGAGGAACGGTCTAGAGTCAGGAAGTTAAATGAATGCTTCTTCAGATCTGTTCTCGCTTCCTATCAAACCCCCTTTCCAAAAGGGGCAAATAAAATGCATGCTGCTTTCAAAGAGAATGATGGTACTGCGGAAGAGACGTTTTGCCTCAAGGAAATATACTTGAATAGGTGCTAGCTTAAACAACTGAATAATTTATTTTGAGAATAAGGCATAATTTTGTGTATTTCAAATGTATATTTTTTGGTCTTTTTCTTATTTACCCAAAAAGTTGTAAGTTTTTTAAGGAATTAAAGGAAAGTTAGGGTTTTGTCCATGTTTGGTAATGCAGTGCTAGCTCCGTCCAAAGACTTAATTTACTTCTCCTATATATTTATTAATTAAGCTCATTTTCAGATATGGGCATTTAAAGAAGAAAACACAGCAATAGGTACCTACATGCAGTATCAGCCATCAATCCCTCATTTAACCATTTGGCCTGGCCAATGTGATCTTCCTGGCTGGAGTATTGCATCGTTGATGCAGGTGGCTGAACGTTCTCCAGCCACGTGTGTGCCCAAAAATCTTTTGGGGGCTGTCCTCCTCCAACAGCAACAGCTTTCAGTAAGTGCTTGGCTGCCCTGGGCATCTGCTTTTGGGGGAGAAAGGCTCTGTATGTTGTTGTTAATATTCTGACAGTAACCTTAAGAATACTCCCTCCCCCCCCCCCCCCCCCCCGGTTTGAGAAACTTGTGTGTCAAACGCTTGTGTGAAATCTTGGTCTGTAGTGTGTGGTTTGTTTGTTGTTTGTTTTTTGTTTTTTGGGTTTTTTTTTTAAGATGTGCTTTTAAATAAAGTAATAGTTTTCCTGTATATTTTTTTGGTGTGTTTGGGAGGAGCAGAATGCAGATCACTTGAAAGCTGCACCCAAAGCCAAAGAACACCTGAATCTAGACAACTAGTCAGATTTAAAATCACTGTTTCTTGAGATAATTCTCCTGTGCCCTGGGATTTTGGGTGATGCACGGTCAGTGCTTGTAGTTAGCTTTTGTAGGACAGGAGAGGCGTGTTAAGTCCCAAGCTGAATAGCTTTGTGAACTAAATTTTTTACAACTGTCTTTTGTGATGCTTGTAACTGCCACAGGTGCATTTGGTATCCAGTGGGAACAGAGACAGATTTGAGGGGAGAATTCTAGGTGGAAGTGAACTTGCGTGCCTGTGGAGCTACCCCTCTGCTGCGCGGCGGCTGTTGGGCTGAGCGGGGCTTCTCGCACTTCGCTTCTGGAATGCGAACTGTGCAGCGAGCTGCAGCAGCTGCGATACGGCGCTGCTTCAGACAGAGCAGCTGTTATTTCTTCTCTATTTTGCTGGTCAGGGCAGATCATGGGTGATTCGTGGAATAGAAATGTTGCTCTGAAATTTTAAAGCAGAAATAACGGGAGTCAAGGGGTTATTAAATTTTGCACCTTTATTGAGTAGAGATTGTTTACAAGAAACTTGCGTAATAAGTAGTTGCTTTTACAAAATAAGGGTTTGCAGTCAAAATGTGCAAGGACAAAACAAATTATATTGCCCAAGTTGTGAAGGATTACGAGTCCTTTCCTGTCTGAATGCATTGTCCAAATTATGTGCTGTCTGATTGAACAAGTCCTTCTGCCTTTCAGTCGCATAGTCCTCTGCCTCTGTGTAGTCACTTTTTTTTTTTTAAGATGCATTTAGGCATTCAAAGCTGAGAACAAAACAGATGCTGATTTATCCCATCTGGAAGGGGAGCTGCCTCCCTCCTCCTTCTCCCCTCATTGAGCTCCCCACAGTGCTGTCTCTGCCTGGCTGAACATGTCCATTTATACCTATTTAGCACCACTGACAAGATAGCTAACCTGTGTTTGATAGATTTTTGGCACTCCCGACTCCACAGCATCTTATTTCTTCTCTGCTGAAGCTTTTGACGGTTTAAGGATTTGATCTACCTTTTCTTTCCACATGGAGCAACTTTATCGCAATTCAGAGCAGGCACAGCTGATGCTTTCTGTGTTCTTGCAAATCGGAACTGTGGTGCCAAATGCCACAAATAAGCCAGCAGATGCAAGGCATGAGTGGCTGTGGTGGGTTGTATTTGGTAACAGCATCTTACAGAAACACTACTCTAAAAATTATGAGATCATCAAACCTGCTATTATAAACAAACTGTCTTGGACATGCTGCTGCTATGAATCCTCTTGTGTCAGCTCTTGTAGCTACTCTAGGGAGGGGACAAGAATCCTTTGCTGTGACTCTTATGCCAGCTCTGATCTTGCCCTGCAACTCCCCCAAATGCCTCAGGTGCTGTGTGCCAGAGATCACCAAGAAAAGGAGCTGCTGGGTCCTCTCCAGTGGGTGAAGTGGAGGACATCCTTGTCTCTAAATGGAAGAGACATGGATTTGACAGATGGACCACTCAGTGGATAAGGAATTGGCTGGATAGTCGGACTTAAAGAGTTGTGGTCAATGGCTCAATGTCAGAGTGGAGAGCAGTGACAAGTGGCCTTCCTCAGGGGTGGTATTGGGACCAGCACTGTTTAATATCTTTGTCAACAACATGGACAGCAGGATTGAGCGCATCCTCGACAAGTTTGCCAATGACACCAAGCTGTGTGGGGTGGTCAACATGCTGGAGGGAAAGGATGCCTTCCAGAGGGACCTGGACAAGCTTGAGAGATGGGCCCATGTGAAACTCATGAAGTTCAACAAGGCCAAGAGCAAGGTCCTGCACATGGGTCAGGGCAATCCCAAACACAAATACAGGCTGGGTGATGGGTGGATTGAGAGTAGCCTTGAGGAGAAGGACTTTAGGGCTATTAGTGGATGAAAAACTGAATACAAGCCAGCAATGTGCATTTACAGCCCAGAAAGCCAACCATATCCTGGGCTGCATGAAAAGCAGTGTGACCAGCAGGTCAAGGGAGGTGATTCTGCCCCTCTACTCCGCTCTCGTGAGACCCCACCTGCAGTACTGCGTTCAGCTCTGGGGCCCCCAACATAAGGAGGACATGGTCCTGTTGGAGCAAGTCCAGAGGAGGGCCATGAAGATGATCAGAGGGCTGGAGCACCTCTCCTATGAACACAGGCTGAGAGAGTTGGGGTTGTTCAGCCTTGTCCTGGGTTCAGCTGGGATAGAGTTAATTTTTACAGGAACCTGGGCGGGGGGGGGAACGACAGCCGACCTAAACTAGCCAAGGAGCTACTCCATACCATGTGCCATCATGCTCAGTATATAAATGGGGAGCGGGCTGGGGGGAGCTCTCTTGACTTTCGGTGGTGGAAGTGGTGGAGCATCGGGTTCCAGGTGGTGAGCAGTTGCACTGTGCATCACTCGTTTTGTATATTCTTTTATTACTACTGTTGTTGTTGTTGTAACTTCTCCTTTTGTGTTGTCCCAGTAAACTGCCCTTATCTCAACCCTTGAGGTTCTGGTTTGGTTTTTTTGTTTGTTTGTTTGCTTGGGTTTTTTTTGGTTTGGTTTTGGTTTTGGTTTTTTTTTCTCCCCTCTGTTTCTCCTTCCCATCCCACCAGAGGGGCGCGGGAGGAGTGAGCGATCAACTACGTGGTCCTTTTTTACTGGCTGGGCTGAAACCGCGAGAAGCCTGGAGAAGGGAGGGTTCCAGGGAGACCTTACAGTGGCCTCTGGGGAGATCTTAAAAGCAGCCTACAGGTAAGATGGGGAAGGACTCTTTTTAACAGGGAGTGTAGCAATAGCACAACCAGAAGAGGATAGATTTAGATTAGATATAAGGAAAAAATTCTCTACTGAGAGGGTGGTGAGGCACTGGAACAGGTTGCCCTGAGAGGTTGTGGATGCCCCATCCCTGGAATTGTTCAAGGCCAGGTTGGATGGGGCTTTGAGCAACCTGGTCTAGTGGAAGGTGTCCCTGCCCATGGCGGGGGCGGAACTAGGTGATCTCTAAAGTTACCTCCAACTGAAGCCATTCTATAAGACAAGACCTATGAGCTGAGCAGGACTTCCAGGAGGGAGGTTCTGGTATTTGTGGGAGAATGGGTCAGGACAGATGGACTGTGCCACTGGTTTCATCTGCTTGGGGCAAAGACCCGCTCCCCTCTCCATCTTAACCTTTAATTATTCTTGGGAACAAAACAAAAGCTTTGCCAGAAGAAACATCCCATCACCATTTGCAATGGATAATTCAGGAGGGATACTCTGCTGAACTGGCTTGTAATGTTCCTTCCTAAATGCCATTTACTGTTTTTGCTTGCTCTTGGTAAAAGAACCATGAAAAGATTTAACATAGAAAGCTGGCTGGTGTGTGTTGGGGGTGGGGATTAAATTAATGATCCTGAATTTAAGGATGCTACTTATCTTTCTGCTTCTACTGCAGTCTTCAAATAAATGAAATTCATGAGGTTTATTGGGTTGTAGTTATAAAGCATCAATAACGTTCCCCTTGGCAGGCTTTTGTATGTGTGTCTGAGTGTGCGTGTGTGGTGAATAGAGGGAAATGTAATCTCCATGTTATCAAACTGTTTTACAGTGTTCTTCTGAACTGCAGAAACCCTTGGGAATATTTATGTCTCTCTTGGGTCTTATTACCACAAAAATTATATGTGTATTTTATGGGATAGGAAATATATTGTATTTCTTTCTGATAATAAACAAAACAGAAATATGAGCTCTTACAAAAAAAAATGTAGTGGATGCTTTTGGGCTTGTTTTAGTTGTTACATCTCTTAGTGATGTTTTTCCTTTGATTCTTGACACTGCCACCTCAAGATGGTTTTGGGGTTCATTTGCTTTCTTCCCATTTGTTTACATTGTGTGAGCAGGACGCTCCTGCTCATCACAGCTACTCATCCCTCACCAGAGCTGTTCCCCAGGCTGTGCAAGGGCAGGCAGCAGCTGCCCAGGACCCTCTGAAGGAAACTCATGGGTGAAGGGATGGACAGGGCTGAACGCCGACTTTAATTTTTTTTCCCCAGATACATTGGTACGGCACCATGAGAAGAGTCTGAAGATTACATAAACTTCACTGGGAAGGGAATAGCTTATTGGATTGCAAGATCAAGCACTTCTGCTATATATTTTTGTTCTGGGCTCTTCCTTGGGTTGTGTATATCCTGGCTCTGCATATGAAAGGATTATTTAATGATGTGAGGCTGAACTGTGGACCAGGGTTCACTTGCCTTTTCTTCACAGACTCTTTGCCTAATTTGGATAACTGAGTTCTCTTGGAGCTATCAGAAATGCCTGCCAAGGCCTTCTGTGTTCAGGCACCTGCCTATCTTGACAAATCTGAGCTGTGGTTCTTGTGACTTATTTATATCTGTACTATCAGAATAAAAGTTCTTTCATGTCCAAGGATCTAGGCAAATTAATAAAAAGATTTGATATGCCCAGATGCTATGGTCATCAGGGACTACATAATTAATGTAGATGTAACATACTGTTAGTAAGTGGCTACATACCAGATTATTCGTGTGTTCCCTGTCCCAGACAGTATCCAGTCATAGAGGTGAGTCTGAGGACTAGGGTTTGGAAGTTTCAATGAGGTCAGCATCTTTTGAATTTTACCCATGTGAGAGAGGTAAATCAGGTGCAAGGAATAAAGGGTGGTGTGGAGTAAACCTGGTCAAGTGGTTAATCTGCTACAGATCTTAGGTGTGTGACCATAAAAAGCAGTTTGATTACTTCACAAGTGACAACACCTGAGCATGTGAAAGGAGTGTTCAAAACCAGTATTCTCTTTTTCATTGTACTTGATGTAAAATCTGCCTTTTATGAAACTTACAGAGATGTTTTGTGTTAATTTAAGATCATAATTATCACTTGCTTTCAAAACTATTACACTCCCTTGAAAGTTAGGAGGAAGAGGAAACATCCTCTACTAGACTATTACTATCTGGGGAACAGAGTTGGGGGAGTAGGAAATGCTAGCTTTTTAGGTGTGTGACTGTGGCCTCTTGTGTTTTGCTTATATATGTAATGCTTGACTTATTAAAAAAAAAAAAAGTGAGTGCGCCCTGTCCTTTCTTTAAAAATGGAAAGCTGCTACACTACCAGATCAGGGACTATAGTGTGTTCATCTGCTAGATGTTCTGATGAGTAAATCTTACTACCGCACCAAAGACTATTCACCTCATTGTTGATGGTTTTTCTCATTGACTCTATCTCTTTAAACTGTTCTTTTGTGGATGCTGAAATCAAAAGGGAAAAAAAAACGCAAACAAGCAAAAACTGGGCTATTCCTTATAGGAATACAAGAACAGCTGAGGGAATTACTTTCTAGCCTGGCCCTGAGGTCCGCTGGTAACACACACGCACCGTTGTGTTTGCTGTAGTGATGCTAGTGAGGAAGTTGGGATGAGCCCCTCTAGGATGATGCAAGCTGGATTTAGATAAACCTTTTATTAAGATGTTTACTTAGTTTCTGCTATAATGTTATGCTTTGTTTCTGCTGTAATATTATGCTATCACCAGGACTTAAAGGACTGTTCTGGTAGTAGGGGTTGCTCCTTTTTTTTCCTAGCTCAGTTTCTCTATAAATATTTTTCAAAGTCCTTTCTTCCCAAGAGACCCTAATTATTTTTAGAAATTGCTCAGTATTTTCAGTGCTGCTTTTACCATGGAAGTGCAGCTACCCAGAGTGAAATACGGTTCTTGCTCTGTCACTATAGAGCTACTCTGCTTTTGTGCTTGTCCCCACTGGTTTCAGGCTCACAAGCCAGCTCTGGATTGTTAGTTCTGATGTTGAAAGGTATTGTGCTAGTAATCCTAATTAGAAGTGCCATGAACCACAGTTAAGAACAGAGCAGCTAACTAGGACAAACAAATGTGCAAGTGACAGTATAATTGAAACTGCAGGGGAGTGTAGCAGGAATGGTTTGCAAATGTCAATGAGAAATTCAGCAAGGGCACTGAGGAAAACTATTACTCTTAAAATTTGCAGTAGGAGTTTTCTCAATGACCATAGGCAGTCAGGACCTCTGCTGAGTCTTTCATCCATTTTTAATTAGCTGTTCCCTTCTGATTGATGCTTGCCTCTTGCAACCTCTTCTAACAATCTTCATCTGTCCCAGCTGCTGTATTGGCTGCACTGACCCTTTGGTGTCCCCAGCTGTCCCCATGGCTGCTCTTGCATAGATGCTGTTCTTGTGCAGTCTCGCGAGCTGCGTGGCTCGTACATAGTTGTTAGTGTGGGGGAGGTGGATGCAAGTTTTGGAATTCAGTACTAATTAAGTTCCTGGACACGAACTGCTTCACAAACTCCACTTAGAGGATTTGTCTAATTGACTGAGGAAATAGTTTGAAGTGGAGGAACATTTCTTTCCATTAATGTTCAAATGAACTGCAAATTACAGAACTTTTGAAGCCTCCGTATTTCCTTAAGATAAAAGCTTTTTAAAAAATGGGAATTGAACTTTGTTTTAAATCAGAAACAGATGCATTTATATGTGGTGGGGGGAGGGGTTTTAAGTAATTTTCTGCATGAATAATTTGAAAGCTGCTGATGACTAGTGAAGATGGGCTGTAACATTTCTCAGTCTTAGACTGGGGAATATATATACTTTTTTTTCTTTTTATAGAATGGGAACTGATGAGAGAGAGAAAAGAAATTCCCTAGGCTTAGCAAATGTCTCAGCATCTGAGTTGACTTTAGTGCAGAGCTGTTCCCTTTATGCAGTTGCAGATATTAACTGTATCTAAGATTTACCTTGCTGTCATGGCACAGTAGCAGAATTAAGGTGTGGGCTGCAGAACACAGATGTGTTCCTTATTGGATGAAATATCGTGATGGGGGGGGTGGTGTTTATACAAAGGTGGGCTACTAAGCTCAAAAAGGAAAGGAAGGGACAGGGCTACCAGACAGATGTCTACTTTCCTTGTAACTCTTTGGAGAATTATACAATAGCTCTAAAAGTTTTATATGGTCTGTGCAGTTAATTCAAGGTCTGACACCAGCTAAATTAGTATATGTCAGCTGAACTGTGGTGGTTGACTCGTAGCAAATTCAGGATACTATTTTATGTGTCTCCTGTGGTAGATCATTACACCGTGTTTTGTTAGCTTGCATTTGTTGTGAGCTGAGAGTGTTTATGCACTTTGTTACAGTGTGGTAGCCAGGTAAGATAGAATCCTAGAATGCTTGGTGTTGGAAGGGACTTTAGAGATCATCTACTTCCAACCCCGCTACCATGGGCAGGGACACCTTCCACTAGACCAGGTTGCTCCAAGTCCCATCCAACCTGGCCTTGAACAATTCCAGGGATGGGGCATCCACAACCTCTCAGGGCAATCTGTTCCAGTGTCTCACCACCCTCACAGTGAAGAACTTCTTCCCTATGCGTAATCTAGATCTGCCTTCTTTCAGTTTAAAGCCATTACCCCTTGTCCTATCACTACATGCCCTTGTAAAAAGTCTCTCTCCATCTGTCTTGTAGGCCCCCTTTTGGTACTGGAAGGCTGCTGTAAGGTGTCCCCAGAGCCTTCTCTTCTCCAGGCTGAACAACCCCAACTCTCTCAGCCTGTGTTCATAGGAGAGGTGCTCCAGCCCTCTGATCATCTTCATGGCCCTCCCCTGGACTCGCTCCAACAGGACCATGTCCTCCTTATATTGGGGGCCCCAGAGCTGAACACAGTACTGCAGGTGGGGTCTCACGAGGGCAGAGTAGAGGGGCAGAATCACCTCCCTTGACCTGCTGGTGTCCTGGTTTCAGCTGGGATAGAGTTGGCTGTCTTCCTAGTAGCTGGTATGGTGCTATGTTTTGAGTTCAGTATGAGAAGAATGTTGACAACACTGATGTTTTCAGTTGTTGCTCAGTAGTGTTTAGACTATAGTCAAGGATTTTTCAGCTTCTCATGCCCAGCCAGGGCACCTGACCCAAACTGGCCAACAGTGTATTCCATACCATGTGATGTCCCATCTAGTTGAGGAACTGGGAAGTGGGGGGGCAGGGAATCGCGGCTCGGGGACTGGCTGGGTGTCGGTCGGCGGGTGGTGAGCAATTGCCCTGCGTATCATTTGTACATTCCAATCCTTTTATTACTACTGTTGTCATTTTATTAGTGTTATCATTATCATTATTAGTTTCTTCTTTTCTGTTCTATTAAACCGTTCTTATCTCAACCCAGGAGTTTTACTTCTTTCTCCTGATTTTCTCCCCCATCTCACTGGATGGGGGGGAGTGAGTGAGCGGCTGCGTGGTGCTTAGTTGCTGGCTGGGGTTAAACCACGACAGTCCTTTTGGCGCCCAACGTGGGGCACGAAGGGTTGAGATAACGACAAACCTGACCAGAGCTTGTTAAAACAAATTTGTTCTAAGCATTCATTATGTTGATTTATGCATTCTTAGAGTTGTTGCTCTGGTTTTTAAGGCTCTGTTATGTATCACCTCGCTTGCTGTATGTAGTTCCTCTTCTACTGCTTATCATCCGTGGGAGGTGGATTAAGGTTCTCGCTTTGATGTATGGTATAACTCTGGTTTATGGTATGGTAAAGTCATCGGCTGTGGGATTAATCTGGTATTTGCACTTAGCGTTGTCACCTTTATACTGCGGGAGCCATCTGTGGGAAACTATTAATAATTATACCATTTACCTTTCCTCCATGGAAAACCAGTCTGTGGGTGGGGTACCTTTCTTCCCCTCTCCTTTCTCCTTCAGTCCAGTTACAATGGTGTTTGAGAATTTTGAAAAATTTGAATACTCCTGGAATGTTGGGACTAGCACAGTGCTAGCCCTACTGCTAGGAATTAGTATACTTCTGAATGTGGTTCAGCTCTCGTTTAAGGTTAAACAGCTATTTAAGAAGATCACCCAGAGATGTGCCCCAAGGCTGGATAATTATGAGTGGCAGGGTGTGTGGGGTAGTATGGGCAAGTACCTAGAAAAGTGGGCACCTCCAATGTTTTGGAAATTCACCCCTGAACAAGTGCAGGATCCAGAAGAACTAGTGAAATATTTGGAAAAGGTCTGCTGTCACCCCGGCAGCTCCAGAGAGATACAAATCACTGCAACGTGCTGGGGCCTGGCCCATGCCTATCGAGCCCTGTTCGATACCACTCAGTACCCTCAAGGGGAAAAGAAAGTCTCTGGACCTAACAACAAAATGATGAGCACCGCGGCCACCCAAACCTTGGCAACGGGTGCTGCGGCCCCTCCAGCCCCGGCAAGGAGCATTGCAGGTACCCAGACCTTGGCAACAGGCACCGTGACCCCTCCAGCCCCGGCGATGAGAACTCGGGCTACCCAAACCTCAACAACAGGCACTGCAGCCCCTCCAGCCTCGGCAACGAGCACAGCGGCCACCCAAACCTTGGCAACGGGCACTGCGGTCCCTCCAGCCCCAGCGACGAGCACTGCTGCTACCCAAACCTCGGCGACAGACACTGCGGTTACCCAAAACCTGGCGAGCGATACTGCAACTGAACCAGCGGACCAACCTGCACCAGCATCAGTTGCCCCCGTACAGAAAAAGAAATATACAAAAAAATCAGTTCGCTTAGCAAAGGATGAAGATGAACCAGGGTTATCACGAAAACCGGAGGAAGAGGCAGAACCAGAGGTAATAACCCGGTCCCTATCCTTGAGTGAGCTGCGGGATTTGCGAAAAGACTTTGGCCGCCGTATAGGTGAGCATATTATCACCTGGCTCCTCTGATGCTGGGACAATGGGGCTAATAGCTTGGAATTAGAAGGTAGGAAAGCCAAGCAGCTGGGATCGCTTGCCGGGGAAGGTGGCATTGACAAGGCAATTGGAAGAGGCACACAAGTCATCAGCCTCTGGAGGCGACTCCTGTCAAGTGTGAAGGAAAGGTACCCCTTTAAGGAAGATGTTATATGTCAATCAAGCAAGTGGACCACCATGGAAAAAGGTATTCAATATCTGAGGGAATTAGCTGTGCTAGAGACGATTCATCATGACCCGGACAACCCACAATTACCCAAAGATCCAGACAAAGTCCAATGCACGCGACCCATGTGGCGGAAGTTTGTACGGAGCGCACCATCATCCTATGCCAACGCATTGGCAATAATGGCCTGGAAGGATGAAGAGGCACCGACAGTGGAGGAAGTGGCTCGCCAACTCCGTCAATACAAAGAAAATCTCTCCTCCTCCCTACAAGCCTGCATTGCGGCTGTGGAGAAGCTGTCCGAGGATTTCCAGCAATTCAAAGAGGATATGTCCTACTCCACACGTGTAAGGACCAATGTCTCAGCTATTAGGAGTGAGCGTTCCTCTGCCCAAGAGAGAGAATATAGAAGGTACACACCGCGAGGTGCCCTGTGGTTTTACCTATGTGATCAGGGAGAGGACATGAGGAAATGGGACGGAAAACCTACCTCGGTCCTAAATGCATGGGTACGTGAACTGCGAGGAAAAACCACCACAAAAGGGGATTCTACCAGGAAAAATGCCGCTCCAGTTTCCAAACAGAGTAGAAGGGCTGATTTTATTTCCGATCCTCTTGAAGGGACTTCTGAGCCAATTTTACGAGAAGTGAATACTGAATACTCTGACCAGAATTAGAGGGGCCCTGCCTCCAGCCAGGTGGAGGAAAGGGGTAACCGGGTCTATTGGACTGTGTGGATTCGATGGCCTGGCACGTCAGACCCACAGGAGTATAAGGCTCTAGTAGACACTGGCGCACAGTGCACTCTAATGCCATCAAGTTATAAAGGGGCAGAATCCATTTGTATTTCTGCTGTGACAGGGGGATCCCAAGAGTTAACTGTATTGGAAGCTGAAGTAAGCCTAACTGGAAATGAATGGCAGAAACACCCCATTGTGACTGGTCCAGAGGCTCCGTGTATCCTTGGCATAGACTATCTCAGGAGGGGGTATTTTAAGGACCCGAAGGGGTATCAGTGGGCTTTTGGTATAGCTGCCTTGGAGACGGAGGGCACTGAACAGCTGTCTACCCTGCCTGGTCTCTCTCAAGACCCTTCAATTGTGGGGTTGCTCAAGGTTGAAGAACAACAAGTGCCAATTGCTACCATGAAGGTGCACCGGCGGCAATATCGCACCAACCGAGACTCTCTGATTCCCATCCACAAGTTGATTCGCCAACTGGAGAGCCAAGGAGTGATCAGCAAAACCCGCTCACCCTTTAATAGTCCCATATGGCCAGTGCGGAAGTCTAACGGGGAGTGGAGACTAACAGTTGACTATCGCGGCCTGGATGAAGTTACACCACCGCTGAGTGCTGCCGTTCCAGATATGCTAGAACTTCAATACGAGCTAGAGTCAAAGGCAGCCAAGTGGTATGCCACAATTGACATTGCTAATGCGTTTTTCTCAATCCCTCTAGCAGCAGAGTGTCGTCCACAATTTGCCTTTACTTGGAGGGGTGTCCAGTACACTTGGAATCGATTGCCCCAGGGGTGGAAACACAGCCCCACCATTTGCCATGGACTAATCCAGACTGCACTGGAAAAAGGTGAAGCTCCGGAACACCTGCAATACATTGATGACATCATCGTATGGGGCAACACAGCAGAAGAAGTCTTTGAGAAAGGGAAGAAAATAATCCAAATCCTTCTGAAAGCCGGTTTTGCCACAAAAGAAAGTAAGGTCAAGGGACCTGCACAGGAGATCCAGTTTTTGGGAATAAAATGGCAAGATGGACGTCGTCAGATCCCAATGGATGTGATTAACAAAATAGCAGCTGTGTCTCCCCCGACTAATAAAAAGGACACACAGGCCTTCTTAGGTGTCGTGGGGTTTTGGAGGATGCATATTCCAAATTACAGTTTGATTGTAAGCCCTCTCTATCAAGTGACCCGGAAGAAGAATGATTTTAAATGGGGCCCTGAACAACAACAAGCCTTTGAACAAATTAAGTGGGAGATTGTTCATGCCGTAGCCCTTGGACCAGTCCGGACAGGACAAGATGTTAAAAATGTGCTCTACACTGCAGCTGGGGAGAATGGCCCTACCTGGAGCCTCTGGCAGAAAGCACCTGGGGAGACCCGAGGCTGACCCCTGGGGTTTTGGAGTCGAGGATATCGAGGATCTGAGGCTCGCTATACTCCAACTGAAAAAGAGATATTGGCAGCATATGAAGGAGTTCGAGCCGCTTCAGAAGTGGTTGGTACTGAGACACAGCTCTTCTTAGCACCCCGACTACCAGTGCTGGGCTGGATGTTCAAAGGGAGGGTCTCCTCTACACATCACGCGACTGACGCCACGTGGAGTAAGTGGATTGCACTGATCACACAACGGGCTCGCATAGGAAACCCCAGTCGCCCAGGAATTTTAGAAGTGATCACGGACTGGCCAGAAGGCAAAGATTTTGGAATGTCGCCAGAGGAGGAGGTGGCACGTGCTGAAGAAGCCCCGCTGTATAATAAACTGCCAGAAAATGAGAGGCAATATGCCCTGTTCACTGATGGGTCCTGTCGCATCGTGGGAAAACATCGGAGGTGGAAGGCTGCTGTATGGAGTCCTACATGACAAGTTGCAGAAACTGCTGAAGGAGAGGGTGAATTGAGTCAGTTTGCAGAGGTGAAAGCCACCTAGCTAGCATTAGATATTGCTGAAAGAGAAAAGTGGCCAGTGCTCTATCTCTATACTGACTCATGGATGGTGGCAAATGCCCTGTGGGGGTGGTTACAGCAATGGAAGCAGAGCAACTGGCAGCACAGAGGTAAACCCATCTGGGCTGCCACACTGTGGCAAGATATCGCTGTTTGGATAGAGAAGCTAGTGGTAAAAGTACGTCACGTAGATGCTCATGTACCCAAGAGTCGGGCCACTGAAGAACATCAAAACAACGAACAGGTGGATCAGGCTGCCAAAATTGAAGTGTCTCAGGTGGACCTGGACTGGCAACATAAGGGTGAGCTATTTATGGCTCCATGGGCCCATGATACCTCAGGCCATCAGGGGAGAGATGCAACATATAGATGGGCTCGAGATCGAGGGGTGGACCTGACCATGGACACTATCGCACAGGTCATCCATGAATGTGAAACATGTGCTGCAATTAAGCAAGCCAAGCGGTTAAAGCCCCTGTGGTATGGAGGGCGATGGCTGAAATATAAATTTGGGGAAGCCTGGCAGATTGACTATATCACACTCCCACAAACTCGCCAAGGCAAGCGCTATGTGCTTACAATGGTGGAAGCAACCACCGGATGGCTGGAAACATATTCTGTACCCCATGCCACTGCCCGGAACACTATCCTGGGCCTTGAGAAGCAGGTCTTGTGGCGACATGGCACCCCGGAAAGAATTGAGTCAGACAACGGGACTCATTTCCGAAACAACCTCGTAGACACCTGGGCCAAAGAGCATGGCATTGAGTGGGTGTATCATATCCCCTATCATGCACCAGCCTCTGGGAAAATTGAGCGATACAATGGACTGTTAAAGACTACATTGAGAGCAATGGGGGGCGGAACTTTCAAACATTGGGATACACATTTAGCAAAAGCCACCTGGTTAGTCAACACCAGAGGATCTGCCAATCGGAGTGGCCCTGCCCAATCAGAATTTTTACATACTGTAGAAGGGGATAAAGTCCCTGTAGTGCACATGAAAAACATGTTAGGGAAAACAGTCGGGGTTACTCCTGCCTCAGGCAAAGGTAAACCCATTCATGGGATTGCTTTTGCTCAAGGGCCTGGGTGCACTTGGTGGGTGATGCGAAAAGATGGAGAAGTCCGATGTGTGCCTCAAGGGGATTTGATTTTAGGTGAAAATAGCCAGAATTAAACTGTATGATATTAGTTGCTATATAATCCTGCTACTGTATGTTATCATTACTATAATTGTTATATGCTATATCCATAGTACTATAGTAAGAATCACTTGGATCAAGCAAGAAAGAACTGTGATAAAACTGAGCAAAGCGCAGTAGAGGTGGAACCAGAACTGACTCCAGCATGCAACAAGCCAATGGTGCACACCATCCTCCTGCTGCGTCAAATGTCATCTGCTCGTCACACCGCACTGAAGCCCAATTCTGCTCTACCAACTGAGAGGACTTTGCACCATCCCTCCTGCCCAGACAGACTGGTATGACAGATGGAGCCCAGAGTCGGAAACTAAATGAACTCAACAAACATTTTATGAACATAACCCATGAACTAAAGAACTGATATTTCTGTGTGTGTATACTTATATATATATATATGTATGTATATCATTGTTCATATGTCTCAAAGGGATGGAAAGGTGGTGATGATTGATCAGAATGTAACTAAAGGTATGGGAACTGAGCATGACATCAATGGTATAGAATAAGGGGTGGATACTGTCCTGGTTTCAGCTGGGATATAGTTAACTGTCTTCCTAGTAGCTGGTACAGTGCTGTGTTTTGAGTTCAGTATGTGAAGAATGTTGATAACACTGATGTTTTCAGTTGTTGCTCAGTAGCGTTTAGACTATAGTCAAGGATTTTTCAGCTTCTCATGCCCAGCCAGGGCACCTGACCCAAACTGGCCAACAGTGTATTCCATACCATGTGACGTCCCATCTAGTTTAGGAACTGGGAAGTGGGGGGGCAGGGATTCGCCGCTCGGGGACTGGCTGGGTGTCAGTTGGCAGGTGGTGAGCAATTGCCCTGCGCAGCATTTGTACATTCCAATCCTTTTATTACTACTGTTGTCATTTTATTAGTGTTATCATTATCATTATTAGTTTCTTCTTTTCTGTTCTATTAAACTGTTCTTATCTCAACCCAGGAGTTTTACTTCTTTTCCTGATTTTCTCCCCCATCTCACTGGATGGGGGGGAGTGAGTGAGCGGCTGCATGGTGCTTAGTTGCTGGCTGGGGTTAAACCACGACAGCCACAAAATGGTTAGTCATTAGGCAAGAAAATAAATATTTCACTTTAATGGGTTGTCTTTTTAAATTGTGGTATGTATTGTCCTGCATATTTAATAGCAAAGGACCTTGTACCAACACTTCCACTGCACTAGCTGTAACAAAGAATAAGCGCTTTGGATTGAAGGAGCTATATAAACATATACATGCTTGCAGTAAAAAGCTGGAGCTGCTACATTAAGGTGTTAACTTGTTTTATGGAAGTATCATTTAAACTGATACTAAGCTGTACATTAGACTTCTGAAAATAGTCTTTGGTCTTGCACTTTTGTCTGTTCCACACTGATGGAAGCTAAAAGAGAGTTTCAGTATGAAGAAATTTGTCAGATGTTTCTTCTCCATGGACGACTAAACCTTGCTTGTATAGGTGGTTGTTTCTGTTTGGGGTTTTTTTTTTAGCTCCCGGGGACTAGATTTTACCAATGTTTATTACAGCAGTTGAGCAAATAGGACCTTTAAACCCAAAACTGAGTAGGTGGTATATGTTTTTGTGGTAGAGAGAATGCTGGAGATCACTTCTTGGATGAAACAAGTACTTCTTTTTTTAAGGGCATCTGTGGTCATTAACTCATCTGATGAAAGATATCAAAGCATGTGTGGATATATGTCCTCCTCTGGTCAGCTAGGAGATGAAGAGGTAATGATGCTTCAATTTTTTTAAGCATTTGGAATGAAAGAACAGAGGCAGGTGGGTGCTGTAGAAGTACAGTCGTGGACTGATGCAAGAGACCACTGCCATCAGAATGGATTCACTTTTTTTGTTGCATGACCCTGTTGCACAGTGATGGAGTAGCTCTTGAAAAAGGCTGCGAAAACTACTACTATTTTACCATATTCCCTTTTCCTTTATAATGCAGAATACATATGGAACATTTTAAGTGTAAATGCTGCTGTTCTACTATGAAGGATACTTAAGATCTATTCGAAGTAATTTTTAAATTTCCAGAAGCTTCAGTATACTTCTACAATTCACTCCCTACCCTTGTTAATTATATAGGGAACAGAACTGTTCCATATAATATGGGTTTGTCCTAATAATATCCTTGTATTGTTTTCCCCCATCTGTTGTGCAGCCATTATATTTCTGTGCAGAGTATGTAAGGAAGAGTCTTTACCTAGAGCTAATGTGGATGCTCTCAGGGGATATAAATATCATGACACTTTTTCTGGAAAGGGTAACAGATGGCACCTAGCCGCTTACACGCTTTGATTTTCTGTGGGCTGTTTTGACACTATCTCAGGCAAAAGAAGTTTAGTATGCAGCCATTCTTGCTACCCTCAGCAGCCTAAAGTCTTGAGTGAGCTGACCTCCAGTGAACAATGTCAGTATGGTGAGCAAAGATGACAGAAAAATCTTTGCACATGCTTTTATTTTATGGAACGAGGATGCCCTCAGAGTTCTGGTTCTCGGACGTAAAAGGTTGATGGGTTCTCACAACTACATCAGCTCACCCGCATCCTTAAAACAAAGATGAAAGACGTTTCCTAGGGAGAACAATGATGCAATATTTACTTGGAAGATAGAGAGGCAGATAAAAGGAGCTACTTTGTTCTTTCCCTGCGCTGTTTGATGCTGCTTTGTCTTGAAGAATGTTAAAGGAAAATAGCTGTTCAAAACAAAGCCTAAAGAAAAAAAGATAATAGGGATTGACTTCCATGCGGCTTATTTAGCTTCATAGCTCTGCATCTTCTTTTTACTATGGAGAAATGATCCCTGGTTTGTATTAAACTAATGCAGATATATATACAGTGTTACCTTAATTCTAATATATAGTATGTATCTTATCCATCTTTCAAAGTATTTCAGTTTTCTAACTTTTAGAGACTTAGCTTTGTGATGCTAGTTTAGATTTATAAATTGTTTTTACCCTGGGCCTGATGATGCTCATCAATCTTTGACCCAAGAGCATTGCTGGTGTGAGCTGGTGCAGCTCTGTTGGTGTCAGTGGAATTGAATACTTGTGTACCATTACTCAGAGAGATTATTGTGTTTACAGAGAAATACAGGCTGTGAGTGTGCATACATAAACTGTATTGCACATACTAAGGAAATTCACTTTTTTGGTATATATTTTGAGCATCCCAAGCACCAAGTAATTCCAGGTAACTGCCATTGGTAAAGTTAATTCTCTTTTTCTGTTTCAGTGTCCTTTTGACCATTTCCTACAACAAGCTCTGCTTTCATGCTCACAACAAGTTCTGTTCAGTTACACAGTAATTGCAGGTTTTTTCAGTCTCTGTTAGACTCTGTAATTAGAACCTGGGAGCCACAGGAGAAGCCCATCTTCACAACAGCACAGGCTTACTATGCTTAGATTTTATGTATGTAGTGCTTATCAGAGGTAGTTTTAGAGGCTTTTATCACTTGTCACAGAAGAGTTATGAAGAAAGAAATATCAAAATGAATGGCTATTGTGAGAAATTTCTCTGGCTCTGTATAGTAAAGAGGATGCATGCAGTGTTCCCTACCACGTAGGTTAAACATGTTCTGGAATGTTTCTCCCCAGGGCAAAAATGATTCCAGAATTATGTGGTGGTCTGAGGGAAGTATGTTACGGGCTGTAGTCTGTAGGGCATAAGCTGTGTGTGAGCACTGCCTTGTCAAACTGAGCATCTGAACAGACCCCAAATCACATGCTAGGATCTACAGAGGAGATGTCAGCCAGCTTTAGGCACTGGGGCAGTGCTTTAGTAGCTTCCTGTGCTCCAGCAGCTTTGCATTGTGTGTTTCAAGTCAGTGGTTCCTTAATGCAAACCAGTATCTAACTGCTGAAGACTTTGAATTATGATATTTATTTAGGGCATGCCTGAGGTTTTCTACTAATGCTGCTTCTCCTTCTCTCTGTAAGAGCATTACTTGGTGAAGAATGGATGGCCAGATTTTTTGGTGGTATGAGCTGTGAATGAAAATGCTTGTATGGCTGGGATTTGCAAGATAATTGCTATGTGTATCAGAGTGAGGAGGAAAGCAAAACCCAGGAGCCAGAAGCAGACAGTTTCAGCTTGAGGAGGGGATCCTGCCTCTGCACTCTGGGATGGGGCTGAAGCAGATATACAGCTAAAATCCTCAGTGGGGTCAGACCTGGCCCTTGTCAGATGGAGAATATCCATCAGCAGGGTGAGATGCCCCAGCTCTGGTGTGGAAACATCTCTTGAAGGCTTTTGGGCAGTTCATACAGCTCTAAAGGTTAGCCATCCAGGTGTAACATAATGTATAGGTAGCATCCTATAGAAAATTAGTTTTCTTCATGTCTAATGTCGTTAGTTCATTCATCTGTTGAAAGGAAGTGATTATAATAATAGCCTTTAAGAGACTTTTCTTAGTTCCTGTGCAGTCACACACATCTCTCATTTTCCCCTCAAGGCTGCTAAGGAAAAGCCAAATGATAAATCTGTGGAGACAACTAATGGGAAATGGTATTGATTGTTCTTTCAGAGTGTTAACTTTTTATGCGAATGGCCTGTATGTCAGTTTTTCATATTCAGGTTGGAGTTTTATTTTTTATTTTTATACAAGTTCTGTTACGGGGCCCTGGGGATGTTTGGAGTGATGGCAGGTGGTGCAGGGAGTTAGTAGGAGCTTGTTTTAATTGACTTCAAATTCTGTGTTTCTGAGAAACAGCAGCTGATATACAATTCCTGGGTGTGTCATTTCTATCTATTAAGTATCCCCAGTGTAAAGGCTTTTTCTAGCCCTAAAAGGACAACTGTTAGCACTCCTTATTTCACCCTTTTATGTTGATAGAAGGAATGTTTTACTGATGAACACCACATAACTGTGAATTCTCCTGTACAAAGCTGTGATATCTATCTGTACAGTATAACTGTCATATAGATTCTGCCAATGAAGCTGCAGCATTTTTCATATCATTGTGTCTTGCATAGTGTTGACTCCAGCAGGGTGGAGCCAAGTCCCTATGAGAAATTTAGCCTTTGTCAATATGCTACAGTCCTCAGTGTGCATAACTGGTGTCCAGGACAATTGCAAAAAAAATGGAAGGTAGGCTGTAATGGTAGCAAATTTCTGGCTTGCTTAGTTGCCAAGGAATGAAAATAAGAGCACTGAAAATTATGCCTTTAAAAAAAACACTAGATCTCTCCTTAGTTAGGATTTTCCAGCTATCACAGCCAGTTTACGTTGCCATCTCCAGCAACTATCGCAAGCAGTGGGGTACATTTCTGGTGAGATAAGCAGTTAAGGTTGACCTCAAGCCTGGCTTGTTTGTAGTAGTAGTGATAAGTGCAGATGCAGCACTACTACGCTGCCCTTACAGTCTCTCCTGAGTATCTGTAAAACAGTTAGGTATTGCCTTCCTCTAAATTCATGTTCAGCAGCCTTGATCTACTTTGGATGCAACCACAATATTAGTAGTAAATGACCCTCTGCTGTCTCTTTGTTGCTGCCAGTGTTACCAGAAAATCCCTGATTTTCTCAGCCCTTTATCAGACGGCTTTCTAAACCGTTCAAGAAAACATTGTGCTATTGCACAATTAGCAAAAATGTATATAGATCTTCTGGAATATAAATGCTATGTCTACTTTCAATGGAATAAAAATGATTAAGTTTGTTTGTCATGGGCTGCCCGGAAAGAATAAATCTCTTAATAGAACTCCTGAGAAGAGATCGAGTAGCACTTTTTTGTCTCCTTGAAATGTCATCTTTAAAAAATACTGTCACATAACTCTGGATGATGTGTTGTATAGCTACTAACATTGAAAAGTTGGTACTTTTTTGCAATCGCAGATGTTTATCTAGAACATATGTTGTGAGACTGGAAGAAAAGCCATTGCAGAGAAGAAATAGTTGAGGCAGTTCTGGGTGGGCTGAAGATGTCATCTTGGTTTCACATTTGAAAATGTCGGAAGTGTTGCCTTAGTGTGGGAGAAGTCACAATATTTGGTACAGGGCTTTGATTTGCACCACCCCCACCCCCCCCAGCCCCCACCCCCCGCCCTTCAAATCTTTACTCTCTTCACCATGTGTTTTTGTGAACGTGTCAACTGATGTTATTATACTTGGCATCCTGAGCCCTAAGGTTCCTAAAAAAGAAATTTCTTTTTCAAGTGTACAGTTGCTTTCTCTTTAATAAAGCAGACTTTCTGATGTTGTATGATCTTTAGGGCAGGTGCAGCTGTGTTTGCACACTTCCTAGTACAGAGAGCAGGATACTGCAGCCTTTAGTCACTGCAAGATAAATATACCACCACCATCAGCAGATTATTTTGAGGGGGGGAAGGGAAAAAAACAAAAGATAATCAGTCTAATCTCATGGCTTCTGATGTGCTTGATCTCTGCAGCAGCAGTTTAATCTCCCAGTTTCAGCTTTTTCTTATACTTTGAAATATGGACTCACAAATTATTCTACCATACACAGCAGTCAGGGTGAGGCTTAGGAATTACATTCACAGCAGTCCTGGGTTTCTGGACCCTGTTCTCTTGCCTCATACAGGACATTCTCTTTGTGTTGGAATAGGCCATAGCACTCAGTGCAGGTAGTTGAGTGAGGTGGGAAAACGAAATATGAGACTATAGATATCCATAACCTGTACAGTTTATGTGCACATGTATCTCAGTCTTTGCTCATTTATGGCAAAAACTCCTATATAAAGACAGAATAAGTTTCAGGGGAACAAATAAGTGAATGCTGAACTCTTTTAAAAAAAAAAAAAAGTAAACTAAAAAAACCCCCAAACTAATTACCTTAAAATCCAGTGTCTTTCACCTAGGAAATTAAAAGCAAAAGGTGCCCTTAAAGAATTGCAACATGCAGATGTTATAGTGCGCAATTGCTGCGCTGTAGTCTTTAGTCTGCAATTGCCTGGCTTGGAGTTGAGTCTTGCATCAGTATGAAGTGGGATGGGAGCGAGCATGAGAGCCCCAGTGTTTCCTTGCCGTGCTGCCCGGACAGTCACGCTGTGTTTCCAGTTCCGGGCAGTGAATGCCAGGATTGTTGCGGAGGAGCGCTGGCGGTGGTGGGGTGGCACAGGAAACCCTCCTGGGGCCGCAAGAAATACTGGGGGGCTCCTTTCAGTCCTGTACATGCAGCTGGAGGGTATTAGGTGCTTCATGCTCTACCCTGGGGATTGTGTGTGCAGTTTCCACGTGCTATTATGTGTTTGTAGGTATATGTACCCATTCCGATTAGATGCAATGCCTGTATTACCAAGGTTTAAGTGCACATTGCGTTGGTTTATGGCCATTTGGCAGGGATTCGTTTCCTTTTCTCTTGCCTTAAAGCTCACAACCTTGCTTTTTATGTTACTTAGTAGTATCAAAAATCCTCTTTCATTCAAAACTATAAACATAATAAGGTAATTATAACCTGTTTTTTTCCCATTATAGATTTGTGAATGTTATGGTAATGGTGCAGAATGTACTTTTAATCTCTTGTTTAAAGTTTGAGTTAATCTTTTATTTATATATGTGTAGACTCAAAAACTGTAAACAACTTCCAAAATTGCTCTCTCTATAGCAAGTACTATTGTACTTCTTTTTGCATGTGGTACGTGTAGCCTCATATCTATGTGATCATAACTGCAAAGCAGCTAAATTACTCAAAGGGGATTTTCTATTTCAGAAACTCAGGCTTACCTTGTGTACTAATAAAGAGAACGCCTGTCAGTCCTTTCAGTTTTTTTGTGGCGTCTTTGTATAACTGTGGTCACTGAACGTGAGCTAGGTGTTTAACAGTGTTAAACCAATCAAGTGTTAAAACTAGTGCTTTAATTGGTACTTCTTTGTCTGCAAAGGACCAGAAGGTGTGTGCCATGCTCTTGGGTGAAGGGATTGTTTCAGAAGTTTGGGCTTTGGGGTGCTGTTCTACCTCCTGCTATGGGATCACTGTTTCACTTTATTTCTAGGGGAAACTATTGTCACATCCCAAATTTGGAACGACTCAGGTTCGTCAATTACCTTTGTCAGAATTAAGGTGAAACGACACCAGGGGAGTTCAAACAACAATCAACGTTTATTCAACCTAGCTAACCTTGCCCAAGTACAAGTGAACTTCCCAATATGAACCTTGTAACATGTCATTAAGCTGCTGTTTGAAAAGAGAAGGGAGGTGTAGAAAAAGAAATGGAAAAAGGAACATGGAACTGTATCAGAAGGAGAGCCCTCCCGTTGAGTCACGAGGTTCGGAGCAGCCCCCCTTGCTTTCTGGACTCCTTCTCAAAGAGGAGCCCAGGGGCGGCTAGATCCACTCCTAGTCTCAGACTTGGTCAACGGTTTATGTTTCAAAGGATGAGGTGTAGGGACTGTGGAAAAGAGAGAAGGAAAAGAGGGAGAGAGAGAAGGAAAGAAAGAGAGAAGAAAAGGGTTTCACCAGTCCTGGGTCCAGTGTTGGTCCAGCCAGCGTAGAGATCCAGTTCCGGAGGGTGCGCACTGAGAACTTGTTCTCCTTTCTTTTATAGTGTGTTAGTTAATGGTCTCGACATGCGCAGTTCCCGTTCCCGGGGTTCTCTGGAATCGGTCGGTGAGCTTTGCAGGGAGGGGGGGTTCATTGCGGAGTTCTCTCTCTTTTTCTGCTGGCATGACCGCTTAAGATAGAAGCACAGTCCCATCCTCTGTGGGGCTGCCGCCTCCTGGTGCGTATGCTGTACTCCTTCTCCTGGTCACTTAAGATAAGGAACTGTGGCTTTGGAGAAGTGTGGTCCCACCCTACGTGGGGCCCTCTTCTCCGGCCACATTGTCCTGTTCACAAAACTCCAACGTCTTTACAGAGGCTGTTTTCTCCACCAAAGTTCTTTAATGAATGTTTGAGACATTGACTATAATTTGTGAGACCGTCACAACTATGTAAAATAAGAAAGGGAAAATATGTTTAGAATATGTTGGGGAGGGGGTTGGGCAAGCAGGTAAGCTTTGAAAGCAAGGAGAGCTTGCAGGGAAAGCAGAAGTCCAAAAGATTTCCTCTAAAAACTTGGAAGTTAGCAGAGGAATGAACAGTTATGCTGTTGTACGTCTATTGTGCTTCCTAGTGAAGTTCAAGAAGAACTAGCAAGCAGGGAAGCTGTGGGTGATATTTTTTTAGCTGACTTGTGTAGTCATTGGTTTTATACTGAGGCAAATTTTGGAACCTTGAGAGAGCTGTGTGAAAGAGGAACTCATAGTAGAGACTTGAACCCATGGATGGTTAATCTTGTATCCTTTTAAACTTGAACTTTAAAATTGAAATATACCATAATAATGCTGAGATTGGGCTCTGCTGAGTTTATAGCCAAAGTAGCTTAATGATGTGGTCCTTTTCTGCTTCCTCACCACTGCCCTCATTTCCAGAACACTACATTGCCTGTTTTGATTTTCTTTAAAAAATCAAAGACATCCATATCAGGAGGCAGTATGAAGTCTCCGTAATAAACAACCACTAATGGATGACATAAAGTCATTTTCTTTAGTAAGAAAAGTCAAGGTCTACAGTAACCTTGTGACAAAAGCAAATCTAGCATCAGCTATTCAATTTAGCATCAGCCAGAAAATTGGAAATATGTAACAAAAAAAGGTGACTAAGTCTGCCAAAGAGCAAAAGAATAAATGGCAAGCATTATGAATTGCCATACTGACAAGCATGTGATGACCTCCATGTCCCCTGGGGACTGCTTGTGGCAGAGCAGCATGCCTTTGCCCTTGGCTTACTTTGGAAAGTGAGGTTTTCCAAAACTGACTGTCAAAATCTGGCCAGGATTTATTCCTGGTGGGTTCACCAAGTCAGAGGAGGAAAGGAGATGAGAAAGGGGTGTTCTGCAGAGTTACCCAACAGAGCAGACTATAGGGATTGGGTTTTTCCCCAGATACATTGAGATAGCTCCTGGTTGAAATATTGGTTTGAGTGGAAGTAAGTATTTCTGAACAGGAAAATCTTCCTGTCTTAGGGGAATTTATAAAGAGATTTCTCCACTGTAATAGGGTTGTTAATGTTCAGTAGATCCTGACATATTGTGCTGGTTTTGGCTGGGGTAGTGTTCATTTTCTTCATGGTAGCTAGTATAGGGCTATGATTTTGATTTGTGCTGAAAACAGTGTTGATAACACAGGGATGTTTTGGTTACTGCTGAGCAGTGCTTACACAGAGTCAAGGCCTTTTGTGCCTCTCACCCCACCCCACCAGCGAGGGGGCTGAGGGGGCACAAGGAGTTGGGAGGAGACACAGCCGGGACTGCTGACCCAGCTGACCCAAGGGATCAGGCATTCCAGACCACAGGACATCATGCTCAGCATATAAAGCTGGGGGAAGAAGAAGGAAGGGGGGGGACGGAGTGACAGCTTTTGTCTTCCCAAGCCACCGTTAGGCGTGATGGAGCCCTGCTTTCCTCGAGATGGCTGAACACCTGCCTGCCCATGGGAAGTGGTGAACGAATTCCTTGTCTTGCTTTGCTTGTATGTGCAGCTTTCACTTTCCCTATTAAACTGTCTTTATCTCAAACCATGAGTTTTGTCACTTTAGTCTTCTGATTCTCTCCCCCATCGCACCAGGGGGCAGTGAGTGAGCGGCTGTGTGCAGCTGAGCTGCTGGCTGGGGTTAAATCATGACACACGTCAAAGGGACTTGTGTGTCTTAATGCATCTTATTGGAAAGTAAAGCCATTCTGAGGAAGACTCAGCAGGGAAGTTTGTCAAAAGGGGGAACGTAAGCCCTGGTCAGCCTGTCACAAAGTAGGTGAGCGCATTACAGCTTTTCCAGTTGAGTCTGGGGCTCAAATTTTACTTCTGTTTCTCATCTAGTTCAATCCCCAGCAATGCCGTCACAAGAGGATAAGTCTGTAATATTAATGAGCTCTTCTTAAAAAGTGATTACTCCCCCCACCCCCCCCTTTTTTTTTTATTTTTTTTTTTTGGAGAGATTGTGTGGGAGCATGCCAGGAGCTCTACCCTTGGCTGGCTCCAGCTGACCCTGGGGTGGACGCTGACCCTGGCAGTTGCTGTCTTGGTCTGGAGTCCACCTTTTGCAGGTTTTTCCACAAGTTATTCACTAAGTCTCAGGTGAAAGCACTTTATAAGAAGGCTTAATGAGACAAGGGTGGGTGGACAAATGGTCACTTTTCTGGAAGTGGCTTCTCGGCCAGCCCTGTGCTGCTGGGGAAGACTTTCCCTGGGGACCTTGGGGAGTTGGGTGCCAGTGTCTTACAGAAAAGTATTTTTTTACCATGATTCTGGAGTGGGTAATTGGGGGAAATATCTCACTTGAAGAATGGCTTTATGGTCTTCAGGATAGAAAAAGTGGGGCTATAGTCCTTGTGTGCTGGAGCGGGGTGTGGTTTTGGGTTTGGGTTTTTTTGTTGTTTGTTTGGGTTTTTTGTGTATTTAAGTTTTTGGGTTTTTTCCAACAGATGGCATTTCTAGGAGAGTGGTTAACAGGAGATAACTTGATCTTTTTTTCTAAGCCAGAGAAATCTCTTGTCCTATGCAGAACAAGAGCAGGGAAGATGGACAGAAAGATTTAGAAAGGCTTTTGTAGTATTAATGTCTGATACATCTATTTATTATGCTTATTACCCAATTTTGTTGAATGACAAACACAGTAAAAATTCTTTATCGAGCATTTACAGCACACCATTAAGTTCTTTGGACCTTGTGAGTATTGTACAGCACCTACAGTAGAGACACTTTGTAAATCACCATAAAAAGAATACATGGTGTTGAGATGGATAATCATGATTATTTAAATAGGAAATGATTTTTGTCACGTAAAATGCTAACTTTTTTCTTTTAAAGACGACTCTAGAGAATATTCTGTAAAATAACTTGTCTCCTGTATAAATTTAGCGCAGAAGATTATCAGTTAATTTGCCTTTGCTTCACACTCAAGTATGCAAAGCTGCTAAAGACTTTTTGCCTTAAACATTCCTGGGCACTTTTGTCCTAATTTATTCTGTATTTCCAATTAAGCTGTATGGTGTCAAAAAAAAGTTACATCTTTTCCCTTCCCCCCCCCCCCCCCAAAAAAAATTCCTTCTCTAGTTGAATAAATCCCCAATGGAAGCCTCCTGTAGCCTTTATTAAGGCAAAATTACAACAGTTTTTCTGGAAGATCAATATCTGCTCCAGAGTAAGAAACACAAGATGGCCACTGCAGCAGCCGGTCACAGATGACGACTTGATTGATGTGACTATTGTAGCATTCTTTGGCCTGAAACTTCAAATGTGGAACACTTAAAAAGAAGGGAGGCAAAAGAAAATACCGTATTTAAGTTTTATTTAATGTTTTGCAGATAACTTCACTGCAGTTAAGCACAACTGTGTCAATGGATCCTAGTATCAAGTCGTTGCAACCATGTAGTTATGGTATAGGTTTTCCTCTTGTCGGAAACCACGAAGAAGCAATGCTCGTGCTCTGTAAGGACAAACTGAAGGGCTGTTTTTAGACACAGGGCTAGTGCTGGCCCTCAGGTATGATGCTACTGTGCATTATTTCAAGATCTCAGTTCATTTATTGCCTCTCCCCCCCCGCCCCCCCCAATGCACCATTTATGTCACAACTGTGGGAGCTGAGAAATCGCCTTTGAAATATCTTTATTGCTGATCTTTATAGCTGAAGTGGGTGAATGTAAGAGTTAATTACATATCCGTATGATGGAGGACAACTTTGTGTCGTTCGGGGTTAGAACCCGTAGGAGACAGCAGTGGGGGAAGGCTAAGGGATGTAGTTTTACAAGATCCAGTCAAACGCAACACTGGGTCTGCAGCAGAAGAATGTGTAATGCTTAAACTGAGTAGGTTTGCGATACCAGATAACGATATATTAATGTTCTCCTCCAGGTATAGAGCTTCTCCCAGTTATGGGTATTTCCTATAAACCTGAAGTTTTTGATGCATATCTAGGAATGGTAAAGCCAAGAAGCTAATCTTTTGCAAGGAAGTAGGAAAATGGCTCTTTTTAAGGCAAAAAATTCTGAGTTGGGCCTGTGCTGCCTGGGATGGGAGATGGCGAGATTGAACCCTTTGCTTCAAGGACTGTGCCACAGAATATTTTCTCTCTTTGGGACTGCTCCCTGGTGTGTCCTGATATTTGTGTAGCTGTGTCATTCTCTGTATTGCTACCCATATGCAGGTGCTGGTGGTACTGTGGGCAGCACAGACAAGAGAGTTTCCCGAGATAACCGGTGCTTGCCTCTGACTCATTACCAAGTACTCGGGTTTTGAGACTCTCAGGCTGTGGTTTTTGAGCCTCTTGACTGTGATGAGAAGTTATTGGGAATAAAGTCATTGGAAAACCAGGGCTGCAGTTTCAAAATGTTTGTCAACACTAGCAGACTTTTTTCCTAAAGCCTAGTTTAAAGACATATAACAAGGACATTGTATTTCTGTGTTCATGTGACTTTTTAATGTTGTTTTAAGATGTCTTCAAGTGTGTGACAATAGATACCTTTTTTTAAATATAGGTAGCAAATATCTTCTGGTTTACGTAATACTATCAAACATCTACGTGCAGAGGAAAATTAATTACTGCAGAAAATTAATTACTACAGTACTTACCAGGCAAAGGCAGGGCACTTTCTTGATAATTACAGTATCACTGCAGAGTAAATATATCGGTCTTCAGCTGACAATATAATTAATAATATCTATTGAGCAGTTTGACTGCTGTACTTACTGTTACGAGAGCAATCTTTTTGGTGGTGCTAAGCAGCTGTAGATCCTCATAGCTGCAACTGGAGCCGTTTGCTCAGTGCCCCTCAAAATCACTCTGGCAATACCTACAGTTTATGTATTTCTCTTTCTGATTGATCTACTGAATTCTGAGAGTTGGGATTAAAGCAAACTTTCTTTTTTGTAAACCCCCTGCTCAGTCTGAGAGAGACAGGGTTGGGGGAGAAATCCAGAAATAGAAATCTCCAGTGTGAACTTTTGGTGCTAGATTTTTTGACAGTTTAGTTATGGAAGTTGTAAATTTGAATATTCTGGTAAAACCTTTGCTGAGGACACACAGTTTTAGCCTTTCTGTTTTGACAGGATGTGTTGTGCAGGTTAAATTATAAATGTGTCACTGAAGGCAACAAACAAGAACGAAGGCTCTCTGTCCATCTTGCTCTCCCGCGCTCTGTTTTCTGACTGCTGCAATGTCCAGTTTTGCAGCTCCTGAAGCCTTTACTATCTCTGTCCCATTAGTGGTCATTGGCCTTTGGCTTTCAAAGTGATGTCAAGAGATAGCTTGTTGATTGCTTCTGTGCTTAGAACACAAGAAAGAAGGGAGGCAAAAATAAATAAAAATATCCAAACAAATGGGACCTTATTGTTGTCTTTCCAGTGGTTCATATGTCTCTGCATTGTTGTCTTCACAGACAAAAGCATTAGAGTGTCTTGGAAAGACTGCCATTTTTCATAATGGTGATGTTTTGGGGGGAGTTATTTTGTTTTTAATTTAATTCTCTGCTTCTATAGCCTCTACCTTTCTGCTCCTGTTTGTTGTCAGGGCATTACTTAAAAAAAAAAAACAAAACCAAAAAAAACCCCAACAAACAAAAAAACCCCAACACCATGGCCAAGCCCCAAACTAAAAAAACTCCAAACTAAAAAAAAACCAACCCCAAAACACACTTTACATGCTTTGTTAGCCAGATCGGTGAAACTTTAAAGCCATGGTAGTATTAATTAATACCATTAAGATTATATTGCCTTATCATTTTTAACATTAAGCCTCAGGTAATACTTAATGGTGCTGCAAAGTGTATTAATAAAATTACTTGTAGTAATTAAGGAAGAAATGAGGAGTATGTGAGGAGCTCAGAGCGGTAGGTTGGAAAGAAATGGGAACGCAGCCCAAGGGGCTTTCTGGCTGCTTGTCTCCATCCTCACCACTGCATGTGGCTGATCATGGGTGGACACGTGGCTTCCAGAGCTGTTTGAGAACATCCTGTGCCTCTCACTTGCTGTGACAGGAGACTAGCCTTTACAAAAAGGCAGCTGAAGGATGGATTGACCTGTAAGTGTTAAGTAAGAACAGGATAGATTTAATTCTCTCTTCATTTACTCAGAAGAATTAGTCATGGATCATTTGCAGTGTTTTTGCTGCTGTAGAGTAGCAGTGTAAAGACCTGAAGATTGATTCCTACTGCTGCTTTGCAGGAAGCATCTCAAGTAGTTGTATTATCAAAGTATCCTCTAGCTTTGGAGAATGGCTGTTATCAGCAACTTCTGACATATAAAGTAACACATGTATGAACTGAGACATGAGAGCAAATGAGATTTTGATTTTGAACAAAGCTGACTACCACTGGTCTACTTTGCTCCAATTCTTCTTTCTGTTCATGTAACTGGGTGCTTGTTTACAGCTAATCATTAAAATCAAAGGGGCTTTTGTTGACCATATAAAGATTACCCATCTTGCTAGTCTGTTTGTTTTCTAGTAGATGGTTGTAATTGCTTTGCTTATTGCCAAGCTGATCAGTGTGAATGAAGTGTGGAATTTTGCAAAGAGGAGATCAAAAGACACATCTTCTGTCCCATGCTGCTTCCCCTTAGTAAAGCCCAAAGTGTTCATTCCCAGCCCCAGGATCGATCATCTCTGCCACTTACAAACATTACTGCATCTGATCATCAGTCATGTCACCTACTTTATCAATTAGAGAGAAGAAAAGGTGATCTCTGTATTTTGCTATTCTTTCCCTGACTTCCAACTGTGGCACTGACCAGCTTCCTTCAATTAAATGTTATGGTGTAATAGCTGCCGATATTGCACGGTACAGTGCGTTGTTTGTCAGCAGATCTTTCTTTCAAGGATAACTTGTGCTCAGGGTAAGAGCATATACCACTGAGGGTGAAGAGGGAGAAGGTAGTTGCCACCAGAAATGGAAAAGGTAAAATACTGCCTTTGCATCTCTCTTTTGAAAGAAAGAGAGATTTGAATGGTAGTTAATGGCTTGAGAGGTACATGGCCTTTTTTCAATCCCATGCTATACATAGCATTATGCTAACTACCAAAACCTCAATGACTGCAATATTTTATGTTCATTCTGGAAGCTTCCTCTCTGTATTTAAATGAATTTGATCTTTGCTTCTGATAGAATAGGAAAAGTGAATAAAAGCAGATCTCCCAGACATTACATGAATATTAATGCTTGCTGAATTTCCAAACCACGTTTCTCTGTTCTGGCATTGCTTGTTGGTATTTGTAGCTTCCTCAGATGTTTTTGTTGGCTGCTTCAGAACAGACAGAGAAGACAAAAAATGGCAATTGGAAGATTAATGACAATTGGAATTAATTGCAGGGGGTGCTTGTGGCCTATCAATGAGTACCCAGCCCTAAAGGAACGTTGAGGGGAAGAGAAGCTGTAATGAACAGCTCAAATACGAGTTAATTTACAGTGTTAAATAAAAACTGTTTGGGAATTATTCATCATAATTATTTTATGGTAGAAAGTACAATATCTTCACAGTCAGTTTCTCTGTAAAAGTTTTAAGCCTAGAGTCTTGAAAACAAGCAAGCAACTCTTCCCCTTTCCCCTTTAAAGAAAAGCAAGATTTTTTTTTTTTCATGGTCAGTACAAAAATACTGGAACTTAGACCAAAGTGTCTGAACTGTACTCCAGTGTTTTCCTTTTGAATTGGAAAAATTGTCGGTGGTTTTATTTTGCTATGAACTCCTTAATATCTAAGACTTGTGAAGCTGCTGAGAGCTCAGCTTACAGATAAAAGGCTTGAGCTTCATCACCTGCAATAATGTTCCAGGCTTCTGACAGATCACCAGAGTGCTGTAACGGGGCGTCCATGAAGAGATGGTCCTGCCAGCCTGTAAGGAGACATGAGCTCTGTGCTGCAGTAGGAAAATGTTACTCCGTATCAAGATGACTTGCAGCTTTGAGAACTGAAAGGAGTGTTTCAGAAATATCAAAATGTGTCATTTTGATTAAAAAGACTATCAAAACAGAGTTTGACAAGTCCTGTTTTAGATGTTAAAAGAAATTCAACTCCTTACTCTGATTTGGGATGCTGAGAAATATTTTCATGTTTGAATTTTTTCCTTGGCCCAGAAATTTTGAATTTAATTCGACTTCTATTATAACCTGGTAAAAATCTCCAGTGTCTCTGATCCTTCTGTTCATTACAGAGAAATGTTAAATTAAGATGAGAATGTTTTTGGTTTATCCAAATGAGAAATTCTTCTAATTTGGGACTCAGAGCAAACAGTGTGAGTGTTTTCCAACATAGATCTATTTCCTCTTCAAAAACGTAGCTAGACCAAAAAAAAAAAAAAAAAAATCCAGATTGCATATTCCTTTCACTGGTAGTAGCCTAAAAGGCTATTGTTGTTTAGCAGACAGAAGAGCACCAGATGGAGAGGCTGTGGGCTGTGTATTCAGTTGAGTCCTTGTCTGTCTTATGGCTTTTGGGCAAATCCACTTCTGCTTTCTTCATTTGTGAAGTGTGAGTAATAGTACTACACTTCCAAGAATGCTTAACGTACTAATCTTTCCACAGATATTTGCTTCTATCATAGAAATAGAAAAGATAATAATGTGCAAAGCCAGATTTCATCTTGTTTTCCTTAAGCCTGGCAGTTTAGGGTGGAATTTAAGAAGTACTTGATGTGGTCTTAGTTTTTATTCCTCCACCTAAGCCTATAGCAGTACTCGTGCCAGCTTCATCCTGACTGGAACTGAACTTTGCTTGTTAAAAATCTCCCACTCTTATTTTCTCTGGTTACATAAGAAAAAAATGGTATTTATCAAGTAAAAAGTAGAAATGAGTTTTCTTTCAAAGTTTCTAGTAGTATTATGTAATAACAGATTTTTAAAAAGCCCATTATTTCTCTAATTTTTGGGGGCTGACATGGGTGATAAGTAACAGAGGAAGGTCAGTGTGGGTCAGGAAATTGCTGTCTGGGCATTTGAGTAGCCGATACAATATTCATTGTACTGGTAGCAACATTGTACTTCCTGCAGTTAAGGCAAGGTAGATGAGAAAGCTGGCCCATACAGAATTTCCTCTGAGTCCCTGAGTTAACAGGATTTTGTCAGATTTGTGCTTGATGAGATCAGCAGAGAGGTGGATAAAATGATAGATGTAGCGAATATGGGGATACTGTTCTTGCTCTCTCCTCTGCTCTGCCCACATCTTGTGACACTGCCGCTTACTGGATATAATAAAGTTTGGGATGAGGCCTGTATTAGGAAGGTTAGAAAAAATGCCAGTTAGCCTGGTCTCTCCAAAGTGACTGATATGGATCATAAAGGATGTAAATTAAAAGCATGCTGCTACTGTTCCTGCCACTGCAGCTGCTCTATGTGCAGTATCACTCTGGATGGGAGGTATGGGCTTTTGTCTTTTAAATTCAAAGTTGCAAGTTTTGATCCTAGGCTCGATTGGTAACCTCTGAAAGTTACTGCTATCTGACAGCTCTCTTGTGGCCTATGTGGAAATGATTTATCGACTCCTATATTCTGACTTAAAAATAAATGCACCTGTTTAGTGCAGTGCTGCTCCAGCTTGCATTCAGTTCAGAGCTGACCTGTGATTTTACCTCTATATGTGGGTTTTCTGCTTTTTCAAGTATGTGTTCCACCTTAATTTTCTCTTGTTCCTGTTGCTACAGATGGATAGCTGTTTTCAGTCACAGACACATTATGCTTTTTTAGTCTCTTGGAAGCATGTGCCTTGGGTTGCCTTCTGTGCCTGCTACACAGCAGGTGAAAGTCTATTAAAGCTCTGGCCAGGGAGTTTCAAATGACTTTTTGTTGCTGCTTTTCCTTCAGGTAAAACAAAAGCCATTTCAAGCAGCGAGAAAGGTATTTTTTTCCTTGTATATGGAAACTTAATGCAAACAAGTGGCTGTGTCGTACCAGCTAGCAGAAATCAACACTCTGAGGGAAGAGGTAGTAGGTTAAATGAACCCTGTAGCTTGAATTACACCGTACATAGAGCTCAGATGTGGTTTAAAGTTGAAATATGTCTGCAATGCACTATAGGAAGCTTCCTATTGCAATTTTCAGTTTGTAACTTTTTTCATAGATTATTTGGAAGAGGACTAGACTAGTCCCTGCTATTTGCAGCAACTTCTGAGCTCTGAATTCCCCTCAGGAAGAGCAGAGCCCAATACAACCTTGTGTTTGCTTGATAGCACTGTCATGTGCTGAATTCCCCGCTCCTCTCCATCGCTAGCCTCTCACCAGCTGCCATCATGAAAATCAAAGTTTTAGATACAGGGTATGCCTGCTCTATATTCTACTTGCAGTTCTTAGAACTTCCCTTTTAATGGCCAATGTGGGCATTATAAAATCCATATGCTTATGTAGACTGTCTAGAAGCTTTTAGAGATGTGAGGCAGCACTAGTGAGCTAAATTTGGAGCTGTTAAACAACAGCTCTTCTCCCGAGAGAAATTTTCCCGAAATAAAAATTATGTTTGATAAAGATGTTCATGTTTGCGTTGCAGCTTTCGTTCTCTGGAGGGTTATTTCATTAACATGTGACATTCACTGTGGATTTGGAAAGGTGATATTGAAAATGGAGCTAAAGGAAAAATGAAGTTGGGTGGATATAACGCTCCCATATCTGATGGGAAGGAATTGGGCATCGAAAGGATGGGGTGCTAAAAGATGGAGAGGGGCTTAGGGTTATGGTGATAGAGAGGTAGCAGTTCATATTTGGAGTCTCCTACAACTTAAAGGCATATTGAGTCCTTTCCTCTGATTTTGAGAGATTGAGTTGGGAGGGGCTGGTTCCCGAGGGGTCCAAAGTCCTCTCCCTTACTTCCAAGATGGTATTGAATAACAGAACTGTTGAGGTTAGGTGGTGTCCCTAGAGATCCTTCAGTCTAACCACCCTCCTCAAAGCAGGGTCAACTAGAGTAGGTTGCTCTGGGCCTTGTTTTAAACATTTCCAAGGAATGGAAACTCCACAGCTTTTCTGGGCAATTTGGTTTAGTGTTCAGTCAAGTTCATGATAAAAATAAATTAATTCTTATGTTTAAATGAAATTTACTGTATTTCAACTTGTTCCTGTTACCTTTTGTCCTTTCAGTGGACACCAGTGAGAGGAGTATGCTTCCATTGTCTCTATTCCCTCCTACATGCGGGTCAGCTGGAGTAGTGGTACCTCATAACACAACCCTGAAGCTGCTTCATACAACAGTCCCTTTAATAGAATTTCAAGGTGCCTTCATCCCCTCTTGCTGTTCTGCCTAAATCTGGGGTTTTCACTTATCTGCTGTCAAATGCATGGGCTCTCAGGCTTTCTCTCACCACTAGCTGATCTTTGATTCCTTTTACTCTGCTGTTGGCATGGGACTGAAATGAGACTCCTATATCTCCACTATGTATGTTTGCTGCTTTCCTTGGCTCTAGGCTGTCTAAACCCTCTGAGGGATGCAGGACACCTTATCACCTTACACTGCTGTGCATGGTCTGCAGAGCTGCTCTGATAGTTTGTCCATGGGTCAGTACAATCACTTAATACACTTAATACTGGTGTATTCTTGCAGCTTATTACTGGTGATTATTGCCTTGCTCCTTGTCTTAATTTTCTGTCCTGTAGAAGTGCAGAATGAGCTATGATTGTTTTTGTCAAATTGGTGGTCAAATCTGAAAACAGATTTAAGTAAATGTGTGATAATTGGCATGTTAACAGATTGAAGTGTAGGTATCTGAGGATCACTGTGACACCGAGATGAAAATCTTGAGCCAATTTGTAGTGAGAATCAAAGGCTATTTAAATGCTATAACAGTAATCAGAGTGGTTGTGATACCAAAGCTCGTACTTCAGGGAGATAGGAGAAAGTTCCCACAGAACAATTTCTACTTTATCTTCTCTGCCCTTCCCCAAGATATTTCCCAGGGTTTTTTTTATTAGCATTTATATAAAAAGACTAAAGTTACGTTTTAAATAATCAAAATTTAAATCTTTATCTCCTTTTAAAGCAGTGTCTAAAAAAACCTGAGTATTTTAGAACTGTGACATTACTTAAGAGATTTGGGTGCATTATCTTGGTAACCTTTGTGAGCTGTTATTAACAGAGCTGCACAGATTCCCAAAGCAGTATTTGCAGTTTGTGGGGGGAGGGTTCGGATGAGGACAGAAAATCCAACCAATCCAAACAAATTACAAAGCTCCAACCCCTTAGTCAAAATATGTGGAGATATTTAAAGAGGAATTAGTAAATAAAAACCTGCTCAGAATTAGTAAGGGGCGGGGGGAAGCTCTGCAATCCGTATTTTCATTACAAGGTGCAAGATAACTGTTTTTCTTGCATTTCACAGCATATCCAAAGCATCTGAGAAAGTGCTATTAACCCTTGCTGTCCCTGGCAGGTCAGAATGCTACGACTGTCATTTGCAGCTAGCAAACAGAGGTTCACAGCTCTGACCTGCCAGATTTAACCCCAGAAAATGCCCACAAATGGCAGAAGCGACACACATCTTCAGATCCCTGCTCATACATTATATAGTTATTTCCTGCAAAATCAGCTTCTGGTCTTCTGTCCTTCACTAGAATAAATAAGCTGGTGGTAGAGTCATTTTTATTGGCCAGATGTGCCGGAACAGCTGGAGCTGCCTTGCTGCTGCTATGTCAATGTCTTTCCTGCTGTTTTGGGGTTTTTTTTTTCTTCTATTATTTCCATGGTGGTGTATTTTTACCTTAATTAGTGGTGGCAGTGCTAATGTGCTGCCTATTGTTTTGGGTTTTGGTTTTCTTGGTGGTTTTTTTTTTTGTTGGTTTGTTGTTTTGGTTTTGTTTTGGTTTTTTTTTCCTGTCTTGGCATTTAGAGGCTGCAGTGCAGATACTGGGAAAGTAATGGGTCTCTTACCAACTTCAGTACAGTTGGCAGTAGGAGAAGATAGCAGTCATTTTGATGAAGGCTGGTAAAATAGGAATCTTCAAGAATCTCATAATCACATGATAAAAGAAAAAAATCTCCAAAATAATTTTGAATGTTATATTGAAATCCAAAGAATCGGTAATCCAGGGCATATTTCTGCTGCAGAAGAACATTCATATTTGATATGGGTACTAAAGAAACATTGAAACTGTAAATCATGTCCCTTGCCTCTCAGGGTAGTCTCTTCTTCATATTTTCCAGGTATTGTCTTAGTTGCACATAAGCTGTGTGCTTCTAGAGTCAGGAATAGCAAAGTCAGCGGAGTCTAGCTTTGGTAAAATAGGCCTAAATCAAAGACACTGTATTTGTTATGATGCTTTATAGGATTTATCTGTCATCTTTAGTGTCTTATTTCTAGCTATGTCCAACACTTGATCCTTAAGAGAAAGGCAGTGCTCCTCCCAACAACAACAAGGTAATCCTTTTGGTAGAATAATCCTGTCATGATCTGCTTCCTCCAAAAGCAAATCTGAGTGTGATTCTGTACTTTCCTGTCTATGTACTGGGGGGGGGGGGGGGAAGACATATATACCATTCTACTTTATCACAGTGTTAGATACAACCAATTATTTCAGCTGATGGATCTACTTATTCTCTAGAAGCTATAGCTAGCTCTTTGATATCTAATGAAAGTATTTGCCACTTTCAGTACTTTACATCTTCAAAGCACTGTATAAACATTTAATTTAATACAAAACCCACTAGGGATGGTAAGTGAATGAAGTACATACAAACTTGCACTTACAGGACTAAAAGGCCTTTCACAGAATTGATGGAAAGTTACACTTGCTTTACACGGCATGTTATTTATGCCAGTGCTGACTTGTTCCTTGCAGGCAATATGTGAGTACATCTTCCCTGGTCAGATAAGCGCAGATTAAAACCTCTTCCCCCCTCCTTGGCATTATTTGCAGCCATTCCTTTTACCACTGTAAATCACCAAACTTGTTCCCCCATCAAATAAAGTGGATGTTCTAGGAAGGAAGTTTGCTGGCCCATAAGCTGCTAGCCAAACCAAGCAAAAGCCAGAGCTTCATCTTTAAAAATTTCACTGCAGATCTCATACCCTGTTTCAGTGTCTGGAGCACCCGTTGCCTTTTGTTTAACAGTACCAAGGTTTCTGGCACATGACATGCATGTTTTGGGTACTGTGCTGAAGGGATCTAGTGAAAGATCTTAGAAGGAGCCTGTGACTTAGTTCTAGTGGATTCCCAGTGTGGAGCAAATACTTTTTCAGAGAGTCTTAGATGTAAGTGCAAGTCCAGGCATCTGTAACAACAGTTGCTTCTCTCCTATGCCTGCTTGTCTCTCCTCTGTGTTGAGTCAATGTTGTTAGCCTTTTCTCAACATTGAGTCTGATCTATCCACAAAAGTGTTTTTATTTCAGCTGCTGCTATCATGACTTAAGCTTCCCAGGTTAATCATTGTCATCTGCTTCGTCTGTGAGCAGCACACAGCTACTGTGTGGGGTTTAGGTTAGAGCAGGCTTCGGTGTGGGATGCACAGCGCTGCGGCAGTAGTGGGCAGTGGGGCTCATGCAGGCAGCAGGGACCACTGGGGGTTGGTGATAGTCCTGCTGTGTTAATTGTCACGGATTGAAATGCTGGATTCATCCTTTTTGCCACTGCTGCCACCCACTACCATCCTATGTGAAAAGGTGCTGAGTGTTTTGGTGTTACTGAATAAATTGCAAAGCCTAGTAAAGTGAAGGGTGATGAGTGAGTTCAGTATGTTGCAATTAAAACTGCTGGTTTCCAGCCAGTCATGGAGATTGAAAGTGTTAAACTTACAAAAGTCATGCCACTGACCAACTTCCAAATAGTTTCTTTTATCTTCAACCAACCAGAGACGTAGAGCATGTGGTCTCTCCTCCAAGGCATAGGATGTCTTTTTGTGCAGTACTCTCCACTGTAGTTTAGAGCTGATAATTTTTGTGAGCTATTTCTCTGCTATAGCTTGCGGTAAATGGATATCTGCAGAGACACAATTAGAGATGGGGCTCTATGAAGTTGTGGTCATTGCTGGCTACCAAGACTTCAGCACAGATTTTGGTGTGAGCTGGGCTGCCCAAGAAGGCACCCAGGGTCCTGCGAGCTGGAAATTTTATCGGTGCTTCTCTGTCACTGTCAATGCCCAAAGGCAGCATGCTCTGCCAGCTGCCGTGCAAATTCAACTCCCAACAACACAGATGTACTTTAAATCAATGAAAGAGGGTCAAAGCAAGCAACTTTGAGCACATGCCTAACAGACGTGATACACGGTATTATATACTTTTTGCTTTGTGACATTTGATTCTCAGAGGTGTTGCCATCTTCCTGAAAGTGTTAGTTTGATGTGGTCTAGTAATTAATGCCTCGGAGTAGCTGTTTCCTTGCACTGTGTTCTTGAATTCCTCGTGGGTTTGTTAGTAAAAATCAAACGCAAATTACCTTACTAATCTAGCTTTTGTAAATACCACTGCAAAAGAAGCAAAGTTTATATTCATGCATCCTTTCATTATTATGGTAATTAATTTCAATTTATAACTAATTAATGCTGTTCTACATCTAACCTGCCCCTTATTAGCAGTAGCAAGTGGGAATCAGTGAGTGTATGAATTGCAGATGCTGGTCCGTACATTGACAGAAAAGCTACCTGGCAGCAGCCGCTTTGTAAGGAGTCGATCCTGCAACGAGCTGCCACTTTGAGACCATCACATTTCCTGCTGCTCTAAACCATGACGGAGATGTTGAGCTTTACATCGCTGTGATGTGTGAGGAGGAAGGTGAGAAGTGGGAATGTCTTGCAATTAAAAGTAGCAATTTAGCTGACAGAGTGATCAGAAATACAAACCTGTCTCATGGAGCAAAGAGGCAGGAGGAAGAAATATAATAATGCTATGCACAGATGCTCTTTGATCTTGGCTGTAATTCAGAGCAGCACAGTCCTGCTGCAGGTGGCATTAGATAAGAGGATGTATTCCGTGGATAGATTTTGCTGGCACTCTGAAGCAATTAGCTTTTGCTTATTTGTAAAGCGAACATAACCAGGTGCTGCCCCCCCCCAAAAAAAGTGTGTTTGAGACATCTCCATCCCCCAAATGGATTAATTATGGTTTCATCTCCCTCCTGGATCAATTACAGAAGTCTATGCTACTGGGTTTGCTAAGGGGGTTTCTTGTTCCCTTTCTCGTTTGTTGTTTTTTTGTTTGTTTGTTTTCTCCCTCCCCTGAAGGGTGCTCTTGAACTGAAATATCTCTTAATGGGCATAAAGCAAAAAGTTCAGAAGCTCTGTAACGTTAAAATGAGACCCAGATAGTTTTAGTTCAAGGGCCAGGAAGTTCCTCGCTGGCATGCATTGGCATTTTGAAGTTGAAGGAGGAATGGGGTGAGATGCAAGAGAGAGTACCTTGGGGACAGAGAGCTGTTCTTGAGGGCAGATATGCCGCACATCCTGCTTCAGTGATATACCATTATTTTCCAGACTATCTTTGTTACAGAATACAAATCTGTGTGGCTGCTTTTCTGCTTTGTCCTGCCTTTGTGCTAGATGACCCTTATGAGAACTGACGAAGTGCATTAGGAACTGCAGCTGGGCCCATGTGGCAGCAGCAGGAGCAGAAAGCTGTGCTCTGGCTTTATAGAGTAGGAGAGAGAGGTACGACGCTGCTCTGGAAGGTGAACCTGCAGCCCTACAACCCTAGACTAAAGCCTTACCTGAACAGGTATTTTCTTGCTTGCAGTCTATAGGTGCCTGGCACTGGGGCTTGGCTAAATGCAGCCTTGGAGGTAGACAAGAGCTGCTGGTCAGAAAAAGAGGTGTGCTGCTCTGTCAAGAGATCAGCTGTTAGAGCTGAAGGCAAGCTCCTACTGCAGCTTATAAAATGCACATTTTAAATAAATCTTTTTTCTCCTGTGAAGAAATTAATAGGTAAAGAGATGAGATGGGTCAGGCTGCTTTCTCACCCAGTCCTTATTTTGTACCTTTTTCATCTCAAGGAACATCCAAGGATCCTTCTGTAGCATCCCCTAGGAGGCGGTGAGATTGCATTTTGAGCCATCGCTTGCCCAAGTTCTTACCTCCAGCAGTTAGTTTAACAAATCAGCTTTCTCAAGATCCTCAGCCATTTGCTGCCTTACAGCATAATTGTGTGTAACTGTTCCTCATTGACAGCAATATTTACCTCTAGGGAATGGGGGTTTTCAGCCTAGGATGAATTAAACTGAAACTTTGGCAAACATTACTGCTTTTGTCAGGACAGAAATAAATTAGCTGGCTTTGAGCACATGTAACTTTCAGCACCTGGATGTTGTATCACTGGATGCTGTATGTTAGCGGGGAAAGTAGTGAAGTTTTGACAAAGCTGCTGCTCTCAAATCACGCTCCTTTCCCATGGAGTTTGGAATACAGAGCTTGAGCAATATTGGAGTGTGTTTAATTGCGCACATTTGGGTTGCACTGGAGACCAATTGGCAGGGAAGCCTCATTCATACCAATGCTGCATAGGCTACCAAACATGTTAGCAGTTGCGTTTTAGGATATACACATCTGTGATTCTGACTTGGATCCAAATTATTAGCCTATTTGTGCATGAATGCAAGAGGTAAATTCCAGCTTTAAGCCTGAAGGTTGTAGTTCTCCCCTACATTCATCTCTGCAGGGGAAGGATAGGAATTCCCCTTTGTTTAGGGTTTTGATAGAAGGGGAGGGGAGAAGTCCTGCTTTGCTCACTTTATCATGTATTATTTTATAATTTTATTTACCTTTTGTTGCCTTCGTACAGTTCTGCTCCAGACAGCAGATTCTTATCTCCAGGGTCCAAGTACAAGAAGTTAATGAACCGTTTGAACTCCAGTAACCACTGATCTCTGTTTAAGCTGAATAATGCAGGCTGCAGCTGTCTGTACTCCTGTAATCAGTGCAGAAGGGATGGTGATAGGATGGGGGTGGTGGGAGGGAAAGGAGAAATAAGTGAGTTCATAGAAGTGAACTGGCCTGATAATTTGGGTTTTTTATTTATTTCCTTTTACCAGTAGTACCTTCTTTAGGGTTGCTGCCTTCCGTCAAAGCAGAAAAAAGGAAAAGGGCTCTGCATGTGTCCTTTGCCCCTACAAAATGAATTTTTCCTTTGAGCTTGGAGTCTATTTATAAGGAGATGTTAGAATATAGTTGAGGCTGCCTGGTGACTGCTTCTATGTTTTTCCATGAAACTCTGGATGTGCCTACATGGATAGGTGGAGGATCTGGGTTACTGTGGTGGGTTGACCCTGGCTGGGCGCCAGGTGCCCACCAAAGCTGCTCTATTACTCCCCTCTTCTCATCTGGACAGTGGCGAGAAAATATAACAAAAGGCTTGTGGGTCAAGATAAGGGTAGTTTAATAAAGTGAAAGCAGAGAAAAACAAATGATGTTATTCTCTACTTCCCATCAGCAGGTGATGTCTGGCCACTTCCTGGGAAGCAGGGCTTCAGTACACATAGTGGTTGCTCCGGAAGACGAAAATGCCCCCCCCTTCCATCTCCCTTAGCTTATATAGCTGAGCTGATGTCATATGGTATGGAATATCTGTTTGGTTAGTTTAGGTCAGCTGTCCTGGCTATGTCCCCTCCCAAGATCTTGCCCAGCCCCAGCCTGCCGTTGAGGGGGGGCAAAAATGTTGGGGAGACAGCCTTGATGCTGTGGGAGCACTGCTCAGCAGTAGCCAAAACACTGGTATGTTATCAACACGTTTCTAGCTACCAATGCAGAGCACAGCACTACGAGGGCTACTATGGGGAGAATTAACTCCATCTCAGCCAGACCCAATACAGTTACTGTGCCTCAACCTGAATGGTCCCTGCTCCTCTGGCACTCAGGCACTCCTGGGAATGCCTGGTGTTGGTGTTTGGCAAACAGAATCTCTATCTTCTAATGCCATAACTTTTTTCAGTGACTACTGCAATTCTCATCTCATTCTCTACTGTCTACTTTTCACTTACCAATTTTAACAATATATGGATTTTGCCTCACAGACTGTAGGGTTCCAAACATAAAATAGAGCAGATAGATAATTTTGTTAGGACGTTAGGTGGTTCATCCTATCCTTCCCAGCGGTGGCACTCAGCTCAATGAGAAGCATTTAATCTGGTATGGTTCCGAACTAAATTTGTGTGGAGGTTAGATCCTTTGTTTAAAAAACAAACAAAAAAATCAACCAAACAACCAAACCAAAAAGTACTGAAGCTAACAGAGCTATGTCACTTCAAGACGGCCAAGTAAAGGGAGTCTGGTTGTGGAAGAATGTGGCTGTTCTAAGAATTGAGCTAGTACTTTTAATATCTTGCTCAAATCTTAGTGGATGGATAGGGTACGTTGGGCTTCTGAACCGTGAAACATGAAGGGTGAGATTTATCTTCCTTACTTTTAGATGTCTGTATTGTAGAACGGCTGTACTGGAGTAAGTCTTTGGCTCCCTTTAGAGCCAGTGGCGAGGAATAGGTGGTTCTCAAGGATCATTCATCTCACCTAGATGGCTACATAAGAATGAGATGACGTTCAGAATAAAAGTACTGGTTTCTCTTCGCTACCTGTAAAGAGAGCAGAGATGATATCAGTGTCTGTTATAAACATTTAAGATTTAGATAAATCTCCCCTGACGTGCTTTCTGTTCTTCTCTGAGGTTGGTAGGATTTCAAAGCATTCAGTTTCATGCAAGGGATGTTCAACATTCACAAAATCAGGCTTGAACTGCCTTTGTGTGATGTGAAAGCTGTTCTACATTTGTCCTAAACTTCTGTGAGCGGTGAATGCATTGCTTTTACTGTCAGGTGGAAAACCATTACTGTTAGGTACTATGATAGTAAGAAAAAAATACGTATTCTTTTGATCTTTGCAACAAAATGTAACGGGGAGATTTGGAATGAGCTACTGTCCAGTGACATTTGAGCATAGCTCAGTGTATCAGCTTAAAAGCTGAATATATCCAGATATTCAGAGTTTTCAGAGATGTTACTTTGTTATACTCATTTTAATGCTTTTCTAGGGAAACATAGTTCATTCTCTTCCTCACATTTTACATGCAAAGCATCCAGTTTAAATACAAATTAGTCTGAAAACAATCCTCTTTTTACTTTAAATTTTTAAAGCTTGGATTTAACTTTTAGGCTCATTAATATTCACAAACACTGCTTAGTTAAGCTTGCTTTAATTTCTCTGTGTGCTTTGTTAACAGGGATTATAGTGATGTTTGCATTTGCATGCGAGACTTTTACTATTGTGTAAATTTTGGTCATTATTATGGAAAAAAGAAATGAAAAAAATGTTGAAAATCTGCCTCGGTCTCTCCAGTACTTTCTCTAACTCTTGTATTTCTTGATAGCTTTGTGAGAGTGTTTCTCTCCATATTTATTAGGTGGATTTTTCATCTCTCTTTGAAAGATGTTTGAGAGTCTTGGAACCCCAGAGGAGAAGGCAGGCTTTTGGTCTCCAGGTATGCCTTTGGCACATAGCATCGACAAGGGAACATACCCCTTCAAATTTGGAAAGCAAAGACAGCCTTGGAAGAGTCCCGCAGTTGTACGCTCTTTCACTCAGCTGAGACAGTTGTAGGCATTAGTTACCAGCCTCTGTTGCCCCGGCCAAATGAGCTGGAAAACACAGCGGCATTTTCCTAATGATGTTCCGGAGCCAAAGTCTGCTCACAGCAAAACACCTGTATTTGCAGCCAGTGGCTGGCTGGCTGCAGAGACTGTGAAGTGTTTACAGAAGGGTAATCCATAGCTTCTTTAATTCTAAATTCATTTAATTCTAAACATGTTCAGTGTTCTTGAAAACTGGCAGATTAATACCTCTGGAAGCTACAGCCTGCTATCTGTCTTGAGAGAACATACAACCTGAACAACCACCGGGCTGGTCTAGTGCGTAGCTCTAAGGTGGTACCACAGATCTGCTCTGCTGAAGATACTAGGGTGACAGAGCTCTTCAGCCTTTTTGTACAGAGGCAGTGAGTGCCCGGTCAACAGGACACTTGATTTCTAGAACCAAGACTGATGCTACAAGCTCATCTCAGTTGAGCAACCATTGCTGCTGTTGAGTTGGGATGGCTGGAATCACCTTCTGAAAAGTGAGAAGACTTGATTTAATTTCAATATTTTTTTTTTTTCAGTAGTCACAGCTTTAATGTAGAAACTTTGGGGGTGCTTTTTTTTATATTTAAGTATACCTCAACATTTCAGACAGTCATGTGTATGTCATTATAGTGCTATTTTAATGCTTAGTTTTAAGTTCATTTCAGTTCCCTAACCCAAGTCTTCCCTTTTGCTGGGTGCCACTGGCACCTTGTTCCTGTACTTGTGGTGGGAAGGACAGATTGAGATTGCTGTTATTTCCTAGGAACTGGATGACAGATAATAGTTTGCAACTGAGGCAGAATCTTGAAACTTCTTGTCCACAAAGTGCATATTATACCTGCTCAGGCTGCTAGATGTGACAACCCCATGATCTGGGGAAAACTCTACCAGTTTTCTGTTGAAATTGTGTCTTTGAGAGTATCCGTCAGTGGGAAGGAAGACATGTTATACAGAGGGTATGGAGTAATGAATAGGTTTGATCTTAAATTAAAGGCATAAACTTGCTCCTCTGAATCTTATAGGGTGCATTTTCTTGCATTGTAGAGCAGTTTGTAATTTTCTTCTCCCCTGTCCTGTCAGCCTGACTTACAGAAGTCCTATAGCATGGCTTACTTACCAGTTAATGGTAACTTCTAACCTGTATCTTGTAAAGAAGCACTTTTTGGCAGCAGTTGTCAGTAGAGACCTCTACCCCAAATACTAATAGTATAGGCAACGCCTTCAGTCTTTAGAGGACCGCAGGTTATGATTTTTTTTTTTTGTCATGTATTTGCTGGCAGGTATATCTAGGTATGTGACTGGCTAACTTTAATAGAGGCTGTCTCTGTCTTGAGCCATAGAGGAAAACCAGTGTCTGTGCAGAGGCTGTGTCAGTGCACTAAGGCAAAGCTTGAGCTGAGCAACTACACTCTGCCTCTCAGCTGGGCTTTTTAGCTTGGACTTGGTGCACGTAGCTTTTGGCAAGCATAGAAGATGGGGGAAGAAAGAGAGAATAAATGGCCATGTCATATAGGCAATCTCCCTTGCAGATCAAGAGTGAGCAGGATACAGATCACTGCCTAATGCCGTGGATGATCAAGAGAAACGGTTCTTAGTGTCTGTAGCTTAGGTTAACCTTGCAAAGGGAGCGGAGGTCTGCTGAGGCATACTAGGAGATAACCTTGCTTCAAATGTTACTGATGCTTGTCTGAACCCTAGATTCGGCATAGGAGCTCATAGTGAGCATTCCTTTACCTCTCCTCCATCTCTCCTTCCCTAAAATGTCCCAACTTGCAAATCAGCAGCCAAAGGAAATTCATGCACCTAGGAACTTCCCATGCAAAGAGAGAGCTTCCTTTTTCCTGACTGTTTTGAATGCACATTGCATATTGCACCTTCCTTTGGCATCTTTGACAACGTGTCCCCCGTAGTCTATAATTTCATGCATCCCTGTAATTTATCACTCACACAGTTTTGGCTTATCTAGTGAGAGATGCAGCAGAATCTATAAATCAGATAAAATATTACTGTGCTTGCATAATAAGAAGTACCTATATTTATTTCATGTTCTGTCTTCAAAAAATGGCTCTTGGGTGGGTGTTTTTTTGGGGTGGGGTGGGATGTGTTAAGGGGAAAAAAAATACAATGGAATCTTCTGGCAGACCACTTTTTGCATTTGGACTTGGCAAGAAATAATTCATTAGTTGACTACCTATTTCAGACGAATAGTTTGCCCAGTCTACTTGTCTTCTACTGAGAATGTCTATTGTGGGGTGCATCACTGGAGCAGGAAAGTCATGGTGTGATTCTTAGGGATGTTCTCTTTCCCACTTCAGCTAGAAAGATGTAGAGAGTTAATACGCCTTAGGATTTGTTTATTTATTGAAGTTCAATCTGATGGATTTAGGGTTTTCCATTATCCATGTTGGTATCTAATCCTTTGTTGAATCAGTTGGAGGATGCAGTCTTTGTTTGCTCCAATTTAACAAAGCATGGGAAAGGTGTGTGTGTGTGTGGGGATAATTGTTTCTGTATCTTTTTACATTACAGAGTGCTTCATCTAAAGTGTCATTAAACTAATCTGTCCTGCTCAAAAAGAGGTGAGAACCCGAAGGTAGCCTTTGATAAAATCTAAGATAGAAAGCAAATAATCCCTTTGTTTATTTAATGCATTTAAAACTTAGGTTGCATGAGAGTTCCATACGTAGTTTTGGATATCTTTCTGCATTCATGAAGGAGATGTGCATGTGTTTGTCTTGCTTATGCCTATTCAACTGCTTTACAAAGTCACATTGTGATGGATATTATTCTGGAGAGTCTGGTAAACTTGTGTACTATTTGTCCATGTAAGTGAAGATTGTAGGCTTGGGAAGTGTAGCTTGAAAGCAATATTATCAGTTGTTCTCTGTTAAATTTCTTCACAAGGATTCACTTCCCTGGTTTTATTCTATAAAATAATTGTCCCCTTTTTCACTGCAGTTACTGCTGTACCCTGACCCCCAACACTGGTCTCGGACACATTGCATTAGATCTCTGTAGAGCCCTATTGGATGTATTTGTGTAGATGTGCCACATGGAGTGGATTTTGGGTTGGGATTTGTGTATTAAAGAGAATAAACAGATACAAAATCTGGTTCTCTTCTTGTAGTTCAAACTGTCATAACTTTGGGGGACAATATTGTGCTAAAAATCAATGTTGGCTTTGGCTTTTGTGTTAGAGGTTCTGGCTTTCTGATATGGATACATTTGGGGGTTTTTGCTTAGTTTTGTTATTTGAGTAGGCTCCAGCAGAGTAGTGTTTAGAGATCAGGGCTGTAAAAGGCAAAACACTTTATCCTGTCAAACATACACGTATGTTGCTTGAATCCTGCTGATTCAGATCAGGGTCCTTCAGATTATGTAAATGAATATCAATATAATTTGAAAGATTTGGAATTAAAATAGAGATTTTGCTATAGTTTTCAGAATCTATTACCCCAAGATAAAGTAAAACTGCCAGAAAATGTTGAAATTTGAGACTTAGTTTTAGAGTTTAGGAAAATAAGGTGGTTAGAACTGCAAAATCACACAGCATCACCAACGTGGAAGTAATGCAAGAGGCAGAATCATTACATCTTCCACAATTTACTTTGATGCAGCAAGCACTACCTTTGCTGAATCCCACTGAAGTGAAGGATGTTCTGAGAAAGAGCTGTTGAGGCTATAAAAAGACCCTCTTCAGATGTGCTTCCTTCTCTTTCACTGTGCATCTATAAAAATTGTTGATATATCTTACCTAAATGGAAATGAATTGTTAAATAATTGACAGTAATTCTATCATTTATCTAGGACCGATTAGTCTTTACTGTGTCATTTTTGTTGTGGCATTTTGGGGTAAAAGCCCCACATAAATAGTCCCAATATTAAAGGATTAATTACCTGAAACTTTATTGCTACAAAGATTTTCTTTGTTTTGATTTAAGTGTGTAAGTTATATCATGGCTTCAGGGTATCATTTGCATCCATAACATCTGAGCACGTGAATGACTTTGAGCCTGAGGCTTAAGGTGTCTTTGTGCTTCTGTGTGAAGCTTAACGTAGCATCAGGGTTTAAGAATTCTTGTGTGTGACATATTTATTTATTATTGTGAAAGAAAAGAAGGAATATAAGAAAAAGAATGTGACTAAAGATCCTATAAGAGCCATGGAAATATCCAGTTGCATAGATCTGTAAACTGTAAAGTTTAGCACTGGTAAAGATGAGATTATTGTTTCTGAAAGCATACTGAAATAATGCACTCTTTGCTTTTGAGACCATGTTAAGTCCTTTCACACACTTTCTCATTTTGAGAGATGCAAACTGCTAAGCAACACAATATTTTAGCTGTGTACTGGTAATATTTTTCTGATTACGTAGGAAGGTAATTGTAAAAGAAACAACAGTAAAACATGCTTCTAAAGCAAAATCACCATTTTCTCTACTAAAAAATAATGATAATCAATTTCCAAAGTATTTGTTGAAATAAACTTGAAATAGTTCTCTCTTGCTAAATCTTTTTATTCATGTTTTTTATTTCTTCAAACGTGTTGTATCCTGTGAAGGGATCAGTATTGCCAGACACGTTCTTCTGAACATATTGTAACTCTGCCGCTGAGTTGGTTTTCTCAAGGAACCTGGAAAAGGTGGCTAGGTTTATATAGAAATATAAACATTCAAGGCCGGGTGAACTGGAAATGAGACTCTTGTCGGGATGGTGGTGAAATCAGGAGCTGTGAGATTGAAATGTTTCTCTTTTTTCCCCTCACCTTTCAGCTGAATAAAGTTCCTACAGCTCAGGACATTTGAACCAGTGTACAGAAGATGGAACAGATTAACTAGTTTATTGAATTCTCTTTGCTTTCATGCTCAAGCTATAGCAGTCACTATTATTTGAAACAAAGGAATAGTTCAAACTCAAGCTATGGCTTATCATACTATGATAAGAAAATGCTTGTTATGAGTGAAAGAATTATGTTATCTAAAATAAGATTATTTAACATACTATGGCTCCATAGGCTTGAAATCTCAAGTTATTGCCTTAAAATTCTCTCTCATAAAATCTATAAGATCACTAAAAAATAGTTCTTGTTTCAGTTATCTCAAAAGTGGATGCTCTCTTTTGGTCCCCTGAAGCATGTCACCATCCTAAGGAAAACCTTGTAAACTATATTATGGAACATGCTACGTCAAACCTCTGGGACCTAAGATTTCTAAGGAGTATCAACCCAGCCTTTAAATTTATGCTGTCAGACTTGTACTTCTTGGCTTTTTTAGATGGTGGTGGTGGGAATATTTTCAGTTTTGTTACTTGCACATTTCCCTTCCCCACTCCTCCTTTTGTCATGCATACACGTATTCTTTGCCCTGGGAAGAATTCAGCACTAGAGCTCACATGTGGATCTACCCTGAAAATACAAAATCACAGTAGATTGGGCATCTTTGATAAGAATGTGAAAGAGTTTCATAGCATCACGGCTTTTATGTGTGTATCTCTTAAATTACTGTTTTGTTTTGTGGGGGTTTTTTGTTGTTTGGGGTTGGTTTGTTGTTTTGGGGTTTTTTTTTTAGTTCTGTATTAACCTTTCCAGTCCCCACCCTTCCAAAAGTACACTTAAAAACTGCATCTAGGTCATAGCCCAGTCCCAGAGAGACTCTCATTGTTAATACCTCGTGTTTCCAGCTGATCTTTCTTGGAAACTTTGACCATGCTCCAGAGGTAGATAATCCCTTTTTGTCAGATCTTGCCATTCTTTCAAGGCTATCTCTTCTTACTCCAGCAGTTCTGTTTCTGGTACTCCAATGACACAAAAGAAGTAGCAGGAGCAACAATGTAATAGCATCAATGGGGTTTTGTTTAGTTTTCCTCTAGAAAAAAAACCAGCATGCTAGCATGTAAACAATATTATTAGTATACATTTTGTCTGAATTATTCCCAACAATGGTAGTATTATTCTCAATAGTGAGGTTATGTCTTCAGCAGCAACTTCACTAGAATATTTTTATTAAGCCTGCTTGTTACATCTTTGGGGTTTCCCTTTTACCTGTTTCTTTAAATCAAAGGGTTTGGTGCGTGTGCTCCCCCTCGATCTTCTGAAGAATTACTAGTCTGTCTCTTGCTCCCTTCCTTTGTTCTACTGCTTGCCTATTAATTCTTACTGAGCTTCTGCCTTGAATTGTAAAGCTCTTCATCTAACCCGTGGACTTCAGTAAGTATCATCCTGTATGAGTTTTCCTAAACTGAGAGTGGCTGCCTTGATTTTTATTGAAACAGTCTTTCCCAGGCTGTTTGGCTTCTCTATTATTTTCAGCAAGACGGCAAACTTACTACTTTCCTCCAGTCTGTTATTTGTAAACTGAGGGGCTTTACATTTTGATTAAGAGTAGAATCACCCAAGGACTTCTCTGTCTCAGCAGTTTCTTCTTGTTCTGTTAAGGTATAGAAAGTTCAGAAGTTTGCAAAATTGTGTGCGAGAATAGTCATTAAAACTCAGATTCACAGGAATTAGGCACAGGAGGGACCATCTAGTAATGTCACATCTTCTGCTAGTCAAGTTACTAATTTTCATTTATTTTCTCTCACTTGGAGCCAAGAAATGAACTGTAAATGTTACCAAAGCCTACCTTATATTTTGGCTTACATGTGTCTTTCGGAAACTTTTCATCTCCTGCATCAGGATATGGAGGGTACAGCCCTTTCCTTTGCAGTTTGCAATAGTGGTTAATCACCCTTACCGTTAAAAATGTGTTCCTTCTTTCTAATTTGAAATTGTCTGAAATCCCATGGAATAGCAGCTGTGAATCTGACAGAGCAGTGTTTCATGATCTTTCCCTGAAGTGATCTAATAGTATTTAACATCTGTGGACCACTCGGGTTGCCAAGACTTTACAAGCCTGCAGTGAGAGAGTTTGCATTATAAAGACACCCCGCTTTTGTACTCTTTTCATACATGCAATTTTGATGACTTTTTAGAAATCAGCTAACATCTTGGTATCCAGGTAGGTATGCAGTAGATTTATTGTTCTTTACAGTATGTGTAAATGTGCGTTTGCTGTGCTCCTCATCTTCCATCCCTGTATCCGTTCTCTGTGTCATCCTAGAAAAAAGTATCTTGGACAGATATAGTAACTAGATCTGGGCAAATGTTGCAAGTGTTTGTCAATCCTAGAAAGTAAACATTAAATCCTGGAGTGTGCATTGGTTTGTGCTTAAACTCAAGGCTGGTTTTAAAAAGCAAACAAAAAAACCCCAAATAAAACACTATCTTTTGTTACTCTGAAAAAAGATTTGCTTCAAGTATGTTTGTGTTGCTTTATATTGCTTTTCATAAAGGAGAGTTTTGGTGGTACTCGAAGAAAGAGCTTGTTATTTACTGGGGGACGTGTATTTGGAGGCAGAATAGAGGATCTGTACCTGAAGGTTACGTGTTGACTCTTCCTGGGTTTGTGAGATGCCCCAAAGAGGCAGGGTGCTGTGGTGCAGCAAAGCTCCTTTGAGAGAAGAGCGGCTGAGTGGCTTTGGGGTGGTTCTGAGAGATGTGAACAGTGTCTGAACTTGTCAGGAGGAAAAAAATGAGCTCCAGAGGTCTGTCAGTTGTGTGACTGCTTGGAAAAAAACAGCGAGGGAGAGCAGAAGGGGATGAGGGGACACCAGTCAGGTACCTGTGCCTGGTGCAAAGGCAAAATGTAGTGTGTTGTTTGCAGTACGTGTTAACCGTTGTGCTGCTTCGTTCTACTTTTGCAGAGTATTAGGTGTCAAGTGCTTTTCTGCGATGACAGCACAGACTGCTTCAGAATGCCCTAAAAACTAAGAAAGGACAATGTTGCTTGCCCTGCAAGCTGCTTAAGGTGAGCACTGTGCTCTCTACTTGCCTGTTAAGACTGTCTTAAGGTACTAGAGGTGGTCTTGTGGTTATCTGGGTCTATTATAACAAGTGTAGAAATATACTGAGAAATGGAAATAAAGGAAGGGTCCTGGTCCCAGAATTTTATTACTTGAGAAATATAGTATCTTTGCTACTCTTATGGTTTCTACTTTCAAATTAACTTCTTCTTAAGCTAACCTCTACGCACTTACCTTCTCTAGAGCTTTTGGATCAGTAGCACAGACATGCTCAGTATTTGTACTGAGGTACTAGCGTGTGTGGAGCTGTTGAGCCATTCTGACTGGGTGTCTAAGCTACAATCCAGCACACGTCATCTTGTACCTTCTCCAGGCCTGGTGGCAGGTAGGTAGGAGCCTGGGTGTTTGGGTATCTGGATTCAGGTCTTTGATGTCCTCCAGAGGTTTTGTGCAAATTTGATAAAAAATTTCAAAGGTGTTAAGGACGCAGGAGGTATATAGGAACTTAATGCCAGTTTTAGAAAGATGTTAAGTGATTAGTTCCTACGGGTTTTCAGTAGGAGTTATATGCCTGGCTGCTGCTTTAAACCTTGCTAATAGCCATCTTATAGCTTTAGGTACATTATTACATCTAAAAGTGTGTCCTGTGGTCTCTATATGGCAGTTCCTTACTCATACAGTAGGGATAAAGTTTCTTCATTTCACGATAACTAAAAGGGTGAGCATATGAAAAATTGTTAGGTTCTTGAATTCTGTGGAATCACGGACTACACGTTTAAAGTAATCCTTTGAACAGCACTTGATCATGAGCAGTTTACTGCTCATAACTTTAGTTGCTTGGTTTTCTCAAGCAACACCTGAAAGATTTTTGTCTTTCGTTTGAAAGCTGAGTTTTGTATGAAAACCCAAAGTTTTGTCTTTATCTTGACTCTGGAGCAATGCCCTATGAGCATAAAATGCTGGGGCAGAGGACATTTCAGAGAACTACAATTGACACAGAGGATACTGAGAGGGGAGGGGATGCTTGAATTAATTTCATCTTGTTATGGGATACTTAACAGACTGTGTTCCGCATCACTGCAATCTCACTGTGCTTCCAGTAGCTTTGGAAGGGATGGGATTAGAGGAATAGTGATTAAGATTATCCTTTCCTTTTAATGCTTGTGTTATGACTATATTAGAATAGTCATGGTGATTATCCATATACCCTGAGATTGATTTCTTGTTGTCCTCCTATGATGATGGAGTAGGAGTGTGGCTTTTATGCATACATATTGTGTCACACAAAGTCAATATTGGTTATGAGCTGAGAGGATCTTTAGACACTGGTGCGAGATGCAATCTTTTTGTATTTTGCTTTTACATTAAAGAGCTGCCTGTGGCCTTCAAACAAAATATTTTGGTCCATTCCTGCTCTTGATCTCCTGTAATGTTTCTTGAAGTGGAACTAGTTTTTTCAAATTTGGAAGTGCTGTTTTGTTGGATACCAGTCCATAATGCGTTTAACTTCCAATTATGTTATATTAAAGTTTAGTGAAGCTGAATCTCTGTTTTTATTTCTCTGCCAGTCAAATTAATATCCTTCATCTATTTGCCAATGGGAGGCAGAAAAAAAGAATGGTTTGTGTAGGCGGCAGTGACTTGATTGGCACACATGATAGGAACAAACAGGAGGAGATAAGTTGTTTTCTCTCTTTCATGTTTCTTTGTTTTCGAAGTTCCAGGTTTTCCAGTAGGGTCTTAAGCAGTTCTCAAAATGATGCAATTTCATCTTCTGAGGAACATGTGCTCTGTCACTGTATAATTTGTTGTCAGCTACAACAGAAGGCTCTTCCCCAGTGAAATCATTTAGGATCAGTTGCTACTGCAGGTGTTTGTCTTCCTCATGTTATCGTAGTCAGACACAGTTGATTTCTCTGATGACACCTGGATATACACTGAAAAGATAAGTCTGCTTGGAAAGGAAAGCATGAATATGACCAACTACTTAAATCTATTCCTGCTTATAAGAAATGCTAAGAAAGCCTCTTCAATTCTTAAAATGATGGAGTTGTAGGATTTTATTATTGCTCTTTTTGAGTCAATTAAAGCTGAAATACCACTTTGATAGGCCGTGGAACAGGGCGTAGAAACTGGGATAAAACTGTAACATAAGTGGTGACTACAGTTATAGCACCCAGTGGAAATATTAGCAGAGGTTAAGATTTTCAAAAATATGCTCCGCGGTGCCCTAATTCTACTTCTGTCAAGGTCAGTGGTGAAAGTCTCCCTGGCATCACTTAGAGCAAATGTAAGCTAATGAAGAACACTTTGACAACTCCACTCTGTAAAGGTTGGCCGCTGTAAAACTGCAGGCTGCTTTTTAAACCTGTCATCTCTAAAATACTTCAGAGCTGGTTGAGCACAAGCGACTTAGTCTTTAGATTTTAATTGAACATTTCAGTTTCTAATTATGATTGTAAACTGGCAAGCAGGATGTAGTCTTGCTTTGCTTTTCTGCCTGGTTATTTTCCTAGGTAAGATTCTCAATGGATGATAAAATATTTAAAGGCTAATGCAGGATATATTCTTAGAGTTGAGGTTTTTCAGTGCTAAGACTGCAATGTAGATATAAGCACTTATTTAAGCAGGTTTACAGATTAATATGGATACAGGTTCTTGGTTTTCTGTACGTTTCTATCAGCAGGTGAATTATGTGGCTTTTTTCATTAGATTTCATTGTTACTTTTGACTTGTCTATGTGTATTTGAATTGAAATTGAGAAAAAAATGGTGTTTCAAGGTAACTAGATACATAAAAGTCTTAAACATACTGTCTATGGAAGAAGAAGAGTTTATAAGAATTTTTGCATTAACAAATCAATTTTAAAGTAACTTATTAATATAAAGGTGAATTAGATGTAATATGAACCACAAAGAAATTTCCACTTACTTGCCTTGAGTGTGACTTACAAGAAACGGGGAGGTTGCTCACTCTGTGGTTTTGCAGTGTGAGTGGGGGAAAAGGTCAAGGCATGCAGAAATGAATGAGCAGGGGACTTGAGGATTCCTGCACTGGTGACAGTCCTGCCCAAATGGATGCGAATCATTACTCTGAACTGAGGAGCTGTATCATGCTCTAAGATTAAGGGCTATTTTTCTTTCAAATTATTTCTCAAGTTAGTAAGCTTTTTCAAAGCAAACTGTAATACCTTGGTAGTCATCTTTAAAATGTTCTTTTGGATGAATCCACGGTCTAAATTTCTACTTAATTCCCACAATTTCACTTTTGCTGGTCTCCTGATCACCACAAATCCTCTTTATCTTAGTGAATTGTGAATATGGAAAACTTCTTTTAAATAATGCTTTGTATGAGCACAAGATAATTGTGTTTATCTATTTCACACAAACCCAGCTTTCACACCACATTAAGTCTGAGAAGTCAGGCATTTAGGAAAAGCAGTTTTACAGCTGAACAGCAAAACTATGTGCTGTTTTTATTGCCACTTCAGAAGTCTGCTTCTGCCAGCTCTCCCTTTACCTTGTTTCTTCCTGTGATTTTGGTCAGCTTAACTTAAAAGGGCTGTCCTTGAAGGCAGTATTGCTTCTATTGCAAATCTGTTTCCTCCACTTGTCCCTTTTCCAGTGCTGCAGAGTATGTTTTGTAGCAGAGGAAAGAATGACCTCTGTAGCTGGTTCCCATCAAGCAAATGGAAACTGCTTGATAGAGGGAGGAGCACTGATTTTCACAGCTTGGGGAGTCTGCACCTAGGAAGCTTCCTGCATGGGTGTGACGAAAACTGGTAACTCTGTGTTTAGTAGCAAAGTTGTTTTCTTTTACTTCAATGTCTGGGAACCTTGAAAAGTGGCTCTTCACATTAGTTGTTGGATTCAGCTATTGGGGCTTTTTAAGAGCTGAGGAGTGGGACTTACTAGCATGTCACTTTCCAAATAAGTATTTCTGTCTGACTTAGTTGAAGTTAGTTTTTTCTTTCATTCTGGAATAAGTGTAGAGCTTCAGCAGACTTTCAAACAAAACAAAAGTCATCTATTAGTGAAGTCAGCTACTGATTAGGGGCAATATTTATGTGGGGTTTTTTTTAACACGAAGACTGAAGATTGCAGCTACCATCCCATAAATTTTAAGCAAGGCTGTTGAAGTGGATTATTTTATACTTTGTGAAACTGCATAGAATACAAGCGCTTAACGAGACTGGACCCCATAGACACATCTGACAGCAGCTTTATAAAGCTGGCGTGCATTCACTGAAGAAAAAAGAATATGTAAAGGCCAGGTGTGTTTTTCAGACATACACACCCCTATTGATAAACCACCATTGATTCACAAACAGGGATACCTTCAAGTTTTGAGATAAGCATCTGGCACAAGTCTAGCTGTGCCTGCTAAAGAGCAGGGGAGTTTTGCCCTTTCATTGACAAATGTAGTTAATAACTCAGGCTCACTTCTGTTCCAGAAGTCAATCATAAGGTTTTTACTCAGCCCTTTGGTAACTTCCTACTCCTTAATAAACAAGACAGCTGTCCTCTAATGCCAGGATTATAAATGTGGGTGAGCATCTTTCTGTAACAGCGGCTGGTTTCTGCCTGCTCCATGTCATGGTAACTCATAAAAGTAAATTTTGCTTTGTGTAATACAAACACAAAGTAAAGAGGATCTGTGCCCCACAGCGTTCGCAGCATAAACATAAGGTGAGAGAGCATGTGGATATAGATGATATGCAGAAGGATGTCAGGAACCGGTGCTGCTTTTGTGTTATCTTGGAGGGAGAAGCGTGAGGGCAGAGGCACTGGGTTACCATCAACAGGTCAAGTTTCTCCTGTTCTCGGGCAAATGCTGTTCTGTGCTGAAATGCCTTCAGCAAATGATGCTATTGGATGCTGTGCAAGAATTCTCAAAGAATGGTAACTTTACTATGGACTGGGCAAAAATTTGTACCTTCTAGAAATTTTTCCCTGTTTTGTACAGATGTTCTTTTAACTGTCAATACTTACTACTTCAGGTTTACTGTCACTTGTAAGATTACAATGAAAACTCCAGGGCTGCTTGTCCTGATTGAATATGTCATTGCTTGCTGTGTATAGGATATATTTTTCACTTGTTGGAACAAACCTGTACAGTACTGGACAGTTTTACTGTACAGTAAGCTTGAAACTTATGCTGGCAGAAGGACAGAAAACCAATTCCAAGGGAATTCTAATACTTCCCTTAACAAAAGGTCTCTTCACGAGGGAGGACAGTCTGTTTGTAACTGCAGCGTTTATATTGTCTGCCTTGCTACTGCTCTGTGACTGAAATTTTAGCTCACTGGCTGACTTTTTCTTTGACTCATTGTAGAAATTTATTTTTTTTGTCAGCTGCATCTAACCTATCAGTCAAAGATGACTGAAATGGCTTGGGTGGAGTTGTCTCATGTATGAGCTCTCCTGGTCAGATCCATTCTTTAACCAATTTATTATGAAGTTTGAGGCATCAAGTGAAATAGTATGTTTGCATACCTAGAAAAGAATGAGTAAGAAGACAGCCAATTAATTACATTTGGTTTTCTCAACCTTTTCCTTTTCATGTGTGTGCTCTGTTCCCCGCTAATGGTTTTTAGATATACCGGCCAAGTGAACCATTTGAAACTGATTTTAAATTCAGTCACTGTGAAAGAGTTTGAAGCCTTTTTTTGTCCGCTCAAGTGCCGTTAGTTAGTCACTGGGAGAAGAGGGAGACTGAAATTTGTGGGTAGCAAGAAAATGTGATGTTGAGCAGTTCTGTATTAGATGGCCACTGCCTGGCCAGTCCATGCATGCAGAGCTCCAGCCTCACCCGTACACTCTCTCTGCTGCAGGGAACAGGGCAGGAACGGGAGCTATTGAGAGGAGGATGGGGAGGGAAACACATCCAGGGAAAAACAGGTTTCATTACAGCCTCTGCAACTTGTTTGGCCCTGCCTTCGCACACCTGGCTCTCCCAAATCATTAAAGCCTCAAGGTTCACAGCACTACAAAAACATCTGTGATAAAAGTATTTCAGGAACCGGACAGACCTTCTTCACATGAAATAACCAGCCAAACTTTAAAACCAGCGTTATGGAAGAGTGGCAGCTGCTGATCCGATCCCGAGAGCCGTAATGCTGCAGGGCTGCTCTTGGCTGACTTTGTCCAGATCACATTAGCTGAGGCTGTAGCTCTGCTTTCTGCTCTTTGCTCTCTAGGAGAGAGGTGTTCAAGACAGTATCAGTGTTGTGGTTTTGGGACTATAAGCACTAGGGAGACAGGGGATATCCAGCTGGTGTCTTGTTTTAGCAGAAAAATCCCTTCTGATTATTACAGGCATAGGAGGATCATTGCTGACAGCATGCATTGGAGCCAAATCTGGTTCTGAAATGCATTAGTACAGATGCAGAGTCACTGCTTAAAAAAAAAAGAAGAAGAAATTAAGACATCTGAATTTGTGCTGCTGTAACAAAGCAGAACTTTGTCCTCTGGTTATAGTTTCTATGCACTGAACAGAGGGTCGAGTGTTTTAAATATTGAAATTTTATGATTTTTTTCAAGGTGCTCACGTAGCAAAAACTAACCAGTAAAATACGTGAAGTAGCTACCATTTTTCATGGGCCTCCAAGGGAGACAATCCATTCTCATACAAAAAGAGCACTCAACAGGTCACCTGGAGACTTAGGAGCTCCCCAATGTAGTATGTCCCTTCCCATGAACTGTGTCACACAGCTGTCAGAAAAGACTTCTTCTGGACTGGCAGCATTTTTGTAACTCGTACTCTTGGAGTCCAAGGTCTAGGGACTGAGAGCTGTCAGTACTTCTGTAACCTGAAATCTTGCCTCACATTTTGGTTTGATCTGATGCACTTAGTTCTCTTCTCCCCACATATATTGCATTGTCAACAAATAAGTAGAGCAGAGTTTGCATAAGTGTTCTTTGTCTGCTGCTGGGTTTATTGGAATTAATAATCTAAATTATGTATTAAAAATAATGGTCAATGTTGACACAGCATCTCCCTTTTTTCATTTGTGGCCTTTTCCCAGCAACCTCAGCATCAAATAGTATTTTTCAACCACTGCCATGCTAGACTTGACCTGAAGACTATTCCAAATGATGTTCTCTCTGTTCTGCCAAGTCAATATTTTCTGTCTGCTATTCTGTACGTGCTTCACGTTATTAAGTCCCTTTCCTTTTACACCTCATTGTGTCCTGTCTCCTGGGATAGGGCAAATATTTGTCTCCCTGGGATTGCAGTGAGACTCGAATACTAAGAGGCACCACCTAAGTGATTTTCCCTTGTGCCTAATTAAGGTGGATATTTGTACATGTTTTGTTTTTTTTTTTAAAGCAGCCTAATTAGCTATATCATTCTGCACTACATAAGTCTTCCTCTGTTTAATTGCATGGCTCATTCCTTTGCTGTTGTAGAGGTGTCCTATTTGTCTGGGCATTCTTTCTGGGTCTACTCAGTGATAAACGTTTCTTGGTTGTGTCTGAGTATTTTAGAAGTATGGCAGCTCTAGAGATAGCACTTTGTCTCGGTTTTTGAGAATGTATGTTTTGTGTGACGTTCCTGGGGCGTATTGCTGTTCTGAAGATACTGTGAGGATCAGCCCATTCTAGGTCTTGTTTTATTTACGGGAAACAGAAGAGAGCAGGAAAACAGTGAAGACATGGCTGGATGATGAAACTGTGATAATGAAATTCATCTTCCCTATGTTCTTGGTCTGCAGTCTCACCTCTGCTTCCCAACATAAAATAGTAAGAAGGAAATGAAATACTTGATTTCTTTAAAACTTTAATGTTATCGAAATCATAGTTCTAAGATTAGAAGAGACTTAAGTGGGTCCTGTCATTTTAAGTGGCTCATTACCAGGATACTGAGAACAAACTTTTGTCTTTACTAGATGGTATTAATAGTGATTGGATCAGGCACATCTTGTATTATGTGACCTACCTCTACCTCGAAGATCATCCACAATAAACCGTTTCATTTTCTATGTGTCTTGGACATGTGATAGGTTGTTTGTTTGTTTGTTTGTTTCCTGTTACTTCCCAAAATCCAGGTATCCTCCTGGGGACATGTTGTATATTTGCCTTGATAGCAAAGTCTGCTTCTTCCTTTATATGTCTTTCTATTAAGGAAGTGAGACATAGTCTTTGGCTTTCTCTACCTTTCTTCCATTATTTTCTGGATATCTGTATCTAACAAACGAAGGGCCAATGTAATATGAAGTGATTGACTTGTCATTTCTGTCTTGATTTGTCACCTGCAACAAAGGGCCCTTCACACTGGGAAATGCAGGAGCTCAGTATTTTGAGAAAAACAAACAACACTGCATCTTGCAGCCTCTCCGTGATGCTGAGATGTCTGGTGGCTTTATACTGAAGTTTATACATCAATTAAAAGAAAATCACTGTCCTAATTGGGAAGGAGTGGAAGAGTGGTTTATGGATGATGATGTCAGTTTAGTTTTCTTCAACTAGTTATTATGTAAATAACGTAAATTCATAGAGTGTGTCTTGTTCCAGTAAATGCAGGAGACTTTTCTGCCTTTTTGGGAGTTTGAAACATCAAAGCTGTGTGAACCAACTTAATGTGAGACTATGTCTAGGAACACAGTAAAGTTTTTTCAGTAACTGCTGAACTACATTTAGATGAAGATGTACTGGTTTCAGCCACTTTATATGGTTGTTCTTTATTTGCCTGTTTTCATCCTTTATCCAACAAAAATACTAACACAGTTTTTTCAGTTTATTGTGCCTAAAACAGAAAATCTACTCTGTTTAGATATAGAAGCTTGAATGATAATGTAAACATTTAGAAGTTATTTGATTAATCACATCACCCTTTTGCAATTAGGGATAAAATAGAAAAAAAATAAATTCTAGGCCTTTTGTAATGGGAATTTTAATTATTCTTGTGTCTTTGGGGCAATACTGAGTTGGAGATTTTCTTCTTGGGTCATATCTGTGGGAGTGGAAGGATTGTTTTGGGTGAATACTTCCCCTCCCCTTCACTATTGCTCTTAAAATTTCATCTGGTCATTCTTTTAAATGGACTGACCTAGAGTGAAGTATTTGTTCAAATGCCCTACAGAAGTGACACTTCCACATTAAACTGCAAATAACTCTTTTTTTGAATATTGGCACTCTCCAATGACAGAACAATGGAGAAAAAAGTTAATTTACAAACTTTGCAACAGAGTTTGGAACAAGATTAAAAGTTGAAGATGCAGTATTTGATAACTAGGAATAAATATTGCATAGCACCTTCTTGCAAAAGTAGATTTGCTATTGAATATGCATGTGTGTTGGGCAGTAAGTTGCTTGACTCCCTGATTTCAGTGCACAGATAAGGGTATTAAAGGTGAAAATGAACTCATAGGTATTCTTTAAAGCTCGGTGTATCTAAAATGGGCTCAAAAGGAATTGTTAATGTCTATGTGGAGTGGGAGGGCTATTTTTTTTAAACATAATTCCTGTTATTCCTTTTGAAAAGCTCAATGTAACTTGAACAGTTCAAGATTAAAATTCAAGCTGCAGAAAGACAAGGAGTTTTACATGCTGTGTGCAGGCGTGAAGGCTCTTCTTCCCATGTTGGCTGGAAGTATTGGCTGCTGAGAGTGGAAAAGGCTGCAGTCATTAAGTAAATGCTTTCATCTTATTTGATGTGTGGAGCATCAGCTAAGATGAGAGAAGTTTTTGTCATATGAATTAAAGTTGATGCCTTATATTTTGTATGTAGATTGTGAAGTCCAGAACTTAGACTGTGGTTTTTCTTGTATTTCTCAGCCTCTGTTGGTATGTCTATTGGTAAGTTTAGTTTGATTAAGTTTGTTTGCTTTGGTGTTTGATTTGAAACAATTTGGGTTACAGGCCTGAACCTTTGGCAGTATCCTAAGGTAGAGATGCTCAGAGCAGATCTATGTAATCAAAGCTATATAGGATTTCCCTGTGTCTGCTGTCTTGGAGCTGGGGTCAGACAACTGGCTTAGAAAGGGAAAATGATTTTTCACTAAGTATTCCGTTGATTTTTTTGGAGACTGTTGGCACTTACGATTTCCTTTAGTTGTTTTTTTTTTTAAAGTGGCAGACAGGGCACTTATGACAAAATAGTACTGTTCATGAGGCGGTCAAGAGGAGAAAAGTAAAGTGTGTTCATGTGGCATTGAATCAGTGCAGAGAGAAAAGAACTGCAGGGGAGTTCTGCTGTGCCTTTGTGTTATGGGGATGAGAGCCTGACAAAGGGAAGGTGGATGTGGAGAAACATTAATGAATAAAATGTCACCTAAGAAAGTCATCATTGTCTTCCTTCTGTCTATCAAAGAACACCCAGGAGTGTTAGATGGATAGCAACGCTCTTGTTAAGTGGAGGAGGGAATAGAAGGTTTGTCCTGGCCTTTTAGTTATACACGAGAGAGAAAAAAGTTGTATTGTTATCACTAACTAGAGAAGAGCTTGGTTGTTTGGGTTTTTTTCTCCTCTTTGTTCTTTCTCCAGTTAGATTGCACACATCTGCAGCTCATAGGTCAATTCTCTTACCTTTTGCTTTTGACTTACAATTATCTTTTTCTTGCCTGGGCCTGTTCTTGCCATCCATTTATTACAAATTATTTGAATTGGATACTCTGTGAGTTTAAAACTCAGAAGACACTGTATTTCTTTGAGATAGCTATCCTATTTATAGTTATTGTTACTCTTATTTTTTTTCCCGTGCTTGAGTACCTTGCTTGGGTACTGGGCATTATCTGCAGATATAAACTCCAGCAATAGACCTCCATCCTGAGCCAGCATGGGGGCTGTTCTTAGTCGACTCTTCAATGCTGAATTTTAATTAACTTGAGCAATGGGGCTTCTAAACTTCAACAGTCTCACATTAAAATATGCATTGTTTGCTGCCTTTAGCTCTCTGGCTCTTTCCTGATACTTCTGTAAAAGCAAAACACTGTCCTGCACATACTCTACTCCAAGAAGTTGAAAAAACAAAGCTTGAGTGACAGATGTTAACCATAATACTTAATGCTTTACTGGAAGCACAACACTGGTGAGGGCTGGATAAGAACCCACAACTGCTGATTCTCTTCTTTGCATACAGGGATGAATATGTGTAAGGTAATTAATGTCAGTGGAGTAGCTCTAAGTTTACACTGATGTCGTGGAGTAAAAAACCATGCCTTTGATCACATTTGAAGTCTGACAAACGAAAACTTTTCTTCTCACTGATTGCAGTTGCAACATTTAAAGTAAAATTATAAAGCTTTATTACCCCTGCTGCTCCTCTGCCCCATCCTTTCAGGTTTCTAGGGTCCTGAGGGGGCCCCTTTCATCTCCTAATTGAGGTAAAGGGGGATTCTTTTTCTGCTGAATTCGCTTTTGCTTGCTTAAAAGCTTTTCCTTCAGGCAAAAGTCTGTGCAACACTGCATTAACACCAAGTGGCAGGGTTTTTCTCCCCCTTCACTTGGGAGAAATCACATAAAAAAGGGAATTGGCTACTTCTGTAAAACTCTGGAAGTGTATGATAACTTTTCAATTTTTATTTGAGCATAATATGCATGTATGAATTTCACAAAAGTTTCTATTTCTCTAAGTTATACATGTTATACAGGAGGAAATAATTGAAAGAGACCGAGTTAAACCAATCTTTCAAATTTTAGTGGGGTGCGCTACTGAGTCTACTTTAAGTTCCTTTGCAAATCTTCCCTTTAACCTTTGGGATTTACATACCTCATAGAGAATGCAGAATGCACTTAACTTCTGGATAAATTTTTTTGCTCTAAAGATCTTTGCTGTTCAGTCGAAGGATGCTGTACTTGTACAGTGAAATGTCTGTGTGTTTATGTTAAACACATCTTGTTGTCTGCATTTATGCAACCCTGGGCCATCAGCAGTTGGGGAAGGACTTCTCCCTTCCTGCACACACTCCCTCCTCCAAAGCAACCCCTCCTGCCAAGGCTCAGCCTCTCAGTGTGCCATCAGTATAACAAGAGGCAAGGAAAGTGAATTCTGGATCCTGAGGCCATCCCTGTGGAGTGGATTGCATCATGCCCTTGCGTATACATCTGTTTTTCTCTGCTACTGTATCTCAGGTCATTATGAGAAAAACTAAGCAATTTTACCTATTCCCAGGAGATATGTCTAGTTTTCCTCTTAGCAGACAAAATGCTTCGTTTTTCCTAAAACCCTGGAGCATTGCAGACTTTAATTTACGGAAATTAGTTTCTTAAACTGAAATTCGTTTAAATCCATGAATTTTGCAGAACTTGAGGAAGCCATAGTGCATAAATAAAACAGCAGCACTGAGTTGAAAGAGGTTGAATGTACAGGACCAGCAAGCAGGTTTTCTGCAGAATTGTTTGGGGCTGTTTTTTTTCAAATGGAATAATTTAGCAGTGCATAATGCATTCGTATTCAAAGTGTCTTGCACATGTTCCAAGTTACTCCCTGCCAAACCCCTTTGCATGGCTTCGGGAAAGTGCGAAAAACTCTTCCAATGTTATAGATGGGGAAATTGGGCTGCAAAGTGACTTGTTTAAAGCAGTAACGAACATCTGTACCACAGATCATACTACTATTTGAAAATTCACTGATCTTTTCTTGGATTTCCTGAAATGAAGTCCAATCCAAAGAGACACTGGGCATCCTGTCTTGAATTTTGATGCAAATGCTATTGTTGGTGTCAATGAATTTTGCATCAGGTCCAAATGATCATGTGATATAATGCATTAAATTTTCATTGGTTTGGATTTTTTAAACTTATACTTCTGGAGGTGCATAAGTGATTTGCGCCTCTATACAAAGGAATTTTTATATGTAATATCTTTTTGGAAGTTACCAGGTAACATTTGTATCAAGAAGCAGCTTGGCTTTGCAGTGTGGATTTTTGAAAGCTGTCTGTGCATTTTCTAGCAATTTCAAATGCCTTGAAAACTTATCAATCAATCCTATTTATAAAGGAAAGGAAGATAGAAATGTTGTGTATGCTAAGTCTGAAGTGGTAATCAAAAAAATGTACGTAGCTATATCAAGTGTTGCTTTCCTTTTTTTTGTGGTATAGCATTGGTTTGTAAATGTAAATGAGTGCCTCTTTCTAATTTATAATGTTTTACTCTTTAATTAAGAATAAAACTATTAATGCCAAGCATATAATGCGAATGCTCCATTGTTCTTTGCTGTTGCAGTGACATAGGCTTTGGTGGGCACCATCCTGTTCTTTATGCTCAAAGGCACAAACATACTGCAAATAAGAACAGTGGAGTGCAGCAACAGAGATTGCCCTTTGGCTTTGCAAGAAAGGGCACTTTCCTGAGGACACTACCTCTAGTCCATCTTTTAATTCTGCCTGTAAATGAAATAGATGCTACAGGAGTTTTAGTTGTAGTTCTAGTTTTCAGGAATATCTCAATTTCTAGGTCTTTCACAGCTGAAGTTCTGGCTCATCCTTCCCTACTGTGTGCTGTTTCTGATGAAGCTTAACTAAAACTGCCTCCTCATTCTTTACATTAACTTTGAAGCAGCCTTATTAAGAAAGCAAATTTAACCCTAAAATAAGAGTCTGCTGCGCATGTATAGGATGTTTTTTCATTTCCCCTACGTGTGTGTAATAATTGTTTGGAAGATGTGCACAAGACAGAATGGGAGACTGCTCACCCTGTGATGAGTGCTGCATGTCAGTTAAGGTTTTATTAGCCAGGACATGCTTTTCTATTTTCTGATTACAGTGAAGTAAACTAAACATATATAAACATAATTAGGAAACTTAGCAGTGGGGCAGGTCACTGAATGAGGCTGGGGTATAAGGGCAGAGAAGATGGAGTATGTGTGGAGACATTTGACAGTCAGCAAATAGCACAGATCAAACCTCAGACATTCTTTGTAAGTTGGTTGTTTCCTATTACCTAAAAGTGGGAAATAAGGATTTTCTTTTCTTCATGGATTGTATTGTGGTGGTGAGCGTTTTTCAAACTCCTGGACAATAAAAGGATCTTGACACTCTCATCCCTTCTTACAACACTGTTTTCATAACCAAACTGAAGATCTCCAGTTGTGTACTGCAGATTGTTGTATTTGTTTACTTTTACTGCCTGTTCTGCTGTTCATCATCTTTGGGTTTTGTTCCCATTCCCAGAAAAAGAACTTTTTCATGATGTCCTGCCACATTTGGTTCTCTTCAGCATTGCAGCCTTCCTTTGCACCAGTCTCCCTGCCTACCTCCCCTTGCTCTCTACTCTAGTTCTCCTTTCTAAACTAATTTTTTCTGTGTTTTTTTTCACCGTGTATTCCATTAACCAATCCAGAATGAAAATACAAATCAGTAATGTTTATTCTTTGTATATCTTGCTTATAATGCACAAAAATCCATCAGAGAGAATGCAACATCTGTACAGTTCTTCGTTAGCAGCTATTTGCTCCTCTTGTAATGCCAAAACAAAGGGACATCCAAGAAATTTCGAAGACAGTGTATTTAAAACTGATAAAAAAGAGCACGCATTTTACTTGTGCCATTCTATCTTGAGGCATTTCAGGAAAATAACTTAGTAGGCTTGGCAAAAGATTAGACATTTACTTGAAAATCCACAGTTAAATTATGTAGGATGAAGTTCTAGAAGAGAGATAAAGCTGCCTGCTTTAGGACATCAGCCAACCATTCATTGCCTGGGGTTAGGCACTGCCTTCCTCCCCATGAGCCTTGTTACTGCATATAATGATCTTTTGCTGGTTGCTTATACCTTTCTCCGTAGCCAGCTCCTGTTGGAGGCCGAGTAGTGGACAAGCTGCTCCATTGTTTCAATCCAATATGTTATTCTTACTTTAGCTTACCTAAGTACACCAATTAATTGGTCATGAAGTTGTTCAGGCTTTTCATTGATAGGGAATGTGAGTGATTTACAGCCCACGGGAATAATATATCAGATGAACTGTGGAGTCTGGTCTAGGTTCTTTCTGAAAGACTCTGTATGGTTATGCCACTTACATAGCAAAGAGCTGCGCTGCAGCCATTGGTATTCAAGGAGTGCTACCCAAAGGGAATTTTTTAAAAATAATTATGGCGTTTTATCCTTTTCTTCCCCTCTTTCCTTAGTACTTTGCCTACGTGATGATTTTGACGGAGATGTACGTGGCACAGGGCTCCCTCTCCATCCTTGATGTACTTAGGCTTATTGTTACTGCAGCAAAGGGAGGCTGTTGTCTTGAAAAGGAAGGAGGTTACTAGATCACAGCCCTCATAAATATCAGATGAAACCAGCGGGAGGGAATTTAGGTTGGGAGTAAATGACACAAAGCCCTGTGTTGGTTTTACATGTGTGGGGGGAAACCTAAACAATCAATCTTTCTGTGCTGACAATTGAATATTTCTTCCCTTTGCTTTACTACAGTATTTTTGTTTCTATGGCAACCAGGGATTTTTGCAGGCTGGCAAACTCTCCCACAGCAAACCCAGGGAAACAGGTGTTGGCCAAGGCTTTTAGTTTTGCCAGGGATGCTCCAGCTATAGTCCCCAGAGGAGGATTTGGCCCCAAGTCTGTAGGATACTCCTTGTGGGCGATGCTCTGCCATTGCATCCCATGGGCTAGTGCAGCCCTCGATTAGTGTGTTGTCTGTTAAGGATTTAGGCTGAAAATTGAAATGAAGTTATCAGGACTCCAGTTTCATACTGTGTAAGTTAAACATACAGAAGGGCTCCGAAAGCTGTGACTTGTCTTTCATACAGATAATTTTGTGGTGTTGTGGTATTTTAAGAAGGTATTGTTTTTTTCTTTCATGTTAAGTGCAAGGCATGGTGGTTGCAAGCTTGGACACCTCATTACCTTATGTCTTCCAGATTGTTTCATTGATCCAAGTTGTTTCTAAGAAGCTGCAGTAATATCCAGCACACGTTATCTTTGGATGCTAAGGAGTGTAAAAATTAGTTAGATCCATGAATTGCCACTGGAATAAACATCCTGGGCAAGTAAACTCAGAACCATGCTATTCTGTTTTTATATAACCTCTATTAAGAAAGGGAAAGAACTGCAAGCTTTGCTTAACCCTGTTTCTGTAGGCAGACAGTGAGATGTCTTGCTGACAGTTGTACCAAGGGGAGGGGGAAAGCTTTCCATAAGCATGACTTTGTCAGCGCTTGGGTGGGTGTAGCGGTCCTGGCAGATCTGGGCTGACATTGGGGAGATATGCTGTCAGGTTGGGCTCCCTTTTCCATCCTCCCGGTGAGCTCAGCATCACAGTTGTGTCCTTTTACCGTGAGACTGGACAAAAGGGAATGTTTGCTAGACTATGAAATCAGGCCTATGAACTTGTATCGCAAATGATTTTGGGGTTTCTTTATCTGTGTAGAGAAGGGCTTCCACACTGCTATAATCCACTGGTCATGTATTGGTAAAGAACTACATTGCACTTATGCTATGACTGTAGTATTCTGCTCTCCAGGTAATTTTCCTACTGCCGGATGTGTTGCTGAATGAGGGCAAGGGGAGGAAGATGGTTGTCTTGCTAATTGGTAGCAATGAATGAAACATAAAATAGTCACTAAAGAAAAAGTTGTCTTGGTACAAAATGATATACCCTGTTTTCTTGCTGAGGAAAGAAGGTAAAATAAAACAACTAGAGATTAAAATAGATTGTTTTCCTCCCAGCACAACTTTCAGTAATACGAAGATGTGAACTGTAAAGTATGAACTGGTGTCTGTAATATTCAGGAAGAGCTGGCTACTTGGCAGCAGCATGGACTGGCCTCCTCCTACATGCCATCCAGTCTAATATGGTTTTGCAAGAGATAGGTGAAATTAAGAAATATTGATTCTTAGTGAAGTGCTCAAATTCTTAATGTATACCCAAGTCTCTTCAGACTTGTTCCAGAAGCATCACTGGATATCAGGCTACCATGCTGTGGCAGGATTGAAAATGCTTTGAATAACCCTGGATATATCTATTTCTGCTCTTACGTCGAGTCTGGAGGCAGAGGCCAATGTTGGGGTTTTTTTTATTGTTGTTGCTGTGGTTTTTTTGGTGGTTTGTTTGTTTGGTTTTTTTGTTGTGGTTTTTTTTTTTTGTTTTGTGAGTTTTTTTAAAGACAGAAATTGAAGAATTTGGAGCTTTAAGGTTCTTGGTAGCAGTTTAGACATGAGTGTTCTTCTGTTTCTTCTGTGTTCCTATCTGATTGACAGAAGGAGCAAAATCTTAGAGGTCTCAAACTACCTAAATGTAAACGAGCTCTCACTGACATACACATGTAACTAGGTCTTTATTCAGCCCCTTGTGAAATACTTTTCTCTCTCAGTATGGTTCCTGTTTCGAATAGTTTGTATGTTCTGCAGATCATACTCGGAAAAGTATCCATCTGCAAATGATTCCTTTAAAGCAGTGCATCCATCTATTCACCATAGTGTCAAAGCAGTATTTATTTCTGCTAGACCTGGAGGGCTCCCCTGGGTGAAGTGGCAGGGTAGAAACCATGGCACCGGGAGTGGAGCTCTTTCAAGCAGAGATGATTTGATTATGATCCTTCTGGATGTTCTCACTCTGCCCGTGCCATTGAGACAAGGATGAGAACTGAGGGGATGGATGTGGTAGTTGTCTGAAACACGCTCTCAGCTAAATCCGCATGAAGGTTGAACAAACCAGTAGGGCCAGTGATTTCTCCCTGCTGAGTAGAAAAGAGATGGATTCAGGTACTATCCTCCTCTTCCAGTCACAAATGGAAAGAAATGTTCTTTTGCTCCTTGTAGCCCTGCAGAGGTTAGAGAGCACGAGAATTAACCTAGTCTGAGTGCTCAGAGCTGCGGGAGGATTCAGCACTTGGTTCTGGTGACAAAACCTTGAACTCATCATATAATCGCATGTTGTCTCATTTAGCTATCTGTACAGGGAGGCACTAGGGGTGTTACTTATTAGCACTTAAAACATTTTCAAGTGATCAGAAAATTAAAGCTGGAAGTTCAGCAAGGCATTTTGTCAGGCTCTCCCCCAACAGAAGATTGCCTATAATCTTCATAGGAGCAGCTTGCTTATTTATTTTTTTTTTTTCAAGTCCAGTGCTGCAGACTGAGTAGCTTTCCCAGACAAACTGGTCCCGTTACTTGCCTTCATCGCTTTTAATGAGAGGTTTCTAAACGTCTCCCTCCCCTCTGCTGTGGTTCTTCACAATCACTTACGAAAATGCTTCCAGATACTTCCAAAGTTTTCAGCTTTGTGCTAGGCCATGTTTTGTTTTGAAGTGTCTGGTGTTTCATTAGGAATTTCTGAATGATGGTTGGGAACTACTGTATTTACAAAACAAAAACAAAAAAAGGGGCATCTCCAAAATGAACAAGTTTTAGAAACAGGGTTTAGAAGTCTGTCTGACAAGACAGTGTCAAAAGCCTCACTGGAGTCTAGATATCTAACCCTTGTTATTCCTTTATCCAACTGTCTGTAACCTGTCTAGGGGAAGAAATTAGCTTGATCCTTGACAAATCTGTGTTGGCTATTATGCATTTCCTTATCCAAATGCATATAGGTGGTTTGTCTACCACTATGTGCTATCACTTTGAGGGAGAATTTTAAGTTAAGCCCACTGGTCTGTAATTAGCTGGCTCTTTTTTTTTTTTAAGTACTGTATTTGTGTTTGTGCATCTTCTTGATTCTCATCAATCCTCTAAGTTTTTCAAAGAAAACCTTTAATGAAAACACCAGTTCTGAGAATTTTATCAGGTCCAGCCAAGTTACAGACATCTGACATCATCTGACATCTGGGTAGATAGGCCCAACTATTATTTTTTTTTTCCCTACTTCACCTCCTATCATAATACTGTTTTCTTACTTGCTTCTCTAGTTTTTTCTTGATAGTTTTTATATCCTTTCTTTAGTTATCTCTGTGCAACTAGCCTTTCTGATTTTGGTCTTCAGCTGCCCCTGCTACGTTTTTGAGCTCACTTGAGTAATCTGGTCCACTTTTCACCACCTTCTTTAGACTTCCTGCTTGCACATGAGGTCATTGAAGAGTTTCCGATTCAGTTCTTTCAGTTTATCACTGCTGTCCATTCCCTGTGCCATGAAAGTTTGCTTTAAAGAACTGCAAGATTTCCAGAACAGCTGCTACCTTCTGGCTTGTTTCACGTGGCACATTGTCTACCAGTTATCTGAACCCACTGAAATCTGCTTTTGAAAAAGTCCATTGTTTTTGCTGTTCTTCCATGAGCTGTGAACTCTACCACTTCATGGCTGCTATCATTCAAATTGGTTTCAGTTTTCATATTTTCAACCACTTCCACTTCATTTGGTCAAGTTAAAGCTAAAGAGTCTCCTAGTTGCTCTTCTTCTTTTGTATCGAAAAAGGTTCCCAATATATTTATTTCTAAGCCTTTTTTTAACAGTTGGTGATGGCTTATATTACTTTTCCAACAAACTGGTGTTCCTGTCACTGCAGTTATCCAAGCATTGATCGTGGTTCTGTCATCTGGGTTAAAAATATTTCTGCATGACTGATCTCAGTCCAAAGGTAAGAACCTGCAAAAACCTAAAAACCTAACAATGGGCTTGTACAAGCAGTATGGTTAGTGGGGCTGTAACAGGCTATGTAATCAGGGTTGTAGTTTTCTCATCTTTCCACAGCTGTTAAAATTGGCAATATTTTCTGCCAAGCTGCAAATCATCTGGATGAGGGATGATACATCATTAAGCGATGAATTTTTGGGGAAACTGTCCTCCTGCAGGTGAAATCCAGCACCCATTTTCCCTCCGAAGAACAAACCCCAAACAGCACCAGCATATAGAACTGGTTTCTGCTTATGTAGTGTGGTGTGCTCATCTATGGGTTAAAATAAGAAGGTAATTTAGCTATAAGTGAGGATGAAATGACTGATGGGATTTGCTCACTATTATCCAGGGTTAGATGTTCAAAACAGAACAGAGGGGTTCAACCAAATATGAATGAGAGGGAATGCCTTGCAAATAGTGGGGGGATTGGAAACATCTCTCCCATTCCAGCACTAACACAGGCTTCATTAATGAAAATTTCTGTCTTTGATCTGATTGCAATATAATTTTTTGGGTTTCCTTCCAGCAGGAGCTTGTGTCTTCTGTCTCTCTCCACCTCATCCTCGCAGGAGAGGGAGCACCTAATTAGATTTCATGTTCCAGCCTAGGAAAAATCTCTGGCTTTGGCTGCCACTTCACAAAACCATAGTGAGAGGGTGAGGGGGAGATGAGAGAACATAGTGATTCATGCAGATGCTGCAACTTTACAAAGAACAGGGGAAAAAAATGGGAACACGTTATCCTTCTCTAATTATTGCAGCATTGCTTAATATCTCACTTTTCTGGGAGGCATACAGCAAGCTATAGAGTACTCAGGGCTTTGATTTCAGGTTAAAGATGAACATCCTTATTCTCAAGAGTGTAGAGCTCTCCATGCCTTCTCAAGGCACAGAAGGGATAGAGGCAGAAAATTTAGAGTTAAATGAAGAATACTTCAGACTGCTTCAGAAGATCATAGGTATTCAGCTCTGTTTTCACCTTTTCCTTCACATAATGGTCCTGGTGTGCTCTTTGATCCTCTGGCAGCTAGGAAGTGCACCTATTGCCGCCTGTTAAAAGTGACATGTTAGTGGAATTACAAGAACTTCATTTCAGTTCTTGGCTGAGAAATAATGAACAGTGAGTTTAGGGAAAACCTGACTAATAAGAGACCTTAAGCAATGTGGTTTTTTAAAGCTATGTTATGTACCTTTTAATCTTTCTGAAGATTATAGGGTGACAGGATTTTCTGGAAATGGGAAGGACTGTTAAAACAGTGTGTGGAGATCAGCTGTGAAATGACTACTTTTATCATAACCCCTCAAAGAGACCCCTCTTTACACTGTTGGGAGATAAGCGTAGGTTGCGCCTGGGAAGTTATAATAAATGCTAATTGTGTTTAAGAATTACTTCTAAAACTGCTGCTTTTTCTATTTCTAGGGAGGAAAGAAGGGGAAGAGGGTAGAATTGTGACTCCTTTGAATGGTGACTGAGCTAATTGATAAAACATGTTATTAGACTGTGTATGTAAAAAATATTTTTCTGTGCTTTGTAATAGATTCCTCTAGTTTACAGAAACACACTTTGTTTAGAAAGAGCTTTGGTTGCATGAGAACTTGCTTCACCCACCCACATGGTTGAAAACACAAATATATAAAACTGAGGAAAAATGTTACCTTTCTTCATCGTTTTTAGCTGCTTTCATAATACCTGCTGAGGTACACGTTCCCTTTGCTTGCAGCAGATACCAAAAAGCAAATGTGTATTCTGCTGTCGCCCAATATGCACAGATTTTCTTGGTTATGTAGTGAGTGACACTGCTGTGGCAGTGAGATGTTTTCTCACAGCTGACAGTGCAGGTTTGCAGGTCTCTTGTGGTGGCATCTCCTAATTTTCCTGCTTTTTAATCTGGGTTGTGGGCAACAAATGGGACTATTCTGGCTGACCAGTTAAGGTTTGGTGCCTGTGTAGCTTTGTCCTCTCTGTAGGTATGATGAATGGGGTATGTAGGATATGTAGACAGCCTTTTAAAAAAGGCACTATAAAGAATAAAAGGCTGGGTCACCTTGTGGCATAGGAGATCAAGGATTAAGAAAATGGCTTGTTCACAAATTCCACCTGTCTAAAAGCTTTACGAGACAGTAGCCTGGCAGACTGGCCTTACTGGGCTGCTTTGTCTCAGCCTGATGTCTTGAACTAGACTTGCCAACACAGTCCCTTTGCTCTTTAGAGAAATGTTTGCTGTTCTTAGCTGTGGCAGAATACATCCTTACTTCCCTAGAAGCAAGGCAGGTTTGCCCTTTCCAATAAGTAATGGTCCACTGCATCTTTGTGCCCCTTGATGTGTTTTGTTGGAGGCATAATCCTTTTGCTCTCTTTTGCTTCCTGTACCTTGTAATTAATTCTGGTCATGAGATATCCGGTGCCACAACAGAGTAATCAAAATATAGTTTAGTATTAAGCTATTGGGAAATTGCCCCCACTTCTCCATGCTTTCTTTTCTAGCATGGATGGGTGCGATTGCCATGAACACTGCAAATTCTTCCCTTTGGATTTTATGGCTGTCCCAGGAGCAGGTTTTGCTCCTGTTTGTGCTTTCCCATCCTGGGTAGAGAGAAGGAAACTGCATGCTCAAGCCTACTTTTGATGAAAGGAGCAGTGTCTACAATAGCTAAGTGTTCCCTGTGGGCCTTTACAACTTGTCAGGGAAAAAAACAGTGTTTTCTTGTGAAAATTCTATTTCAAGCATGTGCAACATAAACAGTGCTCCTGCTCCTGTCCCTCCATTGTGTCACCATCCCACTTGAAGACCTTAATGAGGCTCAAGTAAGCAGGAGGCTGAGAAATGTGTCTGTCAGTATCCCCATTAGGTGGAGTGAGCTCTTCTGCCAGCAGTGAAGCAGGAAAGGAGAGTGTTGCCTATTTAACTACCTATTTGATGGTTTATATGCACATATACTGGGACCAGTAATTTTTTTTTACTGTAAATTGCCCATGACACCTTTACTGCAAACATTGTGTAAATGCTGCAAACGCCTCTGCGGGTCTCAATGTCTCTCCAGGAGCAGCATCGCCTGCTAAAGGTGAGAGCTGGTGCCTGCCTTTGACCTACTTCTGGAACTTGTGTTCATAAATCCATCCCATAGTATTCATCCCCCTGGAGCAGACTTCAAGTAGAACATCATTACGCATAAAATAGCTACTAGGGAAGAGAGAAAATATCCAATAGCTGATGTTAATGCATGATGTAAAGTGCCATGTGCCACAGAAATTTAAGTATTCTGTGTGTCGGCTGAACTTCGTGCTTCCAGGCATAGCAGCAGCACCACCCAGTACTTAGGTTGGAGGAGCTAGATTAGTTTGTGAAGAATACTACAGTCTAACCTATATAGGTAGACTGGAAACTATAAAGGAAAAGCTGATGGCGTTGCGGAGGTTACAGAGTCCTGCTAGCTGGGGAAAGCTTGAATTATGTTTCGTAGGAACCTAGAAAGAACTTATTAATCCAATAACTTCATTGATTTAAAAATACGGAAGAGTAAAAGTCCTGGTCACTTGGGGGGGAGGGGGGAACATTCAAATTGTAAGATAGCTTAAAATTGTACCTTTTGAATTTGTGTTAGATGAAAGAGGGAAAGATAGCTGAAATCCTGCACCAATAAGTATCACTACTGTTAGTCTGTATACAGGAATGTTGTTTTGACAGGGTCCTCCTTTGGGCAGTTATACCTACTAAATGTCAGCAGTGCCGTCAGTTAATTAGTACAGTGATATCAAAAGCTTTTACACTTTAAGAGCCATGAAAAGCATAACTATTAAGCAGTATCTGTTGCAACTTGCAAATTCTTTGTTACAGTCAGATTAACCCTGCATGATTCTTTTGGTTTCTATCTTCTGTACTAAGGTCTCCATCAAAAAAAAAAAAAGACAAGAGGAAGTTGCACTCACATGGGATGATGAAACAGCTATGTTTAACTGTTTTTCCCAGTGCAAACTGCTAAAAGAAAAATTTGCGGTTGTTTGCAAGGTGTAATAAACACTTTCTGTTGCACTGGCTTAGAGTTTCTTTGAGCTTTTTTACATCATTACAATAGAAATCGTGATCAGCCCTGTCACTACAACAGGAAACTACTCATTACAAGTGGGAAAGTACAAATATAGAAGGTAATTTCTCTCAGGTCTTGAGAGAAAGATAAGTGACTTGCAGGGAATCAGAAAAGAGAGGGCAGTCTAATGGAGGTACAAGTAGGGAGATCTGGCATTCAAAACCTATCTGGTTGATTAAAGAAATATTTTTCCTGTTTTTCCCTCCTCCCTGTTCATGTGAATAAAATAATAGAGCAAAATTCTTCAGATGTAATTCTAGCTGGATGAGTATGCTCTGTTATACAGAGGACAGTGGCAGCTATGGGACCAGAAATGCAGTGCTCTTTAAAGCTTATAAATCCTCCAACAGAACTGGCCACAAAACAAAATTTGAGACCTGTACATAGTTGTATTTTGGATGCAAGATGTAGAAATAATTTGTAATTTCACACTTCAAAAGTCCATACATTTCAAATCACAAGATAATGAGAACCAAGCCTACATTTTGTACTTATAGCAAACACGTGAGATCCTATACCCACTCCCACTCTAGGACAGGCAGAACAAGCAGGGAGCTATACACTGCATTTCAGTACCTTTTCAGGTTTTAGAGAACTTGGAGCGGCTCTACGGACTTTTTTAGCTGGCTAAATTGGTCATCTTCTGTGACCTACTTCTCATCAAGTAAGAACAGGTTCTTACCTACACGAGTAATAGCCTGTGATCTACACTCACATTTTCAGTATAGCTGCTGCTGCTGCTGAAGCATGGCTGACAGTAATAATATAAAGCGTGTTTAGGAATCTCACGCTAAAAATCACTTCCATGGTAAGTTACCTTTAACTGTGTTGCTCTGTCCTTTTTCCCTGATAATTTTTGAAGCAAATAACTAACTTCAGCCAAATTCCAAATAGCTGTTAGTCTTGGGTAAAATTTTTCAAGGGGAGGGGGACAGCAGGTAGGAAGGAGACACCCCAGTTAGCTGGTACTCAGCTGTTTGGTTCTGCTTCAGCTGGCTCAGGTCAATGAGCTGCTGTTTTGGGAGGGGACAGAGAGGTGCTGTAATTAAGTTGTGGGAATGTAAAGAGATAAAAGGGACAACATTTTAGAAAGCTTATTTCTGCTGAATATCACATCATGGTTTTGGTGGTTGGTTGTTCCTGGTATTGGCATGTTTTAATGATGCTATTAATTCCCTATTAATTAACTTTGCTTCAGACTACTTTATTACTTCTAACAGCCCTTTCACTGTGACCCTTTCTGAGAAGCAGTCTCCCGGTTTAGCAGCCATAGGTGTGTGCTTGTGCTTTTCTATTGCTGTATGTGTACCATGCTAAAAAATGGGAAGGTATTTCCCCTGTTCTGGTCTGCAGTCTTACCTGACAAATGCTTTTTTTCTGCACTCCAAAAGGATAAGTCTAGCTCTGAAAATACTTTTATGATTTCTTTCAAATTAGCTCTGTACTTAAGCACTAAGTTGCACCACATTAAAAATTCAGACATTTGACTCCATCTGTGGAGAGGGTTTGAGCAGAGCATGCTCATCCTCATGAGGACTGCCACACAACTGCTCCAAAAGAAGTTCATTTTGGCTGGCACACTTCAGGCTGAAATTGCTGGTTGCAATTGTATGGAACCAGCAATTTGTAACTGAAGGGCTTTTGAAATCTTCCCAGCAGTGGAGACCTCCAGCCTGTCTCTGGCTTCCTGATGAAGCAATGGTTGTCTTGAGGTATGATTCCTTATTTAAGGTCATCAAAGCTAATGCTATGGCTGAATCTTTCATAGCTGCTGTTTCTCTGAAGTCCACTTGGCTCGCCTTATTCTTTGGCCTCAACCAAATAAGGCAAAAAAGGCAATGAAGTCACTGGAGACTTGGGCTTTGGATTATGCTGTGCCATTCAACTCTGATCTTCAGTCTTGTGAAGTCAGGTTGAAGTTAGTATTTTTCCACTGGCTTCAGTAAACTGTTGCAAAGGGATATTCTCATTCTCTCTCTCTCTCTCTCTCTCTCATATATGAGTGGAACTTTTTTTTTCTTAAGTGCTCTTTTAATATTTTTGTGTTTGTATCTCTTGTAAAATGCAGGACTACTAAAGCTGCTTTGTTTCTGAGGTACGGCTAGACGTGTCTCCTTTCTGTGTAAGCCTCTAATAACAGTACACGTTTACGAAAACCAAAAAAACCCACAAATCAAGCCCCCAAGGCTCTCCTCCTGCCCGCCCCCCCCCAAGAAAAACCCCAAGGAAAGAGTGCCAGGTTGCGTTAAGTGTTATTTGGGCTCAGCCTTTTGCCTGTATGTCTTTTGGGTGTCTGCGGTTAGAGACATTTAAATGAGTAAAAAGCAGCTCTGCTTTGACAGCCGTATGCTTTGGAACAAATCTAGTTGTTACTTTTGCCTTTTTAGCTGGAGCTGCCTACAGACTTCCTAGTGCTCTGTATTTTTGCTTCAGAATATATGTATCTATTTCAAAGTTTGTGCTTATTTGCAAACCTAGATTTGTACACCATTGATTATTTCCTACCTGAATGAAAATCATCTCAGACAGTATTACAGATGCATTTTTTATTGCAAGACAGCATGCATCTGCAAACTTATTTTCAGTGTATATTTGTACACAGAGTTTAATGTTTTCTTTTTGCAAAGAGTGTGTGTCAGAAATGACTGTATTTAAGAATTGTATACCTGGCATCAGTGTGATTAGAGGCAAGATTGCTTCCCAGGTTTAGAAAGAGTTTTGCTGTTTGCTGACTTGTTGCCATGGTGGCACTAGTTTTGTTTCTGTAAATTTAGATTGTACCTCCTTTGTTGTTAAGGCCCTATAAGTACTATATCAGCTGCTTAGAGTACAGATTGCTTGAATTCTCATTGTTTAAATAGGCAAGTCTGAAGATCTTGTACATAGAATTGACAGATAAACATTTAAGTGGCTTGCCAAAGAACTGCTACAGCCATATCCCCCATGAGTTTTAAGTTACTGGTTCCAAATTGCTTTCTTTTTTTATTCATTTCTTTTGTTTTCTTCAAACAAGTGATAGTAACAACCATAGGTCCTGTTGTCCTCTCAAGAGCAGAGACCTGGCTGCAGTATGCTTTCTTCTTATTCTGGACAAGTGGTAGGCATCAAAGAAAGAAAGAAAGTATTCTCTCCATCCTTTCTATCCTCATCATTTCAGGAGCTGGATCATTTGGCTGAAATGGGGCATGTATTTCATGGACCTAAATCTTCTGGTTATAGCTATTATGGAGGAGGTGATGGGGCAACTGAGAAGCTTTGGATGAATTGAACAGTGTAGAATCACAGCGGTGTGAAGCAAACTTGCATGTCTCTACTTAGCCCTCTGATAAGACATTTAGGCAATTGAATTTGTGACAATGGATAAGGAATGGAAGAGTTTGGCTTTGTGGAAATAGTCCAAATGAAAAGTGCTAATTTCTGCTTCATTTTTGATGTGCTAATGCTAGCAGTGCTTTTGCTGTGTTCTCTGTCAGTTAAGCCTGGAAATCAAGGTTACTTGGGTTGTCTGTATTTTTGCAGTGTTGGAAAAAATTTTCTCCTACCTACTGTCTGTGCCTCGGGGTCTGTTCAGCTCTATGAAGCTTGAGGACTTGGGGTTTGGTTTGCTATTTGCAAAACAGATCAGGAAAGCAGCTGATGATACCTATACATGGTTGTTGCACTGTTGAATAGAAAGACTGACATTTTTAATGAGATCTCCTCTCCTGTGGAGGATGTCTAAACAATACAGCTCACATGAAAGAGAAATTAATTTTCTTTGCTCAACTGAGATTGTTTCTTCCTCTCATATTTGTCTACATAGAGAATAGAAAATGATCCAAAGTAACAATTTGGGATTTTTTTTGAGCTGCTAGAAGTACCTGGTGCTTCCAGTAAGAGCACTTAATATTAAGAGCACTCTAATATTAAGGCTTGCAGCACCCATTTTATAAGTGGGAAGGGAAGACCCAGAAATCCCAAATATCATAAACACCAGAACGCTCTTTCTTTCCAAGAGTTAATCCTGCAAATAAATATAGTTTGCCTTGTGATTTAAGACAAAGTTTAGATTTCTTACCTGAGTATTATATTTCATTGTCACTTCCATTCAGCACCTGAACCAGCTGATCCTAATTCCCTCCCTTTGGTTTCCTAATTACTTGCAGCTGCAGGAGGTCTGAGTGATTTTCTGAATATTGACAAATTCTGCAAGTGTTTCAGGATAGGGAAACAATAGATTTTGTGACTCCTGTGTTTAGCAAAGCTTTGCTGGCTTAAAGGCTTTGTAAAAATCACGAAGAATTAGGATTTGATCTGCACTTCCATTTGTATGTAGCATGTGTAGGGTCATAGCTGTGAGTACAAAATTGTCAAAGAAAGTTCAATGTGTAAAAACCTCAGAGCATTCAGCAGCATTATTTACTGTTTGCTGTTTTTTTTCTCTCTTGCACTGTTGCTGCTTTGTGTATAGTAACATGATCTCAAGTTGTGCCAGGGAAGGTTTAAATTGGATGTTAGGGAAAATTTCTTCACTGAAGTGGTTGTCAAGCATTGGAACAGGCTGCCCAGGGAAGTGGTGGAGTCACCATCCCTGGGGTTATTTAAAAGACGTGTAGATGTGGTGCTTAGAGACCTGGTTTAGTGGTGGACTTAGCAGTGTTTGGTTTATGGTTGGACTCAATGGTCTTAAAGGTCCTTTCCAACCTAAATGATTCTATGATTGTCTCTACTGCTGTCAATCCCAGCAGCTGGAGAAAGGGCTAAAATCACAACGGTGCAAGTCAGTGGTGTGTCAGGGCAGTATGTACTTCTTGGGAGCAGCTGCTTATCCTAGGAGAGGATACCCCCAGCCCTAACCAACCCTGGCCCTTCAGAATCTGCTAAGGGTGTGTGCTGCTCCACAGTTCTGGTGAAGGATATGCCATACTGATACTGCAGTTTTTCTTAACCACTGGGAGAGCAAAGAAATTTCTCTGCAGAACATGTGTTGTGCAGCTTTGCCCCAAGAGGCAATGAAGTCTCCTTACAGTACTCTGGCACAGGTATTACCTATCCCTAAAGCAGATCTTACATATCCTAAAAACTTAGGTGAATTGACCCAGGCTCTACAAACCAGAAAAAGTAGATTTGCTGGAGATTTTTAGAGATGGAAAATAGCATTGCATTTCAAAATAATGATACTTTGATTTGTGGGAAGCATTATAATAATTGAGAATTTTCCATTTCCATACTGTTTGTGGAATTTTTCTCTTCAGCCTGGGAAACAGTGGCTATAGCCATCACATCCTGTGATGTAAAGCAGACACATATCTATCTTAACCTCTGGGGGGAACTGATGCTATTTAATTTGAAAGTTTGAAGTCACTTCTATTCCTCTAGAACAATCGAATTGTCTCTGAGGAATTCTTGAATTACAAGATCAAGTCATTGCTTGAATGCACTGAGGATGAGGATATTCCTTGCCATACAAAAGCTAGGCTTGTATTCCTGTATTGTGTGGTGGTAGAAGAAATCCTGTCTCTCCTAATTGCAGCTCAGATAACGGGAAGATGATCCGTGTTCCTGATGGCCACAGCTTTTCTATGCATGTGGTGTCAGGGAAAAGCGCATCAGGCAGGAATGGCTGTGGTTATTTCCCCATGTAGCATTCTTTTCCAGATGACACTCAAAGCTGCAGGTGGTGGTGGCATGCGCTAAGCTCCTCTGGAAACTGCAACAAACCAAATAAATGTTATGCTGTCATGCTGTTTCTTTTCCTCCCAGTACCCCGTGATGGTCTGTCTCCAGAGTGCTTCTTGCTAACAGCAGCTGCTGGCTGAAAATTTTATCAGGCCTTTGGTTTTTTAAATTCAAGAATCTTCAGATATTCAGGAACTGTTTACTAAAAAAAAAAAAAAAAAAAAAAAAAAAAAAGTACCAGATGCTTAGTGTAGGGTGGGACATGGAGAAAAGAGCAGAGGAATTTTAAGTAAGCAAATGTGTATTTAACAAAGGATGACTCCATCTGAGACAGCAGTATGAGCCATCTTCAAGAAATTCATGTTTCTGTATGTTATGTTCCCCTGTAGCCCTAAATGTTTCTATAGTTAGTCCTTAAATGCACAGCAAAGAGGTCTTTGTGGAGTAACTCTGTTCCTAGTGGCTGCTTTGTATTTAAGTTACTACCGAGTAGGGTCAATGTAAGCTTTTGTGGGCAGGTGCACAAGGAAAAACTTAACAAGTCTGTTCAGGTTTTTGCACTAAAATCAGCAGCTCTGCCATTCCAGTTGTGTTTGTCTGAAAGGGTATTGCTTCTCTGCTACATGCTGGAATCATGAAAGTGATAAAGATGCCAGGAGATTGTGTAACACTTGCAGAATGGGATGAAATGAAGTTTGGCACTTCTGGGTTCTGTTTCATGGAGTTGGCAATTGTCTAATATCTTACTCAGAATGCTGGGAAGCTCTTCATACTTAGCAATTTACTAAGGGACTAAGTGACACTTCTGCTTGTGAAACTGTATTAAAGCTGGGGACTTGCAGGAACTCTTGTGCAACGCCACACAACAGGTTCAAGTCCCACCATCTTATCTACTCTGCTGTATGATAGTGGTTGGAACCAGGGGTCATTTTCTTACACAGTCATGAAAAAAAATCCCTGTTATTGGGTTCATTTTGGTCTGGTTTTTTTCCTCTAAGTTTTTATAATTTCTCAGGAAGATCAGGATTTTGCTCATCAAAGAAGAAATAGAAGGGAAGGATCCGCACAAGAAAGAGCAGCAAGTTAGCTTTTGGGTCCAGGCACAAGCCCACACGAACACTGGAATGGAACAGCAGCGTAGGCGGGAAGGGTGTTAAAGCTGGTAAGAGCTCTGGGGTGCTTGGATACGAGTAGGTAGGAAAGGGAGGAAGAGGGGAAGCTCACACTGTAGCGTATATTTTGCTTTTTAAATACCAGCTGTCCTTCCCACAGACCTGGAAGATTTATCAAATTAAATCCTCTCTCTCCCCATGCATAATTTTAATATGTCCACTTGTACTGCAGAAAAAATGCAATTAAACCCTTGTTTTTCACTAAGGTCTCTGTACAGTGAGAACATTTCTTTGTTAACAGTGGTGGCAAGGCCACTAGTTGCGAACCTGTTTCAATCTGATTTTTCTCCATTCCTGATTCTATAGTTGACCTTTTAACTGAAATTTTCAGCTCCATAAATTAAATTTAAGCAGTGATTTTTCTTTTTTTCCACCTAGGATTATCAGTTAAAAGGGGAAGTGAGGAGGAAAAGCACAAACATTGCTTTCTGTTACTATTTCTTGATTTGAATTCTTCATGATACTGTTAGTATTAGAAAAAAACATGGAAGAATCTGGCAGGTGAAACCTAGAGCTGTCACTACTGGTGACAGGTGAAAGGAAGGAAGATGATGTAGGTTGTGGTCAGTTTAGTACAGCAGAGAGGGAAAGGAGAGAATATGGTTGTTTCAGTGGTAGATAATCCCTTCAAGCAGTATTAATTCAAGACAAGTTTTAGAAAGTTGTATTAAAATCATCCTTCAGAAAATCCACTGTCAGAGGCCACTTCTGAAGCTAAACCACAATTTCATAAACTTAGCAGTTGTTAAAGGAGGTCTTCAAACTGTCTTGTCTCTTGATATGTTATGTCCTGCTTCTAATGACCTTGGATACTTTTATTCACTTATTTGCCTAGTTAACTCTTCCTGGTATGCAGTGTTAGGGAGGTCTGCAAACAAGCCCAAATTAAAAGTCTATCAGTATTTAAGTTTCTCACAGTTAAGTGAAAAGCATTGCTTTTATTGCAGCATTATCCTTAATGCCAGATAATTCTATGAAAAGGTCTAGAAAGTAACACTTAGAAGACTTTTTCGCATAACCTGAACTGATGGCAAGTATTGACCAAAAATTATTGCCTTTTCCAAAAATACTGCTTTTCCCTCTGGAAGAGAAATCTTCTATTTAGGCTTATTTTCTAAGATAGAATTTGAAGGGGAAATGACTGACCTGCTATCTGATAGATCTTATCCATGATCTTAATGTAGTCCCCTAAGGATGCATTTGAATTGTCTGTAGACATGTCTATCCCAGGATTCCACATTATGAAAGTGTTTCCAACATCATTTGCCTTTCAGGGAATTTTCAACCTGGGTTGTAAGCGAAAGCTTTAATAGTCAAAGGCGCTAAAAGTTTGCTCACTTATGAATGCAAACATGACAGCAGAGTGTGCATGTGAATACAATCTTATATCAGAAAATAAACTGCCACTTTCTGCAGTTGTATTCTGTATATTAAGTGTGAGCAGAGCTGTATATTCTACCAAACTGAAGGCTTATTGTTTTCTTGCTGCTGAGCTGTAGAGCAAGAGGAGCATCAAACAAGTTTGGTGCATTAACTGCCAGGGAGCTTTTGAGTTTGCAGAAACCCACAAATGGACAAGGGAACACTTACAGATGGAAATCTGTGCTTTCTTTTCTGGTGCATATGAACCTGTCTGAAGTAAAAGTAAATGAATGATACAGGATCATAACATCTGATTTATTTGAATGCAGTGTTTTATACTTTAGGGGGAAAAAAAGAATAATTCTTTCCTCAAAAACAGCATTTGTCTTAAATTCTTGTTTGCTGGTGAATATTTGAGATCTCAGAGGAAGTTAGTGTATTCATTACTTCCTAGTTTTCCAGAATTAGCAGCACAGAAAATAGGACATCACTCCTATAACCTGTCTCTCTTTATAGAGGGAAGGGTAAAGGTGGTGGTGGTGGTATGAACTTTGTCAGTCAAGCTTTTGCTAAGGCTTTTGCATCTTTCAGGCAGAGCAAGCGTGTTTGGTGAGAACAACACCATGACTGTTTTGAAGAGTAATTAAAATACCTAATGACCTAAATTAGGTAAAGTCTACATAGTTCTATGTGGGGAAAGGAGATACACAAGTCTTAAGACCTGAAGTTACTTTTTTTTTCCCCTAATCTGGAGTTGTCAGTGTCTACAGTCTGCCTCCATGTGCCATGAAATAGTAAAGTCAGAAGTAATAAAAGCAAACACTAGGAGCCTTGTATTTAAAAATCTGTGACACCTTCATGAATGAGACTGGCTTGCTGGTGGGCAGGAAAATTTAAATTGGGTAAATAGATAGCAACTGCTTTTTTACTTGCCTAGGAAGTAGTAGGTATAAACTTGGTGGGTCAGTATTCTAAAATGGGGAATTTTGGTACTAGCGAGGGACTTGTTAAAAGTATAGTATGCATTACCCCTCTGTCCTGGTTTCAGCTGGGATAGAGTTAACTGTCTTCCTAGTAGCTGGTACAGTGCTATGTTTTGAGTTCAGTATGTGAAGAATGTTGATAACACTGATGTTTTCAGTTGTTGCTCAGTAGTGTTTAGACTACAGTCAAGGATTTTTCAGCTTCTCATGCCCAGCCAGGGCACCTGACCCAAACTGGCCAACAGTGTATTCCATACCATGTGACGTCCCATCTAGTTTAGGAACTGGGAAGTGGGGGGCAGGGATTGGCCGCTCGGGGACTGGCTGGGTGTTGATCGGCGGGTGGTGAGCAATTGCCCTGCGCATCATTTGTACATTCCAATCCTTTTATTACTACTGTTGTCATTTTATTAGTGTTATCATTATCATTATTAGTTTCTTCTTTTCTGTTCTATTAAACTATTCTTATCTCAACCCAGGAGTTTTACTTCTTTTCCTGATTTTCTCCCCCATCCCACTGGATGGGGGGGGAGTGAGTGAGCGGCTGCGTGGTGCTTAGTTGCTGGCTGGGGTTAAACCACGACACCCTCTGAACGTATTCTACCAACCTAAATATTACCCATTTGGATTACGTATTGGGATGTAACTGCAGAGAAGAGATGTTCTTGCATTTGCACGTAATGCCTGACTGGTTACCAGAGATCTCTTGTCCTGTGGTGCACAACTGCTGCCTGTATCACCAGGACAGGAGTGTAACCTAAAAGGGAAATCAAAGATTTGTTCAAATGCCTTGGGCATAATTTTTAGGCAGTGCACCTTCTCAACCATGTTTTAGAAACCCAATGATACCAAAAGTAAGATGGTCTATAATTCTTCAACTTCCCCCTACAAAGTGTACCCTTCTCATGAGGGCTCCTTGCAGTGGCCCTCTGGTCAGACACAGGAAACCAAAATTTTAGCACGCAAATTACTGTTATGCTAGCAACAAATCTTAGACCAGTATTTGGACTCCTAGCATTAATCCTAAACTCTCAGCTTCCCATCACATTGCCAGAATCTCATTCATCTAGGGAATCCATTACTGATTCTCCCTGTGGACTTAGAGTGTACAGTATAGTACAAATTCCAAAGAAATGAAGGGATTTAGCACAATAACGTGAATTTGTTCAGATTCTGGCTGTCATTTAGGTCTCTGGGGTCCTATGATAATACAAGTACATAGAAAGTTGCATATTCAGCTGAGTATAGTTTTCATCTCTGGCAAAAAGAAAAAGGGTGAATATCCATTCCAGCAGACATTACTGGAAAAGACCTGTGATTGGTATCTTAGCCAAAAAGATTTAAGACTCTTGGAAAACACTTTATACTTGCCCAAAAATGCTGGTGCTGAAAGGCAGCAAATTTAATAATTTAAAGATTAAAAAAAGAATAAAATAATTTATAATCTAATGATGTCTCTTTACATGCCTGTAGTGTGGGGGGTTTAAAGTGGATTGGGCCTCTTTAAAGGTCATATAGAAAAGGAACATAACTTTATCAAAAAACCTTAATAATAATAAAAAAGGTAAAGAATGAGTAGTTCAGTAAACTGTTTTGTGTATCTCCTGGCAACCTTTCTCAATATCCCATGTTAGACAGTGGTTAGTATAAGTGGTTAGCTTCAGAGTTCATGAAGGCCACAGAGCTCATTAAAAACAGGTGAAGGCTTTTTGGTCCACTGTCGAAAAATCACATGTTAATGGATAGAATTATGTGACCTTTGTAGGAGCCTAGAAATACCCTAAGCTAACTGAAAAAATCATACAATATATTAAACAAAGTAAATCCCCTGGTAGACACGCTTATTTTCATGTATGCACATCTCTTCTTTTTGAGAAAATCTTAAATGACTAATGGTAGTTCAAAATGATATGGGTTGGTTTTTTGTGTTGTTTTCTTTTTTTTTTTTTTTTCCCCCTGAGCAGTCTTACAGGAAGTTTTAATTATGCTATCTGAAGCGACAGCTCTACCACTCAAATGCACTGTGGACTAGTAGAGGGAACCAATCATCATGCATGATTTATACTTCCCATTAACACATCACTGTTCAATTAATAATAAGTATTTAAAGTGTTGCTTGCACTAGTGTAAGTCATATGAAGAAACCTGCAACATTTTAGTTGTAACAAGGAGAGGATTGAACTTTCGAGCAGAAGGCTTTTTTTTTTTTTTTATAACACAGTTCCCCAATGATGAGTGTTCTCAGTCTTCTGTCTCAAGAATTTAAGTATAACCCCTTAACTTGGGTGGATCTGTAGTGAAGGGTTGTAGGAAAAACCAAACCAAAACAAAACCTATTACGATAGTGTGGTCCACTGGCATTTAGCAAAATAACCTTAAAAAGGACTTCAGTTATTTTTCTGTGCCTTACTATTTCTGTTACAGCATATCCCAAAGATCATGTAGTACCACATTATTGTCCTATAAACCAAGGTATATACCTACTGTTTTCAACAAGTGTCTCTGACTTGCTTCCTAACCAAGCACTCTCACTTGCGGTCTTCAGTAAGTTACCTATTGGCTGCCTTGCATGAAAAACAGAGTGGTGACTGCTATCTGTATACATGCTTTTTTGCACTGTTAAGTAAAAGTAACAGCTACTACTAATCTAGGTGTAAGGTAGATCAACTTCCTGAATTTTACAGGCAGCAGAAAAAGGATAGGATCTCTTTTACTAGTTATGTGTAGGAATATACTTATTTGCATATGTATATAAAAAAGTAAACTTTCAAAGCCAGGGTAAGAACCAGCATGCTTTCTACACATAGTGTGCGTCAGCAATATTGTGAAATTCTCCCCAAAATGAGGGAGAAATCTAAGCTTGTAGTAACTTGTAAAGGTACCTATGAGTTACTAATTCTAGATTATTGATGCTTCATGTCAAAACAGTAACTTCAAATTTGAAAAAGTCAAATGGAAACTTGTTAAATGAAGGGGTTTAGAGCAAATATACTTGTTCTTATGTTTCTCATTGTCACTTTCCTATCTGTTAAATACTGTATCAATTTGACAGTACTGGAAATCAGATTGTATTTAATAATTGCTTAATTTAATCAATACCAGTATGCTAGCCTACTGACTTTATCTAAGATATTAAATCACATGTCAAGACTTTTAATATCATAAAGTATGGAACTGGATGGATGGAAGATTGGTCCAAGCGGGTACAATTTTTTTCATTCACTACTGAATCTTGCAATGCTGATTGCTAAAGCTAGAGAGGTTTAATTTAAAGTCTAGCTTTTTAGAAATGCACTCACATGGATCCTAAAAGATGGACTTTACAAGGGTATCAGTACATGGATATACTGTTTGACTGGATGTTACTGAAAAATTATTTGTGGGTTTGAGATGCAGTGCAAGGGATGGACTGCTTTGGAAAAGGTAGTGTAGTAGATCTAACTCAGATTTATAACATTACTGTAGAAGAAATGTGTTAAATGGGTGAGTCTAGGACTAACCTGGGTGTTACTAGCTGTTTTTATATTTTTCTACTGTATCAGACTGGATGTGGGTTAGCTAAAATTAAAGGATAATTCTTGAGATCTGATTTTTTTTTTTCACTGATGCTCCCAAAATAAAAACAAGGAATGTACTAATATAGGCAGTCAATCACACACAGTTGGAGGAGGATAAAATTATCAGACTGGTGGAATTAGGACTCTGAAATGTGATGAAATAAAAAAAAAATGGGATGTAATTTAGCATTACGGAGTGCAAGGTCATGCATCTCAGGACTAATTAGTTTTTTGCTTTAAGATTAGAAATCAGTTGGAAGTGACAAGAAGCTGTTGGAGCATTAATACTAGGAGATTGTGATGAGTCTCTGAGATTTGCCGCTGAAAAGAGAATGTGTTTCTGTAAGGTGAGATGGTGAAATAAGAATGCTATTATATAGATCAAAAACTCATTTCATCTGGAGTATTCTGTAAAATGATTTCATCTAGAGTATTCTGTACAACACAGGTACTTCTTCAGAAGAAAGATTAATTCAGCACATCACAGATGCAAAGAAGGGTGTATTGGCTTTGTGTGGCAAGGTTTTGGTAGCGGGGGGGTTACAGGGGTGGCTTCTGTCAGAAGCTGCTGGAAGCTTCCCCTGTGTTCGAGAGAGCCCATATCAGCTGGCTCTAAGATGGACCTGCCGCCGGCCAAGGCTGAGCCAAATCAGCGATAGTGGTAACGCCTCTGTGATAACATTTTTAAGAAGGGAAAAAAAGTTGGGACAGACGGAAAACGACAGCCGGAGAGGGGACCCACGCTGGAGCAGTGTGCTCCTGAAGGACTGCACGCTGTGGAAAGGACTCACACTGGAGCAGTTCGTGAAGAACTGCAGCCTGTGGGAAGGACCCACGTTGGAGAAGTTCGTGGAGGACTGTCTCCTGTGGGTGGGACCCCATGCTGGAGCAGGGGAAGAGTGTGATGAGTCCTCCCCCTGAGGAGGATGAAGCGGCAGAAAATAACGTGTGATGAACTGACCGTAAACTCCATTCCCCGTCCCCCTGTGCTGCTGGGGGGGTTGGTAGAGAATTCGAGAGTGAAGTTGTGCCCAGGAAGAAGGGAGGGGTGGAGGGAAGGTGTTCTGAGATTTGGTTTTATTTCTCATTACCTTACTCTGGTTGATTTGTAATAAATTGAGTTAATTTTCCCCAAGTTGAGTCTGTTTTGCCCGTGATGGTAATTGGTGAGTGATCTCTCCTGTCCTTATCTCTACCCACAAGCTCTTTGTTATATTTTCTCTCCCCTGTCCAGCTGAGGAGGGGGGAGTGATAGAACGGCTTTGGTGGGCACCTGGCGTCCAGCCAGGGTCAACCCATCACAAAGGGCTATAAGGATTATTGGCAAAATTGAGAACCTTTCCGATGAGGAGACCGTGAGTGTGTGGCTTGCTTAATCCAGCAAAACAGAGGCTAGGAGGTGCTCCTTATGAAAATACACAGATATAAGGAAAGGAAAGCACAGAATGCTCCAACCACTCCAGGTTAGAAAAAGAATGAATTCGCCAGCCTTTCACTGGCTGTGAAGATCCAGAAATGTCATCATGGGACTTCTAGTTTCCAAAGAACAAATAACAGAGATACACCCAGGAACAAGAGACAGTGGTTTACCTGTCTTGGCACTTTCCACTGGCTGAGGCAACTCAATATTTTACTTTCTCTCATTGCATAAGTATACATGAACTTCATTCTTGCATCCCCAGCTCTCGTGTTCAGCAGAAAAGTCTGTTGCGGGGACCATCCTCACAACTGTGTGCTTTAGATGAGATTTTTCTTTGCTGTGGGAACCTTACTCTAGGACAGTCAAACCTTAGCTAAAGTGAAACTGTGGTTTGCACAAACTCCTTCAGAGTTGAAGTATTTTCTTTTCCTAAGAAAATGGCATGTTACCAAGGGATGCTATGTCATTGGTCATAGCGCTCTCGAGTATGCCTAGCTATTTTCTTCATCATTCAATGCAGGTTAAAAAAAAAATTGGATCATTTAGCTGATTATCTGCTAATAAATGCTGTAATTTTTACTTCAGGCATACACAGCTCATGCTGTCACCATGAGTACAGTGTTCCCAGTGGCTGCTGTCAACTCCAAGGAAAGAGAAGGTCACTTTTTAATAGCTCATATTTTCATTTTCTGTTTTCAGAATTGAGTGTAATCAAAATCCATGTTTGTGATAATACTCCATTAAAGAAGTGTTGTGGTAATTAGCTCTACAGGCATGAGGAATCTCACTGCGAGGATCACACTGAGCTTTGGTGATTTTTGTGAGCAGTGGGATCACTGAAGTATAACTGTTTTAACAGTTAGAGGTGTAACTAAAAGTCGGGTCAAATGTGTTCAGTAAGTCAATGCTCACACCTATCCTGCAGCTGAATGCAGATGATTTATGGTTGTATAATCTCTCTTTCTCTGAGGAAAGACTGGAGATGAAAGGCGAAAAATATTTCATATAATCTTTATATTTGAAACCAAGTCCACTCACCTTGATTCTTTTTAGTCTTTATGCTAATAAAATTATAACTGCTGGTTAAATGTTGCTTTTTTAAAGTCCATATTAATTGTAGTCTCTGTTCTGGGAAATTCTATTAGTTTTCGCTATAGATGAGTGTTTTGAGATGTAATTAAATAACATCTTTATTCCAGCTGGGACCTCATTGTCAAGTTTCTACTCATTATCTAATCTTAAAATAGTCTTAAACTGCCAGAAATGCTGCAATACAGTCAAATATCACAATTTTTTCCTCCCTGTGAGACAGTGCCTTAGAAGGAAAAAAATACTGTTGGTTGATAGCCTAGTGAGAAGCCTGTCTTGTCCCAAAGTGCAGAACGTGGTTTAAAGCAGTTATGCCTCCTGGGTACAGCCTGACAGGCACGGTCACTTCCATGGGAAAACAATATACTGCAATCCCTTTCTCATCACTGGAGTGTCAGTTCAGCGCGTTAGGCAAATGCTATCTGTGCAAAAACAGTGCCACTGTCCCGTGTTTGTATGGCCTTGCATAAGGGAAAAAGTACCCCTGCCCCCTCTGTTTCAAGCTATCCCCGTGAAGGTAATAGCCAGAAGCTGTCAGAGTGTGGCTAGGATGTAGAAGTTATCACAGGAGTTTGTGGATTCCAGAAGTGCATGTAGATTCTGGAAATGGTTGGGCAGATTCATAGAAAAAGAGCCATCGGTATCAGTGAGGCTTGCTTGAGGCTGGGAAGGTGTTTCAGGGAAGATTCAATGTGTGCTTGTCCTGCTCTTGCATCTTTTCTAAGAAATGCCTAGCAGATGTCTGACATGCTTCAGCCATTCTTCCATTTTTAAGCTGGCTACGTGAAATGCTTTGTTGTCTTTTCCTTGACCAATCCTAGATATGTGCTGGTCAGGTGATTGTGAGACTACTCCGGTAAAAAAGATGGTCTTGATGCCATAATTGTTCTAATGGGCTACAAAGTGTGTAGGTAACAAATGAGGATGCCTGATTAGCTTATTTTATTATTGTTTTTACCTTACTTTATGTAATGTGCTAAGGGTTGCATGTGAATGGTTAAAGATTTTAGATTGTCTCAGCTTGAAAGAAGGACCATAGGGCAAACACCAAGAAAACACTGCTTTCACTCCATCTCTCTTACATTTTTGGCTACAGTGCCTGATGTGCAGTTAACTGAAGTATCAATGTAATTGCAGTATCATTCTAATTGGGTAAGTATATTTAATACCGATTCTGTTGATCAGAAACTGAATCTGATTTCTGAATTACTTAATACCATAATCTTTTTGAAGCATCAGATTCTTGCACAGATATCTTAAAATTACAATGACCTGTATAAAAATGAACAATGAATTTATTAGAAACTTTACACTCAGTTGAACTGCATAGCTGAAATCTTTAGGAGGACATATTTTAAAAAATCTTTGCTTCTGAGTATCTGCACTTTCACCTGTGGGCTCTGGGAATGAATTATATTTTAATGAAGTTTTCTGTGCTGTTAAATACTGCATGCAGCTGTACTCACAAATACCCTTCCATCTACCAACATCAAGTAGAAAGGTATTTTATAGGGCTTGACGAGGATGCGGATAAAGTAATATCATGCAGAAGGTATTTGTCTAATTTATGGAGACAGTGTCATTCAATTTCTAGTGTAAAGAGAAATCTTTCAAGCAAAGACAATCATCTTCTTAAATTGCTGGTAAGACCTTATTTCCAGAAGTAAATGTCCAGTAAATGAGCTTTTTGTGCATCTGAATTGCACTTATGAGCCTAGATTATTTCAGCGTAGGAACAGCAACAGTAAGTTTGTCTGCAGTACTTCCAAAGTGTCCTGTTTTACACTTATGTAGAAGGTGTTAACACAATCCTCCTAGGTTACTAAAAGGAAATATTGATGTACTGTCAGTTAAACTATTTCAAAGCATGTTTCAAATTTGGCTTTTTAGAATCTGTCCTTCACTGGGCCATCTCAGCTGCACATCTGTTTGGACTGCAATATGAAGCATAGGTTATATTTGTGCGTGCTTGGGGATAAAAAGCTCAGACTACCTAGTTCACAAGTCTCTGAACCAAGGATTAAATGATGACTGAAACCATGGTTTATATGATGGAAAAGGGTTTCTTTTTAGAATCTGGTCATTCAGTATCCTGAAAAGTGATTGCATTTAGATTCCTTCACCTTGTGCCTTTCAATTCTTAGAAAGAAATGCTTTAAGCATTTAATGCTTCCTGGCAGAGTTCAGGCTTGATACTATTTTAAAGGAACAATAACTGGGCAATTCAGAAAGTCTTTCTTTAAAAATATTTTCTGTTGGAAATGTATTATTTGAAGTTTTAGGCTCAAACTGGAGATGATCTATCCCAGAGTCAGGAAAAAGGCCTTGGATGATGGAATAGGAATCTTTTTCTGTATGTTTGTTACCAAGCAAGTATTGTATAACAAGGATAGCACAGCCTGAAACTGTTTTGAAATAAAGTGCATAGTGAACACAAAATGTTGAAAATTAGTCCATTTTACAGTTTGGAATTTCTCTAAAATCAAGAACTTTGGCAGATATTGAACTGTTCACAACCTGTTGTTAGCAAATCATTCCCCTCATCAGAGGATGGAGGCAAATGTAGTAGTGCCTTGTAGTGACTAAGTGGGACTGCATCAGCAAAACGTGGCCAATAATAATCTTTTTGAGATTACCTGTGATTTGTCACTGGCTGCAGGTGGCTAAGGATGTGTCAGAATAACACACTGAGTGGTGAGATGTGCTATGATGGCCTCCTTTTTAACAAAATCCGAGCTGTCTTTAGAGATAACTGTATTTGCATTAATGTTGCTCTAAATTTTCTCTCTTTTCCCCTATTTGTTCCTCTGTAATACAGAGTTTAGAATGCTGCAGCTCTGCTAAATGCATATTCTGGGTCAGATGTTGTAAGTGGAAGATTCATAGCTGTAATTAGAGAGGCATGTTTGCACGTACGCTTACATACCATAGTAGGAAATTTGGTTAAACAGAAAAGGATCTCTATATATTTTCAAGAACTCACATGTGCTCTTAGGCAGAGATCTATTTATTCCTGGCACGTATTTACTATATATTTTTCTCCTTGGGCAAAGAATTTACACAGAGGAGTCTGGAGGCTAAAAGCAAGCAAATCTTCCCATCATTCCCATGTTTACAATGTGCTGCAGAGGACAGCAGGGCTTCCAGTGCTCTGTGTTTGTCTCACTTCACTGTGATTCGGAAAAGCATCCTGGCTATTGCAATGCAAAAAGTACACCCAGGAACATCAAGGGTGAAAATGTGTATGGAAAATGCAGGGATAGAATAAATGACCTAAAAAAAAAAAAACAACAGAAAACCAACAAAAATTTTTAAAAAATCAGGTAACAGATTATTAAAATTTGAATCTCTAGCTGATTGTTAAGTGCCTCAACCTTCAGTCAACTGATCAAACTTTGCAAGGTCTTTTGCATAGTCTGGCATTTGCCTTCCTGCCCCCAATCTGACTCCAGGGCATCTGAAAGCAGAGCAGCTGGCTAACCACTGTCATTTCTGGGGTTGACTTGATCCTGACATGTAGAATGAAGATCATGGTTTAACTGAAAACAATTTAACATATGTATCTCTAAATATCCTTGATGTTGCACTTTATATGTAAGTTGAAACAGTAACTGTCAGGAACAAGTAATGGATAACCTCAATCTGAGAAATGTACAAACTTGTAGCTGTAAGAATTGTTAGACCTCAATAAAAGTTATTTATACAGCCACTTCCTGGGAGTAGCTTCCAATAACCAAGTTATTAAATTTAACAAGATATAGCAATTGCAACACTCATTGCAAATTATTACCATTGTATTAGCCAATTAGATTTTATTTGTTGATACTCAGTAACAGATGATATCTTTTTAGATAAATTTCTGATATTTAACCAGTGTATAGTTGAGCTAGTACATATTAAGTATGCTAGCTCAAATATCAAGGAGCAGTCTTTGGACACCTGCACAATGCTGGAGCTTTAATTGCATATGTTCTTCAGAAGCAATTTAAACAAAATATCAGTATTGTTCACCAAGAATCAACCCACCATATTAGAATCTTCTACAAGAAAACATTTAGACTATTGGTATTCCTTTTTGGAACCATTTAGTATACAGATGGGGGGTGTGTGTGTATGCACACATACCATTTTGTCCTTATGCATACTGGGGTAGTTTTCTGTGAGTGCAAAAGTAAGATGTAGTCACTAGACTATGCTAGGTGTTAGTGGGGTGCTAGTTTTGCTAATGTGGTGGTGAAGCTTCAGAGAATGCCAAGGGCAAACAGGTTTACAGATGCCTTTGCAGACCGAATGGTGGGAACTTCCAGAAAGAACAGGAGACTTTCCGAAGTTCAGCATGGATTTAATTTACTTCCTTTGGCTTCGAGACAACTGTTGAGCTAATGGAATGATTATGAAAATGCCAGCCCAATAAGCACTTAATTTCTTCTCCAAAAATGATATAAGTCTGTTCTAGTTACATTTGATTGCAACCAGATCGTGTTTAATTTTATGCCGTGTTCACTAGAGTGGCAATAAACCAGAGTTCCTACCCTTATTTAAGCTAGTCTTCATGTTTTCTGACCACGAACTTCAAAGAAAACATCTCAACTACAAAGAGATCTTTCTCCAAAACAGGAGCCCCAGCAGCACTAAAGGAACAGCAGTACAAGGAAAGGAGAACCATTAGAAGACCTATATGGTATTGGAATTCCTGAAATTGTATCTTTTTGCGACAATATTTTATTCATTACCAAGGATAATATGAGTCAGTCAGTGACTGCTTCTTGCTTAAAGTTGAAACACATTAATTTGAAGTTTGTATAAAAGCTTATTGAGAAAGATAGGCTTACTAATGGAACACAAAATAAGTGAGAAACGGCTATCTCCAGACAGTTTTTTGCTGCCTTGGTGGATGGTAAAATAAGTACATGATTTAAATGACTGTACACCTTGAATAGGTATTCCATGTGACATTACAAGATGATGAAATGAAGTAAGTCAATAGAGAGTTCTGATTGATCAAGACATGCAGCTGTCCAGGTCTCTGGCTGCAGGGAGTGCCTGAGTCTATCACTGATGCTGGAGGGCAGCGGGGACACCTCTTGTGTGAGGTGTGACCAGGTGAATGATCTGCTCAGCCTGGTGGTAGAGCTGAAGGAGGAAGTGGAAAGGTTGAGGAGTATCAGGGAGTGTGAGAGGGAGATAGATTGGTGGGCCCACACCCTACCATCCCTGAGGCAGAGGCAGCAGATGGAGGCTCTGCAAGAAGCGGAGGTTCCCCTGCCCTCTTGCCATCAGGCACGAGGGGACCTAAGAGATGGAGGGCAATGGATACAGGTCCCTGCTCGGGGAGGCAGGCGAATCCCCTCCCAGTCTCCCTCACCTTCCCAGTTGCCCCTACACAACAGGTATGGGGCTCTGGAACTTGAGGACCAGGCCAGTGAAGATCAGGGTGTAGATAAAGTCCTATCTAGGGAGGTGCCTAGGCCCAGTCAGGCAGCCCCACGCATTCCCACATTCTCTGAAAAAAGAAAAAGGAGGATAATTGTCGTAGGCGACTCCCTTCTGAGGGGGACAGAGGGCCCAATATGCAGACATGATCCATCCCACAGGGAAGTCTGCTGCCTCCCTGGGGCCCGGGTAAAAGACGTTACCAGGAAACTCCCTGGTCTGGTTTGGACCTCTGATTATTACCTGTTGTGGCTGTGCAGGTTGGCAGTGATGAGATTGTAGAGAGAAATCCAAAGGCAATCAAAAGGGACTTCAGGACACTGGGATGATTAGTGGAAAGATTGGGAGCACAGGTAGTGTTTTCCTCAATTCCTTCAGTAGCAGGGAAATACACTGAAAGGAACAGGAAAACACACCTGGTTAATACGTGGCTCAGAGGCTGGTGCCATCGGTGGAATTTTGGGTTTTTTGATCATGGGGAGGTTTACACGGCACCAGGCTTGCTAGCGACAGATAGTTTCCAGCTATCTCAAAGGGGTAAAAGAATCCTCGCTCATGAGATGGCAGGGGTCAGAGAGAGGGCTTTAAACTAGGTTTGAAGGGGGTAAGGGATAAAACTAGCTGCACCAGAGATGAGCCTGGGGGCAGCATGCCAATGTTAGGGGTGGATTCAATAACCCAGCTCAAATGCATCTATGCCAATGCACACAGCATGGGCAATAAACAGGAGGAGCTGGAAGCCATCGTGCAGCAGGATAGATATGACTTAGTTGCCATCATGGAAACATGGTGGGATGACTCCCATGATTGGAGTGCTGCAATGGATGGCTACAAGCTCTTCAGAAAGGATAGGCAAGGTAGGAGAGGTGGCAGGGTGGCTCTCTATGTTAGACAGGGTTTGGACTGTACAGAGCTACACAATTGTGATGACAAGGTGGAATGCTTATGGGTGAGAATGAGAGGGAAAGCCAATAAGGCAGATATTGTGCTGGGAGTCTGTTATAGACCGCCCGACCAGGTTGAAGAGATGGATGAATCGTTCTACAAGCGGCTGGCAGTAGTCTCAGAATCGTGTGCCCTTGTCATCGTGGGGGACTTTAACTTTCCAGACATCTGCTGGAAATACAACACAGCAGTGAGTAAACAATCTTTGAGGTTCCTGGAGTGCGTGGAAGATAGATAACTTCCTGACACAGCTGGTAGGTGAGCCAACCAGGGGAGGAACCTTGCTAGATCTGCTGTTTACGAACAGGGAAGGACTGGTGGGAGGTGTGATGGTTGGAGGCCATCTTGGGCTTAGCGACCGTGAAATGATAGAATTTTCAATTTTTGGTGAGGCAAGGAAGGTGGTCAGCAAAACCACCACAATGGACTTCTGGAGGGCAAACTTTGGCCTCTTCGAGGCACTGGTTGAGAGAGTCCCTTGGGAGACGGTCCTGAAGGGCAAAGGTGTCCAGGAGAGATGGACATTCTTTAAGAAGGAAATCTTAATGGCTCCGGACCAGGCTATTCCCACATGCTGCAACTTAAACCGCCGAGGAAAATGACTGGCCTGGCTGAACGGGGAGCTTTTGCTAGGAGTCAAGAACAAAAGGAGAGTGTATCATCTCTGGAGGAAAGGGCGGGCAACTTGGGAGGAGTCCAGGGATCTTGTTAGATCATACAGAGTGAAAATTAGAAAGGCAAAAGCTCAGCTAGAACTAAATCTGGCCACTATTGTAAGGGACAACAAAAAATGTTTTTACAAATATGTTAACAGTAAAAAGAATACCAAGGAGAATATCTATCCTTTAACGGATACAGAAGGGAACGCAGCAACCAGAGATGAGGAAAAGGCTGAGGTACTTAATGCCTTCTTTGCCTCAGTCTTTAATAGGGACACCAGTTATCCTCAGGCTATTCCACCTCTTGAGCTGGAAGGTAAAGATGAAGAGCGGAACATACCCCCCTTAATCCAGGAGGAAATAGTTAGTTACCTACTACACCATCTGGACACTCAGAAATCTATGGGACCTGCTGGGAGCCCTCCAAGAGTACTTAGGGAACTGGCAGAGGTCCTTGCCATCATCTATCGGCAATCCTGGTCAACAGGGGAGGTCCCAGAGGACTGGTGGCTTGCCAATGTGACTCCCATTTACAAGAAGGGTTGGAGAGAGGATCCGGGGAACTACAGGCCTGTCAGCCTGACCTTGGTACCAGGGAAGATTATGGAAGAGTTTGTCTTGAGAGCACTCACATGGCAAGTCCAGGATAAGAAGGGGATCAGGCCCAGTCAGCATGGGTTTACGAAAGGCAGGTCCTGCTTGACCAACCTGATCTCCTTCTATGACCAGGTAACCCGCCTAGTGGATGAGGGAAAGGCTGTAGATGTTGTCTACCTTGACTTCAGCAAGGCCTTTGACACTGTCTCTCATGGCATACTCCTTGAGAAGCTGACAGCTCATGGCTTGGATAAGTGTACTCTTCGCTGGGTGAAAATCTGGCTGGATGGAGGAGCCCAGAGGGTTGTGGTGAATGGGGTGAAATCCAGTTGGCAGTGGGTCACAAGTGGTGTTCCTCAGGGCTCGGTGTTGGGCCCCGTTCTGTTTAATATCTTTATCAAAGATTTGGATGAGGGAATTGAGTGCACCCTCAGCAAGTTTGCAGATGACACCAAGTTGGGAGGCAGGGTCAATCTGCTTGAGGGTAGGGAGGCTCTACAAAGAGATCTGGACAGGCTGGATCGATGGGCCAAGGCCAATCGTATGAAGTTCAACAAGGCCGAGTGCCAGGTCCTGCACTTGGGTCACAGCAACCCCATGCAGTGCTACAGCCTTGGGGAAGAGTGGCTGGAAAGCTGCCCAGCAGAAAAAGGCTTGGGGGTGTTGGTCGACAGCCAGGTGAACACAAGCCAGCAGTGTGCCCAGGTGGCCAAGAAGGCCAACAGCATCCTGGGCTGTATCAGAAATAGTGTGGCCAGCAGGAGCAGGGAGGTGATTGTTCTCCTGTACTCGGCACTGGTGAGGCCGCACCTTGAGTCCTGTGTTCAGTTTTGGGCCCCTCACTACAGGAAAGACGTGGAGGTGCTGGAGCGTGTTCAGAGAAGGGCAACAAAGCTGGTGAGGGGCCTGGAGCACAAGTCTTATGAGGAGCGGCTGAGGGAACTGGGGCTGTTGAGTCTGGAGAAGAGGAGGCTGAGGGGAGACCTTATTGCTCTCTACAACTACCTGAAGGGGGGTGTAGCGAGGTGGGTGTTGGTCTCTTCTGTCAGGTGGCTGGAGATAGGACAAGAGGAAATGGCCTCAAGTTGAGGCAAGGGAGATTTAGGTCAGATATGAGGAAAAAATTTCTTTACTGAGAGTTGCCAGACATTGGAGTAGGCTGCCCAGGGAAGTGGTTGAGTCACCATCCCTGGAGGTATTCAAAAAGCAAGTAGACGGGGTACTTCAGGACATGGTTTAGTGGGCACAGTTGACGGTTGGACTCGATGATCTTGAAGGTCTTTTCCAACCTAAATGATTCTATGATAAGACTCCAGTGCAATAGTTGATGTAGAATTTGGTGAAAATGCACCATAAATACAATGTTAGATAATTCTGTAAGGTACTCTGAATAATTATACCCAAGAATTTTTTGATCTTGGAAGGAAAGAAAAGCAATGTTACCTTTTTTGCAGAAACAATGAATACCCACAAATAGTTTTTACTGACAAATATAGCTAAGCACATTTCAGCAAACATGGCTAATCATTTCAGATGGATTTTTGGAATACAGAACAGCATTATTTTGGGAAAAAAATTGGTCTTGAAACTTAAGAAACAAATTGAAGTAAAGCAAGGCTTATCTTAAGACTACAAGAACAAAAGCAAGCGCTACAAATTTGCATTTTTAAAAAGGAATCTTCATTTCATCATACTATGACTAAAGCAGGAGCCTGCTTCAAGGGTGGAAATCCACTAAACTAATGAATTAAAAAGATTATTAGCTAGAATTATAAGAGAAGATGATGGGGAATGTCTGTTTAAGAATAGTCTATGGTTTTGAAAACCTGTGTTAATTTTAAGTTTCTTCATATGGGGATAGGCAAGTCTTGAAAACTCTTCACATAAATCTTGGTGTGTTTCAGCAGACTGAACTAAACTGAACGTGCAAAGTTAGGGTTCTTTGAAAAGGTGCAGTGTATTAACTGACTTTATAGGTTAAAAAAAAAACAAAACCAATGAGATTATAGGTATGTATATACCTATGCTTAAATAAAGCAATAAAATGTTAATATTGAGCTATTGAAATAGTGACAGCTAAGCTGTCAGAAGCAAGAAGATATTCTTGGTATTAAATAAAGGACATGCATTCTGGCAAGTGAAGTTAGATGAGTCATCCTAGATTTGGACGTATAAATTTAAACAAATGACATTTAGTGTTAGTTTTACTCCCAGGATACTTCAAAGTGATTTCACTGATTCTTGGTGGATTATGAAGTACAGAATTAGTAGGGAATGTATGAGCTGGTCTAGGGCTCAAATTATGAGACATGTAGGCAAGCTTTTGCAAAAGGAAACCTATAATAATGAATTTAAGAACTTAGCTTAACCTGACAATTTCAGGAAATACAGCTTAAATACATGTTCCATATATATCAGGATCCTAGCCACAGTGTTTGTTTTCGGCAGAGTGGTTCCATGGGATTAGGAAGATAACTGATAAACTTTGTCAGACTCTCTTGCATATTTGGGACCAATAATTTCTGCAGAGAACTGCTGGAAGAAAAACTTATTACTGGGAGGACACTTTGTCTTTATGTGTTTCACTAAACAATGCTAGACCTATTTGATCTGTCCCTTTCATAACATTAACCTATGGTTATTGGTGAAGTTCATCATGAAAACAATAGATGATCTTTTTATGCAGTGTCAGCAATATTTTGATTATAGCAAGGTTTCTGTGCAATGAACATGCAACAATTGACTGTATTCATGCATGTGTTGTGTGTGTGTGTGCGTGGAAGCTGTACTCATAAACTGCTTCAAAGTGTGTGGAAATAGATGTGTGATGTTGAACCTGCAAAGATAGCAATTTGACACAGCGTACAAATTTGGACAAGACTTTCAAAAAATGTATACCCCATAGTATGACAGTCTTCCTTAAGTTGATAGCACTTGAAATCATTCAGCCTACTTTTGGGACCATTACAGCTTCCAGTTGAAATGAAGATCTTTTCTAAGCTGCATTCAGTTTTTTCAAGGATTAACTTGATGTAGGAAAAAAACCAACCTCAAACCTATATTATACATATTTTAATCTTGAAGTGAAGTGATTTTTCATTGCTGTAGTTAAAAACAAACACATGTTTTCTGCACACACATACACCTCCCCACCCCTCCTGGTCTGAAAGGTCTGATTGCCAGGACAGAACATGCAAAAGGAATGAAATTTAGTCAAATCTAACAAGAATGATCCATACCTAAGCCAGGCAATTGTAACCAATATCTCAGAGGACTAGCACCTTCCAGAGTGTAGATAAAACCTTCTCTGCTTACATCTAAATCTAATAATACTACGTTAAGAGTAAGATGGAAAGAAAAGAAATGGAACTGTCCTGTGTCAGATGAATCATGCCTTGACAATGAGGACTGATATTTGCAGTAGAAACCAAATCACATACAGGAATGTGTTTGAGGCACTAGAGAAGTCACTGACGCTTACTTCTAAAACCAGAACATCTGGATACCTTGAGAGAAGCACTTTTGTGAGCACCAGAAGTAAAGAATAATGGTTTTCAGTGGATTTGTGTTTCATGGTTCAGTGATTTACCTGAATTTATGCTAGGTCTAAGCTCAGTTCTTAAACAATTGGTGTCAGAAAAAGATGTTATGAATGTTTTAGTTTTCAGTTTATACCTTATTACACACTGGGGAATCTATTCCTCAGTTTCTCCTGGTGTAGATCCTGGTGTAGATCCTCTGTTAACTAATGAGGCACAAAAGTTGATCAAAGCTTTCCCCGCAGTTTGAGGAGTTATAGCATCTTTCTCTCCCCTGTAGTGTCTGAGTTTAAATACACAGTGAACCTGTGGTGCTGTTTGACTCAGTAAAGATAACTCTTCTTCTCTTTGCTGAAACCTTTTCCTTGAAAATCTGGGAATATAGAATAAACAGTTGAGTAAAATAATACGGTACTGATTGAAATTGGGCAGTTACAACAGCAGGTTGATAACATGATGGCAGAAGGATGATTTTCTGACAAACGAGATCCCCAGTTACCATTGGCCCTTCTGAATCTTCCCATCCTGTGCTGTGCAGATACCTAAGGCTGTACAAAACTCATTGCTTCTAGGGTGCTACAGTTGAAACTAATGACAAGTGTCCTCCTCCAATTCCTCCATACTTGTCCTTCTCTTCGGCATGATGTCTGTTGAGAGCTGAGGCTGTTGGACAGTGCTCATTATAAGTAGGTCTGGTCTGCAGAATTTGGATCTGCTTTCTTGTTGAGCTTAGCATTTTGGGTTGCTTCTATGCATGCTTCTGGTGTCTTCTGTCTTAATCTTTTTGGAAGGAGTAGAAAGTACATAAAGAACTAACTACTCTTCCTGGGCGAGGAAATCTCAACATCCCTTGATTTATCCCATCTTAAATGAAGCAACTCAGCACGAGCTTTATATGCACATTTTTATTCTCCTCTCTTCCAACCTCCATAAGAATGTGTAATAACATTTCTCAAGGATATGCTATGTGAAGTCTACAGTCTGAAAAATAAGTTCTAAATGGATTTTTATACAATAAATCCCATAATAGATCCCATAATGAGCCAAATGCGTCTCTTGCAACCCTTGTAAACAAGAATGTCTTTGGAAGAGATGACAACGAGTGACCAGAAACAACAGTGTTTTAATTTCTGGAGTTTTATAGTTCATAAGTAATACCTCTTTTTTTAATTTTTTTTTTATTTTTTAAATAAATAAGGGACAAAGCTAACTATTTGATGACCTAGAAGAAATGCCTGGAGTGGGACAAACAAGACTAATGTTCTTGTTGTCTCTACCCCCTCCCCACCTTGGGAATGCTGTAAATGCTTGATCAAATTATGTCTGATACTGTGATGTTTTCCATGTGTATTTAGAAACACAGGATAACTGACGAGGTTTCTCACATCAGTATGTTTCTTTATCCCTTTTTAGAAGTATCGTGGGTTTTTTTTAGCTGGTGAGGCCGTGAGAGTTTGACATTGGATGACTTTATAAAACATTCTACTAATTGGATTTGTTCAAATAAATAAATCAAACACTAATTGGAATGTGCCCTGCCATTATTTTTGCTTACTGAATTAGATATAATGGCGTGAAGTTCTTTTTATCATATTTGTGCACTTATTTAAACACCCCCCTGGCGCACACTTCTGCAAATTCAATTATATATTCAAAGGAGGCATTCAATTTATGCAAGGCTGGTTTACATTTAATCCAGGGGCAAGTCTCAGTAACTGATGATAGGTCTGCTCAAGATTAATTAGCATCACTCAGATGAGCAGTGGCATTGTTACAAGCCTGCGGTGTAAAACAAGGGATATTTTATCCTTCCTATGTGAGCCATTATTTGCTTCAATATGACCCTTTTCAGGAAGGGAAAAGCTGCTTTTTTGTTTGGGTATCATTTTTTGAAAAGGGGTCAACACCACCTGTGTTATCTAACAATATCAAAGTAATCTCCACTTCCTTTTCTTTTGCCCCACTTAGCAACTGCATGTGTCACTGTTTAATTTTCAGCCAACCAGGGGAAAGACTCCAAGATCCCAGTTTGCTTCCTAAAAATCCTCATTCTTGTTAACAATTTACAATGATGTAAAACCCTATTTTGGTGAATGTGTAAATGTTTTCATTTTCCTCAAACAGCTTTGTGATATTGTGGCTAAAACTATAATGTGCGAACCTGGTCTCTAAATTCATTGATCAGTATCTTTTTCTTTCAATTTGAGGATACTTTTTCTGTGCTAATGAATATATCTGTTCTGCTATCAAACAGTTATGTTTCAGCAATAGGTGATTTTGTATTAGGATGGATCTAACCTTCCCCACTCCCCCCACCTCCTTATGTTTCAGCATATTTAAGTGTAGCTCACATTTAGGTATGCACATAGGTAACATCTTAGGAAATGCTGAATATTAAGCTTATCTGACAACAATGAAAATAACTGCTCGTTTTAGCCTGTCAGCCCACTTACTATCCCTACTTAAGTGTACACTTAAAATCTATTAATAAATTTTTAGTTTAAACTGAAATTCATTAGTGGGAACTAATTGAATTTCTAAGGATCTTGCAGCTAGGTGCTTGTGTAGCAAAGTGGATCACTCAATCCCATTAGGTGAGCATGAGGCACACCTGTACCAGTGCAATTGGACATCAAATGCACCGTTGTTTTGTGTTTCCTCGCTAGCCTGCTTAGGAGCCTATTGTCCTGAACGCACACTTGAACATAAGAGTACTTTCATCTCCTGGGTCAACAATATTCCACGGAAAAGGTATTACGCCACACTTTTCCTCAAACTCTTCTTCCTCATCCCAGTTTACTCTCCTTCAACAGGGGCTAGAACTTGTAGGGTGTGCTCTGTTCGGCAGGGCCCACCTGAGGACCCTTTACTGTGGTGAGTTCCTGGGGTTCCCTGGTCTGGCACGCTGCCCTTGGTAAGGCTGTGGGCCTGAAAGATGGATGGAGCCCACTTGGTTTGTCTGGGTGGTGGCAAAGCTGTCGCTGAGGTGGATCTGAGCACGGAAATGTGGTAATGGTGCTGCGGAGCATCCCTCAGCCTGCCTGGCTCCTCTTCCAGGAGAGGTAGGGGAAATACAGCCTGACTCACCCCTGAGGCTGGGTTTGCCTTTAGAAGCGGACGTTTTTGTTTTCAAGAGCTGTGTTTGAGCTCCGTGTCCATGTGCTGGCAGCAAGGGGGGCTGGAGGGGCGGCCTCTGAGAGGCCAGGGCTGCCCCGCAAGGGACAGGGCTGGCTCTGGCTGCTTCCTCAAAGGCCGTAGTGCTGGAGGCTGCTGAGCCCCTCAGCGATGGTGGTGGCACCTCTGGGAAATGTGTTTAAGAAAGAGCAAAACGCCAGGAAGCGGGGGAGAGGAACTGTGTGAGAAGCCATCCTGCAAAAGACCGGGGTCAGTGAAGGAGGATGAATGTGGTGAGTCTTGAATTCCTGAGGTGAAGTTGGGTGGAAATATTACAGCTGCTTTTCTGAATGTGGCTGCCTGTAACTGAAGCTGTAATGTCATGTCCGCCATGTTCTGCAAAAAAGATAGGTCTAACACTACCTATGATGTACTTGTTTGGCAGATATGAACACAAGCCACTGTGACTGTTAGAATAACTCCAAAATCTGCAATATTCTGGATGTTTTGGTTCTTTCCTTCCACTTTCTGAAGTTTCTTCCCTGTTTCATGATACAACGTGTACTGTAATAGTGTGAACAGAGGAGTTCCTGACTTTTTAGCTCACAAACTGATATGGCTCTGGGTCCCAGCTGAGTCTTTAGTTCACTTTTAATTCTGCTCTATTTTGACACACTATATCAAGAAGCAGATGGAGACTTCCTTCCTCTTGGTACCTGAGATTCATGCAGCCAGCCTGCCTGTCTGAGCCCTTAGAATTGACTCCAGTTTTTTCTCCTTGTTCTCATTTCCTGCAAATTTACCTCTCCAAATTCCAATTCTGTTGCTTCTAGTAAATTAATCTTTCTGGCTTATTGCCCTGTCACTCTGTGTTTGGAGGTTTCTCCACTAGCCTTTTTGTTCTTTAAAATGTAGATGTCTTGCTGCTACTTTTAAGGCTCTCCATGGTTTATCCTTTCCTTTCTTATCTAATTGTACTACAAGGTTAGCTTTGACTTTCAGAGAAGGTGCTTTAAAGCTTCCTCAAGCGTTGTCTCTTGTCAGTGGAAACTCCCAGTTAATTTCCAGAAGTTCTCACTGTATCCCCTTTTCAGGTTCTCCTCCAACTTTACCTACTTCAGCATGTATTAAATAACCTGTTGAGCTGATTACACCAAGATATTGACAATTACATTCCCTGTTAAATGAGGACTGCTACCCCATACTTTGCTACTATCGCTTGTTTTGCTTCTGGGACTTTGTAGCAGCACCTGTGCAATTTTCTCTATGTACACGACGCCTTGTACAACTGTCTGGCTTGATCAGAGAATTTGTTTACAATCCCTTCAAAGTAATAGCTCAGAGACAGCACTGTTACTGTGTGCTGCAGTATGCTTAGCACAGGTTGTGTGGAAATGGTGGATGTCTGAAGTTGTGCTATTAAGGTGAATCTATCAAAATTTGAATGCCCTGCTTGGAGACTGAGAGCAGAGTATTTGATATTGTCTCTCATATCCGCTTGCTGTGAAAAAGGTGACTTTCAGTTGCATTACATGCTTCCACACAATCCAGAAAACCTTTATTTTCCCTTAGACGTTTTAATGAGCATGTTTAATATGTTAAATTTGAACTTTTTCACCTAAATTAAATAAAAAAAAAATAGGGAAACAGTTTAAATGTAATCCTGCTCATTTTGACAGCTGGGAAAGCTTCAGAAGTACAGTAAATTTAAAGCAAGGATTATTAAAATATTGTAAAATAATGACACTTCAGAAATATTTACAGAGACTCCACTGAACAGACAGGCAAGCTTGCAAGGGTCATAAAATCTGCTATAGTCAGATCTGTTTATAAGGAAAATATACGATATTTCAAATTAAATGGTTATTTTTTTAGGACAGGCTTGATCTTTAAACTTTTCTTTAGCAACAGAGTCTTTTGGGGTGTCAGGTACTCTACCCAACAAATACTTCTAGTATTCACTTAAATAGAAATAATATGTGAAGTTTTGTAGAACAACTTAGAAAACCAGTTGCAGTTGGAGTGCACATGAAGTCCTTTAACAGAATAAGGATTTAATAAATATTAATCACATGGTATACATTTGTGTTTGTCGTTTATGAGGAGGTCCACAGGAACTGAGACAAGTTTGGGCTTTCTTGGGAGCTAGAGAATAGAAAATACAGGTGAAAACTAAAGAAGGCCTCAATGTCCCCAGTGTTGGATAACCCTTATTGCAAAGGGGCCACAGATCACTCACGTACCAGCTATTTAGTGTGTGTGTGTGTCTGTGTGTAGGCAACATAGCCTGTGGGAAGGAGTAAAGAGTCAGGAACATCTCTGTGCATATAACTCTGATTAGTGTCAAGAGCAATTGGCAGTTTCGCTGGCAGAGCAAGTTAGTGTTGCCTTGAGCATTGCTCAGTTCTTGCAGCTCTGAAGTATTAGATGTGTCCAGTTGACATTGGAAGACTAGTATCTGCAGAGAAAAATTATCTTTGCTTTCCTAAGAGAGAAAACTAAAGCAGTACAGAGACACTGTTAGCATGATTAAGGTCTAAACTCAAGGGCCCAGGCTGCCTGATCTAATGGATCTAGTACTGAAATATGTTTGGCAAACTAAGTTGGGTGGACATGAAGAGGAATGTGCCTGAGGTAATGTATGGGATACCAGTGTAGGAATATCCTACCAGGGAATAAACTAGCTTGATTTGCCTGTGTGACACAAGTTTCGAAGATCTGTGTTGGAATACAAAATTTCATTCCACTGTTTATGGGTTTCCCCTGATTCACAACGTTCAGGCAGCTGCCAGGTTGTTATTTATGACAGTTAACTGCTTCCAAGTATTTCAGGAATTGCAGTAGGAAAGATCACTTAGTCAACAGTCTGGAAGGTGTGAATGCTAGTTGCCATCTACTTCTTGTTATTCTCATGTTCTCATGTTGCTGAGAAACTAGAGGGTTGCACTCAAAAGAATTGACTCCAAAGACCTTGACGAATTGTCATGTGCCACACAGAGCTTCATGTTGTTATAAGATGGTTAAAAGGAAGGTTGCCCTTTCTGTAGGTGTAACCCAGCCTTGCGTAATTCAAGGCTTAAAAGTGAAAAGAAGTGCGGATTCACTGCAGGAACAGTGATGCTGTGCTTTTTTTACAATTTGTATTTCTTCTTTCTCTCTCTCTCTTTTTTTTTTTTTTTTTTTAATATCTGACTTGGAGGTTTATGTAATTAAGTATCAGTTACTGGGACCCAAATGCAAATATTCCTGCATGTGTGCATCATGTGCAATTGTCCTTGAAAATGTAAAGACAATAGGTTGAAATAAAGGGAACTTATCTAAAAAACAGTAGCATGGAGGGAAGAAAACAAAGGCTTCAATGGATATAAAGTGTGGAAAGTACAAAAATATGTTGTTTTTTCCTTTTTTTTCCTCTGTAAACTTGGGTACAAAATATTTAAATAATGACCTATCATAAAGAGATATAAATAATTAATACAGAAATTTATTATTTTTTCTTGGTTTTAGGTGGTTGCTCATTTGATGAGCACTACAGTAATTGTGGTTATAGTGTTGCCTTGGGAACCAATGGATTTACCTGGGAGCAGATCAATACCTGGGAAAAGCCAACAATGGATCCTGCTGTCCCAACTGGTAAGTAAGAAGCCTCAACAACAGTGGGGAGATACTATTCTTTGAGAGAATCAGCTGTTAGCCCTCCATGGGTGTGTACTGGGTCTGGGTACCCACAACAATAGGGGTATAATTTTATTCAGTGATAAGATGACTTTTTTGTTCAAAATAATCTGATAACAGAATTCATAAACATGAGATGGCTTTTTACAACATTTGCCATTTGCTATCCTTGCTGAATCATTTTACACTCCTTATTCCTATTTTATTCTTGCATTTAAGAGAGAGGAAATGTTTCAGATATAATATTCTAAGGTTTGGCCAGCTTTTTGCATGTTTCAGGATCAGAATGGTGTATTATCTAGGGAGATGCATGTTTGAGAGGCCAGAAAAAGTAAAGCTTTGTAATGTCTGGGAATATCAGACCTTCCAGTCACCATTTGGCTCTTAACTGACTGTTTTAAAATCTAATTCTGAGAAAGAAAAGAAAATTCCTAAAGAATTAACTGTAGTAGATAGTGCTTGATTAGGCTGGTTTTCAGACAGTGAAATTTCCATATGCAAGAAAAACATTTCCAACAGAGAGAGTTACCAGAATATCTAGTTTGCTAACTTATTTTGAGAATGTCCAACAATAGTATAGTCTTCCATGTGATACTTGGAATATTCTCTGAAGAGCTCACAGTAATAGTAATTTCTAATAGTTTTATCTCTCATTGGAAGTTACCATTAAGCTGGGTGTATATGGGAATAAGTTCTCTAGCCTTAATAAAAGTTCTGTGGAATGTTTTGTTCACATTCAAAAAGAACTTGTTTTAAGAAAGCACACCAAAATTTTCTAAAAATCATGGTTTGTCTGTTCCTTGCCACCTAAAATAGCGGTGCAAGCCCCTTTAATGGACACAATGGCAAACAGACTTGACCAGCCAGTTAAGACTTTGATTTCAGTCCTGAGAAAGAAGTATTTGTTCTGGTTAGTGCGTTGCACTCTGAGAAGCATGAGCTACATGGCAGAACTGGAACATAATGTTGTTCAAGAGGTATTCTTATGCCTGTAATTATTGGGGTTAAGAGACTTGTAATTGCTAGCTGCCTGTTAAGTATACCATGTAGAGCTGATATAATAGCTCCCTGCCATAGCCATTGATAGACAGCCCAGTCTTCATCCCTGTATGCTTGTTGTCAGTAGAAAACAAGCTCACAAGATACCAGGCTAACTGTGGTTTCTTCATCACAAAAGGTTAGTTAAGTTGTGGTTTGTTTTTTTTTTTTTTTATTTTATTATTGGAAATTGTTCGGAACAGGATCTTTCAAAGTCTGTAACACCTAGTACCACTTGATTTGGCTGTGGCATCCACAAAGAAGTTAACTGTGAAAGTTGCAGTTTTCTGGTCTTGTCTGTAAGAATGTATTTTATCATCCTGGATGTTGTTGCTTTTTTACTGATGGCAATTTTATCTCTATGGTTCATCAGCTTCTACCCTGTTGTGTCCTATTCTCTGTCCCTGGTAAAGACCTATCTAGTGACACATGACAGATCTTTGAATTGACTGATCCCAGAGCAACTTGAAGGAATAGGAACATACACAGTTTTCGTGCAATTTGGAAAGCAAGGAATAAATGGGAGGGCTTACATGGCTTGGACTGGATGAGTTCAATACTTTGTCAACTCTAAACGTTAAGGTAAACCTATCTTCCTGGCCTCCATATGAAGATATATTGTCATCTGAAGTACGCTGGAACCATGGAGAAATCAATAGACAAACAACAGGCTGGAATAGCATGGTAAAAAACAAAAACAAACCCACCACCAAAAAAACAAAAACATAAAACCAACCCCAAAACACTACAATGTAATTGTTAACAAGGCTTTCAGAATTATTTCTGCTAAAACTAAATAAATAGAGGTGTGTGTTTTCCCCCTTAGTACCTCATTCCATGATATTTAGTAGCACCAATAACTATACAAAGATGTTAGAGCTGCTGCAAACTTAATAAAGGTTAGACATCAAATAAGAAATACAGCAAGCGTTATTGTAGAGAGATGCAAAGGTAAAGCCGCCATCAACTTGGAATGTGCTGATAAATATTATCTAAAGAGATTTTAAGGGGTATAAGGGGAAATGACTCAGTTCCTCGTGTTACTAATTGATGACTTAGGACTATTCACACAGAACAAAAGGCGAAATCAGTAGGTAGAAAAAGAAGATTGACCACAGCAAATGTGTACAGAAGGGTCTAGTAAAAAAGCATGTTTTCAAGGTCTGTCCAAATCATGCTAACCTTGAAGTAAATTATAGTGGTCAATTAGACTCCCCAAAGCTAGCGGAGACGTTCAGAGCTATTATTGGGAGTCTGTATTGCTGGGATAGAATCCTAATGCATGTTGTTGGTATTGGTTACTCATTGAAAATCTGTTTTGTGAGAAGAAAAGATGTTTACTTAAAATTCATCTAGTGGCAAAACCAGGCAAATAAACTGATGAACAGCACGTTCCACTTCTGCAAGCAGGGACATCTTTAAAACCAGAGTACGAGAACATTTAGTGTTCGACTTTCCATTCTATTTAATTTCTCCACAGCAGCCGAAAGCAGCAGGGTGTAAATCCATTGAGCTGCAGGGTGTAAGAGGTGGTAACAAAGAGGTGTTCATGGAATCAGCATCTTCTGGTGGCCAGCTATAGCTAGGAAAGCTCCTTGGCATGAAGAGTGGTGACAGGACTGCATAGGGTTCTGAGAACACAAGCAGTAATGTAGATTTTCTTTATCAGGATGGTATTGTAGATACTACATTATTTTTGTAGCTGAAAATAGATTAAAATACTATATTGTGGAAATGGTAAAAACAAAAGGTGAGCAGGTATTAAGTTGGTTCAATGATACTAAGTCTGGAGCGCAGCTTGCTGGGAGATGTTGGCAAAACCATGGCCTGCTCCCACCCTGGTCAACCAGCCTACATTAACATTGCTGTCAGAGCTGTTTTCTTCTGTAAAATGTTATCGGTTTTCATAGGTACCAGCAGGTCCCTTTGAATTCACCAAGCCACAGAATTCTGTCCTCCTGAATACTAATGATAATATCTAGCACTTTTTACAGTATTTTTCATCATTAGATCTCAGAGTGCTCTTCAAAGGAGGTCAGTACCATGAATGAGAGCCTGAGTCTATAGTGCTGTGTGATTCTCTGCTGGCATACTGTTGCAAATCTCTCTGCCGAGGGACGACTTTCTGTCCTTTATTTTTTGAGTTAAAATGTCAAAAAAAGGGGGGGGGGGGGCAATTAAACTGCTCCATTAGCAATGTAGAAGTTTGTAGGCAATTTGGTTTACTCCATTGCTAAAAATTAAACTGTTTTCCATGAATTCTATGATTAATTCCTTAGGGCTGGAAACAGTGTTAATTGGGGAATTAAGAACCAGATGTTTATTGTTCTGAATAAGAGTTTCAAAAATGTGAAAGAAATGAATTGTAGGTATCGAATCCCCAGACTTCGGTGGGACTCTCATTCCACCTCCTTGCATAATAGCAGGAGCAATTATAATAAAATACTCTTTAACAGATGTGTGTTTACTTAAGCCTGAATACTCTCAGTGATGAGTATTCTACAGCCTTTGGGCTGCTTGTTCCACTCTTTGAGTTATAAAGGTTCTCAGACCTTCATTTTCCTTTTTAAGGCTTCATATCATTTTTTGTTCCATCTTTGACTAGAGAGAATAATCAGTTGTTGCTCTCTTTTATAACCTCTTTTATATAGTTGCATGTAGTTAAGTGTTTGTTTTGCAGAACTAAACATGACCCAGTCCTTTTAACCTTTCTTAATTCAGTGTCTTGTTTCCTTCCATCTACTCCTATGCCTTCAATCATTGCTTTCTTAGCTTTTTGGGGTATTTGCCTAAAGCTGTGTTACCAAGCAGGGATTCAATACTCTGCATGACAGTGCTGGAGGGACACAAGACTTTATTTCTGTTACCGAAGTTCAAAGTACAGCAAATAGATTTCTCCTGCTTTTCTTTATTTTCATCTTGCAGTTTTCATTCCTATTTTTCTGAAATATTCAGTCTTTATGTGCTGGTATTAGATGATGCGAGATGGACATGACCCTTTAGTTTGTGTTGTATCACAGAAGTTATTTCCTTGGTGGTAAAGTAGGGCCTGAGCTTTTCCGTATTTTTGAGGCAGATACTTGTTTAGTACAATCATGGGAATGTGTTGTGTTTAAACTAGCCAGGCAAAAGTACTGGCCTTATTTTTCATGTTACACCATTGCAGTATTCCAAGGACCCTGGACCTGCCTGCTCTTGGAGCGGTTGCAAGAATATTAATATTGCAAGTATTCAATATTTGCATGTTCAAAGTATTTTACCGTTATTTGCTAACTAACTCTAGTGGAGACTTAACTAGGGCTGACTGGACTGAAATAATTGCTTTAATTGTATTAAATACAATTCTACTCTGAATACAAAGCCATCATGCCATGTGCCTTTCTACAGCAGCACTCCTTGGCGTTAGATTTAGTGTTAATCTCAAGTTTGCTTTTCTAAAGTTTCCCTGTTCCAAGTTAGCAGATAAGCAATCAGCACATAGAGGCTGAAGATCTGGCCCCATCTGCCTGGCTGCTCACTTCCCTTCATGTATATAAACTGGCACTGAGTGTAAGTGCTACTTTACTTGTGTGTATGTATGTGTATATATACATAGATATGTATCTATATGCATGCTCCATATCACTGCTGTTTCTTGCTGAATTGCTTTCTAAGTAGACATCCTGTTTGTCTAGGAAACAGAAGTTTAGATATTATGAATTTAGGGATGAGCAAAATGTTTGGAACACATTATAGTATTTAGAGAGAGAGAGAGAGAATTAGAGCTACAACTCTCATATATTACTTAGCAAGTGCAAATTGCCTCACTTTGCTTGCTTATTCCAGAGAGTCCACAAATTTTCTGCAAAGAGAAGCAGGACCTGTTATCAACCAAAGGTATTTTTGTGGTAGAAATAGATGCATTTTTATCTTTTGAAGAGCCAAACTTGCTTGCAATGTTTAATTCATGGTTTGGAAGATGCAAAATAGGTGTGGAAAATGCCACTGATATATGGTTTTATGGATTTTGTGTGTGTAGTTCTGTAAAACTTACCAAGTAGCAGACAACTAGTGTTGCACCAGTGCCACAAGTGCACAGGGTGTCTTTATGCTTCTTGGGTTTACAATTGAGCTAAAGGATTCAAACTGTTCTATGGTTCTTCAGAAGACTATGGCAGGTTAGTACCAAATGGCTGCTAACTACACCATTAACGTTTATGGTAGTTGCAGCACTGACAGGTCTGGTTCCCCCTTCAGAGATGTAGTCAGCATTTCCTCTATAATTTTCTCTCCTGAACTTGGAGGAGTCATCTGTGCTGAATCCTCTTAATGATGGACATTTTGAGATAATAATTGGCAAGGTTAAGGCACAAATGGGTTCTGAGTGCTTTCTTCTGTGAGTCTGCTTTGCGTCACCCAATGAAGTGAACACAGCTCCACAGCTGTTTAGTGTGTGCACCTCATCACTTCCCTTGAATTCATTGCACCACTTCACTGAGGATTTGTAGCAGAATTTCTTTCTTTTCTCTTGCAGCAGAGATAAGGGATGGGGACTCTTCCCACATCTAATTGGGTGTGTTCTTTTGTTCCAGTAACTGGAGGGCTCTCTGAGCTTCTCACTGAAAGAACAGAAGGGTTATCATCATTAGTGTTGCTTCGTGAACTACTCATTTAGCAGGCGAACATCAGAGACATGATGTATATATGAATACCAGATGGCTAAAATCTACTTGGACTCCACTGAACTGAGTGAAGTTTTATGTTAGTCTAATAGGCCAACTGCTTTCCTATGTCACCTTCCTCTTTTGTTGAGTGGCACCATGGAGTTACAGTGTGAATGAATAATTATGAAACAGCTTTCCTTGAGGAAGGTGATAACTGTCCATCTATGCCCACATTGAAAATGGGTAGGAACCTTTAATTTCATTCAGGACATTACTGATACAAGGTTAGTGTTAACCTCTACAAAGAACAGAGAACCTCTGTGCATAGGTCAGACATTTGTCTTTTTTTTTTCTTTTTCTTTCTTCAGGAGAGAATGAAAGCCAACAGGAGTTAGACTCAACATTTGTAGATTTGAAAGGCGATGCAATAAAATTAACATTTTCCTGTGTCTTGAGTGTATTAATTCTTGCTTACAAGAAAATACACAAACTTGTTAAAGGAATAAATTAAGATTCAACTGTGTATATGATGAATCATGATCCAATTTTGTCTGAGAGGGAGAAAGAAATTTGGCTCAGCTGTCTGTATATTGTTTTTCTCCAGAAAATATTTTTTGCAGGGGAAATTACTAAGAATGAGTCAAATATATTTCTCCCCACTCCTTCACTTCCATACAAGTAAATAGATTACTCTGGGGCTGGGTAATGAACTCAAAGTCATTTCTCAGTGTTTAAGGTCTAAGCAGAAAGGGATCTCTGGAGGCTTTCCCCAGTGCATTTTTATTTTGCTGTTTACTATGCAGCTTCATGTCTGTGTTTTGGGGTTCTTTTTTATAGTTGCAGTTGTAAATAGTTCTCCATTGCCAGAATTTCATCCCTATTTTATGCTAAGCTGAGTTTTGGGGGTTGATTGCTTGGTTTCCTGGATTTATTTTAGTGGATGTGCATGAGAATGTTTAAACTATCAGGAAAGTGTACTGTTTTGGCCTATTTATGAACATAGCTGTGGGAGGAATGTAACCTTGCAAGCAACTAAAGGGAACTCTTTCTTGCACTATGGCCTTTAATTGCTCTATCTTACTCTATCCAGTAAGGCCCCCAAAAGCCATCACTATAACTGATTCTGTAAAGGCTGCTCAAAACCCAGCATTAGGATTTAGCTGTCCCTCAGAGGAATGTATTGTCACCCTTATTTTTTTACTGCCTCGTATCAGGTCTGGGTTGTCAGTAACTAAATCGTACCTGCATTAGTACACAATTTTGCTTCTTCAGGCAGGGAAAGCCAGCAATGAAGACCATGAGCAATTGCTTCTTTTGCACAGAACTGATTTTAGAAAGGTAACAAGTTAAAGAAATTAGTCTTAAGAGAAATTCTTACCAAATATTTGCTTTCTGTCTTGTGTTCCTGTGTTCTAACACCAAGTAGTACCTTTCTTTTGCAATTAGGCATACTAGTTTTAGATGGAATAGAAATAGTGAGGGACTATTTGACCTAAGTACATGTGAAATTGCAGACCTGTAAATTAAGAATATCACACTTAAAAGCTAAGTAGTTAGCTAGCTATTCCATGATGTAAGATTGAAAAGGAGTTGATTTAATTATGAACATTTACCCCTCTAGAGGCCTTCTGCTGAAGGAAAATTACATCTCAGTTTTTAATACTTTGTCATTCATATTGTAAACGTGAGATAGAATTTCTCCTTATGTGCCATCGAGAGAGGTCAGGAGAAGCATACTTCCACTTCGATGTAGATGGTACTTTGGTACTGAAATCAAGCTTAGCACGGATGTGTATGTAGCCTTCCCTGAACAGACATGGTATAAAGAAATGTTATCAAAGGAATCTGAAAGAATGACTTCTAGGAAGGCCTTTTAATGACCCTGAAGGGATTGCTGCCTGTAGGGAATACGTGTAGTTACTGCACCTTGGTGTGTTAAATGGTACATTTGAACTGTTGTCAGTCTATTTCTGATCCTTTTCTGTGAAAGCTGTCAGAAACAGAGCTGTTTGTGAATGTCAGGACCTTTCCATTATCCCCATTAGTGAGACCATGACACTTTTAAAGCACTGCCGTAACATCATTCAGCATCACGCTAGGAGGAAGGACAAGAAAGTCATTGTTGTACGTGTTTTTCCTCCATGGTTTCAGTACTGAAGCATATTAATTTTTCTCAGCACCTGTTGGCTCTAGCAGGAACTGATGCCTTTCAGCATCTTAGCACACAGTCTGTGTTTTTCATAATCTATTATTTTGAGCTCTGTTAGGACATGCTGTCCAGATGCCAAGTGTGTTAAAACTGTTTTTTGTTTGAGCACCAAGTTAGGGAATTGTATAACCACACCAATGGAAAAACATTTCCATGAAAAACTTTAAAGCTTCAAGAATTGGGGAATAGAAGGAAGAGAGGTTTCTTCCAACTAGATGAAATCTAGTTTAAATTCTGTTGAAATAAATACGGTTGCATTGAAATAAGGCTAGAATACACAACAAGTTTTGACTAAGATCTTTTGTTTTAAATACTTATTTCTGTGGAAATTATTTCTGTAGTAAGGAGGACACTGAGAATTTAATATCCCTTTGGTCCGATTAGAAAATTCAGAGCAAAAAGAGGAGCATGCTGAAGGAAGAACAGGAGTAAACAAGGTGCATAGGTAGAATGATGGATGGAGAAGGTCTTTCTGGAGAAGCTGGGATACTAAAATTGCTAAAGGTGAAGATAGTGGGTATTAAGGAACAGAGGAAAAGCAGTGACTAAAGTAGGAACATATGTTTCAGAAGGAGTAGGTAGATTCTAGTGGTATTGATGGAATTGACAGGATTAGGGAATATTGCAGGTCCAGTGAGAGCTAACTTATTTTGTCATAACCTTTCAAGAGGGAATTTTTAAGTATACAGAATTCTGAATTTGTTTTCCAAGCTGTGAACCTCCTCTCCATTGGGTATTTTTTCTTTATCGTGAAAGGTTGGTTAGCAAGCTAGAGATGGAAAAGCATAACAGGAAAAGAAGTTCCAAGAGAAAAATGACCTGAGAAATCTGCATGGGGCAGATGGCCAAAGTCAAGACAGACCAGATTTGAAAAAAGGAAGGAGAAGGTTATGAATGAATAGGCAAATGCTGAAAGATAAGGATTTCCAGAAGGAAATGCTGTAAATTACTCCTCAGAATTGATCCAAGAAATCGACTGAGGCATTAAATAGGCATTCAGAGCAGAGACTGGGCAGAATACAGGAAAGGCAAAAAGTATGGTTTAGGTTATTGCTCAGGCCCTCATGTACTTTAATAGCAGAGCCTTGCTAAGTCTATCCGTATGAATTTTCAGCTTTTTGTAGTTGCTTAACATAGAGTCAGTAGAATTCTCCTGAAGCCCCTTAAAATCAGTGGGAATTGGGTGTAATCTCTTACAGAGACTGTGTACTGCAGTGGATTGTCTGGCTAATGCAGTACTTTTTTTCCTATTTGTCTTGTTTTTCCCATTGAACTCTCATCTTTCTCCTATCTTTTTTCTTTTTTTACTTCTATCACAAAACCATCGCACTGCTTAACAGACTCTCAGCATCTGAGTACAAAGGTATGGTACAGTATCTAAGATTCTAGTGTTAAGAATTATTTAACTAATGCTGTTTCATTACTATAGGCCCAATTCGGTGTATAGTGAGATAACTGGAAATCTTTCCACCAGCTTCGAAATAAACAGGATGGGGATTCATAATGAGCAGTGTATCCTTTTTAGATTTTTCAAATGCTTCACTATTTAGTTAGAAGGTACAGAGTGTTTGAGTGGAATGGTAGTAATCTCTGTTAACTGGCTCCACTGAGAAATGTTGCTATTGAGAATTTGTGGGGAAAAAAGAGTTAATCTTTTATGTTTAAGAAATATTAGCATTTGCTATTCCCAGTATTAGGTATTTAGTGCATGTAATTTGGCACATGAAAAATACTGGCTTTAAATAAGTCTATTTTCTAAAAGTCATTTATACATGTACAAAAGGAAGTTGATAGCAACAATATTAATATATTCTTATGGGGAAAAATAATGTATGCATCTCCTGCATAGGCAATCCAACCTCCTCCATATCATTCACCTCTTTTAGAAGGGAGTGGAAATTGTTGTGGTTGTTTCCTTTGAGATGAAAGTTGTAATATTACAAATTATCACTTGTTTTCAGTATTGACTAGAAAATTATGCAATTATGTTTATGAATGTTGAAAATTAAGCAAAATAAAGCAATTGTATGTGTTTGAGGGTCTTTTCAAATGAAAAGCTGTATTCACTGAATTCTCATCGGCTCTTTTCCTCGCTGTCATGTTTCATGACGTGAACTCTCAATTGAATGAACAGCTGCAGTAAAAATGGCACCAGCCAAGTCACAGGGAATTCATAGGAAATTGAGACATTTCGAGCTGTAACACAAGCCCTTTTGAGTCCTCATTTATCTTGATAAATGCTTGGCTTTTTATTAGTGTAATGTCTATAGGTACAGAGAGGTGTCAAGCCTTTATTTTGCAGTACTTATACTTGGTACTTTGGGGTAGGCCTCGTACAAACAGAACAAAGACACTTCACTGTCACTGTAGAGAGGGTTTATATTTCTAATTGTGGAAACAATTTTTTCTTCTCGTCTTCTACTTTGGATTTACTCACAGTGCAAGAATGAAGGTAATATGAAGGAAATGTCGGTGTTGATCAGAAGGTTGTCATAAGGAAAGCAGAATAGGAAACCTGCAACACAGCTCAGGTGTCTAAAAGCCTCCTTGGTTCATCTAATTCTTCTAAAACAAGACTAACACTAAAGATCTGACCGCAGCCCTTTGATCTTTGAAAATGCCATCTATTGCCTTGTATGGATGTTGGCTGAGTCAGGCTGTAATCTCAATGGATGTTTTATCCAATCTTCCCACTATGCCTCTGGTGCACACAGCAGCATAAGCTGTGTGTGGAAGCATGCTGAAAGAACAAATTTAGAGACAGTAAGTGGCCTGCAATCTTCAAAACCATGAAATACCAGAGCTGTTTCTCTGATTAATTTTAAGATGCTTTAGAACAAGTGTTTTATGTACTGAAAGTTTATGCAGTGCTTCCATTTTTTAATTTACTTCTATACTACACATCTTTGACGCCCACGTTAGTAACTCTTTAAGCAGTGTGGTTAACATTTTCACAGGATAACTGTTAGTGACACCTCCTCACAAGTCAGTCTGCCCTGTAAACTCAGGCCTAGCTACTCACTATTCAAATACCACATGAAAATGTAAACCCTTCAAAAGTTCTCTTTCACTCCACCCTTCTTTTGTTTTCCACGTGTGTGAGACTTTTTTTGTATTTCTTTTTTCTCGCAATACCATCTTCATCTTATAATCTGCTCCAGTTACAGTAGTGAAGATCAAGCTGTGAAGAATCTTGGCAGTAAAATCCGAATCACCTTCTCCCTCAACTCCAGCTTAACTAGGATATAATCAAGGTATTTTAAAAAAAACAAACACCAAATTGCAAAACACCAACAAAAAAACTAACAAAAAATAAACAACCAAAAAACAAAGTAACCAAAAGCCATGCCAAAATATAAGCTAAATTATCTTGCTAAATTTGATGCAGTCTAGGGTGACTGAATGAAGATGTACCATGTGCATTCTCGTGGCCAGTTTTACTACTCCATCTGTCCACAGCAGACAAATGTCTTTCCCCCTTTCAGTTTTATAGGTTTAAGTTGTTTAGCAGCATAGTTATGGGAATATTCAAAGGAGGAATCATAACCAGAAAAAAGTGGTTTAGCTTAGTTCTCATTAGCTGTTCATCTAGAACAGATTGCATAGGATGGTCTTCTGGAGTGTGTTTAATTGCTGCAGCATGGTAATTTAATGGGGACACATTTTTATAAGCTTGTTTAAGTGCGTCTGTGCCAACTGACCTCACAGCTTGGTGTACAGTGATTCAGCTCTAGAAACTAGAGTTTAAATATAGGATCTCATTTGTATGGCCCTCTTTGAACTTCATTCACTGTTATGTATTTGATTTTTACATGGCATCTGGCATCACTGTGATATCTGAAATAAAACTCTTCACCTTCCATCCCATTTGCCATCCATAAATGTTTGTTGTTCTTCAGTCGGGCTTCCAAGTCCAAACAATCTTGTTTCCTACATTTTTGCTTTTTTTCCTTATGTTCTGAGCTTTTTTCTCATACAACATTCATGTTCCTTATCTTTGCCTAGGAACTAAGTTTTCCTCTTTTACTCAGAAGTGTTTTTACATAGCAACAAACCAAGAAGCTTTCAAAACTCTCTACTCCTGCAGCTCTTACCACACCATTTCTGTGTGCCTTTTCCCAAGACCTTGTGTCCATCTCCTTTTCTCCTTTGTTCCCTTCTTCTCTGGCCTCATACCTCAGGATTCTCTGTCACTCACAGCCTCAAGTCCAGTGAGACACAGATCTGTAAAACTGTTTCCATTAGGCTGCCAGGAAAACAGGACATGCACATGCTGTTGCAACTCTGCTGAATTGGTATAGAAAGCATTCCTCAGCCTTTGTAGCCTTTAAGTGAGAAACAGGATTTCAAAAGCTAATTTGCTTGTTTTCATAGCACGATCTTAATTCTACAAGGGAGAGAAGATGATCTAATCTAATTTAATTTTGCTCTTTGAGAAGAAGGGAGATCACTTGGCCAGCTGCTGCTCTGAGCAAACACGGAGCATGCAGGCTACAAGATAAGCTTTGAACTTTATCAAGTCTCTTGGCAGTATATGCTAATGTGTGCTGTTGGGAGATTTCTGAAACTTTTGCCTCTGATTGTATTAATTAGTGTGCTGTTCCAAATGAGCTGTAACTCACTGTAAAATAAGTAAGAGCTGTTACACATAGGGCTTTCTGTATCCCTGATGCTTTAGTATTTGGCCAGGGTGAACTGTGAAGTGGCGTATTTGGCCTGATTTGTGGAATCACAGTACTGCTGTCTATTTTGATTTCTTTTTAAAACTTTAAGCATAATCTCTTCTATTCAAGTTGTTCATTTGTTAGAAGATGAGAAAGTGTGTGCTCCAATCCTGTGTATGAAGAGGAAGCCTTTTTCTCCCCAAATATTTGGACTTCTAATACATAAGGTAAGGAAGCATCTCAGAGCTTCAGCAGTCATACTAAATTTCCCTCTAGACGGTGACAAACTCCCTTGAAAACCAAATCCAATATAATTTATGGTCTCAGGGCTTTTAAACTGATATTCCCCTGAGGTGGATTTGTTGTATTCTTAAACCTGCAGTTTCCAGGTGGATTAAGTTTGCCAGTGTGTTAAGATATGGTTTCATGTCTATCACTTTTACAACAGTTTGCCACCTTTCTTCTGCACGCAGTGCCTCAGACCCTCTAAACCTTCCATTAACTGGAGTTTACCATCTCTGTTTCCATCTCTCTCCTGCATCCCCAGTGTGAGATCTGGCTTCCCAGATCTATAGAGATGTACTACAGGTTGCATAGTGTTAGCAGACGTGTGTTTTAGCGTTGTACAGTAATATAAGCGTGATACATATTTTGGAAAAACTTGGAGCTTTGTAGTGATTACTGTCTTAGCGCATCTTGCTGATGAGCTCATCAAGCTAAGCTAGTATCTGTAGAATAAGCAGTCTGCCCTGTCACTATGTTTCTTGATCATCTTCTATGCAGTAGTGGTCCAGGCTGCTTGAGAGAGACATGTCTGTCTTCAGAAAAATAAAACTAACAAAGGGTTAAGTTACAGGAATTCTGCCCTATATTCTTTGGTGTACAGCAGAAGTCCATGACTGTTCAAGAGAAGAGTCAGTGTTACAGTGCTTGAGAGACTTCACTGCTGCCCTGTACTGCAGCCCGAGTAAGACACAGGGTGAGAACCAATAATCTATGAGATAATACGGAGTGGGGCTCATAGTGTACAGTGCATTGAAACCGCTTACCCAGGTTGGGAGGTTATGAATGTGTGAAGTTGGTAACTTTATTCTGTCTCACTCCCTGCATTCCAGACTTTCTTCTGTATTCACATTCATTTTTGCAAGTTTGCAGTCTGTTAGGATAAAAAGCTTAACTTTTTCTTCATTATATAATCTTAAAGATACTATAATTTCATACATGTGGTTTAAATCAGATAACTTACTTTCTCAGCACCTGTTGTGAGATCCTGGCAAGCACAGGTCCAGACTACAGCTTCACATCGAGTTTGGCCCATTGTTAAACTTGATACATCATATGCCTGCAACATCTAGGTTATATTTAGCCCCCTTAGACAACTCTCTAAGCAAAGAGATCAAAACATTTAGCTAAAAATCTTGGTATTGGCTCAAAGACATGGGTGAACTGCTCAGAAATTCTTGTTTGGATCCAGACACTGCTCTCTGAGGGCCTTTCCAATACAGGTAATACACTGAGAATTATTTTGGCTTTCTTATTCTACTAGCTATGTCTTTAGATTTCTTTTTCCCTTTGTCTAAGAGAAGCTTAAGAAATACATGAATTGCCAACATCCTCCCTCTGAAATAAAGAGTTCATGCCTTCCATCTTAAGAATAAAGCATTGCATCAAGTCCTTCATAAGGACTCCACTCAGTCTCCATCTTTTGTGGAAAAAGAGAAACCATTGACATTTCTATCTGAAATAAACTCTTTGCTCAAATTAAAATCAGCCTAATGATTCTCCCCTACTATTTTTAATTAAAGGAATGTGACCAACACTAGCTTTTTTTTTTTAGTCAACCTACAGCTCTATGCCTACCTTTTTTTTTTTAAGCTCTTGAGATAGCAGACTTGATCCTCCCACCTGCCTTTCCTGAATTTTTTCATTATTCTAAAAGTAAAGGCAATAAGTATTATCTCACTTGATGATAAATGTATTTAAAGATTTCTTAAATTAAGTTCAGACATGACATCTGAGAAGTATGCATCAGGGTCATAGATGTATGATGTAATAGCCTATAAAGAATTCAGTAGGCTATGGCAAATTTTCTATGAGCATGAATACTATGCTGTGTATCTTATGCATGTACTCCTATACATGTGCTTGAACTTAGAGAAAGTGATATAAACCTATCAAATTTAGAGCCTATTCCATGCTTTATTTACTACGTGTTTTTAGGGCATTGACTTAAGTATTTTCATTCAGTTTATATACACTTACTCCTGGAAATTTGACTGTGCAGGGGTCTCCTTGTTTGAATTGAGAGATCTAGATCTTATCTTTTGTACCTCTGTCTACCAGGCGTGCTTGGACCACAGCTTAGCCACCTTGTGCATCTATGGCAGAAGTGTAATTTTGTGGTAGAATAACTATAGGGCTGTAGAATGTGTACCCAATTTGCAATTAAACATTTTTTTTTTCTGCCATTACCTCATCCTGCACCTGAGATCCAAACACTAATCTACATTTTTTCCTTGCTATTTACATCACTGTAAATAAAAATGTTTTTATAAATCAGTGTTTTCAAAAATAAATGCATAATCACTGTTGCCTTCATTTATTGTCTCTAACTGAAAGCTTGCTACAAAAACTCAGTTATACAGGACAGTATAACAATTTCTATTGTGTATGTTACTTTTAGCTTATATTGTTAAGGCAGTACAAGAGTACTGCGATGGCCACTGTGTCCTGGTTTTCTCTGGGATAGAGTTAATGTTCTTCTCAGTAGCTGGTACAGTGTGTTTTGGATTTAGTGTGAGAACAATGTTGATAACACACTGATGTTTTAGTTGTTGCGAAGTACTGCTTATCTTAAGTTAAGGATTTTTCAGTTTCCCTGTGCTCTGCTAGCAAGCAGTTGTATAAGAAGCTGGGGTCAGAGGATGGCCAGGACAGCTGACCCAAACTGACCTGAACTAGTTTTATTTCTCTCTCTCTTTTTTTTTTTATATTCCCTTTCATTACAATTATTATTATGTTTTTATTATTATATTTTATTTTAATTTAGTTATTAATTGTTCTTATCTCGACCCATGAGTTTTTTTCTTTTTTTTTTTTTTTTTGATTTTCCTCCCCATCCCACTGGGAGGGGGGGAGGAGCGAGCCAGCAGCTGTGTGGTGCTTAGTTGCCTGCTGGGGTTAAACCACCACATACTGCTCCACCGATATCAAAGTAACATCAAGAAATCCCTGTACACAAATAATAAGCTATGCAATCACTTCATACCAACACAGCTGCAACTGTGCTAAGAGAGGGCAAGTGTTCAGGTACATAAGTGAAACACTGTAGGTTTGGTAGACATCTTTAGTAATTAGTTGAGGCATGTAAGAGAATTCAGCTAATTTTTGATTAGCTAAAAGTGTATGGAGAGTTTGGTGCAAAAGGGGAGGAAATGGTTCCAGCTTCAGTTAATACCCAGTAAACTATCTTTTCTGTAGTCTCTTCACTGCAGCTTTACTTGAGAATACTTAACAGTTCAAAGTACTTAGCTCTAAAAATCCCATCATGAACATTAAAAATGTTTTTTTCAGGATACTGGTATAACTGCAGCAGCAGTCCATCAACATTACAGTAGGGCAATCTTATTGAATTTCTGCCAGGAATGTAAATGAGAAGCCATTCTGTTTTAAAAGCTTCAGCTAATATAATTAATTGCATTCATTTTCAAGGTGATGTCTTGCTTGTTTAGGGGAACGAGCAATAGGGGATAAAAAAAAACAACAGAAATTTCATCTGTGATTACAAAAGAGATAGTGATGTACTAATTGCCTTTTGCTGTTTCCTGGCAGTTTGTATCTCTTACCAGTGAAACAGTCTGCCTCAAGTCACTGAAAACATTTGTGTGTTGAGAGGTGAGGATAAATATACTACAAGTAATTGTTAAAGTTGTAAATTTGTTGTTTGCTTTCTTGGGAAACTAGATTTGTCTCCTGTGTTTTGTAGCAAGTGCAGCCATTTACCCTGTGCCCCTTGTGCTTTAAATTAAAATATGTTCTGAAGTTCTTATGTGCGATTTCAGCAGAGCAGAATGTAGTTGGGAGCAATCCTCTCTTGCTGGGTGTGGTGGAACAGAGCCCTGTTGGCACCTGTGCTCTCACAGTTTCAGCTCCAGAAAACATTAAAAAAAAGTAGTGATTTATGCAAGTTGAACAAAGGGACTATGGGCTGCTGCAGATTCTGTGTATTTCCGTAAGTTGCTGTCTTATCAACGCTCAGTCTCCCACAAATTAAATGTATGGAAATCAGACTTCATAGTCTTATTCAGCTGCTTGATACCTAGTAGGGCAGCAGCTCACCTACAGGGATGACTCCTTGTTCCTTTATTTCTTTACTGTGTGAAATTTCATTGTGCAATGACCCGTGCTAGAGACAATATATGATCTGTTCACAGGTGTATAGGCCAAGATTGTGAAGAAGCAGATGTTTACCTTGAAATTAAGGATTATAGAGTGCTGCTGAGCATTTGAGGGAAACACCACTTTTATGTGAAGGTAAATGCAGCTGGATCATCTCCCCTCCAGTTCAAAGCTATGAATCTGTCTTAAGTTTTACAAGATAAATCTTAAAAAGAAAAAGCTTTGGAATCAGAGAACCCTGAGAACAGATGTGATAGGACATTCAGGAATGTTTTTTAAAGCTATTTGAGCTTTTGATGTGTGGAAACAGACTCCACAATCAGTGAGACTGTAAAGTAGATATGTTCATTCAGCGCTGGTCAGCACGGGGGGTAGTCCCACCAAAGTCGTGTGCGCCTTAATGGCAGTTTGCCTTGAATTTATACAATCAAGTGTTACATACGCCTATACATATGCATAGCCTGTCCCCGCTTCATATTAAAATGAGTTCCAAGAGGTCATTTCCATAGTCTCCTCTCAACTGTGCTTGCACAGTGCCTCTTTATGGTGGTCGTCTGGTGGTCGCAGAGGTGAAGATAGATGACTCCATCATCGCTAGTAACCTCTTTTCTTGCACAGGCTCAGTGGTTTCTTGGTATTCAGCCGAGCCGTAAGGCCAGTCTTGGCTGGTTCTTGGGGCCAGCTCCTGCTTCTTATCAGGAACTGTCTCTGCCTCAGCTAATTTCAACAATGTAAGCATCAAACATCATCTTTCATCCCCTATATCTACTATATCTACTGAGATTCTTTTGACTCCCCTTCTCTCACTTTGATATGAAATTTATTTGTACTTCTGACAGTTATACTTATTAGGCTTACACTTAAATGTTACGAATTTCTTATCTGCAGCAAACTACCTGCGACATGTCTCAGAATGTCCAGCATACCAACTACATAGATAAAGAGGACAGGAGTTTGTCTTTTAATCTCAGCATCTATATTATGGAAGGTATACCATCACACACAAATTTTGGCTATACACTGTGGTTCAGAGTCTCTGTATTTCCCAGTTCTATATGTCAAGATGAGACTGGGCACTCCCACCAATTTCTTTATTTCTGGAGGAAGGAAACCAGATGAAAAGGAAGCTGTGGGATGCTCCAGCAAATCATCTGTTGCTGAAGCAGAACTGGGTAACCCTTGACTAGAGGGCCAGAGCTTCCAGGTGTGCTTAAATGCATACCTATCTTTTAGCAGAAATACAGCTTCTGTGACCAACTACTTAATAACAATAATTTTAATTATCTCCTTCCTTATTCTGCAGTAGCAATTTAGAAAGATTAAAAATTATCAGTTAGAATTCAGAAAGATATTTCCAATCGGTTTGCTTTTATTTTTTGTTTTTAGGTATTCTAAAAGAAAGTTCATGTGAACTAGAGATAAGCAACTTCTGAGGGTTTTGGCATAGTAGGAGGGGCTCCTAATGTTTCACCCTAAATAATTAAGAGAGAATAAAAGGTTAGGAAGATTTATTTAGTTTATCTAAATGTTGCTTTTGAGAGTCAGGAATCAGTTTCCTATTTAAGATCTTATTGCTAATATAGGCCAATTAAAGCAAGCAAAACGAGCAATATACATTGTTCCTGTTGTAGCTGGTAACTGAGGTAAGAAATGAAGTAACTTGCCTTTTGCAAATTGTCAGTGTCCCTGACAAAAAAGTTCTTTGAGAATTGGGGTCAGAACCTACTTTTGCTGAACCTTAGGCGCAAAGTGTTTCCTTGTAATGTCCTGAAGAGCAAAGCTAAAAAGCTGGAGCTTGCTCCCCCCCCCCGCCACTTTACAGGTATATTACTGAGTTTCATGGGTTGCCTTGTAATATCAGCGTACTGTTTGTAAGATTTAAACAAATATTAAAGGAAAAGGAAATAAATAATGTGACAAGAATCTAACCTTCTGTACGTACAAGTGAAATTAGTGTCTCTGTTATGATGGGCCTTTCATTCCAGAGCTCTGTGCACCTGAGCTGGGAGTGGGGAGAGGATGATAATCAGTTACATGACTGCGACCACACCATGAGAGCAGGGGCTAAATCAGGGCAATAGTTTCTGTAATCTTTCTTCTCTTCACTCTGGTATATCCTCACTGGCAGCGTGTGAATAACTTGTTAAATTAATCTCTACAATGAGATCTGTTTGATTCTGTTGAATTCTGTAAAAAACCATATTGAGTGTAGATTGAATTGTGGAGGTGAAGGCTCAGACAAGTCTCTGACATGTATGGGTTTCTTCAGACATTTCTAAGTTTCACATACGAATAGAAAAGGTGTCAACTCTGTGATCCAAGTGAATTGGCAGATTTGGATCCATGAGCCTGTGGATTCAGTGAGGCAGAGACCCTGCTGATGCCAGCAGTAACTCAGTTCCAGGGTGCTTAACGAACTGCAACAGGTGCCTCTAAAAAATATCAGTAGATAAACAGAAAGTATCAGAAGCTGAATAAACAATAAAGGATTGGACAGCGTATGGAAAAAGATCACAAATGACACTTGCTGGTTCACTGAGGCTTAAATCATTCTCCTGTAGCCAATTCTATTTGGGAATGAATAAGTGAATACTTTGTACTGCAAGACTGGTTGCCTCTCTAGTAAAAACAAGTTGACAGTTGGGGTTTTTTTTCCCCTGAAATGCTTTTTCTAAGTAAAATCAATGCAAAAGGGCAGATAAGCCTAGACGTGCCAGGTGTACTTCTCTCACTCTTGTTAAGAGTAGTGTGATTCGACGTTTCTGTGATGATTTTGAAATTATCCTGCAGTGCTTTGCAAGCTGTCTCTGTTGTAAATTTGCTTCATTTTTCCTTGGTTCATCTGCTATTCTTGAGGGAAAAGCAGGGCAGGAGGGAGTGAAATGGAAGTAGTACTTCTGCTTCTTGTGGAGGATCCTTCTCCCTTCTGTTACAAGCTTGTGCATTGCCCGTGTCACATTAAGTCATAGGAGAAATCTGAAACTACTTTAGGACACCTATTAAACTCTGAATTCAACACTTAAGTTGTTACTAGCATTTAAAGCCCCTGAGGCCAGTTGAGTTAACTGTTGTGACTGTCACCCAGTTGTTTTTCTTTCCTGCCCAAATGAGATGTCTCCCCTGAAAATAACATGAGTCTCAAATGCAGGAGGCACAGCTTTCAAATGTTAAACCAGATGGCAATTATCCTGAATTAGTCTCTCATTTGCAATACTCCCAGTTTTTGGAGTTGTTTGTTTTTGTTTTGGTTTTTTTTTTTTATTTTATTTTTTTTAAAAGTCATTTGTGATTATTGTGGTTTGACATTTAAAGACTTGTTTGCTTTTTAACTGGTTGCTGAAGTCACGTACTTTTCCTCGTACATTGGAAAGGTAATGGAGTCTTCCTGGGGACAGTACAGTGGCACAGAAGTACAGGAGGGACCTGGTTTGCTTCTCATCTGTATGGAGCATTCATGGTCCAGTATATAACAGGAGACTAGATGGCTTGTTTTCCCATTCAGTCAATCCACATTATTACCCTTTAAATGCTATAGCTGTTATATACCATATTCCTCTGGTCTTGGAGTATTTTATTCTTTTTTAAATTGCATTTAGATCTATAACCTAGAATACAAGTCAAAAGGAAGGAGACTCCCTAACTTCAAGTTACGTAGACTGAAGATGGGTTATGGAGTCTCTAGGCTCTGAAAATGTCCATCAGGAACCTTTGACCTCTCTCCCTCCCTCCTTCTGACAGGAGGTGCTGTTCTCATAGTAAATTTGAAGATGCAGAACAATTTTTATTTTCATTTTGTAGTGTTTAAAAACAAAATGGTTATTTGATCAATGAGAAGAGTAATATGGATTTTAAAAATGTGAATACTGATTTCTGAAATATAAAAATCTGAGGTATTTTTGTATAATTTCTCTGCAACAAAGGAAGTTAGCTCAACTGGCTCGGGAAAACGTGGAAGAAAGTTGCTGCCTCTACAGAATCATTCTGCCTTTTGTAGTTGCTCTGTGATCAGCTTGGGGTTTGGGCTGCAAAGTAAAAATTAAGATGTCAGGATTGTTTTGTTCCAGTGCCTTCAGGATGACTTTTCCAGTTTGTAAAACTCACAGATATTTCTACACGCATTCTGATTTATAAATTCAGTTTACTTTCCACGTCTTGGCACAACCCCTGAGAAGATGTTTGAAGAGCAGGGTGATATCAGGTGATGATTACTCTGAAAACGTCTGAGAAAGTGGGAGTTTTGTTGCATAGATCCAGGTTTGCTATTCAGATGACTTTGTGGTGTTTTGTTTTTTTTAATCTTCTTAAGAATAGCTTCCACTATCTCCATTGATTGCTAGGGGTAAGTGTATTGAGTTTCTTGTTCTAGACAAGGAAATAATCTCTGAAAATTTGGGGACCTACATCTGGCAGGGGAACATTTAAAATGAGCATTGCCATTTATTATTCAAGGTGATGAGCAATTCTTGTCTTCTTTTCAGTATCTTGCTAAAAGAAAAACTGTCGAGAAAAAAAAAAAAAAGTAGCTCCTGAAAGAGGAGAACTTGTCTGCATAGTTCATCTAATCTTTTTCCTTTTGAGGACTAGCAAAATTCTCATTCGCTGAAGTAACCTGGGCATCAAATCCAAATTTTTGTAGCTACTGCTCCAGAGAATATTACTATCTCCAAGATACGTGGTATCTCTCAGGGAGATCAAATATATTTCTTCTTTATCTACCAAAGTGCACGTGATTGTTATTTATATGTTTGCAAAAGAAATCTTGAATAAAAGAAGTTTTAAATAAAAGAACCCTGTTTCTACCTTCCACCCTTAATTATTTCTTTTAATGATAGAATCAACATTTGCTTTGACTTCTGGTGAGGAAGAGGAGATGATAAATAGGAGGAAACAAAATTTCTTTTCAGCTGATGTGGAAGCCCGTCTCATATATCAGAAATTATTAAAGGGCTGATGATAAATATTTGATAGTTTTTTAAACCTGCATTCCAGTGCTGAATATAATAAATAGGGTTTTTTAATATTTTGAGGCAGTTAGGAGAATTTTTTCTTTATGAATTTAAAAATCTCATAATAGGAATTTACAGACAACTTTCAGTAAGTGCTCAAGGGATTCAGGTACTTAAATCCAATTTTCACAGATGACTATGTTTTGAAATGGAAGTCCTATTGGTATACTTTCTTTATATCTCTTAGGTACTTTGGACAATGTTACATTTAAAGTATTTATTTGTAGCTATAGACTGTTATAAGTATGTGCAATAAGATACTGCATATTTCTAATAAAATTCCTAATCATATTGTAAGATGCCACTGACAGGTTTCCTATATCACAGTCAATGAGTTGATAACAGGATCAAAATTTTCAAAGATGCAGATCCAAATTTTAGAACAGGAGGTTGGAAGTTGTGAAAAGTTTGTACTGTTCTTCCAATGAGATGCTAAATGCGAAAGGAGATCAGCTGTTGAATTTATTCTTGAATCTAGATCTAGTTGGACTGAAATAAAAAGTGGAGTAGTTCTTGTGTAAAAGTGGTGATAAAAGAATAATGAGCATAATCTGAAGTAAGGGAAGTAACTGCATCATCCTCAGGAATGAAGGTTGGCATTTGTATATATTGAAGAAACTAATTAGAAATATTTGTGGAGGAAGAATCCATTGAATTTCTGAAATTAGTGTGTGAGCTGGGCTTAAGTATGTATTTTACCCCTTTGCTATACCACAAATTGTCAAAATGATAACTCCTAGAATTGGCCTATGGAATTTCTTATGGGGATGTGATTGGGAAGTCTGTAGCAAGATGCTGAAAACACAAGCTTAAGGTTTTATATAAAGGTTATTTATAATCAAAGGAATAAAAAAGATTAGAACGTGTTCCAGCCCAGAGGTTAGGACAATAAATGATTTGGGAGTTCTAGATAAATGTAAGGCAATGAAGCTGTAAAAGCTGAAAACAAGGGGAATACAAGTAATCATACAGTTCAAAAAAAAAAAAAAAAAAAGAAAAGAAAAAGGCAGTAATAGAAAAGAGGGTTATAAAGGATAAAGCTGATGCCAATAATGCATTACTTAGAAGCATTAAAAGCACAATAAAAAGCAAACAAATTCTGGAATGAATGAGCAGAATGAGTGAAAATTCTAGCTGTCTCTTCAGGGCAGCTGGGGTGATTGCATTAAGTGGAGCTCACCCTATTACAGAAAGGCTGTTAGAAAAGAGATGAAGATACAGCAAAGGTCAAGCTGGAATGGTCTGGGGTTCTGAGGATCTAAAATTATTAAGGGAGGTTGGAAAAATATAGGTTTAATAGCCTTTAGAAAATAGAGGTGGGAAAAGCGATTAACAGGGGGCCTCATTGAATTACAAAGATGTTCTGCTGGGAATAAAATGGGCAGATGCAACAGGAATATCTGAGCTGGTGATACATTTAAGAACAAGGCATTGTGAACTAGAAGTGAGAGAGGGCTATGCACATTAATCACAGTTCCTTGGAATAAAGAGAAATACATCAAATAGAGACTTTCAAGGAGAAGAGTAGGGTAAATGCTCTAAGTACTTTTAAAACATTAGCTAAGCTATAACTCCCAGTCTGGGGAGGTAGAGGGAAGTGGCTTTCCACCAGCCCTTTACTCCATAAAAATTTCCCAGGCTTTCTTTGCAGAAGTTTTATATACATCTAAAATCTTCTCACTTAGTTGGAATATTGTTGGAGAGTGGAGATTTTAATGTTCATGTGGCTACTGGGATAATGTAAATCCAGGCTAAAGAGTGGAAGAAGAGCGGAGAAAGACTCTGAAGTTATACTGAAAAATGAGCACTGCATTGATGTTACTGTTAAACAGGACCTTCCCCCAAAAGTTTCTGTCTAGTATAGTTCCAGAGGTGTAGCATTCGTTAATGGCAAATAGACCATTATAAACACTTTAGATGGTTTTAACCTTGTGCACTATCTGCAATACTAAGCACTGGACTTCTGTAACAACTGTATGTAATCTTTCTAAAAAGGCTACAGAAGGATTAATTCTCTGGTAGAATAAAAGTTTCTAGAGAAACATACTTTTAATTTAAGATGAATGAGGTTAAAACTGAAACTTCATTGCCTGAAGTTAATTTCCAGGTGTCCTACTCATCAGTCCCAGCTTTTCAGTGAGTATGGGTTCACTTACTAGTGACAGTGCTCCAGTATGTGCTTTAGTCCTGTTGTTTTACTCAACCTTTACTAGCTGCAGAACTTAATTGAGTTTGTTGCTTACATTTCTTTATTAAGGAAAATGATATGCAACACTGTACGAGTGACAAAAATAGTATACAGTAGGGCTGAAGGCAAAGAACTGAAACCAAGTGTCCTTTTTGTATGAGTTTACTTCAGTATACATAGTATCATATATGGTACTATTGTGTTTTTCTGTTCTCTGTTATCTTTTTAATTGACTGCTTTCATAATCTATCAAGCATCCTTTTAGACTATTGTTATTGTCAAAACAATGCATTTGGTACATTCTGTATATCCTAAACATTACATTTGGCCAGTCTGTGTGTTCTTCCTGAAGTGCAGTATTTTGTGGATTTTTGGTGCTAGTTTGACTAAGAGACATTCTGCTCATGAGCTTGTCTAGATGCTTATTGTTTATATGTCAAATTTTTCAACAGATGTATGTACAGATGATGTTTTTCAGGCTGTGAAGACGTTGCTTTGTCCTGAAGGAATGGTAGTTGTTTGTCTTGGTGGATAAGAATTAACATAAGTATCTTGATAAATAGTGAATAGAACAAAGTCATAAATATTGATTCTTTCATTAAAAAAACTGGATTTCTTTAAAATATTTCTGAACTAATTCTTGCAGGCAAGAAGTAAACATTTAAGCATTATTTTTGTTCATGAAACTGTCAGTTTTCCCAGAATGTGTGCTTCAGATTCCCAGGTTGTTTTTGACATCTGTACACAAGAATGCAATTACTATACCATAAAATTGTCTGGTAATATTTGAGAGCAGAGAAAAACAGTACTGTTTATGACCCTGTTCTTTGTTGGAACCTAGTGGTGGGAATGTCCCTCCTTTTCCATCTGTTTGTCCTGACTTGCCCATGTATGTTTGAATATTTTAGCAATTCCCTTGAAATTACTCCAGTGGTAAGTATTCCATTATTTCTCACAGGTGACTCTTTCACAGGTTAAGTTGATTTCGCTTTGAGAAAACATCATGCAATATCCAGCATTAATGTTTCTTTGATTAGTTGTATCTCTTTAGAGGATTGTTCTACTGTAGGAAGAAATTTTAAATTTCCTATTTCAGGCAATTTTTTTCTTAATATTATTGACAAATGTAGGAGATGGCTACCATTACCTAGAGGTGTGTCGTTAACATAAAATAGTTCTACTGCAGGTAGTTCTATTGCTGCACTTCAACCCTTGGCTGAAGGACTGTGCTGTTCACCAGCGCAGTAACAGTAATAGAACATGTATCTCTTCTGAAAGGAATTTATTTGTATGCTCACTGTGGTCCTGCCTGTGGTGAAAATTAAAGTGCTTCCAGCCCATTTCATTTTTGGGAAGCCCCCCAGTTTGGGACTGCCTCTTAATCTTTCAGTGTGCTTTCATCTCTCCTCCAAAAATGCGTTGAGGAGTAATTTGCAGAATGGCCCCATTGAGAGCTTGTTACTGTGGTCCGTTTCCTCTTCCAGTAAGAAGTGCTGCTAGGAAAGGTAGAGATGGTCATCCAGAAACTCTCAGTCATTGGTAAAGTACTGGCTTTGGTGGGCTTTTGGTAAAATCCAGGATTAAAATGTGAGTCTTCAGAATAATTTTTAGGGAAGAGATGGGTTGTTTACTGTCATAGGGCAATCTTATCACAAACTTTATTGTGTCTCTCTGCCATTTGAGGTCTACCACTTAGGATGAGGTCTTAAATCCCATAGCAAGGAAAGAACTGCACTTCAGGAATGTTGAAGATTTGTGCTTACTTTATGATCTTCGCCAATAACAAAGGCAGCACTGTATCCTTATGCTAAACTGAAATTAAAAGCTTTGTGGGCTTTTCTGGTTGTATGGGGGTTTTGTGTGTTGATGGGGGGCTTTGGGGGGGTTGGGAGGGGGGTGGGGTTGGTTTTTTTTCCTTCTTTTTTTCCTCATTCTTAAATGTAGGTCTTGACCAACAGGCCAGGTTCCCACGTGGTGGTTTCAGTGTGTCCCTTATCTCTCTTGAATTTGTTGGAGCCTGGTCAGTTTGCAGCAGTTGAAGATTTAATTTTTTTCTTGAAGGGCATGCCTCTATCAACTGCTGTTGTTTTCCCAAGAAAAAAAAAAACAGGCATTTTTTCCATTCTGCAACCTGCCTTTCTCATTCATGGTGCTTTTCAAAGGTCATAATATCTTAGTACGTTCTAAATATTGCAAAGGATTTGAATAACTTCTACTTCAACATATGGTATGTATCATCAGTGAACTCCGCTACAAATACTGAGAGCTGAAAGCAAACTGCATGAGAGAGTCTAGGCAGGAAGTAAATTAGGCGGGGAAAAATTAAAAATGTGGAATTAGTAGAACAGTGAGATAAATCAATAAACCCATTTTAAATATTTGGAGAAAATAATATGCTTGGAATGCCCAGGAGAAATTACTGGCTTGTGTTAAGTCCATGCCCCACATTTATTTAATTTTATGCCTTCTGCCTGTTTGTAATGTAGGTTTAAAAAAAAAAAAAATTAATAACTGTGCACACTTGAGGTAATTTTAAGTAGTGACAGAAATGGATAATTGCAATTTAAAAGTAATTGTCTTGATTAATTAACAGCCAGAAGGCAAGCCAGGTTAAACTTGCTTGTGGTCAGAGAAGGTCTGTAGACAACTAAAGAAGGAGTGTTTCCTTTCATATCCCCAGAAAACCCTGTGTAAACACAAATTATTTATCAAAGGCACACAGATCAGAATTTCTTGGTACTTAATGGTATTTTGTGGAATTTGTTTCTTTTCATTGTGATTATTTCCAGTTGTTGAAATACTCTATAGTTATAGTACACTCATGCATAATACATATGGGCATTTTCTGCCAAGGAGGGATGGAACAGGCAGGAATATATGGGGACTCTAATGAATTTCCATGTATGTTGTCCTGAATTCCAGTTTGACTGTTGACTCTTTCTGTGGGAGTGTCTGACTCTAGCCTTCCTCAACTGAACTGATGTGATTGGATCGCCAAAATCTACAGCGGCACTCTTAAGGATGCGGTTGTGCTTCCCCAGCCTGCCCCTTGGCAAACAGCTGAATGTCTTTTCAGAGTTGGCAAGGAGATTGTTTTGAACACTTGCCATACCTCAAAAAAAGAAAAAAAAAAAAAAAAAGCTCAAGTGCCTTGGAATGGCATTGAAACTACTTGTGCAGGTAAATGAGTAACTCGTAAGAGGCCAATTCTTCTCTACTTGCAACTTGTTCTTTCTTCTTTACTTGCAACTTATTCTGCGTAGCTAGTTGAGAAATTAATGCGTGTTTTACTGTGCAACATGGCCTCTTTCATTTCATGTGTTTGGGGGAAAAACACTGCGCTGTTCAGGGCTTTGTTATCTCATTGTGTACTTTCTGATGCAGCAGCTCAGACAGAGAAAAGATAATGGTAGGGAATTGTTGTATGGGATATTTACATTACAGTGAAAATGCTTTCATTTAACTTGTGACTTTTTCTGCCACTCTGGTCTGAGCAATGTTCACTTGTTCAGTTTTGCACAAAAGGTAGGAATACCGCATGTAGTTTGTCTTAATCACCTCATTCTTTGACTTCAACCCATTGAAGCAGACTGTCAGAGGCTGAATTTCTCTTACAGCAGCAGGAATTAGGACTCTTTCGAGGGTCAGAATTTATCACATGCATGTACAATACATCTTCACTCAAACTGGACTTTTGTAGATTTAATTGAACTATGTTGCTGTTGGGGGGGTTGCTGCTGTTTGATCTCACTTTACTGGGTATTCAAAACATAGTGGTTTTAATTTTGATTTTTAGCTGAGTCAGAACTAAAACTGCAGAACAAAATGTTACAGGAGGCATATATCCCTATATGTTTTACAGAAATAGTGCTTAATTTGCCAGAGGCATTGTTTGTGACTTTATAGCTGAAGTTGAATTCTCCAGAGCATGTAAAAAACTAAAAAATGACACAGTATAATGCAAGATTTAAAGATGTAGACAAGCACAGAGCTGTTTGTTTTGTCTGGAAGCATACACAAGAACTGTGGTATTTTAGAAAGAAATCACCTCAGATGAGTGACATACGTAACTCTAATAGCGTAGTCTTTTATTGTTCCTCAGCCAGCTGTGTTCTCTGTTGAGGCACAGGCTACATCACAGTCCTGAAGATTTAAATAGCTATTTCGAAGTGTGTTAGAATTTTTAAAAAGTTCTTGAGAAACTTATGTGTGTTTTAAAACAGAATCTGCAATATATGCTGGCACTTGTTTTCAAATAGCTATTACAGGAAACTTTTATAAGTGTTTCCATGCTTGGTTGCTCTTCTGTGACCTGTTTTTCATGTCCTTAGGAGATGGAGACACTTGCAATGTAGACATGCTGTTGTCCAAAATGCCCAAGGATAGCAAGGCACAGTTACTTGTGATTGTTCCTATTAGAGCTTGTTTTGATGACTTGCAAGTGTATTTGTGTAGGATCTTAGCTTAAGTCATAAGCTATTATGTGTTATTGCAATGATACTGGGCAACCTTCTTTTCTGTTCATATTCCAGTAGGTGGCAAGAACGTGTCTCTTTAGGGGAAAAAGTATGGAGGGTCTTAGCCATCAGGATACTTCTACCTTTGAGTGATGACATGGGCAGCATCAGTACAAAGACCTGGACAGGCTGGATCAATGGGCCAAGGCCAACTGCATGAAGTTCAACAAGGCCGAGTGCCAGGTCCTGCACTTTGGTCATAGCAACCCCATGCAGCGCTACAGCCTTGGGGAAGAGTGGCTGGAAAGCTGCCCGGCAGAGAAGGACCTGGGGGTGCTGGCTGACAGCCAGCTGAATATGAGCCAGCAGTGTGCCCAGGTGGCCAAGAAGGCCAACGGCATCCTGGCCTGCATCAGAAATAGGGTGGCCAGCAGGAGCAGGGAGGTGGTTGTTCCCCTGTACTGGGCACTGGTGAGGCCGCACCTCGAGTCCTGTGTTCAGTTTTGGGCCCCTCACTACAGGAAAGACGTGGAGGTGCTGGAGCGTGTTCAGAGGAGGGCAACCAAGCTGGTGAAGGGCCTGGAGCACGAGTCTTGTGAGGAGCGGCTGAGGGAACTGGGGCTGTTTAGCCTGGAGAAGAGGAGGCTGAGGGGAGAACTTATTGCTCTCTACAACTACCTGAAAGGAGGTTGTAGGGAGGTGGGTGCTGGTCTCTTCTGTCAGGTGGCTGGAGATAGGACGAGAGGAAATGGCTTCAAGTTGCAGCAAGGGAGGTTTAGGTTGGATATTAGGAAAAATTTCTTTACTGAGATAGTTGTCAGATGTTGGAATAGGCTGCCCAGGGAAGTGGTTGAGTCGCCATCCCTGGAGGTATTCAAAAAGCACATAGACAGAGTACTTCAGGACATGGCTTAGTGGGCATGGTTGATGGTTGGACTCGATGATCTTGAAGGTCTTTTCCAACCTAAATGATTCTATGATTCTAAAAGGATCAGAACAGAATGCAAGGCTAAAGGAGTACTTGAGATGAGCAGTGTGCTCAATAGTATGCTTGAGGTGCCCAGCTAAAACATTCCTTAAAGTAAGTTTGACATTGAGCACTGAATTAAAGATTTGCTATCAGTATTTCAGACCCCAAATCCATTAAAATACAAATACTTTTAGGGTGATTGATAATGTATCTTCCAAATGCAAAATATTTAAAAGCAAAATAAAGCATTAATTCTATTACAATGTTTTTTAATTAAAATTCTTCACAGGCATTGCTGTTCACATAGTACGTTGGAGATATGGTTGCTGTTGCATCAGTGGTTATGTGGGTTGTTTTCCAGATTAGTTCTACCACTAATGCAAAATTGGTGTTTCTTTCTGCCATTAAAGAAAAAGATTGGTTCAGGAGTTGGAAAAACAGGTCTTTTCTGCAAATACTGCTCCAGCGCTCGAAGCTGCTACAGTGCATTCAAAATCTGCTTGCGTGCTCTCTCTGGCAGTCCTGTCAGATCCTGCCTGGGCTGATGATTCTCATGCATTTCTAAGGATGTTCAGCTTATTGTCTTGATCAAGGCCAAATAAAAACCAAATTGGAGAGAGCAAGGGAAATATTGGGAAATTAGTGAGAATGTGAGTGGGTTTGGGTTTTTAGGGGATGGGAAACTTAGAAATTTGGGCAAAGGGCTGTTATTGAGAATCCCAGAGCCTGCCTGAAAAAATCTGTCTGATATTTGCTGTTTGTTTTGGAAGTAGTTGTTCCTTGCTTGTAAAAGGCTCAATGATCCAATCCAGGAATAGAAACAGTGCTTTTGTTGCTTAGAGGCACATGTGATGAGCAGAAATGAACAGTGAGTAACCCATCAGCTGAAAAATGCCACATACAGGATTCAGACTATTAGAGAGCCCAAACAAATTCATAGGTGTCAGCTAGGTTGGTGAATAATTCATAAATAAGAAAAGTGTGCATGTTACTGGCTAAACCACTCATACAAGGTTTTGTTGAGCCCTTTCTCTTGGTGGTGACTTATGAGCTTGTGTAATTCCCCCCACACCCTCACAACAACCTTTTTTCTTTCATTTAACCGAATAGCTGTGTCAGGAATTCAACTGGCATCCATAGCGCTCTGCCAGAATTTCACAAGGAGCTGAAGCATGGACCCCTGTGATCTTTTCTTCAACAGATGGCCTAGTGGGGAAGAAAGAATCTAGTTAATGCCAGGATGGCCATTTACATTACTTCACCAAGGTCCTGCTTCTGTCTAAGCAGAAAAAGAGTAATGCAAAGCATTTGTTGTCACATTCATTACAAGGGTTTGTAGAGCAGTATGGTATGGAAAGCTGATGCTGCACAGAATGCTGATGTGAAGGGCTGGGTGTTTCTAATGCTTATACATTTTTCTGTGGATTTTTTTCCTCTCTGAGAGATACTTCATACTAGGGAAGTGGAAGAATATCAGTGATTTATTCATTTTGCTGAGCATAGGATCACCCTTGCTGAGATTAAATCTTCCAGGGAGTTACAGTTTCGTGTTTGTTTGGTTTTTGATGTTGTGGCAATAAGCAGAAAGGATCTGGCCTTAAGGGGCAAGGAAGGCAGCTGGCATATGAGAGACAGAAGCAGCTGAACCACTCATTTCTAATGAGTTTGAATCATTTCTAATGTATTATCACCTCCTTTTTCATTATTGTATTAGAGTTCATTAAAAAGACTTGGTTCTTTGAACTGGTTGACACAATATTCACTGAAATGTTTTGCCCAGCTCCTGAAACTAGCTTCCATTTTAATAAGTGAAGCTCTAAGACTGACCCTTGGTTTTGAGATCCTCTTCAACCTCTGGTAGCATGTCAGTACTGGGGAATAAGATTGTAATTGGATTTTTAACAGCTATGACTCTGTTTTAAGTCCTCCTTGAACTTTGTGAATGGTACTGATAGAACATACCAGTAAGTAGGGAGGAGGCATGTAAACACAGAATTTGCAGCATAGTGATCACTCTGTATCCCCTAATTTCTGAAGGAATCTCTGGGACAGTCTTCCAGCAAGCACAAATTAGCAAGGTCAGATAGCTGCTATAAATAATACTGGTGGCCACTTTGAAGATTCAAGTGAGGCATAAAGAGATTCTGGGTTTTTTCTTTTCTTTTTCATTATTCAACATAGAAAATCAATGTATATGTGTATGCTGCATGCATTAACAAGGTGTTATTTGTAGCATCTGGATGGCTTGTGAGACAAAAGCCCCAAAGAAAATCATGAATAAAACTTATGAGTTAGTATGTTGAGATCAGACAACAGCCTTGAAAGGCCTTGATGTGAATGTAAGTAATAGGACTTGGCTATTGTTATCCTAATGACTTATTCATTAAATAGAAGAAAATCTATAAGGACAGAACAAGATAAATCCATGTTTCTTCACAAATATATGCATCAGCACATACTTCAACAAGTACTGTAAAAGTATGTACACTTTCCTAAGCCTGTCATAAAGGACTAATTTACACTGCTACACTGTGTGGTGGGGTAATATATTTGAGCAATTCTGACTTTAGAACACTAAGGACATGTCTCTCCATTAATTAGGGAACTCATTCTGTTGCATTTGCCTTTAGTCAGGGAAACTGTGCCTGTTGGACACTTTGAGGAAGAAGGATGACTTGTTTTCCTTGGACACCTTTTGTATCTGCTTTCAATTTTGGGACATTTATATGGCAGGGCAGGAAGGGGCAAATCCCCAATGAAGTTATGGTATCGACACTAAAACATCAGGAAAGTGTCTGTACTGATTTGTGAAAGAAAGGAAATTCTGAATTTTATGGTGTTGGAGGTGGCCTTCAGTTCCTTAGCTTATTTAAAACTTGTCTTAGCAACAAATTTTCTGGTAGCATATCTTCAAGAAGTAGCAAATGTGATTCTCAGTAGCTGAATAGAATTTATTTTTCTTGTGATTTTTCTCTCTGTAATAATCCTCAAACATCTTAAGTTTGAAGGTTTCAAGGTTGCTAACGAATTACCCAGCCTTAGAAGAATTTTTTTAAAAGGTATTATTCTGTAACTGTTCACTGTAGGATTTCTTGTACTATTTTATTTGAAAGCATTACAGGCTAGCTGATTCTAAAGAGAAAATACCAGACTAATTTGTTGCTTATCAATGTGGTATGTCAATTTCTATATTCTTTACCTGAAGTTAAAAACACAGTCTCACACTGATGAAATACAAACTAGCAGGACCAATTTCAGGTTGACCTTAATGTTCGCTTGGTCTTTCCTTTGAAGGAAGAACTGTTCTCTCAATATTTATGTTTATTAGGAAGGCGTTGATTTTTAAGGAGCTGGTGGGAGATTTGCGTAAGGAGGCAGCAACAGAACTGATCTCATTGCTTCACTCCTGCATTAGCTGTTGGAGTTGCTCCTGGTTGTGGACTGATAGGCTTGAGGACAAAACCAGTTTGTGGTTTCTTTTGTGGCTGCCTTAGCTGTTTTGTCAGCCTGAGCAAAGTAAGTGTTGCTTCAGATGTTCTTGCTGGCTGCAGTAACTAATCAGCCATGGCCTGAGGAACCAGTCCTGGAAACCCTGCCCTGTCACTGCTACCACCTTCGCATGAGGTGTCTTGGCTCTGGTTTCACTGCAGCTTCGTGTATACCGAAAGCTGTGAGTTTTACCAAGGTGCTGGGCATGGTCTGAGCTGTAACAGCAGAGAACAGGCAAATTCAATGTAAAATGTGTTGTTTAAATGTTTGTGAAGACTTTGGGTTTTTTGGGGGTGTTTCCTGTGGGAAAGATGAGCGAGTGGGCTCAGCAGGGGTGTTCGCTAACTGCCCAGCAGCTCCTCTGGTAACTCAGTGTCCAGCCCTGCCTTTCCTTGTCTGGATATTCCCATGCCATACTGCATGGGATGCTTGGTCGCACCATGCTGAGGAGGCAAAACTGAAGATTGTAGCTTAACTTATCTGTAGAACATCTTAGACATCAATTTACTAGTAATAACATCTTCAAGAGCTTGATGAGTAATTAGAATTCATGCTTATTTCTGAGTTGCAAATATGTAGTGCATCACATTTTAATGCATACTATAAGTATGCTTGAGACTTTTGCTGTAAAATTGTGTGGTTGAGTATGTGAAATCCTGCCATGCAGCAAGCATACCTGCTTGAGAATGCAGAAACAGACAAGGCAACAGGTGCCTGAAAATTGTACCTGTAGTACAAAATGTAGTTTAAGGGTGCCTGGAGTTGTAGGGATTGTGGATGCCATATCGAAAGAGTTGGTGTTTCATTTTCATGGGCGTTGCTGCAGTTTGTGATCAGTGTCCTTAGTCAGTTTTCAGTACTGTCACAGTGTTGGTCAAAATACTTGGAAACATGCTGTGCTGCTGTTAACGCAGCAGTTTAGCTGTCCAGACTTTTATTTTACATTTCTGAAAAACAACAAAATATTTCACAACTTGGTGCTGTAAAGAATTTTAGATGCTTCTTGATGTTTGATTTCTAGCATCATTGTGTATGAGATAGTTTGAGAGTTTCCTAAATAGCAAGTAGTTAAACCAGTCTTTTACACTGATGCATAATGGAAATATATTAGGGAAAAAATAAGTATGTTAATGACCCAGAGAATTCCAGGAAGATTAAAGATATACTCTTTGGAAGCACAGCTTTTAGAAAACTGATAGGGCAATGGTTGCACGCTGAGTCTAATCAATTCTGTGAACAGGAAGAAATTACACTCTGCTGTTCTTCCAAATTAGTCCCCTTGATAGAGGCTGTGTGAGTACAAAATAGAAACTGATCCAAATGGGGCAAATGATCTTAATTCTTGTTAATTCATTTATGCATTGTCGTGAATACACTGACTAAAGAAATCTTGAACTGTTTAAAATTATAATGGTCCAATACTGGATCTGCTATTTCAGAAGAAAAGAAAAATAAGATAGGGTTCTTAAGTTTGGGGATTTTTTTTTTTTTTTTTTTTTTTGACTAAGGGTTACGCTTAGCATATGGTATCTACAGCACCGTGAAATCAAAATTTCATGAAGATATCTACGTTGCAAATGTAAACCTAGAGGATGTTACCAGCTTTTCATGGAATATGCTGACCCTTTGCCTTATGAGGATGAAACATAATTGCATGTCCCCAAAATACAAGCTGCAAGTGATATGTGTTCAAAATGGAAAGATGTGTTTAAAATGGACTGCCTGTAGGTTTGGAAGTTGGATTCTTTCTTACAGTATGAGGCAGCAAACCTGCAAAGGAAATTGTCAGATGGGAGGACTGCTCAAACTCCATTCCTCTGGTGGCTCACATCATGGTGCTCTGTATACCAAAAGTAATGGAGAAGACTGAAAAAATGGAAGAAAGCTTTGTTTTTTTAAATGTAGTTTTTACATTTGTATCACAATCAGCAGTGGTCTGTCTTGGGAACATGTCTTACTCAGCCACTGAAAATGGTATATTTATAGAGCCATTTTGAGCAGAGCATTAAGAGGGACTATGTCTTGAGCTATTAACGTTTTTACTATTCTTTTAGATAAAGCATTTGTTTTAATGTAACATATTCTTCTCTGTGCCTTACAGTCCAGAGCTGGGAAGGGAATAGTTCTGTGTGTGGAACAGCACTGGTCTTTTTGTTTGTGGTTACAGCACTACTGTCCTCTGAGTTATCACAGATCGCTGACACAAATAAGATGCTAAACTTGAAAGATTAGTGTCACACACAGTGTGCAGGTTCTGTGTTTGAGTGCATCTCAGTGCTTTATCAAATAACTAGAGAAGGCAGTCTAAATGCCCTTGGTTTTTTGCTTGGGGTTTGGTTTTTTGGTTTGTTTTTGTGGTTTTTTTTTTTTGAGAAATTTTGATAGCTTGAGAAATACTCAACTATTCAGCATCTGATACCATTGTTCTTGACAAATTGATTATCGTGGCAATACAGTAGGCTACCTGTATATACAGTCTTATTTAAAGGAAAATATTGTGGGTTTCATGAGATTACTCATCACAATGAGTTTAATATGGCAGTGTTCCATGTGAATGACGAAAGTCTTGAGCACGTTACACAGATTACTCCGATTAAGTGTCAGTAGAACCTCCAAAGTAAAAAATACTGTTGCCTACCTGTCATAAACATTGAGATTATTTCAACAGTTGTTTTTCAGAGGTATAAACTTTCTAATTTAGTCTTTATTACTCTTCACCTGTGAGTGGAGTGCCATTCTAGTACCTGTGGACGGAGTATATATGCTGACCCTGCTCTAGTGCACATGGACTTAACACTAGTTGTAGTCAATCAAAGTGAAAGTGTCCTCTAAAAGGGGAGAAGTTGTATTAAGATCAGTCAGATGTTTGTACTGTTAACACTGCTATGTGTTTAAGAAACTGCCTATTTTTTGGACTGTGTTGCAAGCTTAACTCATGTTAATAAGTAAGACTTTGTAGTGATACATTTTTTGTTATATACAACTCTTGGAGGAAGAAATCTTTCTTACTTATGCATTTGGAGACATTTTCTTACTTCTCCTGTGATTTTGTCTCCAAAGCTGCCTGGATGAGTACAATCTGGAAAACAAAAGTGGTACTCAAGTTTACCTTTTGACTTTCCTTCTTAAGCAAAGATGGTTTAGGTTATACTATCCTGCTGATTCTTGTGCTACCTGTCTTCTGCACAGATCAGGAAATAGTTCTGAAAAGTTTTTTAACAAATACTTTAAAGATTTGGGGGAAGTATCTGCAAAAGATAAAGTTTTCAAGGTAGTTTCCTTGCATGAAGACATCTGAAAGCTTTAATCACTTTAGGGAAATATCAGCAACTCGTAACTGTATGACATGCACAGACACACATGTTTTTCAAGAGAATATACTGAATTATTTTCTTACAGGCAAGGCATCTCTTTAATGTTTAGTTTGATATCATGAAGACAGCTGAAGAAGTAAGGGAATAAGTGACACCAAGCAGCATTTCTAGTGGCAGTAGAAGTACAATGAGTATCTGTCACAGCATATGATTTTGATAAAACTAATATACACCTGGAATTGCAATATTATTGTCAGTGGATTAAAAATTCTTGTGTCCAGAGCCTGGCAGGAACCCGGGGTGTGCGCGTGTGTGTGTGTGTGCGTGTGTACGCAGAGGATGGGATCCAAATTCTCTTCCTTCAACTCTTGGTTGGAATTCACAAGTGAAAAGTCAAATGAAAATCATCCCAGTTTGCCAGAAACTCACCTGGCCATTTAAACTGGGTTCTAAAAATGAACAGGATGTGGATGCTAGGGAAATCTCTATTCCAAAATCTATATCAGAACAGTGTTGACTCTTGGAGCTGTCTACAACACAAATAACACTTGCAGTAAGAGTAGAATTTGCTGTATTAAACTAGGAGGAATAGAAGTATGATCCTGGACTAGATTTCTGTAATAGAGATTAATGGCAAAATTGAAAGCTTAATTGCATCCACATGCTTAGAAGGTTATCCTGTTTGCATGAATTTGTGAAAATTCTAGTTAACTCAGTGTAAATCCTACATAAATGGCTCGTTTGTTTGCAAGGCTGTGAGGAGTAATTATTTTTCAGAGATAGATAATCCTACTGAGAAAATGCTTGTTAGTAAATCGGCACTGATCCTGATTGTGCTGAGTTCAGGGAGGTGGTTTATTTGTCTGGTTCATTTAGAACAGGATCAGAACCTGAGACAAGTGCTCAAGTATATTTTAATTTGAGTTCTTTCTACCCAAGGTATTTACAACCTGTTTCAACCGCAAACTGTTGGAATAATAGGGGTAAGCCTTGCCTGTGGAAAAACCTCTGTTCCCTTTTGAAGTTGTGCCAGTACTGGAAACTTCATTCAGGTTCTGAAAACGTGACTGAAGTTTTCACTTTACCTCTTGGCCATCTGAAATGCTCTGCTGTAATTGCCTAACACTCCAGTCAGGTCTCAATACTTTATATTGTTCCAAGACATTTAATTTAGAATTTTAATTTTTATTCCTATTTATGCCAGGAACTTCTCCCAGTGTTCATTGTCTGTTAATGACTAAAATGTATAATCCCCCAAAAATGTTTCATACCTGCTTAAATTACAACAATTTTACTAAATAAAATTAGTGAATTGAAAGCGTGTTAGAGCTGCCCTTTTACTGAAGTACATGCATATCTTGCTATATTGGTTTCAGTGGAAGAAATAAGATGAGGCTGTATGCAGGAAACTATACTGCCATGTCTGCTTTAGATCGGGAAGTGTAGCTTATATTGGAGCAAGTCATTCAACCATTGCTACATTTGGTGACATATTTAAAGACTGAAAGTACCAACTGAGAGACTGCTGGGACTGTGATGACTAGTAAGTAAGTGTAAACTTTAGGATAAAAATGGCATTCTACTTTAAAAAATGAGAAGGAGCCTACTAAGAATAATTTCAAACTGTAGTGTAGACACTTGAAATTGGACTGAAGAGAGAACATCAGAATAAGATAATAGGAGATACTAGTTTTATTTAAATCTCCTAGCTGCAGGAAACAAGAACTGGTGAGTCAGCTAGAATATCAGTAATTAGCTTCTTCACTTGGTGCAAAATGTACGCTTCACGTGGTCTAAATGATTACTTTGCCATAATCTTAATTCTAGAAATTATCATGTCTTTTTTTGGACCTTTCTGCATGGATGTCAGACTAAAGTACTGTTGGGCAAATGACCCATCATGGAACAAGAAGTCTTTTTGATAAATGGAAGAAATTTTGAAGTGAAGGCGTTGTTTTGCTAGTGTATTTTTTCATAGCTGTTTAATTGGCTACTGAAAAGAAGAGCAGGGAGATTTTTTTATTTAAAGAAAAGAAAAAGGGAAGATCCTAGAAAGCTTTGGAGGTAAAATGATTGAAACAATAACAAATAGATGAATCCACTTAGGGTGAATCCAGCATGGAAGACTAACCAGCAGAGCAGTTGCAGAGGAAAACTATGACATTCTACTATACAGAAATTACTTCTATGCCAGTGTAATAATGGATTTAAACTGGATTTACCAGGGATTTCAAAGCTTTTGAAATACCTCCTGAGAGTTTATTATATAAAGTAATCCTTAGGGGGAACAAAATTCTATGTGGGATTTGAAGACTAGTAGAGACAGAAAATAGTCAAATGTGGCAGAAGGTTAACAACTGATGACCCAAATGTCTCTCCTAATAATATATTAAATTGCATTCTGTAAGAGGAAATGAGCAATTAAATAAGTAGTGCAGCACTGGCAGAAAAATTTGTTGAGGGCTGTGAGGAACTTGAGAAAAAGTAACAGCTCTCATACTTGAGATAGGTTAGGGGCTGTCTCCTGTATAACTTAAGATTTCTCGTTAACATTACAAACTCTGCAAACTAAAAATCTCTGTGTAAGCTCAGTCTTGTGCTGTCTGTAATTTTTAGCTCCATCCATTTAAACAAAGTGCCAAGAGCTGGTGCAATGTTTCTAATGTGGTTATATTTAACTTTTATTTAAATGAAATCCTTCTAGTCAGTTCAATGCATTTATGACCATATAAACCAGTCTTTTTGCCGTGGCAGGTACTACATAAATATTACCTAGTGGGGAAAAAGGCAGATTTAGATTGGATCAAGGAACTCACCAGGTACAATATTTGAAGTTGCCATCTAAGCAGTGGTATCAAGTTGGTCTGCCATCACCTGCAGAGCTCAGAATGGCTGTTGTAGTATGCAGCCCCGTTGGTTTTCAGCAGGAAAATCTTGGCCAGAAAATATGATTCAGTAGATAACCTTGATTTCCAATAAAAATTTAACATCATGTGTATAATACTGTTAGGTTCTAAATGAACTGCAGTCCACAGGAAATAAATCTATATGTACTTTTGGACAATTTAGTAAAAAATATTTACACAGGAATCCAGCTGGGCTCAAAAAAGCACATGGGAATAATAGTCTTTGTAGATACTGGTAATCCTGTTGCTGCCTAATATCAAAAAGACTAAGAAGTGCGTAATAAAATACTACAAATTATGCGTACATTAAGTGTACTGAGCATATTTGATTAAAACACAAGGACGTATACAGTGGCTCAAAGGCAAAATATTTCAAGCTACTCAAAGAAATGCTTTGTTATTGAATACAACTGTCAAGTTATTTGAGTAAAAATATTTGTCAAGTTTCAGTAACTATCAGATGTTTACTTAAATAATGATTAGACTTTTGTGTAATGATGGATCTAGTTTAATAATCTTGAGTTGCAACGCATGGTTTGGGATTTTTTTAAGCACAAATGCTGTCTTGTATCATGACCCAGTCACCAAATTAATCATGTTATGGAGAAATATATTCTATTTGGATTAAAGTAGTATTTTATTATTGAGACTTATGCACATTCTCTGAACGCTAGTACTGTTGGCAACTGAGCTGCTTTGAGGTGGCATTTCATTTTGCCTTCTTGAAATATAAGTCAGTAACATTCAGCTAGAAAGTGTCTACCCAAACAGTACAATACCCCTGAAAAAGAGGATACTGATAGCAACTCCTCTGTTTAGGTTGCTATAATTATACCAGGAGTTAAGATAGGCAAAAAAACATTGCCCATTTAAAAGAAAAATCTCGTCTAACTTAGTTCCCATGGGAATGAGAAAATGATAGTGATCACAGCTGGTAAAGATGTGGGTTGGAATGACTGAGGCTCCTTTCTCCTGTGCCAATACGCCTCCACAGTGGTCTGCATCAGCCTCTGCTTTTACAGTTTTGAGCTGCTCCTTTTGAGAAATTCTTCTGCTGCCATACTGTGTAGTGGCTTGTGAGATGGCCTTAATCATTTTATGAATTCACTGTGCCAAATTCCATCCTTGGCTATACTGCAGTACACCCAGAATAGCATCACTGACTTCAACAGCACCCAATGTTTTGTTGAAACTGAGCTCAGCAAAGTTGAAAATTTGATGCAAAAATAGCTCAGCATATAATCTTTAACATATTCTGAGTTTAGAGTTGTAGTGTTGATTTCTTAAATATGCAAATAAGTGACCATATGGTTAGAACACAGTTATGTAAAAACAAACTGTTTAAGAAACAATTCCTCTTCAGACATCACTTGCTATAGTTGCCTTTTGGCGTTACATTTAATATGTGTTTTCTGTCAGAAATATAAAAGGTAATAATCCCTCTGCAGTTTCCTAGAAAATGTTACATATACAAAACATATGGAAGTTTTACACAAGTTGTGGAGATCATAAATGTTGGCTAGTAATGTAGCTGCATGCCTACTAATGAGATATTTAATTCTGGCTGACATGTAAACCACTTCTAATACTCTAGAATTATGTAATAAAAAATATTCAGCTATTTGTCTTTAGTTATTAAGCGAAGAAAGAGTCCAGTATATTGAAAATAAATATATGCTTGAACTACATGGAGTTCAGTACTCCCTAGTAAAGTAATATTTTCACCAAAATACTTCTAGCAGCTGTCTTGCTGATGCCAAAGGCAATTCCAGAGCGTCTTACACAAAGTCCTCTTTGGTTCAACCTTTAGGGTCCAACTGGCCCAGCAATTTAGATTTTATGTCAGTTTTAATTAAACACAACAGCAAAAAGATAAGCACATTTTATTAACTTATCAAGAACAGGAAGCTACGGACACAGCTGTCTCAACTGATGATCTCAGGAGGCATTGGAGACACGAAGCAGGCTTTGGCTGACGCAGACTGTTAGACACAGTAGACTAGTGCCTGAGAACCTTGAGTAACACCAGGGTAACCACCTGATAGTATTCAATTTCAGTGGCTTTAGAGTAACCGAGTTAAAACAAATTAAATTGAACCTCACTATAAACCTTGAGCCATCCATCCACACACCTCTGATTAATGAGGCTGCATCCAACAGATATCTGTTGCATTGTTGGAAAGGGAAAGAAGGCATAATGGAGTTTGTAGTCTGTGTCCTTCATCTTTTAAAAAGTTGTTAGAGGAGAGAATTAGGCAAAAATTAAAAAGTGTGTTCAGAAACAAACCACAATTGGAAAACAAGATCAACACAAAATAAAAGTAGAGAACAAAGGATACTCTGGAAAAGGACTGTTCTTAAGTTTTTAACGTCATAATTGGTCAACCATTGTATCTGGATGGTTTATGAGGATAATCATGTGTTGCTAGGTTTTTTTGTGTTTGCTGACCATTACATATATCAGACATTCATGGGAAACAGTTTTTGAAAACAGTAAGAGATTTTAATCCTAATTTTGTGCATCATTGTATTGGCTTTGTGGCAAGGTTTTGGTAGTGGGGGGACGGGGGGGTTACAGGGGTGGCTTCTGTAAGAGGCTGCTGGAAGCTTCCCCTGTGTTCAAGAGAGCCCATACCAGCCGGCTCTAAGACAGACCCACCGCCAGCCAAGGCCGAGCCAATCAGCGATAGTGGTAGTGCCTCTGTGATAACATTTTTAAGAAGGGAAAAAAAGTTGGGACAGATGAAAAATGACAGCCGGAGAGAGGAGTGAGAACATGTAAGAGAAACAACCCTACAGACCCCAAGGTCAGTGAAGAAGGAGGGGGAGGAGATGCTCCAGGTGCCGGAGCAGAGATTCCCCTGCAGCCTGTGGGGAAGACCATGGTGAGGCAGGCTGTCCCCTGCAGCCCGTGGAGGTCCATGGTGGAGCAGATATCCACCTGCAGCCCGTGGAGGACTCCACGCTGGAGCAGGTGGGTTCCCGAAGAAGGCTGTGACCCCATGGGAACCCCGTGGAGCAGGCTCCTGGCAGGACCTGCGGATCTGTGGAGAGAGGAGCCCATGGAGCAGGTTTTCTGGCAGGACTTGTGACCCCGTAGGGGACCCACGCTGGAGCAGTGTGCTCCTGAAGGACTGTACGCCGTGGAAAGGACCCATGCTGGAGCAGTTCGTGAAGAACTGCAGCCTGTGGGAAGGACCCACGTTGGAGAAGTTCGTGGAGGACTGTCTCCTGTGGGTGGGACCCCATGCTGGAGCAGGGGAAGAGTGTGATGAGTCCTTCCCCTGAGGAGGATGAAGCGGCAGAAAATAACGTGTGATGAACTGACCGTAAACTCCATTTCCCGTCCCCCTGTGCCGCTGGGGGGGTTGGTAGAGAATTCGAGAGTGAAGTTGTGCCCAGGAAGAAGGGAGGGGTGGAGGGAAGGTGTTCTGAGATTTGGTTTTATTTCTCATTACCTTACTCTGGTTGATTTGTAATAAATTGAGTTAATTTTCCCCAAGTTGAGTCTGTTTTGCCCATGATGGTAATTGGTGAGTGATCTCTCCTGTCCTTATCTCTACCCACAAGCTCTTTGTTATATTTTCTCTCCCCTGTCCAGCTGAGGAGGGGGGAGTGATAGAATGGCTTTCGTGGGCACCTGGCATCCAGCCAGGGTCAACCCACCACAATCATGTACATATAGGCATATCGAATCATGTTTCTGTTGACAGTTTTGATACTGAGACACAACAGAGTTTCGACCTTTGTCTTGTTGCCCCCTCCACGGAGAGCTGATGTTGCAGTAGCTGAGATGCAGTGATTTAATTGTTTAATTGCTTGTAGTCACCAACCTAAAACATGCTTTCCTTGAATCTGGACCTACGTGGTTGGAGAGATTTTTATTTTTAGCCATTTGGTTTTAACAAGATACAGAATTTTAGTTTTAAAATAGGTACCATATTTGAACACAAAGCTGAGGCATGCATAATAAGTAACAATCACTTTTTCAGAAAAGTCTTTACTGACCACTGCCTCTGAACTCCTTCATTGTTGTTATTTTGTCCTAAGAGAGTTCTTTAGCATCTAATTATAAATTATGCTCGTTACACAAGTAGTTGTACCTCTTGAACTTCAAAATGTGATGATAATTTTTCCAGAGGGTGTATACAGAGGCTGCTTACTGAAATACTGCCATTTCCATGAGAGAGGCAGGCATTTTATGCCACAGATTAAATCAGGTGAGGAAGATATTTGGTATTCTGCTGAATCCTGAGCTGTCTTAGAATGGCATTTGCCGGAGGCTTTGAACAGAGGCTTACTAATGTCCCTACAACTCATTTCTGTGGGCCTTCTCTTTCAAGGCTTTGCTGTAATGAAGTTCTTGGGTGCTAAGAACAAGATTTGCAATGTCTTTAAATGAAGATATTATGTTGAATTGTGGCCATTCCCCCATTTTGTTTATTTGCTCATTTAATAACCTAAAGTTTATTAAGTGTTTAAATCAATTGCCTACATTTTACCAAAGTCAAGATAGTGATTGATCAGATAAATGGTTGTCAGGGTACTGCAATTAAAAAGCAACAAAACCTGTTCAGTCTTCAGGGTTTAGTGGATATTTTAATCAGTTTTAAAAGGTGATGATGTAACGAAGAAGATATGATTAAAGTTATCGACAATACTTGTCTATTGTTTATAGAGAATTATATGTTTATTATTACAAGATTCCTTTACCTGACAGACTGGAATGGCTCCATTGCTAATGGCCCCCCCTTTTTTTTTCCTAGCACTGCCGAACAGTTTATACCGTATTAATAAATAATGGAATATGGACACTTTCAAAGTATATTACAGCAGAGACCTTAGCAACATTGAATGCTGGCAATGAATCTGTTAAAAAGTTTTTCACTGTTGAGATTTATAAAATTGTTTCTGATTCTATAGCACATGCTATTTATTTGTTTCTTGGGGAACCTAGGCTTACAACTGTGGCAATCAGTATTTAATTCAAGAAATGTTTATGAAATGTGGGAAGAAAATTCTAGAAATAACTGTGGAGCCTAGAGGTAAGCATGAGATATAGACTCATAGAATGGTTTGGGTTGGAGGGGACCTTAAAGATCACCTAGTTCCAACCCCCCTGCCATGGGCAGGGTCACCTTCCACTAGACCAGGTTGCTCCAAGTCCCATCCAACCTGGCCTTGAACAATTCCAGGGATGGGGCATCCACAACCTCTCAGGGCAATCTGTTCCAGTGTCTCACCACCCTCACAGTGAAGAACTTCTTCCCTATACGTAATCTAGATCTGCCTTCTTTCAGTTTAAAGCCATTACCCCTTGTCCTATCACTACATGCCCTTGTAAAAAGTCTCTCTCCATCTGTCTTGTAGGCCCCCTTTCGGTACTGGAAGGCTGCTGTAAGGTCTCCCCAGAGCCTTCTCTTCTCCAGGCTGAACAACCCCAACTCTCTCAGCCTGTCTTCATAGGAGAGGTGCAGTACAGTCGCCAGGTGGCTGCAACTTTAGAGCAATGGCTCTCTTCTGAAATTTGATGAACAATGATTTCTGCTTTGTAAATCCAAATTTTGAGTTTGGTGAAGAAGAAAAGGTGATTTGACTACTGATCCTATTCCAGCAAACACCACTTTCAAGTGTTCTTCAGCTCATATATAAGGAGAGAAGGACTGTGCTCTAGAGATGCAGGTGGAAGGCAACGCTGGACATCACCTTGCACTGCTGAAGTGAGAAATTTTGTCATGAATCTTCATGATAAACTGTGCAGTCCTTCTTATAGACTAGAATTGTTATATGTCAATGCTTTCAGGAACTGACTGATCCAACGTTTAGAACAAGCTTTTGGGGCATCTTGAAGTGTATTTAAGTATCACTGCTGTGTTTGTGTCTATACAGATGTAAATTGACGTTTATGTGCTGATTTTTCACACTGAATCTAACAGGTTCCCATACTGAATATGGGCTACTAGAGACCACTCTGGCCTGTAGCTGAGGCCAGAAACTAGTAAGAGAAAAGGCTTTTTCTTTTTTTTCTCTTTTTTTTTTTTTTTTCTTTTTTCTGCCTTGTCATTTCTGTAGTGTTACAGTCTTGCAGTGCCAGGATTTCTAGCTCAGTGATCGTAGGTATGTGAGAAATTGAGACAACGAGAAGTCCCTCCTGCACTTAAAAATTTTCTCTTGCCTCTACTGTGTTGGATACTATCACTCTCCCAAGTGTTTCTTTTCATTGCTATTTTTGTAAGAGTTCTGTCTTCACATTTCAGTTTAATTTTCTTCAGGCCAATGAAAAAAAATCCCCATTTGTCACTAAGGAAATTACAAAGTCAGAACCTGAGTCCTGCATGTTAGCTTTATATTGCAAATATATCAATCTCTATCATCGGCTGTCCTTGGTAAATTCCACAGAATTATGTACCAAGGGCTATAGGTATACATTACATTATAAGAAGAATGCTTTTAACAGTAGGACAGGGAAGAAGCTTTTTTCACTTGATGATTTAAATATTCTTGTAAGGTTAAAAGAGTATCCCTTTAACAAGTAGAGTCCTTCTGTATGCATAAAGTGAAAAAAGCAGCATACAGAAGTAACAAAAATGGGCAAACAAATTTTGGGTGGATCACAATATATGTTGCTGGGACAGCTATCACCCAGAGTGGGCCACAGAGCTTCTGGACTCTGAATCCCATCTCTTAATGAGACCATCTCTCTGCTGTTAGGAGAACTGGGGTTCTGAAACTTTTGACAAGACATTTAATCCCCAAGTCCCTGCTTCACAGCCTCTTGCAGAAATCCCATTATCCACCTTAAACTCCTCTGCTAATTAGGCCCTTGTTGGCTTCGTCAGTCATTTGATCTCTTCCCATCTGGATTTTGTAGTTGAACAGGGCTTGCTGACTCTGATCCACCAGCATGTAAGAGGCAAGACTCTAAAATGGGATTTTATTTTTTTTTCTTTGTCATCCATGATATATTTTAGTCTTTTTTTTTCTGTCATGGGTTGTTTAATGTTTCCCATTTTGGATGGTTAAAGCCCCTGCAGTAGATGTCGCTTACTTCAGCATTTACTTTAGGAGTGAATAAAGGGAAGCTGTCATTTGGCTGGAGGCCATTCCTGGATTGTTAGCATCTTTCAATGTCTGTGGGTTACTATTATTCAGACCTTGGAAAACATTTGTAAAAGGCATGTAGTTTGATAAACACTTGTGATTTACTGGTAACAGTGTCTGGATGCCACTGAAAATGCCAGCAGTCATTTATGGCTCTATCAGGGAAATCAATGAAAGTGTCTGCAGTTTGCAGTTATGAAATTGTGGGACACCTGGTTTCCCTAGTTCTGAGTATTGTCCTATAATTATTTGGTTTTATATAAAGTAAAAGAGTTGCAAACTTCTCCCCTCCCAAGGACGTTTGGAAGTGTGCAAACCAGACCCGCTTTTGTTACACACCTTGTCTTTCAGGGAAGGTTAGTAAAGCATTTATGCCACAATCTTCATTTTCCTTAAACAATTACAGCAAATATTTGCAGTCACTGAAGTAATACAGGATCAGTTTTGTTCTCAGAGAAGATTTTTGTTACAAAAAATGCCCAACAATGTAATTCTTTCATGACATTAGTGTCCAGAAGAAAAGCTCTTTACAAATAGTAGACTGTCTCTTTAAAAAATACTTTCCTGTTACCCAGCAATTTCCCAAGTGAATGAATTGTCCTCATGAATTATACTGAACTCAACTTGCAGTTTATATTCATATGTATCTCTAAATCAAACTCTTTTTATTTCACTAGTAGATTAATTTAGTATGACCCACATTTGAGAAATAAAACCCATGGGTCTGATTTTGTCCTAATACTTGAAAAAGGGATAGCAGCTATGAGGTACACCTTGTTTAATTTTGAGTTTGTACAAACACTGCTGTCTGTAGTACATCACTCAGGGGGAAGACATTTCTGAGTCTTGTTCAGTTGTTACACACTGGTATAAAGAGTAGGGATATAAAAATGTGGGAAGTGTGAAGCAGGTAGGTTATCATAACTTTTCGTAAAATAAGAACTACAAATTAAGGGGCAGTAGCTTAAAGCAAGTGCATGGAAATATTTATTTTCCCCAGCACAATGTGTAATTAAACTATAGAGCTTGTTGACAGACTCTTACTCCTGCCTGACTTAACAAAAACTATGGGAGGAAGATCAATCTGTGGCTAACCAATGAAAGGGGTAGATGCAGCTTTTGACTTAAAAAATCTTGATATAGCTGACTGTCAGAAGCTTGAAATGGTAAATTCTACTTCGCAGTGCCCTGATTCTTATGTTCTCCTTAAAGTGGCCACTTTGTCACCGCTGGAAACCAAGTGTTGTGGTAGATGGACTTTTTTCTTATATTGTCCTTAAACGTATTTCTTCATATTTATTGTAGATGCTTTTCAATACCCATTCTATGGCATTCACATTGACTTGACAGTGTTATAAATATGTGCTTTACCAAAAGATATGCAAAAACATGGTATGTGGAAACTTTACTAAGGAAGGCATGAGCTGGCTTAGCAGGCTGGCATAGATGCCTCTTGCTTGATCTGTCCTTCTGTAAAAATACCTGTGATAAGGGACTTCCAGGTCGGTATACAAGATAGTGAACTGGCTCTGAACCCTAATCCTAGTCCACTGGGAATGAAATACTGGGAAAGAGTCAAAGCACTCTTGCAAAGGGAAGTCACACCTCACAGGTCTATTGGAATACTTTGTTTTGTTGTTTGGTTTGTTTTTTTAAAAAAAAGGCAGGTAAATTGGACCTTGTTGTTAAAATGACTTTCAGAAACAAGGCAGTGGATTTCCGAAAGATGTTTGGGAGGACTCTTCTTTAAAAGAAGTGAGGCTGCAGTAGAAGAGACAAGGTGCTTAAAAGGTGAACAGATAAGAGGCAAAGACCAGCAGTAAACTCTCATTAAGGGAGGTTACCAGAGGTGTCCCCCTAGGATCTGTGTGTGGTCTGTGCTCTGTAACATATCCATACTAACCTTGAAAAGTGAAAGGTATGGTGAGAAATTGTACCTGTAAAGCTGCCAATGTAATTAATGTTGTTCTAAATAGCTTTGTTCTCCTTGACCATGAACTGTCCTTCGTTTTGACATCCATCCACACAGTCTGTGTGGCAATTTTTTCTTGTGTATTGGGGATTCATAGTAGTAAACTTTTCTCATGTATCATTTAAAACTGCAAAGATGTATACTCATTCACTTATACATTAAAATGACTGTGGTAAATACTGTGGTTTACTATTCTAATAAGCATCCTTCTTAGAACATTTTGGTTTTAGAACATCTTAATTTCCCCCATATTTTTTATTAAATATAAATATATTAAATACAAAGTTGTCAGAGCTTTAAAGAGAGAGAGAGAGAGAGAGAGGTACTGTAGTTGAACTGCAGAAGAATAAATCCTGTGCAGCTGCTGATAACAGAGGCAGGACAGAGCTTCACACATTTCCAAGTTAGGGTGTTACAGTCTGGACGGGTGGTGGCAGTTAGATGGGTCAAAGCTGCTTGAATGGTAGCTGTTGATGGTAGCTCTTGTTTGCGCATGGCATCAAACTGCGGGGAGCAGTTGATACAAGTGCAGGTAAGGCCACCATTTAGAGGGATGGACACAGGCTGGAGGACTGGGCCGATAGGAACATTGTGAAATATGATATGGACTAATACAGCAATACCTGGGAAGACAGCTTGGGGACTAACTGGCTGGAGAACAGCTCAGCTGAATAGGACCTGAGGATCTTGTCAGAGATGGCAAGCTGAACATGAGCCAGTGGTGTGCTCTAGAAGCAGAAGAGGTTGATGGCATCTTGGGTTGTTTTGACAGGGTCATAACCAGTAGACAAATAGAAGTGGTCCCCCTTTTATTGCCAGTCATTGGATTGCACTAGGCATACTGTGCCCAGTTTGGGGTGTTGTAATATCAGAGAGACTGATGAATTGGAGCCAGTTCAACAAAGGCCACTAAGTCTGTGAGGCTGGAGCCCTTGCCCTGTAAGAAGAGGCTGAGGATTTACCAGGGATTGTTCAGCCTGGGGCAGGGAAGGCTTTGTGGGGGGACCTGACAGTGGCGCCCGAGTACCAAGGAGGTTATCAGGAATACCAGGTTAGGATCTTTACTGCAGCAAGTCTGGGGGCTTGGCCTGAGGCCCCTTCCAACCCAAATTATTCCATGTTGCTTTGTTCTACCTTAAAAAGCACAGATGTCAGACTGATTTTCTTGGAGACAGAGTTGTTCTTTGGAAATAAGCAAAACTGTGTCTAAAACATGCTTGTGCACCTGATGGAGCTGCTGGAAAAGCCATTCCTTTATTTTGGGAAGGAGTTTGCCCTTTAAAAGAACATTCTGTACCTGATTCTGATTTTCAAGGTTTTAGAAGTCTCGTTTTGCAGTTGAGCGTTTTGACAGCTTTCTTTTCAAGTTTACATTCAGTCTTTAATAGTTGCTATAATTTCACTTTTAAACAGCACGGTTCTTCAAAGCCAACAGTGAAACAGCATCAACTGAGGTCTGTCTGGTGATCATGAGGGGTTCTCAGTGGCTCATTTCTTTAGCTGTCATTTGTCAGAACACACTCATGTAATCTTAATGAACAATGTGCAAAGCCATTAAAAACTCAATTACGGCTTTCTTTTTACTGCAGACGTGAGAAAATGCAATCATAAAGTGCTGATGTGTAAACACAATAGCCACCATCTGCTACAGAGTAGCATTTCAGCTCCAAAAAGAGAATATATGTTGCAGATGCATCAATAATAGGACGCTTATCAAGGCATCATTATGCACCAAGCAGGGGAAAAATTGAAATTTATGGCCAGCTAGAGAGCACTTCATGGTTTAATTCCCCAATTTTCAGTGGTATGTTTAATAACTATGAGAGAGTGCCATTTTATGTTCCTGTGGTTCGAACAGATTTTTAAAAATGAATTTATTTACCGTCTTCCCATCTTCCTTGTTTCTGACTGACCAGAACACAACACATTCATTTTTGGTTATTCAGGACAAAACCAGCAAGATATTAATTAATCTAACCTGTTGATCCAAGAGCATTAAATTTAATTGATCTGATACTCAATCTGCTTTAATGAGCATATACTTCTGTGTCCAATAAGTATAAAATAGAACTGTTACACAGTATAGGTAATTCTTTTCCCTAAAATTCGTTTTTTCAGTTTGATGTTGACTTTATGATATTTGAGCTTTCTGGATGGAGGCAAACAAAACAACAAGGCTAAATCTACTGTTACTATTTTTCAAAATTGGATATGCAATGGTCTAAATAAGAGTTTCTCTAAGATACCTTTTGTTTTATTCAGATTCTTGCCTGGAGACATTTAAGTGGCTTTCAGTCATCCATCGATCAATAATTTCCATTTGTGACATGTTAATTCATTCCCTAGTTCTTTATATGAGCGGAAAAATGTGACAAGTGGTTTGTTGGTGCCAGACCAGATTGTATCTCTTTTACTTGCACATACAGGCCTATAAATTGAGAATAAGTCCCATCAGCTTCAATTCCGTGTTCAGTCTAAAGAAGGCTGTCAGATTCTGAATCACAATATGTCAATTTTTATTAAGGATAATAAGGAAAACCACACTTGTCCTTAAAAGGCTTTTTTTAACTGGTGAGAGCAATTTTCATGATCTCTCACCTACCTCTAAGTGATGTATCCTGCCTGGACAAGCTTCACTAGGCATGGATATTTATAATAGGACAGTGGATCTCAGCTGTTGATCTTGGAGCATGAAGAGCAAACTTTTGAAGGTCCTAGAGGACAGTGAACAGGATACCCACTCAAGTTCATGCTATGAAAAGAAAAATGAAAATGGGTATATTTGGAGGCCAGTTTATAGAATACAGGGTATAATTTATTCACAACTGAATTTTGTAGATCAGCATATTCTTGCATCTCATGTCAGTTATGCTCTTGATTAAACTGCAAGTTTATACTCCCCTACGATGGCCAGGCTTGAGGTGTTGTGCACTATGCCTTGACTAGCCAGTAGAAGGGTTTGTTGTGGAAGCTGTCAACTAAGTCTCTGCAGAGGAGAGGAATGTGGTATGGTTAGTAGATGACAAACTGATTTAAATAAGGTGTGAGTACTTCTCTCTGATGGAGATGGCACTATAAGGGGAATTTTTCAACTTTTCCATTGTCATACAAAATAATACCTCTTACCAGGACTTTACTGGAGACTGGTACATTTTTATAGTATTTTCTCCTGTATCTCTAGGCATACCGTATTTAAAAAAAAAAACAAAACAACAACAAACCTATAAATAAGAAGCTATGAATAATTTGCATATGACAATTGTTTGTAATGCTATTCTTTTAGTAACTAAGTGCTTTGTGGTGGATGGTTATTTTACTTGCTCATGTTGTCAATTGCTAGATTCAGGCTCCATACTCTCTCTAGAATTGTCAGCAGTTGCACAAAAGGCCATTGTCATACCGCAAATACCTTGTGATTCATTTTTTTGTGGGTGGCAAAAAATAAAATTGTAATTATTGCTTTGAACTTTGTAAAAAGATGATGTTTTTTCTCCCAGTGGAGAGCTTGTTATTTTTATACATGAATCTGTAAAAGTGAAATATTCCCTAACTTTTTCTATCATTGAAACACTTACCCCAGTGCAGTTCAAGACTGTATTGTGTTAGACACTCTACAGCTTCAGAGTAGTTCATTAGGGTAGGAATCCATGTATTATCCAAATTAAAAAAAAAAAAAAAAAGGATAAAATTTGAGAAAGATGCCCAAAAGTGAAATGATATCCCCTATGATCCAATCAATGATGGTGCAAAAATTAGTTTTCCTGGGTTCCTACCCAGTGTAGCAGGCACTTGGTCAAAAACCTTGTGAATGCACAAGAGCTCTACTTTTCTTCACTGAGTGTTTTAATTGACCGTACCGTCATCCTCAAGTATGAGATCTGACAAATGTAGAACTTGTCTTCTTGTATTTCATACTGTTCCTCAAAATGGCATTGAAATGCTGCAGGTAGTGCATTTTACAGCAGCTGCTATACTCCTCTACACTATACTACTGTTACTCAGCAGTTTTAGAGTGGCCTTCCTCCCAGATTCTCAGTAGAAGAGTGGTTCTTATGACTATTCTTGCTTTATTTGTAAGGGAAGATAAGGCAGACTATGTATACTGACAGAGATCATGAAAGTGAGTGTCATAATTAGTCTTAGAAATGAGGCTGTCAGGTTTCCAGCCTGCTGCCTTACCTATCAGGCTGCGCTGCCTCTTCAAGCCTCTTAGCAATTGTGCTTTCTAATAATAAATTATCTTAGGTCACAGAAACAGAATCCAAATCTCAGTTTTGAGAAACTTTAGTTTATTTGGGTGGATTTTTAAGAATAGTATGTATACAATACTTGCTCAAGAAGGGTATTTTGTGGTTGACTGGGAGCAGAATTAGATCAACAGTGAACATTTGTCAGGATCACGCCTTATGGACTTTGATTATTAGAGAGAAATTGAAAAGTTTGGATTCAGCTCTCATGTTTCTCGAAGTCCTGGCTGTGAATTGGGAGTTTCTTGATTTGGTGCCATTTTGATTTTCAATATATCAAAACGAAAGATAGGATTGCCAGAGAGCATCTTGCCTATAAATTTTCATATTATTTAGTACAGCCTCTTCCCCAGCTGTGCTTGCATTGTGCTTGAATTTTCCAAGGTCTCTAGAGTGTGTGTTGGGGTTTTTTTGTTGTTTGCTTTTTTTGTTTTGTTTTTTTTTTTAAAGATTGACTTCCTTCTGCATCCGTGCTTTTCAATCCTTTACAAAATGCATATATATCATATAAACACAGGGGAAAAAAAAAAAACATTTTTGTGGCAGAAAGTTGCTGGTATCTGTTGATACAAATTTAGAATATATGGCTGTTCACTGCACAGAATTGATCAAAATGTTTATCTGGCTCATCTGAGTGTCACACTGCTACAGCATGGAATAGGGAAAGTCAATAGGTTAGAAGTGAGGCAGGGCTTTTCAAACTCAATCTTCTGTGAACTGCAAGAGGCCAGCAGAGAAATACATTTGTAGCATGCCTTGGCAGCAGCATCAGAACTGAGAGTGTCAAGAGGGCTGCGTTTGATTAAAAATTATCATGCCTGGCTGCTGACACACAGATTTCCACCCCACCCCCCAGTCTTGGTATTTTCTCAGTTTTTTCTGAGTGTGAGTGTCTGTACACACATAAAGGAGATCCTTTAAAGAGAATTGAATCAAATAACTCTCATAATGTTTTTCCTTATTGCTAACATTTGTCACCTTGATGCATCTGTGAAGAGATGAGTCGAGACACAATGTGCTGTAAAGTAACTGCTTGATGAATCAAAATGTGAATTCAGCATCAAGTGCCACAGTTAATATGATGCAAGCTTCCAGGTTAAAAAAATCATAAATTATCTTAGTAAATATTTCCCTCCCTAAATTCACTCTGTCTTTCCCTCCTACAAGAATAATTGTCCTTCTTGCATTATTTCTAGTTGAGATGTTGCTTTTATGCTAACAAGCCTAATTAATTTGGGCTCTGAAAACTGGGTTTTCCTTAACACATTACAACCTTCAAAACTTTACAGTGCCAAGATGCAGGGTTCACAGGAATAGATTGGCACAAAGTGGGTAGGGACCATGTAGGCAAACATCAGCTGAGAATTAGGTCCCTTGTTGTTTTTGTATTCAATGTGCCTTTGGGGGACTGTATGCAGTAGGAGAGCCTCATTGCTGCTTGAAGTGTGAATATGCTTTTGTTTAGAGTGACAGTTTTATCACAAGGTTATAAAATAATAAAAGCAAAATAGTATTTTTATTTTGATTTCTAAGTTATCTAATTAAAGTGGTTCTAGTTGGACCCGAATCTATTTGTGTATATACCTTGCAATTTTAATATCCTTTCTCTCTGTTACCTAACAACTATCATAAAATAGCTAGTTTGAGTTCTTCAGATGAATGTTTTGTTTTCTGGCTTCTAAGGGAATCCCTGACTTTTCTAATGGAACTGTTTTTACTGAAAAAACCAAGCAAACCCCCTCTTTCTTCTCTTTTTGCTTTCCTCTGTAGGCTCCTTCATGATGGTGAACAGCTCTGGGCGGGCATCTGGGCAGAAAGCTCACTTGCTGTTGCCTACGCTGAAGGAAAATGACACGCATTGCATCGACTTCCACTATTACTTATCCAGCAGAGACCGTTCGAGTCCTGGCTCTCTGAATGTCTATGTGAAGGTGAATGGAGGACCACAGGGCAATCCTATATGGAATGTCTCGGGGGTTGTTACAGAAGGTTGGGTGAAAGCAGAACTTGCCATCAGTACATTCTGGCCACATTTTTATCAGGTATGAGTTTGTATATTTTTCTTTCTGTGTCCTTTGAACTTTTGGCTATGTATAAGCTAAGTTAGCAATGGGTATTCTGAAAATTAAATCTCCCCCAACTTTCTCCTATCAGAATGGATTTACATATAGAAGTTTTTCTAGCAAAAGGTTTATACAGGTATCTTGACATATTTCTTTCTGCTTCATCCTTTTTCTTCAGTTGTTGTCAAGTCACAGAGGGATGGATAGACTGCTGGGAGTCAAATTATTGGCAAGTTAAGACCCACTTGTTTATCATGAAATTGACACATAAACACACTTGTATTGGCCCTTTCCATGGCACTTTGTAAATGTAAATACAACTGAGTGTCTAGATGTGTAACTGTATCTTTGCATAAATTTGTCTGAACTATTTTTGGCCTTTACTTCGTTCCATAAGAAGGAACATTTGTTCACTCAGCTTTGTAACAGGACTTTTCCTGTGCCTGTGTGATGGGTGCAAGTACGTAAGCTACTAATAAAATCTTGTACCATGTTATCAGCATGAGTATACTCTTCATCAGATCCTCCATTCCTCTTTTTAGCACTGCTTGTAAGATAGTTTTACTTGTTCTGTTAGGAGATTTATATTTTTAAAACAAGCACAAAATTGGGGAATGTAATGGGTAAGTTGTTTTTTGGTTATATTAATTTTACAGCTACTTGTTAGCTGTCCACTTCAAACTTCATGTGGCAACTTTGCAGTCATTGTTTTAGTTTTAATTAGACAAGATTGCACACAATGGACTTGCATACTTCTTGTTAGGTGTTAAAGGTGTGTTTTTGTCTTGTTTTACATTCAAGGCAAAAAAAAAAAATCCTGGGAGGTAATTGCACCCTAAACCTTGTAGGAAAAGCTGATGTTCATATGCTAATAAAAGATACGAGTGAGATAGGAATTATGACAGAATAAACTATGAAAAGGCAGCAAATAGTCTGTGGATAGAAAATAGCAGGTAGAAAATCTTACCTTTTTTTTTTTCTTTTCTTTTTTTTGCTTCTAATAACTGGGTAGGAGGTCTATAAAATCCGAGCTGAAGTAGAATGCTTTAATGTTCTGCCTCTGAAGAAGAGTTGGGGATATCAGCAGAATACATAGAGCACGCTATGCAGGGTGAGAGGAAGGGATAAAGAGTTGCAAATGTGTGGAAAGTGGAGTTTTAAGGGCTGTGCACAACTTGTCACTTGTTCTGAAGTCATATTAAAGTGCTTATACTCCATTCATATTAACATGAACCTGGTCATGAACCAGAATTTTCTTCATACTAGGTGTTCCACAGAGATAACAGAAATGATCTTTCACCCAGATAATCAGTGCTTTAACAACCTGGAAGAGACAGTCAGATCTCACACTAAGAGAGATCCTACTCTTAGATATACCAATAGTAGACTTCCTGAGCCTTACTTCTTTCGCAAGTCCTTTTGCAGGTTATGTTTGCTTTTCCTGAGCAAAAAAATCCTTTAAATTAAACAAGAACTTTTCAGTGCAGCGCAAAATTGAACAGATTGGAACCCAGCAGTAACTGCCTAGGAGTAGTTCCTTCCTAGAAAATGCAAGGGTTTTCTTTTTTTACTTTTTGATGAATGGGGGTGATGTTTCCTTCTGCCTATATTTGTATTCTTATTCCTTAAGTGTGGCTTTTAAAAACTGAGATCTGTCCCACTGTTATGGGGGATCTAATAGACTGATCTATCATCAGTCCCTGATTTTATAAACCATCTTCTGTTGATGGTGTGCAATCTTGTGAGTTTCTACACTTAATCGAGGTTTTAAAGAAAAAAGAAAAAAAGAAAACTTCAAGCTTGCAAAAGTGAAAAGCAAAACACAATGAAGGACTTAATCAAAATTATTGTTATTTGGCAGCCTAAAGTAACACTTCTAGCTAAAGGAGTCCAGAGGTAGCAGGATGACAAAAGCTTGGGTGTAGTGTTGCCTAGGGAGTGTCTCACTTCACACTCGCAATCTAGGATGTGCCATCGGAGTGTTATTTGTCAGCTTTAAATCAAAATTGCATGCCTGGAGAATTCTTTGTATGCAAGAGGCACGAAAGCATGTTCTGTATTTCAAAAGCACCAGATAACACTGGAAAACAAACGTTTTTCCTAAATAATGACATCTGTATTGGGCAAAATGTAGATTATTCTCTTAAAGCACAGAAACCACACCATTTTGAATTGCAATGTGCATCAAAAATTCAGTCAGGCAAAAAATCTGAAACTATCTGCCCTGGGTCCGAGGCTTTGACAAGTACTTTGAGCTTTGGAGATGTGACTTGTGGAAAACTAGTAACCAAGCCAATTGCCAGAGGTCGTGCTTTACGTCTGGCAGTTCTGTGCAAGGGTCATATGAGTCATCTGGATCCAAAAGCACTCTGCAGAGATATAAACATGGGGATGGTGGAGATTTATAATGTCTACCCTAGAGTTACTCGTACTTGGATTCCCAGCCTGCAAATGTTTTTAGTGTAGTGAAAAAAAAGCTCTAATAGTTCTTGGAGAAAGGTAATACATGTAATCTTGAATTACTGCTTGCCATAAGGATGAACTTAGTCCCAGAATGCACCAAGGGTAGCACTAGAGTCTGCCAAGAAGAGTTTTTTTGATGTATAGCAAGGAATGTTATTGATCCATGCCTGAAGAAAACTGTTGTACCACAACAGATGAGCTAGGCTACGTTGCTAACACAGACATTGTTGGTATATAGCAGCAGTGAAATGTAGGATTGCTTATTGGTAAGGAGACATGAAACGACTTAGTATTTGCAGTTCTCGGGAGCATTTAAGAATGTTTTTTAAGAGTAAAGCTTTGCATTTTGTCATCTATATTAATTTCTGAGAAGTTCCTTAAATGTAAAGCATTACTAAATGCCTATGTCTCAATCATTATACTAAATTTCCGGCTGAAGTTAAAAGGACATGAGAGGGATATTCAGTGTGAAATTTGCAGAACTGGGCCCCATAAGGATTTATTCCTGCCTTTTCCTCATGTTGAGTCTCAATTCCCTGTTTTCAGGAAAATCTGGGTGCTTCTGTACTTCTTGCTTGGATAGGGCTGAGATACTGCGAAATACAGAAAAAGACAACAATATGGAAGTTTGAACTGGGAAACAACACTAATATTGTGCGTAAAGTGGAAAAGATAATAAAATAGTCTGTCAAAACAATGTTGTGTGAATTGAGGATTCCTCCACTCTTTTCAGTGGATTCTGCACCAGTGTGCACGGTTTTTTTAGGAATTGACTTGGTTCTTACTGGCTTAAGTTATATTTTGCTATATTAAAGAATCTGTACAAGTTGGTAATTAACAGAAGACAATTCTCTATGTATTGGTGCTTACTTTTGCCACACACTAATAGCTAATGCCAATGCCTTGGAGAACTATTCTATCCCAGTTCTTGGCCTGCAGGAAATTGGGAATTAGTTCACTGTGGCTTATAGCTTTTCACAAATGCAAAACTAAAACAAGATTTTGTACCTGTAATGTTGCACTTCAAGTCTGAAGGGAGTTGCAGTAGTTCCTTACATAACCTCTCCAGTAAGTGTAATTTTTATCATGAATGATGTCTCATTTCTAAAATAATTATAATTTTCCATACTAAGGAATACTCTTATTTTATACAGTCCCTAAAAAGCTTATCAAGAACCTTGATAACCAAAATACTTGTTGATGTTTTTTAGATTATTTTATCTTCCAGAGTCTTGCTTCCTCCTATTGCTCCTTGGACAGCCTATTTTTTGTCCACCCTCCTCTGGAGTAGAACTTTGTTTCTACATATTGTTAGCACTTGAGCTTTTCATAGTTTATATCCTTGCCTGTTAATTTTTGTGTTTTACCTGTTTTTATCATGTCTTTTTTCTAATGGATGTATTTCAGAAGATCTCACATTTGGATGTGTTTTGAATTGGGGGAGCAGATCTTAGGAAGTCATGGAAACATAAGTAGAAACTATGTTCTGGAAGACCAATTGCAAAGCAAAATGATGAACAGCAATTCTGTACTTACAAAGGACATGTTAGTCTACTTTCATAGCCAGGGCATGTGGTGATCAGCACTTGGACAGTTGAATCTTTTACTGTATTGTATCTTCTGATGAAGGACATGAAGAAGAGGCTAAACAGTGACAGACTAGGAATACCAGCTTTTATTCAGAATGAAAATAAGTGCTAAAAACTGGCTTTAAGTAGTTAACTTTGTGCTCTAGTAATGAATTTTAGAGGTTACAAATTACTGAAATACTTTCTCCTACGAAACAAGTATCTGCACTAGCATACTGCTTTGATAGTAATAACTGTGCCAGCTGAACATGTTAATTAACTTGGTCCTTGAAAACATTATTGTATACTCATGCAAAAATGTGCAATTTAGTACAGTGTGAACATTACTTTAGTAAGAGGGAATGAAACTGGGGACAGCCCTTTCAAATGCAGAGGGACAGCATCCATTACATCTCCACCCATTCTTTTTTTTTTTTTTAAATAGTAAAGGATAGCACTTTATTCCTTTGCAGAAAGAATCACTAACTTGAGAGGTAGCATTACCAAGATGTTAAGTAATCAGTCTGCATTTTTCTTTTTTTCTATTGCAGTTTAACATTTCTAAACTTCCTGTTCCACATAGAATCATAGAATATCCCAAGTTGGAAGGGACCCATAAGGATCATCAAGTCCAACTCCCTGCTCCTTGCAGGACTACCTAAAACTCAACCGTATGACTGAGAGCATCATCTGGATGCTCCCTGAATTCTGACAGGCTTGGTGCCATGACCACTTCCCTGGGGAGCCTGTTCCAATGACTGACCACCCTCCCAGTGAAGAACCTTTTCCTAATGTCCAATCTGAACTTCCCCTGATGCAGCTTCATTCCATTTCCTTGTGTCCTCTTGCTGGTCACCAGAGAGAGGAGATCAGCACCTCCCCCTCCGCTGCCCACTTTGAGGAAGGTGTAGACTTCAATGAGGTCACAGTCTACAACTAATGTTGTACTATCCTTTAATTGTTGGCCAAACGGCACCATATTTAATACTATTTTCTCCTGAATTTTTAGTTAGCTTATTTGGCAGTAGTTAACTTAGTTTTAACGATAGCTTTATCAGTTTTTTAGGGTATTTTTCTGCATTGCCTATTTTCAGATAGCCTGTATATTTTTAGTAACAGCATAATTCAAATCAGGGCAGTTTTCCAGGTAAAATCACAAAGCCATAGGGAAGAATGAGATTTTTGTTCATCTGTAATTGAATATCTGTCTATGCAGGCCCAAATTATTGGAATGCTTTCATTATCTAGCTACATAAATAAAATAGAAAGTGCTAGTTAGTGTACCAATAATATGGAGAAATACTACATGTGGTTTTTAAAAATATTCATTCTCAGACCATGTTAGTTCAATCCAGGGAAAGGCAGAAATAACTTTAATATATCTGGGAGAATCTTATTTCAGTACAGTAACTAGAATCCAGGGTCATCCGTTGCTTGTAATTTGCTTTCTAATACCGCAATGGCGTCCATGCCAAATCAAGGTTTTCTCCAGATGAATCCATGCAGGGTTATTGATTCAATATAAGAATTTTATCTCATGTACAGGATTCTCCAACTTTCTGAGGCATACTAACAACAAGATGTCAAATGATTATCTACTTAATGTTCTTGGAGTGGTGCTTAAAGTGAATATAGGTGTGTATATACACAGGGTATTTTTTGCTCTTTGGAATGAAAGAAGCACATAGTTATCTCTTATCCTAATGAATGTTGCTCTAATTTTTTGTTTTCCATATCAAACAGTTTTTCAGTCTTTGGTATGCATGTACATACCTTGGTATCCCTTCATTAATAACGATGAAATGTCTTGAATGACTTGGACATTGGAATAAGAGCAGAATATTGTGACTGGCCAAATGACTAGTGTAGCTATTCTTTTTAAGAAAACTTTTTCTTATTTTGTATTTCAGGTGATATTTGAATCTGTCTCTTTGAAAGGACATCCAGGGTACATAGCTGTGGATGAAGTCAGAGTTCTCGCCCATCCATGCAGTGAGCACTCTTTGTTTTTTCTAACTACATCAGTGTGTTACGTACCAGGCTTTACAGTCTAAAGGAGTGATTTACCCATTTTGTTCAGCACTAAAATGTCATCTTCTATGCCTCTGAGACACCTAAAGACAATCAGCCCTGCATAATTACATAACTTTGCAAGTTGTGCAAAAAGCAAAACTGCTCTCAGTCTATAGCTAGTGCCAGGACATCTGTGGAATTCTCCCTTCCTCTCTTGTTATGAGAACATAAAACTGATTGTTTTATTATTTCTGAATTGTATTGCTGTAGAAAACAATCTAAAAAGCTTCTGATAATATCCTGTGTGGTTAAGTTAAGAAGAAACAAACAAATTGTTTCAGTATTTCCTTGGTAAAGGACATATCCCAAAGGTGTGTGTGTCTCAACAAATGTTAAACCCACTCAGCATCCCCCTAAAGATATTAAAAATAAGTCTCATTCAGACAATACACTTGCACAGGAGTAGAAAGTAATGCAGGTCCATTACACTGTTCAAAAATATTAGTACTGCATTTCTTTTATCGCAGCCATAATAATAAGCTTAGATTATTTTTTTTTTCTATTTAAAGAAACCTTGAGCCTCAGCCTTTGAGTCTGAACTTGTTTGCTTTCTCTATGCATCTACGGAGTGGCTTGAGGCCTTTGTGTGTCTATGTTGTGTATGTAGCATACAGTTTCTTCTAAAGATTTTTTTACAGCCTCTCTCACTCGTTCATAGTTTTAGTAAGTCAGTGACAGCTGCTCACAAAAAAAAAATCATGGATCATATTGATGGAGTGAAATCAACTAATTTTCTTGCAATAGGAATTTCAAAGAACAGCTGCCATTCAAAGTGACAGACATGGTTCTGCTCAAGTTTAACAGGACATTTCTGATAACTGCAGTATGGTTAATTGCTGTTTAACTGAATTATATTTGTATTTACCATGTGCTCATTGCTCAGGCCTTTGGGTGCATTTACTTCATTAAGAAATACTTACAATCTGTATTAACCAGATGTTGCTGATAACTGGCAGCATCTAAACAAATCTCCCAAATGGCCTGTGTGCATTCCACAGCATGTTGGGTTATGACTGATAGCTTTACTGGGAAAGAGACCACTGAACAAAGCTACTAGGCAAAGCATAGACAAGAAAGTTATGGGATTTTAAAAAAAAGCCAACAGACAGGATGCTGTGTTATACCCCTATTTAATCAAGTATTTAAACTGATTTAAGTGTATTCATGGTCACTCAAAACCAAAATGATTCAAACAGTTTACTACTCTATTTTGAATCAGTTTGCAACCTGCAGCATACAGAACTCACTACAATCTGCAAGTTCTCTGCAGTCTTTGTAAATGCTTCTCCTGTCTGATTCCCAGTGCTTTTGTTGTTCAGCAGTGACAGCCACTAGGGTAAATGTCACCAGAGTGTGTGCCATTGACTTGTACAGGCTTTTCCCCTCATATTTGTTTTACAATTGTTATAACTCAAAACACAGGGATCATGAAGCTCCTGATGACCCTGGAGGTTACTGAAATTGTTGGTGTTACTTCTTCGTATCTGCTTTACCTTCATAGATGACAGAATAGCAGACAAACCTAAGTATCAGCAAAACTGCAGTGAAATGTCCCTAATGACACAGTAATGGAGAAAAATAATATCTTGGTGTTGCCATTTTTTTTTTTTTTTTGGTCCTGTGAAGGAATGCACTGGAGTATCAATTTTCATTACACTAAAAGCTCGTTGACTATGTGTGCATGAGCACTTGCAATTATAGGACAGCCCTATGATCTGGAAGCTGGGCAGACCTGAGGACTAGGAGTTTGGGATTGGTGTGACTGCACTCACCCAGGCTACGCAGCTTCATATTTGGAGCTGGCTTATATCTGTCCACCTTAGACTGCAGAAGAAATTACTAGTATTAGCCTGCAAATATAATGTAGTATATTCTGACTGTCACCCAGAGGTAGTTTTCCAGTAAACTTTGACACAAATTACTGATCCCCCAGAAAGCACAATGGTACAGACTCGCTATCTTTCAGGAGCTGTCAGCAAACTGAGTGTGTGGTGAATGGGATACAGAAGCTGGACAGAAACATTTGGCAGAGTGCATAGGCATGTGTTCTTTGTTCATGTGTCTATAGTAGAAAATACTTATATGGCAAGTTTCATGCATGCACAGACACAGATGCCCACATCCTTTTGAAGCTATTTGATTCCAACAGAAAAAGATGGGTTGGTATGTCCTTTGAAATTGTGTATTTCATCGGTGTCTAATCATAGTAGAAAATTTAAAGATGAAGTTGAAAAACTCTGATCTTTAGACTCTCAGAAGGCTGTTCAGTGTGTCCTACTAAAAGTTTTCAAAGTTGGTGCACAAGCTTTCTTCTGAAGCCCAGCAAGAACTAAGTTCATTTAAAAGTGTCAGATTCACTACTGTAATCTTTTTTATTTTCTTGTAAGTTCACTTACAGAGGTAAATGAATCTGGTATTTAGTCAAAAAGATAATCCTCTGATCTAGTTCCTTTGTGAACAAATGTGATGTCTGCATTTTAATATCAGTGGGTTAATATTGACTTAATACAGAATTTAGTATCAGCAAAACACTGATATTGGTGATCTTAAACTAGTACAGTGACACAATACTGTCAGTTATATGAATGTTTCATTTAATATCTGGTTTGATATTAATGACATTATTATTCTAAAGGTCTAGGATGTATTTGATAGTCAATAAAATAAATAGGAAAAAAAGACCCTTGTGAAAATTTGTTTTGGGTCAGTCATGCTTGACAAGTTCAGAAGCATTTGATTTTTTTTGACCTTTTTAGAAACACAGTTTTCTGAAGAAAAGAAATTACTCAATTACTCTTTATAGCAAGCAGCAAGAAATTGTGCTGATGACCATGAACTTGTGTTGTAATTTGATCTAAGTTTTTAGATGTACCAGAGTTCTATATGATCCGTTAGGCCCTGCTCTGTCAGATCCATCATCCACCTCATTCTGCAGTGAATAGTTAAATACTGAAGGACAGGTTTATTTTGCAAAATCACTTTATCAAGGATAGGCCCTAATGCTTTGCTGAGTGTTTATATCTGTGTTGATGTAGCACAGTCAATTACTGCCTTGCTCTACCCTTGCAATACTTTGCATCTTTTGTTAGGAAAAGCACCTCATTTCCTACGACTTCAGAACGTGGAGGTTAATGTGGGACAGAATGCGACATTCCAGTGCATTGCTGGGGGGAAGTGGTCTCAGCATGACAAACTCTGGCTACAGGTAAAGTAATGTGCTTTCTTTCGGTGGTTGGTTTTGGTTGGTTTTGGTTTGTTTATTTTTTCAAGTAAAATAAGTAGATAGAGAAAGACTGGGTGGTGGGGCAAAATCTTTTCATCAAGATCCTTTGAGAACTGCCTTAAATTATTTCTAGGTGAGAGTTTAAGGTGACAAAGTACAGAAATGTGATACAGAAGATGGAAAAAACAGCCAGTTACAGCAAAATTTTGGTTTCAAACAAATGCCTATGTAGCCATAAGCACTCAGTCATAAAGCATAAGAGACAGAACAAGTGGAATAGTTCTTCACTTCTGCTTTATTATGCAATCTTCTTTCCTCTTGCCCTCTAAAAATGTCCTCAGCCCAGAGCCAGTGACAATATGCTAAGAAGAAAACGTGAAGCCTGATATTACTACCTGGATGGTGAAAATGGGCAAAAGCAGTTTGTACCCACTGTTTTTCTTCCTCCCAGTTGCCCTTGGCTGCACTGATAGTAGATTGTTCCTTTTAGTCACTCACTAAAAGACCAAAACATTCCCTCTCTTAATGTCTATATTTTCACTCTACTGGTTGGACTTAAAAGACTGGGTTGTGCTATTTAGGTGGGTGTAGTAGCAAACTTAAGAACTCATTTTCAGTTCTAGAGTTAGAAATGGAACATATATCGAACTGAAGATGTGGAGTGCATGTTTCCAAGTGAAGGACAGAATTATTTCTTCTGCCCTTTGAAGTGCTCTGATATGTGGACTCCCACCATTACCATGCACTATACATAAAGACCTTCTAGAAGCTTTTAAAATACTTGAGCTCTTTGCTTCTTCTAAACTTCTGTACCGTTAAGCACCTAATATCCCAAACAACTCAAGAGGATTCTCTTGCTATATGTGCTGTGTGCATACATAGGGCCAACATAAACTTTCAGAATGCTTAAGCCAGTCACCAGTTTTTATTCTCAGCTTGGACTGATGTGACTGAGGGCCTGACCACCCCATATTTGTAACATCTGAGGCAGACAAGAATGGCCTTTGTCATGGTTGCTATGACATTTGTAGTCAAATAATTAACAGATTTACTCAAACTTTTTTAATGACTTCAGACTTTTTAATAAACTTTAAAAATAACAATTTCAAATCTAGTTTAAATACTAGGGGAGGAATCGGTTTACCTAATCATAAAAATGAAAATTAGAACTGGGAAAAAGGCTTGAGTTGGTGAGAAAGGTAGTCAGCATTATGTAAAAATGACTTGACAGTCGCTTCAACTGTACTCGCATCACAGCTGCTCTAAAAATTACATTTTTATCTGAAATTTATTAACCTATAGTGTACTTTTAGCATCTACTGAGATATATTTTTGGCTTATTCTTTATCTTTTTTGAGTTCTCACAGTGAAATCTTTCTATGGTGATGACTAGATGTGTGTGAAAACACTTCTGACCTGAAGCAGTATGAGCCTTTTCCTGTGAGAAGCAAGGCTTTGGGAGGAAATCGTTATTGTTGCTAGTAGAAACGTGGTTTCCATTCTCTAAAATTGAAACATTTAATGAGAATAGCCTTGGAAACACACCCCAAAACTGATTACTGGAGATCGGCAAACCAGCAGTGTGTTTTCCTTTGAAACTCCTAATAAACTAGACCAAGTGAGCAAGTTCAGGTGTTCATGCTGTGGAGAACTGCTATTTCTAGTTAATTCTTCATCTGTTCCTCTTCCAGTTGGGAAAATGCAGTCTGGCATTGGTAGAGAGGTTTATTGAGGAATGTTGGACATATAAGGATGTCTCCTCATCCAACCAATTTATTTAAATTGATCCAGAATCAAAGTTTTACATCTGAAAATGCTAAGTTTATCAAATCTTGTTCATTTGTAGCATTTTCCCAGGTGTACACAAACCATTCAGTTGTCATATTTTCATATACTAGCCAGGCCTCTAAATATACTGTGTAGAATTGCATAGTCTGAGCTGTCACTCTAGCCTTTTCAGTAAATATAACACATCAAATGCCGAAATATGTTTCAAAAATTAAATAGAAGTGAAAACTTACATATATGTGTAAGACTATTTAAGCCCTAGTTCATACAATCCTGTAAATTTTTCGAGGGTATGGCTAGCAGTCTTCTCTTGAAAAATTGTGCTTGTATAAAATCTAGCCTCGTGATGTGAACACAAAGGTCTGAGCAATGTTAAGAAGCATGACAAAGAATGAATTACACATGAATGCATATTTGTATCTCTCTTCATAACTTGCATTATTTTTGTCTGCCTTTACAGCAGTGGAATGGAAGGGACACAGCATTAATGGTCACTCGAGTGGTCAACCATAGACGTTTTTCTGCTACTGTCAGTGTAGCTGACACCTCTCAGCGCAGTATCAGCAAGTACCGATGTGTCATTCGTTCAGATGGTGGATCTGGAGTTTCGAATTATGCAGAATTAATAGTGAAAGGTACGTTGCATTAAAACAGTAAGTTTATGCAAGTTGATTATTTCCTCCCAGATGGCAACTATGTATAAAACTTGACATCCTATTGGACCTTCTTCTTTCATTCATATTAAATTTAAGTAAGAAAAAAGGGTAAAAGTGATACGAATTTCAATAATTTTCTTAAAACAATTATTTGAATCGAAACTTTGGATACAGCCCTCTTTATAAGCTTTTGTAGTAATGCATGGTAGCTATAGATACTTTTACTGTAGTCAGCTAAACAGTCTGGCTGTCATTCAGCTTCATCTGCCTTTCTTTACAATATTTTATCAGGCATAAATAATCTTGTGATGGAGCATTGCATGTCAGAAGAGTCTGTTCGAGGCTGCTGGGAGTAAATGATGGGAGTGATTCTGCTGATGTCCTGAAGTACACAGTAGAAGCATCAGTAGTTCTTGAAGGATGCTAGGGTTTTAGCCCTGTTATTTACTGTGATTGAAGAGCTGATGCTGTGCCTGACACGTGCAAGATGTGTCTTAATCTTGCCTTCATGAGGCATGCAGTAAAGTGCTATTTACTGTGCTGCTGCTTTTTTTTAATTTCTTTTTTTTTTTTAAAACTTACCCTGACCTGCACCACAGGGATGCTCACTGACTCTTAGGTGGAGAGATCAGAAGGTGGCTAAGTCGCCACCTGTCGCCACCACATTCTGTGTTTGGGGTGGGGGTGATGTGAGATGGGAGGAATTTGAAGTATGGGTCTGCTCACAGAGTATAATTTTGTTGATCTAAATCTTTCACTTTTCTGTGAAAATGGAGGGCTGCTGTAGAAACGAGATCACTTTTGTCCACTGTATTACTTTCTGCCAACTTACTCTGTCATTTGATGATCAGTATACTGATGCATTTACAATGCCTTAAATACAGTGTTGCGTGGTGCAGATATTCAGACTACACAGATCATGAAGAGAGTGGTCCTGTTAGATGCCAAGTGCTTTTAATTCCCACTCGGTGATCTTGTGTTTTGTTCAAATCTGGAGGAATTAATTCATGATTAAAAAGGAATTGAGTTGCTGAGAGTAGCGTTATCTAGTATTGTATCGTAGCTAAATAGAGGGAAAGCAATCTTCTGGAGCAACCAAATATCAGAATATGCTAAGTTGAATAGGTGCCTGACACTTTCATATTCATTGATATAAGAAGGGAAATAATAGAAGAATTAGTTATAAACATGAATGGATGGATGTCCATTGGGGAGAGATGTTGATAGATTCATTGCTGGATTACTCAGGCAGACACCTAGCTAGAAGAACTTTTAGGAGAGTAATATTGTTATGGGAAGGTACACTCCTCTGGTCCTTGCACCTGTTTAGTAAGCAGGTAAGGTTAAGTGGTTCATCTGAGGTTAGTTTGATACAGCACAGTGACACACAGGGATTGCATGGATGAGTGCTTCCAAACAGTCTGACTAATTTTAGTGTGGATAATAGCAAATTTGTAATGCATGCACACAGGCTGAAATGAAAGCAAATTGGAATTGTTTAATTCTGAAGAGATGTTTATTGAATTGCAATAATGTACTTGGGTATACATTAAATTAGTCTGTAATTGAAGTTTTGCTCAATTGATAGTCCTGCCCCTAAACCCACTAAATCCAAGCTGTAATACTCTGCTTCTGACGTGCCTTCTCTTGATCAGTTGAACATAAAATCCTAGGGGATTTCTTCAACAAAGGTTAAGGTTTAAAAGCGTATCTGTATATCTTTTTAATGTAAAGATCCGTTTGCTTCCCTATGCATAAGATTTTTTTATTGTAGTATTGAGAAAGGAAAGAGTAATTTACATTTCTCAATATCGAATGATAATATTTGGTAGATACAGAGAGAGAGTTTTTGCTTTGAGATACGTTTACTTCTTCTACACCCTAAACTGGAACAATAGATAACTATTTTGGCAAATTAAATGAGCAACGAAATTAAACATGCACCACCTTCTGCCACCCCTCCCCCTGCAAAAGTCCTCCCCTTATTGTCTATGTGGACATCTTTACTAGGAACAGTGTATTATTGTAAAGTAATTACTGGAAATCTTATACAAAAGATCATAACTTTATTAATTTCAAATTATTACAGTATATTCAGTGGCAGGAGATACCTTTGCAGTACTGTGAAAATGCTTTTCTGTAGAAGCTATTTGCTGCAGATGCTAATACTTTTCTGTCCTCTGACTCTGTTGCAAGGCTTGTGTAAATGACAATACATTTATTCTTCTCTTTGCACTCTAGAATCATAATAGTCAAGCCGGAGAAACCTATCATTTTCATTTGTACACCTTACCATCCTTTGGTGCTCCAGTGGAAATAGCTCTTCTCTATTTCTTATCCCTTGCTGTTGCACATATAGTAATTTAATACAATTTTGTACAGGGCAGTTTTAAAAAACCCCAGAGATTCTATGTCTTGCTATACTGCTCACATATGAATGGAATGCTTGTTGTCTGTAATTTTCTTTTAAGTAAAAGCTGCGTGGCAGTTACTGATATTCTGAACTAAATGTAGGTTTTGCTTGAGTAAAGATTGTTTAAAATACTGTGGAAATTGGCTGGAATCTTATCATTTAAGGTCTGTATTAATAATAGTGTCCTTCCAGGACACCTGTCACATTATGTAAGGTTGTGAATAACATTTTAAACTCTGTGTATGTGTGTATATGGACATTTGTTTGCAATTGTATTTTTTTCCTGATTCCTTTCAGATATTCTGGATGCCTAAATTAATTACTCAATACATGGTGGGAATCCACAGAGGGCTGATAAAGAGGGAGTATTACAGCATCTATAACCTATTTTTCATGAGCCAATTTTTCTGAGCTTTTCACTCTCCAGGAAGTCCCTCAAAATTATTTTGTTGCTACCTGATGCAAATTCTTTTAAGGCTTATGGCATTTTCTCAGGGTCTGTTCTGCTACTACAGGGGTAGGAGTGCTCAACAGAGCCCCACTACAGACCTCCAAGAGTATGTTTTAGATCTCTTCAGTTTTGTCTTAGTTGATTTTCAAAGTGTTTGGTTAGTCAACATGGATAAAAAACAGTTGGTCTCTTAACTGAGTGGCTTTTCATCATCCTTGTGATATTTGGGACAGCTTGTCTTTTATCAGTCGCTCTTTTCTTGAGGTTTTTAGACATGAGAAGCTGATGCCTTCAGTGGCACCAGAGGGACAGGTAAGGTTTTTTTTTTCAGAGTTGCTTACTATTTTTTATCTAGGTCTTTTCTGGTATGATACTTGTCACTGTAATTGCACCGTCTGTTTATTAACTTACCAGGTACACAGAGGAAACTGCTCTAGTGATCTGAGTCTTTTCCTAATAAGTAGACATAAGTTTTAAAAAAAAATCCATATACACAAACACCAAACAAAAAACCACAACAAAAAAACACCCTGTCAAATTATCAGAGTTGAGATACTCGAGTGTGAGAAGCATGCTAAATAATTAGAAATTTAAATAAATCTATATATTTAAGCTTCTCCAGTACTAAATATGCTGTGCAAATTCCAGATTCACATTTATAAGGCAGACTCATCAAGGAAAACCTCTACATGTATTTTGACTGTCTCGGTATTTATTACTTGAGCTGTGTCCAGAATAGTTTCAGTTAATTATGAAACAGCAGGAAGTCCTATTAGGAGACAAAGTTTTCTGGAGCTTAAAAGTAGTAAGAAATAAAAACATCTCTATTCTACAGCTGAGCCTGATCTTGGTCTGGAGCTGGCCCTAGAAATGTCCCACTAGGCCCTCCATAGGTTTCCTTGAATAAAACAAGTGCACATGTTAAACATATACTCTGAAGTAGAGCTTGTTCTTGGGATGAAAATATAATTGTCTTCAACGTAATTGTTTAGGATGCTCACAAACTCCAAAGTCTTTCACTTCGTATAAAGCAATTACTAAGAGAAGTGGTAGATATGAAAAAGATTCTTTAAAGTTTTTGTTTGTTGGTTCGTTTATTTTTTTTAATTTATTTTCATCCCTTATGCATGGATAGTTCTATACCACAGGATATTCATGCCAGATGTACTCATTAAAACTAGCATAATATCCTTGCCATCATGGCGTAAAATAACTACTGTTTCTGTGGTTGTCTTAAAGTCCCCATATTTGACTCAGGAGACTGGGGGTGTTGATATGAAAAGTAGACACTGTACTGCAACTATCCTCTTTTGCCATCAGAGTGTCTGAAAGACCGAGTCCACTGCCTCCCTTGGAACCACTTAGGAGATAAGCTCAGCTGTGGTATATGTGCATTTTAGATTTTACTGTTAAAAAAGTTTTTTTTTTTCCTAGTATGCATTAATGAATTCAGACAGGAATTTTCATGCCTTCCAGCTACTTATCAGACTCATCCAGATCACAGAAGTTGCTGGGTAGGTTTGAATTCATCTGCCTGAGTAATGCACATTAATCAAGGTCCTCAAAGTTATCACCTTGTGAACAGGAGAAAGTCTCTTCCTGATGCTACCAACACTATCAGTACAACTGTGATAATGAGGGTTTCCCTCAGGCTGAGTGCTATCTCTTCCTCTATTTTTTCCAGTTTACACAAATAGATTCAGTTTGCGGAATTTACATGTACTGTACCATGAGAGGTTAAGTATAGATTTGATAAAGCATGTAATGATATTGCTCTTTTGAACACTACACCAGTACAAAATGGGTTTTGTGTATGTGTGCATGCAAACCTTTTATGAAGGTTATGCTGCCTTTGAAATTACTGAACAAGGGAGAATGGCTTCATGATTGTAGGGTGTCTGAAAAAGCCACTTACATTCCTTTATTTCTTTGCAGTCACAGTGGTGTAGGGAATGTAATACTCCCTTCCTTGGTGTTCACATCTGGCTGGTAATCACTTGAACTTGGTTTTGCTCTGTTTAATCGTCTAGTTCGGTGTAGTTCAGTAGCAGTTGCTTTAACTCAGTTTTAATCATTAGGTGGGTGTGTGGTGAGAAAACGGGAGGCAAAGGGACTACAAACACTCATTCACTCCCACCAAGAGCTTTAATTCCACTTTCTCTTCTTTCAGTCCAACTTAATATCTTTTTGTGAAATGGATGGGAGAGATATGAAATCAAAGCCATTGTTTCATAGAAATTAGCAGTTAGTATGAAGCATATGTGCTCCTTCAAAAGGAAACATTTCCTTCTCCTTCTGTTTAACCTCCAAAATAGAACTGGGAAATGAAGCCATTTCCTTGAGAACTGATTAATGTATACTTTATATACAGGATCCAATCTTCAGAATTGCTCCGAGTGCTACACAGATGTGCAGTCATGTTCCAGCATGTGCATTCCTTGTTTCTCATGTTTACATTAGTCAACAGGTATAAATTAGAATAAGCATATCCAGAAAGAATACAAAATGACAGCTCGGGTACAAGAAAAGTTCATGAACTAATGGTGTATTGACAATTCAATCTATATTTTTTCCCAACCTTTTGTATCTCTTTCTTCAGTAGACTTTCTGTTTCTGTGTAAATGTTATTTATTGGTGTGTATTCCAGTAAACCATACCTACCTATTAACCTCCTATTTTAGAGAAAGCCCCCAACAAACAGTGCAGCTGGCAGAAGCAAGGATACTGGCAAAACACAAATGAATGTGTTTCAGCCTACCTAGGATTACACTTATGTTTGAAAAGTATGGACAAGGTAATTTCACATTTCATGCTGCCTTACATCTTGCAGATAGTAGTAATGTGACTTCCTAGTATATTGCTGCTGGGTGTAAAGACTGTTAACTATTTACTCAGGTTCTTGGGTTTTCAATGCTGGAGGCTTCCATTGTGCTGTATCATCCATTTGTCAGTCTACAGTCTTGCAACTACCAGTTCTCATTTATTTTTAAAAGTAAGGGAGGAGTAGCAGTTACTTGGCCAGTATTACTTTTCCTCCCTATTAGCTTTCTAGCATGCTTGTCAAGTGTAGTCAAAATACAGAATTAATGCTTTATATCACTTTTTCTCCAACCTATGCTGCTGTTCCTAGTAGGGTGTGTTCCTGCTAGATTATGCCTATGGTTTACATCACGTAGTCTGAACTCTCAGCCTTTTCAGTTCCTAGTTAAGGTTTAAGGCAACTCCATAGAAATTAATTCAGGACTGTTGATACTCAGAAAAGAGCATCAAATGCTAAGGACATATCCCAAATGCCTTTGCTAACCGGAAACTTTCTTGCAGTGGATAAGTTGGTAACTCAGACCACCAGACGTGTGCCATTGTAAAATGTATCTGGCAGCTTTTCAATGTTCTTTGATTCTTTTTAATGTACAAATTTTCATGCAAGTTGATTGCTAATGATGCTCATGTGACATTACAATTCAAAATTACACTTTTTTTTTGTTTATGTCTTGGCTAAAAGATTTAGCAGAAAAGATGAATCACATTCCCTGTTAACTCTCTTCTGCTCATCTTTCTTCTGGCTGTTTAATTGTAGGGAAGTTATTAATGGGCTTCTGAAAAATAGAATCTAAAGCTGTTCTTAATTTACCCACCCTGTGGTTACAATCCTTTTAAATGCTTTTAATTCAAGAGAAGTCCCTTAAAGTATCATCTGTCACCATACTTGAATGTTGGTGAAGAGTCTGATATGATTTAGGCATACTTGGACACTTGTAGGATATAATTGTTGGGTATGAGCTGTTATCTCAGCAGGAAAGATATCCTTTTCACATAAAAATATTAATACTGTTGCAGTGGAAAAAACCCAACCTAAAAAAGTAATGCTTTACTTAATATGAAATGGTATGAAAGGATGATTATTAATGTGAGAACCTTTAAGAATAAAACAGCAAAACAAAGAGTGTGTTTACGATACAGTGAGACCTATAGATCCCATCTGTATAGGAGAAACAATTAATTTACAATGAAGGAAGTAGACTGTGCGTAGATGCAAATGCCTCAGACCAATGTGATTATTGGAACTTTTAAAAATTTTGTGGTGCTAGACACAGTGTAAAGAAGCATAGTTACTGTTCTCTTTCAGAAATGCAGTAGTTACTGCAGCTAATAGGCTTTCTGCAAAGGTATTGTATTTGTTGTAGGATGACTGAACTAAGAAGTTCAAAATCACCTGTGGAAGGGATAATTTCTGTCCTGAGCAAAGTGCTAATGAATTCCCCAGCTATCTTTGCCTTGATTTAAGCTTTACTCTTTGTTGGCAGCATAATGTGAATCTGCTTAGTGCATGGTTGGGTTTCTTAGGATCTGTGAAATGTGTGCCCAGCTTTTATATTTATTTTTATTGTTTAAAAAAAAAATTGCACAGCAAGATATAGAACAGTTAAAAGCAATGTGTTGGTTCCCAGTGATCTGTGCTAAAGACCACCCTACCTTCATTTATTTTAGTTAGCTTTTTTCCCTTTGTATATCTTGAACCATCTTTGATTGTGTTGAGGTCTAACCCTTTCTTAAATAATCTTTCTTCACGTGCGTACTCAGCCTTCTTACAGACTTCCAGGTCTGTGTGTTACACACACGCTTCTACCTTCTTTTCTTTTGAGCATACTTGTTAAACTACTCTGCTGGGTTTGGAGGTTATAATCCTAAGTAAAGACGATTGCAAGTTTTGGAGGAAAGAATGATGGAGCCTTGTAAAACACTGAATGGTTGAGTTCAGAGCTAAGGACATTAGCATTATGGCAGCTCCAGAATCCTTTTAGCTTCAAAGGTAGGAGTTGACAAGTCTTCCGAAGCCTGTTAGCGGTGCTGAATGGAGGCCATTCAGCAAGCTTGTGTTAGGTATTCAGATGAATGGGATTTTTAAAGTTTGCATAGCATTTACCTCTAGAACGATGGAGCTGAATTGCTTTGCTTTCAAAGCCAGTATAACTGAACTCCAGGGAGAAGCTGGGCGTTGGTATGTTTGCATTTGTCATATCTGAATGAAGAGATTAAAGAGCATGTTTCTGTGTTAAGGAAAGAATGATCACTTTGAAGTTAGTTCCGCATTCAACTGTGAGATTATTTGAGGCAAGAAAATAGCCAAAATTGCGGTTTTGAATTGAGATTTTGCAGTCCTCCTCCGTCTCTACTCAGTTGAAGAATGCTTCATTTTTTCTGAGCAAATAATTTCCCAGCATCCATTCTAGCTGTAAGATGATGAAATACACTTCTCATAGAATCGCCACCGTAAAATCTGTTGTGCTGTTTTTCAGCTATGATCTGATGTGATAACCTTCTGCCCTGTTAAATACCACCACTTGTTCCCCTCTTTAACTGGTGCTGGGGCACTGGTCAGATCACATCCTCACTGTTACCCCTGTCCTTCTGTGACTTTTAAAGAATGCTTTAGATCTAAGGGCAGAAATCTGCTGAGCAGCAGTTAAATAGGGTGGAGATTACAGCAAGTCTTGCCACTATTTTAATCATTAGCCTGTCAATTTGGAAGAAAAAACCCAAAATATGACATTTCCTAGCTCTCTACAGTCCATATTGCCTGCTGAACAGCTACGCTATAACACCTTCAAGCTGGACCTTGTAAAACTCTGGCTTAGCTTCTTCATAGACCTCTCCTAGTATTGCTGATTTTTCTAACTTTCCTTTTATCATATTATGAATGATTTCAACTGCAGCGTTGTGCTGTGTTGCACAAATATGTAAAAATCCCTCTCTGAAGAAGTTATTCCAGTCCTCTTTCTTCTTTTTTTAACCAGCTTTCTCTCCAGTGCTTCTCTTGCCTCTCTCTCTTTCTCAGCAGGAAACTTTCCATCGGTACTTGTTTGTATGTGAGGAAGATGCAAATAGCTGCAAGACTTAGGCTATCTCTCTTCGGATCCTATAAATCAGTCTTTGCATATGCTTTACTGTCCTATTTATTAGCCTGCAGCTAATACTGAATTACATGACAGACTACAACTTACAAACTGTTTGTTCCCTCAGCAGGATACACACAAATTAAAATGGAACAGGTTTGGATTGCTTACTTCCTTAATTTTCTATTTTCTTTCCTTCATATTATGGCAAATCCTTCTTTTGTTGTTGCTGCTGCTGCTTGTGAGTTTTTGGCTGACCCTTGTGAACGCTGCTGACCATGTCCTATTGCCTTTTAATCAGCAGTACGCTACTATTCAGTCTTCCGACCCAGGTTGCTCACTAAATAGTGATTTGTCAGTATTTTTCCGGGATTTTGAGGTTGAAACTCTAAGTATCAGCACTTCTGTGCTTGCTCTTACATTGCTTTCTACCATCTCCCTTCTGCTTAACCACACCTTTTACATACCTTTGGCCTACTTGATGAGTCTTGCAAATAATTTACTTTTGTTTGCCTTGTGTCAAGAATATGGTACTTTAGGGATGATCAAGAATTTTGGTACGTTGGTTTTGTTGCCTGTTGGTTAGGCCATTCAGAGCATGCATCAATCACTTTGTGGAAAGTTGTATGATTATTGTTGTAGTCACAAACCCTTATGCTCTTAAGAACTGAAATCTTGTAGTGGACAAGCATTTTGTATAAATTTCTGTATTTCTAACTATAAGAAGTCTTAAGTGTAATATTTTTTCAGTAATTTCTTTTTCAGGATTTAAAATGGGGGAGTGTTCACTTGATGCCAATATTAAATTAGGTATTGAAAGCTCTTAGAGCATAAGTCTTGATTTTGTAAATGGCCTCTGCCAATTGAGTGCTCGCTCTATTTTCTACTGCCTACTAAGAAAGGACAGGACTACATTAAAAACTCTATGGATTGGGTGACACATGTTGAAGGTAGAAAAGGCTTAACTCCACTATCTAGAATCGAGTTGCACACTGACAGTAATTAGGAAAAATATATTCTTTGTCTCCAAGATATAACCTTTTCACCATGTGCATGGTCCTCTTCAAAGCTCTGACAATTGGATATAATTTAGCATTAGTTAACACTGCATTTAGTCAAGGAGTCTGAGGAAACTCATTCTGTTACAGAATCATCCTCAATTTCACCATAATTCCTTTTTATGTCATCTTCTTGGAATCACAGTACTGTTATAGTCTTTGCAATAGGATTATTGGTATTTCCTGAGCAAAAAGGAAATTTTAATACTCTTCATTATAGCTGTGATAGTTTCAGTAGGAATTAGACTATTCTCTCTTCCAAGATTTACTTTCAAATTACAGGATCTGAATTTTCTGCATGCCTCAGCCCCAGGTGTAGCACTTCTATACTCGTAAGGAAGTTTTATTGTTTTTCATATATCTTATCTCACTTATGGATGTAATGACAGAAAGAAAAAATGTTTAATCTAATTTGACCTTTTGCAATAAGCAACCTATAGAATTTACAAGTCATTCTTGCATCATGTGCAATACCATATGAATAAAGCAGAATAGTTTTAAAATGAGATTGATCATGATTAAAAGTTTTTAAATTATAGAAAATCTCAATAGCTTTAGGTAAGCTCTTTACTTAATTATCTTCACTGCTTAGTGTCTATACCTTATTCCAGTCAAAAGTTTCCAGCTTTTGCATCTAACAGTCAGATCTTAAGTCTTCCTGCTAAATATAATAAATCTTGAGGTATTAAATGTTTTGTTGTTGTGTAGGAACTTGTATTGACCATGATCTTGGCTTTGTTCGGTTAACTTATTTAAGTGTCTTAAGTATCTTTGCAAGGTCCCTTGTTCTGTTGAAGTGCTGCTGTCAGTTCTGGTGAAAGTTTCTCAGACTGGATTTTCACATATATTTGTGAAACTTTCTCTTTTGTTTCTGCAATGAATACACCTAGTTACGATATTTGTTCTCTTGCTTGCTATGGAATAGCAACAATTTAAGCACATAGATTCTGCGTGCCCCCCCGCCAAATTCTAACACAAGCCTTTTAAGCAGTGATAAAGAAAGGAACTATAAACATGTACTACATGCTTAAGAAAAAGTGCTTTTTCTAGACAGAATGTTTCAGATTGTTTCATGTGACAGGAGATGGTCATTGCCTATGTGATGAACTTCTGGACTCAATACAGTAACAAATAATAAATGTATTAATAAGAAAGTGTACAGGATGCCTTAAGGAATGTCTAATGGAGATTTGATGGAAGCTGTTGGGTTTTGGTTCAGGTGTGGTAAAACTTAACATTACTTCTTTTATCAGACAGCCTTTTGGTGTCAGTCACAAAGAGAAAAAAGAAATGTCTTGGCCCCCCCCAAAAGGCATTTCTGTGTCACAGAAAAGCTTTCATAATTGGGACATGGGAGTATTTTTGTGTGTGCACTTGCACCAGATTTCTAACACTGCCTGTGTATCATGGAAGCTGAACTTGTTCTATAGTATCAAGATGTGTTCACTGGCATGTTAGATTTTGGATATTTTGAAGGAATATGGGGCTTTTGCACACCTCCTGTCCCTATCCTTTGGATCAGTGCATGAGTGCCTCGGGAACCGTGTGCTGTTTTATCAACATTGAACTGGCTAGCAAAAATGTGAGCAAAGGGATAAATAAAATGATATTGTCTGTGGCCTTCTTGCTCTGACAGCTATGAAGTCCATCACTGTCATCTTTGTTTCTCAGCTCCATAGCATGTCCTATGGAGATCAGTACCTCATCTAGGAGGTAAATTTTCCAGATTTTTAGCTGGATTTTAGCAAAAGTTTTTCAGAATTCCTTGTGTTTCTCTCTGTATTTATGTGCTTTAACCCTGAAAGGAATAAAGTATTTTGTGAGCATTGGCAACCAGTCTGTCATCAGCAACTAGGTGAACTGGTAGTGTGGCCATAATGGAAAATGAAATGCATATGCTTCTGTAATAAATGAAACTCAGATCTTGTTTGGTGCTGGCTCTCCCACCTTTTTCCTTTTTTTGCAAGAGTATTGTGTGGTAGTTTCTGTCTTCCTCAGGTTTTCACAGGCTCTGGATTGCTTTTTGTAGAAATACCAAGACCTATCACCCATCATTAACAACTATCAGTGAACAGCTTACCATGCAGCATATTGGAATTTCTAGCATTTATTACTGCCTCAAAATGCATTTTGTGAGAAAAGAGAAAGAATTGGTCTTTCAGTGTAATACATAGAGTCATAGAATGGTTTGGATTGGAAGGGACCTTAAAGATCACCTAGTTCCAACCCTCCTGCCATGGGCAAGGACACCTTCCACTAGACCAGGTTGCTCCAAGCCCCATCTAACCTGGCCTTGAACACTTCCACGGATGGGGCACGCATAGCCTCTCTGGGCAACCTGTTCCACTGCCTCACTGCCCTCATAGTCAAGAACTTCTTTCTTACATCTAATCTAGATCTGCCTTCTTTCAGTTTAAAGCCATTACCCCTTGTCCTATTACTACACGCCCTTGTAGAAAGTCATACTTTGGAGTCTTTCATAGGGGGCAACCTAAATCAAGACATATGTTTCAAGTCTGAGCTTTAAACTGAAAATAAGCACATATAAAGCCCAGGAGAGGTAAAAGATGGAAGGACTGTTGTGATTCATGGGGTATTCTGAAACTCTACATATAATAAAAACCAAAAATAAAAAGATAACTATTGAGCATTAAAGAAAGATTCACCTAGTTTTTATATAACTTAACAGGTTAGCAGACACTTCTGGTGTGTCTGTGTGTTACATTGATGACTATAGTTTACTGGGGTGGTGATAATACTATTTGTTGCCCTTAGTATGGGAGGTGAGGTGGGATTTTTGGCACAAATCCTAAAGTTTGTTTCAGCCAACGTTTGAGGTTATTTTAGGTGGAAAGGGAGAGGGAGGGTTCCCAGCCAGAGTAATACCTTCCTGGTTATCACAGACGTTGTAAGGAGGTCTGCATTGACTGAATGGTCAGACTAATGGAATAAAGGTAGTATGATTATGTTCACCTGTCTAAACCAATGCCAGGCGTTGACTGGACCACAAGCATGTAGGAAAATCTTAATTAAGGTTCACAGTAAGCTTAAAGGGCTTCTGTTGTTGACTACCGTGACATGTAAGATAGGCAGGATTCAGCCTTGGGTTAGTCTTGGAAAACTTTGGGTTTATATGAACAGCTAAGATGATTCTTGCTCACTATAACAGTTAATGGCTAGATTTTTTTACATCTAAAACTTACTGGTGCTTAGCAAAGGTTCTGTTTTTATCAATTATTTTTGCTGCTCAAATCTCAGTAGGTTGGCAGCCTTAGCTGTTTTTTTTTTTTCTTTCAAGTTTGACTTGAAAATTTCAGATAAGTAGACCTACAACCTGACCTTAATGTGAGGGGTTTTTTTGTGGTTTACAATACTACTGGCTGTTAGTTGAGATAGAACCTCCCTAGCCATTATAACTAGAAGATAGTCAAATGGAGTGAAACTGGTGGGCAAAGAACTGAACATATGTATTTACTTGAAAAATACAACTTAGTGCTCACTATCCAAGCTGGCTTGTCTAGTGAATGGCTTGAATTTTCTGTGGAAACAGCATATGAATTGGCATATGCACAATGTGGAATGTCTGTGACCTCTAAAGGCGTACAAAACACTCCAGAATATTTTTATATGATGTACTCATATGATTTGCTTAACTCTATAAAGTCTAACCAACCTCAGTACCATCTTTATTCAGTGACAGCTGAACATTCTTTAGGAGCCTGCACCTAACTCCTGGGCTTTTTGGGGTGGGGATTGTTCCTGACTTTTGGCAGAGGGTTGTATCTCTGCTTCAAAAGCACTGCAGCAGCAAGGAGCAGCAGTGTTTCTCTGAGATGTCAGCAGGAGAAAGTAAATAGTGTTGAGGCAAGGACATCAGCAATGGACTAGCTTCTTACCTGAGAAAGGGCTTCCGCAATGACACTGCCAGGAACTACAGGAAAGCAAATTCTCCTACTCAAAGCGTGATCTGAAGATTACTTGAGAGCATGAAGAAATACCCTTCTAAAGTTTAGTACTGAGCAGTTGGTGAGGTACTTTAGATGAAAATTATTTCAAGTGGCTTGTGTACGCTAAATTAGCAACCTCCAGTATTTACTGCATTCATTGGTACATGCTGTACTACCTGCTTGAAAAAATAAAAAAGGGAGGTTTCTGTCCTAGGTAAAATCATTGTACATCTTTGTGTCAGTTCTTACATTTTTATATGCACCCGCTACTTCTTTTTCTCATTAGCTGCTCTCTAGGGCAGCAATTCAAGTGACAGGCCATAATGTTATCCACTTATCAACATGTCTGTCCACATCAAAATGTGGACATCACTTGCAGGTGAGGTGATAGTTTTCCTTACACCAATCAAAATTTTGTCAGTAAGATCAGACAAATGGCCCTCTGGTTTCTGCAACATATGTTTATCCTGTTTCCAATTCGAACAAAGAAAAATACAGTAGGTAATTCTGGTAGAAGTGAATGGAGAAAATAACTAATAATTGGCCAGTAAGACATTTGAGTTGCTAGGGTTACTCCAAAATAGTAGAGGTTTATTTATAATTACAGCAGTGCAGTTCCTTGTATGAGGACTGTACTACTGACACCCATTGCTTTATATGTGTTTTTGTAAAAAGCAAAAGAGGAAAGCCAGTTTCTTTAAAAAAAAAAAAAAAAAAGAGAGAGATAATATTGTACAGAAAATGTCACTTTTTAAAGTTTTGTTTCTCTATTAAACCAGAATTGCTTGGGCATTGTTAAGCAGAATTTGGTGTCAGACACATACAAGTTACAGTGTCTAATGTGTTCTTTCTCTTACCATTTGTGTCTGTTGAACAAACTAATGTTCCAGGCAACTATCACAAATTGAGAGTAAAAAGTTCAGCTTGTTGCTGGATATGTGAGATACTATGTTTATATCCATGGGGAGAAGTGAGTCAACTTTTATGATCAAACTATGATTCAGAAGTGCTTTGCGACAAAATGTATTTGAGTAACAAAAAATTGTAACAAACTCCAAAACTGTATTTGTACAAAGCACAAAAGAATCTAACTTGCAGCACAACTTTTGATCACCTCCGTATGTACTTCTTGTCCCATTGACCATTGCAGACTCCATCATGATTTGCTCATCTTTGAAGTTCCTTTTAGGGAAAAAGTCACCTATACCTGCCAAATCTGGACTATGTGGTATACAGATTGGCCAGTGGAGCTATACGCATGTAAAGGAACAGAACACTTAGCAGAGCTAAGTGTTTTCCCCAGGTATTACCTACTGGTTATTCAAAAAAGGGATGTAATTCTTAGAGATCTAGACAGCTTTTTGTTTGTTTGTTTTTAACTGTATTTTTTTGATACTTAGCATTCCCTATCTGGCCTGGGTAGTAGCTCTGATTACAGGTATTATTCAAACGTTGCTGTTGCTTCAATGTCACAGTAGTTTATGCACCATGTGTCAAGAACTTCCTGTGCTTTAAGGCTTCTTAAAGGAAAAAGTCATTCTACATGCAGAGTAGAGAATCAAATTGGGTATTTGCTAGACCTTTGTAAATAGATGGAGGCAGGAGACAAACTCAAAGGCAGTAATTCTGGTGGTGTTTGTAATTCTTGGAAGTTTTCAAACAGAAGTTTGGTTGTCAGTTAACAATACATGGCATCCAGTCTTCCAGAGCTGAGTACCTAAACTTAAGCAGACCAGATCTTTTTCTTGAGAAATTCAAAGGCATCTGCTTTTCTGAGTTAACCATATAAGTGACTGAGGGACTTGCTCTCTGAAGCCATTTCATTAGACCACTAAAATGAATGCTCAAAATAGGCCTACTAGATATCACTTAATGTGTATATTATTTCTTATTATTTCTAAAATGGCTGTAGCTGTATGCCATGGTAAGCTTAAAATAGTCTATGTAGTTAGGACAGTGGATGTAGTCATCCAGGAGCTACAAGTGTAGGTACAGATCTTGCTATGCACTGTATCACATGTGTGAAAGCAAGCATTTACTCTACTGCAAATCTAAGTCTGTATTTGTTAACGTTTGTGAAAAACTGAACCCAGGGGACATAACATGATATCTAACTAAATGACTGTGCTTGGGGCCCTGAGGCTAATGGCATAAAATGTGGTAGTGCATTAGGATCACTTACCTGAAATAATACCTCAAACAATTTATATGTTAAATGAGTTGTCACATATCTTGGTAGGGTCTGTAGCCTGCTTTTCATTATAGATGTTATATTCCTGTTTGGTACCATCACTTGGAGAGAAAAAAAAAAAAAGTATTCAGTAAAACACCACTGGGTTCAATTTTCAGGAAAATTAACAAATGTAAACTTAATTATAGTAATAAAATTGTGAAGGATGGGGCGTGGTTAATATTGCATGAAATACATGTGCCAGAAGAAAAGGAAAACAAAATTTTGTAGGGATGTGCATTTGTATCCTTAGGTCCTAACAAGCGTGCTGTTCGAATCTATGCATGTTGCTCTGTGATCCTAGAAGTTAATCCAGTGTAGCAGGTGTACACATTGACTTTTTGTTTTAATACACTGCATAGGCACGCCCTGCCCATGAGAGTAAGAAAATTTCCTTTTGCATTTAGTTATATGTGGTTCATTTGCACTTGGCGTTGTTTTGGGATGAGACCTAGATTGATGTCAGAGGACTTGATTAGAGCTTTTCAAACTTAGTTGACAGTGGTCAACTTCCACCATCTCTGGGAGTGGCAGCTATCCCTAGCTCTGTGCAGGGCTATCTATGCACTTAAATCCACTCCTTCCTGCATTCTTTTGCACATCCATCAGAACCAGAGCTTTCCACATCACTTGTCTTCCTACTATATCTCCCCTCTTTTGCCCAGTTCTTCCTGCTTCACTCTGGTCCTATTTCTATATCTTGACCAGGAGACAGATCTCTAAAGTGCATTCTGGAATAAATGGATGAGACTTGGAGCTGGGAGTCCTTGATGCTCATGGGAAGTAATTACTCTATTTGGATCTTTGTTTAGTCACATGATGAACTGTATGAAGGAAAAATAAGTTCCTCTTCTGTTCCCAGCCACAACTCTTGTAAAAGTAAGCCATTATATTTTTACTTGAATCAGTTCTATCACACAGTTTCTGTGGAGTGGGAGAGCTAAAAGGAGACATTTGCTAGATGAATATTGCTTCTTGTTGAAGTCACTGTATTGTCAAGCCACAGGCTAATACTACTGGCCTGAAAGAAAGTTTGAATTCACCAGTTTTTCCAAGTGAAAGGCAGGCAGACCATTAGCACAGTGCCTGCGATATCCTAAGTTCACACCAGTTACAGCCGATTAGTATTTTACTTATCAATTGAAAAAGGGATTTCAAATTTAATTAGTCGACAAAAGCCTTTCCTGTTCTTTAAAGACAGCCTTAGGAAGTGCTGGTTTTACACAGGTTAAAGCTAGTTCATTTTTAATATGGTCAGTCTGAATGTCGTAACAAAATTTATTTTGGTACAAGACACTTTACTGTTGAATGGTTAAAAAGAAGGAAGCTTCTTGAAAACAGCTTTTTCTTTGTGGATTTTTGGAGGAAAAGAAACTCCAGTAAATACCGTTGCCATCTGTTTCACATAGGAAATTTTGGGCTGTGAATGTCCTTGCAAAAGCTGAAAAGCCTGTATGGATTTTTTTAGTACTTAAAAATGAGTAATTTTAGAATTTTTGTTCAATTTTTCGTTGATTGCATTGAACCAGATGTTGTTTATTTCCCTAAGAGCCCACACCAAATCAGTGTGCGTGTGTGATACATGCTTTGAGAAAATACCTGGCTAGCAAATTTTGAGAGCATGATCTAGATATTTGAAGATGCAGTGTCTCACACATTTCTTAACACTTAAGTAAGTATGGAAATAGCTGCTAACCTGCTATACTATCTATGATGAATTAACTTATTTGTCCAAACAGATTTTCTATGTATAATGCACATTTTTGCATCTGTCCACTCCCTTCCCTAGTGTATTCACTGTGGAAGTAAAAACAACTTTGACTCCAGAAAGTCTTTTACTCTCTGAGGTAGTGTTCATCACTGTTATGTACCACATGAATGGAGCAAAAGCTGTGTATCGACTAGAACAAGTAAAACTTCTGCATTGGTTGGAAACTGCAGATATAATCATGAATACTTTTATGTATCTGGAAACAGCATGTTCCTCTAAAAGCTTGCTAATTTTATTTTAAATAGGGAACATAAATATCTGACTCATCTCATACGTCTGCTGTTCTTCTATAGCAAATGCCTTCGCTTCAGTATTCAAGGCATCCAACAATACTTATTCACATGCCACTTGTCTTTTTAATAACTAAATAAGGATTTCTGAATAAGTACCATTAAACAAATTAGTACAGAGCATAAACATCTTTTGTATTATTCCTGATAAAGAAATACCCTGTATTTCTACTCCCCGATTCAACCCTTTTATTGATAAATCTCTTCTGAGGAGTCTGTGCTAGCAGATCTGCTCGACCTCTCTAATATTCTGTACCAGACCGACATGTAGCACTTCTTCGGAAAAGGATTCTATGTGGTGGATTCTATGTGGTGGATTAAATAAGCGTCACTGAGTTTCTGAGTACTTTCCAGGAATTTCCTCTGAGTGAACCTTAAATATTCCATGTGTCTCTCAAGAACTGCAGTTCCTTTTGGGTGCCATAGTTGCTAGATTTGGACTCCAGTTCTCCCAGCTGGAGCCTACTAGTAGCAGCATTTGGCACCATGGATAATCTTCCATTTGTATTCATGGTGCATCTCCAGGCATTGTTGCTCTGAGCAGCACCCGTTGGCTCTCTGAAAGCCTTGGACAAAGTGTTCCGCATTGTTCCCTCTAAAGTTCCTCTGATTTGGCTCCTTGATCTCATTCCTTTATTTGTTTCTTTTCACCAGTTGTCTCCTAAAGTCTGTTGCTGTCTTTCTTGAACTTCCTCCCCCTTGTTAATGTGAAGAACTTGCTTGTGGGTGGTCCTGAGTTCCCAGTGGTTTTACAGTAGATGAGGCCTATTAAGCAATTGATGAACAAATAAAGCCATTTAGCTTGGATTATGGTAGTGATGATTTGCTCATCTTCTGAACTTCATTGCTGGGAACAATAAGGCTGTGGCAGCATCTGTAGACCCTGCCGGAGTCTGTGGTTGTATTCCTAAGCCTGCTCTCTCAGCTAGGTCGTACCTTGGCTCTGATTTCTCATCTTCCACCTGCTAAGACGAAAGACCCTAATGCTATCCTTTGGGCAAGGTTGCCCATACTTTGGTTGCTATGGTTGTGCTTAATGTCATCGACCTGTCTGGCTGTGTGTTCCTGGTGGTGCCGTCGTATTAATTCATACTTGGGGTCTGATGAGTTTGTAAATATATACAGAAAGCCATCATTTTTGATTAAAGCTATACATGTCATTATTTAATGTGTATGAAAAAATGAAATTTTGGGTACCATCTTGCTGTTACATAATTTTACCTAAGCATTGTTGTCTGGGTGTGTTAGTAAGGAAAGCACCCAGGTATGGAATAGTTTTGTCTCTTATCCCTGTGGCAAGGTAATTAGTGCATCTCTGCTGGCCACTGACTTTGAATCATGTGTGGTTTTAGTGCTTTTATTCACAAGCTGTCACTATTACTCTCTAATCTATCTAGTTCACAGGCAAATAAAGTATGCCATCTTTCAGGATTGCATTATAGAATGGAAATAAAAGAAAAAAGATTTAGTAAAAAAGTAATGCCTAAACAGTAGCCTTATTCTTCAGGGAGAAAATAAAATACCTGCTGACAGCTCTTACCTTAATGATGTTCTTGCTTCTGTCAAAACATCAGACGCCCCATCGTTTCCATTGGCATTTGCAAGACTCTTTAAAGAGATGCATAGGAAAGCAGAGTGTTTTAAAGGTTGCTTTTTTTTAGTTGGAATCCCTTTCCATAGCCACTGTTTCACTTGAAAAGGATTTTTTTTTTTTCCATCTGTCCCTTCTGAGATTGATTAGAGAAGGGTTTAGGAGCAAGAGGAAGTGAAGGGTAGATAAGATGTAAAATTTACCCAAGTCACAAGTTTCTCTCCTGTAACGTAATTAACCTGTGGGAACTGCTGCTACCCCATATCATTGTAATGATTACAAAAGAGATATTTGTAACCTAGACAAGCTAGCAATGGGGAGCTGGGATACCCTGCTAATCCCAGCCACTCCAGTGTCTTTGTATGTATTTGCAAGTTACTGGAATTCCTCCTTTGTAGAGTTGTAAGGTGGAGTGGAGGAGGTAGCAATATCCACTTGGACATAAATATAATTTTTCCAACATTCAGGATCAGTTCTAGCCTCTTCCCTGCAGGTTCTGGTGCTCTTTACAGGTACCGCTGCCCCCTTCCTAGGTGCACATATCTGTTCTGGCATTTACAGAACAGCACTGCGCATTGCAGTGTGGACACCAGTACTCAGACCTGTGGTAATTCTGATGTCTTGGAAAGCTTGCATGAGGGTGAGGTGCAATCCATGCTGTAAAATGAGTTGGTTCTCCTCAAATACTGTAAAATCTAAGTCCATCTAATAAATATAGGAGGAGTGAGGGGTGATGTAATTGGGATTGGGGTGCTGAGCCAATCTGTTTGCCTGAGCTGTCACTGAAAGTGAAAGAGGCTCATTGCCTATGGGGAAGGAAAGCCTCAGAAAGCCAATAATTGGGAAGTTTGGGATCCTAAATTAATTCAGACTCACAGAGCCAGTCCATGAATTCAATTGTTAACTTTTCTCCTAAAACCCCTAAGTCAAAGTGTGTGCTTGAAAGTCTTAAGGTAAGGCAGAGCTCTAAGTGCTGCACCTACAGAGGAGTTAAAAAATGCGAAGAGTGCCATCACAGAGGGGATGGGTGGTCTGTGTGCTGCCACACTGGAGCAGGGACACTGCTCAGGAAAGAGAGCAGCAGAAGGAGACCAGTAAGCTCAGAGCATCAGGAAGAAGGCGTCACACACCAATCTCCTGCGCTGCCCATCTCCTCTCTGAATGAACATTGAGGGACTGAGCATAACCTGTGGCAAAAATGAGGGAAGTTGACACTGGAAAGGTGGTAAGAGAAGTTTCTGGATTAAACTGAGCACAAGAGGAAAGGAGAGGAAAGGTGTTTACTTAACTATCTGTGCAATTGTGTATGTTCTCCTTTTTTAACTCAACATTCCGAATCAGAAGTTTGCATCAACTGGTAACAGATTAAGGAAAAAATCCCAAGCTGACACTGTTAGACAGTCTGTGACAGCAAGCCATCTTTTTGGCTTCCCTTGATTCCCCCCCCCCCCCCCCCCATCACTGGTCTTGATACTACCTGGAGAGAGTATTTTGCGCAGAGGAGATTTATCTGCTCTGTTGTGGAGTCTTCCACAGACTGCACTGTGGATATCTGCTCCACCATGATACTTTGTGGGCTGCAGGTGGATGACCTGCTTCACCATGGTCGTCTTCACGAGCTGCAGGGGAATCTCTGCTCTGATGCCTGGAGCACGTCCTCTCCTTCCTCCTTCACTGACTTTGGAGTCTGCAGGATTGTTTCTCTCACATTTTTCACATTCCTCTCACACACAGCTGCTGCACAGTGGTTTTTGCCCTTTAAGTGTGTTATCACAGAGGCGTCACCAGTGTTGTTGATGGACTCAGCTTTGAGCAGTGGTGGGTCCATCTTGGAGCTGGCTGAAACTGGCTCTGTCTGACATGGGGGCAGCTCCTGGTCTTTTCTCACAGAAGTCATTCCAGCAGCCCTCCCAATTCCAAAACCTTGCCATATTAAACTAAATATAACTAGGTATGGGGCAATCACAAATCACAGTTAAGAGAAAACAGCATCCAATGTTTTCATAGCATAACAATTGCTTGTGGCTTGCTTGCTTTGGGGTATAAATTGCTCTAGTGAGTTCAGAGAAGATTCCCTCCCTTCTTCTATAGAAGTATCATCTAAATAGGAGGTATGGTTGTATCTATCTTTGAGAGTGCCAACAACTAGCCAGTACTGGGTCAGGATACCATACTTGCTACGCTGTCGATCTGTGATAGCTGGATGTTTATACTTTGTGCCTGGTGCTGATGGAGAGGATGGCAGACTCAAATACAGAGTATATTAAGTAGTAACAAGTTTTACTTCATATATTCTTTATCAGTAGCAAACATCCTAGGACACCGATCTTTTTTCCTCCATGTCCACTCAGAAGGCAGAGAGGATGAAAATATAGAGAAATAGGCATCATGGAGCCTAAGCAGTGAAAACAAGAAAGTGATTCCCTGTCCAGTTACCCTTTATCCACACAGTCGTTTGGAATCACTCTGGCTGTGTCATGCTGACTGGCAGGGAGATGTGGACAGGATAAGAATGAATTCATTGCAAATGGACAGCATTTTCTCTTTTGCAATGTACGTTAGCAGTAAGTTGCTTCTCCCAAAGTTGCATCAGCTTCTTCTTTACTTGCAGTTTATTTATGTGTCCCCTCAAGTATTCTGGTATTTATTTCATGTCTTGCTGTCTCTTACTGTTATCATGACAGAATTCAGGAACCAAAAACATTTAAAATAGATGTGCCATCAAAAGTAGATATAGTTTAGCTGACACAGAGGATTCTAATTCTGATTTTGATTCATGTCACAGCTTGCGCTGCTTCCCACAGGTGGTATTGCTTTTTAAATTACCTATCTCTTAGGACTTCCCTGAATCTATTCTGCAAAATTTGGACTCTACTACTCCCCAAAATTAAGATGCTCTCAGTTTTCATGTTTTATGGAAAGACCAAACTCTTAATGTAAAAATGATCTGCTTCTCTGTTCATGGGCAAGTTTTCTGCATTGCAGGGTCCATACAGGGATCTGGTAAACAAATAGTTTGTGACACCCTCACTGGTGAAATAGGATACAATGCAAGACATATGACTCTGATTCACTGAAAGTTTTCACTTAAATTACTGCTTTATGAAAAGTGTTTTTCTCCTTTAACTGTTTCTTACTGTCTTCCTGTACCTTACTTTCTTGACCCAGTAGAGTAGAATTCAAATACAGGCAGCTCTACCTTCATTCTAAGGGGGCTTTTAAAGGAAATAACAGATCATGGGAAATCATATTCTTCCTCATCTCTGCTCTTCAGAACAGATTTAGATTGCCTCATTACAAGTCCTATTTTCTTTACTTTGAGAAATTCCTTAGAAGCTTTGTTTTCCTTTTTATACCTCTACAGTGTGGAAGTTACCTTTCTGCTTTCTGGCTTTCTTCTGTGTTTTTAACAAGAAAAGTTAATAGGGCTGATATTTTAGAATGCACAGACTTAGGAAATGCATTTGGGAGTCTACTCTAAATGTGGGAGGCTAAACATAAGTCTAAAACATAAGCCTTTCTAACACTTTCCTTCTCATTGTTGTCATGGAGTAATTTTCAACAGCTGCCCCTTAACTGCAAATTCTGCCAGATTTTGCAACACATCTAAAAGGCTAAAGGTCTTGATCCCTCAGGCCAGTGCCTGTGAAAATATTTATGTAAAAAAGCATTATCACCACAGCTTCAACAGCAGAACGACACTGAAAAGGAACTGTTGCTGCCATATCAAACACATGCTGTTGCTGCTGCTCCTCACTGGTTCATCTGTTGGGCACCTGTTTATCTTATTAAAGGAAATTAAAAAAAGCAATCCTTTAAGCAATTACACTGTATACAAGGGACACTGAACTCTGGCAAACAACCAGAAAAGATAACCCGCTAAAGAAGCTGGCCTTAAACCTGCATATTACAGGCATAAATCCTAGAGTGTTCCTGTCAGTCCTTAATGCCACATGTAGAAAGAAGGGAAGAAGCCATGTTCTTTGCCTTTGATGGGCCTGTGTAGTTCTTCATGGACGCACTGAAGGTTTGTACCAGGGCTTCCTTGTTTGGTATTTGGAAGTGTCTTGTATGGTGAACACATTTGACGTTATGTAATGGTTATATAGGTGGATATGTGATGAGAAATGCCTAAACATTGATCATGATATACTTGCCCCCAGCTGTGAAGTGAGTGGGCAGAGGGCAGCACAGAATCCCTAAGTCCTTTGGGAAAAGGGGGCAGAACATTTCCTATGGCCCCAAGAATGAATCCCTGTCCATTTTTGAGAAACTTCTAGGAAAAAGAGAATGGGATCATATGTTTAGTAGAGGTGGGATGAATAATTTAGTAAGGCTGGATCCACTTGACTGTAAATTGGGCACACGGACGTGGATTAACGAGAAACTATAAAGACCAGGTAAGTAGGAATGGCAGAATATAGATCCTACCTGTTGTATCTTTTTAGGCTAAAGCACATTGCAAGTTTTACCACTGACAGTGTGTTTACGTGCATCACAGTGTATCATCCAATCCTGACGGTGGACAAAGAAGGGATTGTGTGTTGCATATTCAGTTTGCAATTCTTAACTGTCCATGAGTGGCTTGTCATTTGAACACTCATAAATGATCATGATCACATTTTCCACTGCTGTTTCCAACAAATGAAGCAATAGTAGTGTATCCTGTAAATCCTATAATACAGGTAATCGTGCGGTAGAGGTAATGAGAAGATATTTTTCCCAGTACAAACCATACCACAGTTCTTTAGCGTCTTTTATGTGTCAAATTATATCTGAACCTAGCCTAGATATTCCTGTATTCAACTGTTGTGTTTGTACATCCTTCATCTAGATTTTCAGTCTTCTATAGACAGGACTTGTTAAATCTACCTTGAAATCGGCTCTGTATAGTAGAGCTGTGGTGCCTTAAGTGCTAGTTTGAGTCATTGCATTTACCTTCTGTATTACACTATTCTATAGTTAATTCTACTGAATGAGTTGTAGCAACATTCTGAAAGATTTTTTTAACAAGGAACACAAGAATCCCAGGACTGCCAATTGTGTCCTCATCATATGCAGCTACTAGGCATTTTTTCTTGTTTACATATAAGAAAATGGTGCCTTTAGATTTATTTCACTACTGCTTGTGAGATGTGTATGCTATTATTATCCACATATATTACTTTTCATTGAAAAATCTTGTAGGTAAACACAGCTGAGTTTAATGTCCAGGCACTCTGAACAATGAAGAATGAATAATTCTGCTTAAGCTGACATCTAATTGGGACATCTTTCTCTCTTAATTCCAATGAATCTGAAAACAAGACTGGCTGCTCAGAGACAAGTAAGCTGGTAGTGCTGCTGCTGTACTATCCTAGCCCAGTTGCAGGAGCTTGTCCTGAGAAGGTATTAGGTGTATAGATTTTCATCACTGGGTCTTTCATGTCTGGTTATTATGACTCGTTTAGAAAATGTTGATTCACAGACTTAGAATCGTAAGTCTGTACTATGATTTCTGAGGATAGGAATTGGGTGCAATTCAGTGGTAAATTAACCTAGCCAAGTAATTAATCATATCAGATGAAATTTTTAAAATCTCAACTCCCATGTGCCTGTGCTCCTTTCATGTGGTTACCTTAGGTCTCTTGAAGGATTCCGGTGATTGAAGACCAGACACTGCTGTTACTAAATGAGTGAAGGAGGCATTGAACTTAATGAATCAAAGAAATGAAGGCATTTGTAACATACAATTCAAGTAAAAGGCACTTAAAAGATACCTGAAAAGGCCACATAGGTCAAGTTAGCTAATTGTGGATATTAACATATGGATTGTATTCTGGCCAAATAATACAGGCACAGCTTTGGATACTGGTGGGAGTGTGTCATGGGAACACTGTGTGTGCTGCTTTCTTCATGATCTGTTATGTTGCCTGCTGTCTTTACACAATTAAAGCTTAGTGAATGCTTTTGCGTGCCTTACGTTGGTAAGACAAACTGCACTGCAGTCTAGTTTTGTTTCTTCAGAATTTTTTCCTTCCTTGTGTTGAATAATGCAAAGAAATTGTTTTGATTTGGTTTGGTTTTTATCTTAATGTTTTTAGGAAGCTGAAGATCTGCTCTTAAATTGCACAAGTTCATTTTGGAAGGTGTTACAGGTAGATCTTTTAAAGTCCAGATCTTTAAAAACCAAAAGCCTTGTTTATGCCTGCAGTGAAAACAGGCTTAAACATGTAAGTGTAAATTATAGCAGTAATTCTGATGAACACATACACAAAACCATTATGAAAATTCTGGCTTTTTGATGAAGAAAATTTTTAGTATACAGCAAGCACAAAATTGACAATCTGTTTGTGGAACCACCAGCAACTAGCTACAACTGATTTGAACCCTCTCTGGCTTCACTAGGTACAATATTCTTTCCTAGTCCTGAGCTGTTGCAGATTGCTAATCTGTACGTTTCCTTGAAATTTTGAGTAGTATACGTCATTCTGAGCCAAATGTGCTCTGCAAAATCCTGAAACCAGTTCCAGTAGATGTATGTTGTAAGTGGTTGTCGTGGTTTCAGCCCAGCCGGTAACAAAGGACCACGCGGCCGCTCGCTCACTCCTCCCGCCCCCCTCCAGTGGGATGGGGGGGAAAACGGAGGAGAGAAAAAAAAACAAAACTGGAACCTCGAGGGTTGAGATAAAGGCAGTTTACTGGAACAACACAAAGAAATTGCAACAACAATAACAACGGTACTAATGAAAGAGTATACAAAAAGAGTGATGCACAGTGCAACTGCTCACCACCCGGGACCCCACGCTCCGCCACTTCCCCCACCGAAAGTAGAGACCGCCCCCCGGCCCGCTCCCCATTTATATACTGAGCATGATGTCACATGGTATGGAATAGCTTCTTGGCCAGTTCAGGTCAGCTGCCCCGGCTATGCCCCCCACCTCCCAGGTTCCTGTAAAAAATTAACTCTATCCCAGCTGAACCCAGGACATTATCCACCCCTTATTCTATACCATCTACATCATGCCCAGATCTTACATTTTCCAATCAACCACTACCACTTTCCTTGTCTTATATATATAAGTATATGGACTTGCGCCCCCCCCCCCCCCCCCGCACACACACACACACACACACAAATGGTATTCCTTTAGCCTATGGGCTATCCCTCTAATGTGTCCATCGATTTTATTTAGTCCATGACTTTGGGGCTCCATCTGTTGTAACAGTTCTTCAGGATAAGAGAGATGGTGTGAGATGTTGGGTTGTTGTATGCTGCCTCTGGAACTTGTGGCTAGTACATTTGGTGCAACTCACGCCCTTGGTCTGCAGGTCAAAGACGTTGATCTTGAGGAAATTGCTGGGTGTCAGTTCAAGTTCTGTCGCTGTTGTACTTGGCTCAGTTTCAAAGTCCATCCCGCAGTCATTTGGGTAATTCTTAGAGTAATACCCTTGATATGGCATATAGACACTATAGATACAATGACATGCATTGGCAGGGTATTTAGCAGTTAGGTATCATACAGCCCAATTCACTGGCTATTCTCTCCCAAAATCAAACCTCCCTGAGGTACACATCGAACTTCCCCATCCTTCTGCATCACCCACCAGGTGTACCCAGGTCCCTGAGCAAAAACAACCCCTTGAATGGGTTTGCCTCTGCTTGAGGGAGGACTAATCCAGACTGTTTTTCCTAACATACTCCTCATGCGCCCTACAGGGACTTTATCCCCTTCTACGGTATGTGGAAGTCTTGGTTGGGCGGGGCCATCCCGATTGGCGGATCCTCTAGTATTAACTAACCAGGTGGCTTTTGTTAAATCTGTATCCCAATGTTTGAAAGTCCCACCCCCCATCGCTCTCAGTGTAGTTTTCAGCAGTCCGTTGTATCGTTCGATTTTTCCAGAGGCCGGTGCGTGATAAGGGATGTGATATACCCACTCAATGCCATGCTCTTTGGCCCAGGTGTCTACGAGGTTGTTTCGGAAGTGAGTCCCGTTGTCCGACTCGATTCTTTCTGGGGTGCCGTGTTGCCATAAAACTTTCTCTTCAAGGCCCAGGATAGTGTTCTGGGCAGTGGCATGGGACACAGGGTATGTTTCCAGCCATCCAGTGGTTGCTTCCACCATTGTAAGCACATGGCACTTGCCTTGGCGTGTTCGTGGGAGTGTGATATAGTCAATCTGCCAGGCCTCCCACTGTTTATATTTCAGCCATCGCCCCCCATGCGACAGGGGTTTTTGCCGCTTGGCTTGCTTAATTGCAGCACATGTTTCACATTCGTGGATGACCTGTGCGATAGTGTCCATGGTCAAGTTCACCCCTCGATCTCGAGCCCATCTATATGTTGCATCTCTCCCCTGATGGCCTGAGGTATTGTGGGCCCACTGAGCCATAAATAGCTCACCCCTACGTTGCCAGTCCAGGTCCACCTGAGACACTTCAATTTTGGCGGCCTGATCCACCTGTTCGTTGTTTTGATGTTCTTCAGTGGCCCGACTCTTGGGTACATGAGCATCTACGTGACGTACTTTTACCACTAGCTTCTCTATCCAAACAGTGATATCTTGCCACAGTGTGGCAGCCCAGATGGGTTTACCTCTGCGTTGCCAGTTGCCCTTCTTCCATTGCTGTAGCCACCCCCATAGGGCATTCTCCACCATCCATGAGTCAGTATAGAGATAGAGCACTGGCCACTTTTCTCTTTCAGCAATATCTAATGCTAGCTGGATGGCTTTCACCTCTGCAAACTGACTCAATTCACCTTCTCCTTCAGCAGTTTCTGCAACTAGTCGTGTAGGACTCCATACAGCAGCCTTCCACCTCCGATGTTTTCCCACGATGCGACAGGACCCATCAGTGAACAGGGCATATTGCCTCTCATTTTCTGGCAGTTTATTATACAGCGGGGCCTCTTCAGCACGTGCCACCTCCTCCTCTGGCGACATTCCAAAATCTTTGTCTTCTGGCCAGTCTGAGATCACTTCGAAAATTCCTGGGCGACTGGGCTTTCCTATGCGAGCCCGTCATGTGATCAGTGCAATCCACTTACTCCACGTGGCGTCAGTCGCGTGATGTGTAGAGGAAACTTTCCCTTTGAACATCCAGCCCAGCACTGGCAGTCGGGGTGCTAAGAAGAGCTGTGTTTCAGTACCAACCACTTCTGAAGCGGCTCGAACTCCTTCATATGCTGCCAATATCTCTTTTTCAGTTGGAGTATAGCGAGCTTCGGATCCTCGATATCCCCGACTCCAAAACCCCAGGGGTCGGCCTCGGGTCTCTCCAGGTGCTTTCTGCCAGAGGCTCCAGGTAGGGCCATTCTCCCCAGCTGCAGTGTAGAGCACATTTTTAACATCTTGTCCTGTCCGGACTGGTCCAAGGGCTACGGCATGAACAATCTCCCGTTTAATTTGTTCAAAGGCTTGTCTTTGTTCAGGGCCCCATTTAAAATCATTCTTCTTCTGGGTAACTTGGTAGAGAGGACTTACAATTTGACTGTAATTTGGAATATGCATTCTCCAAAAGCCCACAACACCTAAGAAAGCCTGTGTGTCCTTTTTATTAGTCGGTGAGGACATAGCTGCTATTTTGTTGATCACGTCCGCAGGGATCTGGTGACGCCCGTCTTGCCATTTTACTCCTAAGAACTGGATCTCCTGCGCAGGTCCCTTGACCTTACTTTCTTTTATGGCAAAACCAGCCTTCAAAAGGATTTGGATTATTTTCTTCCCTTTCTCAAAAACTTCTTCTGCTGTGTTGCCCCATATGATGATGTCATCAATATATTGCAGGTGCTCTGGAGCTTCACCTTTTTCCAGTGCAGTCTGGATCAGTCCATGGCAAATGGTGGGGCTGTGTTTCCACCCCTGGGGCAGTCGATTCCAGGTGTACTGGACACCCCTCCAAGTGAAAGCAAACTGTGGCCTGCACTCCGCTGCCAAAGGAATGGAGAAAAATGCATTAGCAATGTCAATTGTGGCATACCACTTAGCTGTCTTTGATTCCAGTTCATATTGAAGCTCTAACATATCTGGCACAGCAGCGCTCAGCGGTGGCGTGACTTCATTCAGCCCACGATAATCTACTGTTAGTCTCCATTCCCCATTAGATTTCCGCACAGGCCATATGGGACTATTAAAGGGTGAGTGAGTCTTGCTGATCACTCCTTGGCTCTCCAATTGGCAAATCAGCTTATGGATGGGGATCAGGGAGTCTCGGTTGGTGCGATATTGCCACTGGTGCACCGTCGTGGTAGCAATTGGCACCTGTTGTTCTTCAACCTTCAGCAACCTCACAACCGAAGGGTCTTGGGAGAGACCAGGCAGGGTAGACAGCTGTTCAATCTCCTCCGTCTCCAATGCAGCTATACCAAAGGCCCAGTGGTACCCTTTTGGGTCCTTGAAATACCCCCTTCTGAGATAATCTATACCAAGGATGCACGGGGCCTCTGGGCCAGTTGCAATGGGGTGTTTATGCCACTCATTCCCGGTTAGACTCATTTCGGCTTCCAATATGGTTAGCTCTTGGGATCCCCGTGTCACACCAGAGATACAGATGGGTTCTGCCCCTTTATAACTTGATGGCATTAGGGTACATTGTGCACCAGTGTCCACTAGAGCCTTATATTCCTGTGGGTCTGACGTGCCAGGCCATCGAATCCACACTGTCCAGTAGACTTGGTTGTCCCTCTCCTCCACCTGGCTGGAGGCAGGGCCTCTCTAATCCTGGTTAGAATATCTGTTACCCACTTTTTGCACATGTGAATCAGAAGTCCCTTCAAGAGGATCAGAAATGAGATCTGCCCATCTACTGCACCCGGGGGACTGCTCACGGGAAACTGGAGCAGCAGTTTTCCAAGAAGAATCTTCTTTTCTGGTTGCTTTTTCTCGCAACTCCCGTACCCGTGCATCCAAGACTGAGGCAGGTTTTCCATCCCCCTTCCTCACGTCCTCTCCATGATCACGCAGGTAAAACCACAGGTTAGCCCGTCGTGTGTACTTTCTCTCTTCTCTCTCGGGCAGAGGAACGCTTACTCCCAATAACTGCAATGCGGGCCTGTACAGGTGAGGAGGAGGACATATCCACTTTGAATTGCTGGAACTCTCGGGACAATTCCTCTACAGCTGAGACACAGGCCCATAGGGAGGAAGAGAGACTTCCTTCGTATTGCCGGACTTGGACAGCCAATTCATCCACCGTTTGTCCATAGCCTTCTTTCCAGGACATTACTGCCAATAAGTTGGCATAGGTTGGTGGTGCACTTCGTAGAAACTTTCGCCACATCGGTTGTGTGCATTGGACTTCATCTGGATCTGTGGGTGACTGCGCGTTTTCTGGATCATTATAAATCACCTCCAGCACGGCTAATTCCCTCAGGTACTGGATACCTCTCTCCATGGTGGTCCACTTGCCTTGGTGACATGTAACTTCATCCCTGAAGGGGTATCTTTCCTTTACACCTAACGGAAGTCGCCTCCAGAGGCTGAGGACTTGTGTTTTTCTCCCAATCGCCTTGTCGATACCCCCTTCCCTAGACAGAGATCCCAGCTGCTTGGCTTCCTTACCCTCTAATTCCACACTACTAGCCCCATTATCCCAGCATCGGAGCAGCCAGGTAACAATGTGCTCACCTGGGTGGCGGCTAAAATCTTTTCGCATGTCACGCAATTCACTCGGATAGAGATCGGGTAATTATTTCAGGTTCTGCCTCTTCCTCCTGTTCTTGCGATGACCCTAGTTCATCTTCATCTCTCACTAAGCGAACTGATTTCTTTGTGTGTTTCTTTTTCTGTACAGGGGCGACTGATACTGGCACAGGTTGGTTCTCTGGTTTAGTGGCAGTATCTGTCACCGGGGTAGGGTTAGCCACAGTACCTGTTGTTGGGGTAGGGGCAGCCACGGTGCTTGTTGTCGGGGTAGGGGCAGCCACAGTGTCTGTTGTCAGGGTTTGGGTAGCCACAGTGCATGTTGTCGGGGTTGGGGTAGCCACGGTGTCTGTTGTCAGGGTTTGGGTAGCCACGGTGCATGTTGTCCTGTTTTCCATCTTTTCCCCCTTTTCCCCTGGGGGTGCTGCATAATATCAAGCAGGGTTTGGTAGATACCGGCCAGGGCCCAGCACAGTGTAGTGAGTTGTGTGTCTCTGGGATAGCCACAGCATTTTCCTTTCAAAAATTCTATCACTTCATGAGGGTTCTGTAGTTGTTTGGGAGTGAACTTCCAAGTCACTGGAGGTGAGAAGTTCTCTAGATACCTGCCCACATCCTCCCACATGCCGTGCCACCCATGAATATCCAGCTTTGGGACAGATCTCTGGGTGGTACTCTTAAAGAGCCTTTTTGTAGCCCTAGACAAGACCTGAAACATAGTCAGGAGGCATAGCACTAACAGCACACTGGCTTGCGCATCCCAAGGATATTCAAAATTCTTGAAAGCTGTTGTAAATAGTTGGAAGGAGAAAAGGGAGGGGAATGGACGGGGGGGAAGTATCCCCCCTCAACTTCCCCATGGATTGGGTGTAATTACCAATAAAATCCGACAGAAGGTGCCCAAAGTATGGAAATGATATCACTGCCTCATACAGATACCAGCTTAACCTCATGACCAGTGATGTAATCATTTCACAAGTCGACATTGCCCAGTACAGCAAAATGATAATCCCAATCACTCTCCCAGAGATGAGATATGCAACTACAGGCAATACATAGAGCATATAAGAGCTTACAAAACACCACCATGTAAACAACTGAATCAACATTGTGACTAACATCTATTTATCTAGTATAAGAAATGCGTATGACAAATTTGTTTCAACACGCTCTGGCCAGATCTGTCGTTATCTCAACCCTTCGTGCCCCACGTTGGGCGCCAAAACGGACTGTCGTGGTTTCAGCCCAGCCGGTAACAAAGGACCACGCGGCCGCTCGCTCACTCCTCCCGCCCCCCTCCGGTGGGATGGGGGGAAGACAGAGGAGAGAAAAAAAAACAAAACTGGAACCTCGAGGGTTGAGATAAAGGCAGTTTACTGGAACAACACAAAGAAATTGCAACAACAACAACAACGGTGCTAATGAAAGAGTATACAAAAAGAGTGATGCACAGTGCAACTGCTCACCACCCGGGACCCCACGCTCTGCCACTTCCCCCACCAAAAGAAGCGCCCACCCCCCGGCCCGCTCCCCATTTATATACTGAGCATGATGTCACATGGTATGGAATAGCTCCTTGGCTAGTTCAGGTCAGCTGCCCCGGCTATGCCCCCCCCTCCCAGGTTCCTGTAAAAAATTAACTCTATCCCAGCTGAACCCAGGACAGTGGTAATAACTGAACAAACAACTTATTCACCAGTTAACACTGAGCTTTGACAAGGTGATCCTTGAAAATCGGCCAGTTCTGCTGGACCCCTCTTCTGTCCAGGACCCATGGGATTCTTCCAAGCAGAACCTTGAACGGGCCAAAGTCTGCTTTCCTGACATCTAGGGTTATGATCCTGCTTAATTCCTTGTTCCTGCCTCTCAGGATCGTGAACCCTCTCAGGAGGGTGTCCAGTTACTCCTACAGCTCTTATAAATGCACTGTGCTGGATTTCCCAGCAAAAGAAATGCTTCTCTGTAGCAGGGGTGGCAGAAGACATTGTGTGCTGACCTTTCAGTTGTTCTAGTTCATACTCTGAAATATGAGGCTTTCCCAGTCATTTCAGCTAATAAGATGGAAGAGGCAGCAGCGTCATCTTTTTTTTCCCTGCTCTTACCTGCTATCCTAATGTCGCATAAAGAAGGACCTTAAACTGTTGTGGTTAAATTTAATAACTATCTGTAAAAGTCATTTTGGTATTGAAATGCTTTGTTGTGGAACAGAGCTTATTTGTAGCCTCCTGTGCGTTCTTGTTTCCATTATAAAATATTAGGCAACGTTCCATTGTAAGCGCATCTTATTTGGGAGGTGGTATGAAAAGTTAATACTGTGATTTCCACAGGATAACAAGATCATCTAAATAGTAAGCAATGGGCTGTAAGGACTAGAATCCAAAACCAGTGCCACAGGCAGTTAGGAGTTGTAAGTTAAAATTGCAAGGGATTGTGTAATGGATTGGCAGCTAACGCAGTACTTGAAATTCATTTGGCATTTACATGCACGGTAAATTCCAAATGAGCTCCTAAGAACCCTATAAAAAGAAGAAAGTGTGCGTGTCTGTGAACTGCTTGTTTCTCCCTGTAACGTATATCCTCTTAGTTCTAGATTATAATTTGCCTTTGTAGCATTGGGAGGTTTTTTAAATTTATATAAAGAGGTGATTTACAGGCATTTCCAATAATTTCAGAATAAGAGGACCACTGTTATCTTTGCAAGTGAAGCGTGTATATTTTATGTGAATTCATCTCAGTTTTACTGTCCAAGTTTCAGGGCAGCTTGCTTTTATGCATGTATATTAGTAGATCCCAAGAAAATATAGCCACAGATCCTATTAACAATGAAGTGAATGCCTGCTGGTTGCATGGCAGATCATTTTCAAACTGGCAGTTTGTGACAGATGTGTATGTAATGGCTCTAAATCACTGTGCAGATTCACTGTATTCCATATTTTACTCAACTTCCAATAAGAGTTACACAAATAAATTAAAGTGCAGCTGTCAAAATCAGCTGCAGAGTTGAAGGCATACATATAATGTATGAAAAAGCTGATGCCTTCTCCTGGAAAACTTTGGAAATATATTTTGCTAGATGAAAGCAGCAGGTTTGTTTCCACTGTTTGTTTGTCTTGTCTCATATTTAATAATCAAGAACACTTGTAATCATGCTGATTCCAGAAGGTTTTGTTACGGTTTTGGGACTGGTTCTATATCTGTTTCTTTGGTCCCAGTGTACCCTTTTCTGGTTATTTCATCGCTAACTCTCCTGGAAATGAAATCCTGTAATGCTTTGCGTAGGGTGTATAATACCTGTGCACAAACCAACCATAGTTACTCAGAAGGTGCAGATGGGTTTAACTCAGTTCTTTCCTTTTATGAAATTATTGCACACTTCTTAAAATCAGGGGTTTGTGTAATCTTATCACAAACCATCTACAGACAACTCTATTTGAAACCCTATTATTTTATCTCTGTGCCCCAGAGAGGCCAGCTTTGGATATCGTCACTGTCAGTTTGACTAGCTCTGCAGCAATTTCATTTGTTTCTAGTCACTTTTTTTCCAGTTGGCATTGTTTGTTTTGACTGTAAGCTGCTGGCTCTGCTTTTCCCTGGATTTGTTAGGGAGTCGAGACAGACCCTCAGAGGCAAGCTTCACTCCACTGCCTTGCAACAACTGCATTTGCTGAGTAGCATCCTTTCTTGACTAACTCTCTCATCATTTCCTATTTCCCAATACCCCAGGATCTAATCAAATATTCATGTTGTGGTAAAAAGTATAGGCAGCCATGCAGTGGTTTCTTTTCCCTTGCCCCCAATTTTTGCTCCTGGTCATTGCAGAGGTTTTGACAGTCATCAGTTAACAGAATTGGGATGCTTGAAATTTGTCTGTACTCAGGTCCATAGACCTATCATGGTTTAAACAATTTGAGAAAGCAAAAAGTATTTCTACCTAGCAGATAGTGTTTTTCCTCTCCCTCCAGACTGGTTATAGCCACCTGTTCAATAGACTAAATTCATCAAGTCATTTTTAATCATGTTCATTGGACTGTGGAGCTGTGCCAGGGTCCTACTAAGCAACAAATGGGTTCAGAGCAGGCACATTGCAGATTCTGTTAGAAAATAGTTCCCTCTGGTGCTGGTTCTTATCAACTTGCCTGTGAAGGATAAGAAATCATCAACATTTCAGAATATTGGGGAACAAAAGAGCAGAAACTTGGCTTATTTGCAGCACAGTGGTAGCTCCGTTTGTTTTGGATTTGTACCAGCATAAACTAGAGAAGAATTAGGCACGAAGCCAAATAATCCTTGTATTTCTTAAGTCATTAAGCAAATCTACAAGGAGCTAAGCTGATGAATGGTTAACAAATGATGGTGAAGTGGTCAGATGCTACTCGTTAAAGCCAAGCATTACACCATAATCTGTATCTGCCTGTTCTCAACTCAGGAGATGTTCTACTGTTTTTAAGGATACCTTGGAAAGAGGAACTCTGAGCGAAGCAAAAAGAATTTGGTTTAAATAGCCTTACCGAGCAGTAGACTCCCCTGGTACAAGTATTTTGGGTGAGATTTGACCTATAATATTTTTCTCTAGCTCTTCTGAAGGTCGTGATTATGTCTAACAATTCACTTCTAGTGATTTTTATTTGAGCTCCAAGGAGGGAATGTAAATTTACAAGTTCAAACAATAAATGGTTTTCTGTGGCACTGAAGAAAGATCTCATCAGGTATTAACTGGAGTTTATTTGGACAGTGTAGGTTTCTGCTTATAAAGACAGAAAAGAAATAGAAGAAAAATTGAAGAACTGAATACTTTACCATGCATAATCGGGTCAGGTCCTTTAGACAATTGTGCAAGACTGTTCTTAGATTGTTTGTGTTACTGTTCTTCCTTACAGCTTCTGTGTTTCAGTGAAACACTGCAATACTCTTTCATATTGAGAGGTGTTAGAAATTGAATGTTTCGCCAGGTACCTGACAGGAATTACTGACAGTATGAAAGGTGAATTTTGACCCTATGCTTAATAATTATGTAGCGATAAAATCACTAACACAGACATTCATGGTGATATACATGACAGCTTATACAGTGACTTCTCTGCTTAAAATTTTCCATTGGTCGGCATCAGCAGGAATTCCACGTATACAGAGTAATGGGGAAAAAAAAATCCTTAGGTGTCCTAACTCCATTTTATGTATGTAGCAAATGCTCAGATAATCAACCTTTGATATTTTGCTTCAATGTGAAAGATGCAGATCTAGAGTTCAAAACTTAGATTTCCAAACTCTGTGGCGTTTCCTTGCTGAACTTGTTTATCCATCAACGCTTCAAATCACAGAATAATGGCATTGAACATAACGACTTCTCTACTGAGTTAAGTAGTACAGTCCTTGTACAAAGCAATAAACATTCCTTATAAAGGAAAAAAAATTGCAGGTCATGATTCCAAACTCTAATGTAGGAAGAAAACTTTTTGTACCTAATAGTATGTTGGTCATTTTGCATTTCAGTTGCTGATTCTTCAGTTTTACAGGATGACATGTTATTCAGGCTGCTGCTAATTATATGCTCGCTATTATGGTAATTGACATCTCTCAATTTTGTTGTTATGACTACAAAGTACTTGGTAACAGGCTGATAATGCATAAAGACTGCAGCCTGTCTTGCTGGCTGAGACTCATCACTGTTCTTTCTGTTCTGTCTGTCCACGTGTTCTGAGTTACAAGCTGTTTGGTGTAGAGACTGTGTACATTGTTTGTACAGTGCTTATCACCACGATGTTAGAGACATCATGGCAATACAAATACTGCAGGTATGTGCATTTACAAACACGTATAATCCACTTCTCTCAGTCAGTAGTGATCTCGAATCCCACTCTGCAGTAGTGTAGTGCTTAATCAGATTTTGCCTTATGTTTAGGTAGTCCAGTGATCTTGTTTCATCCAGAATGCATGGGTGAATTGCTGTTTCTTGATGATTCTTGACCTGTTTTATAGCCATAGTTAGGGAATACTGGTATTAGAAATTGGCAGATTGTATATTAAAGCTTGTATACCAGCATGCATTGTCTTGAAAGGATGACCAATCATTATGATCTGAATCCTTTGTACAGTTCTTTATATTGTTAAGAAAAAACTTTCTCCCATGTTTTAGTAGATTTCCCATCCTCTTTTCCCCCTGGTTTTAGCCTTTGCAGCACATGCTGAATCTCAGGAACTTAATGAATGTATGCCTGTAGGGGACCAGGCTATGTAAGAAACTCTCAGCCGATTAAATCAGTAAATCCAAATTGAATCTGAACCTTCTCAGGAAAGCCCAAGTTCAGTTTGCATTGGTTGGGGGAGTAATAATATACTGTGAGCAGAAAACTCTGGACAGAAAAGTGTGCTTCAGTGAAGAAACCACTAGTAGTCTACTTAGTCATATATGCAGATAATGCGTGGTCATCTGCAGATTCTGCTTTAGGAAGATTTGTAGCACAGTAAATCCTCTGTCTGCTAGCTCCTTGATAAAACCTTTTAACCTAGCATTTCTACCATTGGAATATATATTTCTACCATTGCAATATATATTTTCATAATAGGATTTTTCTTTGAAGGAAGCTGATTTGAGGTCTTGATGGATATGCATAAAACTTGGTATAACAGGAATCAAACATAGGTTCTTCTCTAAATGAGCAGGCTTCTGTTGCATAAACTCAAATGCAGGAGGATCCTGTCTGTGCAGGACCCAGGTTGACTTAACACTGGTTTTCAGATACAGGACCCATTAAAAACCACCTCAGTTCTACATTCTAAACTCCATAGGCCATTCTGCAGCTCTTCCAAAGCCTAAATAGACTCCTAGATATCTCTGATGGTAGGAGATCTTGTTTTTATTAACTGTCTCAGGGGCAACACAACAACAAGCAAGGAGTATTTATGTAAAAAAATAATTCCTTAACCAACTGCAGACATTCTTGGGAATATTAGGAGACTTATGAAAAAACAATAAAACTATAGCATCCAGAATCCTGGATCCCTGGTGGCCTTCAAGTCTAGGGGAAATATCCTGTTTGCTTTTCCTTAGTTGGGCTATTAGATTTATTGGAGTGGTCTGGCCTCTTGGTTAGGGAATTGCTCCCTGTGCTTGGAAATGTTTTCCATTGTGCTGCAGCTGGGGAAATTACCAGCTTTCACTTCCCATGCCCTGTAATTTCTCTCCTGTTGGCTGCTCACTCAGTTGGTAGCGCTAAGAATAGATGAGTAGAAATGTCATTCATTGTTCACCACTGTAGATTGCTGTCTTAGGCCTTCAATCTCTTGTCTTTAAAGGCTACAAAATAGGTTCTTTCATACACAAAAGAGATATTGAAATGTCTCTTCTATGCTGTTTCACAGGGAAGGTTGTGATACAGGGTTAAGACTCTTGAAATAAAATGAGGTTTATCAGACATGAAGTTTGTGATGTCAACAGGCATGACTTCTCAACTGTCTGCAAGTATAGTGCACCATTAAAAGTGTACACATATTATATGGGTTCAATCTACACGGACTCCCGTGTTCCAAACCAAGCCATGCTTCAATAATTTTTTTTTTTTTGTATGAATGTGATTAATAGAAGAAGAAAAAAGAGAGAAGACAGAAAACAAATTGGATGTAGTTTGCATTGTCTCTAAACTAGCAAGGCTTTTAGGTAATGTCAGATATTTTTGAACTGTAACATCTTAGTGGGTGAAGATCATGGTCCAAAGCCCTGTTCAACCTATGTTAAGGGAAAATGGAATAAGCAGAGAAAGTATTTTTTTGAAAAATTCCTCATATTGTTGGAGCATATTTAGGGTTCATAGGATTGACTGTCAGATATTCTTTCAGTTACATTCAGAAGTAGAAAGTTTGTTCATTCTTTCAGGAAAAAAATAGTTGGAATACATAAGTGTTAATGTAAACATTCCGTTTTGGGAGTATGTCTCTGTACAGCAGGCAGACTTTCTTCTTTTGTGCATATCTCACACTAGCTGGAGAGACTGGAATATGACTTAAAGATGGAAGAGATCCTTTTACGTTCTGGAAATTGCCACGGAACTTCAAGTTGTTCTTCCTGATGTTTATCTTGCTAGACAGTGTGTTTCTTTTTGCCACCAGAAGTAAAGATTCTTGCCATGCTGACATTTTAATAAATGATTAGATTGCTCACATAGCTGTATAAGCAGTGTGGCTTTAGTGGTAGCAGAATAGTTATTGGCAGCAGCTTGGCTCTTTTTCACGCTTTGTTGCATGTTAGTTGTCAGTAAAAGTGGAAGGACGATTAACCTCTGTGTTGAATTTCTGTGATGAAAAGTGCTACTTTAGGTGTAAACCATACGACAACTTATGTAGGTGTTATTACTGGGAATGTTGTGGAATCTGCATAAGGAATATTTAAATATTGATACCCAGGTATCAAGTGATTTCTTTAGGTTTCCTAGGGCGTACATCTATGCTTACGCCCAGAGAACGAAGCAAAGAGAGAAAACTTTTAAATTTGAAAGAAGCATAGCTGTGATAACAGCAAAACCTGTTCTGCCCTTGTGCTAACCATGTTCCTCACAGTCTGCCCAAGTATATAGTTTCAGTCAGTTAAGACAGGAGGAGTGACTTCCTGAAATAAGTGCTCAGCAAAGTTCCTTTTAAAATCAGTCAGTTCTGATTCATCCAATTTTCGTATGAATACTGAGATCTGAACTGTATTCTTGCTCAGATTAATATCAAGAAAACATGCACTCAGGTGGTTATCCACCCTGAGACTTAGTTGCCTGTATAGTTTGTTCGATGCTGCTTCACATGATACAGGTACATTGGTTGAAAAGTTCCCAGGGTGCTGCTTTAATGGCATGTCTCCACCATGGTGGCTTGCCAAATCCCTGTTGGTAAGTTTGTTATGTACTATTACAGCATCAGCTCTTTAGAGGCAATGTCAGATTCGACTTGCTTCCTCACGTTCAAATGTGATTAGTGTTTTTCACAGGTCTGTCATGGGAAAATAAATGTTTAAATGAGACCATTTTGCTTTATGGGCTGAAAGAGCCTAAATTTGTATGTCAAGCCTGGCATAGGCTCCTTTGTAGGGGGTCATAAAGTCTGTAGGCTGGAACACAAGACTACATTCAATCTCTGGCCCTACAGCCATCCATTAATCATTATTTCCAGTTATAAAACAACCTACTCATACTTGCTTCACCAAAGTGTCCTGATGATTAACTGTGAGCAGTTCCTTGAAATGCACTGCATGTGCACACACCAGTGTTCTCACTCTTTAAGCTGACCCAGCACTGGGGTACCTAATGTATTTGTGAGAAGAGAGATCGGTATCAGTGGTGCAACAGAGCAATGGACATTGTTGAGTGTACAAGTCACTGCCATGGTGGTGTCTCATGTTTAAACTCCAGCCTGGCTGTTGCCTCAGTTCTCCTTATTGCTCCTCACCTGTTCTGCACATCTCTAGGTGGTGGACAGGGTGGTAAAGGGCAATGGGATGTTTAATTCCCCACTTTGCCTTAAATGAAATGAAGAATCCTGCCTCAGGCTTTTCCTGCAAACCTAGCAGGTTGCTATGGATTAAGCTACTTAATCAATCCAGACAAACCATTCCATGCTGCTTCATAGTAGTCGATACCTCCAGTCACTTGCCATTTCAGCAGCTTAGAGACTAACGATCCTTCATTCTGCAGACAGAGATGTGCCAGATAACAAAAGTTGCTAAATAGCCACTATATATATAGCCACAGAGCTATAAAATCTTTTTGCCTTCATCCTCTCCCACCATCATAAGCTGGTAACATAGCAACTGATGAAGCTGCTTGAACTTGAGTTGACCTGAAATTACATGTTTCACCGTTTATGTGTTTATTCCTGCCTTTCTACTTTTTTTGGTACTTGTTGAGTTTACATTTCCAGTCCCTATGGGAGATTAGCAGCTTGTTCATGCAGAAAGCTGAAATAGATTTAATAACACATGATATATGAGCTTAAATAGTCCATGGACTTAGCAACACAAGAGATAGCTAAAGCTGGCCCTGGCTACTGACTGGTGGAGAGGACCTTTTTCATGATGTGGGTGCAGTTTTCCATGTCTTTGTACAGATTTGGTGGAGCCATAAGAAAGAAGAGCCTCCCGGAGACTGATGTTTTAAATTGTAGTGGTACAGAATTGGCTGTGAAAGGAAGCAGTGTAGAGTATAAATATGCATGGATTATAGTAACCCTGGGATTTTTCACATGGGGGAAAGAATGAACTTGGACACGGGTTCAGAAGTAACCTGCAACTTGAGTAGCTGTTGGTGCATGCACAGTTGCAGCAGCTTCTAGAAAGCTCCAGTATTTTCATCTCCCTAATTGAAGGAGAGATGATGCTCAGTTCTCACACTTTATTCAGATATGTTCTTATGTTAAAACCTAACTTGATCATAGCTCATTTCAAGACTAATATGATGTGTCTGTCATCAAGTTCCAAGAAATAAGGGAAGTAGAAAAAATTACTAATTGTTCTGTGAGGAAAATATATCAAGGATGAGTTTGGAGAACAGGACTTGGTTTGAGCACGCTGGACATGCTCCTAGAGGAGCAAAATGGAGCAGTTAGATGCTGGTTAGAGAAAGTCATGGTCTTTTTATTTTTACTGTTTTTTTGGTCAAATGAAAACTGAACCTTTTTTCTGTGTGTGACACAGTCTCAACAGATGGGGCTAAGACGCTTCAGCCTCAGAACAGTCAAAGAGGATCAAATTCTTTTTTTGACAAGCACTTTAAGTATTGAATTATTAAATCAAAGGGCATCACTGTCACCAGTGCATGCTCTGGCTGCATATATAAAAGGAAAGTGAGTTGTGCTCATCTTTTCCAGAGAAAAGCATAATCATTTATCTTCATGTGATAGTTTTAGACTGCAGCACCTGAGTTCTGCTGCCCTGAATGAGGGCATTCAGAGACCATTCAAAGAGCAAGCAGGTGCTCAGTATTGTTTCTTGCCAAGCAGTTCTTTGTTTGCTTGGTGGCTTCCTCCTTGATAGACTAACTGGTCTGATGCCTCACTGTATTTCATACTGCAGGCCAGGCACTGAGAAAATAAGATTAAAAAGGTAAAATACATCTCACCTAACTTTTAATACCAGTCAAAAGAGGGAGGGATCAAGGAGCAGTTAATTTTATCTGTCTTAGATACATACCTTGAGATGAGTCCATTTCTCTCCATTTGACTACAAAGGGAACCTGAGATCACTAATACAGGCTTGAACATATAGAAGCTACATAGTGAAAGTCCAAGGTATTTATAATCAGCTCATGGATGCCTAACTTCTTAATGCACAAAAGTCTTTGTGTTGGACCTCTCAGGGTTCATGAAAGATCTCTGTAAATGGAATGACATTCCATAACAATGTCATTCCATGAGCAACAAGAAGCATACTACTGCTCTTGTTCATGATGTCATTTTGTAGCTATTTTGCAGTTGAAAAACTCAGAAAATTACCTGCACTTTAAAAATGAGAGTTAATTGTCCATGATTCCCAGCTCTGGGGAGCTTGTCATTCTTAGAAATTACCTAGAGAGACTGCCTGTGCACTGTATAGGGTAGCACTCCTATCCATGTGAAGAAAGGTTGCCTTCTAGCACTCTCAGTACACAAGACTTATGAATGTGTTTTGCTGCAGTACTGGAGATTCTACATGTCAATACTGAGCCATTAAGAGAGCCATGGGATAGTCTATAGTCACCTTTTTTTCCTCTTTTACTGTACAAGTGGAGACTCAGAGAAGCATTCAGTTCTAATCTATGTGAGTTCTTGTAATAAGCTTTACAATTAGAGCACAGAGTCTTCCATCTAATTCACTTAATTTACGCTGGGAAATGAGATACTATTCAACTAATCTGATGCTATTTTCTTCTATGAGAGAATGAAAGCATCCTCTGAGGCTCTGGTGGGATTCAGGCTAAGCTTCTGAGACACACAAATAGTGTGAAATGCTAATGAAATAGTATGCTACTGTAATTCCCACTTGGTACCTGGTGCCCCTCTCCTTTAACCTGTAACACAATTAGAAGAGTTGATAGGAGGCAGTGGGCCTGTACTAACTCTTTCTGGTCTCAGGGCAACTTTGTAAATTTTTGTTTGATAAGATGACACTAATACAGGTGACCTTTCTTCAGCCAGGGTTTGTTCCAGCTATCTTGCAGGGTGACTGCAGTGCTTTTAGGAAATCGTTAAGAGGTTTCCTACTGCTTTATAGTAACTCTTGTAAGCATTACTGTGTTCTTCTCTTTAAACATAGGCAGCCCAGTTGCTTAATTTAGAACATATGTATTCAAATCACCAAGGAACATTTCCACTGCTTAAGGGGAAAATACATAGAGAATATGTATTCTTCATTTTCATCAGGCTGCAGCAAGTTCTCCCTTTGTATATAAGTACTACACCTACACTGTTTTGACATCTAAAGGGAATAGTTTGTAGTCTTTGAATTTTGGGGTTTGGGGAATGTCAGAAGATGAGCATCCTGCCAAATATTGGGTCTCTTGCTCCATTGGCTTTCTTTGGTGATACTGATTGCTGTGCCCTGAGATCTGCTCGTCTCGTGTTCTTCATTGCTGTTGTGCTGATTCTTTGACCACTTTGCTCAATTCTTTTACATCTTTCTGGATAATTTTTATTTTCTCCTCTACTTCTTGTACGTGAAACGTACGGCAAGTCCTTTGTAGACAGAAGCATTAGCTCTTAAGGGAAAAGCAAGAAGAAAAAAGTGCATGACATACTGTGGCAAATGAGTATTCTATATCATAGAGTACTAAAGTTACTTATCACTGTATTAGTAAATTCTGTGTTGGGAAGAAGCATCAGATGGAGAGTACTGACATTAAATTTGCTAATCCATAGAACAGTATAGCAGTGTCTAAATGGAGCCCCCCTCTTACCGTTCTAGTGTCCTAGCTCTTTAGCTAAATATCCAACCTGCCACAAGCTAAAAGGGTAAATCTCCATTTTTGTCTGTCAGTCTTTGATTACTAAGCACATAAGCATCCTGTGGCTGATGGTTCATGAGGATGAATGCAGTGTTGATCTCAACAGCGGCAAGAAGAGACCTGAATATCCACAGGGTTGCATCACATAGTATGGGAATGTTCAAGGAGGATAAGAGGTTAAACTTTGCCATGTAAGGGTGACGTTTGCCTGCTGGGACTGCTCTGTTTCATAAGAGGATGCAAACCCAACAGTAAAGGCTTTTGCACTTGTAAAATGTATAAATCTGTGAAACCATTGTCCCTTGTATAGGCTGTAGAAATCCTAAATCTTCCTCTTCTCTCACTTTCTTGGATTTTGGCTTTAACTAAATATTCAAAATTGTTGATTTCAGAATTGGTTCTGGGCACTTTTCTTTGGGAGTAGACAGACTATATCACTCACTAGCGCAATTTATCCATCCAGGTGAATTAATCAATCACTTCATTAATGCTGCTGGCACACTCTTCCAACACGGTTGACATGTGCCACCACTGTCAGCCTGTTACAGTACTGTGAGACAGGTCTGAATGTCTGTCTTTTAGACAAAAAACTATTAGTATAATGTCAGCACAGTGAAATAGTCTCATGCTAAATATTGTAAAATCCTTGTGGCATTTCTTTGTGCAATAAATGGAACTGGAAGTTTGGACAATCACTGGAAAACAAAATTCAGCTGCTGCATTTATTACAGTACCAGGAAGTGTGCTAATAAGCAGTGCCAATATAAATGCTGTCATTCAGAGCTCAGACTGCTTATTGCTGTAGTGTAAAACTAGAAAGGGTACTCATGGATGCTGCTCAGTCAGTCAAGTGAATCTCTAATAGCCAGCAATAAGGTGTGCAAAACAGTTGTGCAAAGGTGACAAATTCTGCCTAAAGGATGGAGGGGCAAAAAATCAGAACAAAGGCATTTTAACATGATTCCATTTTTTTCTTAAAACAGCTAGGTTTGCCTTCTTAAATGCAAATTTAAGTACCTGTGTTCTCAATAGCTTTTAAATTGTAACACTGTGGCTATTGTGTAGAAAACTATACAAATGTGTTTTGTTTTGTATCTTTTGCTTAAAAAAGTTCTAAGAAACTTGAAATTTGTTTTCCTTGCCTTTCAGTCCCATCCTTATCCATTTGGCAAGCACAGTCCACAGCTGCTCATTTAGGACGCTGTGAGAAAAGCTTACAATTCCCATTAGTGGGCGAATAAGCAGTATCATGTTTGAAAACACAGATCCTGGTTGTCAGGCAAATGTCTTTGTTAACAGCTCCCATCCCCACCTCTTCAACCCCCAAAGAATAAAAAACACTGTGTCTCTTCTGATCTTATTTTTAGAACCTGTGCTCTCTTGTATGCATGTGAGAAAACAAAACAGGGCTGTCTGTGTGCATGTTGCAGCTATCTTCCTGCTGCTCTGGAGGCCTGGCTATGTATGGGGCATACACAGCTGATGTTTTGGAAGGACTTACAGAGGATCATCAAGTAGTGTGAAAGGTACGGCCTGGATGGCCCAGCCAGATACAAACCTACTTTTCTCCTCTATTTAACAGCCTTTTTGGGGTCCTCTTTGGTTTTGTTTCCTGATTCTCTTCAGTCCTATGTTGAGAGTTTATTTCAGTGTTTGAGAGAGTCATGTTAGGAATTTCATGTGTTGGCATGATTGTTCAGTAACAAAATAAGGGTACAGGTTAGCACTTCAGAAACAGAATCATTGAACTTTGCCATATACTAGTGTTTTGTAGCATTAGGGGTTCTTTTTGTCTAAAATCATCCATAGCCCGTCATGTGCAAATGAGAGTTCCAGGTCACCTTGGCTGTACATTTTATCAGGTGGTCTTGTTATGAACAAGGAAGGAATTTTCAAAGAAATTGAAGTTTTATTCACATAAAATCCATAGCTTAAAAGGTTTATCCAACTGTTTTAAGATTACATTTTGTATAATGTCTTTTTCTTATGGATTATTTCACAGGAGACAGTGATAAAAGTTGTTGGGGATTTTTCTCTAATTTTTCAATCTTCCCAGTTGCCTCTGAAGGATTCATGGAGCCCATTTTTCTTCTATTGTCTAACAATTGCTTAGAATTGCCTTGCTTAGACAACCGTAGAGAAATTATTCCAGTAGTAGAGTAGAAAAACTCAGGAGCAGTTGCCAAAGAATAAAATACATGTGTTTTCCACAATAGTTGGAAAGTATAGTATTCACAGCACCCAGCCTGTCATAGTTCAAGGACCGTCTGGATGATGCTCTTAATCATATGGTTTAGTTTCAGGTAGTCCTGTGAGGAGCAGGGAGTTGGGCTCTATGATCCTTATGGGTGCCTTCCAACTCAAGATATTCTATGATTCTATTTGGTCTTTTTTGGTCCTTCATGTTAGTTTTGATTCCTCACACTCTTTGCACTACTAAACTTTCTGTCGTTTTAAAGCCCTAAGAGCATTCAGCCTTCTCAGCTGTAGATCATAGTGGTATTTTCTGTTTTAATGGGAGGATAAAGGCACACCCCAAATTCCCTTCATGTCTGCACAACTGGACCTGCTTTGCACATACAATAAAATCTAATTATCTTCAATAACTCCCCTTTTTTTGAGCTTGTACCACATAGGTCTTTTGTTAGGGCACCCAGGAACCACATTTTCTGTGTCCTTCCTGAGTCTGGGATTTAGGCTAGATATTCCAGTTGCAGCAATCCAGTACCAGATGTCCTCGTTGCTGGCGAGCCTGTGGCTTTCTCCTCTGTGCCTGGAGGAGGAGGGAGAATAGCTGAAAGGGAGCAACAGGCTAGACAAAGCTTGCAATGTAAAATATTGTCTGGATCAAATGGGGCTTAAAATATGGTTGATCACAATTACATGTTGTCCTGGTTTCAGCTGGGACAGAGTTATTTTTCCTCCTAGTAGCTGGAATAGTGTTATGTTTTGGATTCAGTATGAGAAGAATGTTGATAACACACTGATGTTTTCAGTTGTTGCTAAGTAGTGTTTAAACTAAGTCAAGGATATTTCAGCTTCTCGTTGCCCAGCCAGCAAGAAGGCTGGAGGGGCACAAGAAGTTGGGAGGGGACACAGCCAGGACAGCTGACCCCAACTGGCCAGAGGGATATTCCATACCATGTGACATCATGCCCAGTATTTAAACTGGGGGAGTTGGCCTGGGGGGTGTGGAGCGCTGCTTGGGAACTAACTGGGCATTGGTTAGCAACTAGTAAGCAATTGGATTGTGCATTGCTTGTTTTGTATACTCCAATCCTTTTGTTGTTGTTGTTGTTATTATTATCTTCCTTTCTGTCCTATTAAACTGTCTTTATCTCAAGCCACGAGTTCTACTTTTTCTGATTCTCTCTCCCATCCCACTGGGTGGGAGGAAGTGAGCGAGCTGCTGTGTGTTGCTTAGTTGCTGGCTGGGATTAAACCATGATGTGTACAAGGCCAACCTCTCACCATGTTTGTTTAATTAAGGTCACATAGAGATCTTAATTAAAATAGTGAGCTCATAACATCAGTGTCCTGGTTTCAGCTGGGATAGAGTTAATTGTCTTCCTAGTAGCTGGTACAGTGCTATGTTTTTGAGCTAGGTATGAGAAGAATGTTGATAACACACTGATGTTTTCAGTTGTTGCTAAGTAATATTTACTCTCAAGTCAAGGATTTTTCAGCCTCCGATGCCCAGCCAGCAAGAAGGCTGAAGGGGCATAAGAAGTCAGGAGGGGACACAGCCAGGGCAGCTGACCCAAAGTGGCCAACAGGGTATTCCATATCATGTGATGTCATGTCTAGTATATAAACTGGGGGGAGTGGGGGCGGGGGGATTGCTGCTCGGGGATTAACTGGGCATCGATCGGCGGGTGGTGAGCAATTGCACTGTGCATCATTTGTATATTCCAATCCTTTTATTATTACTGCTGTTACTTTATTAGTCTTATCATTATCATTATTAGTTTCTTCTTTTTATATTCTATTAAACTGTTCTTATCTCAACCCACGAGTTTCATTTCTTTTCCAGATTTTCTCCCTCATCCCACTGTGGGGGCGGGGGGGAGCGAGTATAGTGGCTGCGTGGTGCTTAGTTGCTGGCTACGTTTAAACCACGACAATCAGTCTGGTCATCTGTAACTGACAACTGTGTTTAGTTACAAAGGGCAGAAAATGGTCCTTATATTTATGTGCTAGTTTTGCTAAATAATGGGTAACTTGTTTAGATCACTTCCAGTAATTTGGCACAGAGTGATATTTAAAAAAATTGCTTCTTGTCCAGTTGGTGCCAGTAGGAGAGAGCCCATTATTTTCAGTGAGGTGGGATTGAGCCTTGAATAACTACTATAATGGCTGCTTATCTTAGTTTCTTGAACTTAGAAAATGTGAGCAACAGTTTAGACTCCTAATTTTCGAATATTCTGTGGCACCCATATTTCAGATGGTACTTAGAAAGGAGAAAATTGATGGGTTGGGGGGAAGAGAAAACCACCATCACTTTTTTTTTGGGGGGGGGGGGGGGGGGAGGATAGATTTAGATTTGGCCTAAAATAAAGAAGATAGTAATGCTGGGTGTTGTCTTAATTTAAATCAGTTTGGCAATAGTAGTTTCTAAACTTGTTAGATGAGACTTTCATGCCTGTTTAGCAGGACAAACTGCTCTATTAATTAAGCTCAGTCCCATAAAGCTCTTCTACCTTGCAATCAAATCCCAAAGTAACCTGGATCATGTTGTTATTGAAGTCTACAGCCCAGGAGAATGGAGTTTAATATTTCATTTATCTTGTGTTCAGCTATGATGTGACATACAAGATGTCATTTTTGCATCGGGAATAAAAATCACTAAGTCTATCATTTAATTGTCTTGCACCAAGAAACAGGTAATAAACTGTTTGTGATTTATAATTGTCGTGGTTTAACCCCAGCCAGCAACTAAGCACCACGCAGCCGCTCACTCACTCCCCCCCATCCAGTGGGATGGGGGAGAAAAATCAGGAAAAGAAGTAAAACTCCTGGGTTGAGATAAGAACGGTTTAATAGAACAGAAAAGAAGAAACTAATAATGATAATGATAACACTAATAAAATGACAACAGTAGTAATAAAAGGATTGAAATGTACAAATGATGCGCAGGGCAATTGCTCACCACCTGCCGACCGACACCCAGCCAGTCCCCGAGCGGCGAATCCCTGCCCCCCACTTCCCAGTTCCTAAACTAGATGGGACGTCACATGGTATGGAATACACTGTTGGCCAGTTTGGGTCAGGTGCCCTGGCTGGGCATGAGAAGCTGAAAAATCCTTGACTATAGTCTAAACACTACTGAGCAACAACTGAAAACATCAGTGTTATCAACATTCTTCACATACTGAACTCAAAACATAGCACTGTACCAGCTACTAGGAAGACAGTTAACTCTATCCCAGCTGAAACCAGGACAATAATAATTTGATTTTTAATGAAAATGTATCTACATGCATTTCTTGGGGCAATAACCTTGCTAAATCAACATATAATCAGCCTGACATTTCATATCAGAAAAAGATTCTGGCAGGAGGGGAACAGTCCAAAATAAAAGCAGAAACAAACATTCCACAGAAAACTTAGCTTGTGACACTAGTTTTTGTTCGTGTTGGATACCTGCTATAATTACAATTCAGATTGCTTTTTTTCCAGAGGTACAATGCACAACTATTGCAGTCAATCTCAAGGAGATAGCATGGTTCATTGTAATTAGTTAGCCAGAGGAAATGAAATTAAGTAACTTTTCAGTTGATCATTTTGTATAATAATGTTTTCTGTGCATTTGTTTCTCTTCACTGAGCCCATGTTAACCTGCAAGACTTCTCCAGAGGGGAAAGTCCTATCTTCCTCCCATTATGTGGTGCTCAAACTCCTTTCTTACACACTTCTGTGGGTCCTGGATTCTTCCAGTTCTCTGGGTTCTTGGAGGAATCACCTTTAAGAAGGGTTTGGAATAACTCCCACAGAACTCTAAAATTAATGTCATGCTGTAACATTTATAGGTTTCTTTTTCTGAGACAGAGATGTTCTTTTTGTCACATTATTTTCACAAGAGAATTGGGTTTGTGTCCTCTGGGCTGAGGGCAAACCACATTAGAGTGTGACAGAGGGAAAGCTAGATGAGATTAAAGAAATTGCTCATAATCTTGCACAGTTCAGCTCAGGTTTTCAAAACCACAAGGCATACGCTATTCATGCAGTTTCCAATATGCAAGTGTTATTTATACACTGACAGAGAAGGGAAAAAAAAAAATCAGGCAGGCAGCCAGAGCCCTGTAGATTTTTTTATTTATTTTTTTTTTCATCAAAGGGTGCTGCTGAGATGTCTCTTATTGGCTTGCTTTTTATCACAGAGAAGATATTCAGTGGCCAGGTTCCTGCCTCCTCATGATGCTTTTCAGACATCTAGGCACTTTTCAAGTCTCATGCAGACTTTGCTTGAGTACCTTTGCTCATGAAGTTAAGCAAACTTTGCAATCAAACATGACAGGGCATGTTGATTCACTGTTGCCTTAGAGTTTTCCTTAGTTCTGAGCTACCAACAGCCACAGTTAAGAGTCAGTTCTAGCAGCATCCTGACTACTGATATCATTGACCACAGGAAGATCCCTAGTGTTTAAATTTGTTAGTATTTTCTCAGACACACAGCCAGTGTTTTGATTAAAAAGTATATCCTATTTTTAACCTTTATTTTGCTGGTAAAATCACAAAATGAGCAAGTGATTTGAGTTTTCCACTCATTGCTAATTGTCTCACATTAAGCATTACACTTTGGCTGAACCACAATACCATGATCAATGATGGTGATATTCTGCCACATTGTGTCACAGGGCAGAGGAAGGGCTGTTGTACTGGAGCCTTTTTATACATGGTATATGCTAAGTGCACTCAGTTGTCTTTATTTAAGACTTCTTTGCCCCTCACCCTCCAATATTATATTGAATGCTATTGCTCATATGCTTAAAGGAGAGAGTAAGTATAAACCTGATCTTTTAAAAGTGACTCTTGTGTTTTATTTTAAATGGAAGTTGCTTTGTGGTTGCTGTATTTTTGCAGGTGTTTCTGAATTGTTAATGCTACCCCCAGTGTAAGGGAGCTGAATTTTTAGCACAAAAAAAAAAAAAAAAAAAGCCAAATTCTTTGGGACAGCACTGTTATATAGATACATAGTGGAAATTTGATCCTTATGATAAAATTGTCTCAGGCCTCTCATGGTTTCTTTTTTTCTACAGAGCCCCCAACTCCTATCGCCCCTCCTGAGCTGCTGGCTGTCGGAGCCACGTACCTGTGGATCAAACCCAACGCCAACTCCATCATTGGAGATGGGCCCATCATATTGAAAGAGGTGGAGTATCGGACAACCACTGGGAATTGGGCAGAAACACACATTGTAGACTCTCCTAATTACAAACTGTGGCATTTGGATCCTGATGTGGAGTATGAGATCAGAGTGCTGCTCACTCGCCCTGGAGAGGGAGGTACAGGGCCCCCTGGACCACCACTTACAACAAGAACAAAATGTGCAGGTAGGGTTTCTGCTGCTTTACAATACAGCACAGATACTTTGGTTCACTTACTAATATTAATGGTCCTCCACACATCCTTATTGCAGATGTGCTTCATCAGTGATCTGAATTGACATTATGAATTTTGATATGTCCTGGAATATTTTACTTTTTATTCCATGGCCAAGTGTTTAAGAAACTGCTGGTTTTATGCATGTAGTGTATTTGCCAAACTTTCTGCTACAGTGTGTGGCTGCTTTCCGTTGAAATGAGCAAGCAGATGAGAGCTTTCCAACCAATACTCCAGTAGGCAAATTGTTCTTAAGACTAGTGTATTATAAAATTTTCTCCCTGTAAGTGCATAAAAAAATATATGTTGTTCTTGGGTAATGGTTCAGCATTGGTTATTAACAAATTGACAGTGCTATCAATTTATGAGTACAGGGTGGTGAAGCAGAAAGCATTTAGTTTTTTAAATAAATTTTTGTATTCCATTTGATGGAATGGATTCTTTTCCTCACTTCTGACAAAGAAACCTGTTCAAACACTGCAGCATCTTCCCTTTGTCTTTCATATTGGAACAGATCAATTTTGCTCCAGGGACAGGAAAAGTCTATCTTCTTTCTAAGCCATATTGGCCTTACCAGGAAAAACTAAAGGATCATGTTCCCATGTTTCAGATATATTGGCTATTCATCCTGTTTTCATACATTAATCATTAGCCATTAAGGGAAATCAAGCTCTGTACCTTACAAGGGGATGAACAAAGCAGTTTTCTACATAGCAGGTTTTTTCCACCACACAACTGTCTTCTCAAGTTTTGCATTTCTGTTAATTTTTGCCAAGTCTTTACTGTGGTGTGAGCAAAGGACAGAGACTAAAAGGCTGCTCTCCTTTTTCTACAGCCTTCCTTCCCTCCCCCAAAATTAATAGTTTAAAGCAACTGGATATAAGTAGTGGAAAGCTTATACAAAAGCATTCTGGATCCAGTTACTCTTTCTGACCAAATAGCAAGTCTGAAGTATGAAGAATGCATCAAGAACAGCCAAATGCCATCCTAGGATGGGTTTAAGCAATGCAGTGTTACTGTTCCTCACCCACTTGTCACAGCATGAGCACCCCCAGCAGCATCCTCTTCCTCTACCAAGAAAGGAAGCCTGGCAGGCTGAGTGTGTTGTGGGGTGGGGGTGGGGGGGCACATCCTTACTGCCTTTCCTTTATTATACTGGTTATAAAGCAGCGAACATTTAGTGTCTCTTTGAGAAGAATTGGTTAAAAAAAAATATGTCTGAGCATGAGGATCTGGCATGAAGGTATTTGCTATATCCAGCACCTTCTGTTGGTAGAAGACAGATGTTTGGAGGGTTTTCTGCGGCTAGGTGGAAAGCATGAAGTGACATGGATGACGTCCTGGCCTATCTGGGAAATTGGCAAATGCTGTGCTACTCATCTTTTGGCTGTTTCCTCCTTCACTAGTGCAGTCAAATTCTCTAACCCTCTGCAGAAATAAGTGCAGGCCTGGCCTGGGACTATGCATTTGCATATGGAAATATGACATGCTGAGATTTGGTCTGTAGTTCATGCATTGTGACTTTGCAGGCACGCTCTCTGCAGCAGCCAAACTTTTCTGTATTACCTGTAAAGAATGCTTGCTTTAGTTTAATTCACATTAAAAAAAAAAAGAGGGGGATGTTGACTTTGTGCTTAATGATGTCTTCTACTGGATCCCAAATTGCTGAGTTTCCTTGCTCAGCATAGGTATCGACTGACATCATGAAGGATGACGTAGATAATTCGTTCAAATTGGCTAAGCTGAGCCACTCATTATTTTCCATCCTAATTTACTAATGAAAATCTAACTGGAGAAGGTCATTCTATTAATATTAGTTGTCATACAGAGTTTGTTGAGATTGATGATGATGACATTTATGTTTTGTTTAGGGCATTGGGTGGGAAAAAAATGTAATGATCTTGATGTAAGCATGGACTCGAAGGAAGGGAGAGACCCAATATCTAAAGATGTACAACTTCCAAAAAATGCCAACTGAAATGATAGACAAGAAAATGCAACTCATTATTCCAATTTCCATAAATTGTGGAATCCTTCAAAATACCCTATTTCGAGGATAATTACACAAAACTGCCATGGTAAAGATTTTTAAAAATGTGCTGAACCAAGAAAACAGCACTCTTTCCTTGATTTTTCTTAGAGTGCCTAACAAATGACATCGATGAAAATTGAGGCGGTTTTTAAATAGTTGAGGGGTGAGTGATACTGCTTTTTTCAAGTGAATTTTTTGCTTCTTTTCTTTGTCATTACTTAGCAAGAGAGAAGTACCAAACTCCTACACTTTTGTATGCAATCAGTAGATGGCTGGAGTAGTCCTGTTTTATTGGACTGTTTAGCATTGGTACTGTGGTACTCTGTTTATTAAGCCCACTAATAAAGATAACAAAATTGACTGCAGAAGTAATAGTAGAGAATATCACCTATACTGGAGAAGTAGTATTTACTTATTTAAATTGCAAAAAATCAGTGTAACCATAAACAGAAGGTGTCTGCAACCTTCCAACAGTGAGAAGTCAATGTCCCTTTTACTAAATAATCTTCTTAGTGCCTTTTCACATAGAAATTGTATACTTGTGTGCCAGGGAGTCTGAGTAACTGCTGGCATAGCCTTCAATTTAGGCACATCTTGCAATGAGATTCTTATTTTTATTTTCATCTCTAAATTAGAATTAGGATTTGGGAAGGACCGTGCTTTTCTTCCACTTCAAATCAAGCAACAGAAGCTCATTTACAAAGTTGCAGTTGTCTGCTGTGAGTTTCTTGACTGTTGGCCTTGCATCAGAGCAAAAGCATGACCAGAATGGCTCAGCATGAGCTTAGAAAGTCATTACATCATGATGCAACTCGTATCAAGATCATTCATGATCTTCAGATTTTTTGATCAGAGTGAATGGAAGTTGTTTATGCGGACTTTTTAAAGTTTTTAATTGTATAAAACCCATAAAAACTAATTGTGAAAGGTCTTGCTCTAAATGCACAAAGAAGTTTTATTAAACTGGGTAACATCTTATCTAAATTTCTATAAACAGTATGTGCCCAGGCATCTGTTATCCCAATGGCAATACTTTTGGTTTTTTACAGGACAACACTACAAGACTCTGTTTATATTTGATCTTTAGAAATGATACTGAAAATTAAGTCCCAGCTTGCCTCCTTCTGGGAAAAGCCAACTGCCAGAAAATATCACAAACCCTGTCTTTGTAAATGAATGATTTATTTTTGTTGTTGTTGATGTGGGTTTTGTGTTGGTTTGTTGTGTTTTGGGTTTTTTTCTTAGACTGTGATAGGTCGTGACTTGGGACAGGAGAAGATTAAATGACCTTGAGGCATAAACCAGTAAACTGTCAGAGGGAAGAGTTGCTCAGCAGAGAAGAGGGAAAAGAGAAAGACTGCTTAAGGCTAAGATCAGACACAGGGTTGAGGGGTGGTTAAAGGAAAGGAAGATATAAAATATTAGGTTTTACCTCCCAAATAATAGGTTGGGGGAGATAACAGGATAAGAATATATGTTTGAACACTGTTCCCAGTAGTGCCTAGTAGTTCAGCACTGGTCTTCTGAGTGTGGCGGGTTTTTGAGTTTTTGGGTTTTTTTTAGCAATCCTCAATAGTTAAACAGATCTCTTTAAAATCCTTGTTTCGTGGGCTTCACTCAAAAAAGTGTGCTTTGGAAAGCTGTAATTTGGGAAGCTTGGGGCTTGTTTTCTTCTCTGTGCTTATTTATATTCCCCTGCTTTTTTTCTTTCTCCAGTTGCCACAGAAAGGGAGAATAGGGGAAAAGTCGTTTTTCCCTCTGGTGGATGGGAAAGAGAAGGGAAGACCTTACAAATGAAGTTGTCTTGGCGGGGGGGGAATCTCATCTGAAAAGTGTTTGCCTTCTAGTAGGATGAACTTGCATGAAAAGAAAGGCCAAAGGGTAACATTTAAATGAATTTGAATAAAGGGACAGATATAAGACTTTAAAAATAGTATTTAGACCTGGTTAAAGTACTACCTGGAAAAGCTATCTTGAACATGAGCTTCATTGCCTTTTTGGATGACTGCAGGTGACTCATGAGGTGGGTTTTGTGACCTTGAGGCTTGGAAGCAGGAAACTTTCCAGTCTGACAGCAGAATTGCTTGGTAAGGAATGGGAGGGGAGAAAAAGTCCTGAGAAACCCCATAATCTGCTCCCCCCTCTCTGAAGAAAGAAAAAAAGAAAAAAAAAAAGGGGGTGACAATGATTCTTCATCGAACAAGCTTATGATAGTAAGAGGTTTGTCCTCATATGAAAAAATTCACAGGGATCACATGCAACCTATCTCTTAAGATAAGCTGCTAGAGACAGCGTTATTCAGCCAGGAGGATGTGATTTAGCTCCTGGAGAAAAGAGTCATTGTCAAGATCAATACTCAATTTTTGTTGTTGGCCTAGGGAAATAAAAGTTGGTCTTGAACGATGTGGCTGAATTCAATACTCCTTTTAAAAATAGTCAGGATAAAATAGCTGATATAAATGCAAATAATCTGTACATTCAGAATTTGATATGGTATTGCAAAGTAGTTGGAAAACCTTTTCCTTTAGTTATTATTAAAAGGTACTTCGTTGCCATGAAATCTTGCAAAGTTCAGAAATAGTAAGCAGCTTTTGCCATTTTTTTGTCGTTTTAAGACTACATTTTCATACTATAGAAATGTTTTTGTCTGTTGTTCTGTTAGAAATGTTAGAAAAAGGAGGTAGTTGTGTACTGTTACGAAATGTACAATCTGAACAACCAGAAGATTACTTTGCTGTGTGCTGTTAGTATGAGTTGTTACAATAGGTTCAAAAATATTTCTTTCTGATTTAATTTTAAGGCCATAGCTCCTGTTAAATAGAAAACATTCACATGATAATGTTGAAAAGTAAGATTCAGGGTTGCTATACTGCTGCCTTCATTTTTTTCAAGCTTACAAAAAAAACCCCACCAAACCTGAAAAAAAATTTGATATATGAGTCAAAGCACTACACAAATGGCATATCAAGTGATTTGAAAGAGAGTTCTGTACAACTCACATGTAGGTATTATTAGAATCACTGATTCACAGACTAATTTGACTTGGAGTTTACTCTAAGTCTTGTCCTGAAACATACATTAATTTCCCTATTAATATTAGTTGAATTTTAACTCTTAGCTCCACTGTCTGTTAGAACATTAAATATAGAAAACAGGGAAAATAGATGTTTTTTTAGCAAGAGTGCCTACTTTTGAAAAACATTTCCTATAGAATATTAGCAGTGAAGGAAAACCTTACCTGGGTTTCTTATTTTCTATATTGGTAAATGCTGTGAGGGACTTTCTTTTTCCCAGCTATGATAAGACAAGCCTCTGCAGTGCATGTTCTGCTTGTGTTCGGTTTTGCTCTCTTGCTAATTTCCCTGAAACAAAGACTTGTGTAGCACAATGAAATGCAGTTGTTCTCTTGATAGTGCCTGTTCCCAAGAGCCGTGGAGCGCTGCAGGTGAGCTGTTGAGAATGGCATGATCTTGTGTCTGAGTTTCAGTATGTGGATCCCACAAAGCCTGTGGGACTGGTAGCCATTTTAGTGACTTCGTTCACTTAGCTTGATGATTGGAAACTCTGTTTTCATTCCACCTCAATAGCCTTTGGCATGTGTCGTGGTTTAACCCCAGCCAGCAACTAAGCACCACGCAGCCGCTCACTCACTCCCCCCCCATCCAGTGGGATGGGGGAGAAAATCAGGAAAAGAAGTAAAACTCCTGGGTTGAGATAAGAACGGTTTAATAGAACAGAAAAGAAGAGACTAATAATGATAATGATAACACTAATAAAATGACAACAGTAGTAATAAAAGGATTGAAATGTACAAATGATGCGCAGGGCAATTGCTCACCACCCGCCGACCGACACCCAGCCAGTCCCCGAGTGGCGAAATCCCTGCCCCCCCACTTCCCAGTTCCTAAACTAGATGGGACGTCACATGGTATGGAATACCCTGTTGGCCAGTTTGGGTCAGGTGCCCTGGCTGGGCATGAGAAGCTGAAAAATCCTTGACTGTAGTCTAAACACTACTGAGCAACAACTGAAAACATCGGTGTTATCAACATTCTTCGCATACTGAACTCAAAACATAGCACTGTACCAGCTACTAGGAAGACAGCTAACTACATCCCAGCTGAAACCAGGACAGCATGTCAGCTAGAGAGATAAGAGCAGAATTACAAAAATATGATATTCCTTCTTTTTGATCCTTGATCCCTGATTTGTGCTTGGAAACAGCCAGGTAGCATTGCTAAAAGATAGGGGCTTCATCTGTATTGCATCCTAACAGCTTAAGTCACTTTGCATGTAAGGTGATGATTTTCCCTGCCAAATTGATTAAACAGATAATAAATATATCTCAATTTCTGCTTTATTCTTTCCCCCTCCTCACTTAATTTTTGATGGAGTAGAAAGCATCTACTCTTTAAGTAACAGCTGAAAGAAAGGTGAAGTATTTCTTGATGATACGTGTTTTGTGGAGATGAGCATGTCGGAGTGATACGCTTTTCCTGTCTCTCTTTGTCAGGTCTCAGCTTCTGTTTAGCCCATAATGTGTACCTTCAGACCTTTTGGACAATATAGACAATACTTAATTGAAGTTACAGAGCTGTGTAGGAAGCCAAGTGGACTTCTGGTTCCTTTTCAAGCTGCAGAAGTGTGGTTGGTTGCATGTATAGGGGTGTTCCAGGCAAAAGATGTCTCTTTGAGGAACTATCGATATCAAGTTATGGATGTATTGGCTGTAGAAACATGGTCAAACTGGAAAGATGCCTTTCAAAGAACAGAGGATCGATTAGATCTATGAATTAGTTACTGGAAAAGAAATGAGAAAAGGAGGAGCTATGTTGTCTGGGATGTAACAACAGTGATGACCTGTATGGAACAGAAGGAATTTGGGAGGAGAAAGGGAGGTAATTAAATGGTGAGAGGGGAAGCAGAGTGTTTTGCTGCACTTTGGGTGACTGACTGAATACCGGGCTCCTGAAAAGTCAGATTGTTAGAGCTGAGAAGATACTTGGTTTGGCATGAGGCCACGGTCCATCCAAAGTTCAGGCACTAAATTCAGTGTGTTGGAAAGCAGCAATGTGCAGAGGAGAGGCTGGGATTTACTGCTGGAGCACATCAGTATGCCATAAATCTGATACTTGTTTCTAGCAGTGACCAATGCCTGAAAACTCCCAAGTCTAGCAAAGCATGTCCCCTATTGCCTTTAGCCATGGTACATATGGTGAGGAATCTTCTTTATCCTGATCCCTGCAGAAGATTGGCTTTTTGTCCTGAGGCATGTGGATTGATTGCCCTTATCTTAGTCTGCATAAATACAGTTATGAATATAAAGGCAGTTATAATAGTGCTTTGGTCTGGATTTTTTTTTCCAGAGGGATTTTGCTCGTGATGGATTTAAATTCTAGGGATTTACTTTTTATCTGCAAAGGCAGTTTGTTATCCAGAAATGTTTTTTATTTTTATTTATTAAGATGAACTCTAGTTATTCATTTCCACGTCACACTGTTTCTATTTGGTGGTGTTGCTGCTTAATTTAGTGGCTTTCTATAATGTGGTTTGAATATAGCATTATTTTCTGAGTGGGCAGGCTGGTCAGTAAGATGACAACTTTCATATAAAGGCATGAGGCTTTCATGCCAATAAGAACAGTTCTCACTAATGATGGGACCTCACGACTTCTTCCAAAAGGAGTGGACCTGCCTAGCACTTGGTTTCACACCAGCTGAATTTATGACACTGTTCTTTTTAATATTTCTTGGCTCCTAAGTTCTGTCCAGGCTTCGTCCCAAACAGCCTGAGTATTCCTAACCTGAAGAGACAAAAATGGAGAGAACAGAAAATAAAACAAAAAAGCCCGAGACAACAACAGCAAAAACCATTCTGTTTTGTTGAACTCTGAGAAATCCCTGAGCACTGGTTGACTTAGTAGTTTTGTAGATTTGAGGCAGCTAAACATCTGTTGTGTTGACAGTACTTTTCTAAGTAAAAAGTGGTTTTGAATGAAATTTTAAGTGAATACAAACCAGTTTGATTTTTCTCTTGTTGCAGTTATTCCAAGCTGTATTTCTACTTGAAATACGCTGGGCACATGTGAAGGCTATGTACAAGAAGGTCACTGACCGGACAGTCAGGCCCACATTAATGATTTCAGATCTTCTGGACTGGAGCCTGGACACAAGTGGTGTGCAGAGAGCCTAAAACAAAATTATGACAACTTCTGCATTACCAAGCCACCCTGAGTTAATCAGGGAACTGAGTTCTCATCTTTGTGGACAACATTGTGTTAAATTTTCTTGTATGCATTCAAATAATTGTGTGATTCCTCTTGTTTAGCTCACTTAAAGAAACTTTAGAGGCAGGGAAGTAAAATAAGCAGATATCTGATGTGTTAATAGCTTCTTTTCTCTTTGCTTATGCAGCTTCATTTCAGCATTCTCAATTTAAGGGTGTCTCCAGTGTGGTCCTAAAAATGTGACTTCATAGGACTCTAGCCTTAGCTTGTGCAAAACTGGCACTGCTTTACCAAAGTCAGCGTTTCACACACATTGAAAATCTGGCCCACAATTTGCAAAAATGGGCCAGGCACTCAGTCCCCTGCTAAAAGCAATTTATTTAAATTGCATGGTGTCTTTTAGTCTTCAGTTAAGTGGCATCTTTCATAAAATTTCATCCCTTATTACCATATTATTACTGCTTCTGTTAGTTTTCTGAGGGTGCGATGAGATGATCGTTTCCAGATGTCGCTTTATACAAGTGTGAAAAGCCCAGTTAGTGGGAGGAAACTGGAAAGGATAATGCTGTGTGTATTCTTGCAGTGCATGTGTTAAGCATTGAACTTCCACTGAGGAGCAACCAAAGGGAGGTGTCTGTTTTGCTTCTCTGTGTGATATATACCATAACTCATCCTGAGAGTGAAATGACAGACCCAGTCTTGCAAAGCATTTATTAAGCTCTATGGATTTGCATAGTCATGATCCTATCTTTGTCCTGGGACAAACACTGCTCACTGCTTCCTGCTTATGCTTCTCTTTTTGCTTTTCCAAAGACAGCTGAAACATAAATGCCTTTCATTTTTTAAATGTATTTTTAACGTACACAAGTCTGCATTAAAAAGCACTCAAATAATAAGAGGTGTTCAGAGTTTATACGCTGGAAGTGCCCAATTTTAAACATTTCAAAGAATAAAATGTGTGTTAATTGGCTTTCTTGGAAGCTCTAACACGTAATACAAAAGCAAGGCAGGGAAAAAATGGAAGAGAGCACTAAATTCTCAACCTTATGTTAATGCTTTTAACCCTGAGATATTTGTAAGACATGTAGGAACAGTTTTGTTCCTTACATGTTTAGTTGTTTTACGTTTTGTCATAAATATTTTACCCTTTTATTTTTCCCCAGTAGACTCTGAAATATTGAGTTGAACATGACTGCTTGTTTAACACTTGCCAACTTATCCAGATGAGCAGGGGTGTTGCACAGCTTGGTTAAAAAAAAAAAAAAAACAACAAAAAAACCCATGTTGATGTCTTAAATACGGTTGCAGAACCAGCAGGTGGAGTATGAGAGTACAAAACCTTTTTTTGTAATGGTGTGTATGTCTGTCTGCACAAGTATGTTGCGTTTTCATACTGGTTGAGCTTGAAAATTGAATTTTATTTTATTTTTTTAACCACCTATTCTGTCTGTGGACATTTCTGTGACCCATTATGTTCCAGTATCTGAACATGACAAAACCAAGAGTGAACCAGAGATCTCCTTTCCCTTTGGGGGATGCAGGGATCCCTTTGTATCTCAGTTCATGTTACATAGGTGGAGAAGCAAAGACCCCCAATCCTCCCAGGCTTTGAATTGTGATCCAGGTGATTGCTGTGGCCGTGGGACTGGTAGAGGTTTATAAACTTAGTCACCATCTTAATTATTTGTTACTCCAGAGAGTGCAACGAGGGGAAAAAAAACCAAACCAAAAAGGAAATGCTTTCAACTCCTTTTAACTTATTTTTGCTTTTTATAAGCTAAAAAGGTTGATTTTTTTTTTTAAGCTGGGCTTTTTGAAAATATGAAGCAGTGAAATATTTTATGACTTTAGAAATAGTATTCAAGTAGACCATAGCTGTGACCATATCAAAGTACTCAAATATTGCTGGAGAGGCATGCAGGCCTGAGCATCAAAATCAGACTGACAGTTGTTATTACAATGTATTTCACTCAAGATCCACAAATCCTCATTTTAGCTGCCAATAATCCTTCAAATTATTAAATTAAAATCTTGGTGCATAGACCATTGAAAGGGGGTTTAAAGCAAGACCATAACTCACAAGATAACAAAATCTGAAAGCCTTAACGTCACAGTTTCTTCCCTGTGGCACTTTGAAAGTTTTTCTAGCATTCACTAGCAACAAAAAAGAAGCAGGAGGGAAGTAGGTCTTGCAAATAGATCCAAACCTCCAGAAACTGATTTGTCAATTAATGAAGTTTGATGAAAATCTTTGGTGAGCTTGAAAGATTAGATTATATATCAAGGAAGTCCATCACTTTGAAGATAAAGACTTCAAGTGATAAATTTGTTTAATAATGTTTTTAACAGGAAGATAAACTATTGGCATTAAATTGTCTTTTTTAACAGAGGAGGGAGCAAGGCGGAAGAGTAGGTTGCCAAATTTAAGAGAAGGAATACTGCACCAAAGGCAATCTTATATATGAACTACTGTATGTGTATGTATAAAACCAGTTCTTCCCAGTTGGTTTTATTCTCCTCAGGTGGATTATTTCTTAACCTACCATAGGAGTAAATCTTTCCACTTGCTATTCTATAGGTCACTTTGCTATACTATTTATTTTTACATTCGTAACAAATTCCTCTGTAAAAAGATCCACATGGTTCTTTTTCCTCAGCAGAAAGAATCCCATTGTCACTAAAGAAACTGTGCCTGAAAGCAAGCCTACAACTGTGATGGTTTTTAATTTCATACAAAACTAAAACTGTGGTATGCCAATTCAGACAAAGCAGATAACCTTGCTGCTATAAGAGAACCCAAATGTCTTTGAGTTGTTGTCAGATACATGAAATGGATTAAAATCCTGGTGTAAAGTGTTGCATGTTGCATCCTATAATGCATAGAGATCACCACATTGCACGTTGCATCCTATAATTTGCTTTGTGGTGGTGGAAGTGTTCTGGGGTGATAACTGTTAAGTTTCTTGTAAACACTGATTCCCATCACATCTCAACACGTATATTATCTTTTTCTTTGTAATCACTCAGCAATGCGCTTGTACTGGTTTCAGTTATAAGATTTCCCTTTCCTTTGTGAAAACGCAACTTTTTTGATTCTGGTCTCTGTCCTACTCTTCTAAAGAAATCAGGAACCACAGAGTTAAAAGATGAACTTTGCAATACCTGACACAAAATCCACAGAGTGAAAATGAGTTTTGTATCTACTTCTGGTGTTCCCGTTTATGTTCTGAAGCTGTTTTCAATAGCTGTTGCTTCCAATTAGTGTTGTGCATGTGAACTCCAGATACCCACCTTCTGCCAGCCTTCTACTCTCTATGAAAGGCTTAGGCAATTTATAGCTTTCCCCTGATCCAGCTGGCACAGCAGAGCAAATATTTACTTATTTTCACACAGAAGCAAATATCTCAGTGTAAAAGAGTTGGAATCACACTCTGTGCAAACAGGTGCTTCATACAATATCGGTACTTTGTGCTGCAACTGATCAGGAATTTATATTGAATCTTCCAAGCGCCTCATGCTGCTGGCAGTGCAATTGGACCAAGGCTCACAGGTTTGTGTCAGTGCTCCCAGGTGATCAGACTTGGTTCATTAGTATGAGTGATAGTTTGTCTATCCTTATTTGTCTCTGTGTAAATCTCAGTGTAAAAGATGCTCTTGCTTGTAACAAGAAATAATCTCCAAACCGGATCATGGTGGCCTGTGCTAGAAGTAATATTATCTTGTTGAAGTACTCTTTAGGCTGTAGAAATGTACCTGTGTGCTGAAGGCATAATCGTTGTCAGCTTGTTATTCCTGCCTTTTCTCTGTCACAGGGTGTCCTGGTTTCAGCTGGGATAGAGTTAATTGTCTTCCTAGTAGCTGGTATGGTGCTATGTTTTGAGTTCAGTATGTGAAGAATGTTGATAACACTGATGTTTTCAGTTGTTGCTAATTAATGTTTACTCTCAAGTCAAGGATTTTTCAGCTTCTCATGCCCAGCCAGCGAGAAAGCTGGAGGGGCACAAGAAGCTGGCACAGGACACAGCCAGGGCACCTGACCCAAAGTGGCCAACGAGGTATTCCATACCATGTGATGTCACATCTAGTATATAAACTGGGGGGAGTGGGGGCGGGGACTAACTGGGTGTCGGTCGGCAGGTGGTGAGCAATTGCCCTGCGCATCATTTGTACATTCCAATCCTTTTATTATTACTGTTGTCATTTTATTAGTGTTATCATTATCATTATTAGTTTCTTCTTTTTATATTCTATTAAACTGTTCTTATCTCAACCCACGAGTTTTATTTCTTTTCCAGATTTTCTCCCCCATCCCACTGGGTGGGGGAGAGTGAGTGTGTGGCTGCGTTGGTGCTTAGTTGCTGGCTGGAGTTAAACCATGACACAGGGGTGTCCTTTGGCAGTAAAACACTGAGGTGTTTTAAAAATAAGTGCTATTTATTGATAGAGGGAAAGACAGAACATTGCCTGTGATGCAGATGTGTTAAGCAAAGGTAACATTGTTAAAAGTACAATGAAAGAACCTAAGAAAAGGAAAAAAAAAAGAGTCATGGGATATTTTTACTCTATAGAAAAATACTCTAAAAATTCTTTTCAAACAACATACTATTTGCTGGGGTGTATGTTTTCTGTTCTGAATTGCTTCAGTGCTGTTGAGTTTCTTTGTTCAGGAGAAGAGGTGTGTTTTTTTCTGGTTAGAACAATTTGCACTAAAATATTTGCACTTCATCACCTTAACTTTGTGCATTTCTTGTAACAACAATAATTAAAAGTGAAGGAACTTTTGCTTATGTGTTAGTTCTTAAACCACAATATACTAGTATCAATCAGATCCTGTGACCACCTCCTTTCATTTGCAACACACAGCTCTGCAGCATTCACCCTTTGTCTTACTAAGCTTGTTAGGGTAGAGTTTTTGCCATGAAGAATCTATAGAGTGCCTGGCACAGTAGATCCTTTTTTATTTTCATAAGGGGGACAAGCTTATCTTCTATTTTTCATGCTAGTTGTCTAAAGGTTCATCATCCACAACTGTATTCTAGCATTTGTTCCACTTAGAAGCTGATTCTAGAATGTTAACACCAGCAACAAGATGCCATACTTTTCCAAAATGATGAGTTAAGGAGAAGTAGGAGGAGTTGTGGAAACTCAGGATATACCTGAATCTCAATTTTAGATGACAGTATAATGAATTAATATTAAAATCTGCATATGTTCTGTGAAACGTACTGTTTGTCTAGCAAAATTACCTGAAGGCTATTTGACCTGCTATGGGCATGGTCACGCTGGGTGTTTGCATATGTGCAAAAGATTGAATTTTCTGCTCAAAAGGCCTTTGCCATGATGTCAGCAATTGGTGAGGTTGGTGGGAAAGGGATGGATCTTCATTTAAATATTCTCCAGAGTACTTAGGCTTCAGAAACAGCAATATTTTAAAGAACAGGCAGTGAGTTTTGCTTTATTCAAATACAATTCCTTCATTCATAGTATGAAAAAGGATCTTGCAAATGATTCAGTGTTTCTTTGTCTGTGATTGCTGCGGTGTGTCCATGATTACCTAATTTCAAATCAGGCAGTGTTAGTCTCTACAGAAGTACTTATGAAATCACAGTTTAAATTAGTGAAATAGAAGGGATTATGAGGCAGTATGCTATTCATCTTACAGAAATATTGTAATTTTTTCTTGTATGAGTATTAGGAAGAATAATGTCAGAGCAATATTGATGCTATACAAGCCATTGGGGAGGAGGCACCAGAGGCTTCTGCAGTTGCATCTGAGAGCTAGAACTGTGTATTAGTTTTTCAAGCCAAAGAAACAGCCCTGCTCTTCCCTGGATCCAAGAAAGCAGGGTCTAGCAGCCGTGGGGCAGGTGTGTTCTATGTTACTACTGCAGAGAAATAGGATAGTGGCCCAACTGCCCCTGGTACCTGATGCTGATTGCCCCCCTGCCCTGGACAGTCTGGTATTTGACGTGTATGATTTCTCAGAGTGCTCAGCTGGGGGAACAGGGTGGTTAGCTTTTGTGTTGGGAACAGCCTATCATTCAAAATGCATATGAGAGGCTTTTATAAATTGAAACCACATCTGATTGCAGCTATAAAGAGCACAAAGATTTAGACATCCGTATACATTTTTTGACTCCCTAGTCTCTGCCTCACTCTTAAACAGTTTTTATTTGTGAGGCTCTTTCAGATAACTCAACTCTTCCCTTCAAATGATGTTTTCTCTTGCTGTCTCCGAGTTCTGAAATCAGGGTCCAAGTTTCCTTCTACATGACTAAAATCTATAACCTTTGGTCCCTGTAAAACAGTTTTTCCACATACATGGGGATGGATTTCACTGTAGCACCTGTCCTCTGCTAACCATCCCACTTGGCACAATCAGTTTTATCCATTTGACCACTTTCAATTGGATTGCTTAGACCTTTTCAGTTGTCAGCAAATCTTAACAGTTACTCTCTTAACCCAGACATGCCTACCTAGACATATGCGTTTGTCTGCTGACCACGTATTTCCCATTGCAGGTAAATAAAACCAGGTTATCCTCTAGAGGTTAGGTGAAAATAAGCAGGACAAGATTAAATTGCTGCCCGAGTTACAGGCTTCATAAACATCATGCAGAAATCTCCTGTATTCACCACACTGTGCATGAGATTTACACAGGAATCATGAAATGGCATTGCCTCTGATCATGTACTTGAATGTGTTGACAGATAGTAAAGCTTTTAAACTCAAATACCTTTAAGACTTTATGAAACAAATCCTACCTTAGGTTGTCCCCAGGATTAAGGACCAGGGTACTACTGGTGTATTACCTTCAGAATTTTTTTTAAATTTGTCTTTCTTAAAGGAGTCAGGCTGAAATAACAAATTGTAGCCTGCAGCTCTCCATCTGTTCCCTCCTGAGAGCATGAGGATAGTGAGAGATGCTCTGCACACCCTTCACACCACTGCAGGTTGCCTTCTTGTGTATTCAGAGCACAGAAATAACAATAACATGGTCATATTCTGGGCAGCAAAGCTGAGTGATTCGCAGATTGAGTTGACAGGTCTATCCTTAAAAAAAATCCTTTCTGCTCTGTTTTTCTGGTATTTATGAGAGTTACAGAGCTGTTGGTCCAAAAAGCTCAAAAATCCTGAGTCAGAAACTAACTATCTCTTTCCGCACTCCATACAGAGTAGACTCACTAAACTTGGTCTGGTTTTTGTTTGGTTTTAAACTTTCCTCTTGTTACCCTTTCATGAGTATGTGACACTCAAAAACCACTCATTCATTCTCCATGCAAAACTGCAGGCTTTGACCACCACTTCCAGGCTGCCATCTATGTTCCTCCTCTCTGCTACATCGCTCCACCTCAGGATGGAAAACCTTTCTGTAGTGGCAAAGCTGACAGCTTTCCCTGTGATGACCTGGCAGAGGAAAATAGGAGTTCATTTTAGTTGTGTGGTGGGTGCATGTCTGGTTCTGTGAATAAGGAGAGTAAGGTAGGGGGCAGGTTGCTAAAACAACTTTATTGGGTCTGGTCCCCATTCACCCTCATGTCCAGCCCCAAGAGAGTCAACAGGTGGTGGGATGCAGAGCCAGAGCTCTGCTTGATTGAGAAACTGGCTGGAAGTGCTGTTCTTCAGCCTCAAAAGGCTGCTGAGAAAGCAGATTTCTGCACTACCTACATTTACTCTTTTTGCTGTACCAGAGAGGAGATAGCAGAAGATCTGGTGCCTGTTCCAGAGATCCCCATAGAGCTCCAGGGATGTCTTTGCTGCTGCTGGAAATATGTGGCACTGTGGCCTCTACTGGTCACCATTAGCTCAAACAATTCCTTTGAGCTTTCTGGGTTTCCTGCAAAGGTACCCACCAAATTATATAGCTTGCAATAATTTTAGCTTTGCTTACACTAAAATACTATCCTAGACTATCTAGGAAGCCTTGTTCTGTGTAGTATATTGTCTGCTTGAAGAGAAGTGTGGGAGCCTCAGGAGCTGTGCCAGTCAGTGTGATCTGCAAAGCTTCACATGTCCTACATTGCTGAGAAAACATATGGGTGTCAAGATGTACCATACTGGAGAGACATTTATAAGGGGAGGTTTGACTTGAAGTTTCAGAACAGCACGGCTTCTTGGCAGCCTTTACATTGCATTGTACCATGTTTTTTTGTGTATGGTGTTTTTTTGGTTTGGGGTGGGGTTTTGGAGTGGGAGGTTTGTTTGGTTTGGGTGGGGGTTTTGTGTTTGGTTGTTTTTTTTTAATACAAAGCTATTATGGTACTAATATGCACTGTTCTATTTAGAGAGGAGGAACAGTGGATGTCTGGAATGCTGTTGAGTTCACTGTGGATACAGCAGTGCTGGGTTGAGTGCTGTTCAACTTTCACATTATCATCTCTCACTTCTGTTTCCTTTATTTTCTTTAAATTTTATTATCTCTCTCTCTTCTAGTGAAAAAGTATTTGAATTTCAGAGCTGAGCTGGTGCTTCATCCTCGTGGGAATAAGAGCTCAGCTTCTCCTCCCTCAAAGCACAGTCTCAGATCTCTGTTCCCTTTAAGTGTGTGCCAGCTTTCAGCTCTCGAGTGCCTGTTTGCTTTGACTGGTGTGTTAAGTGGGTAGTGAGTCCTGCTGCTTTCAGATTCTAGGTATTGTCCTAGGAGGATGAGGCATTATGGAATAGGGTTTTTTTCATCCTGTAGATTGTGTTATCTGTGTAAGACCTTTGGGTTATAATTAATCTTCTTAGGAACTTGCATGGTATACATACAAGGCATTTTCAAATAATAATTCAACCATTATAACATTCCTTAGTGTCCTGGTTTCAGCTGGGATAGAGTTAACTGTCTTCCTAGTAGCTGGTATGGTGCTATGTTTTGAGTTCAGTATGTGAAGAACGTTGATAACACTGATGTTTTCAGTTGTTGCTAAGTAATGTTTACTCTCAAGTCAAGGATTTTTCAGCCTCTCATGCCCAGCCAGCGAGAAAGCTGGAGGAGCACAAGAAGTTGGCACAGGACACAGCCAGGGCACCTGACCCAAAGTGGCCAACAGGGTATTCCATACCATGGGACGTCCCATCTAGTATAGGAACTGGGGAGTGGGGGCGGGGAATCGCCGCTCGGGAACTAGCTGGGTGTTGGTCAGCGGGTGGTGAGCAATTGCCCTGCGCATCATTTGTACTTTCCAATCCTTTTATTATTGCTGTTGTCATTTTATTAGTATTATCATTATTAGTTTCTTCTTTTCTGTTCTATTAAACCGTTCTTATCTCAACCCACGGTTTTTACTTCTTTTCCAGATTTTCTCCCCCATCCCACTGGGTGGGGGGGGAGTGAGTGAGCGGCTGCGTTGGTGCTTAGTTGCTGGCTGGGGTTAAACCATGACACTTAGATACAATTTCTTAACTGGGGGGCAAATTGCCTGAAGACCTAAACTTAAAAAGTTGTGTATTTGTCAGGAGGGGGAAATAACCTCTAAGTAAAATGTATGGCAATTAAATATCTAAGCAACGTCACTTGCTTAGAAGCAGCTTTGGGGAAGATCTCATTATGTGATACCATATAATGTGTTCTTTATAATAATGTAAGTTGGGGACATTTTGTTTCTGCAGTATATTGTATAGAGAAATCATTGCCTACTCCGTGAGTGTGTGTGTATAAACCTACGTAAGTGCTCAGTAGAACCTGCCGTCTTGTCTGTTTATACTGTGGGAACCTGATCTTTATCTGGGGCTCATACATCCTGGTACAATACTAATAAATACATAAAGAGGCATAAAATATGGTAAGATCATTGTTATGTTGTTGCATTAAAATTTGGCAACTCGATGAATGTACTTTGCCCCTTTTCCATTCTGCATGTGCATACACAAACAAGCAGACACACAAATACCTTTGTCAAAGAAGGAGAGGGTCCAGCCCCAGATACTGTAATACACTTCATTGACATTTCTCTTCCCTGCTTCCTCAGATAATCACTGTTAAATTTATTTAGACACTGTATAAATATTTTTTTATTTATACCCTGAGACCGCTGTCTAAAACTGAAAAAGAAGTCTTAAGATTGTTATTGTTTTCAGTGTGGCTGAGGCTGAAGTATCAGATGAAAAAGGAGGAATCTCCTAATTATTGGCTAATTCTAAGCATTGGTGTTCAAGTATGAAGTGTTAGTAAAGTAATTAAAATGGAGGAGAAGCAATGAGACTTTCCTATTGTCAAAATGTTAAACTTAACATATAACAGGGAAAATACAGAAACTTTCTGTTAAGCTTTCTATGTTAATCAGTACTGAGGAGCCATTTTCTTTATAATAACATCTGCAAGTATCTATCAATAGTGTGCAAGTGTTGATTGTATGTTACAATACTTCATTTTAATTAGACTCCATAGGAGGTAGTTAAAGGGTTGATGGGGAAAGATATTGTAGCAGTGAATATTATGGCACATTTGGAAGTGGAGAGGGTAAGAACATGTTGGCTTCAATGGTTGATATAACTAACACTCTGCACTCTGGGACACACTTGTCATTGCTTTTGACTGTAGAAACTCAGTGATATATTGCATTTCAGTTTGGTAAATCTTCCTTAGGGGACTAGTTTGTCACTGAAACACCCTGGTGAGACAGATGCAGCAAGCCTTGCCTGTATTAATCAGCGATTGCTGGGTCACACTGGCAGATGAGAGATCGTGATGTGGGCCCTTGGTTGGAGAGCAGATCATACTGAGTTGAATGCTGGGACCAGAACCAGAAGACGTGAGCAGCGGCCAGGGCTGGTCAGGGCTCAGCAGCCTGTCTCAATTTGCTGTGACTAAGAAGGTTCCTTCCAGAAGGGCTTGGCAACATGAGGAGCAGCTCAGCAGGCAGAATGGGACAGAGGAGTGTCTCTGTAAAAGGAAAGATAAGGGCATGCACTCAAATAACTGTCCCAATCCTTTAGTCCCAGGATCTGGCGGTGGTGCTTTTATTGCTATTTTGCTTCTATTTATTGATTGATTTCTTTTTGGCCTGTAGCCTGTTCAGTGAGTCTTTAGCCCTTTGCATTGTGCTTTATTGAAATCAGAGTCCTTTTTCTTGCTTTTTGGATGTAACTCATTGCAGGGTCAGCAGGCTGTGGCCTTTATTCACGCTAAATACTAAACAGACTCTAAAGCCTAATTAGAAAACTGAGCAGCTTCCTTCCTATCCCTGCACGTGGTAGGGAAAGTAGTTTCAGTGAAATTAAGTAACCTGGCTTGTGTTCTAAAAATAAAGAAATAAATAAAATCTGTGGCAAATATGGATTTCAGTCTGACTCCTGGCCAAAGCAGTAACTCACATTTAAAATGCAGTGCAGGTTCTCGTCTGGATTCTTAGTTACTGGTTCTGCCATCCCAAGATGAGACAAAATGAGGTTTTGTCTTGTATAGTAGGTGGCAGTTTGAAGCATTAACTGCTGTGGAAGAAGATTTGAAAGGCAATTTCCCTTCTCAATTTTCTCTTAAGTCATTAAAATTCATCTTCAGTTCTTGAAACATCCAAATTTCTGTTCTGCTTAGGTATCTGCATTGGAGATCTTATGATTGTTCACTGTGCTGAATATCCCTTAAATTTATGGGAAACTGTTTGACACCATTTTACAAATTGTCCATGATTCTACAGATTTATCTTTAGAAATTTAATTTTTTCCCTTGCCAAATCGACGCTAATCTTACTATGAACTGAGTTTAAAACTACTTAAACCTGAAGCTACTTCTTTGCTTTTTACTTAATAGAGTTTTGCACTGCTAAGGCACTTTCTTGTTACTTGTCTGTCTTCAGGTTGGACATATTCTGACTCCTTAGTCCTTCAGTTTAATATGTTGTTCTGCAGTACTAATCACTCTGTCATCAGTAAAGTGAATGGTGTGAGGAACTGGAGTGCCTTAAAAGCACCTATTTGGGAAGTGAGGAGACTCAAAGTTTGTCTTAGGTGTGCAGAAGAGTATAAAAATAACTTAATAACTGTGCCACCTTATTTGAATTTAAAATAGCTCTTTTTTAATTCATAAAAGCTCATGGCAGGAGTTGTCAGGCTTTGGGTGTCAGAAGGGTGATGAATTTGTGTGGGAGTGTGGAGGCTGTAATAATACATAGGACTTTCTCTGCTTCTTTTCTTTAGGAAGCTTGTGGAAGGGGAATAGCCTTTTGTCATACTCGTGTCACATTTTATTTTGGTTTAAGACTGATGAGAGAAGAGAGAAATCTGGCTGTTGAGCAGCCTGTCTCCTCTTGCCTGTCTTTTTTTTTTTTCCTCCGATCCTCAGCTTCTGCTGCTCCTTAGAGTACAGAACAGGCAAAGCTCTAGCTAATCTAAGCAGAAGCAGCTGGGGGGACTTCTGGCCTCTGATGCTAACTGCCCCTGCTCATTACCACTGACTTTTAACTAATGCAGTGATATACTCTCTCTTTTTCTTAATATTGGCTCCATACCACACTTGTTTTTACTAGTTACATTTAACTCTACAACCAATTTAAGTGAGCACTCTGTGATGTGTTAATTCACTTGGGATACGGGAGCTGTGTATGCTTTTATGTCTAGACAATAAGCCTAACAAAGGATAATTTCAAAAATTTAAGGTTAATCACAACACTTTTTTCAAGATGCTGCCATAATAAATTACTAGGAAGTGAAACATGGGTATAGGCAGTGTTTATTTCTATCCCAGCCATAGCGCTTCTCTGTCCTGGAAGAGACTGTTGGCAACTCTTGCTGTCTGTCAAGTACAGTAGAAAAGTGAGGCTATGAGGAGGTTCATCTTATTCTGAAGTAGCTTTGCGTTTAAAGGCAGACACTAAAAAAGAGGGTTAAATGAATGGTGAGAACTTCTTTTTTTTCTTTCTTTATTCCTTCAGTTGTGCCTGTGATTGTGTGCTGCTCATTAAGTAGCCAAAGGCCTTTTGAAAACTCCTTTCATTCAAGAAAGATGCCAGACAGAGCTGCTTGTGAAATAATTATAGAAAATGAGTATTGATGCATGTTTTGACTCTGCTGCAGAAGTAATTCTGTCTTCTCTACTCGAAGTAATTACATTTGTTTCTAAATAGAGGAAAAGAAACAGTAATTGTAAAAAAAATAACGCATTGATCTGACTTCTACATTTATGTTGTGGCAGAGAGATGGCAAGCAAAAAACTAATTATTATATTAGTGTAGTCATTATTGTGTATTATTCATTGAAGTGAGGTACAGTTATTAAACACATTGAGTCATGAAAGATTTGTGTGATTTACAGAGTCCTTTGCCTGATGGTTACTTTCTTTAGCACAGTGGAGTATAAATATTTTTATAGTATGCTAGGTTAATAATGAATTTGGTGTAGATATCTGCAGGAGCTCAGTAGCCATTGATTACTTTAATTTTAATTTTTTTTTTTTTCAGAGAAAGAAGGTTTTCAGTCATTGTAAACTAGAATTCTCACATAGGGAAGGGACTACAGCTTATATTTCTATGCCTGTGAAGTTTCTTCTCAGTTCAGATGGCCAGAGGGATAAAATTGTGCTAGCAGCTGTGGTGATGCATTTGCTAGTTTGGGAGTGGGGTGGGGTGCTGTGTTTTACATGGGTCAGGAAACAGTCATGAGAGAGCATCGCTGCTGTTACCCCCAGGCAACATGGACCTGGAGGCCCTGTTGGTCAATTCCCATTTCATCCTCCATCTTTCCAAAAGGATGAGAGATATGGTTGCTCACCCTGAGACTAATATCCCTGTGTTTTTGTTGCAGTATCAAATGATGCGAAAGCTTACTGCCTTCAGTGAGGACAAGGGTTAAGTATATGTTAGGGATGAGAATTCAAAAGCACTGAGTGGGAAAGCCTAGCTTGCAACTAACTGCTCGGGCTTATTGATGCTGGATGCTGCTTGTTTTTCTGTCGTGAATGTGGGCCTTGTGAAAAGCACCTGTATTCCTGGTCTGCAAGATAAACTAAAATTCCTAGAAATACAGATGAACTTACACTGGGCTTGCCAGCAGCCCTGGCAAAAGAAACCCTTGCCATAGAATATTGCTCCTTCTACATGAAAACTGTAATACTGTGTCTATCAAAATACAACAGGCAAAGAAAACATGTTATTGTGTGTGTCATAGGTAGCACATCACAGCACTGCGGGAGATCCACGTCCTTCCAATAACCAGCTGGCCAGGCAATTACCTATAAGCAAATGATGGCTTTATGACAGCAGTAATGTTTCTTGTGTTGGCTTTCCTAAATGTCATTGTGCTTCTGCTGTCCACAGTGCTTAGCCAGGCCTTGATGAACTCAGAGTTGCTCATGGCTTAATGTGCTTGGACATTGAATTGTCCTTCAGGCCTTACTATGGTACTTAGTCTTCCTGATTTTACCTTCGGTCCTTCACAGTCTGGGGTTGCGGGGCAGAAATCTGTTCTTCTGGCCTCTGTGATTCTTGAGACTTTAGCTACCTAAGAAGTGAAGGTGTATGGAGGGGATCAGAACATGTCAAAGTAGCAGTCTTCATTCCCCTGTGACTATCAGCAATACTCTTGCCTGCTGTTACATGTCCCTGGCAGAACTTGAAGCCTGGACTCTGTGTAGTAATTGCTAGCAAACACACAGACAACTTAAAGAAAAGATTTAGGGAAGTCCTCTTAACATCCAAACAATAATCTCACTGGTTTTTGTGTAATCTTCTTGCAAAGCTTCCATGCCCTTTGTGTAACAATGGAAACCTTTTCCTAGGCATAGGTCAGGAAGGACAAATTTTTGCTGAAGGCAAAATTGGATATGTTGGTAAAACTGGGCTTGCAAGACCGGATCTGACAATGGCCCCTAAAACAAGAACTGCAAATATTCATACTTGCCCCTTCCTCACTGGGGCTTGTTTGCATGGATGAGCTGTTTCCATGAGGTCTGCATTGGCATATCACTTTCATACCTACAGATGTGTGCATGAACTGGGGGGATGGTATTCAGGTATGTGCTTTGTGCATAGAGCTGTAGTAACTCCAGCTTTGTGGGTCCAGGAAGATGTAGGTCTGTATACTTGCTGAGCTTCCATTTCAACTTGATTCTCTTCAAAAATTTTGGTAGTTACTTTTGGAGAAACCTTCCCACAAAAGTAATTTTACCAAGGAGTGCGTATTTACTTTGCTTTACTTCCTGGTGCTCTTGCCATTTAAAGGATGAATTGGTTAGTCAAAAATAATTCTCTCCAATTTAATTTCTCCACAAAGTCATCCATTCCTACTAATGTCAGATGCCTCCCCCCCCCTCTCCCCCTTGTGCTATAGCTGAAAAGGTGACCTTAACTGGAAACTGGACCTTCACTGAAAATTGGGATTAAACTTTTTGGAACAAACTTTGGATAAGTTTTGGCCCCATGTACTAAAGTCTTACTGGTACATATCTGAAAGCAGAATTAGGCATCCGGAATATATATTGTATGCTTATGTGAGTTGTTTAATGATAGACTTTTAATTGTTGAGTATATTGTTAAACATAGAAGTTAAAGTGAAAGGAATTAAGTGGAACGATGCTCTAAGTTCTTGATGAGACGTTTGTTCCTGTGTTCAATATCAGTTAATTTCCTTGTTTCCTGGAGAGGCTTCTTATTTCTCTGTCTTCTTAATGCTTTTACTCATCTGGAAAGATTAATTTGAATTTCCAGGATTTGATAGTGTGTATTTAACAGGTGTACGTCAGTGTGGTATTGTGGATTTCGATGGACATAGATTGGTAATGGATTTGACATAACACTTTTTGTGTTTCCGAGATCTGTGATGATTGGGAAAATTCTGTATCACCCAGTTGGTCACTGATCGTGGAAGACCTGTCCGTGTAAAATCACTTAACATGGTTCCAGGATTAATGTTGTGAGCTTGCTTTGTGTTTCAACGTGTTTTCCAAAGAGGACAGTGTTCAGCTGCTAACTGCCCTTTGCATGGTGAACTGAGCAGCACAGCAGGTAACAAACCTCTCTATTCCAGACAACTAGCAAGACACATATTAGACTTAAACAAAAATTAAACTCTTTGTTAATTTCAGTGGCCTTTTATTGTCCTCCAGAGTTGAAATCTATTTGCAAGGCAATTATTCTTTCAGTTTTTAAGGGAGAGCTGTCAAAAGTGATGCAAGAATCCTCCCTACTTCTTGGAGAGCAGAAGGTCAGAGTCCTAAGAGTTTTGTTTTGGCGTAAAATTTTGATGAGTTAAGCAAACTACTGTGCAGATTTGCATACAAATCACCCCTTAGTGAGTCATGAAATAATACTCGATTTCCATTTTTTTTTTTTTTTCTTGCTTGTGCTGGAAAGCTTTGGAAGAGACATGATGCTGTCAAGACTGTCAAAACTTCAGATAGTCAATTTCAGCTCTTTAAAAAAAAAAAAAAAAAGGCAACTCTGGTGTGAATGGGAACAGGGAGAACCTGGCAAACTCTCTGACATCAAGGATTCAGGAGGGTGTTGGGAGATTCCCCCTCTCCAGAATCATGAGCAACATAATGTTCAACCTGTTTTTTCTTGTTTCTTGGGGAGTAAAAAAAAAAGGCCACCTTTTTCCCCCCCCAAATTTCCATGCTTGTGAAAGAAAACAGTATACACTAAATTTTTGTGCTAGCATAGTTTTAATAGGGAGGAACGTTTGTGGCTTCAGGTTGTGATGATAACATTGAGCTATGGACTGACAGGTGTGAAGTCTATTTGTGGCGGTCTCATGGAAGCCTGTGGGTTACTGGACCTTCTTGGAAATGCTGTTTCCATGCAGAAATTTTATCACCCTAACATCTGCTGGAAGGGCAGCATGGCAGGACACAAGCAATCCAAGAGGTTTTTGGAGTGCAGCAAGAATAATTTTAGATTGCAGGTGCTGGATGAGCCAAAAAAGAGGAGATTCTCTGTTGAACCTGCTACTCATGAATGGTTTGGGACTCGGAAGGTTAGTGGCAGCTTTGGCTGCTGTGGCCATAAGATGATGGTATTTAAGGTCCTGAGGGAAGTGAGGCAGGTGAGTGGTAGAATATTAGTTGTAATAAGGAGGACAGAGCCAGATCATCCTGGAGATGTGCAGAAGAGAACCAGAAGAAATGGATCCATTCAAATGTCCAAGTTGAATGTAACTTTGAAGTTAGCTGTGCTTTGGGTGGGGAGTTGGACCAATGACTTGCAAATGTCTCCTCTATGATTCTATGATTCTATGATTTTGTTCTTTGTCATGACCTTTTGTGGGGTATATCACAGGTCGTCACCTCCTCCTTTAACAGGGACTTGTAATTTACTGTTCCTCTTACTCAAGAAACTTCTGGCCAGGAGTTTGAGTTCCCTCATCCTTGATTTTTAATGTTGCAGTATCACCTACTAATATGTGTTGGAGGTTGGATGATGAGTGAGGAAGCTGCAGACTAAATCCAAGGACCTAAGAAGTTTTAATCAAGAGTTTTGGAGAACTGGGGAAGAACAGAGGACTTCACGGTCATCCTGTTTAGAGGATTATTGTTCCTACTCCTGCCAGACCAAAGCAAGTCATTCTCCCATAGGTGTTATGAATGAGGAGGGCCATACTGCATGAAGAACTGCTGCAGAGATCTTAATGAAAATATTTTCTCTACATTGTTCTTCATGAACCTTCACTGTGTGTTTTTAACTCAGAGGGAATGGCGTTTTGTGTTAACTCTATTATGCAGCCTTTATAAATTGCCTGAGCTACCAGATGGATCACAGACTACCAAAGAGCAGCTGTATGAGGAGTACAGTCATTTTACTCAATGGGGAGTTGCATACACTGGACTTTGAAAGACTCCATTTAAGGAGAAAAAAGAGATTTTCAAAGCCAGCATTTTTCAAGTAAATAACTCTTTAGCTTTGATATGGCTGCTTCATGCTGCCTTGTCAGTCTAGAGGAAAGATGTACCTTAAATCAAAGTGGACAACTGAGAATGAAAGCTAATAAAAGATTACAATAAAAGAAAGGAATCCCTGTCATAAAAAAAAAAAAAACCAAAAATAAAAGACATGGTTTTATATCTGTTGCAGCAAGTGTTCGTAAGAGTGAATGGCTAATGTATAGTCTGGGCTGAGGTACTTTTGGTGAACTTTTATCATGTACTTTAAAGCTCTGCAGTGATATGGAAAATAATAACTGGGGGGGGGGGGAATCCCCAACCACACAGTTTTTCTGTCACCTTGCAGAATTTCATAATGTTACCGTTATGAAAGAAAAATCTCTAATAGGCTGATACTAGTTTTGCTGAGCAGGCAGGTACACAGTACATAAGCTCATGGATCAGGATTCATTAGCCTCATATTTTATAACTGAAATCAACATGATTAGTATTTAGCAGAGCATTAGGCCACTGACCCTGAGCAGTCCTGTAAAGGCCATCATTACAGACAAGGCGTGGAGGAGGCAATAGTACATTATTATAAGTGAGAGCATCTATCACTTTTAGGGAAGTTTGTTTAAGCTCCTAGACTTGAGTCAGTGTTTCAAACTAGTGACCACTGCTGAAAATAGGATAAGCCAGATTGGAGTTTAGTCCTCTTTCTCCAAGTACTCCAAATTGCTGCTGGTTTGGGGTAGATAGTTATTTCTTGCTTGAACACGTTTCCACATCTAACTCAGCAGTACAGCACAGGAGTGCAAGTACATTGATGTAACCCCGAGACAGAATCTGTCATGTTTTAATGCACGTGGCTCAGTGGTGTGGCTCTGTGTGGCCCTCAAAGTTGCTGGTTTTTCTGCTAAAGCCTCAGAATGGAGAGGTCAAAGGGGATTGTTAAGATGTGTCTTATTCAAGTGCACAGGACGCAAGTGGAGAAACAAATCTGCCCTTGTTGTAAAAGTGTGAGGTGCGTTACAGAGGTGGTGATGTGAGGTACAAGAACAGGATGAACACAAGTCTATCTAAACCTACTTTTGAAACCTTGCAGTGCATGGAGGACACTTTGGTCTGACCTGTCCTGGGACCACAGCCACGTGCTATTTCTAACTCGTTGAATAGAAAAAGGGGCAGAAGCTGTCCTCCTTCCCATTTGTGTGGCTTTGTTCCTTTGCTTCTGAGTGCTGAATTGTTTGTGGGAAGGGGACTGAGTTGTTGAGAGGCCTGGGAGGACCAGTTTGAAGTGATGGTGAAAATAGAGTTAATTGCTTTGCTTCATTTTTTCCATGTGTAAAGGGAGGGTGAGCAACATTTCTCCTGCTTTGCGTGGTGAGAATGGATATGCTAAGGTTTTGTTTGTTTTAGCTGGTGTAATTGTAGGGACCATGCCATAGCTGTAGCGCTTGTCATCCTGTTGTCTTTGGGTTGGTAAATAGCAACTGCATGTTACCCCAGAGATGTTGGTGTGTTCAGTGTTTCCACAGGGTTCTTCCAATGGGCAGTATTTTGGTGTTTGTTCCCTTCCTAATTTGTGTAATACTGTTTCACAGAGGATGTCAGGACAGGCTTACATGCAAAAAGATTTAGTAGCATCTGTTGCTGATGGCAATGAAAAGGGGCAAGGGGGGTGATGGGATGACCAAAACCCTAAACAAAAAAAGAGAGAAGGGAAAGATGAAAGAAAAGTCTTCTTAGTGGCCAGCTGGGAAGAGAAGCAATTAAATCCTCCCCCCAACGCTTCTGCAGCGAAGCTCTGTAATACTTTGGTAGAAGGAACTATATATACTTTTCATCAGGATCTTCTCAAACTCCCTGTTGGTTGCAACCGCTTGAGTTAGTGTTTGTGCTGGCTAGAGCATGTTTTGAGCAGGAGGATGTGTTGCCTGCTGAGTTGAGCTAATGGAAAGCCTTCAGCACTGCACGGGTTAAGGCACTTGAGACACTGTGTACGTGCACGTCCCATGTGGGTTTCCCTCACTGGGGCTGGGCAGTAGGCATCTTGTAATTATGGATTTTCCACACTCTATTTTCCTTGCCAGGAATTCTGTAGGAGGAGGTGGTAGTATGGAAAAGCCCTTCTTCCAGATAAAAGCCTTCGTGACTTGACAGGTGAAACTGGATGCCACAATTCTGAAGCAGAAGAGCACGTGCTACTGTGAAGAGTAGGTTTTGGCTGACCCTCAAAGTACTGTTGGTAGTTTTATCTTCTGTAGGGAAGGATTGCAACACATTTTACCTTTTGCAGGCAAGGACCCTGCAACAAAGGGAGACTCTGAAAAAGCATTAAAGCAATAGTATCAGCACATCCCTCTCCCACTAATGTCCTGCTGTTTATACGCATCCTAGAAAACCATTCTCACAGTGTGGAAAATTGTCAAAGATTTCCAGAGTACTTCATGCTGAATTGCACCAGAACTGTGCTGCACAGTCCTCTAAATGTCATAATGGCTCATTTTGTTCTTATAGTCAATGCAAATGAATTAATAATAGTTTGCCACTTACTACAAATAATGCCCTATTTCCTCCATGTAACTGTGCAGATCCTGCAGAAGATCATGTTTTTGACAGACTGGAGGCTCAGCAGAGCTGTTTCTCTAGACACAGTTTAGACTGGTAGAAATGACGTGTGCCTGGGTTTAGGCATTGCGTATCTGGAAGCAGCTCGTTTTTACTTCCTTTTCTTCTGTGGTCCGTCCCACTCCATTAAAAAAACCCAACAGTCAAGTGACCAAACTGTGTTTGACAGAGACTCAGTTCTGGAAAAATTAGAAGATTGGAACTTAACCAGGGAGTAAATATTGAATAGAGGGCTGGGATTCACCGAGTGATAAAGGAACAGGTGAGGAGTGGTACAAGGGAGGACAGCTTCATTAGGGAGAAGTAGCAACAGATGCAATGTGCTGTATGCAAAGTATGTTATTTCATATAAAATATTACTGTTTCTCTGTGTGTCAGTCCTTCAACAGATTTGCATGAGCATAAACTTGGCACGAACTGAGTTCTGTCCAAGCCAATGGAGTTCTGTTTGAGTCAGGTTTACGTGATCAGATCTCATTGAAGTTTGAGTTGCAAATCTTCAAGGATGGCACTTAGCAAATACTGTGGCATTGCATAAATAATTTCAAGACATAGTATATATTATGGGTGATGCTCATTACCATGTTGCAAAGCAGTAGATTGAAACTACCCAGTATAAAATGTCTCAGGAAATAAACTCTGTCTGTGTGGTGCGTCACCAATCATACACGGCTTGTTAAAGCAGTCAGGGAAAAAAAAGCTATTCTGTACTAATATGCTCTGCTTAGAGGAACAGCCTGGCTGAGGTATGAAGATACCAGCAACACTAGTTAAAGGTGCTTTCGTCAAGAGATATTCACAGGCTCCTGTGTTATCCTTTGAGAGCAATGATTCACTTGTAGTACAGTCTGCTGTGAACTCTCATTGGGAATCACATGGGATAACCTGTCCCTGAAATGACCTTAAGTGCTCCCTAACACTTTAACCTGGATTTGCAGTGCATAAAGGCTTTATTTTGAGAGGAATAAATTCAGTGGCAATGTAGATGTATGGCATGACCCAGTATTTTTAAAATCCGTTGTTCTTAGCCTGTAATGATCTTAAACCAAAATACGTTCAGTGCTGCAGCATACCGTGTACAGTGATACAGGAAGAAATGCGTAGGTTGTGAAGTGTTTGTAAATGTTTTACTTTAATTTTAGAAAAAACATGCAGTACAGAAGAGAAAAATAAGGAAAGAGAGGTTGAAGCAGCTATAACAGTCTTTTTTTTTTTTTTTATAGAGAACTGACAAGTTTAAATGTCAAGGCCATAATAGCAATTAATTCAAAATGCTTAATTATAATTTTGTATCCAGATTTGCTTTCTATGCCACAAAGCCAAATATAAATTAAATTGCCTACTGCTGAAACATGGCCACTAAGAGACTAAGACATACTAGGCATTTTACTTGAGGAACATTATATAAGGACCAATACTTTTGGTTAAAATGAAGTGGAAACATCTCTTAATTCTCTCCTTTAGTGTGCAAAAAGGCAACGCCTTGGTATATCTCACATAACTGTGTTTTGTATCAGCCAGAATGGCTAGAGACTTACCTCAAAATGCTGGATGTTGCACTAGGGATGAATTTTTGTGGTTAGATACGTTTATAGAGGCATACAAATGCTTCACTGCCCTGGGCTTTATGGTGTGTGTTTTGAGTAAGAGAGTTTGTCAGCAAACAATGCAGCATATTCCAGGAGAGCAGGGAAAGCAATTATCTTCCCTGGCACCCTCAGTTCAAAAAACAGCAATATTGTGGGGCAGGGAGCTAATTGCTCCATCTGTTGCTTTGGGCCTCTCAGAGGGAGAAGAGGTCTGTCTGCCACATTGTCTAGTGCACGACACAGCGAACGTGAAGGGTAGCCTGTCCAGACAGGCTGGGACTCGGGAGCAGGCATGAGCAGACTCTTGTTGGAAGTTTAAAGTGCAGTTTTGCTGTTACTGCATTGGCTTTATTATAACCTTAATGACTTTCAGTACATCACTGCAGTAGCCAGAGTTCTTGTGTGTCTTGTCTGTCAGACTGGAATCAATGAGGTTCATTGTTTTCAATCAGAACTTGTGTTGGGTACGTTTTTCTGCCTGTTGGTTCAATATGATCTTGAACAAAGTAAAGCTTTCTGTGTGTGCAAACTGCTGTGCAGAAATGCATTTCGGTGTCTGCACAAATTTGTCGTGGCCCAATATTACATCTACATTTGCAAAAAAGTCCTAGGTGTACACCAGTTTGTATTGATGGTCTATTTTACTTTGTGTAAAAAATGTGCATTGGCTTTTCCATCTTCAAACTTGTCCCACAGTATCTTTATGCCTTTATACATATGTATGATATTCTGATATATATTAGCATTGCTTTGTAATCTTATGTTCATGAACTGCTTGGGGATTCTGGAATGGCAATTGAAAGATATTTGTGAATTAAAAATATAGACCGAGCTGTCTACTGGTGTATACTTTTTGTTACTGTTCACACTACAACTTAAAAAGCAGAGAGGCCTTAACTCACCTTTCTCTAGCTCACATGCAGGTGGAGCCTGGAGCTTCAGCTTTCATCCAATAGATCAGCACTCCACACCAGGCCTCTGGCAGCTCCTGTTATGGTTTTAGGTAGCTTACAATAATAAGAACAAAATTCAAGCCCTGACAGGGAGAATTTCTGATTATTCAGAGTTTGTACCAATGTCAGTTAATAGCTTTTACTGGTCAGGACCTTCCATTGTTTAGAATGCTTGTGAACATCCTGCTTGTAGACTACGCAGTGTCTTGGGCAGTGACTGAAAAGCCGTGAACGAGCTGGATTTGTATCATCTGAGCCACCTTCCATAACAGCACTGCATTGCATTCTTATTTCTTTCTGGGAGCTTCTTGGTTTAATGTAAATTGTAAAACCTAGTTTTATCCGTTTATAAATAGCTACTGGCAAGGTTTGTCAGTTATTTGCAGAGTAGACAGAAAAGGAAAGGGAGGGAAGTTAATAATACTCAAATATCATTTGCTGTCTGGATGGCTTTAATGGGACATTAATGTGAGCAGAGGTTATACGTTTCTGCGTGTGTAACCCAGTCAAGTTCAGCTAAAGATGTATTTATGTAGATACATACACAAACTATGGTGAGATAGCAGTGAGGTTTCTTTCTCAAAACAAGAATGTCCTTTTGTGGCTACATATGTAAATATTAGCACTGAACTTGTTAGGGTACTTTTGTTAGGGAAAGTGGTTGAAAGTGAGATCTCATAAGCCTTATGAACATGACCAAGAGATGTGGAAGACAGTTCATTATTCTGTCTCTCATATGAGGAAAAAGGCTGATGAAGGCTGAAATAGCACTTAGTTTTTATAGTGTCGTGATTTAACCCCAGCCAGCAACTAAGCACCACGCAGCTGCTCACTCACTCCCCACCCACCCAGTGGGATGGGGAAGAAAATCGGGGAAAAGTAGTAAAACTCCTGGGTTGAGATAAGAATGGTTTAATGGAACAGAAAAGAAGAAACTAATAACGATAATGATAACACTAATAAAATGACAACAGCAATAATAAAAGGATTGGACTGTACAAATGATGCGCAGTACAATTGCTCACCACCCGCCGACCAACACCCAGTTAGTCCCCGAGAGGCGATCCCCCACCCCCACTCCCCCCAGTTCCTATACTAGATGTGACATCACATGGTATGGAATACCTCGTTGGCCACTTTGGGTCAGGTGCCCTGGCTGTGTCCTGTGCCAACTTCTTGTGCTCCTCCAGCTTTCTCGCTGGCTGGGCATGAGAAGCTGAAAAATCCTTGACTTGAGAGTAAACATTACTTAGCAACAACTGAAAACATCAGTGTTATCAACATTCTTCTCATACTGAACTCAAAACATAGCACCATACCAGCTACTAGGAAGACAATTAACTCTATCCCAGCTGAAACCAGGACATATAGGTATGGTAGTTTTGAAATAACCAGAGATGGAAGAGTCCTGGAAGGATTGCACTGCTTGTGATATGCTATCTTTGTTTGCGTAGAAAATTGTACTCTTCTGTGTTGTGCCCAATCCAAGTTTAGATTACTGAAATGATGGGGTTGTCACAAGGTGCTTGTACAGCTGTGGTTTTTAGTTTCCTTTGCTTTTGTTGCTTACGTTATGCATACCCACAAAACTTGAGTCAGCTCTGCTGATTAGCTAACCAAACGTATGAACTCCTCAGCACCAAACTGATCTTTGCTGTGTTAAAGATTTAAATGATAAAGCAAGTCTGTGATTTTCTGTTGAGGAGTCAGAAATAAAAAGCACAAATTTATAGAGCCCAGGAGGTTTTTTAGTAGTCTAACATTTTATTTATGATACTTTATTTTGCAATACGCTCCACTTAAATCTCTCTCCTTCTCTAAATACCCTCATTGAGCCTTACAGCCAAAGACACAATGATGTGCTTCATTTGCTCAGACTCAGGCTGCTAGGGTTATATGCAGAGAAGGCAAAACTGAACACCAACTTGAAGCTTTCTTCCCATCTGGCTGTCACAGGAGATCGAAGGGAGCAGCTCCCTGCCTTCCCAGCTAGTTAAGGGTTAACAGGACTGGCCGCACTGGGAGCTGCTACCACTGTTGTTCTTTGCTGTTCCACTGTCTCAGCCTCTTTGTGGTGGTAGCAGCAGCGATTCAAAGAATGAAGGTTGCATAGCTCTGTCTTAAAAGTACCACCATCAGAGGTAAAACACATCTTAATACAAGGAGCTGTTATCACCAGGTCCCATTTGTTATATCCTTGGCTGTAGCACGTCCTGCTAGCCCCCAAGAAGGTGAAGATGCCTGTTTGCAAGCCTGAATTGTTTCCCTGAGCCACATTCAGTGCACAGGTTGTGAATCAGGCCATGGTGAATAGGTTAATTTTACTTTATTGACTTCCCAAATTTTTGTTTTGAGGTTGAGAAAAGGATGAAGTTTTTATTTGTAAGATTAATTTTTAGAATTTACAATTTATGTGAGTGTGCTTTCAGATGGAAACTGCTATTTTCAGCTGAAACTTAAAAATACAAAATTTTTTTATTATGATTTTATGGGGGGGTGGTGGTTCTCAGTTTGAAGTTAAAGATACTTGAACTCGGTACAGCAGAAAAACAAACCCAGGTTTGCATTTAAGGCTGATTTTTGAGGAATTGTTAGCTGTAGTAAGTAATACTAGTTTGTTTTTGAAGATTCAAGAGTTCAGAAAGAGCACTTTTAATCTTGTGCCTGGTTTTGCAGTTACACAAAGGAAAACGATGAGAAAGACATTTGGGTTTTTTCTCCTATTCTCAATACCCAGGTACATAACTTTGGCTAAGCTGTCCAACTAAGTGAATGGCTGCAACATCTTCTTGGCACCTACAATAGTGGCTGTAGCTCCTTCTTTTTAAGAGTTTCAAACAACCCTGTTCCCAAGCAGTAGGGGACTTCTTCCAGGTGAGGAATTTGACTTTGTTTAAAATGTAACATATATGTACAGCTTTAGATACTAAATAGCCTGTAAGAAAATGTATTTAAACTAAAAGCAAACAAAGCCAATAGTCCCATAGAGTTAAAATGTTTTAAAAACCAAAAGAAAACAAGTTTGCAGGTACTGAAAAAATTCTCTCCCACATTTTCCCCTACGTGAAATGAGTTTCATGATCTTGATACTATTTTTGTTTAAAGACCCCTTAGAATGTGTGTACTTACTGGCTGCTACAGCAGGAAGGTCAGTGAGGAACAGATTCTTGATGATGAAATCACAGATGCCTTCCAGTAGAGCTGTATCCAAAGAACACTGAAGCATCCCACCAAAGTGCTTAGGGTGGAGGAGGATTTTGCCTACTGTTGCTCATGCGCTTGTTTTGTTGACACCAATTTCCTCAAGAGTCAGAACTGAATCTTCTCGTGTCACCTCCACAGATCAGAAGAAAGAAAAATCTGAGGCAATAACAATCCTTGGTTTGATTTTTGTAGCTTAGCGTAGAACAAACATGACAGGAGCAAGCTTGCTCTCTTTTTTAAAACTAAACAAAAAACTTAGGTGCTTGGCCATTCTGTGAAGAATTATTTCATGTGCAATAAAACATACAACCTAAGGAAGTAAGGCTTCTTGCAGAGCATGGCTCACTGAAGAAATAAAATAGGCAGACATATGCACAGACAGGCATACATGTGCATGCATGCATTCACGTGGACTTGAATAGTTCATTTTATATACATGAAAGTCAATGACATGTAGTAAATGTGACCTGACACACTTTAAATAACTTTGATTTGGTGGTGTTCCATGTTCTAAAACTTGAAAGCATTGCTATAAAGAGATTTTGGAATATAGATCATCTTGGCAGAGTAAACCCGGAGTGTTTGATTGGCTCAGAGAATATTGTGAACTAAGTGATAAGAGAAGTTGCATAAAGACGAAGTTTCGGTTCCTGGAAGAAGCTTGGATAATATAAAGGTGCAGATAATTTGACATTTATCTGTTTTGAATTTTGATTCATTTCTGTAGTTGTAGATGTTCTGGTGATGGAAGTGTACGTGTGTAATCTGTGTATCAGCCTGTAAGGAGGAACTCATTAATTTACAAAGCTTTCAGGGAAACTTGAGCATCAGGAAAACAGGAGTAGTGCACAGACAGGCAGCTCTAGTGGTGAGCAGATGGAGCTCTTGGCTCTCCTTCCCTTCCACTGTCACGCCCTGCCAGTCTTCATGGGACAAGGACCCTTTCCCCCTGTTCTTTAGCACTTACCTGCAGTGTTAAAGACCCACATCAAGACCTTTTTTTACTTCACTGTCAAAATTGGTTATTTGAAATCTGCTTGGCCCAGGCATTGGATGGAGACTTTCAGATAAAGGCACTCCAAGCTTCCAAGTGTCCTGCATTGACTGCTTATTGTCCCTTTCTGAGCGGGGGCATCAACCGTTGCCCAGGAACAAACAGCAACTGTGGGACTGAAAGGCGAGTTGAAACTTGGTCAGAAGACATCCTGGCAATTCAGGCCACATGTTTTTTCTATGCACAGCAGTTGGTAAGAGAGGTGGAGCAGTTAAGAGGAGACACTGGAGGAGCAGTCTGCACTGTGAAAGGGCAGGTTATGGCTGGGGGAGAAGGGGGAACAGCGTCTTTAGAAACACTCTGGTTTGAATTGGATTATTGTCCTGTAACCCCATTGCCAGGTGGTATCCTTCATGCAGCCAGCAACTTTGACTTTAAGTCCCCATATGCATATAGCTTAAAGAATTAGGCCATACTTGCATCTCAGATCACAGAGAAAGCAGAGCAGAATATAGAAATCCTTATAACAGCAGTATTGTATCTGTTTTGTCATAACCAAACACAGAAGAGTAGCTTAAACTCTCTCTTGAAAAGAAAACCCTGAATGGTATTAGATCAGTGACGCTGAATCCGTGGTTGCTCCCTGAAGTTCAGGATGGGGATTTAAATGGGAAACAAATATGGTACTAGATGATATGTAGATAGGTGAAAGAGGAAGAAAAAAATGGCAGAAGGGATAAATTGAATGTGTCAGTACAGGCAAATGTACAACAATGCAGCATTAATATAACACAGTGGTGGAGCTGTCGGTAATGGGAATCCACAGAAAAACAAGGCTAGGAAACAGTAGAGGTCTTTTTTACTATTAAGCCTATGAACCTTTAGGCTACTCCCTATTAAGGGCATGCAATAAAACATTCTCAGCTGTTTCCAGAACACATTTTGTGGCAGTGACCACAGCAATAAATTGAAAGCATTGGCTGCATTTTATAGAGACTTCTGGAAGCCTGAGATACTTGAAAAATACATTGGAGAAATGCTTGAAAACACTTTGGGTCTGCCCTTAGGCCACTACTATAATGTTGGGCTGCTTGCTTCATTCCTGTATTGTTAATCTTTCCTTTTTCTGTGTACTTGGTTCCACACCAGTCCTGCAGCATAGAAAATCAAAATGTCATCAATGAAAACACGTTTGAAGAGTGAGCTGGTGCTGACAGGGAGCTGGGTGGTGGCCACCCTGTCAGCACCATCTTGTCACTGTAACTGAAGATCATTATTAAAATAAAATCTAGCAATAGCTTCCTAGTTTTTGAGGGTGGCTGAAGTTGAATGTATTTTGATGAAGAACTCCAACTGAATCGCACTGCCTTATTCTTTTAAAATACTTCATTAAAGTGAGCAGTTATTTAATTGCCCATGCAAGTAAGTGTTACAGACTGTTTTTCTTTCCCATCCATCCCTGGAAGATATTGCTGAGTTTTAAGCAAGGTTTCCCTTTTCCTCTATTGTTGTATATTAAATTATACAACCAATTGTTTCTATTTCCTTATCTTGTTTTATGTTTTTCCTAGCAGTTGCATTTCGAACTGTACTTAAATGAAAGAGACACATCAATCATTTTCAAAGGAACTGGCATTGGGTGGGAAAAGGATTTGATGCAAGTTCATTGTTTGACAGTTTCAGCCCTTCCTTGCTGGCCTTGTGGTCCCTCAACAAAGCCTGTAAATACTCAATTTTTTTTTTGGCTGAAGGGTCTTCTGCTTCCTAAACAGACACTGAGTGCTTAGTATGTTTTTTAAATGTTTGGAAATCCAGTGATGTAAAAATTGGAACTTTTTTTGAGTGCTGCAGTGTGTTCCATTCAAGTAACCACTTGTTTTCCTTTGGCTGTAATAATACTGTTTTAAAACTGTTATTTGACATGAAGGATGATTGCTAGCCCCTTGTGATCATGCTATTCATAAAGTACAAAATGTAGGATAACAAACTCCATTTCTTAGAGGACTCAAAAAAGTTACAATTCAATACATCATACATTGGAATAACTGAACTGTTCCTGAGCATGCAGTAAAATAACTGGCATGCAAAGTTTGGTGGGTTTTGTTGAGTCAGCAACGTGCATTCAACACTTAGTGGTGGGAAGTAGTCTCTCAAGCCATGTGGTAGAGAGATAATATTGATTCTGAAATAAATAGCTAATTTCACATATTTTTGTAGTGGGTAAAGAAGCTGGAGCTTAACACCAGTGTAGTTTCCTATTTGTAAATAGGCAAAGAATCGAGTGACCCTTAGTAGTTCAACACAAGTTGTCCTACCTCAAAGTTTAAACCTGCTAAAGATCCTGTGTTCCATATCATCTATATGTGTTCAGTGAACCTTTATGACCTATATCTGAAGAATTTATTAAGGATGAAAGCAAAGAGGTCCTACAGGAATTACTTCAAAAACCAGTAGAAATTAATAAAGAATTATGTCTACTCCTAAAGATTTTTAAGACCATCCTATAAAATTCTACAGCAGGAATAAAATTAAGTGTTAAGTTTTATACAATGATATGAAAACACTACATATAGAATGTAATAGAAAATTAAATATTTTGTAAGGTACTTTCTCATAAGGGATAACTAAGTATCACTAGTCTGCCTGGACCTTTAATCAATATGAAATTCAATTTGAAAGTGAATAAAAGGGGTAGCAACTGTTCTGCAAAGAGAAAATCACAATATATCACAGTCTGGGGAACATACGCAGTTCTAAAGTATAGCAGAAATGTTTCAGCAGCAGAAAATGATAGGGAAATATGTCCTCTGAATGGTATTTGCACACCAGAAAAGAACCGTTGTCCGAGTGCTCCAGTGTTTCACGGAGGGAGTGTAGACATCGATACAGAATGTAAAATGAGGAAAGGCCAGGCTCCAGGCTTTGTAGTATCAAATAGAGGTGACTTTTTTTTTTTTTAAATAGCCTCAATAATTTTGCCAGTGTTCTTTATTCAGTTGCAAAACAGTGACTAGTATCCCACATGACTGCACCCAGGAAAATGTGGGGATAGATGATAATTCAAATCACCAGAAACACACAGACTGCAGAGGTATAAAACCACATTGCAAATGCACCATTATTCTTTGAGGAGAAGAATACCGGTTGGTAATTTTCTGAGGGCTACTGGTCACAAACTACTTGTTCGGGTTCTCAGTTATGTCTGTGAGGTTTTATTTTGTCTGTAATTGCATAAAACCCAGAAACTGTGTTATAAACAACATCCAAGTTCATGATCTGTACTATGTTGAAGGAATTGCATTTTCAGTGATCCTTATTATGAAGATGCAATTCCCTCAAATATTTGCCAACAGATGGTTTTGGTTTCTTCAGTTGCTTGTTGAAATTATTAAAATACTGCTACTACTAGTTTGAAAGACTTAATAATCATTGTTAGGGCATTTAGTACAAAAAGCATTTTTCAGGTAGCTGACCTTTTTCAGTTCTGCTTACTACAAAGGCAATGAATGCTCAAGTTTCTTTAGAGCTACAATATAAAGAAATGTCAATGGCATGTTATAGCTGATTTGATGCTTTAAAAGACACATATAAGAAAGGAAGAAATAAAGGGAAGAAAATAGACAATTTCATGGGAAAGTGGGTACTTGTAGAGGTGCATCTTATCTGTACGTTTTATTGTAGCATGGTCATACTGATATTTTTGATGTTCTGTTTTGTTTGGATTTCATCATGAATGTGGTAGATGAGGTGCATTTTAGTCCAAGATCTCTCAAATCACTTGATCACATCTTAAAAACTAATTTTTAAAGGTGGTGGGTTGAAATATGACAAAGGTATGCTGACGTAAGGACTCTCAAGTGCCCTTGTGCCAGTGACCATATCTTAATAATATCTCACATTTGCCTCACATCACATTAAAGTCACATAAATAATTTCTTCCTCCACCCTGTCCTTCTTGCATATCAGAAATGAGATTGCTGTGTTACCTGCAGAATGTTTTTTTTCTTGGAAAATGAAAGCAACATCATCCAGTGGCCAGCATTTCCAATGGAGCTAGTAATATGGTTTCAAGTAGTTCTTTTAGATTTAAAATAACTTCTGACAAAAATACACATTTTAAACATTTAGGCCAGTACTGTGAAGTAGAAAATGCCAAAAGAAAAAATATCTTATTGTTTGGGATGTGTGTGTAGCTGTAAATATTTGATAAAGCTATGTCCAGCCAACAAGTAAATATTCAGTCTGCCCATTGTGACTAATTAGGAGATATCTGAGCTTTCAACTAACACAGTGCCTTCAAACACAAATGGCTAGCAGCATAGCCAAGAACTATTCCTTATTGACTTGTACTGTTTTATGTTTTTACCTTTATGCCGTACTGCTGCAGACAACATTAGCTGTCTGCTCAAACAGAAATCTAATTGAGCTTCCTGATCTAGTATCTAGTTCTAATGGCATTAGAATAGATGGAGTAAAACTTTGTTACCACTCTCTATATATTTAAAATTAAAGAAACAATAAGAAGTGGGCAGAATATCTGTATGTTATAGCTGTAGCCTTTGGCAAGAGCAGTGTATGCTTCTATAAATTCTGTTTGATATTGTTGGATCTCTTATGTGACAGCGATGTTGAAATGAAAGAGTATTACTGCAGAAAATCCAGGCATGAATAACATGCCAGCCTAGTAGTTTTCAGATATGGGAAGCTGGCCACAGATTTGAAACCAAGGTGTTCGCTTTGTTTTCCTTTCTCCTTCCTGGAAGACTGGGAAAAATGTTTGAATGGTGCTCATTTACAGCAAGGAACTTGGTTGCTCATGCAACCTTCATTGTTTTTGGTTTTTTTTTTTCCTTTCTCTACAAATAAATTGCTAGAGGAAAATGTAGTGGGAGAAGATGTCCTTAGATGCCTTTGAAGATGTAAAAACAGCAAATGGAACCTGCAGTGGTATAAACATCAAAGATCTGCCCAAGGAAAATCAAAGGATTTCTTTGAGTATATCAGCTTGCCCATAAATTGAAATGCTTCAACTGCTGTATGTATCCTCTATACTGGGCACCTTACTATTGATTTTGATGCCACCCAAACATAAAAGGATGTGCAGTACTTAACAACTGTTTTTCTGTATAATTCTACATCTCAATTCTAAAACAATAGTGTTGCCAAACTATGCCATGCTTTCTTCCTTAAATCCTGCATTTTTAAAAGTTTGGGGATACAGCCAGCAGCGCTTCTCGCTCAAAACTGTGAAGAAACTGGTTGCTATCATCCCAGAACTGGTAGTGGGTGTTGCTAGCAACCTTTGACTCTAATATCAGATTGACTAGTTGAATTATTATTATTGGTCTTAGTACTACAATATTTTGTTATCAAATGTTATATGTCAATATATTTACATAGAGAGTGTATGATATAATTAAATAGTTCAGTATTAAATGCATAGTAGTAGTACTTAATAGTTGGCTAATTCTTCTGGGCTCCTAGTTTCTCTTAACATGTGGGAGGAGATGTGTGTGTGGCTTTGCTGAGGGGGGAGCACAAAAGAGGAATATTTTACCATGAGTTGGACATGGATGTCATGGGCAGTTTATTTTGCCAGTAGCATGGAAAACCACCACTAGCTACTGCATCCCAGTCTTTTCTTTGTCTCCCGCAGACTTTTTCCTGTATCAGGGTAGTCAAGGATTAATATTAATACCAATAGGATGTGCACATTGCATTATTTTTGTATTATTATGAATGTTTTCCTCTTTGTGGCTTTTCAGACTGGAAAAAAAATCTTGAGCTCTGTGAGTTTGACCTTATACTGGCTACTACTGCAGTCTTTCTCAAGATGAATCTCTCTGTTTTGAGGACAATGATCTTGTAGGGGCAAATGAAAGATCCTTCTCAGTATAATGCAGAGAGTGAATTCCCTGGTATTGAATCTGAGGCGTTAATAGTGCAGGCATTTGTTTCGTCAAGGAAGCGCAAAATGCTGTTTTGACACAATTTTATGTAATGATTATCTTTGGATGTGTTCTAAATTATGGGGTATTAGAGGAGATTTTTAGTGCATTGTTGGTTTGGCTTGGCTGCTTTTTTTTTTTTATGAGTTATGTGTATTTTATACAGTTGCCACTTACTGCTATTTATTGCTTATAACACTAGTTTTATTTTGATATGATTCTGTTTCTGAAAAGCAGAGCAGAAAAACTAATTTATTGGTTAAACTCTGCTCCTGAAAGTTTTAAACCTGAAAGAGCCTTTATGATCTATTAGGGAACAGGGGAAGACTCAAAATGCTCAGTCAGGAGAGCAGCCAAGGGAAAAGATTTTCTGATTATTCACTGGGTTGTAGTCCTGCTGTCTGTCTGTGTCTGAAAGATTTTCATTATTAGAGGAAAAACATCTTGAAAATGCTTTAATAAATTCTAAATATATATAGGTTTGATAGAGAGTCTGTTCTCTTGGTGTAGATCAACAATTCCTCTCCTTTTCAGGTGCTGCTTGTAGGAATTATAAGCTGTATGCCATAGGGATCTTTTACATATGTGAGTGCCACTATGGAATGAGGTTCAGATGTTGTCAGCAGTGATTGCAGCTGTAGCTTCTGCATTATGTTTTGTTTGTTTGCTGGAGGTGCAGAAGGGGATTTGATCAGCACTTCTTCCTGGAGAATAAAGCTCTTCGGCACTGGTACTACCAGTGTAAGGAAACAGATTTTCCTTTTGGGGTATAACACCATTTTGCCCGTTACTGAACCAGAGTAACTATTCCATATTGGGCAATAACTAAATAGCCTTTAGTGTTTGTATGTGCCTTGAGAATTTTGGGGCCAGGAGGAGAGAACAAAATGAGACATTTCTGGGTGAAGCCCTTGTTTGGGAACCATAATTAGGACATCTTGTGAGGCTCTCAGTTTGATACCTATGTCTAGGGCTGTGGCTCTGTTGCGTATCAGCCAGCGATCCTTGACATGAAGCACTGGGGAGTGCTTTTGGCATCTGTACCCCCTGGGCAGGTTACCCTGGGGACCTGCGAAGTCCTGCTGAATCCCTGCTTTGCACTTAGGAGAATCTCACCCCAAAGCAAGGTGTTTGAAAGGAAATATCGGTTGCTTGAGCTTCAGATACTTTCTGCTGAAATTTTTGTTTCATTGAATAATTTTCAAATTGCTTCAGTCTCTGTGCCTGTTGCTCAAGTTTCTATGCCTCCAGCACCACATAGGCAGTGTCAGGGGATGTTGTTGATGTTAAACTGAAAAAAAGAGTGAAAAAAAGAAAAGGAACAGCTTTGACAACTTGACAGTAAAATACAAGTTTAATAGCTGTACCCTGTAAAGCTGTGCTGCTGGCTCCAGCATAGTGTCCCTGCCAGCTTGGCCTACAGAAGCAAAGTGCAGTGTGATCCACTAGTTTTATTTCTTCTATAAATGAGAAAATTCCTCTTATGTTTCCCCATGCACACCTTGCCCAAAAGCAGCTCAATCCATTTAACACCTCTCCTTTGGCATTAATCGAGTTAGGAAGGTGTGATAAATGGAAAGCATTGTTTGTTTCCTTTCTGCTCTTGCAATCACCCAAGATTGGCCCATTACTGTGCGTCCCTTTGTTGGGCATTGGTGCGATGAAAACTAAAGCTTGTTAGATGCTTGATCTAGTTACCTTTCTCACTGCCTGAATTGAAAATCGTATTTCCTTTTCCCTGACTCACCTCAAAAGCTTTTCTCCTGTCCTCTGAGGATTTTATTGCTTTCAAAGGCTGCAAAGTAATATCCTTGACCATGAGGTCAGAAGTATGTGGGAGTATTTACAAGTGATTGGTTTGGGAGAAAGAGGAAAGATTGCGTGAGATTGGTTCCTTCTGCCAAGCTAGATTAGTTGGAAATATCTTTCCAAATGAGCTGGTACATGTTGGAGCATTGCTGTATGTCCCTCTGCTGTCCAGTGCTGCACTTGTTCTATTTAACAAGTTTTCCAGTACCTCTCTGAGAATTACTGAAAAATGTTCTATCAGCTGATGCTTATTTAAGAAGGTGGTTCTTCACATTATCGAACAAAGAAGCTACGTGCTGGTTTGAAGGTTTTCTGTTGCACGTAGGTGAAAGCAGAACACCAAACTAAGGGGTGCTGTCTACAAAGGGACATCTCCAAATGGCTGTAGTGACAGAGAGGATCCTTATTGCTTCCATTCAAGGATTTCTGTAATCCTGCTATGGTGGGGAGCAGGAATTCCCTGTCATCAAACTTCACATAGGGTTCATGACTTACTTTGGTTTCTATGGCTATCACCCTTTGTGTGCAGCAAGTCCCTTTTGTTAGGTTTTTCATGGCCTACTTTTTATCTGTCCTCCTAAACTTGCTTTGATACAGAGATTGTCTCACTAAAACTAGAGACAAAGGAGTATTAGGCAACTTTGAAACACCTTTTGTTTCTGAAGAACAAGGTGCTGTATGCTGGTCTTCTCATGTGTTATATTTTTCCTAGAAGAATTGTAACTAGATAACAAATCTGAGGAATGTCTATATATGACATTATGAAATACTTGATTTTTAGAGTTCTTTAATAAAGACAGAACTGCAATTTTGAAACTACCAGGACTATTCAGACTGTATATGGAGAAGTATCATCATTCAAAGTAGATTAGTATGTTGCTGAACCAGTCATTTTTTTTCACTCCCGGTGGGATAGGAAGGTAATACAATTACCTAGGTGTATGAATTGTTGTGGTTTAAGCCCAGCTGGCAACAAAGCACCACAAAGCCGCTCGCTCACTCCTTCCTTCTGGTGGGATGGGGAGGAGAAAATAGAATGAAAAGCTCGTGGATTGAGACAAGGACAGGGAGGGATCACTCACCACTTATGGTCACGGGCAAAACAGACTCGACTTGGGGAAGAAACAAAATCAATTTAATTTACTGCAAATCAAATCAAAACAGGATAATGAGAAGTAAAACCAAACCTTAGAACACCTCCCCTCGCCCCTCCCTCCTTCACAGCTCAACCCACTCCCGGTTTGACGGGGAATGGGGGTTGGGGTCAGTTCATCACACGTTGTCTCTGCCGCTCCTTCCTCCTCAGGGGGAGGACTCCTCACCCTTCCCCCTGATCCACCGTGGGGTCCCTCCCGCGGGAGACAGTCCTTCACGAACATCTCCAACGTAAGTCCTTGCAGTTCCTCACAAGCTTCCCTGGCGTGGGTCCTTTCCGCGAGCCGACCTTCAGTCACAGAGTGCTCCAGCGCAGGCTTTCCCATGGCATCCCGGCCATCCTGGGGGGCACCCCCCTGCTCCGGCGTGGGCTCCTCCCCGGGCTGCAGGTGGGCTTCTGCTCCCCCGCTCCCCTCCATGGGCTCTGGGGGACAGCCTGCCGCCTCACCACGGGCTGCAGGGGCATCTACCTCCTCCGGCGCACCTCCTCCGCTCCTTCTTCACTGACCTCGGTGTCTGCAGAGGTGTTCCTCTCACATTCCAATCTCCTCCCCGCTGCAGGTTCCCCTTCTTAAATCTGTTCTCCCAGAGGCACTACCACAGTCGCTGATGGGCTCGGCCTTGGCCAGAGGTGGGTCCGACTTGGAGCCAGGGAAGCTTCTAGCAGCTTCTCACAGGAGCCACCCCTGTAGTCCCCTCCCCCGCTACTGAAACCCTGCCACACAAACCGAATACAAAACTGAACTTGTGAAAAATCACCTTTTTCTTACACCATGCTTTGCTCGAAAAAAATGCGTGTGGTATTTTGTTCTGGTGTGAGAAATAAGACCTAGAAGTGATACATCTTAAAACAAGAGAGCCTTGAACCATGGTGATGGACTTGCACATGGATGCAAAGGAGCACCGAACTAAAATCTGTGTCTATACCTCTCAGGAGTCTGTAGTGAAGGATACAGGGTGTTTAGAAAGTTAATATTGTGTCTCAGGTGTTTTTTTATGAAGATTTCTCTGAAGCGGTTTTGTCCTACAGCAGTGGTACTTTGATTTCTCAATTTTTACTTTATACACTTGTATTTGCTTTGCTGAGTGGTCACTGGGGTGCTAAATTCAAGTCAGCTATAATAGCATAGTCACAGTGAAGTGGAAGGAGCTTCTGACGCTGCTCTTCAGAGACAGGGATGTGAGTATCCACCAGAGAGGAGTGATAGCAGGAGGTGACAATGAGACCACATGAGTGCCTAAGCTGTGGTTGGAACTGACGCTGTGACAATACTTGCATTAGAAAATGAAGATTTCATTATAAATGGCATGATAGATTAGTATGATTTTAAAAGGCTTTTGGTAGTGATTAGATGAAGTTGTTGGTACAACATGAACATCGTGAATAAAATCTAAGGTAGCATACAGTGCTAAGGAAGAACTGACTTTTTTTTAATGACATACATCCATAAACTCCTAATAACTGCCATTCTAATCTAACTTTACAGGCATTCAGAACCTCCAAGTCTTACAGTTAATTAAAACTTCTCTATAGCTTCATGTGCAAGTGTATATTCTGCATTTCTGTGCCTATATGGATTGGAAAAGTTGATGTCAGATTACATAAATGTTAAACTACAATTTAAAAACTTCCAGACTCCAATTTTATGTCTCATGGCTTGACAAGTTTGGAGAATATGTGTTCATTTAAGGGTCATGAGGGGGAAATAGCTTTACTGCCTGTTGTTTGTGATATAGTCAGCAGTCTCTGTACAGGAGAGGTCTGCATATTAGATGACAGCTGGGCAAAAATATAGCAGGACCCAGTAGAAACTTTTTTCTTTTTTTGAACATTCATGCGTTTTGTCTCTGACATGGAAGAGGTTGTTTATTGCCAGGTTCCTCTTTTTATTCTCCTCTTTCTTGAATGGCCTGGAATGGGCTTTTATAAGTGAAACATCATCTACGTAAAAAGTGCCTATCCCTATTAATGCTCATGACAACACTAAAGCTAATTCAGGTACTTCTTGGGGAAAATACACAGTTCATTCAAGTACTGTTTCAAAGAATGCCCACTGGGTCAAAAACAATGGATCACACATCCTAAAGCAGTACAAGGATTACATGTATGATTGCTGAAAGATCAAACTCACTGTCCTATATGGCAAAGTAAATCATCTGAGCTCTTCAAAGAGTTCCTTTTTTATCCCCTGTGCTGACTGCAGGGCTTTGAACAAAAATCTCTTTTAAAAAGTATTTCCCAAGATTACACTTTTTTCCACTGTTGTGTGTCAAAAAAAGGTGTATATTGTGTGTTTTGGGAAGAGAAGGATAGAATTAAGAAGGAGGCTGGTATTTTAAATGCAAAACTCGTATTACATGCAATTCAAGGGGTGCTGTAGTTAAACCTCATGTCTCAAAGATCTTGAGCTTATACCTGTATCACTGGAAAATGTTAGAATCTCAACTGTGTGAGAGAGTCCAGGGCTGGTAGAGTGTACTGAAGTTCAGTGGTTTTTCTGCCATGCTTTCACACAGTCTCTGTAATCTACTTTTGCTATTAGTCTGCAGTATCAGATGCTCAGAAATACATGTGGTACTTCTACTTTAGGCAGAGGCAATACATTTGGGTTTAGGGACTGTTTCTAACTTCTGATATAAGTTCAGAGGGCTATTTAATGTAAAATGCTGGTGGTCACACAATTAATAAAATATTACTGTTTTTCTTTCCAACGCAAATGTGATAGCTCTTGATGAAATTGGCAAAAAAATCCCCAACCCAAAACACTCAAACAGAAAACAGGAATCTACAGATGTTACAGTACCTGGTTTGAGGTGAAAGTTATTGCCTCCAAAGTAACAACCTCATTTGCAGCTCTGTAGTTCAACTTACCATAAACTTTGAAGAGAAAATGGCTTTTGCCTCTGCAGTAAGAAGTGTGGGCCCTGAAATGCTGGGGGAAGAGAAGAAAGGTGTTAAAATGTTGTTCTATGCTTTAGGCAGTTCAGTTCTGTGTAAATTTTGGAGCTTGAAGTGTAGATGAGGAAGATTATCCTTTCTAATAACCTCAGATGGCCTACTGAGTGGTGGTTCCATCAGATTATGCATAACATGAAACTGCCCTATTACAGTCCACTATATCTAGTAGAGAAGTGGTAACTTGAACAAGAGGAAGACTGTATTTTCTGGTGTACCTGTAGTAGTTACAGGGGTATAAAAAGAGAAGAAGGGATGGTACAGAACTGCATTAATGTTATGGGTAGATTGATAGCATCCTTTTCTGATTATGTAAACCCACCGTGATTTATCTCCTCCCATCTTAAAGTGCTCCAGCTTGATCTAGCATGTGAAAATGTGGCTTGCAGTTGTTTCCCCTCGTACAGCACTATAGGATATTGGGGTTTTTCCCTTCCAAATTTACCAGCTTATATTTTTGTGCAATACAACATTTGTGTGTCTCTCTGTTACGAGGTTGCTGCTCCTTTCTTACTAAATATATCCTGAATCTTGCAAATATGCCAGAGTGGATCATCAGTATTTTAGCCACCACAAACTGAGGGCTGAAGCTCTACGGTTCTTGCTGCTTTCCTGATATTCTACAAAACCAACAGACCTTTGTGACTCATTCGGTGTTGTGGGACTGCCTTGCTCTGTCTTTGGTTAATTATGTTAATGACATATTACCTAAATGCAAATCTTATTTTTGTGTTGTGTTACCTGGGCAGACCTGTCCTTGGAGTATGCTCACTGTTCCATATCTTCAAGTCTAAAATGATCAAACGGAACTCTCATTCAAGAGAGTGAGCTATTAACCAGGAAGGAAGAAAATAAGCACCGTGAAAAGCCCCCAAAGCAAAGAACTCAGCACCCAATGGCTACATTTCTGGCTGTGTATATTTTATGGCAGGCATCTCACAGCAAACTCTTTGAGCTCTTCCAGCAGATTTCCTCTCTCCTGTCTAGATACATGACTTGTGTAATAGTTGAAGCAGATCTTAAAGAGAGAGCATTACTCACTGTAGACCAGTCTTTGAAGTGCAATGTGAAAACCTGGCCAGCAGGTGTTTTGGGAACAACACAAAATTATAAAAAATTGAGTAAGTATTCCCCTAAGGCTTTCTCCATATCACTGTTACTGTCGGCTGTTGCTTCAAGGCAAACTTCAGATGCTGCAATCATTGTTTAAGAGGCTGTGGAAGTCTTGCGGTACAATGTGTCTTGGTTTGAATCTGTCTGGAATATGCTGAAAGAGAAACTCTGTCTCTGTCATCAGCCTTTTTACCCAATAAAAAAAAATGATGCCTGTTGTCCTAGCAGCGGGTCTGTCTGAACAGCTACTAGATATCTGCATGCTTGATTATTCTATCCTCCATCAGGGATTTTTTTGGTTTGTTTTTGGTTTTGTTTTTCTTTGTGACATGAAGCTGTTGAGCAGAGTTTCCCTTAACATAGTTATCTCTTGACTGTAATAAGACTTTAAAGGTTTCAACTGAAGAATCAAATCCAGTTTTGGGCACCACAAAGTTAAACATGGAAAGCAAAAGAAAGAGCCCAAAGGAAAGCAGCAATAACAATCAGGGGTCTGGAGGCAAGATTTTATCATTAGAACACTTTTGTCTGGATGACAGCACATAAAGAACATAATATTCTTCAAGAACATAAAAGGAAAGAAGAGAGTAATCTCTTCCACATGTTTATAGTGGACAGGAATAGAAGTAATCGGGTTAAATAGCAGCAAGAAAGATTCAGTTTAGGCTTTAAGAAAAACTTTTTAACATTAGGGCTACTGAAGCACTGGACTGGATTGTGTGAAGAGGTTGTACAGAGATCACATCACTGAAGAAGAGTTTAGCCAGCCACCTGTCAAGAATAACATAGATAAAAATATTTATGGTGTATATAACATATCAAGGTTCTTTCCCATCCTGTTTTTCTGTATGTCTTCTCACACTGTGCCTTATAGGTAGTTTCAGCCTGCTGATTAATGAAATTATAGTACTTTTGCAAAGCAGGTAGTTTTATAGATGATGATAAACCCTAGGAGGGAAGGGCTTGGGAGGGCACGCCTCACACATTTGGAGCTGATGTACAGACCCACATCTTGCTTACTGATGTCACAACTTGATAAATTACTTTCTTCAGCATAACCAAGATGACTGCAGTAGGGCAGGCAGTTTAGAGGAAGGGATTTCCTTCTTGCACCCAAAGAAATTTGGATTCAATCCACTGGGTGGGGTTGTGATAACCTTGCTTTGGCTATTAGCTGCCTTTGCAGAAAAGGTGGTTGAGAAGGGCCCTGCAATTTGACCTGACATTAATAGATGAAAGCTAAAGCTTGATATATAATTTCTGCTTCAAGATCCATTTGGCGAAATTTAAAACTATGCTCAAAAGTATAATTTAATATAATGCAAGAATGAAATAACAACAACAACAAAAAGATAAATTATAATCTTTAGCTAAGTGAACTTTTTTGGTAGTAATGCTTAGAGATGTGTGTGCTTATAATTAAACGCCCAATTAAATACAAGCATCTCGCCTTGATAATTAAGCAATGAAGACACATAAGGCAATGCATTTCTGGGTGTTTATAACCTGCCTTGGGTGGTACTATAATGCATGAGGCCAAAGATTAAGTGACTTAAACCACCTGAGAAATTCATTAATACCTAGAAATTTGCTGCCTAGGGTGTTTTGTTGCCATTGAGAACTAGACATGTACATAAACCCAAGGAAAACAGGTCGTTTTATTGGGAATTTTTCATGATGTGGCTAAGGTGTGGCTGAAGGCTTTAGGGTTCTTGCAACATTAAGTATATCAAGTGCTATCAGAGGTTCATTTCAGGCTTTATTGGACTAATTTAGGAAGACATCTAAAGGGACAGTGCTGGTTTTAAGGGTCTGGAATAGCTGTAGAATTAAGCCTTAGAACAATACTGAAAACACTAATAATTTTTTCTCCCCTTCATCTTGTTCCTGTTGATCCCTTCTCGTACACAATTTTTTTCAAAACCCAAAGAATTATGTATATATTCCACCTAATAATATGCTCCTTATAAGTAATAACAAAATGTAGGTGAATGTATATGTATCTTGCTCGCAATTTTTATCTTTAACTCTGCAAGACTTCTCATAATATATTCTAAGTCACTGGGTAGCCCATGTGACTTCACCGAGCTCTGTATGCATGTTAGAGCGTTAACCTTAACTGGATTCTCTGGGTACCACTTTGAGATAAACATTAGGCAATAAAGCATACTGTGGTTGGTATTAAGCAGAGTGCTGAATGTTTAATAGCTTTGTGATTCTATGTGTTTGCTTTATAAACCAACTGACATTAGAGTCTTTTGTCTTGCATCCAGCTTTCCACCAGAGCTCTAACGTTAATGGAGTTAGTCTGGATTTACAGGCATGTAGGAAATCTGAAATAATCAAGCCATTGTAGTATACTTTGACAAATCAAACCATTATACGTTTTGATGGGGTTTTTTTTCCTTTTTGATTCATTCAAGATATATGGTCTTAATTTCCCTCTGCTCTCATGCACATCCCCAGAACGTTTCTCTAAAATTTTGTTTTCTGATTACTCTGATGTTATGCATTCCTAGACTAGCACAAATACCCATGTACAATTTTGTGTCAGTGGGGACTTGATGAGTGTTATACAGGCGATAGTTTTGCCTGTCATCAAAGATGTGATGCCTGTCTGTTTATTTTTGGTTGGATGAAATATAATTGCTCTTCTGGTTGACATTGATAAATGGCGTTGACTGGAGTGTGTTCTTCTGATTGCTTCAATGAATGGCGTGTACCGTGTACTGATTTTTGATTGTGAAACAAACATCTCATTGGAAGAAAGTAGATTATTAACCTCTTGCAATGACATCAGAATTAGACACTGTAAAAATGGGAGTAAACATGTGTCTCATGCTCCTTGGTGTTTAGTGAGGATGACATTTCATAAAGTTATTCGTAAGATCAACAGGAAACAAGCTCAATTCATGCTCCCAGGATAGGATGTGTGCTTTTTTTTAATGCTAAATATTAGTGAAAGAAATGAAGCTAAGATATTACGCGCAATACCACAAGAACTTTTGAGTTGAATCAAATTTATTCAGAATCCTATGTTTCACTTTTTTTTTTTTAATGCAAAACTGGCATATCTCAGCACAGATGTAATTGCTGTTTCAGAATTAGAACTGAGATTTGGGATGCATTGAATCTCTTTGGTGACATTTTGGCCCAAGTTCTGCTCTAGTTTGAATAAACAAACTTTGGAGGGGTTTTGCGGTAAGTGATTGAAAGGGAGAGATTAGAATTTCCTTGCCATTTTAGAAGAAGTCTCTTCCAAGTTCTCTCTGTTTCTGCCTGCAGTGTTTGAAACATCTTACCCTTTCTCTTGTGGTTCTGCAAATGTTCTGTCTTGTGCTCATCTCATCTCCCTCCGTGTTTGATTTGTAAATTTATTTCCTAATGATTTGTGACATTTTTCTATGCTTACTCAAATTCCTAAAATAATGCATAAATTTGTGCACTAAAATTTGTCTTCAAGTACTTTTTTTTAGAGAATTTTGTGATACTGAGTTCAAAATGAGCGCAAAAAGAGGCTTGTAAATGCCTGTTTCCCAACATGACCAGAGGACCTGCTAGCTTCCTTTTGTTTTTCCAGAAATCTTCCTCACATACACATCTCCTTTGTGAAAGAATTTCCTGAAAGACAGCAAAAATGCTGCTTGATAAGAATTGAGTCTTGCATTGCTCACTTAACCTCACTTGAATTGTTTTCTGACTTTTCCTAAGTAAGATGGTTTCATTTGTTGCATTCATTTTACTTTGCAGGCAGAACACTTGGGGAATGCTGCAGATCCTGACATAACTAAAATGTTGGTAACCAGCAAGATCTTTTGCCAGCTGATTTTTTTTTTTTTCCTTGTCTTTCTTGTGCCACTTGCATTTAGAATGTTTTTTCACATTTGCTCACATAATATTCCAGATATGACTTCTGGACCTACCAATCTTATGAGTTAGAAGGCATATCTAATGTTCCGGTTCAAAGCATGAAGAGAGGTGGAGGAGAGAAACTATGCTTCTGAACATATTATAATAATAAGTTGTTTTCTTTGAGATGCTGAAAAACTGGAAAGATTTGAAATAATAGCACTCAAAATGCTCAAGGAAATAGAAGGAGATATTGTGGGCTGTAAAGAGGTAATTGGACATACATGTTTTGCCTCTATTGGGCAACATCTGGGCAGAAAGTAAAAAAAAAAAAAAGTATATAATTTAGGCATTTGTAAACACTTAGGGGGAAGAAGAATGTAGGATGATACCAAGAATATAGCTATGAATAGCTGAATGGAAATTAAGAAAGAAAAAAGCAAACTAACTCTATTAAACCTCAGTCTTGGGAAATGTATTAGAATTAGTAGCCTCTTTGCCTGGGGCATTTAAGCTTAGAATGGAAATAGCAGTGCCAGATCATTTCCTACAGTATGCTTTACAAAGGCAGAGGAGATTATCTTAATGATCTGCGGTCCTGAGGCATTTCTAATTTAAACTTCTTTGTTCATGTAAACATAATGCTTTGGAAAAGATGAATATTTATCTTTTTCTGTCACTTTTTCTGCTTTTTGTTAATGTCCAAGACCCAAGAGCAATATGAGTATTTGTGTTGGCAGATTACAAGGATATCACATCAAAACTTGTTCCTTTAGGAATACTTATTGTGCTTCTGAACCTCTTACATGGAAACCTAATGGATGTAACATATAATTTGAGCAATGCATGATGGCATGTGCCTTTGCTCATCATGTAGGTGTACCACACTTGAGCTTGTTCAGTTTAGAGCAATTTTTGAGTTAAAAGTCTTTGGATAACAGGTGGCCAAAGAAAAATTCTAAAGAAAAGCTATATTTAAAAGTATATGTGTTGTAACATGTGGTTTGAGGACTTCCAGTCGTGATGTGGATGATCTTATTTGGTACCTTTTCCAAGAATTTCCGTCTTTAGTCTTATCCTTTCTGGTACTATCTATGCTATTGATCACACATTGAAGGTCAATCACAGGTCAGTAGCTACTAATTTACAAATGTCCTTTCAGTCTCCAGAGCTCCTGAAACTCATAATGAGCAAATCTGAGTGCCTTTAGCTTGATTTCAACAAAGAAATAGCCAAGGCATTGTCCGGGGACCATTAGAAAACAGCCATGTTAGAGTGCCAGAGAACCCTTCCTTACATTACTGCTTGCATGTACTCTTTAAGGCCCCTTTGATGAAATAATTTTGAATGTGTTGCTTCCTAACCCTGAGGTTTTTTTTCTTTGGCCATGTTTCTGATGTAGTGGTCTCGGTACTGTGTGCATAGTGCACATCTGGGCTACAGAGTTTTCTATTACCTTGGGAGAAAAGTGAGAACTTTAGACCTATTTCTTGGTTTAGTTGCTCTATGTATTCCAGTACACGCCTGTTTTATGTTGTTTAGTCTGTAGCATAATGTGCGTACAAGTTTCTATAATTTGAATGCAAAGTAACTTGGGAAAGTAGATAGAAATAAATGTGTTCGGTTTGCATTCAAATGCAAATGGAAACTACTCAAGACAAATGCTGTAGTACAAATTGCATACAACCAAACCAATGCATTCCTGTTTAGTAAGGGAGATTTCAGTGCTTTTGTAACACTGCCTGCCATAGCAGGGCAATTACACAGCAACTAACCACCCATCCCTGAGTCCTCATTCTGTGAGCCTAAGCATGTAATTGAAAAAGCCACAAGTACATTGAAGAGCCACCTGTTTCCTCTTAGGATTATATAAGGATGTAAATATCTCACTTCAGAAAATCTTAACAACACACGCAAGTATTTGCTGATTCACGAACAATTTATCTCCAAGGTTACCTACACTGTGCAGCAGTCATACTAAAACACAGTCGAAAATATTTTGTAAGCAGCATGGAAACCTCAGAAATTTGACAGTGGCTCTCACTTTAGAGAGTATTCTGTGATCCGTCTCACGCACAGGCATTTCTTTCCTCAGGTTTTCCTGCCCTGCTCTTCCTTATTGCATATGAAAATCTATAAAGACTGGAGACACCTTAAAGGCACATTCAAATCTGAAGAGTGGTCAATCGGGGCTGCTGGAGTTGGAGACAATCAACTTTCATTTCTTCTTGATCAGGCTGAAACAAAATGGTTGCCCTCTGCTCTAGGGGCAAAGTGTGTTTTCAATGTCAGCAGCTGAAAACGTGAAGAGAGCAGCTATTTTGAAAAGAGTTTGTCTGAAGACTATTTTATGTACTAGGTATGTGCTAAAGGGCAAACTTGCATTTTTGACAAACGAGACTGTTGCACTTTTTGAATAACACTTCTGAGAAGTGCCTTTTAAAAAGCTTCCCATTCTATTATAACCATTTCAGAGTTCAAATAGGTCAATATACGTACACTGTCTATGATTATCAGCTGACAAAATCTTTGCCTTCTATGGCAAAAATAACATCTGGAAACGAAGTTCAGACTTTAATATTAGAAACGATGAAAACAAACTAAACAAAAGTTTGCTAAAAATTCAAAGGCAACAAAAAAGCAATATGGAAATGCTAAATGAAATATATATCAGTAGTATATATTTCTGATATATTAGTATCAGATATTAATTATCTGATATATTAATAAAGGGAATGTTATGGCTTGTCTTAACATCAGACTTCAATGACAAATACAGAAGTTTTCAGGGAGTAGTGAGGAGGGCAGCCCTACAAGGGCTGATGAGCCGGGATCCAAGGGAGATGGCAGGGCAGGCACAGGCAGTGCCCTCACTGACAAAGGCACAGTCCTACAGCACCTGGACAAGACAAGCTGAGCATGTCTAGTGATGGTGATCAGGGTCAGGAGACAGCCCAAATTGCCACCAAGTCCATAATGATGAGGCAGGCCTGAGGTCAAGCCAGAAAGTCAAGTTGGCAAGAAAGGGATGGGTCTAGAATTGAGGCACAGGCATAGCTGCTACGTAGGTCAAGCGTGGACCAAGGGAAAAGGCATGAACTTGGATGCAGATCCAAGGTCACAACTACCACCCGCTGAGGGCCGGCTCTGGGCAGCTGAACTCCAACAAAGCACTGGCAGAATTTAAGCAGCACCTTCACCTCCTATGCAGAATTTAATTCATAAAAGTACTCCTTAGAGGACTGACATATAACAGAGAGAGAATCTCCAAATACCAATGTCTGTTAATGCTTATGGTTCTTGTATACATAGAAGGCTTCAGCTGCCTTTCATCAGCATGACATGCTCATCAAAGAAAACTCCTTTTATTCCCATTTGATTACTGTTGCAGTTTTGCACCAGCAAAAGAAAGTTTAGAGATAAAAGCAGGCTATCACTAGTGACTGAGAAATTTTTTTCCCTCTGTCTCTGGTTAGCTATAGATGAATCTCTGTGAGCATTGATACTCAAGTGACAAATTCAGTACATGGGCCAGACTTGTTCTGTCATTTTGTGCTCCCAACCACAGCTTTTTGTGGCATAAGCTCTTTCTCAGTGGTGGCCCCTTTATATGGGTCACTTCATTCCTGCTGTGGCTGGTTAACAACTGATTTTAGTAACATTCATGAGCTGATCCCAGAGTCTTTACTGTTAAAATTGGAGTTACTCCAGCAGCTGTGGCAGAATCTTCAGCTCTTGCATGATTCAGGGCCTGGAAGGGGAGCATGAAGCAGAATGGCTGGTTCTAATACAATGATTACAATATTTATTGTATCAAAGGGCCAAGCCTTTTTTCCTGCTCATCCTGAAGAATATTTTTTCCTACTGGATATAGGTAGAAATAGAAATCTGAGGCCATTTAAATGTTCCCTTTTTGCATGTCATGCTCACTTAGGGTTACTGATGGATAGCAGACTTAAGATATTTTAGTATTTTCCAGTACTCTATTTAAATGTTCTAGGTGGAAAAAACAGGAAGAGGATTTTTACCTTACTCCCTACTCCAAGAAAGCAATTTGTTCTTCAGAGCATCAGCTTCTGAGCATGCAGCCTCCATCTATGTCTCCTTACGTACAGTGTTGTACAGCTAATTTGGTGTGCTCTTTTTTATTTTGAAGTATTAGGCATAAAATGAGAGGAAAAAAAGGCAGTTACGGACTTTTTATCAAATATGTTAGATCTTACATGCCTCTATTCAAAGCACAGGCATCAAGTTTCTTGGTTCCTTTTGCAACAGACTCAGTGTATTGTAGGCAAAAATACTCAGGCCTGCCTTTTTCAGAGACAATTATAGTCTGATCCCAACTACAGCAGTTATCTTCCCAAGTGTCTTGGTTTTGGTTGGGATAAAGTTAATTTTCTTCTTAGTAGCTGGTACAGTGTATTTTGGATTTAGTGTGAGAATAATGTTGATAAAACACTGATGTTTTAGTTGTTGCTATGTAGTGCTTATCCTAAGTTAAGGATTTTCCAGTTTCCATGCTCTGCCAGCAAGCAGGTGCACAAGAAGCTGGGAGGGAGCATGGCCAGGACAGCTGACCCAAACTAGCCAAAGTGATATTCTATACCATAGAATGTCATGCTCAGTATAAACTGGGGGGAGTTGGCTGGGAGGGGCAGATCGCTGCTTGGGCATCAGTCAGCAGGTGGTGAGCAATTGCATTGCGTATTGCTTGTCTTTTCTTGGGTCTAATTTCTCTCTTTGTTATTTTCCTTTTCATTACAATTATTATTTTTTTTTTGTTTTGTTATTTTATGTTATTTATTAAACAGTTCTTATCTCAACCCATGAGTTTTACTTCTTTTTTCTGATCCTCCTCCCCATCCCGCTGGGACTAGGGAGAAGTAAACGAGCAGCTATATGGTGCTTAGTTGCTGGCTGGGGTTAAACCATGACGCCAGGAAAACTATTATCATATTAACATATTGAAGTAGTTTTGATCCATTTTCTATCTGAATCCTGTGGAACTTTATGCATATATAATGATTACTTGCATAAGAAAATCCATACCATTTTTGAATCAGGCCTCAGCTGCTGAGCAATGCATTTGACCTGTTTCATGATGAAGTTATTTATTATTGATGTATTTAGTTTTGGAACTGGCATCTCAGAAGCCTGTCACTTTCAAACTTAATTCAGGATATACCGTTCCTCCTCCTTCCAGCTTATAAGATGGCAATGAATGCCCGTGCACTGTGAGCAGAACAACCTCCCAGTGTGCCATCGCTTCAGACTGAGCAGTCAGATGCAAGCTCCACTTTTCAGCTTCCCACCCTTCCCAATTAGCAGACCAGGATTAAGTGACAAGTCTGGCTTTTCATCACAAAGAAGTGTAAGATTGGAAATGCCAAAAATGTATTCTTATGTAAAGGCTGGTATTCCAGCTGATGAGCTAAGTAAGACTGATTTGTGGTTATTTCTACCTGGGTATTAATTTCTGCTTATAATAGAAGCACCAGACATGTGCTGTCCACTGCAGCTGAATGCAGCTTTATTTCACGTCTCAAAGCCATCTCCTAGGAAGTTGGATTTGTCACATGTTGGATAGGAGGATTATCTTCACAAGAATATTAACCCTGTAGCTGAAAATTTCTGGTTCTTCATTTCTGGTTGTTCTTTCTTCATGCATTACTTATTTTCTGGCTGATGGACTGTACGTTTATAGTATACTACGCTTTTTTTTTTTCTCTTTGATACTATTGCCTACTGTTTGTGGAGACGTGCTCAAGTTAGTTTTAAACTACCTGTTGGAAGTATATCCCTGAAAAGAATGGGATTCAACAGGAGAAAACAGCCCCATATTTAATGAATTTATTCAGTTGCATTTGCAGTGTCTATGGAGTTTCAGTGGCTGAACTGCTAGGATGTGCAATCTATGTATTTTAAAGCTAGGTTGGTATGAGTAAGTAGGTAAGCATACTTGAGAGGTGACAAGCATGTTGCTTTGCACCCTCATTCCTGGAGATTAAAATCTCCTTCCTCTAGGAAGGAACAGAAAGGAAGGAACCTTTCTTAATAAGCTATCAGATGTGCGTATGCGTATGATGTGAAGAAATTCTTCATTGCTTTGTAGTTACTCCAGATTATCACCAAAGAGTGTTGAGGTATCAGTGCTTCCTTTTCATGCCACTTTGCTTTAGATGGAAATGGATTAAACAGTAACATTAATTGAAATGTTTTATGTAGGGGCATGTGAAAGAGGATTTGACACATAACAGCAATATTTCTTGGATATCATCTGGCACAATGACCTCTTTGATTTGCAGGGTTAGAGGTTTATCTTTTGGCAGTAGGAAGTTCCTAGTTTTATGAAGTTGAGGCCTATAGCCCCTAACATTGATAGCTTTAAGGAATTTAGCTAGATGATAGACCCTGCACAGTGAAAAGGTTATTGCTTTGCTTTCTGTTCTCAAGCTGACACCCTGGGAGTCGTAGCTGGGTGCGTTGCCTCTAATGAGACAGCCTGTAAGTGGATATGTTATTTGAACTGACTCTGATGAATTTATTCCAATCAACTGCAAGTCTTGTTGCAGTAATACTTTTGACAAAAATTGAAGTTACAAATTTGAACTGAGTTGGTATAGAAATCTTATACTACTCTCTGTATAACAACATTAACTTTTCTTTTGGTGTATTTCTGTAGCAGTTGCTATAGAAGTATATCAAGAGATTAGTACTGTATGGGTACTCTATAACTTAGAAACTGTTCTCAGGATTTTTTAGTCTCCTTCATTAACTCTTATGTGACCAGTTGTCTTCCTATTAAATACACACTGCTGGAATCATCTTTACGATACCCAGGCAATGTAAGTTGTTGGTACAAAGTGTAGTATGAGAGTAAGAAACATTCAGAAAGATGTCCAGCAAAACTGAAATGATGGTGCAGTGATTTTCCTTTCTTTTATTTATATACATGATGTTTCTGCTTTAAGCTTAAGTACAGATGCAAATATATTCCATCTTCATCTTAATACACATTTGCTTAAATTGATAATCACATCATAGTTACTGTGTGAGAAAGTAGCACCCTTTTTTTTTTTTTTTTTTTCTCCAGATAGCTAATGCCTGGCACAGTTATTTAACAAAACTCAGCCTGAGACTTTTCTGTGTCAGTATAATAGCAAAGGTCATCTTCTGAGAAAAATAAATAAATTTTGGTTTCCATTTAAAATGAGTGTCTTGGGTCCAATGGTTTCCTCATTGGTATATATGGGGATGGGAGCCTCCATGTTTTACTTTTGAGTTTTCACCCAGCAGTATCACAAATCACTGCAAACATAAAAAATGCAGCATTCTAGCGTGGAACAAGAAGTCAGAAAAAATTCATCAGAACTTGATTCATGTAAAAGGTCTGAGCTGTGTCTGATGGGTCTGCTCTGAATTGTAACTTACTTCAAGGTGTTTTCTCAGTTGTTTTTTTTTAACATTTTCAGTGCGATTCATGTAACTAGAAAATGTCTTTGACACTATCAAGTCTTATTGCCTCATATTGCCCATTATTATGTAAAATCCTTTTTTCATACAATTACTGAGGTCTACTTTAAAATCTAAATAGATTTTTTTTTTTCTTTTTAGCTACACTTAAATCACTTGGCATTTGGAAATACAAGAGTGTATTTTTTTTATACTTTATTGGTTACTACTGGCCCTTCATTTTTCAATGGAAATATGAAAATAAAGGTAGATGGCCCTTTCCCCATCCATCAGCCATCTTGCCCCAGGATCAGATCACTAGATTATTTAACCTTCTTTGCTTTTAGACAAGATGCTTCACCAGCAGGTGTTGATCCGAGTTAATTGCCTATCAGACCAGCTAAAATTGTGAGAATATTGGGGAAAGAAAAGAAGTTTATGACTCTTGATCCTGCTTGATCTTATACACTGTCTGTTTTTTACAGAGAAGGTACCACCGCTACTCTCTGGCTACAGGAAAAAATCTTTCCTTACTGGAATTGCTGGAGGGTAAAACAAACAGAAGACATTAACACAAATGCCATACTGGACATGAAGGGCAGTGTGATTCATTGTAAATAATTGGAGATAGCTTGCTGAGTTCATTCACTTTTGTATCTAGAAGCCATCAGTGCCATACATCAGGACTTGCAAACTATTCAGATAAATGCGAGTCATCTTATGAATATGTTAAATATGCTTTGCTGGGATAATAGGATGTTAGCCAGGATGGCAGGGATTCATAGGCTCTAATTTTCTTCATGCTCCAGAGCAGAGTTTCTGACTGAAGAAACTAGGCTTTGCCTACTTCGCATGTGAATTCATGCATATATTTGAAAACTTAGCTAAGAAAGAGCACAGTGTCAAAAATAGGGACACAAACTATGCCTGCAGACAAACTGCAGTTGGCATGTGCCATATTTGCCCCTTGTATCTGATGCATACCCAGCTAGTGAGCTAGCGTTCAGGCATCCGGTGCTGCGTATGCATGCCTGAAAACATCCCAGGCACTAATTGTAGGGCAGATCACAAATTAAAATCCCAAACTTGTTCTACTACAGAAAAAAACCACCCCAAAATGTTCTGCATTTCATCATCCCATGAAGCAGATACACGTAGTATGTTGCTTCTTATTTCACCAAAAAGCTGATTTAGTTGCTTAAGGTACAGCATAAAGTTATTCTACATTTTACTGTTTTCTGCTACTTTCTCTTCACATAATTTCTGAGTAAAATAATTCTGTTTGGCTGATTGATTCAGGAATTTGACTGTCGCATTTGAGGCATGACATTTGAAAACGCATACTAATGGACTTTAAATGTGTTGCCGTAAGTTTTAAAGTGATTTTTTTTAATGTTGAGGTGGAGCACTAATATCTCTTCAGGTAAAATCTATTGCCCCTAGAAACAATATTTTAAAGTTCGGTAATATTCATGACTACATTCCCCTTGTAATTGCACCACTAAAAAGAAAACCAATGTGCTGTACAGGCTGGCCTTGTTTGAAATAGCTTTGCAAAGACCTGATTTTTACAACAGTCTGTTGCAAAAGACAAAAATAGTGCCAGAACAGACGAATAGCTCAAATGCAGTAAAAATTCAGCTGCAATGGTTTGGAACTCCAGTGCTCCATCTCTGCCTGGTCTCAAAGTGGCTTTCTGGTCCAGTCTATAGCTAACCCTGATGCTGCTGAGAATTCAAAGAGCGGTCTTGCTCACTTTTGTGTAGGCAAGCATATAGGCCGCCCTCAGAGAGTGAAGCTAGCAGCTTAATAGCCTTACCAAACTGTTTGTGTTATAGAATGGATAGTTCCTCGTGGAGCTGAGGACACAGGTATTCGTCAAAAATGCAAATTGGGAAGAGCAAGTATTTATTTAAAGTCACTGTATTACTGCATATCTACCTTTAACAAAACTCACATTCATGCTGTTACTGGATATGTGGCTGCTAGTAAGGTCATCTGTTTGATCAGTTTTAAAATTGAGTTGTGATCACCAAGGGTACCATCTGCAAGTTGAACTATGGTTGTAATGTCCCTGCCACATAAAACACAAGAACGATTCTCCTAGTGCACTATTCATTATAAAATCATCCTACTGGAGTTTTAAGTTTAGAATGTGTGGATTTTCATATTTGAGGAGCTGAAGCTAAGTTTTTTTTCATGACTACACAGCAAAGCTCACTTAATGCAAATGAGAAGGAGCATCAGTCAACTCCTTGTTGCATACACCTCTTAAGTAAGACAGAAAGAACCTGATTCCAGATGCTGCATTGGTTCCAATGTGTGCAGCAGAAGAAAAATGATGTGAGTCCATGTCCCACTGTGAAAACAGAGGGTTGGCAATTAAAAATGTCTGATTTTTTTTCTTGCAAGTAGAGCATGAAAAGCTTCTAGTGAAGAATGAACGCAGATGAGCAAAATGACATTTTCATGGTCTCTTGACCACCACCATGGTTTAGTATCAATGGTACTACAAGTTAGTAGTGGAAATTATGTGCTGTGTTTGTATTTATAAGTGGTGATAAATGACTAATCATATCAACAATTAGCAAGCAGCTCACCTGATAAAAGGAGATGTAGTCAGATAGCTTCTGCAGACTGTCACTTGCTCAAGGACAAATGATGTGCTTTATAGGAAAGATGCTATCTTCAGCTAGAATAATTAGAGAAGATGTAGATGAGAGCTGTATGTCTGATGGAGTTACCCTCCGCTGTTGCTCTCAGAGGGCTTTCTTGAAAATCGCATCTGTAATGGATATTATGCAGATTTGAGAGAAAAATTGAAACATGCGACTTTTTTATTTGCTTTTGATGTTACATTCAGCTGCTTTCATCTCACAGGATAAAAGTAATTGAACAATAATCCCAAAGAGAGTCAAATATACAAATCAATAAGCTGCTCTCACAGGAGAATTTATTTTGATGAGTGTACTGGTACCCAACACTTCCCTAAGCTGTTAGGTTTCCGTTTGGTGGTCTTGTACTATTTAATACAGATAGTGATGTCTAGATTGGAGAACATAGACAATGAATAAGGCAGATATACACTCTGAATATCACAAAGCAAGAACAGATTTTAATCCTTTGATTGACATCCTAAATCTTAATTGAGTGCTGAGAGCCAGTTACTGTCTTTTTTACTTTTGAGTTCTTTTGGGAAGTATAATGAAAGCAAGTGCTTCCATTAGATGTGGTAGTAATGTAGGCAGTGGTTAGGCAAGCTTCCTCTGTTGAGCATTTTCCTATCTTGGCTGTGATGTGCGGATGAATTTGGGGTCCTTTGCACTTTTTTTCTCTGCAGTATTTTCCAGTGATCTTGGATCTTATATTTTTTAATATATTTTTTTTTTAACAATTTCATATGCATTCTTTAATAAATATTTTGATAGTCCCCCTCACCTTTGTGTGAGGTGCTATGATAGGCACATAGAGAAAGGGAATCCGTGTTCCTGGTTCTTAAAGTCTAAATACGAAAACAAGTTGAATGTTACTCTCTTGTATACAGCTTTGACTACACAGGAAGTTTTCCTCAGAATATAGATTAAGCCCCTTTGTAGAACCCAGACTGTAGTGCAAAGAGAAAATACCAGGAGGAGTTGGAGGTGGAGCAGGTGGTACTATCTGCTGCCTGAAACTTTCTATGGTCCTAGGTAAGGACCATCTCTTTAGGACCTGTCAAACTTTGTCATTTTGGCTGGAAATCTTAAAGGTAAGCAAACCCCCAGCATGATGAATGCTTTGGAAATCTTCAACCATTTCCAGGAAGGAGGTAAAAGGAACATAGGTTTTGCTTGTGCTTATTCAATTTTTAAGCTTAACCCTACATCTTCTAGAGGAAGCAATTAATGTATCTCTAAGGCTAACCTTTCCCTCTGGAGTGTGGTGGGTTTGGGGGGGCATTGTTTGTTTTGGGGGGGTTGGGGGTTTTTTCCTCTCCTGGCAATATGAAAACCCACCACAATCTGTCCGTGTGATTGAATTAGATGAAATGGAAAATTTGTAGTCTGTGTGTACACAGTAGAAAGTTCACAGATGGTTAACAGCTAAATCTTCAAAAGACTTCAGTTGCTCTAAGTTGCTCTTGTCCTGTCCAAGGTTAAATCTGATATTAGAAGTGAAAGGATCCTTAATCCTCTGGCAAAAATGGTTTCCCTGCTATGCTCAGTCAGCCTGGAGGAGAAATCTGCTGGACTTGAACTTTGAGCTGATGAGATGGGTTGGCAGAAGGGAAATGGGGAAGTGGGTTTAGAGAGGAATTGGAAGAAGAAGGTGGGAAAGATGATTGTGTAGGGCAACTGGGCATGAAGAGCAGGAGAGGGAGCTGGGCTGTCTTTTAAGGATGAAGGAGGAACATATGAGCAAGATCTGAGACTGAGACCTAGTGGCTGATAGGGATGAGGAACCCAGTCTGATGAGAGGCTGCAGTCCCTGAAGAAGAGTGGATTGGGAAAGACTGGCAACTCAAACTGGAATAAGAAGTCTTAGGAGCAGATGTAGTTGAGGACTTTGAGTATGGAATAAGTGCTGGAGTCGAGAAAAGTCTGAGCTGAGGTAGGCAGAAGAAACAGTGATAGTGTGGGGGGTTATGGAGCAAGGAATAATGAAGGAGTAGAAGAATAGGTGGTTGGTAGAAAATGTTTTCAACCATAACCAAAATTAAGTCTTGCAATTCTCTTGCTACCTGCTGGCACAGCTGAAGACATAAATGGCTGCAATCTACTGCTATCTGCTAGTTAAACCATTATTTAGTTCACTGAATTGACAGGCTGTGTTGACACTTGCATCTGTTTTACATAGAGCTAAAGATGTTTTGTGTACTTGGAGGAGGTAGTGCTCCTGTGGAGAAAAATACTATCTCAATATTTAGTAGTCTGTGGGCAAGAGGCCCAAAGGTGCTTGGGTGCTGTGATGGTTGGGCCTGAACATGTGGTTTTGTGTATACCCTTTTACCCTTGCAGGGAGGCTTGGGCTACTGTGTGACACCAGGATACTGAAGGGCTTAGATGAGCTCTTTTTGAGTTCACCGATACTGTAGACACTTAAAATTCTCTAGAAGTCCTTGGACAGAGTGCATAGGCACAAATAATGCAAAATTCACATTGCACATGCAACGTTAACTCTAACTGGACCCAACACTTGATTGCTTCACTTTGTAGCTGTAATGGCCTTAGGTTTTAAGTTTCATAGGAGGTTTTTAAAGATTAAGAGGGAAGAGAAAGTGGTTGTATCTGTAAATCTTGACAGAGTAGAGCTAAGTGGATGCTAGTTGGAGATCCCTGATGTTTCTAATCTTCTGCTTCTTGAGGTAAATTATAACCATCTAGGGAACAAATGCTAACACATCTATGGAATATTGTTATTTTAGTAGCAAAGCAGTAACTATTTTTTCTCTGCCCTTCTTTCTTGTCCTCTGCTCTGAACAGGAGGAAATCATTAACAGCTGGAGGACAACCAACCATCAAACTGACTTTTTCAGCTCTAGTTCTAGGTAGGATTATTAGAGGAAAATGAAATTAGGAACACAGTATTTTCTTTATATAAATTCAGTGGTGAATTAAATGAACAAAAAGTGTGTTTCACCATAAATGCTGTTACAACTTGCAGACCTGTGGTGCCAAGCTGTGGCAGTAGTTATTGGAATGTTTCAGTGACATATTAACAAATGTTTTCTTAGAAACTCTTAGCTTTCCTTAACACACTTTCAGCAAATGGATTTCCAATAAGCATCTACCTCCTTTCTCCTCTTTCCAATTCAAAATAAACTCTTTCAGGGCACAGTGGTGCATTTGTGTGGAAATGGCTTTGCTAAGAAATTGAAAGGCAGGATCTGGATCAGTTCCCTGCACGAGCTTTGCAATATCCCTGAAAAGTGTCGTGATCTGTATTTGGTGCCCAGAGCATTGCTTAAGCTAGTGGGGGGAAAACTAATCTCTTGTGCTTTCATTGGCAGCACTGTCTCATAGACTGATCCTAATGGGGTGGAAATGAGCTCAGCTGCCTAATTCTGTTAAAAACATAGGCTTTTTTTCACACATGAATGCCCATCTACTTCCTTCTAGCCTTGTTGTTAAAGCCATGGCAGCAAAGAATCAAGCCATAGTTGCTGAAAACAAAACACGCTGCTTTTTTTCCACTTCAGTTCTTCTTTTTTTTTCTATGCAGTAAGAAATGGCCAGTGCAAGAGACTTAATTCACCCAGAAAAAAACGTTCTAAAGTATAAAGATCTCGATGTGGACAAATGAGCTTTAGGGCACGACTAACTAACTTGCTCATTAGTATTGTAATTTTAAGTAGTACTGTGATCCTTGTTTTACTGTCTATGTTTCAGAACCCAAAGATGAGGGCAATGCACCCCAGAACCAGATGTGGCTCTTGGCAATCCAGCTTCACTTCAGCTGTGATCCATGTGCAAGCAGATGGTCAGCCCAAGATCTCCCACGGGCTGGCGCAGTTTTGTGTCAGAGCTGCTAGTTGTAGTAACACACAGAGCGCTCTGGTCATGGTGAATCTAATTTCCTAGCTAGTGGACAACCAGTTCCCTGCTCCTACCTATGAGAAAGAAGACAGTAAGCAGAGCTGTAAATCTCCCTCAACATTTCCATGTGCCAGTAAACAAGGACATGACTGTTTTCTGTCATATAAACGGTCCAGAGCTATGCCCATGCCTTTAGGTTCATTAGGGTTGACCTTCCTGTGCTCATCAAAATCAGAGCCCAGTTTTTTAGTTCTAGGATAAATATATTGGTATAGGACTTTGTAGGGAAGCTTAAAAACTGAACACCAACACGCTTTGCATGGATAGCGATCTTTATTATGTTCTTCATCTTTCTCCCTTCTGAAGACTGCAGGAAGTTTTCTCATGGCAGACTAGCTTCATTCTGAGAGAGCTATAGATGTTCCTCAGGCAGAACTGGCTGTGTGGTGGAGGATGTGTTCATGCGTGTGGGCATATGCACAAGTTCATGCAATGATGTCCCTCATAAGTGACTTCCACGACTATTCATTAAATGGTGCTAATACTCTTGTAAAACTGTAGCTGGCTGCTAATCACTTGCTTTACTAAGCAAATGAGCTGAGAAGTGATTTAAAGGATGTGTCCAGGCCTACACAGCAAATAGGGTTTAGGGAATGGGAAGTTACAGCTTTCCTTAGAGGACAGTATTAAGCAAAAGAGGATGGCAATAATTTGACATTCTTTGGTGAACAATCCTACTTCTTGGGGGCTTGTTTGTGGGTTTGGGAGGCTTTTTTGTTTGTTTTTTTTTTTAAACAACAAAACCAGAAGTTCTTCAAAGTTTATAAAGCAAGGGATCTGAAGTTCCCCTGGGGGATTTTCCTGAATAAAATCAGCTCCACTGTGAGCCTGGTGGAGAGTTCACCAACTTCTTAGCCTTCCTGGAGGAGCAGTACCTTGGCTATTGCAGATTCATGCCTACTGCAGTGCAGAGCATGAAACAGTGAACAAATCCTGAGCATGTCTGATAATAGAAGCCTGTAGCCATGCAGTGGGGCCATGTGGCAGCAGGGAGATTACAGGTACTGGGAACAATTTGGAATCGTTTAGAATTGAGTAATCTTCTGAGCAGGCAATTAATCCAGATGCATTTAAAAAAAAAAAAAAAAAGGTTGCTGCTGAGTTTGAAAAGGTATACTTGGGCTAAAAAAAAGACTTGGATTTCAGTGAGACTTCTAGAAATGTGTGTTGGGGGATATTAACAAGGCTGCTGTAGTCCTGACACTATGGCCTCTATCTTCAGATTACACTAAGAGTCCTAGCTGTGTTAGAAGCTACACTCTTTATAGTCTTGACAGTGTTTCTGAAGAACTGGTTTATCTGTATTTTCTCGTACATAATGCCTGTATTGAAATCCTTTAAGAGTATTTTCTTAGTGGCATACTGATCAGATATAAATGGTCTTAAAGAAGTACTGGTCCTGCCCCTCACGCTTCCCTCTGGCATAAAGCTACTCTGCTTTATTTTTGTTTGAGCTAAAAGTGCAACCACCATATCCCAGGCAAAGGGCAATTTTTGGGCTAAATGCAGTGCATTGATTTTGTTCAGAGCAAACTTTTATCTGTTCTCCACCATCCCAAAGAGTGTCTATAGCATTTGGAAATGAACATTTTTTCAAATATGTACATCCACATAAGAGCAAACCATCCATGGCATTAATGGCAGTGCATTGCTGACTTCAACACCCTAGTGGAAGAAAGACATGAGCATGAAATTAGAATTAAACTGCTGGTCATAAATTGTATCCAGACTCTTTCTAAAAATGTGTTTCTGGAACACATTGCAACCAGTACTCAGCTGCAGGAATTGGAAAGTCTCTTGGTCTAGTTAAGGCAATAACTGGGAAAAGAAACTGGCTGACATAGAGTTACAGTCTCTGTCCTCTTTTCCACTAGTTGAATTTCCAATCACCTGCTCCTGAGGACTCCCCATTTGTTTAACCTTATTATTATGGTTGTAACATATTCTACTTTGCTTTGTAATTATCCAATCTTAGCGTTCTTAGCAATTGAAAATTTTGTTTGTGTTTTTTGTTTGCTTTTTTTTTTTTTCCTTCTGCCAGTATGGCATGCTGTAGAGAGAAAACACCTTAAGATGTCATCAAGTACAGGGAATCTGCTAGTCCCCATCACACAGAGATTCCTCATGTATGACTACCCATAGCTGGTAAAAAACAGAGTCACTGTTGCTCCTGAATCTTGAGAAAAATGGACAAGCCTCAAGCGGTTTAGGGCAATTAGGATATTTCAGTAGTGCCCACAAAGCCAGTGTTTCATCAACCGATAGCTCCTTCTGCTAGATCTGCAAGTAGAACTGGAAACTTATTTTTTTTTTAATAATTTTTGGTTTTGAAAGACAGGTTTCTGAAAGAACATAGAGAATTTCTCTTGCAGATTGCACAGACATAAAAGGAAGCCACAGTTACAAATGAGAGAAAGCCTATCTGCAAAAGCAATGCTTTTCTCTGCTGCTCAGAATAATTCAACAGACCCATGACTGTGTAGAGGAAGCCTCTCTTTTACCTACTATTTTGATTACCTTAGTTATTTTTATGCAGATAATTTATGTTTTGTCAGGAACCAGCTTATATCTTATTCTACTCTCTTCCACTTACTCCACTTATTATTTGAAGATAACAGCAGAAGTACACAGAGGAAGAGATAATAAAAATAAGTGCACATGTGCGATAGTAAAACAAATAGTTAAAAAATTTGTTTATACATAATAAAATAAATCTGTAAAAAACACACATTTTACTTTCAATTGACAAAACCCAAGTGGCTTACCTGCTTTGTAATCTCACTTTCATTAGCATATTTAATTATGCTTTTGTATTTAATCATCAAAATGTTCAGTAATGTACATTTTGTTCCCAGACATGGAATACCACTGCTATGTGTATCCATGAGAGATGTTTTTAATAAAATCAGTAATTACCCTTTATTGTTGTTTTAAATTATTATTTTTAAGTTTGTTAGGGAACAATAGTTTTCGGTATAAGAGGAAGAAACCTTTCATTTTACCATTTTATAACGTAATGAAAAAACTATCTATTTAAACAGATGCTAATAAACCTTTTTAAAAAGTAGTGCTTAATTATCTTGAAGTTGTTTACAAGTGAGGATTTGGCAGCTCCGCTCCCGATGTAAGCTAGGGCAAGCACAGGTAGGTAGTGCTGTGGCAGGCGTTGGTAGCAGTCAGTGCTATCGGGTTGTGGTCCTGCTCTCCCGCAGGCTTTGCTTTTTGTACGACATTGGGCACGTATCAGCATGTGGACTTTTAGTCTGTGAGCATGACAAGCGTGTTTTGTAACACTTGAAGGGTCTGCCAAGTTTCTCAAACACCAGGTACTCAGTTTAAAGGGATTTGGGTTGATTTTTCTTTTTTTGTTGGTTATTTTTGTTTCTTTGTTTTTCTTTTGTTTTTGTTTAACAAGGTTGAGCTATGAAATCGGAAGATGTTTAATGGGATTTGTAGCGTAACAAATATTCCACCCCCCCTTTTTTTTTTAAATCTTGGGTTTCTTTCAGTGCAGAATACAAAGTAAAATTTGCAACTGAAATAAAAGCAGATCAATCAAAAAATGAAGAAAATGTGCTGTGAACTGAAGTAAAATGATTGTGTTAACTGTTGAGAGAGCTCATCCCTGGCTTATCTAAGCCCATAGTCCATTATCTAACTTATTTGATCTTTCTTGTATAATAGATTCATCTGTGTGGCAGGGCTCCTCCTTCTTCATTGCTCAGAGAATGCCATAGAATAGCCTATTTTAGTTCATTAGCTGCAACGACACCTATTTCTTTGTGTATGACTTGGGGTTTAGTTGATTTGTAGGTATCTCAATAAACAGACTGTATGTTCTGTGGTGATTTTATTGCATCAGTCTCACTCCTTTCTTCTCTTTTCTCTGTTGCAAGTCTTCTCTCAGAACATGCCTTTCTGTATATTTGCCTGCTTTCAGCTTTGTCTGCACAGTCTTTAGACCAGTGAAGATATCCAAACTGGCATTAAAAAACAAAACAAAACAAAATTAGATCCAAATATTAAGGAAATGTTCTTTCTTCAGGAAAGGGCAAAGCCAAAACACTTTTACAGTACTGAAAGACTAGTGAACTCTGCTTAATCAGTGTTTTTATCTGTCATGTCTGAAAAGGCATTTATACCACATTCAGGCTCTAAAGGCATTGAAATATGATGGGCAGCAGCTGTGAGAGTTGTGACGCTCAGCAAAGGAACTCTGTCACAGAAAGACATGCTGCACTTCAGGGACGGACAGAGTTGTCCATCATTCTGAAATGTCCACGTACAGGACATTGATACGGAAGGTGTTTATGGAACAATTCATCTGCCAGGATCTCTTTGACGAGATGAACAGCACACACTGTAGAGTTGGTTGTTTTATCCTGAACCATCACACAAACTTGAACTGTGCATTTAAGGTAAACCACCTGAATGCTTTTGCTCTGTTTATCTTGCTATGGTTTTTTGACAGTAGGTATGTTTCTCTAGACTTGTTTCATCCTGTGGAAATTTAAGGAGGAAGGGGAGGAATAGGGAATAAAGGCGAGATAGAGAAGGCTTCAGCTCTAGTGTAACACCTGGAGTAAAATCATTGTCAGACAAATTACTGTTTGGTTTTCCATCTGTAGAACAAGAACAATGTCTTTGAAAAACACAAAGGAACATCCTAACTGCTGATTCACAGTCATTAGGAGTTTTGTTGCTGTTGCATGAAAAGTGTCCACTGTCTCAATTTATTGAGAGAGTGAAATATTCTATGAAGTTCTCAACCATACTATGATACTGCCAAATTTATATTTTGTAAATGAAAATAAATTTAAATATTTTCTGGGCTACAGAGAGAGGTCGTACCATGCTGATAGTTGGGAGGACATGAGTTTTGGCATTTTATCAACTACCAATGCACTCAGTCTTCCCCTTGTCTCCTCCCAGTCTGCCTAGGAGGAAGGGATGGGGACCCTACGGGGCTGCCCAGATGTTGGTTGCCTGCTCTGGTTGGAGTGACTGGCTGATGAACTCAGGTGTAGGTGTGTTGAGGGGAAGGCAGGAATCAGACTCACACCTATTTTCCTTCTCTTTCTGTATCAGAAGGCATCAGTTCAGGACTCACAGAAAGCTGCCACACCTGTCATGCTCGTTTTTCTTCCCTTTGTGCATTTTCAGTCTCTGTAACCTACTGCTGGGAAACAGAATTTAATCAGTGGACACCTGCACTGCTAATAAACTCTGCCTTCTGCTCTCCATAGGGTCAGGAGACATGGGCATGGGGCCTCAGACAAGTATAGACATCTTCCACTTGATGTCATGTCTTTACTGACAGCAACAATTTCTTGCAATTAGGCTCCTGCAGCAGGTAGTTAACCTGACGGCAACAGCTGATTGTCTCTAACTTCACTGCTCAACTTGAGCTTCATGTTCAAACTCCAGTGTTTCACCATTGCTTCCTTTGCTCTCTGTTCTCTTGATGGAGGGGTATAAAGCAGAGACAACTGTTATTAGTAATCTAAATCAACCTTTGCTTTTCTATACCTCACCTTGAGCAAGAAGACTACAGTGAACAAAATGAGATCTGTAACACTCAATAAGGAAAGAGCAAAACCAGCCATAAAAGTCAACTTTTCTATAAAATTGTGATAGGAGAAAATGCAGTCTGTGAATGTTGCAGGTCACTGTTGAATCAAAAATGCCTGCTTACCTGGACTAAGGACTGAGAGTACAGCTGAAGGATCACTGCGAGAGTTTGTTTTGTTAGGGCCACTTGTACATCACAAGTGCTTCAGAAAGGTTCGTGGCCTGCCGAGTGTTTGCAGCAGCCTACCAGAGTAATGATAGGTATTGAAGCAGCAGTGGGAGATGCAGTATTAAAAAATACTGTTCAGTCCTTGACTTCGATGTGAACTTTGAAAATGTAATTAATAGTTCAAACAGGCTGAAATAAAAATACAGCATTTGCACAGTGGAATCCCAAACACTGCAATTTTCTTTGCGTTGGTTCAAGTCTAGTTTTAATAGATTGGTGGTAGCTGTTTCATTGCTCCTGCCTCTTAAGAATTTCCTTTGGTTTTTCCAAGCGTCAAGACACTTAGAAAATTTTACTTCCATTTATGCAGGTTACACCAATGTCTTTTTGTATATGATCTCTTAAGTATTCAAATTGTGCCAGTCTGTTTCTGTCTTGCTTTGTTAGGTATTTTTGTACAGTTGAAGTTAAGATACATATTAGCAGCTTTTCTTACACTAGCCAAGTGCAGGGTTAATAATTTTCAGGGATTTTCTTGTGTTATTTGGAAGCTATAATTCCAGAAATACAGAAATAGAGAAGTTTGTCTAGTTTCAAATATTCGCCACTACTAGAGGACTGTAGATCAATTATAAACATTTTTAGTTTTGTTTCTTTTGGGGGAAAATAAGTCATTAGGACATTATAAAAAACAGGTGGTGTCAGAGACAGTAGAGTCCAGGGATAGGTACTCCAGGCCTTTTGAGATTGTATACTTACAAAGCTAAAATGCAGAATTAAATGGACAAGGTAGTAGGACCACTGTCCTTTAAAAACAACAGTACAAAATCTCATCTTTGAAAATGAGTTTCAATGGCTTACGCTGCAGAGGAAATCAGTGAGATTCAGAGAGAATATAAAGATTTCCAGGTCATGCTTCTATTTATTGATTTAATTCCAGTTTGGTTTCTCCCTCTCTGAACCTAAAGTTTAAACCTAAAGTTTAAATAGTTTTTACTTACTTATTTATTCCCACTTTGCTCAAGAATCTAGAAGGCCATTAGATGTCATGTTTCTACACATGCAGTTAGAGACTCCTTAGGCTATGGGTATTTCCAAAACCTGCATCCCCTTCCTGCTTTCACTATGAACTATACAGCATCGTGATCTCATTTTTTCACTGGACTGAAAAATCTCACATTTTTAGGATTACTGACCTGAGAACAGATAGTTCTTGGGAGAATGTGGTATGTTCTGTGATTGTGTAGTGGGTTCTGGACTATGTTTGTGATCTGTGTTTTAGCTTCTCACTTTGTAACTCAAAGTCATCTGTGGTTAATAGGCTGGTTACTCTGTTGAAAACATTGTGCTGCAAAAACAAAGAAAGGCTTGAGGTTGTATCTTAGAGCATTTCCAGTAAAACCTTGAGTAGAATTAGAAACTGGTTGATACAAGGCAGCTTCCAAGACTTACAGTTTTGGGTAAGAAAGGAAAGGGCAAATGTGAACAAGATGAGAAAGCAAGCTAAAAACTGCAGGTAATATTCTATAGTCCAGGTTTTGGACATATGACTTGGTGGGATGGTGCTGAATCTGAGTTATTCCTTACCCACTGATCAAGTCAGCACATCTGACATCAATAAACCGAACACCCTCTAATTACCCATTCATTCCATAACATGACTGACTTAAAGAAAATAACTGTAATTTAAAAAAACCCCAACAGTATACCATTAACATGGAGGTTAGTTGCCATCTTCAGCTGCATCATTGTCTTGGCATGAAAAGTTTTTGCCACGTCTTGGCCACATTCTGGGTTGGGGTCTGGAGTTGATTACTTGGTGTAGTTGAGAGTTCAGAAGGACAAGCATCTGCATCTTGGAATGAGGCTTGTGCTTACCTTTACGGTTTTCAGAGTCTGAAAGATTTCACAGAACCATTCTTTTTGTTCACCCTATTTATCTATACAACTCACCTACAGAAATGTTCTTTTCATGGGTTTATATTAAAGGAATGATTATCACCTAATGCTAAGTATATATGTGTATATTTATGCATACAAAAGTTCTAGTTTCTAAATTATAATTTTTTTGACATACACAGTACTAAAGAATCTCATTTAAGAGGTGTTTTCTGGATGCTAAGGGATTGACATAACTTATATGGAATCCTAAACCAGTTGCTAGCTTTAGGCCTCTGGTCCTTTAATATCCATCCTATTTCAAAAGTGGCTGCACATGTGTGTGTGTGTATAAAGATTCAGAATAGTGTTCATTTCAGAAGTAGCTATTTTTCCCATTGCCAATCACTGGAGTTTTTTAGAACTAATAGAGGATATGCTGGTTGTTACAGTGTGTTTTCTGCTTACGCATTAGTAGATTGAAGTCAGTATGGCTGGTGCATGCTTTACTTTCAAGAATTACTAGAAGGCTTTTTCTCCACTTTAATTATCTTTCAAAGAACTGTAACAACTATTCAGGAGTCCTTGTGACTTTTTTTTTGTTCCCATGAAAATGTTCTGTTCCTTTCTTAGGTTGAAATCGTGAGAGAACATGACAAGTGGGCAGAACACTAAATTGTGCTCTAAATCCAGAAACTTTATGTGAAATTATGTATTTTCTAATTACCTTGCTTAAATATATATTGAGCAAAAAAGAAAACGAGCTACACAAGTTGAAGAAATGTCAGATAAACAAACTATGACATGTGTAGTATTATTACCATCTGACATATCTCAAACTGATTTTACTCATCCTTCATTCTTTATATCTGCATGTCTAGCGGTGCATGCATTTATATTTTATATAAAGGGCAGAGTCTGTAGTCAGAGCATTTCAGTTATGTTGTTAAAAATAAATTAAGGAACAGCAGGTGCAAGTGATTCCTACACATGAATATTCAAACTGTATCTCAGTCAGATACTGTAGAAAGAATAATAAAGAGAAATGAAACTTTGGTGGGGCCAAGGCATTGGTATGATCTGAAATAAAAGTTTTATTGGCACAAGGTTGAGATGACTCAGAAAACTTATTCAAGGAGTGGCATGATCTGCTCGTATGCTCCATTGCCAGAACATTCAAGAGTTTAAAAAATTGAGGGGGCAGTAGCACTGGGATGTTGGAAGTGTAACAGGCTCTTAATCTTGATTCTTACACACTTGTGCTTTAGCCTCTGAGCAGAATGGGTTTAGGGTCGGCAGGAGGGTGTAGGGGCTACATAGCTAAATGGAAAGCTAAGAGACTTGAGTTCGTTCCTTCTCTGGCAGCCATTTCCTATGTATTTGCATCACTTAGGGCTGGACTCACCAAGGTATTTAGGTGTTTTCAGGTAGACTATTGACTAGCTTTTTTGGGGGGAATGGGGGCAGGGATAAGAATGAAGAAAGTGCGACTTTCACACTACTTAACTGGTGGAATCATACTGCCATTGTTGGATTCAGTGGGGTTTCACAGGAATCAGGAGCATGACTACTGTTCAGGGCCCTGTGACAGGGGATTTTCAGGGAAAACTCAGGAGCCAGAATGCATTTGTGGATCTGACGTTCATTTCCCTATCACTTATACATCATAAAGACAAGAACATTCAGAACTGTGAAGTGCTTAGATACTCTGGCAATATGGAAGGGAGCATATTAATTGATGACTGGCTTCTCTTAATGTCAATTTTTTTTTTTTCTTTGCTTGCTTCACAGATCCCGTCCATGGACCACAAAATGTAGAAGTTGTTGATATTCGCTCCCGGCAGCTGACGTTGCAGTGGGAGCCCTTTGGTTATGCGGTGACCCGCTGTCACAGTTACAATCTCACAGTCCAGTACCAGTATGTGTTTAACCAGCAAAAATTTGAGGCAGAGGAACTCATCCAAACTTCTTCCCACTACACCTTGCGAGGCCTTCGGCCCTTCATGACCATCAGGCTGAGGTTAGCCCTCTCTAACCCGGAGGGCAAAATGGAAAGTGAGGAGTTGGTTGTGCAGACTGAGGAAGATGGTAAGTTATGTTGGGTTTGCTTGCTTGCTTGTTTTTTAGGGGAAGACTAATATTTTCAGGTTGTAAATAACAACATAACCCTCTGTCCCATGAAACTTATAAATGGCTTCTCTGGACAGTGTGTGTGTTATGCAAGTAAAATTTGTAGGTGTAAATAATTTCCATTTCACAGCCATGTTCTTGAAAGGGCAAGGATCCCTGAATTGCTTGGAAATGACAAACGCCAGTCTGAGCAGTTACCAAACAGCGGTAGGTTTAATTCTATAGAAGTCATGTTCTGAACTACCCAGGGCCCACAGAGCAGATTATCATATGGGCAAATGTAATCCTGGCATTTGTTGATTTTTCTTGTGCCTTCACATCATTGTCCCAAAACCAAGTATAATGTCTTCCTTTCCAGAGTGTAGCTTTTCTTAATACTGATCTTCTGGACATAGCATTTTACATACGTCTCAGAAGCTAAATTCATTTGGTGCTAACTCTTCCGTTCTTGGTAAAAAAGAACTGTTTTCCGGAAGTGGTGATGGAAAGCTTTAAAGTGTTATTATCCGATCTGAGCTATTTCAGACCAAGGACTCTCATAGACTACAAGACTCCATTCTGTCTAATGTGTTAAAAAAGAAGTGTTCTTCCTCTGCCAGAGCTGTAAGGAGTTGCTGTCCTAAGTTTCTCTCAGCTGAAAGTGGCTCTCGCAGTCCAGTATATCATATGGAGGGACATAAGAGGATGGCAGGTCTTTCAGAAAAATGAACGGGGTTTTTATCAGACAGGCTTGGGAGTGAATTTAGTTAGTTATCTTCCACAGCATTAAAATTTTGCTTGAGTAGGTGGATTTTTTAGCTGGCCTTGTAGCCATAATGAAATATAAATCTTACATTGTTACTTTACTAAGGAAATCAATCTTTCATATTGATATAGGTGTGCAGCCCAGTAGCATCTTTATGCCAAAGTGCAATGTGGCTGTTTAGGTGGACAGAGCTTTGCTGCTGTGTGGGTGGCAAAGGACAAATTAAATTCCCTGCTGCTGCTATGCTGTACTGGAATAAGGACATACTGAAATTAGCTTCATATTTTCATGGATTCTGATTTTATTTATCTCTTAGTGGCTAGATTAGGGTATTCTTATTTGAACCAAAGGTTGAGAATATGCCTTTAATATTGATAGTACCTTGGTAATGGTAGTGCCTTGAGGGTTTGTTTGGGTTTTTTAATATATATTATTTTTTTTTTTTTTATTTTCAGCTCTGAACTTCCTTTCTGGTGGCCTTTTGGTGTCTTCTGACGTGTGTGCAGCTGGACATGGTGGTAGCTTCTAACACATTTTTTTGGTGGTTTTTTTTTTTTCCTGTAGTTCCTGGACCTGTTCCCTTGGAATCCATCCAGGGAGGACCTTTTGAAGAGAAGATCTATGTTCAGTGGAAGCCTCCAAATGAGACAAATGGCATCATTACACTCTATGAGGTGAGGAGAACAGATTGTTGTCAAGGAATACATGCCACAGGGCCCTTCTCATATGTGTTTAAGCCAATCCAGAGCTCTAAGACATTTCAGCAGGTGCTAAAAGAAGCCTGATTAAAATAGATAAGAATCTTCAAGATAATCTGCTTCTATCACTGAAAAAGTTTTCCAGTTCAAAAAAGAGAAAAGAATTCTTTACCAATATGTGTGGCAAAATGAGAGCCATACATTCTCCCATGTCTCGGGTGTTCAATTCCTGCCCTTTCTTCTTCTGCGGTATCTCCAAGGTCCATTTTATATCCTTTTTTTCCTTAGACTAAACTTCTGTTAGGTTTTATACCTAAATACTGCAACTAATTCCCCTCTGTCTTTCCAATAGTCATAACACTTCCTGGCAGTCTCAGCAGAATATAGTCATGAAGTCTTATCTTATAGTGTTCTTATTGAATCTTTCAATGATACATCTATCTAACCCAACCACTTTCCTTGCCACCAAACAAAATATGCAGCACGTTATAGGACAATCACTGAACATCCTATGCCGGACAAAAAAAAAAAAAAAAATTTAGATGCGATTTTAAAGTGTATCAGAAGAGATGTTTTTTGTTAAGGTAAGAAAGAATTACTGTTGTCATGTGCTTCTGGTGAGACTGTGTCCATAATATCATGTGCACCCAAATATGCAGAAAAGGAATATGAAAGGAGGACTGCTTTAGAGGATCATGTGAAATGAGAGACAGTTCTACAAAAGAAGGTAAAGGCACTTTTATTAAATAGTGGAAAGTGGTGCACCAGTGCTGGCTGAGTGTGTTTCAGTTTATAGGTTCAGCATTTACCACAGTAAGGTTAGAAAAAGTGAAAAAAATTTTGCTTTTATGATGATGTAAAAATCCTCACTGTGGGTTTGTGCAGCATTTTCTGATACAGAGGGGCAAGAACCACTTTTTTGCTTTCTCTTTTATGCTGGGTGAATGTACACTTATTTTGGAAATGGCATGGGTGCAAGAAGCAACTCTGCCATCACCAGTGAGGTTCTACTCCTTTCCTCTTCCCATCCAGCTTCTTGGTTTGGAACAGCATGTCTTATATCACTCCTAGATCTCCTTGCTAACACTGGCTGTCACTGTGTGACAAGTTCATCAGCTGGAGATAAAAATACAGATGAGCAGTTAGTTACACATAACCTGGAGAGATGGCCAGAGCATTCTCAGGGTGATAGTCAGGCTGTTACGTCTGTATCACAAGCAAATATGAGCACCTGTTCCAAGTAACGGGTGATCCTGGTTTTGAAATTACTCAGTAAATAAAGTAGAGGTCTTTGCACAGAAACATCTCATCCTGCTACCTGCAACTGAAGTTTAATCTTCCTAAAAACACAGAGAAGCTTCCAGTATTGTCCAGGTAGTTGCATCTTTTTTATTGTTTGCTTAATCTTTAGCCTACTATAGATACTTAAACCTGCACCTTTGTCTCTACTGGTGTTAATTTAAGATTTCATGCCATGTGTCTAGGACCAAACTAATTCCTCAGTAGCAGTGACCTCCAAAGTGTTGTTTTAGACAGGGTTCAGCCACTTTTAGTATCATCACGGCCTTACACTGCTTTAACACAGTTCAGCTGACCTATTGGTTAAAGAGGAAAAAAAAAACCCCTAGTGGTTAGTCTCTGATTGGTTTTCAGTTCTTTCCCGTGGCTTACAGTACTGATCCAGCTAGAAGCAGAAGGCTTTAGTGACAACAGAAGAAAAAAGGTCTAACTATGAACTTGTGCAGCGCTACTTTAATGAGGTCTCTGTAGGGAGCATAGTTCCTGAAGCCCAGCACTGGCAGCGCTGCTCTGTCACCAGGAGAAGCTGGGAGGCTCAGTGGTGTGCTAGCAAATTTGCAGCTATCTAGAAACTCTGCAATTGTGTCTTTGTCATTAGGGAGAAACAAACCCAAGACCCTACCAACATTTATTAAGGAAAAATTCCCTGCAAAGTACAGATCAAGAAATATCACTTTATGAATTTGAGTTAGTGGTGTCAAGTTCTGCATGACACCTGGAAGCAGCTGGCTAGACTTACTCGTAGCTATTGTGCAAGCGATGGTGTCTCAAACTCCTTTGGGCACAAACCCTCCTAATAAAAACAAATAAAACCCCCTCCTCCTCCTAAGCAATATTTGCCTCCTTACCATCACCATCAAGATCTGTTTCATTGTATCTGGATACTGTATTTTCTCTCTATTTCTGTTTTAAAAAAAAGTGTTGTAAGCTTCTAAAATGCTTCCAAATGATCGAACTGTCTATTCTACCTACATCCCACTTGCTTTTCCTTGGGACAGATTTTTTTCTTGGATCCCTAATCATTCTTGCAGTTCCCTGCCAGGCAGACTTCCATATTGTACAAATTGCAGTTGCAGTCTGCATGTGCACTGCTTACATGCCACCTGGGCTGAAATTCAGCAGCGCAATCTTCTACAAGTCATTTGGCAGCCAGAATCACTAATTTCATAATGACTGAATACTTCTAAAGTGCCTCAACAAAATGGAACGATCTTAATGAACCTTTTTGACTTACACAATTCCCTTCTGATTGAGTTATCCTTCAAAATGCTATTGTAGTCTTTTAATAAAGGTGGCAATAGCCTTGCATTTAAAGCGGGTTTAAAAATGCCCTGTGTTCAGTTGGAGAATTAATTGTTTCATTGGGTACAGCCACAGCTGGATTTTTAAACAAAGGAACCTTATAGATCCCCAAGTCAGTATGTAATTGCAGTCTGTTTCTAGGGAGCAGAAACCTCTTGTTCAAGGAAACTTGGAAAGCTCTGGGAATTGCAAGCAGTTAATCAGTATGCTGAAAAGATTAGGATACAAGCCATGTAGAAAGCAAGTGATGGTACAGTTCATTCAGGGGGTGTTAGGGGAGCACAGCAAAGCAGTTAATAACACGAGTGTATGCTGAGTTAGTAGGTGTCAGTTGATCTGTCCAGTCAAGTAAGCCATTAGGGAGATGCACAGGCTGCTGTTGCAAGCAAGCTGTGCAACAGAGAAAAAGCTTAAGATCTCTAGTCAAGTCCTCAGGTAGCTTCAAGGTGTGTAGGTGCTTACATGAGGCAAGTAGATCAATCTGTGTATAGAAATACTGCTAAACAGCAATAATAGGTTTTGCTGGTACATTGGTTAGGGTAGAATGCTCTACAGAGATGTTTTTGCATGTGACATTCATGAAAGAGGTGTTATTACAGCTCACTACAAGAGACAGCTGTGAGTGGCAGAATCTAATAATATTGTAATAAGTCCTGTCCCCCCTTCAGTCTCCTGGCAGACTGAAAGCACCACAACTTGTTGAATTATTTTTTTTAGCAGTCCTGAAAAGCTGCTATGCTTTAATATCCCTAATAATCAAATGCTGCTTATTGTGCTTACACAGTGTGGGAGTTCAGCTTCAAAGCCTGTGTGTACAAAGACATGCAACAAAAGGGGGGGTTTTTTTTGGTATTTTCTTTTTTATCCTAAGTGTGTGTAAAGTCAAACCACCATTAAACAGCAGAAGGACCTATGCTGTCATTGGACTGCAGGAACAAGCAATCCAATTTAAGTTCATGGACCGGCTTTGGCACTTAAATTCCTCTGCTTTTGGATGACATGAGGTTGTCTCAAGCGTTTGTTCCATAATCCAAACTGAAGTGCTTCAGATACTTGTGTGGACCCAGATGTTTTGCACAAGCTTGCACCTTGAAAATGTAAATAAACAAAACTTATTTATATCTGCATTTCACTGTTTGGGCAGCTAGAAGCTTACAGGTGCACTCAGTAAGTGATGTTGGCTTTCGCCTTTGTAAATACGTTTTTCGTGTGTAATCTATTTCTCAGAACTGTCAGGTTTTAGACTATTTTGCCCTTAAAGGGGAACAAGGAGAAAAAGCCACCTAGCATTCCTGTCTAAAATACTTGTCACATTACTTGGGGGAAGGCATTGTTATAAGGTATTACGATCCTAGAAGCATTTAAAGGGTGGCTGCAGTATATTCAGCTCCTTGGCTGGAAAAATGACACTCAGATTATTGAAATCCTTTCAATGAGCCATGCCTAAAGGCAGTGTTTAAACAGCAAGCTGTCTATTTAAACATCCTAAGGTGTAGTCTTGTAATCAGTTATGTTCTCATCTTTATGATTATTAAGTCCCATGTGGGTTGCACATGGGTCTTGGGAAAAATAAGGATGCATTTGCAGCTTCTAACTAGCTTGTTTTCTTAGTCACTGTTTCTGAAATGCTGTAAATCTCTATTTAGATGCCAGGAATAATAATATAAGGGATGTTCATACACAATTTCAGCTCTTTAATGGGATGCTTAGAGCCTAGTTCCACTAATCCCAGTGGATTTGAGTTTAAATTGCACTTCAGAGGTTACAGATCCTCTTAGTTGCCATGTAAAATTGCAGCATGCCCTTCATCATCTCTCCAGTTGCCAATATGCCATTTCTTCTCGATCACATCACTCACTTTTTCTCTGCAGGAGAGGTCATTACATGGAAACCATCTCTTAGAGGGTCATGCATAAGGTCAATATTTGGGGGATGTGCTGCCTGCATTTACAATAGGGTGGAAACAAATTTCTTCCACCTTTGACCCCTGAAAGTGCATACTAGCTGTAACACAAAGCATGATTATCTGGTGTGATAGCTATCCACTGCATGGATATGCATGCATTTCTATTCATAGCCCTTTTTTAAGCTCTTCATGAAACCTGACATTTTTAGAATAAAATCTTCCCTGCTAAAAGGTGTAGCAAAAAAAGATTTCCTGGAAAAGCTGAAAGTGTTGGGAACTCAACTTGGCTTAGTCATTTGTTTGTTTATTTAAAGGCTTTTTTTGGTTAAGAGGAGTGAAAAATGGCTCCCACAAGAAGGAAAGCAACAACCACGAAATCTTGCAACCAATTTATATAAAGCTCTACAGTCGAAATAGTAGAAAGATGACAATTCTCGGAAATTGCCTTCGGTGAGAAGTGGCTTTGAATGTTCCCATGAAAATCAATCATGTTACAGCTTCTCAATTGCATTCTGTGGATGCACGATACTCCTGGGACGAAGCTTTCTCACTTAAGCTCACTAAGTGTGCACTGAAGGAAGTCCATGCTACACGCAGCTGGCTGCTGCATTTAGCCGAACATTAAGAGAACATTAAGGAGACACTGTTAAGTGCTCAAAACCCAGGAAATGATCAATTAAGGATTGTATATTCGGTCTTAGCTTTATCACTCTTCTGTACAGGCATTTGACAATGCAGTCTTCACACAATTGGATATTACTCTCTGCTCATCTGCAGCACTAATGTTGTTTTCCTTTGGCACCAGATTTATACGGTGTCTTGTAATGCAGTATATTGTTTGTCCAGAGTCCATGAAAGTCAATTACAAGAAGAATAAGTGTTTTACTGCATCGGTACTATGTTGAATTAGAATTCTTTAATAATCTAAACTAGCAACAAAACAGTGTGGCCATGTATAATCTGTTCAAGTTTGAAACTCTGTCAGCTCTATATTAGGCTGCGTCATCCTCTCAATTACATGTAAGGAAAGCCGTGCATATATACCCAGCTACATTAGTTCTGTAGTTAATGGCTTTTTGTGCAGAATTGCACTGGAAGAGGGCTGGGCTAGCTGAAGAGAAGTTGTTTATTATATCGTTGCTGACTGTAGTATTTACTGAGCTCTTGGTAGACAGGTTGGTTAGATGCTGCCAATGTTCTGGGCCCCACTTAGTCAGGATTCAGGCTGGAATTTGGAAAATGAATGGTGCTGATTGCACTGATTTATTATCTTTTCTTTTTTTTTTGCAATTGAGAAACGCTGTAAATCTGAGCATTGCTCACTTTTTGGCAGGTTGGGATGCCATGTCAGCCACAAACCCTGTTGTTCTGTTTCTGGGACAAGGCAGGGCTTAGTGAGACAGCTTTCTGGTGAAATTTGAGGAGCACAAGGTGACAAGAAATATCTTTTCTTTCAGTCAGCAGAATCCCATAGAGAGATCTTTTCCCCCTTCCATGCTGTTTAATAAAGTAATATGGTTTATAAGCTCCCTGTCAGCCCTAGAATTCTAGTATATGCTTGAGTGACCCTCCTGGCATACACCGGGCATTTAAGATGGCTTCTCTGATGCTGCAAGGAAAACCTAATTTACCTGTGCACAATAATATAGAAGCCAACATATGCAGCTGCTGTTCTGGTGAAACAGGATGGCTTTCCTTCCCCTATCACGTTTGGAAACATAAAATCCCGTGGCAGAATTGAAGTCAGTTGGAGCCGTGTTGATTTATAGCTGATGTGGGGATAATAGGAATTAGGCTCTGCTCTGTCTGTCTTGTACGTACTAGGGTAATGACTCTGCTGCCTGTTCATGCTCCTTACATCTAAGGAGGGCAGCAGCAGGGAGAATGCACCAGATGCAGGCTGTCTGGCTGTTTACTCAGGTGCTAAACCCTGTTGAAGAGAGCCTGCTGTATCTTTGCTGCTGTTGTTTCTCTGTGTTAGTTTAACACAACTTTAAAACTAGGAAATGTTTAAATGGTTTCCTAATTAGGGATACTTTTCTGAATGAAGACCTTAAAGTGCTTTTGAACAAACTTCTTCAAATTATATAGGATTCTTAATTGTGCGCTACTCACTCACTGTTACTTGCAAGATATACTTAACTTGGAAGCATTTGTTACTGATGCTCTTTTAAATCTTATGGTTTCCTGTAACATCTTGATGAGAAAATGAGAGGGTTTGTTGAGAAACTCAGATGTCAGGGTTTTTTTAAATGTATGACAACCTCCAGGTAAATAGCATACTTGTGTTATAAATAGTATGAATCAACTGTTTAAAAAAAAATTGCTTGATCAAGCTTTCCAGAAATAAAAGCATAATACGGTCCCTTGAGCAGAACAATTTCTTTGATTACCTTTTTATTGTTCTTTTGAAGCCAATAGACTTGCAGTAATATAAATCTAATGCAAATGAGAAAAGATATTTGGCTACAACAAAACCTTTTTTTTTTTTTTTTTTTTAAGGAAGGAACTGAATTATTTTAGTGTGCATGTTGGGCTCTTTCTAAGCCAAATTAAGTGAAAAGAACTGGAAAAAAAACCCCAAACCCAAATCCTTATTCTTTCTTATAAGGAAGTTCAAATTTAAAAAATCCTTTTGTGGATATGTGAACATCTTGTCTTTCTACCTTCCAATAGTTTATTTTGTTTTCTAGAAAAAATACAGTTTTGGGCTATTCTTCTTTTTTTATTCGGACATGCTGTTTCTCTTTATTGCTCATCCAGGAAAACAGTTGATTCTTAATCCCATTTCTTCCATCTAATCTTTTCAAGTGCCAGTGTGCCTGTGCAGTTACGGTGATATACATAGAGCTTTTTAACAATTCCATGTTCAAATCTTGCAATATCTTGCTTACCAAAATGTAGTAGTTAACTAAGTTGAAAGCGAACTACAGATACGTGTTTGTACTTCCTCCCTAGATGGTTATTTCCCTTTCATCTTAAGTACTGCTTAATTTAGCAAATAGATAGGATTGAAAAATCCAGAAGTGATGGCTTTATCCTGTTAATTGGTGCAACTGAGGAACTGTGTAAAAGAGGAAAAGCCAGTCAAGGTGATCTTCCCATTGCCTTCAAAAAGAGGAGATGCCAGCATTATGCTTCCGTTTGGGAAATTAATCTTAGTGCTGTCCTTTGTGCGTGTGCATTAGACCCAGTCTTTAACTATTATCCTGCCATCCAGTGGACAGGATGGGTTTGGGTTTGGGTTTAGTTTTCTGTGCCCTAATCTCATTACCAGTCTCTGTCAGTTTGAGTCCCTTGCTTCCCTTTTTGTGTCCTGCTTTTGCCCTCCCCGTTTTTTAACATTTTTTCCTGATTTCTGCTCTCCCTGTCCAGGTGGTATTGCTGACAGCAAGGGTGGGATGGCTTTCAGAAGGATGCTGGAGCTGCTAGGTTTTTAGCACAGCGAGAAGTACTGGATTCCTTATTCTTCCCTTTGTTTCTAATTCAACTGTTTTGGGCTGAAATTGTGAAAAGCAACTTAGGGCGAGGCAGACGCTTGACTTGGAAAGTAAGCACAAATGGCTCGTTTAAGATTTAAGTGACTAAAAATATCTGCTCTTAAAATTATCAGCTACCATAATAGCTAGGATTGATATTTTATCTATAAATGTGGGAAAAAAATTTTATACGTATGTGGGTCTTGCTTCTGTTACTTTATGGTGTATAGCAAACAGAGCAGATGTAAGTGATGTTGTTAGTACTCCATTGTGTTGGTTTGGGGTTTTGTTCATTGCCCACAGCTTTCTCTATGTCCAGTGTAGCATGGCAAACCAGCTATGAGATATATTAAGCAGTGCTTTCAGCCTCACGAACTAACTATGGAGGAACAAGTATGGAGGTTGAAAAACCCCCTCAATGCTGCAGTCCTATCAAAGCAATTTCTATAGTTGTCATTTTCTGCTATTAAACTGAACAATGAGGCTCTCCAATAAAATCATATGAAATAACAGCTCATTAAAAACTCTCCTTAATATATAGCATGCTAATTAATGTCAGTGGGGTGCAAGCTTGAATGGCAGAATAGACTATAATGTTTAGAAAGTAGGTAAAATAAAAGAAGATATTTTATCATTAATGACCTTTTAGTAAACCTAATGAAATCCTTAATGGCCTGAATACATTACTGAGGTGCTCCCAATTGCTTTGTTACCTACTCCATTCTTCCTCCCTTTCTCATAGACATTAAATTTAGTTTTATTTATAGAAAACAAAAAGCAATAAAGTCCCAAGGAAGTATGAACACAGGAGGAAGGAGTCTAAGCAAGCAGAGCAGATGAGTCTTCTCACCCCTACTATCCCTGTTCCTCGTGAAGAGCAAGCCTGGGTGTAGGACCATGTTATATCCTGTCTTGTATGCATGTTGTCTGTGTTTGTATTCAGGTTTAATTGACTCTGTGTTTGCGTGATTCACAGTAAATAGGCTAGGGAGCAAATGGGCCTCTTTTATTCACAGGGTCTCCGTAGGTTAACTTCCATATTCATTCCTAGAGCTGCGCCATGGCTTTTTATACTGTTACCAACCACGTTGTGCTTGTGCTGTGACTAAATTAAAGGACTTTATTCTTCAGGGCTTTTAGTCTTTCACATGTTGCCAGCCTTAAATATAACTTGAAGAAATGCTGTTTAGCTCTCCCTTAACCTTCTCCGAAAAGAAGTAGTACAAGAATGGAAAAATGAAAGGCCTTTGCTTCCTCCCATTTCCTGGATGAAATTTAGTGGGCTGGGGTGGGATGTAAGTAGCAATAATTGCCTGGCTTAAGCTGAGTTTTAAGATGGAAAATGAGGCCAATCATCTGGTCATAAAATATATTCTTTAGTTCTGAAGTCCAATACGGGAGAAGGATTGTTCACTAACCTGTTCACTAACTCTTTCCTGTTCATTAGAAGATAACTTTCTTCAAATTATTCCTTTTGTGTAACACTTGGTGCAATTAACTTTAGTCTTGTACCCCAAATGTCTGAAACTTCCTGATAAGATTGAAACTAATGTCCATCCCAGCTGCAATCCGAAGTCACCTGCGGTAGTAATTGTTCCTAAGAAGCACAGGCGGTTGGCGAGTCTTAGAAAAAAGAGCCCATGGCTTGCTATGTAATCATGTTTCAATCAGCTTTATAGAACCATGAAATTGATTGTCCCCCTGACGTACCGTACACTTCGGAGCAGATACTGTGCTAGGCAAGTTAATTCCTTATTTGGTTCCAAGCACACAAAAGAAGAGAGCTTTTTGCTTCCCCTCCTATTCTCACAAACCAAGGAGGAAGGGAGCACAAATCACCTTGAAATCAGAATTTGAGGGCACAACAGGTTCAGCGAGCCCTGTTTTGTTTTCCTAATCATCCAGTGAAAAGCATGGTGATTTAGGACAAAGATGCCCAGGCTGTTGGCTGTATACAAGGGAGCTTGGATGAATGACAAAACCAGCAGTGGTGATGACCAGGTAATGAAGGAGCTATAGGAATCATAAAAGTCTGACAGAAGGGAGAGATGAGAAAGAGTCTCATTAATGTGGTGTCCTCTTCGATATTGGAGTCGGCTTCTCTCTTCTTCTGGAGCTAAAAAAAGGGGGTGCTGTGAAGATACAGTTTTGGGGCAATGAAGAATATTCCTCTTCAGATACCTGCAGAAAATTCTGGCCCTGTCTTCATAGAATTTCATTCTTGTTTCAAACTCCCTCATTTCATAAATAGTTTGGTCTTTCAACATAAGTGGAAATCCATTCAAAATAAATCCAAAATCAACCCACCAGTGAAAATTATAGGAGCAACTTCTTAACCTGAGTCTCGTCCCTGGAAGTTTTAACGTCTCCAACTTTTTTGTATTTTTTGTTGAAGTGTTCCCAATTCATGGTCATTCTTCAGTCTGAAACACTTCTTCTGGTGGAAGTGGTTTCTTAGTCCCCAAGCTTTCGTGGGCTAACTCTAAAGTTCATAAGAAGGAATCAGGAAAAGCAAGGCTGTTGCTGTCTTCCTTAAAATGCTCCTACAAGGCCCTTATCTCGGGTAGAAACTCTGAGGGGGGACACAAACTAGAAAATGTATAATAAAAAAAACCCAAGCCAAAACAAAAAACCCTGCTGAAACAGCAAAAGATGCTTCTATCTAGATTTATGTTGTCTTTTAGAATGAATGATCTTTCTCTAAGGCTCGCTTTGGTGACTTTGGAAAAGTCAGAAATGTGGTCCGCCAAACTGCAGGGCAAGTTCAGGCCTCTTCTCCAACCATGAGCTCCTGTACAGGACTGGTGGAAGGTGGGAATGATGGTTGCTCCAACCTGCAACCCCCAGCTCTTCCTGTAGCTAGAATACCAGCAGCAGAGCGATGGGATGCAGGGGCGGGGTGGGGGCATTGTTTGTTTTGTTTGCTTTTGCACAGACCACAAGGGGCCTGTGGCTGCAGAATAATTATTAATTTGTTTTTTGGAGAAGAGAAATACAAACACAAGTCATGCACACAGAACTCCTGCATGTTACTGGCTAGGATGTTTTTCCTTTTAGTGCTTGATACAGTTCCATTTTCCACTGAGCCAAAAGGTTTTTCTGAGCTATTTAACTTTATCTGTCTCTGTGACAGTGTTAAACTTGTATTAAATTTAGAGGGGAAAAAATGTGTATACAGCATTATTAACTTGCCATTTTCTTATTTAGGACACAGACAAATTAGCAATTATTCAGGTTATCCACACAAAAGTTACATCCTCACCTTATTAAGGATGAACTTTGTGAACTCCTCCATACTGCTGCCGAGCAAACAGTGCTGCTCGGTAGATGTAACTCAATCCTTTTCCTGGATACTGTAATCTTTCTCTCTCATTATACTTTATAAAATCTGTCTTGTAACGCTGCACATTCCAGAAACATTATCTCTTCTTTCCAAACTTGTCTATACAGTATACCAGATTTCCAGCTAAATAAAACCATAGCTCCCCTTTCAGAGGAGTGCCAGCAAGAGACAAGTCTGTTGCTCAACTGACACTGAAGTTCGAACAACCTTGGCTTGGGCAGGAGTAATGAGACACAGCCCTGGGCTATAAATTACATTGACTTGGGAACGAGGGGAATTCATTCTGCTTTGCCTGAGGCAAAGGTCTGCTGTGCTGTCAGCTGAGTTTCTTAGACTCTCAGTTTCCTCTGTCATGGTAATAAGTACCAAGAAAGCTGCTTATGAAAGAGCTTTGAGGAAATCCCTTGTTACCTGCTACTAGTTTAACTTGTGTAATCTCAACAGCAGCAACAGAGGGACATCTATTTCTAGCTGCTTTACTGACAGATTTAAATAAAGACAGTGGACTTTGTGGACCTTTGGAAGAGCCTTTCTGGACCATGAGAAATTCCCTGCAGCTGCAGTGGTTTGGTAATTGTTGTCATGTGGCGAAATGGTATCAATGAGCTGCAGTTCTGTCTGCTGCATGGACATCTTGGTGTTTTCCTTCGTTACTCTGAGCTCCTCAATGGCATGAGAAGAAAATTATGTCAAAGCGTTTGACATTTCTAATAGTGGAAGCATGGTAGCAATGGCTCTTTTTTTTTTTCCAAACAAATCTGAGATAAAGAGGAAGCCCTAGTGAAGCTTTTTTGTGCCTAGAAAGAATCAAGATGTGCAGTTTACCCACTGATTTTCATGTAATTACATAATTGTTTTAGCAGCTTTCCTCCTAAAGGGCTCCACGCACATCTTGGTGACCAAATTATTTGCTGGGATTTAACACAGTGCTGTCTGAACAGAGTATCTGTGAACATAATCCTTAATGATATGCTGGGGGCACACACTTCTTGTGGAAGTCTTGCCTGTGATTAATCAATTAAGAATAAGATAAACCCAACAGTGGTTCCTCTCTATTGGTACATGACTTGAAACATGTTGAAGCTGAACATGTTTGCAGTTCCACATAGGATTTTCAGTGCTGTCTCAAATTAGGTAAGCATAGAAATAAAATACCCTGCCAGTTGTTGTTGTGCACAGCAGATCCTTTAAGAATGACAGGATCTGTTTTTTGGAGAAAGCCTCCTTCTTGTACCAATAGTAATATTTATGGTACACACTAGGACAGCAATGTTTTTACACTCATACCAAACCGTCTGTGTATAGGTCTATGTGTAGGTGGTTAAGAGAAAGTGTTTTGTGTTTGCTGATCTATCTGTGTTACAAGGCTGCTTGCAGGTTGAGTCCTGGATAAGATTGGCAGAACTGCCATCTGGGCAGGGGATTCTCAGTTTTCAAAAGTCTATTACAGGTCTTTTCTGAACTCACATGCTATGTCAGTGGAGATGAGAAAACCGACAGAAACTCTTGACCAATAAAGTGTTACTGTTGTACTATATTGATCTCATTAGGAGACCTGCTTGCTGCATGTCTTTACAGCAAAATGCAGACACACTGTCCCTGAGCACTCAAGTGTTTGCATCATGTGCAATGCATGTCTCTTACCTGTCTCCCCAAGTAAGCAGAGTGGAATAAAATAATTGCAAAAGCAATTAACAGCTTTGAGTTAATTTTCATGCTCCATAGTAACAGCTGGAAAAGAAAGGTGGCATTTCAGAAGGTAGAGATGCATTTTATTTTTCATTTAGTTACCTTCAGAAAATTTGGGAGCTCCTGCTGATAATGTTTCTGGGACTTCATACTGAAAGAGGACCAGTATTAATTTATGGGAAGAACACTTTCTCTTGCATCTTCTTCTCACCTTAGGGGATGCAGGATTTGGGCAGTGTACTCTGTGACATGGTTAGTACAGCTCTTAGCAACATGTCAATCTCTAAATTTACTGTTTATAAATATTTCTGCATATAAACTACTGATTATAAATATTGCCAGCAGCTAAATGCACTGCAATCTGGTACAACTCATTCAGCCTTGTCTGCCCCTCAGAGAGCCATTATTTTGTTGAAGGAGGTAACAGAGGAGGTGACAGAGCTCTTTTCTGAGGTGGCACTTGTTTCTTCTAGACATTGTAAGCAGATATGTCCCTGGATTTAAATGTAGAGGAAGATATGTTGCCTTCTGTTCAACAGCTTTTCCTTTTCACACTAAAGTCCCTAGAGAGAAACATGCTTCAGTGGATGGGACTATTGCTAGGTATCATTGCAATCTTCTGCAATTAAATGAAGTTTAACATTACTGCCAAGAATTTGCTACATTTAGGAGCCATTGTCATGCATTTGAGGAAGGGACAAGCTATGACCACCTAAGAGCTGATGGGTTCCTGCCTTCTTTTAAAAATTTGGAAACTCAGTTGATGGCTAGATATAGTTTTGTAGCTCAAGAACCTGAATCTCTTTGCAGATGTCTGTGTGAAAATCTATCTAAATCTGATTTAAGTCTGACTTCTAGAGAGATTTCTGGGCTCATCACTTTCAGAACAGATACACTGTAAGAACAGCTTTGGCTATTGAGTTGCAGCATCTGCATCCAATTTCTAAAGAATTATGATGGTAGACTTATCTAACAACAGCAGACTTGAAGTTTCATTGTTGGTTTTGCTTAGCTCTTAACCAAAACAGGCTTTTCTTCCCTTGATTCCTGGGTTGTAGCTGTGGTCCCTGGCCAGTACTATTCCTTGGAAATGTTACCATTTCTTTAGCCTCTTCTGGGTGTTACAGACACTGCAAAGGGAGAATCTGTGTGGTGGACCTTATCTTGTATCCAGGTGTCTCTAACATAAGTGTTTCTAGCAGCCATGTTCTTATTCATTGATTTTTGTCAATATGATGGTAAAAATAAAAGTAGCTGTGCTTGAGAGTGAAAAAAGGGTGAACAAAAAGCCCACGTACATGCCAGTAGCTGAAACTAAGCAGGTCCTCATTGCTGTAAGAGTGGTAAGAGTGCTCTTTCTGCAGATGAGGTCTGTGAGCAGCAGGTCATGCAGACATCAGAGACTATAAAATAATGACTTTGTGTCACGAGTGTAGCTTGTGCTCTTTTACTTGCATTACTTCTCTTCCCACTTAGAGTACTCATTGTACCATACTTCTAACGTGATAAACATATCTGGAATGAAAATGCTTATCTGTATCCTAATTACAGGAGCACTGTTTCTTATTTTGGGAGGTATTCTGAGGTTATGATGACATGCTGAGTGAATGCAAAGTGGTACTTTTCTAAAGAGTAATTCTGTCTTGTCTTAATTCTGTTAATGTTATCGGCATTTTGGGGTCAGTCTGTTTCCATGATGGGTATGTTTTCACATTGCATCTTCACTTGTACAACACTGTCCTAGGCCCGCTGTGATTAGATCTGTCTCACCGTTCTCATTCTAATAGTTACCTGAATATTTGGACCTGCCGAAAGCAAGTTATGAACAGTAGCTCTCTTTGGATCTACTAGTGACAGTATGTAGCTTGTACATAGTGGGTGGACATCATCTGGGAAGGTAGATGCTGCTGTGAGAAATCTCTGTGTAAACGAATACTTCTGGAGGGAATAAGCCTGTCTTGTTCATGGACATTTTAGCTTCATGTTGTGAGGAGTAAAAACTTCAGTTGTCAGCCTTACACACCCACTGCTTTACAGCAATGTCCTGTGCTTCCCCATGGCTCTTTGTCATGTACTGGTCACATTGGGTTTGTGGGACTCAATTCAAAGAAACAGGGTTTGAAAAAAGACTCATCGGTCAGATTTGGCCTGCAGAGCCAACATTAGTGAGACATAAGAAGAGTTGGACTCAACTTGGCACTTAGAGTAAAAAGTGAATTTGTAAGGCTGGCAGCTGGAGAGATTGGGGTTTCTGCAAAATGACCAGCTCATACAAACAGCCCGACTCTGCTAACACCAACTTCAGTAAGGTTTTCCTCTTTACATTGGCTGAGAATTTGGTTCAGTATTTTCTTTGCCAACTTCAATGCATTTTTTTATTAAATTCAAGCCATTAAGAATGAATGTCTGCAATACATTTCTGATTTTTAAAAATTGCTTAAAAATAGGATCATAATTAGATCAGCAGGAGGCAATTTTTTAAAAATTTATTACACCATGAAAACTAATAGAAACTTGATGCAATAATCAAAGTGCCTGGGTCTGTTCTAAGTTATGCTAGTTTTCTCGAGAAATGGCCCATAAAAATTTATATTATTTTTAGAGCTTTAATTAGCTAAGTATGTAAGCTAAAATAAATCTGAGTTTTGGAGACATTCAGAGGGGAAGAAAAGACAATATAAATGTTCATTCTAATTCTTATTTATTTGAAGAGTAATTATTTCCTTTGATTCTAAATCACCTTTTCTTTTTCTCAGTCGATCCATGAATTTTCTCTCTACTAACAGAACCTTGGGATTTTACTCCCAACACTTTGGCCCTGTCATTCAGCTTTATTAAACTGGCAGTTTGTTTGAACACTTCAGTTACTCATTAAATTTTACATTTTCTCTAGCTGTATTAATTACTGCTTTTTACGAACTGGGAATGTAAATGATCCCTTTGCCATCTACGCCATGTGATAATTTGCCTTTGTAAGAGGCTCCTCAGCATTTCATGCAGTCTTCCTAGTCATGTAGCAAGTGGCTTTTTTCCCTTCACTGTAAGATTTACATTGGATCCTGCTATTTACTATTGTTTTCCACAGAGCAATTTCCCCAAAAGCCAGATTTTCATAAAGCTAACTTTCCTGTTTACGTACTTCTCTGGTATTAAACTCTACGTATGCAAATGGCAAAATGCAAACTTTAGAGTCTGTTCAAACGAGCCACTCTGTGGCTTGGGGAGAGTAATTGCTTCTATCAAATCCTGGAGTCTTCAGAGCATGTACACGCAAATTGAAACTGGCTTAAGTCCCTTGTGAAAATTTAGCTTACTGAGATCAATAACTTGCACGCGTGCCCTGTATGCTGCACAAATAGCCTGTTCACAGAGACTAAATTTCTGACAAAATTGCTTGTGGTCTGACAGGAGTAACGACAGCAAGGTAACGTGGTGAAGGCAGGTAAATGCAGTGTGCCTTTCTTTTGGTGTTTTAGACTCAGTTATTTGCAACAAATTTTCTCATAATCATGAATGCTTAGTAGTGAGGAGCTCTGGAAGAAATGGGCTTGTAGTCTCAAGAGCCGGGGAAGGGAATCCAGTGTTCCAGTAGCTATCTCAGGGGAGTCGATGGTGGTAGGAGCACCTGGGAATCTTGTTCCTTGACACAGCTGAGGAGGATGAGGAAAGACATACTGTTCTTTATCACCAGTGCTATGCCCACGTAGTCCCACTGGTACTCCAGTTGAATCCTGGTGTTTGTAGCCCATGGCACTGTCCCTGTAACTCTGGCTGTAGGAAACCTGGCACTGAAAAGGAGATGGAGCATTTAGGTTAGGAAACGTTGGCGTGTTCATACGTTGAGGTGCACATGAGTGCCCCAGAGATTCTCTAAGACTGCTGTAATTTTTCTAGCATCACAATTTGTCTAGGTTTATAATTGAAGATTCAAATCTAGGTTTGAGAAATGCCAAACCTGGAAGGCTTGAGCTTCCCCATGAAGCAATAGGCTTCCCTTGGCAAATGGTTTTGATATAGAAAACACCAATATTTTGGGGAATGAGACCTACGCTCAAATGTCCTCTGTGGTAACCTGGTCTCCCTGGGATAGTTCAGATTTTCTCTGTTTCCCAGGGCCAAGAGCAGTGTAACAAAGGCACCTCAAATTTCCTGTAAGGACAAAGACAGCTGATGGGGTGTCCTGGGACTCACTGAAGCCATAGGACAATTAGGTTTCATTGCTTGGGAGGGACAGAATGGATAGGAATGACCAGGCTGCTCATGATAGATTAAAAGAGAGGGGAGGCTTCTCTTGAAGCGTGTAAGGTTTGAGTTATCTCAGAGTAAGATCTTATGACCGATTGGTTTTATCTTGCTGGATGGTCATAAGCTGAAGAAAGGACTGCAGAGCAGTACTGCTAGCTAATTCCCTCTGCTAGCAGAATTGCACTGAACAGTCTGTGTGTGTATGTGTATGCATAAAATATATCAAAACACACTTAGACTGCTGTGTCTTTAGGCAATGTCTTTCATGCAAATCATGGCTTTTTTTCAATAAATTACCCTTAATTTGAATCAATAAAAAAATCTGCCTTTCCATTACTGTGATGACTCTCTGCAGCTCCCTAGTGAATTCATAAATCTGTTTCACTTTCAAGCCTCCAAATTATTTTAATAAGAAACAAGGAGAAGCAGTATAAACTAAGTTTTCTGCATGACTTTTCAGGACCAGGTGTCTGCACTCTAATTTGCCACATTTTGATGCTACCCTACTCATGTTTTAGACTTAGGAGCCTAGGCTGAGCCTCATTCAAATTCGCATTCTCATTATTACTATTCAGAGTCTGAATGCTTGTTGGTAAAAGGCACTAATATGGCAGTAAGTTCAGGAGCAGCTGGTAAGTCTGTTTGAATTGTACTTTGTAGCAAGCTCAAAATGTCAATATAGGATCTTTTTCCTTCTATAAAATGCCCTGATATTTTTTTCAGGGTTAGTTTTGGCAGCAGCTACCTGAAGGTGTTTTATTTATCTTTTAGGTATGGCTAAACATAATGTTTCTATGTTTCCCTTTTGAAACTTATTGCCATCTTTCAACTGACATACTAGATTTGGAGAACTCATATAAGGGGTCTGTAAAATCTTGAAATCAGGCTAGAAGAACACGGCATAAAATACTGTATTCACAGCTTTGATATGTCCAGTAACAAATGATTATTTTTATGCTCTTCAGGGCTGAACCGTTATAGGCTTTGAGGTTGAAACTGTGAATCACTTGAGACTATCAGAAAATATAGGCCCGCACTAATCAAGGGCTTTTTTGTTGAAGCTACAGCTCAAGCTTGACCACAAACAGACATAGCTTTTCTAATGTTGTCATTTAGATTTTTGAAGCCTTTTTTTGGTGAGTGCTACAGGAATGTGTACTTTATCTGGTTTTGATTTGTGTAAACCCCTGGACTACTTCATTTCCCTGAAATATTTTTTATGCAGGTGCAGACCACTGTACAGCAAATTTAATTATCCTGGCTGGCCTGTTTTTCTTGGTCACCTTTAAAATAGCCTGTAGAGTGTCAAGCATCCAGAGGAAAAAAAAAAGGATGTCAGGATTTAGAAAGTGTACTCTGGATGGACGGAGGGGAGGGTGGCATTGGAACGATGTGCTGCATGAATCACTGTGACTAAGTGTCCTTTACATACTTGCCTGGGGTTGCAAAAGACTGGATTCAGAGACTGAGGGGGTTCTTTCTGCCTTTTGCTCCTGTTGCCCTGCTGCAGTCATCTTGCAGTACAGGAGGCATGGCTTAGGGTTACAGTGTTTGGAAATATGGGATGGTGTTGGGAGAGAGTACTAAAAGAAATGCCTTAAAGACGGAGCAAAATTTTCTTCATCAGAGAAAACATCCACTGTTTCTTGTTCTGTTGTCCTCTAATTTTGCCTTTATAATTGAAACCTAGTGAAGTACATTTTGAAAAGTGCCTGGGCCTTTCAAGTTTAGTTTTATTCTGTGATTCACAGCACGCGAAGTTTAAGTCTACATCTGTGACAATTAACCTTGTTCACCTCCTCACCATGACAAGTTAAAAACTCTTGGCTTCCTCTGGTTGCTTGTCAAGGTGCCGCTGCTCTGCCTCTCTGCCACCCACTCCAGCTCTGTGTCCAGACGTTGACACAGCAGTGATGTTGGCAACATGGCTTTTCTTGGCACTTTGTGACAGTGTCAGTGAGAAGCCAAGCTGTTTACTTCTGCCCCCTCAAAACACTTCAAGAGTTGGGGGTAGGGAGGGGAAGGACCAAATTGCACCAATTAGGACAGACCTAGTGTAAGTTCCCAGTGGTGTTCATGGAGGCCAGGAAAGATCCTTGCCAAGGTGGAGGGCTCTAACAGGAGGGACCAAAGAGTTGAAGTACAGTTCTTATAGAGATTTTACTTCTTATTTATAAAGCAGAGATGGAGCTAGTCGGACTCTTTGACAGCTTCATGCTTGATTTTACAGCTCATTAAAGGGAAAGAAGAAGCAGAGCTAGATTATCCTAAAGGGGGAGTTGGAACAATAAATTGGACTATTTTAAACTTCATCTTTTGAGACTCTTTTAACTGTGATGTCTCTTAATGCAACCTAAACTAATCCAAAGAATCTTTGGAACATCACAAGGAATTTAGTGATAAAAAAAAGGGGTGGAGTGAAGACTGCTCGGAATGTGGCTGCTAGTGTGGAGAACAAAGAAAAGGAGATAGACCCCATCTAATGGATTATCCGATGAACACAACTTATGGTTGACTATATTCCTACAGATGAAGTAAAAGGAAAATCCAACAGATCATGTTGTGGTTTAACCCCAGCCAGCAACTAAGCACCACGCAGCCGCTCACTCACTTCCCCCCCCCGCACCCAGTGGGATGGGAGAGAAAATCGGGAAAAGAAATGAAGCTCGTGGGTTGAGATAAGAACGGTTTAATAGAATATAAAAAGAAGAAACTAATAATGATAATGATAACACTAATAAAGTGACAGCAGTAATGATAAAAGGATTGGAATATACAAATGATGCGCAGTGCAATTGCTCACCACTCGCTGATCGATGCCCAGTTAATCCCCAAGTGGCAATCCCCCGCCCCCACTCCCCCCAGTTCCTATACGAGATGTGACATCACATGGTATGGAATACCCCGTTGGCCACTTTGGGTCAGGTGCCCTGGCTGTGTCCTGTGCCAACTTCTTGTGCCCCTCCAGCCTTCTTGCTGTCTGGGCATCAGAGGCTGAAAAATCCTTGACTTAGCAACAACTGAAAACATCAGTGTGTTATCAACATTCTTCTCATACCTAGCTCAAAAACATAGCACTGTACCAGCTACTAGGAAGACAATTAACTCTATCCCAGCTGAAACCAGGACAGACCATTAAAAAAGGGAACACAAATGTATCTTTTTTCACTCTTGTTTTGAACTCAAGAGCAGGCAAATGTAATGGAGTACAGCAAGTATATTATGCCAAGAGTTTTCCAAAACAGTTTAAAAGTGCAATAGAAGTGTTTTCATGTGGTTTGGAAGGTTGATTACAGGACCATAAAACCAAAATTGGAGCTCAGATGTATCTAGAGATCTTAACAGTTCACTTTTCATTCACGTGTTCTCCACAATGTGCATTCAGAAAACAAAATAATACAGCTGGGAAAAAAATACAAAATAAAATATACCATAATGCACGTAATACAGTTATCTCTGTGCTAGTCAGTGTTTAAGTGAATGCCTGTATTTTCTCAAATTGAATAAAAAAAAAATAATCAATGTTACATGGGGTCTAAAACTGGCTTTAGCTTGTCCTTGTGTGAACAAAATGAATCAGACTTTGCTCCGAGTGCTCTATGTGCGGCCGTCAGCGATGCAGTTCTCAGACTTGCCCATTTGGACACATATCCCTCTCTTTTGACCAGACCGTTATAGCTGAAGAAAGCAGGATTTCAGTGTTTGAAAACAAACTGCTTTTGCCTTTGCTCTGCTCAAGTTTCTCACTGGAGCCATCCACCTTATGCAGCAATGAACAGAGGCTACACCGAGCTTCCTAATAAATCTGGGATCCTAGTTCAGTAACTCAGAGTGCGTGAGTGAGATAACAACACTTGGGAGAGCCAGGGTGACATCTGTGACGGGAAAGAGAAGTATGTGGGCATCATCCGATGGTTTTTCTGTTGACTGTTGGGTGGCAATGGAGAGACACAGGGAAAAAGCGTTTCTGCCTGGAGAAAGCAGCTACGGATGGAACATCACAGGGATAGGTGGGTCATGGTACTTTTTTTCCACAGTCTTTTAGTGGGCAAGAGGCTGGTGGGCACTTGCCTTTTAGGCCTTATCCTCTGAACAACCCTGTTTGGCCAGTGCTTTCCACTGTCCTGGGCACAGGGCGAGTGAGATGCCCCCACTGATACTGCAGCATTATGAAGACTTGGGGGGGAATGTTGTTTCAGCTTCGAACTTTTGAACGTGTTTTCTGCACTTAAGCTGCTGCATGTTTTTTCCCCTCTACAAAGAGTATTTAGTTGTTCAATGAGACATATCTCACTTTCAGCTAATGGATAGCTCAGAGACACCTTTGTGTGGGAAGTCACTTTAAAAAATGCAATGTTTTTTTGGTAGGGATTTTTAACTTGCTTTATACACTGTGCATTTTACAGCCTCTGGCTTTTGTGAAAATATAGTTCAGGTGAATAAACCAGAAAACTTACTGCAGCAAACCTGATTGGAGTCAACCTCTTCTGCAATAGTAATAGGATTTTATTCATGTAATGCCTAAAGTATCTGCAAAAACTATATCCCAGGTATTTGCTCTAAAGCAGTTATGTCCTGAGGAACAAGGGATGTTGTTTTTCCAAGGTGATGGAAGATTTCCAGCTCTCTTCTGACTTTGGACTCTCCTCAGGACATTCGAAAATCAGGCCCAGGATTTATTCAAGAGGAAACCAGCAACAGTGACTTTTTTCAGCAAAAGTCATAAACATCCTGTGCACAAATGAAAGCCCTCTGGGTGTAAACACTGTGAAGTCTCTTTAGAGGCCCTGATGTATCAGGCACAAGATTCATTCTTTCTGGTGAAATATTTTGATTAGAGTGGAAAGCAAAATCACAGTGTAAAGTCATATGCCCCTGAGTGAGAAAGGGAGCAGGAACTTTTCAGCAAGGGTGGGAAGAAGGAGGATGTTATGTGATGATTAGGAATTCATGGGTTTAGGAGAACTGAATGTCTTTTTTCAAATGAAAACACAGGACAAATCCTTTAAGGTTTAGATGATATAAATGTATATAATTGAGATGTAGAAAGGTTGCCAGAAAAGATTTTTGGGACTGAGGGGCAGTAGGCTGTTTACCCCACAGGCTCCACTCCTGCACTGCTCTGAATTAGGGTTCGTGGTGCTGTGGCAGTGGGGTGGTGTGTACCTGTCTCCTCCACAGAGCCAGAGGTCTGGCACAGCCTCGTCATCCCACCCACACTGAAGTTCTCGTGGGTGCCTCGTATCCACGCTTTGCAAAAGTGTTTGCAAATGTGGGGGCACATCGCACCCACCCAGGGGAGGGTTGATGCCTCAGCCATCGTGGTATTTCTTTGCATTCATGCAGCTGCAGGGCTTCCTAATGCTCTTCCTAATGCAGTTATCACGAGCTGCTTGACTCATCGGTGTTCCCTATTTGGGGTCCTTCCTCCGTTTCAGGGGAGAAGATAGTGCATAGAGGGTGGGGTGTGTTCCCAGCGTAACCCTGCTGTGGTCCCAACTCTTCCAGGGCTGGTCCTCCCCTTTTCTATTTCTCCAAATCCACACCTGTGAGATGGGCCTGGGTCCTTAACGTCTTATCACACTGTTGTAGCAAGATCGGGCCAGAACGTGTACTCTTCAAATTACAGCTATTTGAACAGCTAAGTAATACGCATGAGAACTTCAACCTTGTCTACCTTTGCAGAGCTACTCAGGAAAATATGTTCCATCTTACTATAAATACTGATATGCAAGACAGCATCTTAACACTAAATTCCAAGCAAATATTTTGCATATAAAAAATTATTTTCTTCACTCAGTTATCTAGTTGCAAAGGTGACCATTTTTCTGCTAGAATATTGCAGAAGTGACTTGGCTTTTTTGCTGGCTGAAGCAGTCCAAGTGGATTTATTTGCTATTACTTAGAACATTAAAACAAGGATTTTTACTTTGGCTTCAGGAAGACTTTGTTGCCCTCTTATTTATGACATGTGTGCATTAGCGGGGGAGCTGGGTTGTCTTCCCTTCCCTTTCGTAAGGCTGAATTAGACTTGCAGCAGTTTTCAAAATCTTTGCAAACTGGCCAGCCTGTATTTTTGGGAATTATGCTAGACAGGAAGGGTGGAGGTATTAATTTAAAAAATAGAAAAATGGATTTGGAAATTGCACAGCCTATTTCCTTCCTTCACTTATGCTGAACAGGTGCTTTTTAATCTTTCTGGTGGGAAAAATCCAAAGTTGGGACAACTTGATGGCATAACTTGAGACACAGCTGTAAAAACTGCAGTCAGAGTCATAGTTTTAACACACAATGCCAAAAAATGGTCATACCTTCCATTGTCATGCATTCTGCCTTTCTGGCATGCTATGGCAAACTCATTTTAGTATATGAAGAGCATGGTGAGGTACAGGTAATCAGATTATTTGATGATTAGCAAAGCATGACAACTCTTACACATTTTATTCTTGGTATTTGGTGTTTGAGATACTAGTGTTTTCAGTTCTGCTCTAAGTCTGAAAATTGAAAGATCTAGGCAAAAAAGGAAGGACCAAATAATCAATATATAAAAGTAAAGTTTGATCTAGGGATGCTTGTGTGAAAGAGGAAAGATAGGCCAAACATTTGGGTCCTGGATTGTGTCAGAACTGATTTACAAGTGAGTTCTTATCCTTAGTGCTCTGCGATTCCTTCACTGAAGATGAATTTTTAATTTTTTGTGTGAGTTTTCACAGCTTGATCTTAGGATAAGAATGTAGCTCTTGGCTAGATTCACTTATCTTCTGCTTTTGAGATGAGCATGTAGACATGCACTTAAAATTCCCTTGGCAGTAAAGGAAGCTAAATGTGTGTTTGAGTGATTTGCTGGGCTCAAAACATTTGCTTAGGTCCTTCCAGCTGGTGTACTGTATAGTGTTCTTACTGACGGTAATACCTTGCTGGTGTGTAGCCAGGCCTCTTATGACTTTTGTTCTTCATGAATATCAAGACCTTTGTAAGACTTTCTATGTGGCCTGGTTAGGGGTTTAAGCTGTGGTCTGACCAGTCCCTGCTGCTTTTGCTTCTGTGTTAGTCATCTTCTGTCTGCTGCAGGGTTGATCATTTTGTGGAAGCTGTGAATATGTACCTTATTTGAATTAGCTGATCTGACAGCTTTTCCCCCTCTGCCTCCTATGTGATAACCTGCTTCAGTGAATTGAGGAAAAAAGTGCATGCTTTAGTTTGTTTTATGAAATAAATTGAAACTTTTACCACTTGTTATTGTTTCTAGCTGATAAAGCAAGTGTGTTCCCTAGCACCCATGGATGGTACAGGGCTTGCTCCCCACGCATGTGCCTCCGTTCCACTGCAGCATGCAGTCAGGGCAGGTGGGATGCATGCTGAAATCTGCACTCCTGCTTTCCTTAGGCTACAGCCAGAAAGGTTTTTTTTCTTGCAATGCCCATAGATATCAGGTTGATTTGACCATATTAGCAGAGATCACCTCAAGCAATCAGGGGGAATACATCTCTAATAATGGACTGCACAAAAAAGCACAGCGAGCAACAGCCAGAGGAGCATTACGGGATCGTGCCTCTCCTGTTCCATTCAAGAAAACAAGCAGCTCTGATAATATATGTGGAAAAGAAGGGGTTCCTTATGTTCTTCATGTCTTATCTTTCACAGTCAAGTGAGACTTGTGCTGGAATGTGAAGTTGGAGGTGAGCTAAACAAAATATTTGCGTGCTTTGATGTAAAAACACAGAGCTGAGTCGTCCACCTCTAACACTCTCAGCTTTGAACTTGAAATCAAATGTATAGCCCACATCCAGGGCCCTGGTTGTTTATGATTTGCACTTTGCTTAATATCAGCCTTGGAAATGTAAGTGGCAAATGTTACCATACGGCAATGCTGTAAACAGGAGTGGGGACTGTGCCAGTTTTCATGTGGCTGGGAACCTGGAGCAGAATCTCTTTAGCAGGAGGAATAAGCTACTTAAAATTATACAACAATCATGTTTCACCTTTGGAAAGCAAAAGAAAAGAACTTTAATTGTCTGCTGAAACTGCAGTTTTGTCAAGATTAAATGTAGAGTTAATACCAGACGGTAAAGATTTCTGCAGAAAAATCAGTGTAACAAAAGTTCGGGCTCTGTCCCATGAATCTGTAACTGCTCTTTGCTGTTGGGTTTCAGCTGACGGTGATGCCACTTTGTAATTTACTCCCTGCATTGCATCAGCTGCGTAAAACATTTGGTAGTTGTCTGTGCAGTGGTGTTTTACCATAGAAGCATGGCTCTGGGAATGACCCTGAGCAAAATGCTGTGGGAAAGAAAAGAGCTGATTTTCATTCTGAAGTAAATTTCAGGCTGGGAGAAGGTGTTGAATTGTCAGATTTGAATTCAGCAGTGCTAATTGTTGTTATTCAGCTTAAGTCCTGATCCTAAGAGACGTCACTGAAGAGGGGGCAATTAAATCTTCATCGCTTAGCCTGGCGTACAGTGACCAGGGAGAAGCCAGATCATGCCTGCTGGTGGTGCTGGGCTGATCTGTGTAAGGAATGCATATATAATTTTAAGACCATCTTGCTAATCCTCTTGTTGCCAGGTCCAGCTAGAAGGTAGGAAGGGAAAGCTGTGGTTGGGAATGGCTATTCCTTGCTGTTCTTTGTATTGAAATCTGAAGCTGCTTTTGATGTTAGGTATATTATGAGCGATACACACTCAGGTTCAAAAAGATACGTTTTAGAAACTCAGTGAGAAGCCTTGCAAAATTTCTGGAAGGCAGTGGTGGCTAAGATGGTAGCAAGTAAGATGCTCAGTAAAACACCTTCGCCTTGTACACCCTCTGGACACACTGAATTCAAAGAAAACATTTCCAGGAGACACCATGAGCTAGAGCTGGTTTCCTGCCACCATAAAAAGTCATTTGCATGGTTAACTCACCTTGCATATGGCTTCTTAACACCTGCCTTGGGGAACACTGCTTCCCTGAGGCAGTGATTCAGGAAATGAAGGAAATGTTTGGATAACTTTGAGTTCAAGGATATTTCTGTCAGACTTTAATGCATCAGTTTATTTGTGTTTATTTTCAGGAATGGGTGAAAAATTAAATTTTCTTGTAGGCTTTATTAGAGCATGGAGTGGAATATGTAAAGCAAGATTAAAAATGAAATAGCCTATTGTTTCCCAAGGTATTTTCAATTGTGAAGCCTTTCAGTTGGTTCCCCCTCCCCTCCATCTGCAGTGCTGAAGCCTGTGAAACACATCCAGCGCTCTCCACTGATACCTGGCTCCCTTATCTCTGCACTCTTACCAATTGCATAATGATTTCTAGCCCTGGAAAATCATCCCTGCCTGTGACCAACTTCTTTCTCATCCATTTGTAAAGTTTTCTGCAGACCCTGTTACAAAATTGAAGCAAGTGGCATAGGAAAGCATGGGGGGAAGTTAGTGTTTTCTGTAGCCTGCACATGCTGGGCCTGGCAGTCAAGGAGATGTTCTGCTTTGTGGTGGAGTGTGAGTGCACTGGTGCTGGACTCCAGACAGCTCAGTATTGAGGTTTCCTAAAGCTGCACTAAGAACACCACTAACTAAGGCTTGTTCACCACTGAGTCTGCCTGGTTGTCTTCTGGTTAAATAGAGGTGATTCTAATTGAAGAGAGGATTATGTAGTTGGGAAGTAGCAACGCCTCTCTAGTTAGTTAAGTGGTGTTCAAAACGAGGGGCCCCTTTAAAAATGAAAGGAATTAAAGCGGTGACTGATCTGCGGTTTTCATTTTTGGGGATGCCAGCAGCTTTATTTTCTTATGTCAATGGTTTTAATATCAGCCTTTTCTATCAGCTCAAGCAGGCCAGCCGGAGGTGGGCTGGCTGGGACACGGTGGCAGCATGCAGTTCAATTCCCACAGGGTAGGGGAGACGTGAGCCCAGCCCTAGGGCAGGGTGAGAATCCAGCTAATGGGCTGTTCTGGTCAGATGGGCAGGCTGCCCTCCTCGTCTCCCGCTCGCTGAGCAGTGCTGGAGGAGCTGGCACCTGTGACAGTCACCAGGGATCCATATTCCCAGTGCCCCTTCTGCAGGCAGCCCACCCCGCCATGCCCCTGCGTGCAACGTGATATGATAAGAACCGATGAATAAAAAAAGTCTTGATTCCAGGTCTTGCTTCACAAGACAGAATTGAGTTCAAAAAACTGCAATAAGTTAGGAAAAGCTTGCTTTTCTTCTGGCTCAGTAAAGTGAGAGACACTAGTCAGAGTGTCCCTGCAGACCCAGCTTCTGACCTTGGCAGTCATGCCTATAGTGGCTGTGTAATGGTCCTAGTTCTGGCTCCTCTCTTGTCCATAGCAAGAGATGGTTTCAGTCTTGAGGCGTTACTAACTGAAGGGGGGGGGAATTATCTATCTATCTATCTGTCTATCTATCTATCTATCTATCTATCTATATTACGGTTACCTGTCAGCTCCAAAACATCCCCAGAAGTTAGGGGTTGGATGAGGGGTATGGAGACGCAGAACAGGCTGTTTATAAAGACAGGGACATAAAACGTCAATGGGAATGTAGGGGATAATGTAATCGATTTATAGGTTTCAAATGCCTTCCCCAAATTGCTACACAGGCTGTCACTAAAATGGAAAATAGATATAAGGTTGCATAATGTATCTACAAAGTAGTGCTTGATTTAACAGCAGTACTTACCATTTGCATTGAAACAGGCTGCAATTGCTAAACTCGGAGGGGAAGCTTAAAGTCCTAATGTTTGATGGTGAATATGGTTGTAGAGAGCAAAATTTTGCTCGCCGTGGTTGATGAATTCTATATGACAAAAGATATAAGATAAAGTGGTGTGTATCCTGGGATCAATTGCTGTGGGAAGAAACATATGAGCGTATTTTTTTGCCTTGACTGGCAAGCTCTCAATCCTGAGACATTAAAGTTTGCTGCCCTCAGTTTGAAGGTTATGAACACATGAAATCCTGACAACTCAGTTATTCATCAGTGTGAAAGCTTACTCAAATGTATCAAATGTATGGGAAGGCTGAATGGATACATCAGCCGTGATTTGAGCAGAATATTCTGTCTTGTTAATTTATTTATTTAGGAGGATTAAAGAGAATCTGAACAGCTATCCAGGGTTCCCAAAGGATTTTAGCAGTGGAGGGCAAGAAGGACCATTACAATGAAGTGATGAGATCTTTATCACAGTTTGTACTTGTATTAAGCTTAGAGCCTCATGATCATGCCGTAATACATTCTTCCGAAGGAATGTCTAAACCCGAAGGGTAATTTACCACACCGCTTGACGGTCTGTTTCACTGTTTAATTACCACGTTTTTAATGATACGTACCCTTTTTTCTATAGGGATTTTTTTTTTTAACCTCCAGTTTTCAACTACACTTACTGATATTTTTATTTTAAAAAAAAGCACAGGAAAAGGCCCACCCTGCCTCCACCATGCAAAGATAGAGTAAAATTCACCAGACTTGTGTTATTGTCTGTATTCACTAAGCATGGTGTAGAGATTCAGCGAGTACCTGGGCACTGGACACTGGGTAGCTGCTAGAGTGGAGAGTGAACTGCTAAATGTTAATGCAACTTCTTGAGCAGATTGTGAAGTCCTTGCAGAGTTTTATGTTCTGGTCCATGGATGATACTCAGGCTGAACAGACATATTCAAGATACGACTGATGAAGCATAATATATTATGTATATGTATAATATGTTATTGTATGTATAATAATATATTCTAGTACCACAGTCTCCTTTTGCTTGTGTGGACACACACTTGCCCATAATGCTGTGGGGTATGGGAAAATCCAAGTGGGTTAAGGGTGGGGGGTTTTAATTTTTTTATTATGTGTTTTCTTCTGAAGAAAGATTTGGAGTGGAAAATACCTTGTTCTTCGTAGTTGAGTTAATACCTCTGCTATGGTCTTTCCCTTCACGATGAAAGTTTTATAAGTCCTTGCATTGTAATAGAAGTTTTACAGTCACAGATGATGTCAGTTAGAAAAGTGTTCACATTTCCCTGGAAAATTGTGTTAAATTAGGCTCTGGGAAGGAGAGAAGGGCTGTGCTTATGCTTTCAATATTATATCTTCATCTTTGTGGTTGTTAACATAGTATTTGCTCAGTGATTTCAAGGAGTTAATATTCTGAACTTTTTAAATGGATAAAAAACAGGGGGGAGGATGGAATGAGAGGGGATGCTTCTGGTTAAGGGAGACTGAGAGTGCACTGGTGTAGATTGGATGTCTGCTTAAATAACAAGGAAGGTTAACTTGCTAACCATCCCATTTCTTACGCTGATCTGTTCTCATTTTATTCTCCATAGTCCATCACAGCAATTATATATCACTGAACGCTCAGAAATTAAATATATAAAGCCTTTTTTGGTAGTTTCCAGTAGACTTGAACTTGTACTGTTGACCTGGTTTACATTTTACAAAGAGTTTGGACTCATGTAGCCAAATTTTGCACAGTTGACCAGGGACTTAAATCACCTCTGCAACTCCTGAGTAAATTATTCCTGTCCAGGTGGGTGGATGCTGCAGCTGAGTGTTTCATCCTTCCTGTTCTGGTGGGAATGTGGCTGTTCTTTATCCTTCTGAGTTCCTTTGCCATCTGACTTTCTGATTACTTCAGATTTACTGCTGTTGTTGCTTCAGTTTGAGAACCATTTCATTAACTGAGTAAAGGAGGTTCCAAGGAAGATTTAGGATTTATTAATGTATATTTCGTGGTTTCCCTGTATTTTAGCCTGTGCCAGTATTTGCTGTGATTAGAACCATAGCAGTGTTGGCCACTAGAACTTTTCCTTAGGACCATCACGTTGTCCTGGAGCAGACATGTAAACTCTACATTACGTATGCAAACTGTGGACAGCCATTCCACTTTGCAGAGGAAAGACAACTTTCAACTTACAACAGCTGCCTGCTGTGCAGGAGATAGCCAGGAAGCTGGTTAAAAAACATTGAGTTTCAGTCTTGTGAGAAATTTCCTCATCTTTGTATTTGTATTTATTCTGCATCAGAAGAAAAACAAATATTTTCAATATTTTCAGAGTGAAATTCTTAAATATATTTTTTACTATTTTCTTGTTTGTTTTCTGTCTAGGTTTTTAAACGTTTAAATTAATATTGTTCATTTTTTTCAGAATACAGAAGTATTATATGACATGGCTTGTGTTTAAATTAGATTATTTTAAAATAATTTCAAACAGCTGCTTTCTAGTGATTGAGTCATCTCATTTTTTAGATTAGAATCTCTTGTTTGTTTTGTAATTAAATGGTTTGACACTTGGAAAAGAAATTAAGATAAATACTCAGCATACCAACTAGAAGAGCAGGTGTTTTTTTCAGCACCCTTCTTATTCTAGGAAACTGCCATATTTCTTCTCCAGACATGTTTCTGTGCATTTGTAAATTACTCCAGAGTTGGAAATTTCCATAGTTTCTTCTTGAAAATTCTTCAGTGTCTGATGCCCTGAAATTCCTCTTGCTTCAGAAATTTTAGTTTAAATCAATTAAGGAGAAGGGTGGCAACTTCTTAGTGTCTTCATTTTACTCAGTTATGATTTGATACATGATACATTTATACATGAAACCTGACATATAAGTGATATATTACAGCATTTTTTCTTCCTATAGGAGAAGTCTTGTTGACACATGCATACACACAAATGCATATGATGTAGCACTTTTCAGATATTCCAGTGAAGAAATACTAACAAGTTCAGTAAATGGAAATGATCCTGGCTATGAGAAAAGTTGCAGAGCTGGATGGGGAGCCTATAGCTTGAAGAGTATGGATGTGTGCCAGGTCAGCAGGGAGCAGCCAGCCAGCACTCCAGGAAGGAGACTCTGCCGGCAAGACCAGCTATAATTGTAGCTCAAGTTCCAGCTGCTTTAGCTAGACTGGGAGGCCCATAGAGAAATAGACTGAGACAGAGCTCTCAGATGTTAATCCACACTTGGGGTAGCACTAATATCTAAGAAACAGCAGATATCTCACTTGGAGGAGAAAAAATGATTTTTTTTTTTTTGATTTTTTTTTTTTTTGAGCTGGAAGAGAATTTGCCTCCTTTTCCAAATAGAGGGCTCTGTTTTCAGGGCTACTTCATCTGTTTCACCTGTGATTTTGCTGCTTAACCATCAGCACTCAGCAATTACAGAAATCCATAGAATCCCTCAACCACAAAACTGTTTGTGTAGAGGAGTGTAATAGCCCTCATTTTATAAATGACAAAATGGAGACTCAGAGAACATCAGCTTATTGTGGTCATGACGAAAGTCATCCGCAGAGGTGGGCACACAGCCCACGGGCTCTCCTGGCAGGGTCCGTATATACCTCAGTCAGTCAGAGCTTCTCTTCTGGAAAGCAGAGAAGAGCTCGATACTAACTCTGATGAGAGCAATAAGCTGGTAACTAGCTGTATCTGCAGGCACCATTATGCTTACCAGTCCCTTAAATATTTCTCCTTATGGACTGAATGAAACAGGACCACATGCACAATTTTGTACTATTGTTTTCCTGTTCCCTGTGTTGCATACAGGTACTGTTCATGTATTAAAATTAAATGTTATGTTTTGGTGACAAGGACTGCTTTCTCTGAATGTCTGTGTATCACCTGGTTTACAGGGTTCATATCTATTGGAAGAGAGAGTCTGCTGCAGAAACAATAATCTCACAGTTTGACTATGCCACAAATCTCTCTTTACTGTAGTTTATATATCCTAAAAAAAAGCTTTGGGAAATACCGAAGTCTGCTTTGAGTGAGCAGTCTTTCTGAAAATTGACCCACACTACAATCTCAAATCGTGGTTGTACTCTCTCTTGTTTTCTCCTTCCCTGCTTCTTGTAAGTTGACCCAGGTTGTTTTAAGGTCCCTTGTACTCATATTCTCTGCTATAGTCAACAGAAAAAAGACTTTTTTTTTTCAATCAGTGACTTTTTTTTTTTCTCTTGAAAGCTTTTCTAGCCCTGTTTGCCTTAAGGGGATAGGTTTTTTAATGAAGAAAAATAACTCTTTTTGTAGCGATTTTAGAACTGGTGAGGGTAGCTGCATATTTTTATTTATACAGAAATCAAGGACAAGTGCATCTTCCACTTACATTTATATCCTTCTATAAAATGTGCTTGAAAATAAATACCACTGATTTCGCATAGGCCACTACCTGGGCATCCTGTGAATGTGGTTTTCGGTGGCCCAGCAGTACAAAGTTCCCTTTCTTTTTCCCAAACTCCTGTTTTGCTGATTCCCCTTTGGAATTTTATTGAATTGCTATTTCTCTAGCACTTGATTTGCAAATTGAGCATACAGATTGCATTGGTTCATTCCTACCTAACAGATTTGTCATGGTTTAACCCCAGCCGGCAACTAAGCACCACGCAGCCGCTCGCTCACTTCCCCCACCGACCCAGTGAGATGGTGGAGAAAATCGGGGCTGGGGGTGGGGGAATTAAAACTCGTGGGTTCATATAAAGACAATTTAATAGGACAGAAAGGAAGACAATTGTAGCGTTCGCCACATATCAAGGTGCCGTGATTAGATCACTGGTCGGCCTGGACCAGGGAAAGAGACAGATAACACACACAGTGTGAGCGCCAACTTCCGCCTTTTATTGCACAGTCAATTCCTTTTATACTAACAAGGGTAGGAGGGATTACAGACACATCATAAGGCTGTGACTAACCCGCTAACTTTCCGTGACATCGCGAGATCTTCCGAACGCCGAACCCTACAGACAATAATAATAATAATAATAATAATAGGATTGGAATATACAAAACAAGTGATGCACAATGCAGTTGCTCACCACTCGCCGACAGATGCCCAGTTAGTCCTGGAGCAGAGTTCCACCCCCAGCCCCTCTCCCCCCCAGTTTATATACTGGGCATGACATCACGTGCTATGGAATACCCCTCTGGCCGGTTGGGGTCAGCTGCCCTGGCTGTGTCCCCTCCCAACTCCTTGTGCCCCTCCAGCCTTCTTGCTGGCTGGGCATGAGAAACTGAAAAACTGTTGACTTGCTCTAAACACTACTTATCAACAACCAAAAACATCAGTGTGTTATCAACATTCTTTGATACTGAATCCAAACGAAAACACTATTCCAGCTACTAGAAAGAAAACTAACTCTATGCCAGCCAAAACCAGGACAAGATTAAACACATTTTTCTTTCTGGATTTGGCTATGGCATTGACTGGGTCATGTCTCTTAATTTAAGGTCTTTGATGCTCACCCTAACTCTGATAGTGTTTTTACACAGATTCCCTTGCCCTGAAGTACCTTGATGCAGGAAGAACTGTCAAAATATTGCCCTGTACCATGCAGCGTTGAATGGTCCTCACATTACCTAAGGAAAAGGAGCAAGTGTAAAGATTTCTCCTCTCTGCATTTAATTACTTTGCTTTAATGACTGTTGTACTAGGATCTCTCTCTTTCTCAGGTTTCTGGCAAGTAATAAAAATTTAAAATCAAGTTGTAATTCCTGGAAAAATTAGTAGGTTTTCAATGCAAGCTGTTTAATTGTAATTCCTTTATGAGTTCTGCTTTTGTAATTTCTTGCTGCTCTGTGGGCCTGGTGTAATTCACAGCCCTTCTCTGTTATGCTGCCTTGTCTTGGGTGTCAACTCTGTCTAAATTGTTCTTCTCGGTCCAAATATGAGGATTCACACACTCGCACCCTTCTCTGGTGTCAGTAGCATCAGTCTCTGCCTCTTATTTATCCTGTTATTATTAAAGCCCCCCTTTTTAAACATTGTATATTTATTTTTCCTCAAAATGCAACCTTTTCCTCCTGTCATAAAGCAAGCGACTTAAAAATTTTCAAAGGCTCCTTCAGCAAAGCTGGGAATTAGATTCTTGTGGAGTCCTTCATAAAAAATAGACGACTTCATGTATTAACATACATTGATTTATTCATAGGGTTTCATTACAAATAAGCGAGGATCCCATAATATCAGGAGAGGTTAGGAGAGCAGTGGAGCACGTTATATTATATTGACAGCTCAGTTGAAATTGAGCTGCCTTTGGATTGAATTTGGAACGCAGGAAAGGAATTGGCTGGTAAATAAGTCATGAGTTTTACTTGCAAGTATGTGTATATCAACAAGGTTGCCATGGATAAGCATAATGGAGCTGGAGCAGAATTTCAAAGGTGTGCTTTCAGCTTGGATTCCTCTAGAGGTGCGTTAGCACCAGCAACGGGTGTATTCATGAACGGCTCTCCAGGTCTGTAACCCTGCTGACTTATTATCTCAGGCAAAAACCAGGCATGGTACCACATGTAAACCTGCAAACTGAGGCACGAAACAGGGGGAGGGAAATTATATCAGAAGCTGGCTTACAAGCTCCGAGAAGAAGAGAAGGGCTTTTGTCTAAAGACTTGATGATATTTATTTCATTTAAACATACCATTTCATTTCAGCATGTGTTCTTTAGCACAGGAAAATACTTCCAAAACCTTTGTTGTCAGTAAAAGGCTCCCATTGTTTTCAGTGGCCTTATGAGAAGACCATTTGCCAGAAGGAAAAAAAACCCCAAAAACTTGATGGAAAATGTATCCATGTTTGCACCAAGAGTTTTTGAATGCTATGGGGGGATTGTATGGGAAATTCTCATGAAAATTCTGCCGGTTGTGCTGTGTGCTCTTGTTTGCCTGCAGAAGTTCTGAGATGTGGAACAAAAAGCAATTCTTTGCATCTTTTGTTGTAAATCAGCACATGCTGAGGTTTTAGTCGAGAGAAGAAATTAGTTTTTTCCTAAGTAAAGCCTTGGAAAAATTGTGATGTTTGTTTGCCAGCATCCAAGTATAGAACCGCTCACTAGAGATACTGAAATAATATCTGTCCTTGTATTTTCAATGTCTAGTCTCAAGAGATGGCAAAATAGGGGAGCAGAGAAATGCCAGGTGCAGAAGGCCCCTTATCACCTTACTTTCCTTGTTCTTCATTTGCAGATTACATACAAGGCCGTTGGGTCTCTGGATCCCAGTGCTGACCTGTCCAGCCAAAGAGGGAAAGTCTTCAAACTAAGGAATGAAACACATCACCTCTTTGTAGGATTATACCCAGGGACTACGTATTCATTCACCATCAAAGCCAGCACAGTCAAGGGCTTTGGGCCACCCATCACAACACGGATTGCAACTAAGATTTCAGGTACTGCTTTGGAGAAGAAGAAAAAAGAACTTTCTAGGGCTTTTTTCTTTAGACCCGCAGCTGATGCATAAAATGATAAAAAGGTATTCAGCTTTGTGCCTCTACAAGTTTCATAGGGCAAATTTTTAAAACAGCCACAATCCAGTACCTATGTGTGTTTGAGTTACAAATGCAGTGGTTAATTTGTTGATATCTTAATATCCATGAATATCTTTGTGGAACATTTTAAATGAGAACGTTCATTAGTTCTACAAATTAACTATCCCTGTAATAATTGTTAGTATTGTCTGTGTGGCTGGGGAAGCTCCTTCAATAATGTGGTTTTTATTTTCAGAATGCAGCAAAATGGACGTAATGAAGTAATTGAATTAATAGTGCAAGGAGACTCTAAAATAAAGGAGGAAAGCTGTTTTTATGTTTTCTTTCTGAGTAAGGGCAGAGAGAGGGCTTGAGGTACACAGACAAGTATATAAAAGGCACTAAAATCAGAAGGCATTGCAAAGAGAAAGTGCATGTGTCTCTAGAAGAAAAAGGAAACTTAGGCTAGCTATCAAAAAAAAAGATGGATAAAGGGATAGTAGAGATGATATTGGGCAGATGTATGTAGACTTTAATTTTAACTTTTAATTGATAGCACTACAGTAGGTTCTCTAACAGAGTTTAAAACTGTCATTTTTTTCAGTAAAGCCAAAATAAACATTTGGGATGTTCAGGACACTTGTAATACTTGAAATTATGGCTGGGTGCCATAGAAAAGAGTGCACAGCAGTGCGTATGTTCCATTGCCCTATTTCAAAATTGGTTAATAAGAATAAGTTGTTAGCAGTAAGTGACAGTGTAAATTTTAAGGAAGTAAAATGTATCCATTCCCTCCACTAACCGTCAGCAGGGTTTGAACCCTTAACATTTAGTGCAAAAGCCTGTGTCTCAACCACTTGAAGTAAAGCCATTAACTGTCATAACAGCTCTGCAGACTGTTAGGGTTTATGCAGCCCTGCTGTGAAGGGAAGGCACAGCATGCACTCTATTCACTTGTGACCAGAGAAATAAAATACACAGTAATGGTAGTGCTTTTTCCCTCTGATGCAGTTTCTTTGCATTTTATTATTCAGTGAGTGCTCAAATTGTGTTAGAAGCCTGCATGATTATTAACTGTATGCACACTGAGCTTGCTTTATCATCTTTTTTTTTTTTTCTCCATCTTCCAAACATCTGGTTCGCAACAGGTAGGCACAGACTCCATACAGGCTTTAGGTTAGTCTCTGACATTAGATTATCTCATTGCATGGTCAGTCCTATACATGTAATTTGGAAACTACTGTTAAACTTGCTTTAACAGGCAGTCCCAAGGTTAGTAAAAAGAAGGATTTTTGCATTGACTGGAATGTCCCTGTAAGACTATATGTATTTTAAATGAAAAGTCATCTATGCTGTAGCAATGCGTGAGTGTATATGTTTATATGGGTGGACATATTTGTTTATGTCTTAATCGCAATTAAATGGCACAATTCCTGAAGACTTCTCTTTGGGCAGGACCGGGATATTGCAAAATAGGCATTAAATTGATGAGCAGTTCTTGCTATTTTAGAGAGATCACTGCCAATTGTAGTTTTATTGAGGTACTACACAACCGTTCCATGTTGAGTACACAAGAAAACTACTATACCTTATTTCAGTGTCCTGTGACTAATACAGACTCTAATCACTGAAATTTACTCAATACCATTAGCTAGTCCTGCCAAGACCTATGTTTCTTGCATTTACTTCTTAACTATATGGTGTCTGAAAGTAGGATTGTAAATTCTCTGTGGCAGGTGCAGTGTTTTACACAGAAGATAACTAAACAAGTCTCATGCACAGCCAGAAGGAGACATCTGAGGTAGCTAACATACCAGAAACAATTTAGTGGCACCAGTGCAGCACTGCAGCTAGTCTAGAAAAGAGGATGGAGCCTGCAAAGGCAGAGTCCAGCCTGTTTCTGGTGTCCAAACTGGCCTTGTAACCTGTTTGTAGTACTGTGTTGTGCTGGAGCACCATCCCCTCTGGCCAGAGCAGGCGCTGAACAATTCTTGCTGTGGCATCTCCAGCAACTACGGTGATCTCTGGTATAGAAGACCACTGGTGACATGCATCTTCTTTAAATGACTCACACTGCTTCCCCTTGATGCAGAGCACCTTTTTCAGAGAAATCCTCATTAAGGAATTGGCATTCATTCTGAACTCATTGCCAGCTTATTGACAGGGAAGTCAGTAGCTGAGCTGATAATAGCAACCACTGTCTTGACAGTGTTCAGGCATTTAGATAAAAATCCTGATTGTAAACAGGATTACAGTGGAAATCACTGTGAGAGGATTAAATATGGGATCCCCCGCAATGCAGCTTGCCCTTGCGAGTTACAGATGAACTATTTGTGTGAATTCTTCTGTTTGCTTTTTACTTCAAAGATATTTCAACAAAACTTGCATCTTCGGAATAAATTTAATGCTGCTCTGATCTCGTGATCTCTTCAGTTCTTCCACAGTAAAAATTGTCCCAGATGTCTGCTACTGGGGAAGAAAGAAGTAACGTAATAAGTAAAATATGTTTCCTAAGGAAACTATCCTACTTTCATGAAATGATCCTAATAGAAGATAACAAAGCAGAAGTAGAAACTAGACTTTGGCTAAGTGTGAATATTCAGTGGTTTTCTGTATTGCTTTGGGGAACATGTCAGCAAAGCGATGGGGATGCCATGGCTGGGTACTGCCTGAGTATATCATTGCAGGCTGTGCAGCTGTCTGTTGATTCAGCATCACTAAAGCACTGGGGTAAAATGTCATGGGTTTGAGTGCTAAAATAACCTGGCTAATTTGTGCTCCTCTCTCTTCATCTTTTGTGCTTCATAACACACCCTGCAGCTAATCAAGGAGACACAGCTTAAGTCTATGTATTAAAAACTCTAAGATGTGGGAGGTCTAATCCAATGACCAAAACAGTGAACAAGAACCAGGTTTCCTGGGTGCTATTCTTAGCTCTGCCACTGATTCACTCATTCTAAGTGGTCTTTTATAATGTCCATGCAGTTTTCTTTCTTCACCTTTAAAATTGAAGGAATGATCCCATCTCAAAGGTTTACTAAGTCTTAAAAATTCAAAAAGGGATTTCCGAAGCCAGCTTGAAGATTTGGGTGCCCAATTCCTGTTTAATTTTAATAGGAAAAGAGTGTGCAAATATTTAAGCAGTTTTGACAATTTTGGTCATAACATTGGGAAGTATTTTGATGTTTCATTTGAGAAATGTTAAATGGTCTCCAAGAAATGTTAATATTACGTTGCCATCACTACCAAAGACAGTAAGTGGTGTGTAGCTAACGTATTGCTCTTTGTTCTGCCATAGCACCATCAATGCCAGAATACGACACGGACTCCCCCCTGAATGAGACTGACACTACCATCACTGTTATGCTGAAGCCTGCTCAGTCCCGAGGAGCACCTGTCAGGTAGGTGTTTTGTCTTCTTTTTTCACAGTTCTCCCCTCTCCTTCCTCCCCAGGCTTTATTCACGCCTTTCTCATTCTCGTCTGACAAAGTAGCTGCTGAAAGCGAACGCTGACTAAAAGGCCAACTCTGCTGTTGATTCTGTCTTTCAGTCTCCTTTTATAAACGTCTCAACTTACTTGCCTCCCGCTGTTAACCTCCGGGAAGGATTACTGATAGCATTGCACAGGGTTATTACCCTTTCAGCATCACTTCAGATGCCTTTGCAGCACTGGAGTATGTGCAGCTGTGGACTGTGATGCTGTGAATTGACCGTCACCATGCAAAAGTGGAGGAGGCTTCAGGCCTCCATCTCCTGCCCTCTCTTCCGTGATGGACAAGGCCTTTTTGTAACTATCGTATGAATGCCCGAACTACCTTTAATGTTTGTGGATGCATTTGTTCAGATTCTGGATCTAACCACGCTCCTCACATCTTTATGTTATAATCCAGCTATTGCTTCTGGGTTGGCTGTGGAGTGAAGTAGTGATCTAGTTCAGAAAAAATGAACTCTGGCTTAGCGAGGCTTTGCCAGCTGTAGGCAAGCACAATTTCCACTGGCAGAGTAGAGGATTTAGGAGGAGGGAGCTGCACAGGCACCTGTGGAAGAGCAAGGACCTTGCAGAAAACATCTCTGTGCCTGAGCTGGGTCCTGTTCTTCATGATGAGGTGCTGAAATCATAGAATCATTTAGGTTGGAAAAGACCTTCAAGATCATCGAGTCCAACCATAAACGTAACACTGCCAAGTCCCACTAAACCATGTACCTAAGTGCCACTCAACTGCAGATCACTCCCTGACTGTGGAAACACAACTTACAGAGGTCTGTACTGCATTGCTCTCTTCTGTCTAGGTGAATTTGTACTTGGTGAAAGGCACCAGCACAGATGAACAAACTTCCCTTCTGAGCTGGCGCTGCCTTATCTGTTGCTGGCAGAAGTGCCAGTTGGTCATTCATCCTGCCAGTCTCCTTAGCAAGAGTGGGAATTAGAATAGCTTATGATAAAAATACTGGATACTCCTTTGCAGAGGTATCCAGCAGTCATTACCTCCCTGTAGGCTCTTCAGGCTTTTACCTCCAGTTTTCACAAGAGACTTGAACTTTTTCCTATGGGTGGTGTTTTAAAAACCCATCATGCCTTCTTGCAACGTGAATTGGGTTTCTGTGCCCCACTGACAGGTTCTTAGTGCTTTTGAAGGATGTCCTTCTAAGTACTCAGGAGCAAATTGCTCAGAGGTATACTTCTTGATTTAATGAAATATCCTGTATCAATTGGTAGTCCACCCTATGTGACAGCTTTCCCCCCAAATTGCATTCATACTCTCAAGCAAAAAAATCTGCTCTTTAAGACAGCACTATCCCTTTTCTAGTTTTTCTGAGTAATGTATTTTAAAGTTTCCCTTTCAATCTCTGGTACTCCATACAACCAAATTTAGGAGCCTATTTTCTGAGTCCTTTAGGGATGTTTTTCTGCTGGAAAAGAGCAGTAAAACCACACAGCTCTGTTTTGTTTTATTTCTTTATATGGGGAAACATTCCTGTATCTCGTTTTACCACCTGCTATCTTAAGAGTGTTGCTATTTTGTCTTTTTGTTGAAAAGTCTTGTGATTTTTCTCTAAGTCAATTTACTATACTTTAACTGCATTCAGTGAATAATGTCTTTTCCAGCAAATGCATCTGTTATAAAAAATTTGGTAGATTTTTTAATAAATTTTCACTCTGGTTTCTTTAATTGCATTGTAGCCTATTAAACACACATTTGCAGAGAGTGATATTTACATGCCACATCTAAGCGATAAGATTACTTCCTATTATGAGCCCATTTCATTAACTTACAGACGTGGGTATGAAAACCAGAATGGATAGGGGGTGAGGGGAATCTTGGGGAGAATTTTAGCTTTTTATTAACCATGACTGCCTCAGAATGTGTGAATACCTTTCTCTGTATAACCATATAGACTTCTTAGTCTAGCCTCAACAAATCCAGTTATTTCAACCTTAGATTTCCCCAACCTCTTCCCTTTTTTTTCAGTCTGTTCTGCACACTCTCCAATTTGTGTAAATTCTCTCAAAATACCATATCCAAAAGCAGGTAGCATTCCCTCAGAGGCCTCAACAGCACCCAGCAGATTAGAACAACAAGATACTGTGAACTGCTTGTGACACTCTTAACACACAAGAATGAAGTGTTTTTCCTCCTCAGTGTTTTTTTTTTGTATTCAAGCTGAGATCCAATATATCCTCTTTGTTGTTGTCTGGTTAGTTGTTCTACTCTTTGGTTGTGTGTGTTTTATTTCTCCTTCACCAATGTAATGTTTTCCATTCATCTCTATTAAATATGATAAAACTGATTTTCAAAATGCTTTAAAATTCTGATACAAACTTAAATGACTTAGACCCCCTCTTAGTCTGATGCCATCCTCTCTTCAGTTACCAAAGGCATTAATGCAAACACAGATTTGAGAAAAATGACTGAGAAATCTCCATGTGCATCAGCAAGGTGGTGCAGAGGTCACGGGAGGGAATCCTGCATGATGCAGCATGCTTGTAGGATGCTTGTTCTCCTGGCCTCCCTTGTAGACATGACCATACTTTCCTAGATCCCTTTCCTTTTGCACACCAAGCTTTTGTATCCCAGCCTGCCTGAGGTGGGTCTGAAAACGTACTTGAAAGTCTGAAATAGATTTTCCTTATGCCTTCTTATAAAACCTCTGATATTCACATCTTTCACTATGCAGGAATAGGTCAACCCCTCAACTCATCAACCTGACAGTTTCTGCTCTGCAGTGCTCCAGGTTTTTATTATAGTCCTCCCAAACTGTGAAGATGAAAAAAAATTAATATACAGTAATTATTCTTAATATTTCCTCTTATATGCTGGGGATGGTGAGTTGGAGAACGTGTGGGGGTGTGACTGTAAACTAGTATCTATACATAAGATAGTTATGTGACTTTGACTTGTGTTATTTCATTCTGCTGTAGTCAGAGCAGCATACAGATGGAGTATGGTCTGCAAGATCATTTTTAGAGTAATACTGTAGAATATTTAAAATAAGATTCCTTGTATTTCCATTCATCTGAAATGCAGGTACACCAAATCCAAAGTAACTTTCAACATTAAGACATTTCTGATGTTCCCCAGTGCTCATGATAAATAACTTAAATGAGGTTGTTTATAAAGCTAATGATCATGAACTTGGCATTGTTAATGATCTATAGATAACAATGAAGATGCTTTCATATGAGCTAATAGAAATAATAGAAACTTAGATATTCTTTGATCTATTTTGTCCTATCGCCAAAAGAAAGATGAAGCCTCAGCAATCATAAATACTCTCCCTTGTGGCATAGGCATTTCATCTTGCCTTTATTTTCCATGGTATAACCTGCAGAGCTTGACTCCACGTTGCCCTTTAAAAATAACTTTTAGGTGTTCTTATATCAATCTAAAACCTGTGAATGGTGCTATGATTGATTTGCTGAAGACTGACATTCATCTATAATAGATTCAGAAGAGGAAAGAAGAATGCAGGTGTTCTCAATCTTTACTCCTCAACTCTTTCCTGAAAATCTCCAGTGTGATTTTGAGGATAATTCTGCCTTTGAATCTGTTATTGTCAGGAGGGCTGAGTCAGTCCTTCATAGATTATTCACATATGACATCTTTAGACTTCTATTTGAGAATTTATATCCCATTCACTGCTTGAAAATACCACCATGAGGGATTTTATCTACATGACATGTCCACTGGACTGTTTTTTGTGTGTTGGATATTTGAAAGTCCATCTGGTTTATTAACATGCAGTTGGTTCTATCAATCTACCTATACTACTATTATGGAGAAAATAAAATTTCCAGAGCATGTATTAGTTTTGAGGATTTCAGAGTTTAAATAAATGCTCCCCTTAGGTGTGATTGCCTTGTCAATATGCTGCTCTGTGTATTGGAGCTGTAGGACACTGTAGAAGGACGTTAGAGAAGAGTCTGCCATTATTTTTTAAGGTTTCAGACAATAGAGAACTTTTTGTTGGAAAAAGAGGGATTTAATCTCGCTATCTTCCTGTGGTTCTCTGGGGTGTATCAGTAAATAATCTATGATGTTCTTTCGTGTGTCTGCAAGCACGCAGGTACAGGACAGTCTTTAGGCACCTGACGCCTGTACTGTGCTAAAGAACATTATTATTAGAACAAAGGAATCAATCTTTGCACTTGCCTTTATGCATATAGATACGTGGGGGGGTAATATATGTATATTTTATATATATATATATATATATGCAGTGTAAGTAGCATATGTAAGTGATCCTGGAGAAATATATTTAGGTGAGAGTCATTATGTATGTGTGCAATGGTCAGATACTTGTAATCACTTTGATGGTGAGGAAGGATGGGTTAGTTTATTAATGTACATCTTAAAGGAAATAAGTAAATGTAAATAGAAGAACAGGAGTTTAAATATTTTAAATATATTTAGAAGTACTGAGCAAAGGTGAAACAAATATTTTCATATCAACAGCCAGCCAGTAGGAGAAATTAATTTATATGGACCAAGCCCCATGTTACTCTTGAGTATTATCATCTGATTCTTGGTTTCCCAAGCATGAAATCAAGGAAATATTTTTGGTCTACATGATGCTAAACAAATTAAGAGAAAACAGCTGTAATGTTATCTAACAGAACACCTAAGAACAGTGTTTTTTTCTGGATTTTTGCTCAAGCTATTCTCCAAGCCAACCAACCCGTATGACATATCTGTATACTTATGTATTCCTACATAGAGTAACAAATGAAAATTTCCTGTGATGGAGTGGTATTGCTTCCATTTTATTTTGGAGAACTGAGACTGATAAAACTTGCTTTCCCTTTCAGTCTGCAACAAAGTAGAAATTGAGAATCTCTGGAGCCATAGTCTATAATTTTAATCTCCAGATAATTCTTTCTTTTTTTTGCAAATTCAAGCATCTGTTCATCCTTTCCTGTATCATTCTCACTAGCATCCTTATTTTGATTTTGTTTTTAACACACAGTAGTTCTTTCTGTCCTTATGAAGGAGAAGTTTGCAAGCCTAGTGACCTTGATTCTGCGGTGAAGGAGGAATGAGACAAGAAGCTATGAACTTGGAAACTTTGCTGGGGTTTTTGTTTTGTTTTGTTTTACGGATGGTGGCTTTGGTGTATAGGTCTCCATAGCTATATAGGGAGCAGTGCTGTTGAGCTTGCTGCTTTGTAACTTCTTAGTGGCATGACATGAGCTTGCCTCAGGCATTTATGTTGATAATTAATTCATTAATGCCAAGAAGGGGTGGCAATTTCTTGTTCTTAAAACTCCCACACAGCGTACCTTGTGTTTGAAAATAGACTGGAGTCAAGGATCAGCAAAACAATAAAAAAGGTTCTAATATTGAAAGCTATGGGGGGAGCATAACAAATTATCATGCCCTTGGTAGTTCTGAAAGTTTAGTTGCCTTGATAGGCATGTTATAAATACCTGGAAAGTAAAACTCCTGGCCTGCTTTTTCTAAACTCATATTCAAATGTATGCATCACATGACTTGGTTGATTGAATACAGGGCAAACAGTCATCACATTAGATCTTTTAATTTTGTAGTATCTAATGAGGAATGAGATTATCAATCTAGGCATCTGATATTATAAGCCTAATTATCTGTATTAATTAACATCTTCTATAATATACCTCAGGGATATTGTTCTGAAATCATTCAGCCTGGGTTTCTCCTGCATGGCATTCTGCCTTTAATTTAGGCAAGAGTTCGAAGGTAAATGAGTGACTTTCTTTCCTCTTAAAGATAAACCAGATCACCTTTTTCTTTAACTATGTGTGAATGTGAGAGAATAAAAATGAGAATTTGGGTGAAAGGCGTGGAATAATGGCAGCTGCGTAGATCAGCATGATGTTTATTATACCAAAAAGGTAAAGAGTAGAATTACACAGTAAGCATTTGCAGACTTGACCTCATCAGTGTCTCCAAACCCTGGTGAGCTGACCAGAGCACTGCAAACCTGAGCATACATGTCCATTTCAACTGGAGTCACTGGATGGTGGGTTTAGATCGTATATGATGACTTCAGTGGTACTTGAAGTTATTCTGAATCTTAGAAGTGCTTTTCCTACTGTATCAGGAGGGAAGCATAATGGAGATATAGGAATGCATCAGGATGCAAGGTGACAACCATAAGTATTGGGAAGGAATATTTAGTCTTTTATGTGTAGCATGGCGTAATTAGTTGAATGGATGTTTCAAGGTTTATTTTAGTTCCCCCTGAAGAGGTGTTGACCCTAAAAAATGAGGATAAGGGGCATTTTGGGTCAATTGTCTCATCCGGTACAGGAAATGCATTTTCTTACTGGATCAGCATACTATTCATCTGAGAATACTGTCCCTCAAAGGGTCATAAAAAGGCTGCATAAAAAGGGTCATGCCTTTGCCCATTTATCAACCATCAGAAACATATCTGTTCTCTGAGCCTGGATGACTTGCTGTGTCTTACTAACCATTCCACAGAGAACTTTGGCAGTAGACAGAAAGAAATGGGAGAGGAAAGACATAAAATTTTCATATATTGTAATGATAATATTTTAAAAATCAAATTACGTAGAGCCAATTCTTTTGTGTCAAGGAGCATTTTATTAGTTCTACAGTGAAGCTTTTGATAACACTTTTTAGTTTTATGAAGGCCTGAGGATACTGAGAGTGGGGGAGTGAATGTTTTTGCATAAATCTTTTATGCTGTCCATGTAAACTGTCGGATTAAATTCCAGCAATCAAAAGGTTAATGAAGTCTGAACTTTAAGCTGAGAATCGCAAATTGATGGCCAACTTCTCACATCAAGCTGTCAACCAGTAAGATGAGGGAACAGGAGAAAATACCTGTAGTTGCCGGTTTGAAGGTTTCTTTCTCCAAGACATTTCTTTGCTTCGCAGCTCCCAGAGCCAACATGCCCCTTCCTTGTTATCACAGAATAAAAGGATAATAGGAAATGGTGTAAAAGATTTTAAAAATTAGAAACGCTGAATTTCTCGAGGCATACTGCCAAGCCTCTTTTTGCCTGTGAGAGCCTTTGGATCAGACCCTTCAATGGGACGAACTGAGCCTGACCACAGGTACTGGGGACTGGAGCAGCCCACAGGAAGGAGCTTGGCTCTTTTTGCAGACCACAGAGGATGATTTACCTAACTGAAGCAGCTCCTTAAGGTACCTAAAAAGAGATGGGATGAGTCTGGACACAAGTCCTTGGCAAATGTCCACCCCTCAGAAGCAGTGCACAAGCTTTATCCAGCCAGCAGTCCCTCTACCCAGGAGTAAGGATGATGAGTCCAGAAACGAAGTTGGCTCTATTCTGTTGCATGTGGCAGGCAATGTTTACGCTAGCAGGTGCCCCTCAATACGTCTATAGTAACACAGAAACATGATAAAAGGGAAGATGAGTAAGCTCTGCTTTGCTGTTGCAGACTAAGGCATTTCAGGATTTAATTATACTACAGGTATATAAATTCCGGAAACATGTTAATGCTCCTGTGATTAAAATTATAGAGGCCCTAATTGAAAAAGCATAAACCGAATTGAAGAATTCCTAATTATAGTTTGCATTGAGGTGTTAATTTCCTCCATAATGAATGCATAATTTCTTGAAACTAGAAAAGGGGGTTGCTGCACCAGTGCGTGGGCTGCAGATGGAATGAAGGGATTATCATAAATGCAGCCAGACAATTCAGAAGAATAAACCTCTGCAGCCATGATGCTATTCTGCCTCTCTATAATTTTAGTTCTCCTTGCACAGCGCTTTTCCAAAGCAAAAGTCAGAGCTAGGAGATGGTGAGGGATTTGCTTACTGTGCAAAAGGAAGGGGGAATAGGACTGGTTTACTTAAAAGTAGTCATGGTGCAAGAGAGGAAGGTGAGGAGAGAGGTTGAGTGCACAGTATTTCTAGTGGAAAGGTCAAACAGCAAAACAGAAGAGGAGGCAATGCCAACTTCCATTGTCACCCACCTTGACAGGTTCCAAAGTAACTACAGGAGCTGATGTTGATGCAGGTTGAGGTTTTTTCCTGCCAAAACATACACCTTATATTTAATGTTTTCTCTTGTATCAAAACTACGCTTAGTTTTGAAGGAAGTTGGTGAACTACAGGATTATCAGATACAACCTCCTAATGTTTCAATCTGTCCCGTTCCCTCTATGGTGGAGGTAAAAAGTGTTTACAGATGATGATGGACTAGCTGCACGTTGCTGCAGAGAAGTCCTTGCCCTTGGGACTTTCCTTCTCCCCTTTCTCCATCCTCAGTTTTCCTTTGTTCTGGGGCAGGAGATGTTGTAGTGAAGGTACCGTTTAAGACCTCTGCCTGGTGTCAGAAGCATGATCACTTTGCACTTTCTGAAAAGCACAAAGTGTCCAGAAAAGGTGAAGAGAATCTGTCTGATACTCATGCAGCTTCAGGTGCTAAAAATCTGTATTACCCTTACCCAGGAGAGCTCATCTTTTCTATTGTACATTGACGATGTAACTGTGAGTAGACTGTTACCTGACCATATGGGGCTTGTCTAGTAATGAAGTTTCTCCTGAGGTTAGAAATAGAGCAGGTTTCCCTGTTTTGTCTTGTGTTTTTCTTAGCCTTTTAGTTTAAAAAAAAAAACAAACAACCAAAACCAAACACATACAAACCCAACAAAAATACTTTTCTAGTGTTTTCTCTTAAAAAACAAATAAGATTCTTATGTGCAGGTTTTCCCTCTGCAGCCTGGTAGCTATGGTTGTGGAAAAGGGAGAGAAAGCTTTGAAATCCAAAGCAGATTATGCCTGCATCCAAATGGACCTAATTTCATGGAAGCCATTGGAAATACCCAAATTAATTCTGACTGAGAATATGCAAATATACCCATCCCCTTGTCCAAGCCACCACTTTTATGAAGGACATGGCAGAAGGTATTGGGCAGTCTCAGTAAGGGCATGCCATAGTCTCTCCTTCTCCTGCACACTGTTGAAAGAACTACTTTGGTGGCTCTTGTTCTTGAAACTTCCTTCTGGTCTTAAACCAGTGATCACTGAGGATGACGACAAGACCTCAGTCAGTGATGCCTGTTTAATGCTAAGCAACATTAATAAAAAAGGGGTTGGGATTTTTTTTGTAGATCAAACAGACGGCAGGTGGCTCAGGAGGGAAAAAACACCTCCAAAGCCACTAACATTAGCTCCTGTTGCAGCAAAAGCTGTATCTGTCTGCACTCATTATCTTTAATCTGCCAGCGCAAAATAACATTGAACTGGAGAGATAGGGACTGGGCCTGTTCCACTGGGAAACAGCAGCTATTACGTCTAATCTGTGTTGCAAGCCAGGTCAGGCTTATGGAGATGGCTGAGATAATGGAACACAGAGCTTTGAAATGCCCTCTGGTTCTTTATTTTTTTTCTTTCTTTTTTTAAATTTTTATTTCCAAGAAGATTAAACTGAGATAATTTAAAGCATTTAAAAGAATGATGCACATATAATACAAGTAAATAGATGCAGTAGCAGTGTTCTGGTGGTCTGGGGATGGAAAGGAGGTAATTTTGTGAGTATGGATAGCATCTTTTATTAGACCAAACGATACAGCTGGGAAAAATGGGCTTTTAAGCACACAAATCCTTCTTTTTGGTAAGTAAATACTGACTGTCAATACAGTTGTCTTTTTGACAACTACTTACTTTGTGCGTGTTACCACATTGCTCTTTGCTGTGCACAGACATTGCAGGGATGATTAGACTTGCTCAGAACTATATGGGAATATTTGCATTTTTAGATTTCTTTCAGTAGGTGTCCTTCCTTGGAAAGATGCGGTCATTAATCACTCATAGAAGAGTAATGGTGAGTGGATCATTATGAGGTTGGAAGCACTAATTTTAGTATATGTATTTATGTATAGATACACACATATGTGCATACACACAGGTGTTTAGATGGGCACACGCACACAGCTGTTTATTTAAACCGTCATTACACCTGCTTATTGGCACAACATTGTTACTGGCGTTGGTGGAAGTTTGACAATCTGTTGTGTATTTTGTGCGGTGCAGTTCTGAGAAAGAGGCAGTCTCCAGAACACCTCTCTTTCCCACTGCTGTCTGCTCCTCCTTCATCTCTGCAGGTCACATGTCAAGTCATACCTAGAAATAGCATTTTTTTTTTTAATTTTGTCCTTTTGAAAGACTTTGTAGGATTAGCATGTGTTCAGGCTGGAAACTCCAGACTCCATTAGACAGGACATATTGGCTGGTGGGTGGAAGTAGGAATATTGGACAAGAATGTGGGGATTTGTTTACATACAGCTGATACTGTGTGATACTGGGCAAGTCACTCATTGCATTTTCTCTGTGCCACTCTTTATACATCTGCAATGGTGGGGTAATTATTTATTGTACCTCAGAGGTCTGTCAGGATAAATGTCTACCCATGTAGGATCTGAGGCCATGGGACATTACATTTGACATTACCACTTCTTTTACAAAAAAAAAACAACCAAAACAAAACAACAACAACAACAAAAAGCAAAAAACCTGGCTACTTTCTAATAGATTTTTCATTTTTTAGTCTGTTGTGGGAATTTTCTATAATGCTGCAATATGACTGCAAAGAAATTTCTGACAAAGTATTCTGGCCAAAGATAGCATTTGATATAGTGATGCTGGCAGGATGCTTTTCTACAAATACAAATATTTTGTTTGGGTTTGCCTTTTTTTTTTTTTTTTTTTCTTAAGCTTGACAGAGTGCACAATTCCTTAAAGAGATCCCGCCACCTGTCCCACAGGTAGGACATCACAGTTACTGATACTGACTGGGGAGAATACAGGACCATATCTCTTTTCTATACAGGGAGCAGGCAGTCTTTAAACTTTCTTACTTTATCTAGAGCCCATTTAAATCACTATAGAAATTTAACAAAGCTTGAAATTTTGGCGATAAAAGAAAGCCCATGTGAAAACTCCGACTCCAGATAGTATTATCCAAGTGTGAAATCGTTACCCTTTGTTTCATGAATTTCAGGGTACAACATGCTTTGGTAGTAAATCTAGACTACTGAACTGAATATGAGACTAGAAGAAAATGTGAAGAGACTCTTACCAGCCTTCTTGATTAAATGGATTACATTATTATTGGCTCTTTCTCAGCAGGTTTTTTTCATAGCAATGGCAGTAATTACCATCTCTTCTTTCTGTGCCATTTTTACAAATTTGGCTGAATTTGGATACTTTGTTGGTATTCTTCAACTTCAGTGAATGTACTAGAAGAGTTGGTTAATTTAAATGAATGTTAAAAGAACACACAAAAATAACTTCAAAATGAAGGATCTGGTGTGAATAATTTTGAAATATGAGAGACTATTTCCTCGAGTAGCATCACTATTATAAACTTTATTTTTGTGAGTACTTTGCAGATGCGAACAAGCTGATTGATGACAGTGCAGCCCAATATTAGCAATGGGCTAGTTTTTGAATGTTTGAAATAGCCAAGCATATTCCAGAAGATGACACTGCAGAACCATCTCCTTTTTTTCCTATTTTCTGCATAAAAAAGTTTATTGAAAGCTAACCTTAACTTTAGCATATTGTATTCTGCATGGAGCTGTTCCAAAGCATAATGGGAACAGTAGCAATCTTTAATTGATTTTAATGGGTTTTGAATCAGTTCTTAAATGACAGAAAATTGCAGAACAGTGCACTGGGTCCTGTATGTACATCCTAGGTGGCTGTGAAACTCAGTTCATTATGTTTTGTAGATTAGTTTCAGAGCTTCTGATTAAAGGTACTATTGAAGATATTAAGGGTGATCTTTTAGAACATGTGAAGTAGGTAACTTAATTCTCAGGAATATATTGGCACCCATTTGAAGCCAGAAAACTTTATGAACTTGGAAACTGTCTGTGGAGTCGATTCTGAATGCCTGAACGTTTGATTACAGGATTGCAGGAGGAGCCTGGTGAGGAAATACTCCCCATTATAGCCAAAGGAAAGTGGTGCTGTAGATGCAGTGTATGCTCAGAACAACGAGTCTCAGCATCAGGCTTTATGGCAGTTAGCCATTTAGTTCTTGTAAATATTAGTAGAATTTATGTTATATAAATCTTTTTTAGAGTTTAGTGGTTTTGGGTTGAATTTTTTACAAAATCCCTTCTGTGCGAGTTCATGGGAGGGCTGGAGGCACACTGTAAGAAGGATCTCATTTACTGTTTAATTTCACAATTTTTAGACTAAGCTCTATAGAGTACTGACAAATATTTATGGGATATTTCTAGCTTCCACCCCTATTATATTTCCTCAAATTTCCCATTATTTTATTTCTTATTGTCTATGTGGCAGAATTCAGGCTTTTATTTAGATAACTTTAAGAAAGAGAAAATAAAGATGTTGATGCTACTCTTCTGTCTCAGTTTGCATCACTGAAATCAACTTGGCTGTAAAACAAGCATATGCACATTCAATAGCTAATGTTAATTCTAAATGTCAGTGTCACGCAACACATCAAGCCCTCTCCCATTCCAGTATCATGGGAGATGGCTCCATGCTGCCAGAATAAAGGTGATGAACCTTCATGGATATATACAAATATATTTACATTGGCTCAACCAAATTTAATGGGACCATAAGTTAAAAGGAGGACCAGATAATAAAAAAGCTAATGTTAAGTATCAGTAGCCTGGATTCTGTGACTTAACTGTTAACTTAAAAAATGAGCTCTTAAAAAAAAATAAAAAAAATTGGCTGGTATCAGGTCTGCCATACTTAAATAACATCCAGGGGAACAGGTCTGAGGGTGTATTTCCAGTGAACATTTCCAGTGGGCAAGCCTGGTTGTCCGATGACTGAAGTTCTATCTGGTTTCTGTAGTTTGTTGCAGAACTCTGCAGTAGGAAATCAACACTTGCTATCTGGGGCTTCTGTGTGATGCTTGGGTATGAACCACTATGCTGACAATGCTCTTATGGTCTTAAGAGCATGCTTCTTAAAAATGTTTGTATTGTAAATAAGAGAAAAGAAGCTGAATTGGTTGTTGGCCCCTGTAATTATTGTAGCTTTTAACCTGTTCATATGCACCGGATGCCTTTTATTCACCTCTGTGCAGCATTAACTCTCGTGGATTGGTCAGATAGTATTTGGGTTTGATTTTCATGTTTTTGGATAGCCTTTTCAAAAGTGTTGAATTTGTTAATTCCACAGAGTAGGTGCAACAATAGAAACTCAATGTCCAGCTCCATGTCAGCTGCTACATCCCACATGCCTGCAGTCTGAGATGACACAGCTATTAGAAGATGCAAGTCTCTTCCATCCTTACTTCATTTGCCCTTTTTGTCCTTCTTTCTTTGAATTAAAATAACTATTAATAAGGAAAACTCTACCCTTTGGTAATATCTTATTTCCTGTAGCCTGTCAAACAGTTATTCTGAAAGTAATGTGTTCATTTGAGCTAGAAATGAGAAGTTGCTGTAATCTGTAGGGTGAACTGCAAAATCTGCTCACAATAATCTGCTAAAAAATGCACTGCGAGATCCGGCTGTACTAATTGCCACTTATTTTTGTTCCCCAGGAGAAAATATTATTGGAAATAATGTATGGCTGATAATATATTTATGTGTTAAATATTAAAATTAAATGAAAATATATGAAATCTTTATATGATACATTTAAGAAAATTTAATACCAAAATTGGTCCAGAGGGAATACTAAGCTGCAGAAGCATTGTTTCTTTTAAGCTTTAATAAGTCAGGTGAGGGGATGTCATGGTTTAACCCCAGCCAGCAGCTCAGCCCCATGCAGCCGCTTGCTCTCTCCCCTGCTGGTGGGATGGGGGAGAGAATTGAAAGAGTAAAAGTGAGAAAACTCTTGGGCTGAGGTAAAGACAGTTTAATAGGGAAAGTGAAAGCTGCACATGCAAGCAAAGCAAGACAAGGAATTCATTCCCCACTTCCCATGGGCAGGCAGGTGTTCAGCCATCTCCAGGAAAGGAGGACTCCATCACACCTAATGGTGGCTTGGGAAGACAAACGCCGTCACTCCCTTCCTTCTTCTTCCCCCAGCTTTATATGCTGAGCATGATGTCCTATCATCTGGAATATCCCTTGGGTCAGTTGGGGTCAGCTGTCCTGGCTGTGTACCCTCCCAACTTCTTGTGCCCCCCCAGCATCCTCACTGGTGGGGTGGGGTGAGAGGCACAAAAGGCCTTGACTCTGTGTAAGCACTGCTCAGCAGTAACCCAAACATCCCTGTGTTATCAACACTGTTTCCAGCACAAATCCAAACCATAGCCCCACACTAGCTACCATGAAGAAAATTAACTCTATCCTGGCCAAAACCAGCACAGGAATCATTGTAAGGTTACAAAGAAATTAGAGTCCTTTTCATACCATACCATTATCAGGGGTATAGTTAAGATTTTACCTTGTTGATAAGTATCATGTCAGGATACCAAAGTGCACCAACCAGATGTTGAATGCTATACGGAAAGCCCTGACTCAGCTTTTGCCCTCCACATTCATGCACATCCTACTTCCAGAACCTGAGTCTGGTCTAAATACATGGCTAGATCTGTGGACAAGTGCTTCCTCAGTCCCTCCTCAAATCGTGCTGCAAGCAGCACGAAAAGAAATCAAGAGCAGGGGAAGGAGAACTCTAACAGCGCTTAGAAAGATCTCAGTTGCACAGAAATGGGCTGCGACTTGGAATGTTGATTATCCACACTTGTGCTTCTACACTGAATAAAGAACTCATCATTTAAAAGATTACCTTGTAGATGATGATAAGAGCACATTTTCTTCCTCTGCAGACAACATTTGTGCTGCGGTGACCATTAGGGCTGGTGCTTTTATCAGTGATTTAGAATGGAGCTGTCAAAAACTTTAAAAAGCTTCTATTAAAGTAATGTGGATTTATTTATCTAAGACCTGTGAAATTTATCAAGGAGCCCAGTGTTGGGAGTGTGCAGCTGCACAACAGGACAGTCAGCTCCCCGGCCTTCTAGGAAGTCAGGCATTCGGTTAGTAGCACAGATTTTAGAATCCCTAGAGGGGTCTCTGGAGAGCACAGCTTATGGATGTTTGGGAACCAGTCCTTTCCTGTCGTTTATGGGGACAGCAGTGTTACTTGGCTGCAGTGAGGTGGGGTGGAGTAGCTTAGCACTAGGAACGCAAGAGCTCTGCTTCTATTGCCCTGCAGCATGCACATGTGTGGATTTGATTGCAGTGCTTGCAAATGTAGCTGAATATTAAACATTGAAAAGTAGTAGTTAGTTTTACTGTATCATCTTTCAGTTTATTGGCACTGAAGTTATTATATAGCATTGGGAGTTTTAATGCTCTGCTTTTGTTGTCTCTTTTAATATAATTTCAGTGTATGACACTGAAACTTTCTTTTATCCAGCTGGGCATTTGCAACTGATGTATTGATTCCTGATGTGTGCAAATGCAGTGTTAGCTGATACTGGCTGGAAGAAGTAGCTTTGAAGCTTGAGATGGGGAGAGCCCCAGGAAATCCATGTTACTGCCTACCTGGTAGCTAGAATAGTATTAGAATAGTTTGGGTATCTCCTCCTTATTTCTATTGTCCACTTTTTTTTCCTTCCCTCTAGCACTTCTTTTTGGAAAACTACTCCTCCTTTCCCTTGATTGTAATCACGCTGCTGTGTATTACAAAATTGTCAGTTGTAACAAGTTGCAAATGGTTGACCCTGCTCAGCACTGAAAGAGAGATGTGCTTGCAGCTAAAGTGCTTTTGCAGGCCAAAAGGGCAGATCCTACTCACTGAGTTTATTTTGAGTTAGTGCCTGACCACTTTCTTAGGGGTCATAATGTATCACGGAAAGTTATCATCTTCTGAGCAAAGTTGAATTACTTTTACTCTTTTGAGAATTGTTGCAGTAATGGAGATGGTTTGGCCAAACTTCAGGGTGGGTAATTGCGTGCTTGCTACTCAGAATTCCCACAGGAATTTCATCTGGATGTAGAATCATTGGCTTTTTGCTCCAATTAAAAAGCAAACAGTTATGACAGCATCTTAATGCTGATGGTGGTGGGTGTGGAAGCACTCCACTGGGTAATGCAGAGAAGGTGATCTCTGAAAATGCCCTAAAAGCAGTGAGGAAAATTCTGCTCCTAGGTGAAAACAAAACATGAGGAAAAGAGCATAACCTGAAAAACAAAGATATGGCACAAAAGAAGAAAAAAGAAAATGAGGCTGTACCGGTCTGTGTACTAGTTAGGGGTCAACTGTGAATCCTGCACTTCTGGAGGGTCTAGACAGATCAAAATACTGGGATCAAAATATCAGAAAGTGAGACCCAGAGTAATCATTTGATAAGGAAACAATTTCTCAGAGAGATAATCTTCAGTACAGAGTAGTCTTTGAAATCAGCCATGCTCTTGGCCACCTGACCACTTCCTTTGAGAGTAGCCACTTGATCACTACCAAATAGCTGAGACTCAAAGAGAGTGAGGCTGAAGGATGACAGTCACCAAGTCCAACAGGTAAAGCACATAGAGATGAATGTGCTGTGTCAGCTGGTGTGAGCTGGGACATAAAGGAAAAAAATGCCAAGAAAGCAGTCAGTCACTCATCCTAAGTTTCACCAGAGTAGGTTTTTTAGACAGAGGGAACAATGACAGCAGTGCTAGCTCAGATACTTGTTTCATAGGAAAGGAGATGGTATTTGAACAGGAGATTAACGGGGTTTTAACTTGAACAAAAATGGGACATCTATTACATTTCAGTTCAATGCTCATGAATGTACTGTTGTGCTTCCAGAGACACCTCAATTTATTCCAAAAGAATAAACATTAAAAATAAAATTTTAGGTCATTAAAAGAGTGAGTTATCCCTGTGCAAGGAAGAAGTGCGTTAATGGCTAAGTAGGAACATGAAAATGTGAAAGAATACAGGCAAAAGAGTATCCGTTATTAGGTTGGGCCCCTCACTACAGGAAAGACATTGAGGTGTTGGAGCGTGTCCAGAGAAGGGCAACCAAGCTGGTGAGGGGCCTGGAGCACAAGCCTTATGAGGAGTGGCTGAGGGAACTGGGGTTGTTCATCCTGGAGAAAGGGAGGCTGAGGGGAGACCTTATTGCTCTCTATAACTACCTGAAAGTAGGTTGTAGCAAGGTGGGGTTCAGTCTCTTTTCCCAGGTAAAAAGCAATAGGACAAGAGGAAATGGCCTGAAGTTGCACCAGGGGAGGTTTAGATTGGATATTAGAAAAAATTTCTTTACTGAAAGGGTTGTCAGGCATTGGAACAGGCTGCCCAGGGAAGTGGTTGAGTCACCATCCCTGGAGGTATTTAAAAGACCTGTAGATGTGGCACTTAAGGACATGGTTTAGTGGGCATGGATGATGGTTGGACTCGATGATCTTGAAGGTCTTTTCCAACCTAAATGATTCTATGATTCTATATGTATCAAAACTCTCGCTCGTGATAAAAAAAGAGTGCCTATACTGGTGGATCATATGTTAGAATTGTCAAGGGAGAAACTGAGAATGTCTTCAGAGGTAAATAAGTCCTCTAATGATTAAGGAAAGAGTTCAGTTATCTGGCAATTCATGTCCCTGGGAGCTTCCCCTTCTCCGAAGACAGACAAGTATATAGGCTTATTGCTTGCAAGTGGAATAACCAAGAGAATGAGTATCACCCTTTGGACACTGTAGGGCTAGGGAGATAGGAAGAGGGAACCCTTGGCCTCTGTGTAGGCTGAAAGGAGGTTAATATATATTTATATGTATATATTTATGTATATGCATAAAGGAAACATTTTCTATAATCAGAAAATACAAGTGTTTGGGATTGGATAAAATAGAAACCAAGAATTTTTAGCTTAGTAGGCATGTGGCAAATGCCCATAGAAGTGTCAGCTATAATTTTGCACATTACTGATGCACAAAATGACAAACTTTCCCAGTAGTGTAGATTATTATTGCCAGAGAGAAGGGTCAGAATAAGAATCTGCAGCTAGTCTGTTAGTAAACAGTCTCCAAAATGGCAAGCTAAAAGTTTCTGTTGCTAAGCTGAGGAGAGGGTTTATGTTAAACAGGCTTTTGCTTACAGCTCTCACTACGTCCTCAATAAAAATACTTAAAGTGTTGCTGGAAAACCTGCTTACCTTTTTAAGAATCATAAAATAAATATCAGAGAAGGTATAAAATATTTTATTAAAGCCTCCAATGAGCTGTAGAATTGAGGAAAGTTTTCCAAATTGCTGACGGGACATCATTAAAGGCTGCAGTCTGTACATCTGGTGGGTGCTCCTGCTGTATTAGCAAACGCTAGTAGCAGCTTGTGTAAGGACGACTTCAGTATCGAGCAATTCATAAATTGGTTGTACTTGTAAAGATTAGTTGTTTTGTTGTCTAGCAGTGGGAGCCAAATGATTGCCAAGTGATTCACTGACCACCTCATTGTTAATGGTGAGACTGCCAGAAACCCGCAGACTTGAAGTAACAGTTAATTCAGAAGCATGAACTAGGTTTTGTTTCACTCCTGCTTGCTGAAGGTGCCAGAACTTCACTTCCCACAGAACCATTGATGAGCTATTGCTATGCTAGAAATTTTTCAGACCAATCTTTCTGCAACAATGAGCCTGTGAAAGCCGGGAGAATGATACACTGCTGGCTGTTTCCAATCTTTTAATCGATCTCCCCTGTCTAACTAAACAAAGGACCAGTCTCACACAGACAGGTGAGGGCAGCACATGTGAATATCCTGACAAAAAGTAAAATGACTGCAGTGGTATCTTTCTTTGTCAGATGGGTGAGTGGTGTTAAGCAGACAGTAAACCTGCTGCATCTATAGCAGCATTGAACTTAAGGGCTTTGTTAACTGCCTGAGGAAAAAAAAAAAAGCAGAGTGCATTTGAATGCCTTGCAACCTCTTTGAGCCTGAAAGAGTAAGCTAGAAGTAACAAGATTGCTATTACATATCACAGAGGCCAAAAGCTTAGCAGGAATCGAAAAGGATTAACATTTCATAGAGTTGGAAAGAATAGGAGAAGTTGTTGTTTCCTGAAACAAAAGTTAATTGGGAGAGCTATGAAGCCACCCACTCAGTATATAAGCTAACCTTTTAGTGATGTAAGGTAGGTGGAGACTTGCCATCAGGAATTGTTAGAGAATTCTACATCCCAGGATATATCCCCAAAAGAGATGTGAGGGAGGGCCAAAAAAAGGTACATTCTTAGAAGATGTGAGAATCTTTTTGATCTAAACTTGTTCTTGCACCCTGTAACTGTTTCAAAAGGGATCTGACACCATTGCCACCTGCTAGTGCTCTCCTCTACTGCAATCGCCATTTGGCCCAAGCAAACAGTTCATGTTTCAACTTGGTGGCTAAAGAAGAAAGCATCTGCTTTCTAATATTCAGCATATTAAAAATTCATTATATACTGGATATTTTATTAGTTACTCCTTTTTCCAAAGAGTGACATGGTTGAAATCTATTCTGACTTTCACCAGGCTGTATCTTGATTAACTCAACTAAATCAACAGAGCAAGTGATCAGCACTTTGCCCACACAGTAACTTTCAGTGGCCACTGCCACCATTACTGGTGTGCCAAGAACTGTGTTTGCCGTGATGCCCTAGCTGTGTATTTCTTACTTTGCTTTACACTTTTATTGTTGGATATTATTCTTGATATTTAAGGCTCTTGGGGCTCTAATCTTACCTTCCTCTCTCCCTCCTAGTGTCTATCAACTTGTTGTCAAGGAGGAGAAGCTGCAGAAAGCACGGAGAGCTGCAGACATCATTGAATGCTTCTCTGTACCAGTGAGCTACAAGAACGCTTCCAGTCTTGACTCACCACACTACTTTGCAGCTGAGCTGAAACCCACCAACCTGCCTGTTACACAGCCATTCACAGTGGGAGACAACAAAACCTACAACGGCTACTGGAATGCTCCACTTTCTCCCCTGAAAAGCTACAGCATATACTTCCAGGCTCTTAGCAAGGCAAATGGAGTAAGTGCAGAGAAAATTGAACTGGATCTGTACATATGACCACCTCTGTCTATCCTCCTCATCTTTCTCCTTCCTTCTCCATTGGATGCCAGTTTAACTCCTCCTTATTATTACTCTTTTCCAGAAATTGGATGAAAATTAAACATGCCATTACTTGTCCTTCACTCAAGTCTCTCTCTGATGCCTAGATCCCATGAGAAACCTGTTGGGGAGCCAGACTCTGTAAAGGCACATGTTGGCATGTGATTTCCAAAATGAACTGCTTAGAATTTGGATTTTTTTTTCCTTGCATATGCATGAATGTCAGAATAGGGGCTACTGTGCTTTTAAAAGATGTAACTGCAATATCCTGATAGTCTCCAGTTCACAGTGCTTGTGATTTTGGAGGAGACATTATGAGATGAGAACTACCCAAAAGCTATGAAGTTGGATTACCTTGTAGCTTGCCTTTGGCCACATTATAATAGCGCTTATGGTTGAGATTTTCAGCTTGAGTAAGCTGTACTGCAGGGGGGACTATATGCATGTCTGTCTAACTCCTTTTGAATACCCTGGACTATATTTTTACATATACTTACTCTATGATATTAAGTTTAAAATGGAGACTGCACAGGAAACATAGTCTGCCTTATCTTCAGACTCAAATGACATACACATAATGTCCCAGCAGATCTTATCATAGGAGAAGGGAAGGCCTCTTTTCCCTCTTCTATTCCAGCCTAGGATAGTTTGTGACCTTCTCTTTTAACTCTCTGAAGAGTTTTAAGTCAGTTCAGCTAACAGTGTCTAGGCCAGACCCAGTCTAAGCAGTCATTCACCTTCCTCCCCTTTAACACTCCCCTAAGTGTTTTTCATTATCACATAACATGATACAATTTAACACTCCATCCTCATGAAGAGTCTTAGAGCATTAATATGGCACCAAGAAGTTGGGTAGCCAAGTCTGTTATTAGCACATTTGCCAGTGCTTTCATGAATCTAACTTTAAACATAGATATTTTCTTTAAGACATCACCTCTGAAAGAGAAAAATTAGAAAAAAGGTGAATGGTGTAGGCTTTGGTCTCCACTTGGGAATAGTGCCTTTTATACCCCAAACACAGCCACGCATCACAGAGACTGTACATCGTTCAACAGGCTAGCAATGCCAATGAATGTTCACAACATATCTTGGTGGTTTACTACCTTCATTTATCACCATTCTCCTGCAGAGTTTCTGCTGTGTGGCTGACAAGCACAAATCTCTTCAATACTCTGCTGTTTTTCACCTTGGTTTCATTTCTAGTCGATATAGTTTCCTTCCAGCACTACTCAATTAATTCAATTTTGGATTTGCCTTTATAAAGGAAATTGTGAAATCTATGTATATGTCTCTCTGTGTCTAGTTAGTTCCCCCTTGTGTGATAGTTAATTGCTAGTGAATGGATCCCCAGGGAAGAAAAAACTTTATTTGCTTAAGTACAATATAATATGCCATAAATGGATTATATGAATGGAAATGTAGGCTTCCCTTGGCATTCTGGATTAAGGCAGCACTAATGTGTGGTTCCTGCTTTTTCTGGATCTCTGTAGCTGGCAGGTTGCATCACACTCTCTACATACAAGGTGATAAGGACTCAAAAAAGAATGACTTGCTTGGACCGTTCTAATAGGAACACAAGACTGTAAAGGACTTTTTAAGCAAAAGTTAATCAAAAGAGTCTGTATGCAACAATACACAGTTTATGACAGCATGAGAAGTATCCTTCCAGACAAAGCAAATTCCTGTTTGAGCAAGAAATTGCGTCTTGTGTTAATAATTTGTATCGGTAGAGTATATGCTTTTATATCCTCGATATGCAGTGCTATGGGAAAAAATATAGAGGAAATGTCCAAGAGTGGAATATGGATCTTCAGAGGAGTAGCTGTGATACTTTTTGTTTCTTGATAAAATCCTTAAGCCCCACATTTCAAACATTAGGGGTCTCATTTGCATCCAGTCTTTTGCAGCTGTAAATAATAAGTTTTGTTTCATTCCCAGAATTGTTCACAGGTATAATTTGTATTGAAGAGTTCTGGGTTTTCACTTATGTCCATAACCTGAGCTGCTTTGGCTGGTCTTCATAAAGCCTACTAATAATTATGGCTGCAACATGGCATTTTTGATAATGCACATCTGCAAAAAATCTGAAACAGTAACAATTTAGCACAATTAAAATATAGCCTTAGGTTCCCTTGCACATGAAAAACTTAACAGAACATTGCCACTTGCTTTTTAATTAGGATATTCTATAGTTTCATTAATCACTGACATTTGTGGAATGATGAAACTTCTTTCCACACCTGGAATCTGCAATGAAAAACCTTCGTGCGGCGAACCAGAACATCTTCCTTTGGAAATGTAGGACTCTGGGGAGAGCTTAATTTGAAGAAATGTTCTGTATTTGGTCAAAAAGCTTGATTAGAAGGAGGTAGAAGTGCTACAGGAGTTCTACATTGTTTCAGCCTCTCTGTATGTGGAGGGTTGTGCTCATTTGGTGTTCTCATCTGATCTGCAACCATTAGCCATGATTGTTACAGTGAAAGAAACATAATTAGCAGCTGGATGCAAAACAAGTGTGGCAAATTGCTGCAAAATCAGATCACGAGCTTTTCTGCCTCCTCTTGTGCAATGTTGTACTTGTTTGAGAGTTTGAATGAGATAGCTGTCGCTGGCTGAATTCTTTTCTGTGGACAGTTGCATGGAGTTTGGTCAACGTAGTGTTGCTTCCAGACAGGGGTCTAAATAGAACATGTGTGAAACAGAATGGTTTTCAGCCTTGTTATACAAAACGCTTCCAAATTGTGTGAATTTCCCTCCTAGGGACTGTTGAAAGCCAGATGCTGAGCTGAAATGTGTCAGAGTTTGAAGTAAGAAGGGAACAAAGAGAAAAAGGAAACAGAAGCTGCAGGCTTTGTAACCAGTAGTTACAGTTTAATTGTTAGAAGGAGTTAGCACGAGAAGCGACACAGGAAGAAGAACGGACTACTGGCTTCGCTCTGCTCTGGCAGGATCTCCACACATGCTGTTGCAGCCATCCAGGTAGTTAACTGATGTTTGCTGGTTGTCCTGGTGCCACCTGCTACAGATGGCTGCCTGACAGAGCATGAAGTTTTCCTTGTCTGAAAAATCTTCCTGAGCTCAGCCCCTTTAAAACACCAGCCCTTTTAGTGTATATCCCTCTGAAAAGTGAGGCCAGGGTGGCAACACCATGTTACTCCTTATCCTCTCTTATCCTTATACTGACTTAATAATCAAAGTTAAATGTTGCAGGTTTTATTTTCCCCAGCTTCTTTACCTGGGTCATTGTAGGCGACAGTCTCTGGTTAGTGATTCAGCAACATGCTCAAATGGGGAGAGTTCTTCGGCTGCTATGTGAAACCTGCCTGAATTTCTGAGCAGCTCAGAAACCAGAGCTTCCTAAAAAATCCTTCCTGGAGTTTCATTTTACCTCATTGAGTTAAAATGAAATCTGTAATGGCACAGTTGCAATCAATAACTCTTGGCCATTTTTCCTCGAAATGGGAGATGAGGCAGGAGCCTTCGTTACACAGCAGGAGGTGATGTGGGGATGCTGCCAGCTGCTCCTGCAGCCTGGTGGGCCAACAGGTGAATGATGTTTTCAGGCCAGGATTGTGAAAAGTAGCACCACAGGAATCAATGAGAATATTATTTTTGAGGGAATGATAGACTCCACAGAGATTCCTATTGATTTTTTTTCCTCTCTAATGACTTGTACTACATGCACAATCAGGCAGTTCATTATTATCAGGGGACTTCAGGCTGGATTTCTAGATACTGACAGGTCTACTCACAGTACACAACATTCTTCTTCTGGGACATTTTGGAGGTAGGGATAGAGCTGCCAGCAGAGAGGTGGCTTTCATCCCTGTGGAGATGGCTCACAAAAAAAACAGTGAGGTACTTCAGCACAAGCTGTGTTCTGAAAAATGAAGTGGCACTGAGGCTGCCTGCATTACTTCTGTGAACTATTAAAGAGCTTTGAGGAGCTCTGTGTTCAGTAGGATTTCAGATGTACATTTTTGTTCACTTATGTTTACTCCTCAATCTCATGTTGGAGCTGCTGGGGCAGAAATAAAGCAGCTGTGGAAGCACTTCACTCTTTGTAAGCCCCTGTTTCCACATCTGGTTGGCCATCTTGGGCCAGAGGATGTGGACCTGAGTGTTTTCTGGAGAGTAAATAAAATCCTCCTCCAGTCTACCTTACGTTTGAGAGGTTGAGAGGTGTGGGTATTGAATGATTAACTATATATCATTGAAATAATTTTCTATTGTAAATAATAAAAGCCCTAACCACTTCGTTAAGTCTCCCTTCTCCAAATGACATGGACACTAAAAACAACTGATAATTGGAAAGGTAATACTAGGTTTTGCTTAGTGCCTTGGAGAACTAGCAGTTTCCTTAAGCTGGCAATAGAAATTATAGGGGAGTCCATTGACCCTGCGGAGGCATATGCACATGATTAATTTTAAAGACAGCAAACAGTTGGCTTCAGTGGGACAAAAAAGAAACATGTGATCCAGAGCTCCCCTGAACTTGGGCAAAGTTTGCTGAGGACCAAAAAAATAATTCCTTCAGATGTTCAGTAGACAGAACCATGGTTTCTAGCCTGTGTGAAGCAGGTTGCTAACAAGCATGCTCTGTGTATAGCTCTGGGACATGGGGAACTAAAGTTGAAACTGAGGCCAAGTAGGAGAATGGTAATTACTTGTCTTGTCTGTGCACCAGCAAAAGTTAAAATTGCCTGTCCCCGATTTGAGCAGCCTGATGAAACTATGCCTGTTGCAGGGCAGCCCCGCATGGTATGTCTGGGGACAGCAGGTCTCACTGGTGCTGGCAAGTGGCTCTTCAGACAAGGCAAGCACTGTTTAACAAATGCAAATTCGTCATAATAGTAAAGGAAAGAAAAAATTGTGGGTGTGAAAACAGATGGATGAAAAAGCTCTGCTTCTTTGATTGTTGTTTGTAGTCTGTAAACAGCAAGCTGTCATTTTAAAAGAAAAAAAAAAAATATCATTTGCCCTTTTAGGTTGTGAAGACACAGCTGTCACATAAACATATGTCCTGGTGCCCTCATAGCCCTTTTCTGCAGAAAATTGTTCCCATCCAGACACTGAAGAGACAGAGGCAGAACTTGTCTTGTTCTCATCCAGTGTACTTCAGTGAAATGTGCATTTAGGAACCTAAGTAATTAGTAGACAGCATCAGCTCCCTTGCTTCAAAAAAGAAAGAAACTGTATTAAAAGAATGTTTTAAAAAAATTTGAAAATTCAGAGAGATGCTAAAACAGGCTCATGGTGTGCAGTTTCAAGTCTGTGTGCATGAGCTCTATTGGCAGAGAGGGCTTACCCAGCTCTCAGCACAATCTGTGCTCTCTTCAGAGCGTCTCCAGCTCATTCCAACTGTAGGTCCAGGTCTGCCTTCCAGGAACAGTCTGCCAGCGCTTCGAAACACAGGCCTCATATGGTCTATGTGCACAGTGTATGGACTTAAGAATTTAGCCAGGGTTCAGCCTTGAGTGAGGGTACACCGTAATTATGTTTTATTCATATGCAAGTAAGTTCCAGAAAACAAACTTATGTAAATATGTTCTAGTAAACATGTAGATGGGCTTAGTAAGTAGTAAGCTTTCTGGATACGAAGCATGTTGGAAAATGAAGGTTGGATCAAGAGCTGTAGGGACATATTCATGCAGTGTTTTCCTATTCCAGGATCTTGGTTAAAATATGCCTACATTGTTCTATTACTGTTTTGATATAAAATGTCTGCCTTAACCTGGCAATGATATAGAGCCAAAGTAGTAATGCTAGTGAGATCTTAAACTGAATTATTCCTGTGAGTTCAGCCATAATACGAAACAGATATGCTGAATATGAAGGATCATGGGTCATCATTAAGACTGTTGTAGACATAAGGCCTTGTAAAACTTCTGTGATATCATAAAATAGGAATTAGGTATCACAGTGTTTGAAAGAACATTTAGAAACAACATGGAGATTGAAATTTGGGGAAATTAGTTTTGTTTTGTTACAACTTTTTTATTATCTCTTTATTTCATTATTTTTCTTATAATTGCTTTAAGCTGTCTGGATGGATAATTGAGAATTACCTACATTGTTTATTCCCGCTTTACTATTGTGTAAACAGAAGCATCTTACTTTACTGTGGGCAGGAAAGCACCTTTCTGAATAAAAAGTAGTCTTTTTCAGAAAACAAATGTGATCATGGGAAAATGGTTTTACTGTTTTTTGGAAAAAAACTGAGTATATATTTATTCTGTTTCTTGGTAGAAAAGTTCATACAAATTCACAATTCTCAGCATCAATCAAAGAAAAATAGAGTAAATTTAAAGAGATCTCATTTTTGCGAGACACCAAAGAGATCAGCAGTGCATTGATCAATGAGGTGATCAATGGAAATCAATGGAATAATCAGCCCTAATCATGAATATGGACTAAGTTCAAGTCTTTAAACTTAAGCATCCCTACTAGCTGGACCTCTGGTGTCTGTGCAGGTTTTTGTGTTTTCCTTCTCAGAAAATGCAATATGAAATGAAGTTTTGAAGTCCAGATGTCTCGTTCCTCTAGTGATGGATTGCCCCTGCTTTTGGCAGTGCCAGATCATGGTCTTCTAATAACTATGATTGTGCTAAATGCAGCAATTAGTAGTTGTAGATGCAAACAGAACACACTGCATCCTGTCTTCTCAAATTACCCTGTAGGAGGGTAATGTGCAGGAATATGCACATGCTCAAATGAGATCAGTTACAGCATTGTTAACAAGATATCAGTTTTTGTTTTCTCACCTCTTCTTCTTTTCTCAACATTGACTAATTTCTCTAGCTTTTTGTTGCACTTTGAAGCTAGCAGAAAGCAATAAATACACAAGAAAATTTTCCGCAGTGAAATGTGAGCAAATGCCCACCTACTTGTAGACTGCAAAAATGCTATCTTGGTATTTTTTACTTATTTTATTTTTCATCACTGATTTTCCAGGTCACCTTGTCTTAGATTGTAAACTACATCAGAATCTGTCTGTCTTGTAATTCCCAGCATTATGTGCTGAGACTGTGCTCTGAAAATAAAGCTGTGTTTTTCCTGCTTCATATATCATCTCTAGTAATAAAGATTTTTGATTTCCAGAATAGCTGGCAATTCGAGCTGTTTATACAGGAGGCAGAGATGAACGGGGAGCTCTCTTGTACAGCTGTGTTGACTTTGTAGTGCTGACAGTTGTACAGGTTGTGTAGAGGAGTTGATTTTTGAGGGAAAGAGGGATTAGTGCACAGAAGAGAGGTGCCTCTGGTTTACTGGGATAAACAGTGCTTCAGTCCCACTCTGGGGGCTGTACGGCTGGGAAAGGATGTCCTTAATAGACATGATTTGTCCTCAGTGATCCGGGAGTTCCTTAAGAGAGTTTGAAGGCAAGATCAACAAAGGGACAGTTTGTCCTGAATATTCTGTTGTTTTTAGACTACACACAGTGTTACTTATGTCCAGACAGTGTGGCTGACTTGTGTCTTGAGGAATGCATAGAAAGGGATGAGAGGGAATCGCTCTTGTGTTTCCCAGTGTGGATCCTGAAATTGTCCCCTTCCTACGTGCAACGTAAGCATGAGAAGAAAGGCACAATGGGACCCTGTGTTTCTGCTCAGGCCAAGGAGGATCTGTCACAGATGGAACAGATTTTCTCCAAGAGCAAATTCAGACTTAAACAGTATTCATCTTACTGCTTGAGGATGGAATGAAGTGTTCAGCAGTGCATTTGCTAGGCTGTTGTTTCCAGAGCACAGACAGCATCCATATTAATGTAGCATTGTTACACACGGTAATTTATGCAGTATTCATTACACCTGAGACTTGTACAAGAGCATGTAAAGACAAAGTGCTACGAAAACCCTGCAGCAGATTACTGCCTGACAAAGTCAGCTTTTTAACCGAAGCAACACATTAAGATTTGGATGGCAATCGTGCATTGGGCAGAAGCAACCCATGCTAATAAGGGCTGTCGAATGAGAAGCTGCGGACACCAGAAAGGATGTGTTTTCATGGAGGTGGCCTGAGAAGGCTGCTGAGTTTGAGCTGTTAGTTAAGCCAAATACAACATTGCTGTTCCGATCCAAACTCCTGCTTACGCAGATCTGCAAGCTCTGAGGTGGATTGAACAAATGCCTTGGGTTTTATCCCAGCTCTGCAATGAAAAACTGCAGTGGTGTGGGTTGTGTTTGAATAGCTCATTTGGCAGAGTTAGCCATACAGCATGCTGTTTTGCTTCACATACATATCAGAGAGCTGAAATATTCAAATGACTACTTTGGTGTCTGTTTGCCATGTGTTTAAATAAATACCCAATTTGCAAAATTTGCAGTAATGGTGCATGAAAATTAAATGTACAGTTGCATGTACTTTTGACCCAAGGCTTTTCTGCCTATTACAGATCAGGTCATTTAACTGGTAAATTCTATTAGTTAATCAGGCAGTTACATGGGACCCATCACTCACACATCAAGTGTGGAAAAACATGTTGTCACTCTTAACTTCTCAACAGTTACAGAAGCAGCTGTAGGCAAGTCCATTAGTATGGAGTGTTTTATGCAACTAAAACTGTTGGTGGTATTTTCAGAGATGAAGTGTAAGAAAAATGCTTATTTGTTTTAGTACCTTTTTAAAGGTACTTTTGAAAGGAATGTATTTTTATTGTAGATGGACAAATTACACCCCTTGATGTTTTTTTGTTTGTTTGTTTGTTTTTTTTATTTTTCAGGAAACAAAAATCAACTGTGTCCGGCTGGCAACAAAAGGTACGTGGGTCTCTTTTTCCTGCAAAGCATGATGCCAGTAATGTAAAAGCTGCAGTGGTGACACAACTTGATTACAGTCACTATTCAAAGAACAAGCCTCCTTTTTTTCCTTTCCCCCTCCCCTCTTTTTTTTTTTCTTTTTTTTTTTTTTCCGTGGAAGATTACAAAGGCAGAACAACAATTTCCAGAACCACTGGACTATATGTGTGGTTCCTCCTTTCCCTTGCTCTGTCAACAGCTTTCCTGTCCTGAGGACTGTTCTTGCTATTGGCAGAACGTCACTGAAAAAGTGACATTAACTTCCTACTAAATTTATTCTCTCCGCAACTGTATAAAGTAGATAAGTGAGAGGAGATCTCGCATAAGCCTAACCTTGAGTGGGGCACAGTTCTTATATCACACCATTTTCATGGTTTAATTCAACAAACTAGTAGAGTACATTCCTTATTTTCATTGCAGTTAGTTCAGAATAGACCAAAGCGATAGGTCAAATAGACCAGACTGAGCAAACCCAAGGCAAAAATTGTTAAGATGCAATGCTCCAATCCCTAGTTTGCTTCACAAGGTGTAGTTCTTTAGGGACCAATGATGACAATGTCTGGGTTCCTTCTTGGAGTTTAGAGTTGCTTTTAACAACTATTCTAAGGACTTCAAAATCACCCCAGGGGCTACTTTGCCAGCAAAGTTGTCAGAAACCAATTTACTTGTAACACAGAGGAGTACCTGTAAAAAGACTTCCTGAACACATGTCATAGTCTCAAAATGAGCTGTAAGGAAATGATAGGGTAATTGCCATGGGCTGTGCTACAGGTAGCTCTTCATTTCCAAAACTTAGGGTTGCCGTCTTGTGCTCTTGCTGCTTTGCTGTAATGTGAAATAACTGCATTACTGCCTTTGGAGTCTTTTGAGAGTTAAACAAAATTGGCAGGAACCCATGACATTTTTTTTTTTTATTTTGAGGCACCATCCCATTTTTTTCCATTCTCTCCACTCCTTTCTGTCTTGTGGCCGTTTCTGCTGATCACTTCTGCATCTGCACTTAGAGGAGTTGGGAGGGCTCAAAGAAGCCCCAGCTAACAGTTGTTGGATAGCAGAAGAGGACTTTTTCCCTCTTCTTATGGAGACATCCCCCATTATGGAGACATCCCCCAGTCTGTTACAGAAAGCCATGCACTGGGTGGCAGGTGCTGCATGAAGTTCCCAACTGTGCAGCTGTTTTCACTGCTGAGACCTGATACACAAACTGGTGGGGCTGTAAGCAGTTGTGTCACCACTGAAAGCCAAGGAGGATGAGCCATTTCTCCCCTTTCTCCTTTTCATCTGTGGCTCTTGTGCTCCCCATATCCTCTTGTTGCTTTCCTTTTTAAAAGGTCCTTGTAAAATCTTTATTTAATTCATTTCTCTGGGTTACAAACATTCCGTGTGTCTCAGTCTCCCCTCCTCCCCTCTCAGTTCTTCCAGCTAGTAGTGATGTGACCATTTCGAATACCTTAGTTTGGCTTTCTGGTGGTAGAAAGAGAAAAAGCCAGACCGGGTAAGATGAGTCTGGGTGAAATGAGTCTCCCCAGGGTTCTCCCAGAGTGTGACTAGAGGTCTCTTCATGAGATCAGAGAAACTAGTTTAATTCATTTTTGGAAACCTGTAGTTTCTTCTGTTTCAGTCGTTCCTTTTTCTGGAGTTGGTGGAAGAATGTTGTCATGCTAGCAGGAAAGATACTTGCTCTGTGACTATTCAAAGAAAAATAAAAACCTATGTAGCTTGAAAAGTCCCGTTCTTGCATGACCTTTTGATTTGCACTGTCTAATTTGGGTACTTCAGAAAAGTGTCACGTTAAGTGTTTGACTTTGAGTTGACTTTTGCAAAATGATTTAATTTTCATTAACCTGTTAGGTCACCAGGAAGAGTCAATAAGCTATTCTCATTCTGTTTTTTCTGAATGTTGTCTCTTTTTAAAAAAGGATCTTTTACTAATATTAATTTGATAAGAGATATAGAAGAGATAGGTAGAGCCTAAGGATGCCTAGAGCTACTGTTTTTTGGTGAACTTATACTTTTGGATTTTTCTTGATTGACATGAATGGAAAAGGACAAGAAATGATGGTAGTTCTAGTGTTTCTTTTCACTGTCTCAATGGATATCACTTTTGACATATAGGCAGATATCTTATTTCTATATGTGGAGTGTGGAAATTCACCCCCTTTTTTTTTCTCGTTCCCACTCCGTGAATTGCAATGTTGTATTTCTCAGTGCCTGACAGTTAGGAAGGACCCTGGAGTATGCACAGCTGTGGCTAATTTTATGCAGTTTTAGCTCTTCAGAGGTACAGTATTGCTTGCAGCTCACAAGCTAGGTAGCATCACAAGTGAATTTGTAGTCTTGATAACGTAACAGTATCTTCCATCGCTGGCACCTGTGAAGTATGAGCAGCTGAGCAATAGCTGAACAATGTGGTTCTGTGGTTTGGAACTTTCCCATAGTTTCAGATTTCCATATGTCATGAGGCTGAATTCCCACCATACGTTAACTCCAAATGAATAGAAGGACTCAGACACTCCACATCCCAACCCCTAAAGGGAGGTGTCATATCTGCTCTCTCTGCTGTGCAGCAATGGACAGAGACACTCACAAAACTGTAATTACATTGTGACCTGATCAAAGGCTGATAGCTGGGTTGTTCCAGATGACCTACTGTGTCTGTGCTGTCTTCTGTCTACTCATTTTATTGATTATCTTTAATGGCATTGCCCTGTATTTGCCTTTATTTGCATTGTTGTCTTTCTAAGGATAGAATGAGTGAACCTGTAGTCTGCCTTGAACGAAATCATCAGAGCTGCTAGCAAAGATACTGCTGTGGTGTCTTTGGTAAGAGTCAGGAAAAAAAAACTTTTTTGGAGTCAGGACTAATCTCAGCATTGACAGCTTAAAAGCTCTGCTTTGAGTTGGTACCAGAGAAAAAGCATATTTTGTTTTGATGCAAGAAAATAAATAGATACTACTGGTGCCAGACTAAACGTTCATTTCGGGATATAGGCCTAATTTTTCCATTCCTAGACATTTGACACTACAGTAGTTCCATGAATGTTAGTGAAATGAGTTCTGATTTACACCAATGACAGGATGATTAGAACCAAGACATGTTTAAGCAAGGCAAGTATTCTCTTGAAGTACTGGATTAACAAGGGCACTAAGTGTGAGTGTGGGAGTAATTGAGCAATAAAATGTGTTAGGCAGTGTGTTACTGGGGGATTGTAACACATCTTGGGTGTTGCTGCAAGGCACCTGTTCAGAAGCTGAGTAGCTTTAATTACTTGAGAGACACATGAGGCTGTTCTACTGTCACTACTTCAGCAGGCTGGGAGGCAATTTTCTTTGTACATCCCATTGCCTCAAACCCAAGAAAATGAAAGTAGACAAGTCTTTTAAAAGTGTTTTAGTCCGTTAAAGAGAGCTTTGGAGATTCCCCAGTTTTCTCTCCCCCTGTTTTAGCAAGAAATAGACTGTTTAGTTCAACCCCTTTTCAGTTCAGCTCTACACAGGAGCTGCTTCCCATCTCTCCTGGTGGTGCACTCTTCTGCATGGTTTTCTGCATGCTGCTCCTGTTTAGATGAACTTGATTCTTGTGGTCGCAAGAAAGATCTCTCAAATCTTTGTGTAGTGGTTTATTAGATGGTGGGGGGGTGGGAAGGGTGGGATGTCAGCAGTTCAGAGCACTAGGCCATGACACCAGTAGTGCATCCTCCAAAGCAGAGGTAGTAGATACCCAAGTGGGCAAGCACATATGTTGGGCTCATTTCCTTCCATCCAGTGTCTCAGCACAAGAGTGGACTGATGCCGGTGGCAAGGGCAGGCGGCAGGGACTCATCATCAGCTTTTGCTGTGGTGACATCTGGCAATCCATCAGAAAGCTCTCTGCATTTGTCCAGTCTGTGTAGCCATTTCACATTCTGCCAGCATGTTTTAAATCCACAAGCATTATTAACCTTTTGTATCTATGTGTGTACTTATTTTCAGATTCATTGGTCTCAGATTTCTTGCCACTTCCAGCCATAAACACCTGTCCTCACATGGGCTACTCCTCTTTCTTTAAATTACTGGAGTAATGTTGTCTTTCACAGCATTAGTCACTTGGATGCATATCATTAGCATAAAAGACTCTTTAAAAATAAGTTTCTAATTAAACGCCAATTTACCAGCTCTCTGCCATACAATTTTCATTCAGCCAGTTTATTTATTAGTTTTGCCATTTGGTTTCCTTGATAGCATTTGTTTTAATATGTCCCATTCTTTCTGAATTAACTGACTTGTTCTCTCTGTCTTAAAGCAACATATTTATATTGACACTTTATTAGAGAAAATTGCAACCTCTTACCAAGAGAGAGCGATTACCTCTTGTATTTTTAAAGTGCATTAAATTAATTTCACGGTGTAATTGAAACCAAGGCAGAGGGCTCATTAATGATTCCTTATCTCTTGATACTCATTTCTTCTTTCTTTAAAATGTGAGTTCTTGCAAATGAAAGAATGGAACTTTAATAACCATTATGAGGTACATTTTTATTTTTTTTTTCCTTTTTTCCTGTGCATGCTGCCTGGGAATGATTTTGCTTGTTCTTAGCAGTAATAGGTAGGCAACAGGTGACCACGCGAAACCCTCCCGGCCTCTTGAGCCCAGGTGATTATCAGTTCAGGAAAAGGAAAACTGTTCAAATTTCCGGAATTCTGAGCAGCTTCATGACTCTTGTTTCATACTTGGTGTGCATGGGAAAATACTTTTATGATTATTCTAACTACAGTTTAAAGGAGGCACTCCTTACAGGGCACTCGTTGTGCACTGAAGTGAATATACACCTGTGCAGAGGGTCATCTGGAGGTCCAAACACCACTTAAGTCTTCATAGGAGCACTTGAGCATGACAGAAGAGCCCCATGGATCCCTTGCTGGCCCTCTGCAGAGACTGAATATCTCCCTGACCATGCATGCAGATGACCTTGCATTTTTTAATTAAAGTAGCTACAGCATTTTCTGGGGCTGATTGTTACACTAGCTCTTAGACATCTGGGTCCTGCTGTTGAAGAAATGATGACACAAAAATGAAAACTAGATTGTGTCAGCCCTCTGTATAGAAGCTTCTGCTGGGTTCAGAGACGTTGCAGAATCGAGCCTCAGTAGCACTGTGTAAAGTCATTCACAGGTCACTAGTAGGGAGGTTCAGAACTTCTCAAGGGCTTTGCAGTTTCCATCAGAACAAACTTGAAGGTCTGTGTGTCATAAACTTGCCTCATTGTGTACAATGCTGGGACCAGTACCATCATTTCGCTCCAGAAAATTTAAATATAGAGAGGAAATCCTATCAGCTTGTGGAAATAATTTCTTCTACTTTAGCCTGATGTGCATAGAATGGCTTACTAGGATGTGAGAGAGTTACATGTGGTTAATATGAAAGGGAGGGGAAAGGAGGGTTGGTTTCTCAGTTTCGGGATGGATTTAATTTTTGTAGGTATGTTCCTCTCCCAGTGCTGCATGGTTATATTCCTATGTAGCTATGACTTCCTCAACCAAGAATTATTTCAACTACACATCAGGGCAGCTGTAATGATGCTGGGGCAAAAAGGTACTGGGATTACTGTGAAGTTCGAATGCCTTTAAGATTGAGAGAAAGAAATGGTCCTGTTTTTTTGTAGTGCATCAGCACTGAAAAAGGGAACTTCCTGGGAGTGCTTAACAGTCTCGAGACCTCAGAAATGAACCTGGGTCCAAAAGGTGACCAGTGAAATCATGGGGGTGAGATTGCAAAAAAACAATGGAAAATGAGGAGGAAAAAAATTCCTACTTTTCACACACTGTTTTGCTGCATATGAAAACTGTTCATTTAATAGGTCTTGCTCCCTCAAATTCATTTAAGAGGTCTCTGTTGTTTTCTGAAATATATTCTGGGTTTGTAGACAGATAATGTAATTTTTAAACAGATCTAATCCCACTTCAAATCTGTTTGTTATTGCATTTTGTCTTCTGATACACTGGAATGTTATTCCTTTGACAGGTTTATTCTGTTTTGTGCTATTTATTTCAGAGGATTTTATCCCACTTTTTAAGTTGGATGCATGAAAACATTGGTTTTTTTCTTCTTTTCCCCTGAACAAATCTCTGCCTTCTAAAAGTTATTTTTTAGCACAAGTTTGTGTATCACCATAATTAATTGTTAACAACAGACACACATTGCTCTTACTGAAAAATATTCCCCACTGAGAAGATGACTCAAACTTCCCGGCATGTGGATGCCCACTTAACCCAGTGAGCATCTTTATTTTCACCAAATTTGGTATCAAGACTTAATAAGAGGGATTTAAAATGTTGACTTTAGGGGCTTCTTTAACCCAGGGAGCTATGGAACCAACTTTGAATTCGTGAAGAACCTGGTCCAAAAGTGGATGAGGCCACAGTGAACTCAGTTTGATAGCCTCAGCCCTGTTTATAGAGAACATTTTCTACTCTAAAGCTCTGCTGTGCTGACAGACCCTAATCTTGGGCTCCCCAATTAAATAAACAGTGGGAGGGGAGAGACTGGGAGAGGCACAGGGTTTAAGGTAAAATTTGGGATACATTAGCAACAGCAGACTGAAAATACCACCTCTGTAATTCAAAGCATCCACTGCTGGGATACACTGGTCACTTCAGAAAAGAAGGGTCTTTAGAAAAAGCAGAATAAAATCGATTATCGCTGTGTGAGCCAAGTCCTCCTGGAATCAAAGCACTCATGGATTTACCTGGAGTGCTATGGAGGCTGCTGTCCCCTTACAACACCTGCCTGGTGTGAAAGGATGCTGTTGGCCATGTGTCATGGCTGTGGCTGGTAGGTTGTGCAGTCACCTTTGCTTGCAGATGAACCAGTAGTCAGGCAAAGGAGGGGAATTAAAAAACAGAGGCAGTAGTTGGACATTAAAGCCAGAAGTGAAGGTCAAATCAGAAAGGATTTGTTTTGGTTTATTTAGTTTTTACACAAGGAGCAATGCATGATGACTTACTTGTGAAATTCAGAGTTGGTTTTTTTCCCCCTCTCTTCTGCTTGAAGGTTTGCAGGTAGAACTGTCTGAATGCCCCTGAAGCCTTCTGCACAGGGGCTGAGAGATGGGGCAGTCACAGGTGGAGAAGCAGGAGGAGGGCTCTTACATTTTAGAGGACAGCTGTGTGGCATGTTCCTAACGTTCATACGCTTACAGCAACTTATTTGGGTAGTCAGTATTTCTTCTCCATTTCCTGATATCTGGAGATGCTTTCTAAAGTGTGTCAGCCACTGGTCAGGTACTGTGGATCACTTTAAAAGTTTTTCATAAACAGATTATCATTGTCAGTGTCCTTAAATAGCACTTCCAAAGGCATGACAAACCCAAGGCTATTACAAATACATTATGCCTCTGTTTCCTTAAATAGATTTTTTTCAATGAGCCTATATTCAGAAACAGGGTTATTATTAATGCATTAGCTTCTCAGTTTCTTCCAGGAACTGGACATTTAAAAAACTATATGGTAGCATTAAGATATGTGACAATGTCACAAGAGAGGTAAGTGTGAAAGAGACTGTTTCGTAATAACCACTGTAGAGGAAAAGAAAAATCTTCATTCAAGACATGCCTGAAAGTGCTGCTTCAACTTGGCAAAGTACAGAAAGTTTCCCAGTATTTTATGCAGCACACATAGAGCGTGTATACACAGACTTCCTAATGCATTGGCCATATGACTTCCTTTTTACTGTAAAATGGTGAGTATCCTCCTTTGCATGCTGCTGAGTCAGCTCGAGGGTGAAGTTTTATCAGGCACGGTTTTTGTAGGCCACCGTGGTACTTAAAGCGCCTTTGGCCAGCCAGGCTTGAAAGGTGGCCTGATTTCAATTTAATACTGACCCCTGGACTTTGCTCACTGTTTTTTTAATTTCTGCAGCTGGTGTGGCTGTGATTTTGAATGATAACCATGATAAGAGCAGAGTAACTGCTTAGAGGGGACTGGCTGGTGCAAAGATTAATTAGTTTTTGTTTGTAGGTTGTGATGTGTCTATTATACATCCATAGCATTGTTGTGCACTCTAAAGTTTTTGCCTGTATTAGTCAAAATATTGATCTCCCTGTGTCTGTTTAAGACCATACAAAAATTATCACATGTGTAAATTTGTACTTGTGATAATGGGAATTTTACTTGTTTTCCATTTTTATAATTTCAAGCTAGTTTCTAAGTAGCTCTGCAAAAGTGGAGACTTAAAATGGAAACGTGCTATCACCCTCTGAACCATTGCATCACTTGTAGGCATCATAACAGCTGCTCTTTATCTGAGCTCTTCCTTCAAGTAAATGTAATAACCTTTCTCATTCTTGGGGGTCATATATCTGCCTTTAGCACAAATTAAGTGCTTCTGTTCTGAAGAGAGAGGAAGAAAAACAGGAGGAGAAAAGAAAAGCCTTTGTGGTGGATTTGCCTGGAATCTCCAGAATCAATTATTCTCTTACTGCTATTTTTTAATTCTCATTCAGTTTAGTAATGCTAATCTTGATTCCTCACTGTGTGTTTACCCTCATCCTCCTACAGATTCAACCTGTATGCCTCATAATCCCTCATATAAATTCTGGTCGGTCTTTCTCTTCAGGACTGCTTTGTTTTGCTGCTCTCTCCGCTTAGAATATGGTTGGAAGCTTTTGGCGCTCATCATTCTTTCCATTCCTTTTGAGCTTTTTTAAAGAAATGAGAATGTCTCATTGTAGTCTTAAGCCTGTGCTGTTTGCAGTCTTCAATAACTGGAGGTGGAAAATTGGTATGGTGACGTTATATGTAGTGATACTGTTGATGGTATTCAATTTTTTTAAATGGATTACAACAAAGAAATAGCCAAAGTGGAATCTGTCTTTCAGATTTGATGAGCTGTTTCACTTTGTTGGCTTACGATACGCAGAAGCACCGGCATCATGCATAGCTTTTTTTAGTCCCAGTGCTCTGGTATACACTGCTGAAGGTTGCAAACTAGTCTGTCTTGCACAGCCCATGAACATGGCCAGCTCACGCAAAGGGCTGTTGCTGGGCAGTGCTGGCTAACAGGTATTCTGGATCAAGATGTAAAGCAGTGCCCTTCCACCTTTATCTTAACGTTATCATTCTTAGAGGTACCTGTCTGCCCCTGTGTTTGTGTATCGGAGACTATGTTTCAGAGGTATAGATATAATCAGGATCTGAAAACATAAGGGAAAACATTTCTACATGCAGAGATGTTTTAATCATATGTAGGCCACTCGCGTAGAAAGCACCATAAAAAAAAAAAAAAAAAGAAAAGGAAATCATGTTTACAAGTGATTTGAGAATAACTGTCTTTTGAAAATAAGCCTCTAGGTCTATTAGGAAATTTTACATTCAGCATGCTGCCTGGCCATTATGTGCTACAAAGAAATTACTCTGATTGAGCAGCTCATTTTAACTCATAATGACTTTGAACCCATTATTCTTCTTTAATTTTTCTGAGTTAAATAATATTTTGAAGTAATTTTTCTGATTGGTTTTTGTTTCAAGAGTGACTTTCTCTCTGAAGAAGTTGTGTTCTCGGGTGTTACAAATTTGAAACCAAACCTAGTCTTTGCCAGCCTGACTTGGCCCCTTTCTGGGTCTTTCCCATCGTCTGGCCGTGGCTGAACCTCCCATTACTTGTGTTGCTTCTCTCATTTTGTCCCTCCCTCATTTACACTTGCACTGCCTTTTTCTTGCCCCCGGGTATTTGACCCAGCTCTCCTTAGGCCATTTTGTTTGCTTTCTCTTCTCCGCCTGTTGTGGTATCAGATGCTTCTCTGTCCTGTGCAGTGACACAGCTACTGATGATTGTGGTACCACTTCCATTGCAGGACTTTGCTCTTTATGCCTTGCCAGTTGGAAATCTCACATAAATACCTGTCTTTGCCTCCTGTCTACGGCACTTTTGAATTCTTTTTCCTGTTAGTTACATTTTTTTAATGCAATATTGTAATTGCTGCTTTAAATAAAGAATGTTTCAAATTACAGTTTGTGAAATAGGTTTTATAGAAAAAGCATGTATTATCAGTCCTGCTTAGCTACATGCACTCAATAATCATTCTTCCCTGGATGTTCTTCAGTGTGTTGCCTCCACAGAGAAGGTCACTTCATATCTAGTGGCTTATTGTTTTCAAATAATATATCTGTGCACAAATTGCTGGGTGAAAGATTGCCATGGTATCTTTCACTTAGCTGCCGTTGCTGTTTCTCCCTTCGTCCCTCCTGTCTCCAACTGTGAGAGGTTGCATGGTCTGATGGAATTGTCACAGGGTGTCAGTCCAGAAATGTCAGTCCTCAGCTGTGCTGTTGGGTACCTGTGATGCCAAAGGCATATCCTTAATCTTTCCAGATCTGTAAAGTAAATAACATAATTTATTACTTACCTTGCATGATCATTAAGAGGATTTAAAGTACATATGAATATTGCTCTAGGAGTGTATAGCACTACATATGAATGCTTGCTGGTAAGTGGATTATTTTTCACTTTCTTAGCACTTTGAGAATGTTCTCCTCTTCAGTTATGACTGGCAAAAACTTGAGTTTAGGCTGTTGGAATCACTTGCAAACCATCTTCCAGCTCAAAGTAGCTAAACAGAAACACTTTCAGCTGAAGAAGTGTTCTGGAAGATTTAACTCTGGAGTACAAATGGCAGCCCTCTATACCGAAATTAATTTTTAATTTCAAAATTCTTGTCCTTAAGTTATCAGCCCCTGCAGGGCCAGCTTTAACCATAATCAGAAGCAAGGGGGAATTTAAAAGGTTTAAAGCCACAAGGAGCTGGCACAATAAGAAACCACACTTCCAGTAGCTGCACCTTACTGAACCACTCTGGAATTTAGGTATCTATGAAGCCACAGCAGGATAGCTGGATTAGACCTTAATCAAAACCTTAATTAAACCCTCAGTGCTTGATGATCCATAAACCTGACTTGTGGGCTGATGAGGTGGACGACTCTAGGGAAAAAACCATTTGCCCCTGCTCTGCTCTCATTGCATCTCTGCAGTGTCACCAGAACAGTATCTCCCATGAAATGTGCTGCTTGTAATGTGTTCTGTCTTGTTGTAAGATGCTGCATCTGTAGGAATTTTGAAAGGGGTTGAAGGAACAAAGTAAATTAGGTTGATAGGAAAGGACTAAAGTCTTGAAATAGCTATGAATGTAAAACAGAGCGCTGGGTGAATGCTGATGCCTGTGCAAGTCAAATCCATACCACTGGTCAAGCTTCTGGGACAGTGCGTTTTGTACAGCACATAAATGTGTATCTCTGAAAGTAGCAGCCTGGTCTAGTAGATAATACACACATAGGGAGTCAAGGGACCTAGAGTCTTTTCTGGCACTGTCTTCTATCATTTGCCTTCCTTATTAAGAAAGTAAGCTTAGGACATAAAATTGTCCTACTTCATGTTAGTACAGTGTAGTGGGGTCCTGGCCTTAGCAGGGTCTCTGTGTGCCACTGAAATACGCACAGCAATAACAGCGGTGACCTGTTCTGTGTTCTATTATTCCAGTATCCAGCTTCAGTTATGAGGAACAATTTACTCCGGGAAATGGGGTGGAAGAAACCACTAGAAAATATGGTTATAGTTTATTTTCTTTCCCTTTTAATGTCAGCAGTATATAAACATTGTTTTTCAGAAAGAAAAAGGTGGCCCCTCAAGTACAGTAGTGCAGAACTTTCCAAGTGTAATTAAAGATGGTCTGGACTCCTTGGACTTGATGATCTTAAAGGTCTTTTCCAACCTAAATGATTCCATGATTCTATGATTCCAAGACATTTGTATGAAATGGCCATCTGAGCAGTTTTTATGGGCTTCTGTGCTTAAAGGATTTCAGATCTGCCTGCATGCCAGTAAAGGAGAGGAGCAAAACTGAATTCTAAAGTATTACTGTCAGGAGCAGCAGGAGTCATCTTCTGCAAGTACAGTAACAGCTCACAGACCTCCCTCTTCCAGAACAGAAATGTTCTCCTTACCTACAGCTGGTGGTGGTGCAGGTGGGAGTACAAGCAACCATAGTAGATTTAGGCATCTACAAGGAAAATATGCCAGAACGGCAGAAAAACAAAGGGCTTTTGTGGTAATGTTTCATTGCAAAACTTTAAGAATCCAAGACCCAGGAATTTACCAATACTGTCATATCAATTCCTAGGCATTACTAGCTGAGACAACTTACAAATGGTTGGACTAGTAGCCTAAAGGAATTGTTGGCCTTTGCCAAGATAGATAGAAAGAGTTACATAGAAGATTTGAGTGAATCGGTCATCACAGTGTGTAGGTGTCAGGATGGATAATAAGCCTTTATTCTCTCTCTAGAACTGCAGTAGTCTACAATAGGATGAGAAATATCAAATAAAAATACACTGACCGTACATTGCCTGTAGTAACAAGTAACAGCCTGGCAAAATCAAACCAATTTAGTGGATTAGAGGATGGAGTTGACAGCACATTCTTATTTTTTTTTAAACGTGGCTCACAATTTGTGAGGGTATTCAGATGGTACAAAAATGAGAGGGGTCTGACTGTGCTGGTTTTGGTAGAAAACCATTCTCCAACACCTATTATTTAGGGTCATAGGAGTAACTGCAACTCAAGTGAAGGATAATTTGTAGTACTTCTGAGTTTCACTTCAAACAAATAGAGTTTTAGCCATTTTCAGGGAAAAATTGTACCTTTATCATTTACATTGTTGTGTGACAGTGTTGGGATTGCCTGTATGATGGTATATAGCTCACATCTTGGACAGATTTGCTCTAAGATTGTAAGAGATGTTGTCAAATAAAGATGGTAATATGCAACTGATATGTTATTTTATTTTCACACTTGGAAGTCCCAGTAATGCATTTCAGACATGTGAGCACAAGTTACCAGTGAACTCTTAACTGAATGGGAAAATTGGTGGACGCAGCAGAGCAGTAGAATTGTCGTGGACAAAAAGCTGAAAATTACATGTGTGTTTCAAACAGCCAGCAGGTTTGCTTGGTAAATATTGTATTTTGCTGTGGCAAACTAGATTAACAGCTTAGCTGTAGGAAAAGTGAAATCATACTTTTATCACTGCATGTGGTGAGTTTTCTTGTTTTGTATTTATTGTGTCATTGTTCTATATGTACTCTTCAAGATATGATGAGAGAAGAATATAACACTTTACTGCAGATCAGATCCTCATCCCTGGAAGTCCATCAGCTAGGCCCCATTCAGAACATATCAGACAGCCCCACATCCAGTTACATGATTTGATCATGGTAACCATTGGGACTCATCCTTGCAGACAGAGATCTTTTAAAGCATATGCAGTTTACCATGTGGCAAATGGGCAAAAAAGAATAACCCAGTGAGGCTTACCAACATGTGGACTCATTTGAATATTATCTCCCCAAGCAACTGACTTCATGAACAGAAGCAATTCAGCTTTTCCTGAAGGTCAGCAACATAGAGTTGTTAAAAGAGCAAAACATTATGCTCTTGTGATGACAGCACTCTTTCTTCACCTTTGATTCCCTTTTTCTACTGTGTTTAAGCTGTAGAGGAAGACTTGGCTGACTCCAACAGCAAAGGTGAAGCCCAAGATAAGATTGTGATCTCATGTAACATGAATTCATTTAACTTCATCAAATGCAATGGTGATATTTTTAGGAGTATTTAAGTATATCAGGACTATAATAAAGATAGGCTTATTTAGTCTTCAGAGTAGCCACGACTCAGATCTTGTGGGGCTTTCTAAATCAAGCTCAGTGGTTTAAGCTATATCTAGAAAAATTCTGTGCAGCAAGTAGTGAAGTCAGCAGAGCTAAGGCAGATAATAAGCACCATACAAGTAGTCCCAGCAAGAGGGGAGAGGGCGGTATTCTGCAAGGTCCTCAGTTATTGCAGGGGCAAAAGACCCTTAAAGTCAGATCATAACAAGGAAGTAAAAGAAGAAATGCTGTGCAAATAATGTTCCTAAATATGTTTTATTTTTAGATGTGTAGGCTTTACTCTTAAACCCCCAAAAATTTCAAACAGAAATTATGTTGTCTTGCCTGGGCTGCTGAAGAACTCATGCATGGAATACATTAGATGATGGGGGGGGGGGGGAGGGGGGGGGGTGCTCCATGTGTTGGATTAATGCCTGTTATGTGCATAGTTGTAACCATATGTTTACAAAAGCCAGTATAGTGAGAAATCCAAATCTGTTCTGATTTTAGAAGAAAAAAAGTTTCTGCAAGTAGTGTTATGGGATATGTTACTGCAAACTTTTACATTTGTTATTTCAATGAGTGAGGATTGCACCTCCACTTAAGCTATTTGAGATGAAAATTGTAACTGCTATTAATTCTCCTCCTTCTGGATATATGCTGAGTGCTTCAGAAGAGTAAGTTACAGTATAATATGGTAAAATATTAGAGTCAGTTGCACTGGGTTTTTACATCCTATTACTTTTCTGAGTTAGCTGTTATTAGCCCTTATTAAAGGTAGATTTGGTTAGATGGACAATTGTCTGTTGCAAGTTGATTGCAAGTATGTTGTTAGGCTTTCAAATGAATATTTAAAGTGGATCACTGCACAATTTTTCTACAAATTCTTTTCTTATCTCCTCCTTCCTCTCCCTCCATCTTTTAAGGAGCTTCCACCCAGAATTCCAATGCAGTGGAACCAGAAAAACAAGTTGACAGTACGGTGAAAATGGCCGGAGTTATAGCTGGTCTTCTGATGTTTGTTATTATCCTCTTGGGAGCAATGCTTACCATCAAGAGAAGGTAAGTTTCTGCTTTGCTTCCATCTTGGACATTCTGGCTAGAGTGTTGTTACTTCAAAAAGAATTGGTAGAGGTAACACATTCTGTTTGTGTTACAGAGGGCAGCAGTTAGTACCTATTTATGTAGTGCTACCACTAAGAAGTTTTAGTCCCAGAAGAGATGCCTGCTGTGGCAGATACTATAAGAGCAACAAAAGAATGCTTGTGACTGCAAAGAGTTAATGATAATTAATTGATAATGAGAAGGGATAGCTCATGAAAAAGCATGGAGAAGTACAAAACGATAATGAGGCAATGGAAGTGGGCATGTAAGCCTGTGCAGGTAGCCTAATAGAAGACAAGAATTCTTTCTTAACAATCAAGAAAAATAATGTCTTAAAATAATGTGATCAAGGATCTTGTTTCCAAGTGAGTCTTGATGAGACATATTTTCACACAGCAATTTCTTTGCAACCAGTGTTCAGTTGGAATATTACAACTTGCTGAGGGTTAGAATCTTTCCAAGAGTTAGCTTTGGTTTACAGGGGAATGAAACTTGGAAAAATCATGTATGGTAATGAAATTTGTTCAAACAGTTAATTTTGTGTGATTTTCTTTGGACCATTTGCACTTACACTTTGAAGTAGACTATTGTAGTTGCTACTGTTTGAAGAGCTCCACGTTTACAGTCCAATATACTGATTCAGAAAACCACTTAGGCAAGAGATTGTCTTGAGAAAAGGATGTATTATGTATATATTTTTACCAGTCATGTTTCTGAAGTGAGCCCTACTTTTCAACAGTAATTTGATTCTAAATGAAACAGGAGCTAGGTAGCCTGGCAGCCCCTTGTCTATGGTACAGGTGGCATTACATGTGAGAGCCTTGATGATTTTACTTGGGCTGTTGCAGGGAGTGCAGCTTTTCAAAGCAAAGTTTTGCTCCTTTGAGATCTCTTATCTCTATGACAGTCAGGCGTTTTCTGAAAATAAGAGCAGCAGTTAAATCTAGATATGATCTCCCCTATCTTGATTCAGAGCACATATGCAAATGGAATAACTATGCTACAGATGCTGGAGTGCAGGGCTGCTATTCAGAAGGACTTTGAGAGGCTGGAGAAATGAGCTGATGGGATCCTCGTGAAGTTTAGCAAAAGCAAAGTCCTGCATCTGGGGTGGAGTAACCCCATGCAACAATACAGGCGGGTTTGCAGAAAAGGCCCTGGAGGTCTTGGTGGACAAATTGAACACAAGTCAGCAATCTGCCTTTGCAGCAAAGAAGGTCAGCTGCATCGTGGGCGGCGTTAGCAAGAGTGTAGCCAGAAGGTTGAGGCAAGTGATTATTCCCTTCTGTTTGCCATTGGTGAGATTGCTCTGGGCATAGTGTCCAGTTTGGGGATCCTCAGTACAAGAAAGGCACTGATATGTTAGAACAAGTCCAGAGGAGGGTCACCAAGATGGTTCGGAGGTGGAGAATCTCCATCCTTGGAGAAATTAAAAACTTGACTTGGACAAGGCCCTGAGGGACTTGCTGCAAGTGAAACGGGTTTAAGCAGGAGGTTGGACTAGCTGTCCTTTGAGTAGCCTTTGCAAACGATGTAATTCTACAAAACTGATCGCATGTGTACTGACTCCTGTGAAATCCTGTTGAACTAACTGAAGGTGTGGGCAATCTAGATTTTTAATCCAATTTTTGTGGTGTGTAAGCATTTCAGATTTTATGGGCAAATGTATATGTGTTTTGTGGTGACATCTACTGCACTTTTGTTCAATGTTAGGCCCAAACAGTATAGATGTCACTGATTCCAGTCCCCTGGGAGCTTTTCACTTCATAAGCCGGAAAAAAAAAAATCATATGCGTCCAATGAAAAACAGAAAAAGGGTTTCAGGAAAAATTGAGCTGGGTTTCTGGTTTGGTTAATGTCTAGCCCTCATCCATTCCTGTTACCTTTCTAAAAGCTCTTCAAGAAAAACTTTTATTGTCAGCTTGAAAGATAAAACTTATAAGGGAAAGCTATCAGAGCAATGCCACATCTGAACATACTGGTGTATTTCACAAGCTATTTAAAGTTCATAGCATTTCTGTCTTATAATGTATCATTATTATTATTATTATTATTAATCATGTATATTGCTAGGCAAAAAAGAAACAATGATTTTTCATGATGACCACAAATTCTTTATTTGAGGACAGTTTTTCTGTGGTGTAGCCTGCCAACAGTTAAGTCAGAGAGGTAAGGATATTCTTATGAGGCAATATACTTTCAATATTAAGGAGGTAGTATTTGTAATCTCTGTATTTTCTCAAATATGGAATTAAAAGTACAAGATGGGAGGGACTTGGATGATTAGGCAGTTTGTCAGTGGATGTACACTTACAAATGCTTCAGTGGCAATGAAGGAAGACAGTAAAACACATGATGGTTGTTCCTGTGTGAGAGATGTCTTCAATAGATTCTGATCAAAAAGGAAATCCAAAAGTCAAATCTTTGTTGCAGTAGAGTAGGTTCATTTTCAGGATTTTCACAAACAGTGCCGACCCCCTATCTGCATGCCGTAGGTCAGAATTTCCATAAATCTCCATAATTAGTGTTTTCATTTTATTTTCAGTCAGTTATATGTGTGGTAGAATATCTCACTACTTTGTTCACCAAAGGCCATTTTTTCCTATTTTCAGATTCCACATCAAACTCATTTTCCCAAACAGTCTACCACGTCTTTCGAAATGTAAATGTGGGACTTTTGCTATTAAACACTGTGATTGCTGCCAATCTATTTTTTGTATAAATTTGAGAACAGTTAGGAAATTTCTCAGGGGTAGAATTATGGGCAAGTACGGTTTTTTTCTCCATCACTGTGGAAGAATTCTTCATTGTTCTCATTCTGATGAATGCATTGATATGGAGATATCTTGATACATATCAATGATTCAATATCTTTGCTTAATCTTCTGTCTTCCACGGGAAACTGGAAAACCAGCAAAAGGCCAAGTTATCAATATGTAGGAATCTTTCAAAAAAAAAGTAGAAATTTACAGTTTATTTAGATTATCACATTTTTTGCTTTTGTTTGTTTTTAAATGGACTCTACATATTTTCTGCATAATATAACAAACTTTTATTAGAGATCAGGAGGAAACTTAGTGACTGTATTATTGTTTAGTTAACAGGTATATAAAATCAATGGATTTTAGCTTAATTTTTTTTTTCTGATGTATTTTTAACTCAGATAAGTAAATGATGGGGAGATCTATCATGACCCAGCTTTTTCCAATATTTGATTTTTCTGATGTTTCCACTGTCATGACTGCTGCAATATAAGTTGATATCTCATAGACAGAGAAACACAGACAAACCCAGAATCAAAAATACTCGTAATGCAGAGCAAGTAGAGACTGGAGACTGAGGACCTTTTTGCTTGATATAAAATTTCCCAAGCTAGTGCTGACCTGAGCTGGCCCCCTAACACAGTGCACATGTTCCTCTGTGGAACTAGCCTGGTTCCAAAAGCAGCAATGTTTAGTGAATTTGGGTGTGATGTCCCATGGACAGAACTTTGATGTACTTGGTTTTGCCATAGGCTCTGTTAACCTGGGCATCTTTTTTCCAAAATCAAAATTAGAAAGGATGTGAGTGGGAGTACTAGAAATACAAATTCTCCCCTCTTTCTTTCTAGAGCTGGAAAGCTACATTTTCCTCTGTGTCATTCCTCTCTTAGTGCAAACAGCCAAAATCACCACAGTCTGTATCTCTCTGCCTGTTTGATGTCTTTTGCAAGGTTACCCACTGGCATACACACTATTATAAGAAATAAACTGGGTCATCGACTTTAAATTCTTTTCCCATTTAGAAGCTATAACAGTGCAGAAAGAGGTTTTGGAGGCTTGCTCTCTCTAGGTCTGTGTAGCACACCTCCAACATCACTGAGAAACCTGCTGATTGCATCAGTTCAGGGTCTCCCTTGAATGGGCACCACCAGTCACGTCCAATTGAGGCTTGGAGCTGCATATGCACAAGTGTTCCCTGAAGATGAACTTAAGCCTGTCAGGCTCATTTCATTTGTAAACTAATGCGGAGTGGGACCAGCTTTTATAAAAGGAAAGGCTGCTTTGGACCATAGATTGATTTGAACTTCTGGAGGAGCACAGCTGAAAGCTCACACTTGTCTGAGAGAACAGTTTAACAGCAAAGTTCTTTTTCTATTTTACAAACAGAAATGTTAGGAGCCAAAGCTCTTGCATTCAGTTTTTGCATTAACCTTACTTTAGAAAGAGTTCCCCTTTTCAGTTCACTAAGGCTAATGCCTCAGTGTCCAAGACAGCATCATCTTGCAAGGCAACAATGCAGAAAAATAACTTAATTAGACAAACTTGAGGCATTTTCTTCAAATGGAGCTGGGAAATATCACAGTGACATTTGTTCATGGTCCGGGGCATCGTAGTTTATTGGTAATAGGCACAGTCATGGATTTCCTGAATGAAGCATTTTGTTAACCAATGCAAAGAACAAAGGAAGGAGAGAGATTAGATGAGACGGAAACACTAGGAGAAAGCAGACACTGGTTTGAGATTAGGATTAGGCAGATCATCAGAAGCTGCTTTTTGTTTCTGTGAGATGCACCAAATCAGCATACTTTTCCAAACCTTTCATATGCAAGGCATGAGCAAGTGTTGCCCAGTTGCTCATAGTTTCAATAGACCATATTGCAAAAACTCTAGCGGCTTGTAAATTTCTGGGGGCTGCCAATATTTTACGGGGTTTAGTCAGATATGTGAAGCTAAATTAAGCCATGCAGAATGTTTATGCAGTGGAAAATTTGGGTTTGACTTTACATTTGTTATCTAAAAGTTTTAGTTGAACCCTAGGGTTGCCTGAAGTCTGCTAAAGTTTCTGTATGTCTATATCTATGTAAAAAATGTGTGTGTGTTTGTGTATATACATTTCTGTTTTAAATATGACTCTCTTACATGTGAAGATCCTAGAGCTGCAAACATGTAACTCATGTAGCTAGTGGGTTCCCAAAACGAAGGAAACAGATTTTGTTAATGGTTTTCATTTTAGATAATACCTCATTTTTATTGTGTCAAAACATTGATAATTCTCGAAGGAGCTTGTTTGTCCTTAATATTAGTTAAATACTTTTGTGTAATAGAGATTGCAGGACTAGTTAGTCAAAACAAGCTGAAACAAGAAAAACAAGATATTTGTAAACTTCTTTTCTGGAGAAAATACCCTGTGACTTTACCCCCCAAAAGGATTAGATTTTGGTCAGTTCTGATTTCATTTGGACAGTTTTAACTCCAGTGTAATCGTGACTTGCATTTCCCTGGAGTGAAGAATGTGACACACTTCAGGCTTGTGCATTTGAGCAGACAAAGCCTCTACTGACCCCTTTAAATATACGACTGAATAAATAGGATCAGACAGCCTGTCATGGGTGCACTGTAAATAAGTTCTTTAAACTGCTGTTGGTAGCAAAAAAGGAGATTTGGGGCTATGTAGGGTCTAGGATTAGTTCTTTCTATGAAAATTCAGCTCCTTATTCTGGATTAGAACTTAGGTTGTTACCTTAAACTAATTAAATAAAACCCCAAAGCCTCTTGAGCAGAGCATACCCAAGCTATAGGATAGAACTAAGAAAGGGATATTTGCTTCAGTGACCCGTGTCCCTTCTGTGTCCATATTTAAGGTGGATGACAGGCAGGGTTTTCAGGTTGTGTGATGCATTCTAGGATCAGGTCATGTTTTTAGTGATCTGCAACCCTGACAAATGTTGGCAGTTAGTTTTGAAATATTCCTTAGGAATTCCTTATTTTAGGTTGCATATTTTTGGAATATTTGAGCCAAAATGGCCTGTCCAATTCCAAAATGTAATCCTCCTTTTACTTGTCTTCCTTTATTTTCTATCCTTATGGAATAAATCTTTCTGAGCTTTCCTCTGCAGCCTTGAAGGATATGCAGCTTTTTAATGAGAACTAAGAGTCTTGTGTGATCACGTATGTTTGCTGGTCAAGACACGAGAAAAGCAGAAAGTACAGCAAGATGTTCAACGGAATAATTACAGTTGATAGTGCTGTGTGAAACCTGGCACTGGTCTATCAGAGGGGTTGGTTTAATGGAATAATTTGGGGGATGCAGGGGGTTCAGCTGTGTGGGCTCTCATTTTCCACATCCTGCTGATTTTTCCCTTTGTTTAGAGGTTCAGAGGAACTTTGATTTTCACAGTGAAGCTCAGTGGCAATCACTGCACCTTAACTGATGCATTGCTATTGCATGTAGAGTTCCTGGGTTTCAGGAGATAGTAGCATTATGTTAAAAATACATTCAGGTGTACCTTGGAATTGGTGTCATTCAAATAACTTGGCATATATCGGGAATCTGACCAGAATTTCAGGTTTATAGCAAGGGCCACCACCAGGCAAAACATGTCATTTCAGAGTAATCCACTTGAACATCTGCAAGTCGCTGTCCTTTACCCAGTGTGTGCATAGCAAAGAGGACAGTTGTGCACAGAGAGTAACTGCGCTGAATCTGGTTTCCATGTGTGCTTATGAAAGTTGTGTTCAGAGGAACCATAAAAGTGAACACTTGAACCCTGCATTTCTACTTCTAAATGCTTCCTAGTATTTGTAGTATCTTCAAGGATGGGATTTTAAAGTTGTGCAATAGGTTGGAGTTTGCGTTTCATTGTTTTTCCCTGTCTTGACTATAGCTGCTGTTTTCGAGGCTCCCTTGTGCCTTGCTGTAAATCTGTAATAACATGTGCTAGATCTGTTGTGAAACAGCCTTTTCAAAGAAGCCTTTTCCCAGTTGTAAAAGGGAAGACATCACCTCTTAAGTTATAACTGATTGCCAAGGCTCTTTTTGTGGCACTGCTCAAAAACATATCAAAATGTTCTGAAGTGTATTGTTGAAAAACTGTAATAGAAAATGCTTAATCACAGTGATGCAGAAAGCTAATGCATACCCCCAGTGATGATCTATAAATATGTAGTGATGCTTGAATTGTTAATGAACTATTTGCATTTTAGAGTTTGATGAAGCTTGATTTATCATTACACAATTTGCTCATTGTCTTAAGTATTCCAAAATTGTGGTGTTCTTGCATGGTCAATTTGCTATTTATTGTTATTTATATTAATAGCTCTTACATATTTCTTTCGATTCCAAAAATCTCAAAGCACTTCACAGGCAAAGGTAAGTCTCATTACCCATGTTACTGACATGGCAGAGGTGAGGAGATTTATTCATGGTGACAAATGTCAGTAGCAGAAGTGGAAACACAACCTGTGTTTCCTGTCTCCAGTTCAGTATCCATTGCTCACCGATGTATAGCTCCTGAAAAAATTGTAGGAGAATAGTAGCTCAGTACAAGAGGCAGCACAAATACGTCGTATATTGAAAAAAATCCTAGAGTGCATATAAATCTAATTATGTGGTTTTCTTTTTTTCTCCTTTTGGATATTTTGTTCATCTGCCTGGCCGTCAATATTTAGAAGAAATGCATATTCCTACTCCTATTACTTGTAAGTACTTGGCTGGGGATGACCTTTCTTGAGTGTGCTCACTCTGTGGTAATTTTGTGCTTTGTTGTATTCTTTTCTTTTACCAGTTGTTTTTTTGGGTTTGGTTTTTTTTTTTTTTTTACTGTTCCATTTCTCCTTGTCTTTCCAGCAGCTTGTGTTTTATTTTCTCACTTTCACACTGCTATGTTTTCCCTGTTTTACCATTGCATCTATAACTGTGCCTGCAAACACATAAATGTCCACAGATATGTCAGTTACGGTTTGTAGTTCTTCAAATGCTAATGGACAAATACAGAGTGTCCCAACTGCACCTTTTCTAATTGTCCATCATATTTAGCCAGACTGCAGGAAAATGTACACCTGAAAGTTATTGTTAGGAATTTCTCAGCCATGGAAGTAAGCTTTTTATAAAATGTAAGGTTTCTGACAACTAGGACTTGACATTATCTCAGCAAACATCCCTGTTCCTGGAGTTGCCAGGTTCTGAGCGTCAGTTTAGACCATTGGATGATGAAGTGGTTCAGATATTCAGATCTAAATCACCTGTCCAGTCCTAATGACAATGCTGCATAATTAAGGCAGTTGTTAAGGTGCATGAAAATGCTTCACACATCAGTACTTCCAGAGCCATCTGTTGTCTAAAGATTGAGGGGCTGGAAAGTAATCAGGGCCAAGCTGTTTCTGCCATGATAATAGTTGTCTGAGGATTAGGAGGAGGGGGGGACTGGATCACTGATCTGAGGAAAGAGTCCTGGAGAATTGAGTTGGATGCCTTTGCTGCAACCAGAGGGTTGGGAGGGATGGAGAAGGCAACTGTTACTGCTGAGAGAAACAGGTCACCCCTCTCCAGCTCTCGGAAGCAGCAGCTGTATCGCTGACCTAAACCTTTCTCCCAAAAGCAGCAACCTGCCAGACTTTCCAGGGCTCTGACATTGACAAAGTTGTCCAAAGGGCCACGTCTGCTCTGCTAACCCCTCCTAGTCTGCCACCCCTGGCAACCTCCTCCTTTGCCTCTTCCTACAGTTCGTCTTTGTCTTCATCTTGTGACTTTGTCCTATGGACAAATCTGGAAGGTGTTCAGCAGGTCAGCAAAATGAATGTATTTATATTCTGCTCTTTTAGTGGAAGTCGACTGCTTTTTCGTGTGAATTGATTTACATCCAAAGAACAGGGCAAAGAGTTAAGTATGAGGATCCCTATGTATCACTTGTTGGAGTGATTTTGCTTCTCAATGACCTGTCAGAAAATAATTGAAAGAGGAACCTTCCCCACTTGCTAAGTGTGTGAGGAGCCTAAAGAGACCACAATGAACTTTAACTTTGCCCAATTATGTAATTGTAAATGCAGAGTAACTCCATTTCCTCTAGACTTCGCACTGGTTCACCAAGAATGGAATTTGACCTTAAGTTGTCAGATTTTAAGAGAAGTTTAACTAAATGTTAAAGTACGGGATGGTTTTAACGCATAGATGCTACTAGCTAGTTGCATTTCTTGCTACAACCTTTCCTTTTCTGCACATTTCTCATGAACTTCAGAAAAGTGCCCTCTGTACTGTTCTGTTGTTTTGCTTTCCTTACAACTAGTCACCACCATTGCCTGAAAAATTCAGTCCCCAGTTTTCCATTATAATTTTGTCTTCTTCCAGCAGGCAGGATGTGATCAGGAATATTCCCTGCTTTATTTTATTTTGAGATTTGTGTATTTAAAAAGATGAATCAACTTCTGAGCTCTATGTGACCCCTTTTTAAAACTGCACAACAACATTGCTTTAAGCAGTCAGCTGAGGATTACTCTGCTACAGACAGTAAAGGTATCATTAAGTAGTCTCTTTGCTGTCTTGTAGTGGCTTCTGTGGATCAATATACTACAACTTTTTTCTCAGGGAGCAGGAGAGTGACTCAGGAAAAGTGAAGAGACAAACCTCTGAAGGTCACCCAACCCAAGCCTGAGGTTGCAATGAGCTTCAGCAGTAGCAGAAGCAAGTGATTTAATAAGATTGAATATGGCAGATGTACACCATGTAGCATATCACAGTAGAGAAAAGCCAGAGCTATATTCAGGCAAGCTTATGTGTTCATAACAGCCAATTGAAGCACTCAGTGGAGATTTGAGCTCAGGATACAGAAATCATATACCTCCTTAGTACTACACCCAACATTTTTTGCATAGAGCTCATTCTTAGCTCTGTGCTTATGGTGTCACAGGTACCCCATCAAGCATGAGCTCTGCTAGCTGGAGCATCGCTATGGTAGAGGTAACACGTAAACAGTCATCAGAAAATAAATACTTCCATCGTCAGGCTGTGCGTGTCAGCATTTTGTTTCAGATTGACATTTGGCCTGTTCCCTAATCTGGCAAAACCAAGCTCTGTTTGTTTTGTTGTGTGTCCCCCCCCCGCCCCGAACAATAGTTGGGGTACAAGGGATGTTGCGGTAGTGAGGGAAGAAAGCAAGAGAATCCATGAAGAAGCATATGATGAAGTTTGATTGAGTTTCATGTTTCAAGTTTCACATGAAATAGGATGTTTCATTATGATTGCAGATGAAAATCTTAAACTGCTAAGGACTGTGTAGTTCTAAGCCAAAGCTGATAGAAATTGCTACAGCCTCTTGTGAGCAGAGAGGTTTGATTTAAGTCTATTTGAAATCTTGTGAAAATAAGAGCAGCAATATGTATATATAGAGATCTTTTAAATAGAATTGGTTTGCATGCTATGACCTTGTGTGAATGTTTTAATCCTGAAGTAAAATTCAGTTGAATGAGTTACCAGTATCGAAAAGCAGGTTCTCAAATAAATCTGCTGGCAGAGCTTTAAATACGACCATATGGACTACATTGCTTTATTTTTAGTTTCAGTTTCTGGACTTCAAAGTTGTGCTTCTTAGAGTAATTCTCATCTGCTTTCAAATAATTCCTCTCAACCCTTTTTCATCTGCTATACTGGCATCTCTTCTTGTTAGGGACCAAAATCTCCAACCCTAACTCCTCTAAACAGTTCTTAATGATAAGTCTAATAAAGTCACGGAGACATATATCATGAGTAACTGGTTTTTACAGAAACGGGCCATAAGCATTGTGGTAATCTCTAGGCTGGAGTTCTGCCTTCAGCCTGTCTTGTGTTCTGCTGCAATCCAAGACTGTAAAATCTGATTGTGTAAGATGGTTGAGTACCTGCAGCTTCGGTGAAACCAGTCAAAAATTCTTATTTATAAGAGCAGCTCTTTTAGCTATTTTGTGCATACATCATTATGGGTAAATAGTTACAGGATTTTTGTGAAGCAACACTTCATAAAAAACTTCCTACAACATATAGGAAGGGATATTATTGTGGCTGAAAGAGAAGGCCATAAAGATTTTTAACATGCTTTAAGTGGAAATATAAACCCAGGAGGCCTCTATTCCTAACTTGCTAAGTCATTGTGCAGGATTGACATAATTTTGTGTACCTCAATGTATCATCATTAAAATTTAGTTGCTTACGATTTGAGATCCTCGAACAGAACTTGGTTGCGTGATGGGAAGAGAGGGATGCGGAATTAGGAGTTCCTGTCCTGGTGCACTCATTGCATCAATGTCGCCAGGGTGATGCATGAATCGTTTCAGAGGAGTTACTCTGTATTTACACCAATACAAATGTTGTCTAAAGTCTATACAGAATTGCTAGCTTCATCACATTGCACTTAAGTTTAATGCACTGTAAGATATGATGTGCAATGTAAAATAGCAACCCAGCCATGTCTGAAAGTTTTTGTTTTCCTAGCTGAAGCTGTAAAACACAGACAGCAATTCATTTGATTTAAAGGAGGTTTTGCATTTAATGACAGAGACCTCTTTTGCAACAGTATTTTCAACAGCAGCAACCCATATCAAGGCTTTATTCTTTCCTCACCAGGAAAAAGAATGGAAATGTTTTCTGTGTGGGGGTTGTTTTTTTGTTTTGGTTTGGTTTGGTTTGTTTCTTTCTCCTGGGCTGGGTAATGGTTGCAGAATGAAATTTAATCAAGAGTGATATCAGACCAGAGAAGTATTTCTAGAAATACATAGATTCATGTATATGTTACAAGAACTCAGTTTAATGTTATTTATAAGAAAAGGGCACTCAGTAGCCAATATGTTGTTTTCCTTTTCCCCTCAACTGATCAGAGTCCTGAGGACAAGATTTCAATGTAGGAAGCCCCTTCAACTCCCATCGTAATTTCATACCAATTTTAATTGTTGTGGTGGTTTCAGCCAGGACTTTCTTTTCATGGCAGAGGTTCTGTCAAAGGTATTAAGCTAAATTTATACTTGCATCTTCTGAAATAACAGGGTTTGTGCTGAATTTATTTCCACCGTCTGTGGGACATTTGAAAAGAAATAAAACGTTATTTTATTTATAGGCATACCTCTGTATAACCACATACATACATAAATATCTCCATATATTTCCATGGATGGTGGGATCTGCCTGCACAGGACAGCTTGCTAAATCAGAATTTTAAGAGAAACTGGTTTTCTCATTAGATGCTGGAAAAACAGAATCATCAATCAGTGCTTATGCCAGTCTAATGAAAGCAAATTTTAAAAAATGCAATTAAAATCCAGAAAGGAGGTGAGATTTTATTTAGAGCATGTCTGTGTGGTGATTGCAAGCCTAAACTTTGCAGAGGGCAGTGTTTGCTGGCTGTTTATACCAGCATATATGTATACTGTATGGTTCTTATATGGACCTGTCTTGTCTAAAGTTTATGTGGTTGTTAAGTAAATGTCCTCCACAAATAGTGATTAAGTTGATCAAGTAAAACTTAGAGAGCACAGCCCTACATTTCAAGACCCCGTGTTTGTATACACACAGTACAAAATATTCAGAGCATCTTTTGACTTACATCTACGTTACATCACTTTCTGGTGTCAAAGTAACGTTTGCTTTGTAAGTAAAAGTGGTGCGGTTGCTCCTCACTCCTCACTTCACCTTTACTCTGGTGAATTCCCTCTGCTCCTGCAATAACCTGCACTGAGTTTGGCTTCACCCTGGCAGGTGCTAAAAAAGTGCAAGTAAAGCTGTCTCCACGCTTGCCTGCAAGTGGAGGATTTGCCCTTGTAGCAGCTATAAGAAGCAGTAAGCTGCCTATGTGCTCAGGCCAGAGAATATTCCTCAGCTCTGCTGAGGTTACAGTCTGCGCAAAGGGAGCATGTGGGGAACTGCAGTTTTTGGCAGGACCATTGGAGCACGGGGAGGAGATACCCCACCTGTCAGGCTGCCAGAAGCTGTACTGCTTTTAACTCTCATTCCTCTTGCTCGCTGTTTAAAGACCTCTAGTGACTGAGATTTCACAGCCCACCGGCCCAGTTGGCTTGAGAGATGGGCAGCCTCTACTGCATATGGATTTCCTAAAGTTTAAAATGAACTGCCCTTCCCACAGGTTAGCCCTATTACTTTTTCTCAGCCCCTGTAAACAGGGAGAACAGCTTCCCTGTGGTGTCTTTTCATATGTTTGAAGACCTGTCAGCCCGATTTGATTTTCTTTTCTCTAGATTAAAGATCCATATTGCCTTTGGCCTTTGCTTGTAGCTCATGTTTTCTAGATTTACCTTTCTTGTTCTGCCTTGTATGTGTCCCTTTGGCACCCATCTTATTTGAAGTGCAGTATTGCAGCAGAGGCCTTAGTGATCCTTGGTCAGAGCAAAAAGATTACCTGTGCCTTGCAGACCATAGTGCCATGTATAATCCCTCCCTTATTTTTACACCAGCATGAAACTGTCTGTCAAATTGAGTTTGTGATCTACAGGTTTGGGGGACAGAGGTCCTTTTCAATAGAACTGCTATTAACCAGTGCTCCCAGTTGGGTATTGCACGGCTGATCACTGCCTGCCTTAAATTTGTGCAGATTTCATCATAAATAATATGTATACTCCTAGCAGGCTGCTGCGCACAAATATCTAAAAGGAATTGTATTTTGTAGCTTTCTTAAACTGCATATTGAAAATGAGGGCAATATGCAATTCTTGTCTGTAGGAGGAAATTTCATGTTTAACTTACGTGATCTATACCTAATATCTAAATTACCTGTGCATGCAAATCTACATTATAGTGTATATAATCCATCCTTGTGAAACATCTAAAATTAAATCTGTCAACGTACATGTACAAGAGCTCTTTAGGAGTGGCAGTTACAAATTTAACATTCATGCATGTAAAATTGATATAAAAAGTTAGAGTTTGAAGCTGCATTTAAAATATAATCCTTGAAGTTTATCCAGACCTCTGCAAAACAGGAGTCTGATCCTGCAGATACTTCTAACTGAAAGTGTTGCTTAAGCTTTCTGATTAATGCCTGTGGCAGTCAATGGTTTGTGCTTGATACTAAGCTTGCATTCCTTGGCTGTTAAACTGGAACTCCTGCAATTTTAATATAGTGCTTCAGCATTTTATATCTATTCTCTGATAGGAGTAGAAGTTTGAAAAACAGCTGAATCAAGTCTCCCATCTTTTTTTTTTTCCCCCAAAAAATTCTCACTGAATTGAAGTTCACTGCCAATAGTTCTTATCCTTGCTTTAGTTGGGTTAACTTCAACTGCCTGATTATACAGCTGGTTTCATTTTTTTATTCTGCTTTGAGCATCTTTCTGTCTCATCCGTTGTGTGTGTATAGTGCCTGTAAACATCATCTCTTCATTTACAAACCCTCTTGAACTGAAAAGAGCAACACAGTAAACCCCATCCAGGGACTCCTGTTTTCCTCTTCGCACACTGTCCTTACGCTTAAATGTAAAACAGCCATTAATATCACCTTATTCACATTTTGACATTTCAGTCTCTTCACCCTGTGTTGATTGTATCAGACTCTTCTTCCAAATATCTGCCCGGTCCTTTATGTCTTCCCCTTTTCAACTGCATAATGCATGAGACGGAAGGTGTCTTCTCAGTGCCTGGTGACAGACTGTGCCAGGTACCCACTGGCAGCAGCCTGCGGCTGGCCCGTGATTGACACTAATGCACTGATAGCAGTTTCATCTGAGTGTTGCAGTTGTTGTGTTTAAGGGAGGCTGGTCAGTAAGAAGAGCAGGAGCCGTGTCACTGATGCAGCTTGTCAGTGATCCACAGAGATCCCTTGAAGTGCCCTATTTTTGGAAACAGCATTTCCAGATAAATGCTTTTCCAATTCCAAAGGCATTTTGACATGCTGGGAAATAAACCTCTACCTAGCTGTGGGCTTAAGTCACATCCCTAACATTCTAGAAAGTGCTAGTCATTTGATTTTGTAATCCTTTCTATGAATTATAATGATGGTAAGGACCAAATAGGCTTAGTCCTGTGCTGCCACTCTATCCAGACACGTAACGGAGGCAGAAAAGGCACATTTAGAAACCAAGAGCCCCTTGATGTGTCTGGCATGCTTAGCTCTGAAATCCTCAAAAGAGATCTGTCTTCCTTTTCCTTCTAAATTTAGATGAAGAACTTTTACACTCTCGGAATAGAGAGGGAGAAAGGTTAAAAAGGATAACACGCTGTTGAAAGAAAATAATAGCGTTTTCAGATGCAGAACAATTTTCTGTGTGGCTTCTCCCTGAACATGTGTAAGCATTAGCTGGTCCACCTGCGAGCAGCCTGGTTTGTGTGTGCGAGTTAGATTGAGAACTTTAAACTCATGTCACCTTTTCTTTTTAGGCATTCAAGCCAATGTTTTAGGGGCCTCTCTGTCTTCTACAGGACCAGGTAGAACTGCTTTGCATAGGGCTTTTGTAAGCAGGCCTTTGGGGACTAATGGGCTTGGGTTTGGGGTTATTTTTTCCTGCCTAGCACATGCAGAAATGTCATTGCTCATTCACTGAAAGAGAAAACGAGTCTGCCAGTTCTGGCTCTTTGTAGCTTGTTGGCATCTCTGAAAAGATACCAGGCAATGGGATTTACAGATAATTATTTCCACAAATAATTTAATCTGGATTAAATAAGGAAGTCACCCTTTTTGACTCACCATTTTTAAACACCAGTAGTGGTCGTCTGTAATGGCTCACCCCAGCAGTCCAGAGTGCTTGTTATTAAGGACTTTGGCATTTTGGATTAGTGTTTCCCACTGAGAAATTTTAATTCCTGTTGCCAAAGAATTCACATAGCCATGTATGATTAGCAAATCTAAAGGATTAAAATAACCGCCTAGCAGGGTTAATACACTTCAAGACTATTGTTGTTACCTCAGGTACCACAGCACAAAAAAAGGGGGCTCCCATGGCTGCAGCTCATAGTTAATAAATCTGACTGTGCTAACATTGCTGAACACTGGAAGCAGAGCTTTTAACATCATTAAATGCCAGCTTTTTGCTTCATCACTCAAGGACAGTTACTCTGTTTGCATCTTCATCTGCAGAAGTGGATACACCATGGAGATTGTGTGAGACCTAAATATGCACTCTGTAATTATGTTCCCAATTTGAATAGCTATGGTTTGAATTGAAACCACTAACTGTAAAAGCCTGGTGGAGCAGATGAAACAGGTGTATTTGTTCAAAAGTTTGCATCAAACATTGGACACTTCTCCATAAATCTGTGCTCTCCTGGTCTGGATTATCAGTTTGCCTTAAAATATTCATTTCCCACAGACACAGGCAAAGGTTTTTGTTCTCTTTGACCCTTCCTTGCACCTGAGTGTAACTGGCCTAGCTACACATCTCACGAAGGGCTGGGGCTCAGCTGTGTGCTTGAACTTGCTTGTAAATGCCACTCTGACATGTGCTGTGAATAAATAAAGCCTGTTGGAATATGTTGCAAGGAATATCCCTTAAAGAATCTAATGAAGTTTAAAAAAATGGGTAGTATTTACCATAAGCATGTCATTTTAGTGAAGAAAAACCTCTTTGCAAAATAATTTAGTTGTTAGGATTTTTTTTTTCTTTGAGTTGGAGGAAAAAAAGAAAACTAAAGCTCCTTCTTACAGTAATCTCTTTTTCTCCCTTTTATTTTGTTTTGTTTTCTTATCTACGGAAGTAGCGTAAGCAAAGTTCTTTGCTGGTGCTAGGGATTTGTGTGATATTTTTTCAAGGTGCGGGTTGTAGAATGTCACACATTCATTTTTAAACAGTTTTGCTCTCTGATATGAATGAAGCACAGGGCAGTCAAATGTCAATGGAAGCTTAGCAGCTCACTTCTGCTTCTCTCCATTTTCTTATTATTACCTGTGTTTGCAAAAGGGGAGCCTCTTACGTTGTTGGCTTTGTTAGTGTTTTCAGAGCAGGCAGTGTTTCTGCTTTTGCCAATGTTTTTGACGTCTCCTCAAAATAACACCCATTTTCCCAGAACAGAGGCATATTTGAACATTTCTAAAATAACTTCAACCTTTAAATTGCCCCACCCTTCACTAACTGTCGATCCTCAGTGCAGTTCGGGTGTGTGTCAAAATTTAGTAGAGGCTGCTGTCCTCATTGCTCTGCTTGGGGACAGGGCAAAACTCCTGCTCCAGCTCTCAGGTTGCACCGAGTCAGGTCGCAGTCTCCACCGGGGCACTCAAAGAAAATCCCCGGTGCAGGTTTCCCCGGGGATGGATGTAGATGTCCCATTTACCTCCTGGTGAGCGGTTCTGATCGCTGCCCTCATCCCGGGCCCTCTGCTCTTCCTGAGCGGCTGACACCCACTCCAGGGACTTTACCTATGCCACCCTTGTCAAGGATGATGTAGCACTCCTACTGCTGGGGTGATGCAGGTTTGTGCAAGATGAGTTACCGGAAGGGACAGCTAAGCTCAAAGACTGGTATCGCTATATTTATTGTGCTCCACAACAGTTATATTAAAAAGTTGTGGGGTTTCCTCTTGTGCGGCCTGCCACATGCCCTGCATGTCTGACCAAGTGGGATAATTGTGGTTTTCAAAATATTTACTCATTGCTTTGTTTTTAATGAGGGAAAACTGACCTTGATTTCTCCCCTCTTCAAAACACCCTAAAGGAAGCTAGCCAAGAAGCAGAAGGAGACTCAGACCAGCACGCAGAGGGAGATGGGTCCCGTGGCTACTTCCGACAAGACCTCTACCAAACTCAGTGCTGTTCACAATGAAGAAGCTTTTTCTTCCAGCTGCCAAGATGTTAATGGATTCAGTAAGTTTAACTTGCTTGCAATGGATATGTCCCCCTTGGAGAGCTCTAGGTTCTTAAAAGGACCTATTCCTATGGGCACAATATTGAGGAGCTAGGAATGACAGTGATAGAGATCATTGCAAAAGCTCGCTAGAAATCAGTAGTCTAAAATGTCTCTGACCCTGCCTCTATTTTAACTGTCAGATAGGTGGAGAGCATTCCTTCCAACTTTAAATCTGCTGAGAATAATTTATGAAGTCTATTCTAATAACTGCATCAGACAGTCAAAAAGGCACATGTTTATTTGTTCTTCAGAAATATTTTTTCCTTTGTGAGTAGAAGAGTCAAATCAAATCACTTAGCTGACTTGCAGGATGAAATAACGTTTTCTGTATGAAATTGTTATGAAAGAAAGCATGGTCTCCTGGTTAGAGAAGTGGAAAGACAGCACTTCTTCTTTTGTCTGTGTTCTCAGTTTATTCTTCACACGGGTTCAGTAAAACTAATCTTAGTTAATACTTGTAAATCACTCAGACCTCTGTAGCTGGAAGAGCAGCACAAAGACATACTTTAGCCTCACTAGATCCAGATTGAGTGCATGGTGGATTGCATGGTGGATTTGTAACTTTTTCGTATTAAATAAATTTTAACTTAGACACTATGGGAATGTCACTCCTTCTTTTGACACTTAGCCTGCTAGTTTGAACAGGGGACAGCTCTGAAACACAAGTATGTACTATAACTCTTTTGTCTTTCTTAAACATCTTTAGTGAAGTGTTTTTTCCCCTAATTAATAACATGGAAGTGCTTATGGTACAAAATATGTTTTATCATTGAAACCTTTCTTTGTAATCTCAGATTAAGTGGGACAGGCTGAGTGAATTCTTCTTTCCCCTCTATCTGTAGGTCATGTCAAATTCCATCTGCATGTGTTGCTTCTGCCACTCTGTGTAACATACCTGTGAGATGGATAAATAGGTGTTTGGGACCGTCAAGTCTAGCAGTGAACACTTCTCTCTGATATTAAATTGACTTGAGTCAAGATCTAATTTTCTCAGGTGCTGAGTAGCTATATCTTCTAAAGAGACAGCAAGAGTTGTCAGTGGTTCATATCTTTGAAAGACAGGATAGCAGAAGACAGCATTGTAACAGACATCCTAGAAACAGCAAAGGTAGCTTGTTTAAAATGTATGGGGAAAATGAAGTTTTTAACACTTTCTTCAGAGTCTGGATTTTTTAAACTTTGGGGAATTTCTTTTTTCCAACCAGAAAATAAGAGATGAGCTTGAAATGTGACCACATTTTTTTCCCCTTGGTATTTTGAGAGACTAATTAAAACAGCTGAGTCATTTACTTGAAATGACAACTATAGAAAGTATGTTGTATCTAATTTTGTAAAAAAGCAACCCTCCAGGTTTTCTCTTTTTTTAATCAGTTAGTCCTTTGCTTGTCTGACATCACTGCAGATTTTATCACTACCTCCCTCTATAACACAGCCTGAGTCAAGTTATGGGCCGATTCTTTTCTTTTTTTCCTCTTCGTATCCCTGAGAAACAATTACCAGTAAGCCTTCATGACTTCTCCAAACTTTTTAGTGCCAAGTCCAGGATGCTGAGGTGTTGGAGGTAAGTTCTCTTCTGTGCAATAGTGTGCACGTGCTGATACAGGAATTTTGTGGGTAAAAGACTTTATTTTTAAAAGATAGCCTTAATAGAGTTTAATACCTGAGGGTTTCTATATGGGCCTACTCTAACTTTTGAACATAATAGGATTACTTCTTTACCTTCCTGCTAACTAACAGAGTTTTATAGGGGGTTATCCATCCTAGCTTTTGAAATCAGCTGTCTTAAGCAGCAGTCAAATTCCTTCTTAAATTGTCCTTTTGCCTCCCAACAGTAAATAGCATTTGCAGATATCTCATGGTAGGTAGTCATCCTCTCCATCTTGACCCTCAGTTATGGGAGCCTGAGTTGACTGTAGCTGTGACATGGAAATACCCCTCTCCTTTTTGAAGAAAGTCCACCAAGAGAAGCTAAGTGTTTTCAAGCCCAAGATCACCTTGCTAGCTCACAAAAGTGATAGAATAAGACAGCTTTTTAAGTACGATACCTCACAATTATTGAATGACTTGCAAACAAGTTTATGTCCAGACAACAGTGTCCTTGCAGGGCATGTGTCCTTCCCTCCAGTTTTTCCTTTCTGTCCCGATAATTTTAATGACTTTTCAGACAGAACAAATTCAGTGAGTCCCTATAGAAGCCTTTTTCTTCCCATAGTCTCTCCATCTTGGCCACTGGTCTGCTCCTGCTGCAGGAGGACTTCTGTTGTTCCTGGGGCCGTCCTGCTATAGCCCCTCCGTTTGCTGCCTGTCTCACTGCCTTACAGCACTGTCACCCCACAGGGAGCTCCCACCTGACAGGTCCAGCAACTGTAAAGGGTGCTGCCTGGTGCTGTGCATCATGAAGGACAGCAGCTGCCTTTCTGCTTATCAGCCTCTCCTTTTCTGAGGAGACATACACCTGGCTGCTTTTACAGGCTACTCTGAAAAAAGTGTGCAGTGTAGTAATGGTGATTCTTTCCCCACTAAGAGTTACCATCCTCCTGTCTCTGCTGTTGGTAAAAATGCAGATGTCTTCACCTACTCTATCTCAGTTTTCAGTAGAAACTCATGCAAAAGGCATCATCCATAAAGTCATGTTTGCATGCAGTAGAGTCCTTTGTTGAAGCCAGTGCAGTGCTCAGGAGCACACAGTCCTGTTGGACGTTTGTAGTTTTGAATTTTTTCATTTGGCAGAGGTGTTCATTAGCAAATGTAATTACATTCTGGATGATCTGTAGCCTCTCTGCTGGAACAGGGAGACCTCAGGTCTTGCTGAAAAGTGGAAGAGAATTGGGCATTTATCTTTCCTGGCCCAAAGCAAAGCCCCTCATCCCTCTTTCCGTTCTACACTGTAACTCATTACTCAGACTGAATTCTTACTGGTACATACAGGATTTTAAACTGAAGAGATTTTATGGACTGAGCCTCTGTCTCTGACACCATATGGAATCAGAATATGTGTCTGCTGAAAGATAGATTAGTCCATGGCTATTCCAGCTTGTCTGGTTTTGCCCACAGATTATGTGGAGGTGAAGCAGGCTTATCATAGTTGTTTATTTTCTCAAATATCTTGCTTTTTAAAAAATAGAAAAATATCCTAAATCCATTAAAGGTAGGTGATGGTACTTGCAGTGTTTGGGCCTGCTCCTCAGTTTGCAGGAATATTTGGAAAGCAGCGGCGTTTTCCTCTGACTGGTGCAGCAGAGTCACGTGTAGGCATTGACTCCGTGCATGGTTAGTACGAAATGAGATGACAAATTGGAGACAAGATGGGCCTAAAGTTATCCACCAATATCTGTGCCCTGACCAGAAGGGTGTGCAAGGGGTTGTTATTGCACAGAAATTGTGCACAATTTGGCAGCCCATCCATGTGATGGGAGAAGCAGTAGTATGTCATCTCAGCAATGATGCACTAATGATGTCCTGCACAAAGAAACTGCGCTTCTGGGTTTGCAGTGCTAAAATACCATGGAGCGGGCTTGTCCAGGAGAATGCTGTGTCACTAGCACAGCCATCTTGACATCCTTTGGGGGTTTCTGGCAGGAACTGTTTGATTCTGAGGATTTAATCTCTTAAAATGCAGCCGGTTTTGCTAGAGACTGATCTATTAGGGTGTGCTTAACTTTTGTGACATCTCAGTTTGGGAGGAGACGGCTTTCCAGACAATTTCAGGAGTGAGACTTGATACAGTTTAGGTAGATAGCTTTCATGTTACAGACAGAAGCAGAATTTGAAGACGGCATTTTGGAAGCTGTAGGGAACTGAGTTTTGCATTAGTGGGCACTACTGTACAGTTACTAAGTTAGTGTGCTTTTACTAGTGAGAACAAGGAGGTAAGAGGGAGATGTAGGTAAGTGGCACCCAGGTTGTTAAGGATCACTTTTAGCCAAGAAACATCTAAATTCACACTTTTCCATATCCTGCATGTTTTTGTGATGAATGAAATGTAAAGGTCTTCAAATTTGCAGTAAGTCACAACAGACAATTACATCAAGGTCTAGTTTTTGCTTCTATCCAATAGATAATTTTCACTCATAGTTAGGTTATGTGCTAAATGGAGTCCAAGGACTTGTAAGATCATGACCATGAGATGTTTTCTTTAGTGAAAAATTCTAAAATGAATTTAAAAATAAAAAATAAAGCCAAATTTCATTGAAGGCATAAAAGGAAAAAATACCAAAATCCTTTTTACTGTTTTTCATGCTGCTTTGGGATTTTTGTGGGGTTTGCTAGTTCAGAAAACCTTATGAAAAGTAAGGGAGAATAATTTTCAGAATAGGAAGGAGCCTCCACCATTCTGCGTGACTAGAGGGATCTGTGTGGCCTCACATGACACTGCAGGGAGTATAAAGAAAATCTTAAATGAAGTCTTAATCCGTACCCTGATGTAAAATCCTCTGTGGAAGTGTTTCCTGTGATTGCACACACTAGTGCTGTAAGAACCTCTGGTTAGGTAGCAGCACTGTGTACACATCTCTTGTTACAGAAGCCACTACCAGAATGATTTTGAGAATGAGCTCTCCAAAGTTTTGGGAAATTTTTTTTTTAATGTGTTTTCTTCCACTTTTTCTTCTAAAAAAATAATCTAGAATTTACCTCCCAGTCTCACAAATGTGGTTCATTTCATAAACCTCAGTTAGTAACATTTTTAATCAAACTCATTGAAGTGAGGTGTGTATCTTCAGCTGCCTAAGTAATTTATCGTTAGCAATTCCTGAAAAGGCAGTATGGCCCAATGAGTTCTTTTATACTCCCAAATTTCAGAAAAATCAAGTCCCGCTCCACGCCTTGACTGTTGACTTGCTCTGTGACTTGGGCAAACAAATTACGTTTTTTAGACCTTATTTTATACATCTGCAAAAATGGCTGTGTTCCAAGTACGGTAAAGAGAGGGTCTGATTTAAGCTGACACACACAGGGGAGAAAGTGTAAGAGGCCCCAGGTGAGAGATGCTTTATGGTTTGTATGCAGCAGGGGCAGAACTCCAGCAGACTAAGCTATGAGAAATTTGATTATTTTAATGTGTTTTCAAGTGGTGTAAGTTTGAAAATATGGCAGGAGAATGTAGAACGGGAATGAGTTCATTTACTGGTTGGCTATACACTGCTTAGGAGGTAATTTGGCAGACTTTATGAAACTCCCTAGACTAGCAACTTCTTTGGTTCACCCCATAGAATAACTTGAAATTTTTAAGTGGTGTTTGCTCTAGAGAGACAAAAATCGCTTCTGAAAGTACTTTGATGTATTCTGAGTTTTATCTATTTCTATTGGATTATGGAATGGTTTTTCCTGTGTTATCTATTGTCATCTTTCTGATGTACTGAGATTTGTATTAGCTTGTTTCCCAACATTCTGAGGAGGAGATGAATAAATACCTGTAACTCTAAGAGTGAATGCAGAATGATAACAAAAGAATATGCCTTCAGAAATGATGGATTACCATAAGAATGTACATGTATGCTATTGTAGATATAAACCAGCCTCATAAATTTACTATCGAGAAAAGAATCTACTGTGAAGATGTTGAGTCCTGGCTCCTTTCCCTAAATATTTGATTAATACAGAAATAATTTGGGGATTCTTGTCCAGAGAAAGCTAATGTTTTAATGGGAGAAAGCAGGGATGCTTGTCCTGCTGAAAGAACCCAATTCACAGGGGAAAGGATTATAGGATTTGCTATGAACAGTCCTGGGTTGAAGAACAAGTCCCTTGTTATCGTGTATTGTTTTAACAAAAAAATTTGCTACATTACCTGTGTATTTTTGTGGTACTAGTGTACATTATGTTTGAGCAGGCTTATTATGCTGTTAATACTGCATTTGATTCTCTGTATTTTAGGATCTTTCTCCTAGAGACAAAAACATAAGTTTGTTCCTTCAGTTAAAAAAAGGATATCTAGAATATAGTCCTATATGTGTATCCCGTGTAGGAACACACTGATTTACAATAACTATAATACTATATTTGGGGTCTGGAGTGCTTATATTAAAGAAAATCCATCATGATGACAATGTAATAAATGTAATATGCATGTCGAGATGAAAAATATAATTCATTTTGATAAGCCTTATATATCCCATATTACTGTGTTCTTTGAGGAACATTCTCCCTGTTCTCTTTCTCTCTCTTAATATATGTCTAAAGTCTTTTCCTTATGTCTTTCCTACCTAGCATCACCCTCTCCTTGTTCATTTTCTGTCCAAAGCAAAACCCTTCAGAGCAAATCTTTGTTGAATTCCTACTACTCAGGTACTAGTGCCAGACTTTTCTTTAATTTCTAAATTTTCTTTGCTTTTGTATGTTTTCCAATATGACCTATAGACTGAATCTTCTGAGTGTGAGATACAGCTAACCTTGTTTTCATTTTTTGTAACTTTTTTTCCTATTGATCTTCTGTTGATTTCCATTGATCCGTGTCGTGTGGGTGAACGGAATTCCATCTCAAAGTATCATCAGACACTGTTCCATCGACCACGCTGTTAGGTAAGAAGACAGGTATGGTCTACTGCACTTCATTGGAGAGCAAACACACTCGTATCTTGATAATAACTTGGAGAGAGCACTGTTAAGTGGCTGGGCTCCAAAATCATAATCAATCCTGTGGTCATGTGTGTTGTGTTAATTGGAAAGTCTTTTGTTTTACTCATGCCTTATTATTGCTATTAATTGATTTTTTTTTTTTTTCAAGGAAGGAACAGTTCAAAAATTAAGGTTTAGGAAGTATTTCTTGTTTCTGTGAATGGGATTTGACATTCTGGGCCAAATTCCCACATGCCACCTTGCCTTTGGCTTAGTTTTGACTCACGTACATGGTTGTGTCTGTGCAGCTGGCATAGGATCATAGAATGTTTTGGGTTGGAAGGGACCTCTAAAGGTCATCTAGTCCAACCCCTCTGCAATGAGGAGGGCTAGCTTCAACTACATCAGGTTGCTCAAAGCCCCATCCAACCTGACCTCGAATGTTTCCAGAGATGGGGCATCTACCACTTCTCTGGGCAACCTGTGCCAGTGTTTCACCACCCACATTGTAAAAAATTTCTTCCTTATATCTAGTCTGAATCTACCCTCTTTTAGTTTAAAACCATTACCCCTTGTTCTGTGAGTGAGGCTCAGCTACATGTGCCTCAAGGCTTGTGAATATAAGCAAGGATTTGCATGTCCAAAGCAGGTGGGAGCCTACAGTTTTGGACTCAGTTGCAAGTATAGAGGTTATTTGGAGAAATCAGAGGCTGGGTTTGGGCAAGTGGCCCCACCTCATTCTGTGTATGCTGAGAGTTAAATGCTAAATATTCAAGCAGTTTGGTATAGATTTGAGAGGATAACAAAAAGGCAGGTTCTGGGAGGCAAAGGCTGTTCCATGGCTGCTGGTAACTTTAGAGAGAGGTGCTAGTGTTCAGCATCTCTGAAAATTAGCTTTTCTTGTTCAGATGATAAATAAAGCATCCAGTGCGCAGCTCTTAGCTTTTAGATTTTTAAAAATCATACGTTTTTACAGTAAGTTAACAGAGACAGCAAAATTGGCAGAAACTGTTAGCTGATAAAAGAAGTTATCCAGAACCTTACTGGAGGTGTACCTTCAAAAGTGAGTAATAACAGCCTACAACTTTAGGCTCTCCCTGGAGGATGCTGCCTGCGTGTGGAATTTGAAGAAGGCAATTCCTCTGCTATGAATCAGAAAGATGATGTGTGGTTGATCGGAATCTAACCAATGGTATTTATCAGACCTGTCATTTTGGATTATCTACAGTAAATGTTCACTTCCAGACACAGTAATCTACCGTGGCTGCTTTAAACATTACTCTGAGCATGTTGAAGGCCCACAGACCAGGAAGAAATTACAACTGATCGCATAAGTGCTCTGGCTTACAGACTAACAGCCGGGACACAGAGGCTTGGAGGGACTGCCACAATACACACATTTATCCTGCTATCTATCAAAATGCTGATGGCAATTGCTGAATGAGCCATCTGTTAACGAGGTGGGGAAGGAAAGTAGTCCTTTTTCCAGAAGGTTTGTTCTTGTTTCCCAGAGACTCAGTATTGTCAGTAGAAAAGTCTAAAGGTAGATTTATCTTTTGGCTATAATTTAGAAACAGGGCCCAGACCTGCACTTTGCTGGAAGATGTCAAACTGCTCTCAGTCTGGTAGTCAGCATCTGTGAAAACCGGACCCTCATTTGAGGGAGCTGGTTTCCCCTCTCTGTTCCGATACTGAGAATTACAGTGTGAACTGCACACTTCATAATACAAAGCTCAAGGAGCAATAGACAGATTCAATCTGTACTTCTCCTGGGAAAGCAAACGCCAAAAAAGCCCCCCAAATTTTCAAAATCCCATATTTTAGAGAGGAAAAAGAGGAAATAGGAATTAGACTGGTCTTGTGCTTATGTATTCAAAACTCTTTCAAACTTAACTTCTACTAACCACTATATCTGAGTAAGGATTAATATCCCTGGTTTACATGTGGGAAGTTAAGTATAGAGCACTTTTAAGACATGACTTACACAGAGTGGTCACCCCCCCCCCCAGTTCCATCTGAAGTTAACAGCCACAGGTGCTGTGAAACAGCCCTTGGCATTGAAGAAATTTCTATCTTGTGACTTAAAGACAAATTAAAACCTTGGTGTTCTGGCTTCTTGGACAGATTCACCAGACATTGGATATTGCTGTATGAGCAACGTAAGTTTAATTTTTGACGTTTATTAATATTCTTTCCTGGGAAAGAAAAAGAGATCTTAAAAAGGGCATCAGTCATCCCACTACCAATATCTGTCTTTGGGCACTACCTGCAGTTCAGTGCTATTTGTTCCCATCTGTTATGCCTTCTGCTAATAAATGTTCTGTATCTGCAATAGTGGATGACTCCCTAGGCTTGGCTGTGACATGATTTGTTGGTAGTAAGATATAGGGGATTTTCGTTTTGCCTCTACCCTATCCTGTGCTTGATTAATACTGGTTTATGTAATACATGTTTTTAGCTCTGTAGTTTTCTCTTCCAGTTGGAGACAGCTCTGGATTTAAATGTTTTGCACAAACATCTTCATTAGAGAAGTGAGTATGTAATACTAAGAAATAAAGGAGGTAGTTTTCCATATTTTTAAAATTTCAGCAAGGCCCACGTGGTACCAGTACTGTAAGGCCTGAAGAGGAGGTAGTTCAACCTTAGAGGTTGTTTTTGGAGAAAACCTGCATGGCTAATAGCTCTCAAAGATGTTCAGCAGATGTCATCAAGGGAGTCTCTTCAGGGGAACCAGCATGTCCTTCCCTTGCATCCCTTAACATCTCCTGGCAGTGTGTAAGGACATTTACCCTTGTTCTCATTTCAACTGCTCAAGAGGATCCAAACAACAAGAGTTGCTGCCCTCCAGAGAGGATGAAGAGGGCTGCAGTACCTTGTAGTTCCTTGCAGATAGGCAGAACAAGCAGAGAAAGCTCACTGTCATGAAGTCTCACGCAAAAACTGGCTTGTGTTTAGAAATGCATAGAAATTTGCCCTGAATTTCACTCTTCTGTAGGTTGGATGGGCTTTTGCCCATGCCTAGTCAATCTGCTGTGGGTATATCCACAACCTAATGTTTGAAGAACTAAAAAGATATTAAGAAGCTGATACTGCTTCATTAGCAAGTGTCACCATTACTGGCTTTTTAAATTGCAGGATGGGTTGGTTTTTTGCAACGGAAGCTCGAAAATCAATGGCTTGATCTGTTCAGTTGTATCTGTAGCCTCCCAGGCCATGTCAGCCTCTAAGGACCTGTGGGAGAGGCTTTCACATCAGTTTGCTAACGGCCTGCAGCAGAATGATCAGCAGAGGCGCATGCCCTCGTAGGCTGTTACTTGAGCTGAATTTCTCTTAACATTTCTTTCTGCCTGCAGATGATCAGGTGGCTTGGAAAACTCTCTCTTCCAGTCTTTAGTGGCTTCTAGTTTTGTGTGCTGTTTTGAATTTGCCAGTAGTTTTTCAGCTGTAACTAATGAATTGCTCTGTGAGGTAGGTAGATCTGACAGCCCCTTTTCACCAAGGAGGCAGAGAGATTTGACTTGGTGAGGTCCATGCATTTGAAGAGCTGTGCCATTATGCTACGCCCAATAGTCACAAGTCTTAGTCCATCTCACCAAATCACCCTCCTTACATCTTCAAGGGGATTTTCTTCTGTGCTAACTGATGAAAAAATGTATGCAATAGTTTTTATAGGATTAGAATACACTTGTGTAAGGTGTTTACCAAGCAATTATTGAAACTCTTGTTAGAATCTAGAGAAAATTACTTTTTTCGGCTTTTTTTTTTTATGCACATTTGGCTTCTTCATAGCCTTTGAAATGAAAGATGCATCCTCTGCTCTCTGTCAAACCTGGTGTCAGAAGGCTTTTTGTTAAGGAACGTGCCTTTTTATAGCTCAGTTGATCTCATTAGACAAATGATGTTTTGACTTTGGTTTGCCATACCACTGTTTGTATTGTATATAGCATATTATAACTGGATATTTGTCATATAATAAAGCCTTGAAGCACACAAAAAAGCAAATTAATTTTACCAGCTTGCACCATATCCCTAGTGTAAGGGGAAGAGATATTAGCCATGCTGTAGTCATCCTTGGAAGATGTCAAATAATTGACAACCCTTACTCTAGTGTAGAGAGACTGGATATGTGTGTAATTGAATCCATCACAAACACCACTCAATATAATTTATTTTGTGCAAAGGATGCCTTACCATGTTACACACTTGCCAATGCTAAGAGAATGAAAGTATAAACAGAGATGATAGGCCTGTTATTTCAGACACAGAAAGAATTCATGGATATTAAAGCAGAAGTTTTGAAAGAAACTTCTCTACATATACAAGATGACATATTGGTGCAGCATTGCTTTTAGGTGTTGGAGGCATATGTTAGTTTTCTGGTCAGAAGGCAACATCATACTCTGTCCAGATATCTATCTCTCAGGCTAACAAAACTACATTTATGAAACAAGATGACATCTATAAAAGGATCTAAAGTTTCAGTCCCCAAAGCTGCTCTGGATGAGCAGGTGCCCTCCCACCAGCCTTACTGGGACATTGCACAGGGGTCTGATCATACAGAGCCACTTTCAGGCTGGGAATCTAATTTCTCAGCTGCTCTTCATCTTATCTGTGACATCTGTGGAGGAGTTTATCAGTTTTTCTGTGGAAGGAGACATATTTATTTTACTTGTCTGGGTAGCAACAAAAGCATATAATACAAGGTGTTGTAGCAGGAGGCAAGCAATAATATTGCACCCTCAGGGTTATTTGTCAAGTGGGGAAAGGTGCCACCTAGCTGGCCTCTGCTTCAGCTTTTCTCTGCATGCTGACCTCCATTATGTTTCTCTTGGCAGAGTAGAACCTCACAGCTTACGTCAGCAAGTTCATGATTATTTCTCCAGCAAAGAAGAGAGTCGCAGAAGCAGCATTTTGTAAGCAGGGAGAGCCTGTGAAAATTAAAAGTGTAGTCAACATTGTTAAATTTGATTATCTGCAGTTATACCCTCAACAGATAAGCTGAGATGCCTGGAGAGTTTCCCAATCAGGCTAGTTATGTGAGAGCCAGTGAATCATTGATTTAACATCTTATACAAAATTTCAGGGTATTCTGTGAACTCTTAGGCTGATAATGGAAGTGTCAGCTTCCAGAAATCAAAATATCTGTGTTGGCAACAGACATCTTAGTATGGGGAGTAAGAGTGTTGCACTAAAAAGGGTTAACAAACAAGCTGACAACATATTTTGCTATTGCAGCTGCTAATATTAGAAGTGATCCTCTTACAAACAGCATGTTTCCAGCAATGTGCAGAATACCTGTTTTATTTACAGCTGCACAAACAGAACAGTGAAAAATTGGAAATGGTTCTAGGAAGGAACCAGAGCACTGAACAGCCTGCCCTAATGAGACTTCAGAAGCTCTCAATTGATTTACTTTATCAAAGAGAAACTGAAGAAGTGATTTGATCAGTGCCTGCATGGGTCAAGATTTCAAATGCTCAGAGGGCTCTTTAATCTAACAGGAGGTATAATAAGATTCAGTGCCTGCAAGTCAAAGCTAAGCAAAAATCAAATTGCAATTAAGCAATGTTTAGACAGTGAGGGTAATTAACCATTGCCACAACTTTTGGGGTCAGAATGGAATCACCATCTCTTGAAATGTTTTAATTCCGATTATTTCTTGGAACTGTATTCCATCTTTGATATGGGTATGTGTTCCTATCAACAAAACGAGGACATATGACTAGAAATAAGATGTGCATATGAAGTATAATCCAAAAAAACCCTGATGCACGATTAGGTATGTTTAGTAGTTTCTAAGTATTAGAGTGAATTATTTCAAACATCTTTAAAAAATAATTTCTTTTCTTGATTTGCTGTTCTCACTGAAAGCTCATAAAAGGCACGCATGCTTTAGAGGCACTGCCGAAACTTTAGTGAAAGTCTTGGCCAATTTGAGTCCTATAAACTCATCCTCATTTGCAAGGGAATGGGGGCATGTTTGTCAGAAAGGGACGGAGAGAAGGGACTATGGAAGATGGCTGTGACTTGCCTTTAGTGCAACAGTTAAAGCAGAAGCCTGACTTTGCTGAGGGGCTGGTATTTTTGTTGTCCTTTCCAGTATTAATGGTACGAAAAGGAATGAGATGTGGTTTATAGCTTCAACCTGCAGGAAAAGCAAAGCCTGTTTGCAAGCCCTCCAAAGATACTTCTGGTTGATTGTCCTAGTGAGAGATCAGTTTGCTGCTACCTCCCCTCCTATCTGCATTTTGAATTGTTCACAAAATTGCTGTAAACAGCACATCTTGAGAGAAGGTGTCATCCCTTGTGTGAGTGCCTCATTAACCATGCTTAAGTTCAGGCTCACAGTGTGATTAGACGGAGAAGGAACAATATGTTTCTTGCATCAGGCTTTATTAGCAGAACATATGAATGCTAGGCTTGCCTCATACGTAGCAATTTGTCTCCATAAAAGCCCCTCCACTCTTTCCTTGGCCCAGATAAAATGCTGGTGGGAATAACTGACAGCTGTCCTCAGCTGGTACAAGTGTCGGGCTTGGGTTTTCTTTCAGGTAGCGCAGAGGCCATTGAAGATGTGTTTGTCACGAATGTCCAGAGGAGGTGATCTGCTGCCTAGTTTCAGCTCTGTGTGTAATAGGGTTGAGAGTAGGATGACCCAGATTGTGTGACACTTCTTTTTTTTAAAGCAGAAACACTTGGCTGGGTGAAAGGCACACAAACGGTGTGATGCCATGGACCATGCTGCAAGAGCTGTTACTACAATCAGTGGGTTTTGTACCATTTTTTATCTGTCTGACCAAAGAGATGAGAAGCACAGTTGTCACTCTAAACTCAAAGGCCAGAGTCAGATCCCTCTTTACTGCAGAGCAGCTTCTTCTGGTTCCAGATTCATAATGTGGGTACCTACTTTGAGGGAAGTTATTCTGGAAAGGGGGGGGTTACTGCTTTCCTGGTTTTCACCTCTCCCTGTGATACTTCTTTCTGAGAGGAGAGCCAAGTATACCAGAATTAAAGGATCTGATGAAGAGAGAAATTAATAATTGCCTGCAAAGGAGGTGACTGGTCTGAGCTACATTTTACAAGTAGCCTGTGCTCTGCTTGTGCCCTTACCGTATTAGCACTAGAACCGCACATTAGTTTTAAGACTCCCTCTCGAATAGGGATATTGTAATGTTTTTTAATTGGGGCTGATAAAAATGTGGCATTACTTGCAGGCTCCTCGGAGAAGCCAATTGTGAAATTGGGTTTGTATTAAACCTAATGATGGAAAATTAAGCATAGTACGTCTGTTGGAAATGGTCCGCGATAAAAATCTTCTCCTCTCCATTACAGGAGGTTAATAGGGAATAGGGGAGGAAAGATGCACTGGGAAAGCGAATCCAACTATGGGAATTAATAAGCCTTGAAATTCCCTCTGTTCAGAGTTCTCGCACTGTCATTAGTTGGAGCATTAGGGATGTTTATACAAATGCTTTGGATGTTACTCTTCCTTAAATCCCAAATTTATTCACATTTTGTATGTAAGGGTTGCTTTGCTAGAGCTGTAGCTCTGTAAATCTCTGAGTGTCCTGGGAATGTGACTGTGTTCGTGTGAACCTGGGATTCAGAAATCCTTAAATTCAGTAGCCTAATCTTCAGAGCAGATGATCACTTTGTGCTAATTTATTTCAGAAGCAGCAGGATGTGTTCAGCATCTCTGGTAATTCAACCACCAGACTTATTTATCTCACCCTGGAGATCAGCTAGCCCTGCAGCAGTGTCCACTGCTGGCATTCCTTCTCATAGTCCTGCAACTTCAAAACAGAGCATATGCCTGTCTTGATATCTTCCCCCTAATATAACAGTAAACCAGCTAAAGCATTATGTGTCATGTTTTGTCATGTCGTTGTTTTGCCAGCTGCTGGGAAGGCAGTCTAATGCCCTCATCTGTCTGCTCCTACCCACCTTTGCAATGAGGGACGCGGCAGAGATCCTGACTTCTGCTGATCAAAACTCCATGGTGATTTCTCAAGGATAGCAACGTTTACAATAGCATTCTGGCCATATTTCTGCCTCACAAAAATCACCCTGAAATTGCAATTTGATTTATTTAGTCTTTATCCCTTCAAAAACATGACTGTGGTATTGCTGACAAGGGATAGTGTGTAGGCTCTTTGTCAGTAAGCTTTCTGTAAGAAACAAGCCTTGGTATGCAGTCCTAAGCAGGTTTTATGGACAATCTGTGGGAGATATGTTTTCTGTTTGCTAATAGGTTGGGTTTGGGTAAGACCAGAATGAATTGATGCAGACCGTTAAGGCCTGTATGTGCGAAAGGACCCGAGTATCTCAGATGCCTGTAAGCATAGGAAAAACCAATGGTTTATTTAGCCAACTGTTTACCTTTGGTCAGTTCTGCTAGATAAGAAATGGAATTTTTCATTTAATCTGAGTTTCTGTTGTTAAAAATAAATATTGTGACAGTCAATTGTTTGGTTATTTAAGTTCTTTTCTATTAGTTCACCAGGAATATTTTGCTGTCTATATAGAGTTTTGCTGGGGATATGAGAGGTTACAATTCCATCTGCATAGTGACAGAGATTTTTTTTAATCCATTTCTTTCAAAAAGAACCTTTTTCTGTTACTTTTACATGTCTGAAATTTAGGTTTCTGCATGCAAGATAACTATATTTTTATACTGGTTTATTATTTCTGATAATAGTACATCTTTGTAATTGACATGTAAATTTTAGGCCTGAACTAGCCAAGCAGTTTAATTTGCCTCTAACATCCTGTGTGACTTATTTGAAATGCTAATAATTTGTTTCCTATTAACTTGGGCCCCTTTCAGTTATCTCATGCTGTACACCTCAAATCCCGCTTGAATATCTTGCTCATCTCTATGTATCTTTCAGTCACGTTCTTTGCAGGTTTGTGAAGAAAGGTATGTAATTCAACTGGAGTCATTACACAGAGCTCACCCTTACAAAATGTGCGATTTCACTCTATGTGCTGTACCCTTGTTAGCCTGATTGGCTATTTACTCTGTTCCTATCTCTTTGGGTTTGTCTCCTCAACACAAAAAAAATATTCAAGTGTGATTTAGTCTTTCTAGGCAGCTGTAGGCAAGTGTGTGTTTCCTACTTATTTTTTTTACTTTCTTGTGCCTGCACCAGCCTACGGGGTGGTGGAGAAACAACTAAACAAACGGAGCAAGAATGAGAATGGCAATATCAGATAGGTGAAAGCTTGTTTTGCCTCCCTGTCTTTAAAACAGACAGTAACCATGGAGAGATGACCCAGCCGACCCTGACTATCCAGACCCACCCATACCGGAGCTGTGAGCCGGTGGAAATGTCCTACCCCCGGGGGCAGTTCCAGCCAGCCATCCGAGTGGCCGACCTGCTGCAGCACATCACCCAGATGAAGCGAGGACAGGGCTATGGATTTAAAGAGGAGTATGAGGTGAGAGGAACCTTCGCTCACAGAAATGAGTAGAGAAGTTGCACTCGCAAAGGCTAGATGCTTGGGAGGGGAGGAGAACTTTTTAAGAGCTTCTTTTCCTTAATTTACTTACCCTCTTAATCCTTTCCTTTCTCCATCTCATTTCTGTTTATGAGGGTAGGATTTTACAGCGCTAGCAATCCTTGGTGGTGCTCTAGTCCAAAGAAAAGGTGTTTACTACAGCAGTAAGATAATGACATTGTGCTCATCCGTTAGCATGTGCCCTCTCTCCCATAAAGAGCAGACAGTAAATATTTAACAGGTGCTGAACTCAGTGAAGGACTTGGAGTCTCATAGTCCCTTACTTCTTGATGTGCTTTTGCTGACAATAGTGCAAGCCAGGCTTTAAGAAATGGAAGGGTTTTCACTTGAGCTTTTGGGGAGCTCCAAATACTCTGGAATGATTGATCAAATTAAATCACAGCGTAATGACCTGAATGCAGAATTGTAAAAAGGCAAGGGCAGGAGCCTTGTGTACCATAAATGAAGGTGGAGTTTTCTGGTATGCTCAAACCTCTGGCTCAGAATATGTTCAACTGATCTACTCTTCCAACTCCATGTGAGGAGAGAAGCAAAGAGTAACCTGCAAAAATGAAAGCAGCCCTCCTCTCCCCACCTCTTCCCCTCAAGCTGGAATGACCAGGAATGTAATCCAAATGACAAGAAGAAACATGACACTGGGGAGGAGTTGGAAGAGGAATATACATTTAGAGCAGAGAGAACAGAAGAGGGAAATAGCATCAAACATATGTGAGACTTTGCTCTTGCAAGCGATAATTATAATGAATGTAGTAAGCTTGTGGGAAGGCAATAAGCAATTAATATGCATAGTGGCATTAAAGCTACTTAAAAATAACATAACAGCTGTGAAAAATAAGTTACTTAATGAAAACAGCTCACTTTTCCACCCTGCAAGTAAGAGTCCATGGGGTTTGTACCATTGAGGCTGGGTTTTGCTGTAATTGAGAGGCAATCTTTTCCTGGTTGTCACCAGGGAGTATTTTTTTAATCAGATGGCATCAAAGACTGTCACAACAAATGTTTCTGGTAACTGTATGTTAACCAGGTCTAGTCACTCATGCCCCACAATCAAGCACACTAATTAAACTATCAATACAAAGAGCTCTGTTTAATATTGAAAAAGGGTAATAATTCTCTTGGGAGATTTACTTAGCCCCCCCTTGGCCTCCATTTCCATGAATAGTACCCACAACTACATTCCGCTCAATTACAGATGCCCTAAGATCTAGTTTTTGATGTTCAAGAAGAAAACAGGTGCTGGCATATATGTAATTTTCTGGCACTGGCATTGGTAATTATCAAAATAGCACATTAGCATGAAAAATGTCAATGCAACTTTCAGCTCCACAAGTTCTGCCTTTCCCAGAAAGTGCTATCCACATACGTATATAATAACGATGACATTATATAGATTTGCATAATTCCTTTCTTTACAAGAAATAGCTTGGAGAATGCCACATCTCTCAAATCACATGCGCTGTTCTACCCTTCAATCAGAGGTAATTGCCTGAAGTAGCAGTCATTTCCGATGGTGGAATTTGGGTTTTAGAGCATGGGACACCGGCAGTGCTTCAGCTCCAAAAAGCTTTCAGCCACCACCAGCAATACCACAAATGCGGGGAGGATGTCAAGGCGTGTTATAACTCCTGGGAGGTGGGAGGTTTACGTTGGCTAAGAGCGGTGTCTCAGACTGGAATCTGGAGGAACACAAAGCTGCAAAACTGGCTTTGCAAAAGGTTTTGCAGAATGGTTGATAAAATCATAAAAAAGAATTTGATGTCTCTTTTAAAATATGCTTTCATATACTACTATCAGTGTCACCTCCAAATATGGTTTTTCTTGTAAGAGGCTGATTTTCTACTTACTTTGCAAATTGATAGCATAAATTACAGCCTATTTAGTGACGTTACCAAATAGTTTTACTCTCATGAAAAATCACTTTGAACAGAGTGTATCAGTCACACATGACAGTCTCTTATCTCTGTACATTCCCATCTCCACTGAGTAACCTGGAAATTGCCTTCCATATTTGTTTAAAGTATACCTTCACCTACAGACTATTGGAGCCTAGGCAGCATGTTTTACTGAGGGCATCTAGAAGAATATTTCTGGTGCTTGCATCTCGCATGTAACTCCACACTGAGATGAAAAGCAGGATGTGATTGTGTAAGCGGTGTCACTGCTGGTGTGAAGTGGATGATAACTGTTTGTGTGTGTGTGTGTATGTGTGAACGTGGGAATCTGTCAGCACTTGCCGTGTGTGTGTTATTTTGGGTCTGCCTGCGGCACCTGAGGCCAAAGTGTGACTTGGGCCTTTTTAGCTGCTGCTTCTGTTTAGCAATAAAACATGTAGACCACAAGAGAAAAATATATCACTGGCACTGGATGTAGATAGCCCTATTTGGGATTAGGCATAGCTGTAAACACTTAAATGGGACATGTTTAAATGTCACCTGTTCCTTTTTTAGAACATATCGGCCCTGATTTGTTGTGAGCTGTGGGACTAGTCCCACAGACTTACTGCGAGCACCAATTACTGGCTACGGAGATAATAAGCTTAAGCATCCAAACTAATTTTCTGTTACGATTTAGGATGTCACTAAAGTACATTCTCCTGCTGCATTACTGAGACCATTTAGTTATTTTGGATTTTGTGGCTCCTTCCTCAAGCATCTTAGTATTGCGAGTCATCAGCTTATTGAAGTTACATCTGGATTTTAACATTTTCATTTCTCGTTGGCTACACGTCTTCTGTCTGGTCAAAAGAAAAGATCCTGAGGTTCAGGCTATGATGTGACATTGCAAAATATTTGGCAGCAGGGTGTTAGTTTAGAAGCTGTCCTTGGACAATGCTGTCCTAAGGCTTTGCTACGAACTGGAATGGGGAACTGAACTGGCTGAAATATTTCTTTTCAGGTTATAATTTTTTGCCCAAAGCAGTTTTTAACCCAGGGTCACAGCAGCGTCGTGGGAACAGTTTTGCCACCGCTGTTGAGAAGATAGTGACTGCAGGGAGAGGGCCAGGTCCCTGTGGCATGCTTTGAGATGAGCAGCAAGGCTTTTAATTGATATCGTTGCCTTTGGCAGCAATACTGCAGCATTGGGGTAGATCAGTGCAGATGAATGATTCAAGTTTTCGTATTTAAATTAAAAACAAACAGCGAACTAACTAAATGCATCCATTGGAAATTTAAATTGGCTTGCAATAAGCCTCAATTTAATGTGAACACTTTAGTTACGTTTGGGCCGTGGTGCTTAGAAAGCTTGATTGAGATGAAGCTGACTTAGAGATCTGTCCTTGTAATTTCAGATAAAAATTAGATCAATTTAGTTTAAAAAGCTTTTGTGTAACATAAATTCCACTGCTGGGAAGATATTTTAGTATAAATTTTACAAAAATTCTCTAAAAGAAGAAAAGCCTAAAAATCAAGTCCAGATTTTTCAAAAGTGAAATTTTGCTGTTAACAAATCAAAGAAAGAAGGGGGAGCATTTCCTGTGAAATGCGGATCAAATATCAACACCTGAATGATCTTCCCTGACTTACCATTGCTGATAATGCAGAGCAAAACAGAAAGATTAACCCTTTTTGCTATTATAGCAATACTTATTGTACAAACAAAAGCTGAAGCAACAAAATATTAGGTATGTTCCTCTTTTTCTGGATGCAACCAAATTATAACTGATATTTTTGTCTTTGTATTTCTAATGCAGTTTCAATTCTTGGTGCTGCATTTTTAGCGATCCCACAGAAAAAATTATTTGCACTGTACCACCCATGTACATGCAGTTACTCCAATTTGTTCATCTGGTGTGTATACGAGTAGGGGTATAAGGTACACCTATGCAAAGGCAGTTTGTGTTCCTCACCAACCAGAGCTGTGCTTCCTTTCTTCAGAGATGGATAGTTCTGTGAAAAGCAGAGATTTTTTGGTATTGAATCAAATGAAAAATCCTGGACTCTTAAATATTTGGAGGCTATATCAGGCAAATATAAAACTATCAATTTCAATGGAGAATTTCACGTTCAGATCACATGAAAGGATAGGGTTTGTTGAAAAGGTATTTATTGGACCTGAACATATTTTCTTTGGCCAAGATAGCTTCTCCCATGTGAAAGTCATGAGAAAGGATTTTCTTTTTTTTCTTTTCAGATGGCTATGATTAGATGTCTAATGACTGTTGCTATTCTCTGGTCAATCTGCTGTAATTTGATATTAGTGGAAAAATAAGACACCTTTTTCGTTAGTCTTTGAAGATGAAAATGAACCTTCCTCACCTCTTTTCTTTTTTTGGGGATTGTTTTGCTGTGTGGGGGTTTGTTGGTTAGGGTTTTTTTGCTCAGAAGATGAGCTGTTATTTGGAAACAGCTGTCTGTAAAGGAAATATATGTGTGATCAAAGCCTTCACCAATTACAGAGTTATTACTCTTTCTCCTGGGCTTTTGAATAGGAACTCACTGTCCCTGTCTTTTGTCAGCAATGCTCATGGCAGTGTTGCAGTGCCTGACATTTTCTGTCCTGGAACCCCTTTGGGGGAAATTCACAACGATCTGGTCTGCCAGGGGTTTGCTTGTATTAAGTTTAATTGTAATGTCAGTGTAGTAGATCCTAATAATTGTGTCTCTCTGCTATTGCATTCAGGCACTGTAATAGACCTAGACGGCTTGTGAAGATGAATAGAAATTCATTTTCTAGCACAGCTGTGTCAAACTACCCACTGCTAGCTAAGACAGATACAATTCTACAATGACTGCGATATAAACCCCCCATAATTCTCTAGGGACCATAAACAATACAATTTATAATGTTGCTGTTGTTTTAAGTAATGTAGGATCATGTTAGGGAGTAGATCTTGGAGGATGCAGATCTGTAGAGGCAATTCAGTGCAAGCTGTTCTCCTCACCTGTGTTTTTGGCACAAGTCAAGGCTGGGCTGGCTGCAGCCGACAGCAGCGGTTTGCAGGTCGTGGCTTTCCATCCAGTCGTGATGCTGGCGATACCCAGGGAGCTGGTGCCATTGCTGTTCCAGCAGAAAGCACTGCTGTGCCTGCTGCTTTGATCTGCCCGTGCTGACATCCCCGACCATCCTGAGACAGGGAGAGGGATCATCCTGCTTACAGGCATCGGGGCCATCTTCCAAGGAAAGCAAGACCATCCTCCAAGCCAGATCCTGTGACGACTGCTGTTTTCCTGACTCTGCCTTGAAAATCCTCCCTGGACGTGTCTCAAGGGGAAGGTGGCTCATTTGAGTGTGTTCAAATTAGTTGTAGGCCCAAGCTGTAGGGTAGGGTAGGTTAGCACCATGTGCTGCCAGTTTCCTTACCCCATCCGTTCTCAACTAAAAGAGCAGATTTTAGGAAAATAACTACTTATTTTCATACTTCATGAGCAAGTTTTACCTCCTTTTGCCTCTCTTGCTTACACATGATCTAAAACCCTGGCTTTTTTATTTTTCCCCAAAGAAAACCAGCTAGTGGTTTGTATTGCATCACTCCATTATTAGTATAGAAATAGGTGAAACCACTGTATCTGTTTTCAACTTAGATATGAAGGACTGAGCACTATGCTTCAACCATCTGGGTTTTCTTAGAAGTGTATGAATGTGAAATCTCCACAGACCATGTTCTACAGGGGAAATGAGGTTAACCTGTGACTGTGCAACCAGAAACAAATTGCTCTGATCCTTTTAGATCTGAAGTAGCAGGAGAAAAATGATTCTTCACTGGCAGAAGCCAAGAGATGCAAATGGTCTGCACGAAGCTCTGCTTTTTGAATTAGTGGATGCGCCCTTTCCTCAGGAACAGCTGTTTGCTTGGTTGACTACTGAATTATGCAGCGCCTTTATTTTCACCCTGCTCAGTCATCTTAATCCACCTGAAGGCATTGGCCAGATTTTTATAAACACTCCGCTATTGTTTATTTTGCAGGCACTACCTGAGGGGCAGACAGCATCCTGGGATACAGCCAAGGAAGACGAAAACCGCAATAAGAACAGATATGGAAACATAATCTCCTGTAGGTGTAAATTCACATTAAACTGAGCTTTCTGTAAGATTTTATATGCATCCTGTGGAAAAGGGTGTGTTTCAGAATATCACTAAAAGCTGGTTTACAGTGCTGAGCATTCAGTAGTTCGATCTGTTTGTTACAGGCTATGTTTCTATGATTTTATTTTTTCACTGTTTTAAATAAAGTCATGGCATGACTTTACAGATTTTACATATTTTCCATCTGCCTTGCTTTGTGCTTAATGTTTGTGATTTAAGGGCTAAAACCTTTTGTCAGATTTTGCCAGTGGGTGATGATGCCTATTTCCTGTCCATCTTTACTACATAACCTGGAACTTTCACTGCCACAAATGGGAGCAGAAAAGGAGATGCTTTTTAGATATGGATCAGAGATCAGATTTTCTCCTTCCCTTGTGGTCAGTAACCAGTGGAACAGTCGCTGCTTGTCCCCAGAGAGCTGATTTGATGTGCAAGACAAGTACAGCTTCTGCCTCAGAATCACAGTAAGGCAGCTGAAAAGGCACTAAAGCTTTTTAGTTTTACTTCTTTCAATAGCCAGTTACTGTTGATGTTATAGGAATATTGATACACTGCAGAACTCCAGGGCAGTGAAGAACTCCATAAAACCATTTAGGTCAGCTTTATTCTCCAAGTCAGGACTAGATTGACCTCTGTCATTTTTATCAGATATTTGTGAAGCCTCTTCCTAATGATCTCCAAAGTTTAGCTTTCCACAAGCTCTTCAGGCAGCTTACCCCAGTGTTTCATTATTCCTTATGATGACTGGGGAGAGGAGGTGAGGTGAGAAATAATTCTTTTTAAGGGCTTTTGAGCAGCATCAAGTTGAAGAAGCCAGGCCTGAGACCATCAGAACAAGGAATAAGAAAATAAATGAACGTGCCATCAATTTTCATGACTGGATAAATCTATAGAATGCTATAAGAACAAAATTAAGTCACGCTGAGTGATGTATTTAGTACTGTATTTTTTCTCACGTTAAATATGTATTTCCCGTAGAACAAACAGATTTTACTAAAGAATTAAAAGAAAACCCTTGGCCACAAAGGAAGATCATCTCACACGTAACTACTCCTCTCTTTCTTTTAAGACTTGAAAGAAATTATTCATATAACAGTTTTGGGGGAATGGCATAGAACAGCTCAGTTCAGGGACCCCATGGTAAAGATGAAGAAATCTGGAAACAGACGATCAGAAGGTTGTGAGCCCTGATCTGATCCCAGTTCTGCTGCTGGCTTTCTGCATTGGTTGTGAGCAGGTCACCAGTTCCATCAGTCTTTGTTTCTCCATGTGGAAAATGGAAGTGATAGTACCAGAGTATTACAGTTAGCGTGAAAATCGTCTCCCTTAACTTCAGCTGCCTAAAAGCTCCACCTCGCTGTAAGTTTCCTGTGTTCCTAGTGGCAAAGAGAGATAGCTCCAGACAGAGATTCAGTTTACCTGTCTATATGATTAGCTTGGATTAAATTAGTCTAAGACAGATGAATCATCCAACTATAACAACTACATACTGGATTGAAGATGAAAGTGCCATAGTATAAGGAAGGAAACATGAAAGACTCTCTGTTTCTCCATATGATTTTGAGGAAGCAGTTAACATGATGTGAAAGTGGAGGTGAAAAGAGACAAGACTGTGTGCAATAGCCACCATCTAATTTATGTTGAAGGTGGTCACACAGAAAACATTGAACTCCAAGTGAAATGTGAGAAGAAATTAAGGAAGCAAAATCAAGGAAGATAAATGGGGTATTATCTAAAGGGAGGGTGTTCACAAAGATGAATTGTTGTCTAATGAAGAGTGATGTTAGCCTTTTACCTATAAATATAAATACAGTAGCAATACAGATAGGAGGTGATGCACCTGAATAAGGGAATGCAAAATGTAATTAAAGTTAAGGAAGAAGTATCTGCACGGTATAAAACATCTGAAAAGAAGCTCAAGTTTGAGGGCTGTTGGGAAAGATTTCAGAATGAGGTTGAGAGGGTGGAAAGGCATAGATAAAGAAAGCAAGGTAGTGAAAGAGAGGAAGGATGCAGAAGAGCTGAAATAAATAACAAAGCTGAGTGGGTTTTCTTCACTTCAAATATATATCAGAACAAAGAGTTTGAGGAGGAGACAACAGGTCTTCTAAAAGACAGCAGGGAGAATTTAGTAATGTGCAATAAAGAGTGATAAAATGGAGTGAAATCCTTGCTTTACTTTGAAGAGGCTAGGGAGAAGGAAGGGAGGATGCCTAAGGAAGGCGCATATCATTCATCAGACATTTTGTAAAACCATTTGGAAATTATCAGTGGTGTCACTGGCTAAGCCTTGAGCCAGACCCTACTGATGGGTGATGTTGGACAACTTTCCTGAGTAAAGGCAGTGACAGGATCCAGAATAAAGAATTGATAGCAGAGCTGAGAATAGCAGGAGAGTAGTTCCCTCTGGCAGATTCTGAAAACGAATTGTGCTCAGTGGGTACAAACTGTGCAAAAGCCCGAGCAGAGGAGGGGAGGTGGAAAACAATTACACCCTTAGCTGCTTTGTTGTACTAGAATTGTAATTGTGGGTAAAACTCTGAGCATGCACCAATTGCTCCTACCAGTTTGTTTGGTAAAAGGCTGCAGATGGCAATTAACATTATTTGTTTAACCACAGTTACCATTTCATCACTCCTGGAACAAGATATCCCATGCCTTTTGGGGAGTGAATTGAAAAGTCAGGTTTTGATCTAACTTTTGTAACTGCATCCAAGACTTTTGTTAAAATGTGGGTTTGTAAGCTCTTGCAATAAGTAGCATTGCTCAGTGAATCACAGCAGATTATATCTTGTCTTTATGGCCTTCTGGGTAATAGTACACTTACAGGACTGTTTTATGTGGCTCACTGCTTTCCCAGGGCTGTTTTAACATCATGCCTCTCTATGAAAACCTAGATCTTACTGCCAGCCCCATCATCTGCTGTTCTTACATTTGCAAACCAAAACTGCAGATGAGGCTAAGTCCGTTCATGGAGAGGAGATGCAAGAGAGCTCTAAGCTCTCTCATGCTTTAAACCCCAGCTTTTCAGGGTTCCCTTCAGTCTGCAACACCGGTACGTTTTTTGGAGACAAGGAAAAGCTGAGGAGTGGATTTGGTGTCTGTATGACTACAGAAATCCACTGTTGTTGGTGGAAAGATGCACTGTGATTGCACAGATTTGCCATGCTGGAGGGAGCTGCCCTACTTGAACTTTTTGTTATATTGTCAGTGTCTACAAGGTTTGTTCCTGCGCTTTGGGTATAAAAGCTGTAAACACAAAGACAGTTGTGGAGATGCAGGATTTTTCTTTCAGGGGCAAGGGTAGGTAGGGGATCCATTTATGTGCTGAATCAAAGTGATTTAAATTTGCTTTAGGGCCTAGATATTGAGGCCTTCAAAGTGCATCAGCAAGTGGTTGTTAGGGGAGGGATGTTGAGCTTTTGTGGGTTGAGCTGAACCCATTCCAAAGAAGAGAAAACATCCAGAAGCTATATGGGACCTTTGGTTCTATTCTGTTTCTCCCCATCTTCTCCAAATTTAGAGTCATTACATATAAGAGAGTGAAAACTCTCAGATTGGAGCTGAGAAAATGAAGACATCAGCTTGTGTTTTGCTTCAACTTACAGGAGAGCACTTTCTTTCCCTTCTTTCCTTTTCTTTTCTCCCTTTTCTGAGCATAATATTACAGGACGAGGTCAGCACTCACAGGGGTGCTATCTTCCAAGCATTTTTATTCCATGGTTTCTTCTGTAGTGCCTAAAGTCTTGCTTGTCTGTGCAATGTCCATGGTATGTGATCCTGAGAGGATGGGATATATCACACCTTGCTATTACCCAGTTCTCAAGGCACAGTCCAGGATCAGTGGGGATAGAAAGGGGAGGACAGTGTGTCCTTGAGCAGGCAAATCATCATTTCGTACCAGAACTGGGTTGAATCATTTCAAAAGATGGCTGTATTTCTCCATTGACTATGTGGGGAACCTTGACAGCCAGTTTAGACTAGCTGCCTAATGTTTAGATGGTGAAAGTTGTGTGAGATTAATCCAGTGCTGGTATCAAAATGAGATGTGGAAAAATTGCAATGATATTTCAAATGATCACTAATGGGAATTTTGACAGAAGTTTGAAACGATAACATTTGTGTGCTAAAATGGGAACACAATGCTTTTCAGTGAAATTCTTGTCATTTTTGAAATCTGTTTTAAGACCAATTTTCAGTCAAAGTACTTTTCATACAAATTTAGAGTTCTGCTAACTTGCATACAGACTATAGTAAACAGGGAGAAATAAAATCATACATTTGTTAAAGTATATTTCCATTTTTTGCAGTCCTGACTGCTACAGACATGCAAGTTTTCTTCTGTTTCTCCCTCCATTTTTAAAGTTTCTTATAATCCATTTGTAACACATGGTTATATGATGTCTGATAAATTTACAGAAGAGTTGAGTGACGCTTTCATTTTGGTATGCCAAATGTGTAGTCTCCTTAGCTAGTGTAGTCCAGTGGATAGGGTGCAGAATTAGAAATAAATTTTAACCATTGTGAGAAGATATAATGAAGACATTTGCTGTTCTTTAAAAAGCTCTTTGAAGTCTGTAGACAAAAAAACCTAAGTACAGGATTGTTACTGCTAAGAGCATAATAAGTTGCATCGGGTTTTGCAACCTTCTCCGTTAAAAAAAAAAAAACAACAACCAAAAAACCAAAACCAAATTCCAAAGTTTTGTGGAAAAGAAGGGATTTTCAAGGTAAATTATTTCATGAACTTTTATCCAGACTGTGCTCCTAAACTTATGAACAAGATTAAAGACACCATTAAGACATCATTAGTATTTTGTGTGCTTAGCATATACACAGATTTTTTTTCTGCCGCACTGTTCACACTTATAAGAGAAATAAATCTCCCACAGGAATTAATCTCATTTTTGTAAAATATGCAATGAAATATTTTGAATTCTGACTTCCTGAAGCAAAGTTCAGCTAAAAGTATTTTTCATTTGGCCCCCGAATATAATTGGACCTAAATCTGAATGTCTCCTTTTTTAAAATTTAATTAATTTCCAATGATAATTTCTTCTTCCTTTACTGTTTTTCACATATAGAATAGCCACATTTGGATTAAAGGGGAAAAAAACCAACAACCCACAACACTTTTTACAGCTACAGAGCATCTTTTCCTCCATAATTGTCTTACATGCATAGGCCTCTTCTGCAGCCTGCTTCTCAGGTCTTTCACATCCAGCTCCCTCAGGAGGTATTCATCCTGTCTAAGTTTTTAACTAAAGAGTGGCTCAAAGACCTGAAACTTAATTTTGGGGTTTGGTTCTATTAAATGAAGAGAGGCAGGTTCTTCCTTGAGGCCTATTCAGAGCACTTCAGCTACACACCATGCGTAGACACTGTCTTTGTCCCACTTAAAAAATCAACCTGAGATTCTTTTCACCTGTCATTAGGGTCATTTTTGGTGTCATCACTTTTTAGTTCTATTGTTGCAAAAGTTAAGACTTCCATAACGTTATTATATCGTGGCATCACAAGAGGAGTTAGTAAATGTTCCCCTCCCAGCCATTAGCTGTAGGGTTTGTTTTCATTGCTTTTGTTCTGTGTGATTCTTAACTAGCTTAGTTTGCTGCCTTGAATTGCAAGTGTGAAATTGTCTACAGGAGATTTTGTGTATTTCATCTAGATGTCCAGTTCAATCAGCTCTTTGTCTGTCTTTGTGAATTGCTCTAAGTATAAATTCTTTTGTTGTCTGTCTAACCACATGATTTACTGCAACTCCTAGTGCAGTTGCCTTGAGCGCGGGTAATTGTCTAGAGTTGGGAACAACATCAGCACTCTGAGAAATATACCTACTTCCACTGTGTCTACGAAGGTTGTATTTATTAATACAAATATAACAGAGCTTTGGATGGATTCACCTGTGTAACCTTTTTTGAATGCAAATATGGGATTTGATAAATACAGCGATGTGGCTGTATTTTTGGGGTGTGAAAATGTCACCCAAAGAATGAACAGTGTATGAGAAACATTGCTTTACATAACTGAATGAATATTTAATATACACCCAAATCTCGGTTTTCAGAACTGCATGCATGTCTCTCTTCACAATTGTTATCTGATTCTACGTTTAATTAAGTGATGACTAAAACCCTTTTTGACTAAGTTACTGCAGAATCACACCTCATATTTTTATGTTTCATTGCTATGATTCTTTTTAATTGAATGTAAATCATGCTTAGGCCTGTATTTTGCAAAGTGCTTCTAAACTTTAATGCTCTACTGACTGAGAACTAGGGTCTACAGAGCTGGTAGAGAGGAAATAAACTTAGTGGACTTTGTATTATACTTCTTTAGAAATCCTTTAAAAATGAGCCCAGCATGCCCAGCAGTGACCTCTGTAACCCAGTAGCTTTTGCCAAGCAACTGGCCCTCAGATAGTGTTTCTGCAATTAATTGCATACCAGTGCTGGGATTGCCAGACCAAATCAGCTCAACAGCCCAGCAAACAGAGTATCTCCTGTGACAGAGCCCAGCACCAGCTGTTCCAGAGAAAGATCAAAATATTCCCTTGGTGGAAAATCATGACATAATCTGCCCGCTGGGGTAGTTCCTTTCTGCATCTGAACTGTAGAGCATACTGGGAGATGAAAAGATTGATATCTGTTATTTCATTGCCTTATCTAAAGTAACTTTGAAGTCCTCAAAAACATGAACATTGCTATTTTTTTTTAACACTGCCTTTATGCCATTCTGTTGCCATGAGTTCTGTGGGTTGCATAAAGGAACATTGCTCTGATTTCCTTTGGTATTTCTTTCAGGTTTCCGGGTTGCCCCATTTCTTATTTGCAGGATTTCATTTGCCATTTTACCTTCCTTAATCTTTTATACCTCTGTTGTGACCTATTTATTTTTATCCCGATCTTGACAGTTTTAGCTCTTGCCTCAGTTTCCACAGATCAGATGCAGGCAGGCAGGCTGTTACTTCCAGGCATGAAGATGGCTTTTGTAATGGAGATACATCCTGCAAAGATCTGTCCTAAGACCCCCTAACCAAGCAACATTTCTGGTCTGCGTAAAAGCTCAATAAGGTTTATGGTGATAGCAGTGAATTTAACGAACACAGAGTACAAATGAACGCTAACCTAAGGATCTAAATGTTACAACTTAAACACAAAAGAAAGGGCTTGTAGGAACAGGAATATCTCTGATGTTCTTTCATTTTTTATTATTGTAAGTATTCAGTTATCCACCTGCAGGAATCGGCGGATAAAATGAAGCATTTACAAAGTCCTCTTTATCGTTACTGTCACTTTTTTTTCTTCCCTTCTTTCAGATGATCATTCAAGAGTGAGATTGCAACTGCTGGATGGGGACCCTCACTCCGACTACATAAACGCCAATTACATAGATGTAAGGCTCCTGGACATTCCCACTATGACAAAAACACTCCTCCTGACAATCTGCTTATGAATTTGGTGCATCTTACATAGGGACAGACTGTTGATCTGATATGAATGACAGCTGAACATTACACAAACACTGTGTTGTGACAGGGAGAAGGTTCTCAGGCTCTGGTTTATTCTGTCTGACCAGTCTGGACAGATGGAGGTTTCCTATGTTTGACAGATCCACCAACGTAAGTGGAATGTGGGCTAAATGCCGTATGCAGAAATCAGTATCAGCCTTTCACAATAGCATTAGTAGATACATAAGACTTATTGACTTCTTATAAAGTTGCAGTGCAGAAGGCATGTAAATAGATTGACTTATTTTTTTTTAGTTTTATAAAATAAGATTCAAAAAGCAGCCTTCCTCACACACACAGAATGATCAAATGAACATGTGTTTCTTGTATGCAACTCCTAATTTGTAGGAACATGACAACGTTCAGAGGAGTTTCTTTAAGGGATTAAAAATACACCTAATAAAGTTACATGAGACTGATATGCAGCATTTTCATGCAGAGGCAAATGCACACCTTCTTTTTCAAACCAGAAGGTGCAACTTTTTGCCTATTAGTTTTCAGAGTTGCCCGCACGTTAGTCACAGGGCTCATGTTTCTTTGAGGAAATAGTGAAAACTGCCCCATTCCTGTTTTCTCTTTGGCATAATAAGATCTTATTATTCAGCCTGAGCCAGATACCATCGCTTAAAATATCATAGGGCAACCTAGTTGCCTATCTTCACTCATTCGATAACCAGTGTTAGTACACTGTTAAGTGTGCAGTTGTTGGTACCTGGGAAGTATAAAATACATGGTGTGCTTTGTCTGAGCTGTGATCTCACAGACTATCACATATTTTCTTTTTTTCCAGGGCTACCACCGGCCTCGCCATTACATTGCAACTCAAGGCAAGTTCATTCTTGTATGTCTAAATATTTGTAAAACCACTGCCGTTTTAGGCTGTTGTAAGAGCTATTTATAGGGTGACATCTTCTATTCTGGGGAATGTCTGAAAACTTGGTATAGGGGTGCAAAAGGGAAGGATATAGCATGTTCTAAGACCTTCAAGGCACTCAATGCAAAACCTCAGCTACAGGAATAAAAAATGCTACAGACTTAGAGGTGGCAGTACAATCTGTAATGTGTCCTTTGTGCATGAAGTATGAGATTAGAACTAAAAAGGACTTTACGGAGCTTGGGTTTACCTTCTGGAGTGAAATTGCTTGGGGAGAGCAGGATGAATAAGCTGGTGACTGATGAACTTTTGGTTAGTGGGAACTAGTAGGAAATGCATTTGAACACCACCTTGTGTAAGTTAGTTGATGAGTTTCGTATGCCTTTAGGGAAAAAAAAAAAAAAAAGAAAAAACCGACACAATTCAATGCTGAGGGCTATCCATGTTAGATGACAAACCTCCCTAATCCTGTTCTTTACAACAGGGTGCTGTTTTCCTGCACCACTGGCCAAACTCTTATGCCATGACCACTTCGTCTGCCATTATTTGTCCTCATTTTTGTGCATTCAGTACCTGCAAATGTGATGTTCGCAGAGTCTTAAATTCTGCTTTATGACTTCATTGCTGGCTTGTCCGTATTGAAAGAGCAAAGAAACATATTAAAATAAAACTGGCATTTGAGCATGTACGGGTATACGGAATGCAGCAAGGCAGAGAACATGGAGGATGGAGTATGGGCAGAGTGGGCGAAAGGAGTCCATAGGAGGATTTCATCTACAGTGTAGAACAGAGGAAGAAAACAAGGTCAGAGAGACGCTCTAGTCTAATAAACCTCTTGTGAGTACTGGCTGTCTGGCTGTTGGAACCTGAAATTTTTCACTCTGTGGGAACATCAGAAAAGGGCTAATTTCTGCATGTTTTCTTCCTTCTTCATAATTAATAAATATTAAAATGTGAAATGGAGGAACTTTAGTGCTGCATCAGGTACAAATTTCAATACAGCCTTAATTACAGACTCACTATAGGGTGCATCCATGTCCCACCATTTGCACATGATTACCTGCTGGAACTATCTCCACTATTTACGATACAGGCATCATGTCTCTTTCCAGGGTGCTAGAACCTTAAATACCAGCTGTGAGGAAGGATGAGGTGTCTGATCTCTCCAGGCTGTTCTGTGTCTCTAACCCCAAATAGCAGAGGATTGCTCTGAAAGGGAGAGTAGGATTCTGTGGGACCAGGGCAATGGCTGGGGAACAGCTGAAAAGAGTTGGTGGTATTCGATACACTCTCTTAAGATGTTCTTTTGTCTTTTCTCCTGCCCCAGGGCCAATGCAAGAGACAGTGAAGGATTTCTGGAGAATGATTTGGCAAGAAAACTCTGCAAGTGTTGTCATGGTCACCAACTTGGTGGAAGTGGGCAGGGTAAGGGTACCACTTTCCCAACATATAAAGCCAAACCAGCGCTGGGTATAACACAGTGCTGCTATTCAGGCAAGCTCAGCAAGTGAAATGCCTTTTGCTTACTGTAGTAAGGGAAAGAATTAAGCCACTCTGGCTTTTTTTCTAAAATGCTAGATCTTGTAATACTTAGCTGCTTCCCTTCTAGACTGAAAAGGATCATGTTCCTGGTGTAAGTCTCAGCTTTAGCAGAGTTATACAAATTTATGCTAACTGAGAAACTGTCTCCTTTTTCAGTACAGAAGGAAAAATGTACTTCTGTAATAAATATTCTTTATCTGTATAATTTGAATACTTCTCTACCCACAAAAATCCGGAGGGGAGAAAACATGTGACTGGTGTTCAAACTATCAAAAGAGCTCCTTAAATGACAGTTCAAAGCCTAGAGTTTCCAATCACTTCAGAAGATCACTATTCTGTGGTGATAGGAGATTGTGCACAGCTGGATCCCGGGGCCACTCAGCACTGTTGGTCTCCTGAACACCCATCACTTCACTCTCTTGAACTCAGATGAACCAGAATTCCCTGTGTCAGCACAAGGCCATTGCCAAAGCCCACGATGGGAGCAAACATGTATAACTCAAAATGCATAGGCTTGACTTTAGGGAATAAGAAGAAGGTATGTCTGGGGTGGCTTTCCCCAGCATATTCTTCCCACTCCTGGTGGTCTTTGGTTTAGAGACATTCTTAGCCAGAAACTGGAGCTCTTAAAAATTTTGTCCTGATGTTTGTCATCTTCCATTGCTTTGGTAATCAGAAAAAAGTAAATGGTAGTTTACTCACAGCCATTAGTAATTCAGCTGCTTCGTATTTGATTTCCTTTGGATCTTGTGGTTGAATGCCAGCTGGTTCTGTTCATTTATTGTTATTTATTCTATTTTACCTTCTACTGACACTTCGGTTTGAAATAAATGCCTCTGTGTAAAAAAAACAAACAACAAACCTACATTAATCATATTTAATATTTATAAAACCCCTTCCAATTATGACTGGAACTGGAACATGAAACCTGCTTTGCAGTAGCTAATTGCTTCAGCTTTTATGTACTGTTCCACTCTTTCATGCTAGAGCATTTAATAACTTGATAGTCTTTGTTAGCCTAAACATCCCCTCTATAGCTTCACAGCCTTGGTTTTAATTTCTACCGTTAAGTTTTGCACATGGCTTCTAAAAGTGGCTAAGCTTGGGATATGTTCACGTGATCAGGAGATTTCTTTCTTGAGCCTTAGCTGAGGCCTGTCACAGCTGGTAAAATGTCAAAGTTGTGTCCACATCTGATAAGGAAAGCTTAGAGTCAAACAAATTTAATGTATCAACAAGTATCTCACAATCCCTATGAACTGAAATTCTTTGGCTAAACATAGAAAGTTCAGAATTACAGTAGCAATAGCAAGAGCATAAATTTTTCTCAAAAGGAATGATGGTAGTGACTGCCAGGTATTCTGTAAACCTGATATATGGTCAGGGCATGTATGGAAATTTAAGGAAGACTATCTTAAAGAAGAGGAGCTAAATGCATCCTTTTAATTTGTATTCACAACAGAGGGAACTGAAAAAAATCCTCCCTCTGGTTTCTATATACAGTAAAGGAATTTTGATCTAATTTATACAGTTAATTTTGACAAGGTCTGTACATCAGAAGAAAGCCCAATTTGCGTTGGCTTCAGCTTGAAAGCGAAGTAAAATGTAGGTCAGCTCTGACTCAACTTGAGCTAGTTGCTCTTTATTTTCTTTTTTCCCCTCAGGTAAAGTGTGTTCGATACTGGCCAGATGACACAGAGGTCTATGGAGATATTAAAGTCACATTAATTGAGACAGAACCATTGGCAGAGTATGTCATACGCACATTTACTGTACAAAAGGTAAGGAAATCTTCAGTCAGCCAAAATTTTGATACAACGCTTAATTTGTGTTCAGGAATGTGAGCTCTGGGAAACATATCCAGAATGCTCTTGGAGATGGGAGCTGTTAGTATTTGGACAGTTTTCACTTCAGAAACCTAGATTTTTGACAGGGATTCCAATTTTGGACAAATGATTTTACATGAACATCTTGATGTAGCCACAAAAGTAGAATCCACAGTGCATGAAGCTTAAATGCATCCAAAAGCCAGCAGATAGTTGATGGTATGCCAGGAATAATAACTGTTGTGTTTCACAGTGGCAAATTACAGATGAAAAAAGGTATCAGTTTAACTGGATGCCAGATAGGGTCCCCTTTCAACAGAAATAAAAATATAATAAAGGCAAGAGCATAAAAATTATCCCCAAATAGGCAGGATTTGGAAGATTTTTGTTACTTGTAATTACAAATTGGAAGTCTAAGTGTCAGAGTATTCCAGATCTGTCCAAATTACTCTCCAAACACTCAGTAAGTGGTTCTAAAGCTTTTCAAAAATTCCTGCTAAATGAACTTCAGCCACACTGGGAATGTTGTTCCAGTTTTCTAATATATCAGCTCTATATTTCATTATATCACTGAAAAACTTGGTAAGACATGCTAATGCCAAAATCTGACAGGGAAGAGGACCTGCTGCTGGATTCCGCCTACCTTGCCTGTATGATAAAATGTCACAGCTAACTGACACTTCTGTGTTACCCTTTGCAGGGCATATACAAGTGGTGTCAATTTTCATGTACCAATAACTTGGTCTTGCCAGAAAAGCCAAGTAATGGGTCTGGGTACCAGTTTCTGCCCTTTTCACCACCAGCTGTAGTCTCAAACTGAGATTTTGTGGCAGGAGATGGCACAAAATCTACCGTTGCCTGGGGCATGCCCACTCTCCAGGTGTTCGTTCCCCAAGCTGTTGCTTCAACACCTCAAAAAGGATCTAAGAGTGACTTCTTGGTGGTTTATAGCAGTAACGCCAAAGGAGGCTGTATAAATGCAGCCATGGTGTGCTGGGGCTGAAGTCACCCTGTAAAGTTCCTAATCAGCTGGGTTTGAACTCTTAAGACCACAGGTTTGAATTGGGAGCTGGCATTCACCTTCGTAGTCCTTAGTTGTGTGTTGCCTGCTTCATTTGTACTTGGAGTTCAGCTTCAAATATCTTGGAGTGCAAAGTGGCGCTTGTTCAGTCCCCTGCATGAGGGACAGGAGCAGTGATCAGAACATGCTGACTGCAGTCTGATGGAAGAAAAATAGAGGCTGTATTGTCTCCTCAGAAAGGCTACCATGAGATCCGAGAGATTCGTCAGTTCCACTTCACCAGCTGGCCAGACCACGGGGTTCCTTGCTATGCCACCGGCCTCCTTGGCTTTGTTCGTCAAGTGAAGTTTCTCAATCCCCCAGAAGCAGGACCCATTGTTGTGCACTGCAGGTACGCAAGCTCTTTGAGCCTTTCCTCATCAGCTTTTTCAGCTTTTTTCCTTTTTCCTTTTCATCTGGCAACCATCAACTACGTTTTGCTTAAGAGTATAATTTGTGGGCCTCACCAGGAAACAAAGTAGAATTTGGTTTTCTTTTCTGAAGTGGCAGCTCTGGAGCTTAGCTGGCATGAATTGGAGATGATATAAATAAGTCAGAGAGGGCCATTTGAATGTAGAAGACTCTCTGGTGGCCTGTACTCTCTTAGATGCTCATAGCAGAACTGGGAAAAAGGTAAATATCTGGGACGGCCATTCCAGTCATTATCTACAACAAACCTCACATGGCAGAAGGGACAATGCCTACAAAAAGACAGGCAATTTTAAAGCAACTTTGCTTTTCTGTACCTACATGCACTGCAGTTCAGCTTTGTACCAGCATCAACAGTCTTCTCTGAAATGTCAGTCTGTCTTCCTGGGTCTGGATGCCAGCTGTTGTACATCTTGGCCTCTTCAAAGCCCAGGAGCTGGAATGGGAATGTCAGACTGAAAACCTGCCCCGTGCCTTCCAGCCAGGAAATAAAAGGGGAATGCCTGAGGAAACCTTGCTGCTTGGTTTACAGCTGTGAAAATGGAGACTATTGAATCATGTGCTTGCTAACTCCCTAGCTGCTGCTGTTACCAGAGAAGGCTCTTCTGCACTCTTTTCTTCCAACGGAGCTTAAAGCTCTACTCTGCAAGGCACTGTATGAATATGTAGGAGTGTGTCCCTGACATGAAGAACTAACAGTTTGAGGTGTGATCAGGCATACTGCTGGCAGTGGGAAAGCAGACACACACATAGACTGGCATCAGTCAGATGGCTTCAAATGCAAGGAAAGACATTGCTACAAAAACAGAGTTTGGGTTTGTAGCAGCTACTTCTGCAGTGCTCAGGCCACAGGTCAGGGCACAAGTTCCATAAAGGAGACGTGGCTGGAGCACAAGGCTAGGAAGCAGAGCTGGCTATCCCAAAATCTCACCCCTAGTCAGTCCACAGGCAATTACCTCTAAGTGCCATGCTGCGTGACCAGAAAGAGAGAGAGAATATATCCAACAACCACTTTAAAAAGGAAAATCAATTAAATCTTACTTTTTTAAAACAGTTTTGGGTTGGGGGGGTGTTTTGCTTTGTTGAGTTCTTTTAGCAAGCAGTGAATCAGTTTTATAATAAAATACAGCTAAAGCCTGAGGAGCTGACAGAAGGGAATTCATTCAGAGCACAGGGCCTGAATTTGCTACTTTGGTGCCATGACATGGGTCTGGCCCTGCAAGGAGTCTGAACCTGATTCATTGTCACCAAGAAAGCAAGGAGAAATTTTTCATCCTTCACATTTTAATGAATAAATGCCATTTCCTCTCTGTTATTTATCTGCTTTTGAATTTTAATGACTTGCTTTAAGTGGTAATTACCAAATTCTCCCTACTGATGCCTGGCTGGATAATATCACTGTTCGATATTTATGAAGTGCCAGGATCCTCTAAATATAGAAATGTTATAACTATTTGTTAAAATTCTGAAAAGCTGAGAGATAAAGAGAGAGGAAATGCCACTTATTCATTAAAATTCTGCAAATGAAAAATATCTTCTCTCTATTCAGCAGTTGATTAATCTGGTCCATTAATTTATGGTCATTCATATCTCCTTGCGTTCAGCTCTGCTGGAGTTTTCATGGAACTGAAGTCTCCCTGATTTGAGCTGAGTTTTCCTTCTTCCTTCAGAGTAATGTGAAGAGATGTTCTCCTCTCTCTATCCTTCACACCTAAACAGCTTGGATGATTTCCCAGGAGGGAAGGAGGACACAATGACAACACAGTTTTGCAGAAGATGGTCTAATTCTTGCAAGCAGCAGGGTGTTCTAAACTGAAGGTCTTGAATAGCCTTGAGCTCCTTTCTCTATAATTTTACAATCCACAACTTGAAATCACCCTCCTCAGGACCCAAACTCCTCCAGATTGAAAAGGGAAATGTTTGAGGTGGAGGACTTGAGCCCGTTTCATTATGCCCACTTGAGTAAACATGTGCATGCCTTTTAAAGAGTCCCATGGAAGAAAATTTCTGGACTTGTGTCTATTTGCAACCTGCAGGCTGCTTTCGCACATCCTGTGTGATGAGAGGTGTGCAGGTGAACTGACCTGTAAAATCATAACCATTTTTTCACAGAGTAATTTTTTTGTTGATGTTCAGGAACACAAAGCTTTTTTTCCTGTACTTGGGTCCATTTCACTTTCAAGAAATATTATTTTACCTCAATCTCTTAAATCCTAAGCTAATTTAGCTACACATAAAACTCAACCCATTTCGAAGAGAAGACAGCTGTGTCTGTGATACAGTGATTTTCTCCTCCATAAAGCCCTGCCCCTCCATGGTCCCTTGATCATGCAGACCCTCATTGTTGTTTCTTTTTTTAGCGCTGGGGCTGGGAGAACAGGGTGCTTTATTGCCATCGACATCATGCTTGACATGGCAGAGAACGAAGGCGTGGTAGATATATTTAACTGTGTGCGAGAGCTGCGATCCCAAAGGGTCAATCTGGTCCAGACGGAGGTAGGTGCCAGCAGGTCTCCTCTTACGAAGTACTGCTTTTCTGTCAGCTTCTCTGCTCAACAGGAGCCCAGCAATTCATTAAGTCAACACTTGCTTCCTCTGTGATGTGATTATACAGAACTTTCAGTGGCTAAACATGACCAGATGTGCACCAAATCACATTCACTGGCAGCTACTCAGGGCCTCCAAGACAGGAGGGCAAACCTTGAAGCTAAGGTCTTAGTATTGCTGATTAATTTTATTCTCACAGTAGAAAAAAGCTAGCTCCTGAATCCTCTCATGACTCATTCATAGGTATACTGCAGACTCGAGTAGTACCTAGTTTATATCAACTGCAAACTAAACAAATGAAACATTTTTGATTCAGGCTTTGGGTGCTGATTAAGCAAGCTGCTCCATCACGTAGCATCTAGCAGCTGCACAAACTTCTGTGGAACCCTTATCTTGCTACACAAGTTTTTCCTATGTGCTTCAATGCCTTCCCCTCCTGAGGGACAGGACAATAACCTGGAACAGAGAAGGACTTTTAACTTTGTTGGAATTCTCATATTTAGTTCAGGGAAAGAACTTTACCCAGAATACCAGGAGTCCAGGAGTTTTGAAGAGACAGATGGAGCAGACCTGTTATTACAATTGTTTCTGCTGGTGTTGTCATAGGTGCAGAGCACAATCCATTTCTGACCATTGCCTCGTGGTTGTGAACAGAAAAGCTTCACACCCTGATTTCCTCCTCAGCCCACCCCCATTTTGTCCTAGCATTCCTGAGAGTGGTGACTTCCCATTTTACTTGTAAATTTGAAATGAATACATGAGACCTCATGTTCAATGATGGATGAAATATGCTCACAAAGCTGTCATGTAACACACTCTGTAATTTGTCTCTACACGAAATGGAGCCAAATATGCATATTGGGCTTGATTTAAGAAAAAACCCCACAACCCTGTGATTTTTCATGAACTGCATTGAAAATATGATTTTAATATCTTATCCCCTCCCCTGTGCAGGAGCAGTATGTATTTGTCCATGATGCCATTTTGGAGGCATGTCTCTGTGGCAACACGGCCATTCCAGTTTGTGAGTTCAGATCCATATATTACAACATCAGCAGACTAGATCCACAGACCAATTCCAGCCAGATAAAAGATGAGTTTCAGGTAATTTCATGTGTCTCAGTCATTGCAGTTGGTGTATTGAAGGTGTTTAATCAATTTCTGTGTGCTATTTTATGATTTCCAACAGAGTGGAGAAGGGGGACACAAGCCAAGGTCTGATTTCAGCTAATTTTTGTTGTTTTACTACTGGATCAAGCAGAGATTTGCTTTTGAGCATGAACTTTTCAGCCTTCAGCAAGGAAAAAATTCCCCATCACTTCAGTAGAGCAAGGGTACTAATTTTTGGAGATAATGTCATACTTCTCATTTAAACAAATATTCTGTTGTTCATTTTCCTCTGTAATTTATGCAGAAACATCTATGCCTCAAGGTCCCTTATTATCCATTCTCATGGTTCATATGCTGCTTCCAAGTCTTGACAATCAACTTGTTGACGTCCTTCCATACAAAGGAGAAAGTAAGCTTAGTGAGCATTACTTTCTCTATTACTAATTTTCAATGAAGTGAATCCCTCAGTTCACTATGTATGTTTTGCCAAGTACCTGGTGGTGAGAACTGAAATGATGTATAGTAAAATTCACAAGTGCTGGCGTTTGCCTGGGGCAAGCGATGAAATGAGGACCACTCTGCCTTTTGCTATCACCATTGCTTATCCCACCCTAATAAATGGGCTTGAGACACATGAGCCTCTCGCACAGTAGAGAACTCACCCTGCAGAACACTGAACTAAGCTTTCCAGTCTTATTCCCCATGCATCTGTAAATCCCTTTAGGATTTTCAGCTAACACCGATGTATGGAAAAACTTAATATTGTGGGAAATCTGGGCAAGATGAGTTAGGAAAGAGGAGGAGACCTCTGCTGTTTGTTAAGAGGCCGTTCTTCTTAGCAGTAAAAAGGTGGAGATTCCTTTAATTGTCGGAAGTGCCCACCCCCTTTCCCAGCAAAGTATCTTTTGCAGTAAGAGAATGTCTTTTGGGAGCCCCAGTCTGAGTCAGATGCCTCTTTTCCTCCCTCTCTGTGCAAAGGGAGAATGTGTGGTTTTTATCTGAAACCTTACACGGAATCATCAGGGTTGGTTTAGTGAGATAAAGAATGTGGATCCCAACTGATGACAGTTCAATTAAAAAAAGATATGGTTTTATCAAGCGATATCAGATCTGTAAAACCGCATCTGGTTCTGGACGTTTGGCATGAAGGAGCCAAAGCCTAACTTCATCAAATGCTGTTATGCTATTAAAAAAAAAGTCACCACTTGCTGGGCTTATTTTGTCATGATATGAGACGAGATTTGCTGTCTGTGTGCTTGTTCTTTTGAGCTCCCAGGGGCTGGCAGCTCCTGTGAGAAGGAAGTGCTCCACTGTACTTTGCATAAGAGGTGCGTTCTCTGTCTAGTTGTAGAATTTGTTTTTACAGGATTTTGGCTCACAGCATTCTTCAGCCCTAATTGTCTGGATTTAATGCAAAAGATGGTATCTTTTGCTACAATCTTTATGAACCAGTTGATCTAACTATAGATCTGTTGGTGCAATTTGTGTTATTTAGGTCCCAGTGGCCCTCAGGTAAGGCTGGATGTATTTCTCATGCACTACATGTTGTCTGAACATGCAAAAGCTTGTTCTGGAGTGTTTTTGTAATCTGAATATGTACAAAAAAACAAGAGAAAGAGGGGAAGGGCAAAAAATAGACAGGAGTAAATCACTAACAAGTCACCTGCCTAATTATCTGCACTGTCAGAGATCTGAGATTTCATGTTGCTTCCCCAGCCAGACTGCCTGCTTTCCATCTCTAGACAAAGGGACTTTCATGCAGAACCTGCATAATTTAGAGCAAGTATATTATTGCAAATTTTATACTTTGACACATTCCTTTATCTAGGATTGTTTGACCCTCCTCTTTTCTCCATTTATAACCTCTCTGTGGCAGAAGTCAAGCTCTGTGTAAGAATTTTTAGCCCCTAAATATTGTGTGTTCCTCTGATGGCTGCAGAGGAGTTCACTGTATGACTGCATGGGCTTTGCTGAGGAGCAGGACACATAACAAGTGAAAGTAGAATGACATCAGATAGCCACTGATCTACCATGACTTAAGCAACAAGTGTTAAGATGTGTTCACTTTGATTTGCTGTTTTTGATCCCTGCTGACCAACCTCGACTGGTTTGTCAGGAGGCCTCCACAATGGATAACAAAAAAGAAAATTAGATTTAAAGAAACAGAGTTTGTCAAGCTGTGGGAAAGACAGATAACAGTAAAAGACTGACAGCAAGACCCCAAAGATAAGGTATGACTATATAAGTGAAGCATCCTATATGTCACTCCAAAAGGAAAGCAGCAATCTAAATAATAAATGAAACAAATAGACCTTCCTGTTAAAAAAAACGCCAACAAGCCAACATTTTCTCTCAGGTTTTTATATGCATTGTTAAGATGAATCAATAGATTGAGGAATTACCAGAGGATTTAAAACCACTCTGACGTGCTGGGTGAGCCAGGTGAATGCTTGGGGTACTTCTGCACAGGATCCACTTGAAGAGGGAGAATATACTTCCACCCTGGGGATGGTAGAAACACAAGGAGGTTTCACTCCATGACCAGGTCAAAGCTGCAACTTGTACCTGTGACAGCTATTTCCAACCTCCAGGAAAGAACAGAAATGTTACCTAACTGCTGTGGAGTTTTAGAGCTGGAAATTGTTGGAAGGTGTATAGTCCCCTCAATTTTTGCTGGAGCTTACGGTTTTCGGAACAGCACCTCAGAGTGATGTGCAAAATGCAACGTATTGCAACAGCAACAAGCTCCTCAGTGCTCCTTCTTTTTCATTCTTTGGCATCCCAAAGATCTGCTAGTCTAAGTACCTTTAAAATAAACGTGTTGTGCAGATGGCATCCTTCTTGGAAGTAAATTCAAAGACACTCAGCCTGTTTCTTTCTTCCCATTCTTCCCCCCCTTCACAGACTCTCAATATTGTGACACCGCGTGTTCGGCCAGAAGACTGCAGCATCGGTCTTTTGCCAAGGAACCATGACAAGAACCGCTGCATGGATGTGCTGCCCTTGGACCGGTGCCTGCCTTTCCTCATCTCTGTGGATGGTGAATCAAGTAACTACATCAATGCTGCACTCATGGATGTAAGCAGTACTGCACTGTCCCCATCGATCCTAGTTTGCATCGACTTTATTCATTCTCAAGATGCTTTTCTGGGAGAAAAGGATCCAAGGCAAAAAAACTTTTTTACCTGCAGTTTCTGGGGCTGACATCTCCCAGCTGGGCAAAGGTGACAGAAATGTGTCACCTAGACTATAATTATCCCACTACCGTTGTAGTTCTGCCTCACATTAGTGGAAAATTTTTGACAAGGAAGTTCATGAGCATGCAGTCTGAGGTTGTATCGTAGAAAGGCAGATGGACAAAGAAGTGGTGGGACAGCTCTTCCCCTACATTGGTTGTTGTATAACTTGGAAGAGAAATGTTTGCCAGGAACTGCCAGGTCAGCTCTTTGAAAAGAATAGTTTGCAGTGTGGAGCAAGTGATTGATTTGAACTTATGCAGTTAAGAATGTGGGAGTCCAGGGATCAGATGTGCAAAATTCTTTAAGGCTGAAGGACATGAGTTAAGTTGATATGAAACTGTGCGAAGGCATTTTCCCTTGCTTTGTTTATAGGCTAGAATCTCACAGCATGGGTCATTTGTATAGGGTGAATTATGTTGATGGTTTCTTTTTGCTGTGGTGCCTAACTGCCTTTGGACAGAAATGTCTTTAGAGCCACTAATTATTGCAGTTGGAGTATGTGTAAATATGATCCAGGGTGAAATGTCATGATTTTTTCCCTAGGAATGTTGGGGTTGGTCTTTTTTCATTTTGTGTGTTCTTTTAGTCTCTGGGGAACAGCGATACTACTGCATTTAAGAGGTTAAGTCAAATGGTCATAGAAATAATTTTAGATTCTTTTCAGAAAGATTGTGATGTTTTCATTGCAAATATGCCTAAGGAAACTTTTTTTTTTTCTTTAAAGTGTGTTTTGTGCTTTGGCAAATCTGCAGAAGCAGAATCAATTCTCCTCTGGTTTCTTTGGGACTGCGAATGTGTTTGCACATTTCAGCCTTCATTACCTCAAATCACTTTGCTAATACTTGTATCCTTCCCCACAAAATTCCTGCTAATTAAAGTTTTTGTACGAGGGAATTTTTCATCCGTCATTGAAATTCAGCCACTATGATGTTCTCTGGCTCTCCTTTATCCTTCCATAGAGGAATCAGCAGCTTTTGGAAAAAAACCACCAAATAATCAGAGGGGAACAGCCAAAATCCCACGTTTTCATAGGCATTCCTGCTGAGGACAGACCTTGCAAATTGTTTGTCTTTTCCAGTAGCTTCAGGTCTGCAGTCTTGGGCATGGGTGCTTACAAGAGATCATCTATCCCATATTGCCTTGAACTATCATTAATTCTTTCATTGTGTGAAGACAGGCATGTGCTGGGGAACACTTGACAACACAGTCCCAGTGCTGATCATTTTATTTACAGATTTTTCATGTTTATCTCTTTTTTTAAACTTCTCTCCAAACCTTATTTGACTTGCAGCTTGCTCTGTGTATTACATGAAAGCTGTGATGGAAGAAGCGGTAGAGCAGGAAGGGGTGATGGTACTCCTAGAATGGGTTACAGCCTGAGTTTAGAAGCATGAGTTGATCCAGGAAGGCAATCTGGACTGTGTTCACCAAAATTAACCTTAGACACAGAACACCATTTGAACCCTCCCTCAGGGGGTGAAGCACTCAGTCTGGCCTCCTAGCTAAAACTGTGCTGGAGACCATCTCAGTCTGTTGACTGCAGAGCATTAAAAACCAGCCTCTTCTGCCTTGCGTTAGCTTTAGGGATTACAGCCAAAGGGCTACTGTTGACCACAGAAAGGAGGAATTCTCCCCCAGCAGATTTTGAGATTCATGACCTTTCCTTTTCAAGTCCTCTGTCCCTTTCAAGTAAAGAGACCTTAGGATTTTTCCTATGAGAATCATTGGAAAGCCATGTTTGCAGCTGCAAAATGGTTTGTTAAGAAGAAAGGAGAAATACCATCCCTCACCTTCCCCTAAAACAATTGAACATAATCCTTACACAAAGAGACTTTAGCCACATCTCTGAGTCAAGCCATACAGAAGTGGCTATAGGTTTGCATTTAATGCATGGGGCTTGGAGAAAGACATGAGTCCATGTCATGTCCCTGTCATCATCATTCCCCCAAGATCCTACACATGTTCCCTTACATGACTAATTAACATCTCTGTGTCATCTTCCCTTTAAATTAGGACAGCGAACCTGGTTCCTCACCTGTAGCAAAGAAAACAGGTGGGGCATGTTTCTTTTTTGTCCTAGTGGCAAAACCCACAAACACATCTTAACTTCAGCCAGCAGCTTAGCCAATTATGCAATCTGCTGTATTGGTGCACAGTGAAGAAACCTAGCAGAAACATTATGTTCTTAACTCTAGTTAAGAGGTAAGATTCACTATTTTATTTACCAGTCTGTTGCCACTGTTGGTCTGGTACTACATAGCTTTTGACCCATACTGGTGCTCCTAGGTTTGAAATACAGAGTAGCAAGAAAGAAAAATCCATTCCAGACTTATAATTTCCCAATAAATCATTTCCTTTTCCTTCTTTCTACTTCATGGCCCATGACCCTTCTCACACATGCACACTCAGAAGCATGGTGCAGCCACCCTGCAAGCTGGTGCAGAGTGTGCACAGCACCTTCTCTGCCTCCCAGCATCGTCTGCTCAGCACTTCCACCCACATCTGACTCATATGGGGGAGAAACAGCAAGCCCCCACAACTGCCTTGGGGTTTTATTTATTTCTTTACTTTAAATCCAAAATCTTAATCTGTTTAGTTGGTGGGGTTTTTTTAACCCAGAAATATTGTGCCTTTTAATTCAAGTCAGCTTCACAGAGGTACAGCACAAAGGACTGTGCAGTTTGTAGGCTCATCTAAGCATTGCCTACCACGGTTGGAAAGCGATAAAGTTTTGAGCTTGTACCCTTTCATCTCAAAGTGCCTTGCAAACATTCATTAACACAACCCCGCAAAGGTTAGGAGTTCCTCCCCTTCGTGGTTAGGGAGATTGAGGTCAGAGGGCTTTTTTGAGGTGAAAGAATAGCATCAGAAATTAAATGCCAGCATCGCAGGCTCTGAATATTGCCCCACAAGCTCTTAAAGGATGGCTGCGATCCAAATGTGCCACCTCTGTAGCACTACATCACCAGGGAGCGATAGCAGATGGGGGGCTAATCTCTTCTGTAGTTTCTAGAGTCCATTGCAGTAAAAAGGATAGCATTTGCTTCCAGCTGTTTTCTTTCCAATTACTAATATTACTGTTAGTAGTAGTAGTAGTAATAGTAGAATTAGTATTATTTGCTGAGTCTCAAAATATAAATAATTGATTTGGGTAATCTCTGCTCTTGTGACACTTCTTTAATGAAATGTCTTCATTGGGAGCAAAAGAATCCCATTATGAGACATTCATTCATTGCAAAGCGATAACAAGGAGAAGGATATGTGATTTGTATAATCTGGTTAAATGGCTCAGATTGCCTAGCCATAGCCTCCCGGGTATAATATTCGTTTGAATAAAAGTTGATTGAATTTTTTTTTTAACTAATCTTATTCTTTTGTTAGAGCCACAAGCAACCTGCTGCCTTTATTGTAACCCAACACCCTTTGCCCAACACCATAGCAGACTTCTGGAGGCTGGTATTTGATTATAACTGCTCCTCTGTCGTGATGCTGAATGAGATGGATGCAGCACAGGTAAGTGATTTTTCATAATTTCCGTCACGTAACTTTCTTCTCAAATCCAGATGGTTTTAAGAGCATTTCTGCTGCCATTTTCTTGTGGCCCCCCCTCCCCACCCCAATAAATAAATGAAGTGGAACTGGAAAGTAATAGGTGTTTTGCGGTATAATGAAGAGTAAGTCCACATGCTTGGCTCCTTCTAAGACAGCAAATTCTTACTGCAATTAAAAGGGATATCTAAATATGTTGTGTTTGTGGGCCTAAATCTTCCTACCAAACCTGCTCTCTTTGCTTTCATATTTTTTGTCTGTCTTTGGTTCAGGAAAATGTTCCCTACCACAACCCCAGTGTGCTTCATGCTTGCCTGTTCACATGGCATTTCCAGAAGAATAAAACCATGAGAGATGCTGAAATCATTCGGAGGATCTTTCCCCTGAGATTTCCAATGCAATTCTGTAATACCGAGAAGTGTGGTTCGCACAGTTTCTGGAGAAGCACATTGTGCTGTGGGGTTTTTTTGTTTTTTTTTTCTTTCTAGTGTCATATGTAAGTTGGTTTCTTGGCTACTAAACACACCATTATTTTCAGGAGTTGAGCTTGCCAGGGAGGAGCCGTTGGAGTTCCTCCTGTACTAGCATTTCCAGCCACCTTGCTGATGAGTGGCAGAAGATAACAGCTTTCAAAAAGGTGTAATCATGCAATTTGTGTGAAGAGTACGTTTGGCATGGCTAATTCGCCCATTACAGCACTTGTTAAATAAGAGGAGAGGAACCCTCAAGTAGTTGGTACTTCATGGATTAATTTTTCATTTGTCTCTTCTGTGTCTTGAAAATCTTACCACACTTGAAGGCAATGAGATTAGTGGTCTCTTTTTTTTGATGCTAATGGAGAAGCCAGTCACCCCATTCATTGAGGGGATCTCCCTTCAGTGTGAATGCTGTGGGATTTCATTTCTAGCCACAATAAGAGCTCTGCTCAGAAGTGGGCTCTCTTGGTGACCCACAGAGTCCCACCACTGTGCGAGGAGCTGGAGGTCCCGTGCGTTTGCTGCCTCATGTCCAACTTACCCTGCTTGATTCTACGTCTTGGCATTGAATCCAGAGGCAAATTTCATCTTTTCCTTTTTTTCCTGACACTTTTAAGACAAACACAGCTTTTTATGAAAATGACACACTTTCTCACACTTCATTCTTGGAAACCACAAACTTATCAGCCTTAGCCAGTGTTATTCTTGTGACTATCTTTCTGCACAAGACTTTACCTGCTTTTTTTTTTTACCTAGCAAAGTTTTGTTTTTATGTGGTAGTCTGTAGGCACAAAAAAGGAGATTTGGCAATGCATAAAGTCACTTTGGCAGGTACTCTAGCATGGTGTCACCTAGCTTGACTCGGCAGCCAATGCCAAAAACCCCCAGCTAGCATGGGAAGTTAAGGATAATTTTCATGTTTGTATTGTATGAGTTTTCAAGGCAAGGTGTGGCAGTTTAATATCATAGAATCATTTAGGTTGGAAAAGACCCTCAAGATCATCAAGTCCAACTGTAAACCTAACACTGCCAAGTCCACCACTAAACCATGTCCCTAAGCACCACATCTACATGTCTTTTAAATACCTCCAGGGATGGTGACTCAACCACTTCCCTGGACAGCCTGTTCCAATGCTTGACAACTCTTTCAGTGAACTAATTTTTCCAAATATCCAATCTAAACCTCCCCTGGCACGACTTCAGGCCATTTCCTCTTGTCCTATCACTTGTTACTTGGGAGCAGAGACCGACCCCCACCTTGCTACAACCCCCCTTCAGGTAGTTGTAGGGAGCGATAAGGTCTCCCCTCAGCCTCCTTTTCTCCAGACTCAACAGCCCCAGCTCCCTCAGCCACTCCTCATAAGACTCGTGCTCCAGGCCCCTCACCAGCTTGGTTGCCCTCCTCTGAACACGCTCCAGCACCTCAGTGTCTTTCCTGTAGTGAGGGGCCCAAAACTGAACACGGGACTCGAGGTGCGGCCTCACCAGTGCCCAGTACAGGGGAACAACCACCTCCCTGCTCCTGCTGGCCACACTATTTCTGATGCAGGCCAGGATGCCGTTGGCCTTCTTGGCCACCTGGGCACACTGCTGGCTCATATTCAGCCGGCTGCCAACCAGCACCCCCAGGTCTTTCTCTGCCGGGCAGCTTTCCAGCCACTCTTCCCCAAGCCTGTAGCGCTGCATGGGGTTGCTGTGACCAAAGTGCAGGACCCGGCACTTGGCCTTGTTCAACCTCATACGATTGGCCTCAGCCCATTGATCCAGCCTGTCCAGATCCCTCTGTAGAGCCTTCCTACCCTCCAGCAGATCAGTTGTGAAAGTGAGGTTTCTGAAAAGGAAACTTCACAATGTTGTACTTGCACTGTCATTTTATGACAACGTTGTAATTATCTAGCTGTTCATCATTGCCTAATCCAAGTGCTGTACTGTAAGCACTACGAAACCGTTGGTGTACAGTTGCCTGCAGATACCGTATTTGTGTGCATGAGCAGGGTGTGTTATTCATCTCCGTGAGTATAACACAAATACAAAAATTGCTTATGTAAAAACTGTGCCTGAACTGTAAAGAGGAAAAGAGTTAAAATAAATAGGTAAGTGAACCTTTAATCCCCTATGCAGGGAAAAGGTGCAAATAAAACCATGTGGAGGTCAGAGAACATAACAGACAATTTTAAGGACTGTATATACATATACGTTTGGATAGATGGCCATTCACAGACATGCTTTACGAAAAGCAGATTTTCAATATTAAGGAAAGGTTTAATGTTTTTCTTCTTTCCAATGCACTTTGAGGTTGTTTCCTAAAGCACCTGCTCAGCTCGAATCTCCTTGCCTATTGGACAGATGCTTTGAGAGGAGATCTGTAGACTGCTTGAAAGTCTGAATGAAGAGTAAAGACAACCTTCAAAGGAAGACTTGCTTATGTGGTCTTGGCTGGCTTGCTTAATCGTGAAAAACTAACAAGGGCAAAGATGCATAAGATTGCATGAATATCCCACCCAATTTCAATCCCATATGATCGAAGGAATAAAAGGAGTACAGAATTAATGCAGTAGCATGCACACACTTGACGTTATTACTAGCAATGATTGAACTTGAAAAGCTTGAGATCAAGTTCAAATGAGCATCTGGGGGTTTCAAAACTTCTAAAAAGTTACACTTGAAAATAGGAAGAAAAAAACAGAAAGAAATACAATCTCAGCAGAAACTGCTAATGAGATCTCATGCAAAATATTTTCTCTCCATGATCTATTTCCAGATGGATTTGAAATACTTAGACTGTAATTTGTGTGGATAGGAATTTTTTTGTACTTTCAATTCAGTAACATCAGCATAAGAAAAAAAACTTCCAACCTGCTTCACAAACTTCAGAGATTCAGCTGTGGTTCACCCTGAAATTGGAGTTGCTCTCGTGGCTCTCGGAGCAAACTCATTCTCCCTCCCTTGCTGACTGGTAAAGTCAGAAAGCTAAAAAGTTCATCTTACAGAAAAAAAGAAGTTCCACTTCACTTGAATTAAAGTTAATTTTCTTGGTGCATGTACTGTTTCCGTATTAACACCAAGCCTATCTGGTTCCTATGAAATTCACCTACAGACACTAATCTTTTAATGTTCATTTTAAATCTATACCCCTAGAGAAGCTTCATTTTTCAGCCACCTTTTCTACACGTTTACACCCCAGAATTCAACTAGTTACAAATTGTGTTCATACAAAAAAAAAGGGGGGGGGGGGGAGTCAAGCTTCTAAAATACATTTCTTCATATTCATGATATAAAAAACTTTTACTGAGCTAGAAGGAGGTCTTCTCTGAGAAAATACATGTAATACAAGATTGGTTATGGATTTTGAGCTGCTTATACATTTGAAAGGAAAGAAGACTGAACATGCATTTCCTTGTTAATAGTTAAGATGCCTTATGTTTCTTTTGGCATTTTCTCCAGCTCTGTATGCAGTACTGGCCAGAGAAGACGTCCTGTTGTTATGGCCCAATTCAAGTAGAGTTTGTTTCAGCAGACATTGATGAAGATATCATCAACCGGATATTCCGGATCTGCAACATGGCCAGGGTAAGATCAGTGAAATACCAGATTCCCTATTTATTCTCAAAAATATATTTTGGCATGAGGAAGAGGCAGAACGAAGACTTGTGGTTTAGAGACGCGGAATCTCTCACCTAGGAACAAAATTCCACTGCGGAATTTAGTAGCTACTTCCTTTAATTAACATTTAATTGCATCAGTCTGTATTGGTAAAAGACTTGGCTGAAAGTAGAAAGTGGATGATGTGAGCTGAAAATCTGTATTTAAATGGAAAGCATTTTTCTGTGTATATTTGAGAACAATTAATCACTTAGTAGCCAATATAAAACCATCAGTATCATAGGAAATAAACTGGGATAGTGTCAGCAGGTCTCCATCTGTCAACTGCTATGCAGTGTCTCTGAAGACAGATGCAACGTTTACTGGCTAGACTGGGATTCCCAGTTGCCACTGTTTTTTCTATAAATAAACAACTGTCATTTCTGTAAGCAACTCTTTGTCCGTATCCCTCAGCCCCAGGACAGCTGAAATGATAGAAACAAAGTTTATCTGCACACTGGACCCTGGCAATGCAACTTCAGGGCTGCAGGAAAGGGTTTCAGTAGAGGATTTTTCTCTCATTAGCTGTTTCCCAGATTGGTTATGTCTCCTTTTTTGTTCCTTTTTTTTTATTTTTTTCTAATCAGAAATGGAAACAGGCTCCACAGATTACATTTCTATGCTGTTTAACACATCAGTCTCTGGTTGTATGGTCAGAGCCTGTGCGGCAGTTCAGTCGTGGCGTTGCAGAGTGAACCTTGTGGTTCAACTACACAAATTGATAAATCAGTTAGATATTCACCTTCCTATGAAGGTCAACTGCCTCTGGACCAGGGGCAGTCTTGAAGTCATATAGCTAGTAAGACTAAGGCTCTGTGACTCTCAGGATGAAGCTGGCTCATAAATGCATAGCTGGCAGGGTGGATGCTGTGAACTCACAGCTCTCTGCACCCATCTACGTTCAACAGCAATGGCTGCTGCTAAAATCTTTATGAGGATCCTTTCCTGCCACAGTCCCCAGAGATTATCTGAGGGCCTTCTTTGCCTTTACTTCTTATGGCACAACCAGCCTCCAGCACAGGCAACCAGGAAAGACACACTTGCTCTTTTTGATCTATTCGTACAGTTTGGTGAGATTTTATTCTCTGCTGGAAACAAAACAAGGGATCCTATGCACCTGGTTTCTGCCGGGCTCTGTAATATCTGAGGTGTTACCCAGATTACCAAAAAGCCCTTGTTTCCCCACTGTATCAGGTATCCGGAGTGGAGGGATCATCAACATTGATGATATCAGATCCAGAGGGAAAGATGCCATATAACCCGGCCCCCTGTGTTACCCTCTCTGTTTCCTGCCCCATTCCATTTAGCATCTTGGAAATGCTCTTTGTTTTAGCCTCAGGATGGATATCGCATAGTTCAGCACCTGCAGTACATTGGCTGGCCGGCATACAGGGACACCCCTCCTTCCAAACGCTCCCTCCTGAAGGTGGTCAGAAGGTTGGAGAAGTGGCAGGAACAGTATGATGGGAGAGATGGACGGACTGTTGTCCACTGCCTGTAAGTAGGACTGGAAAATGCCTGTAACCTCACAAAATGCTGTCTGAAGAGCACTGATCATGGGTATGGAAATTTGGTGGTTTGCCAGGCTTCAGCTGGGGAAAATGAAGTTAAATTACATTTGTAATACACTTCAAGTTGAATATTGTATTACATTATAGCATCCTGGCCCAGAGATTTTACTGATTGTGGTGAGAAGTAGCTGAAAAAACTCTGCTACTTTCAGTTGTGTCGGTAGGTCTCACGACTGGAGCACAGACACAAGTGAAGCAGCACTGCCGCGTGTCCAGCTCTGACCACAGAGCTGCTGCGAGCCCCTAAGCAGTGAGGAGCAGCTCTGCAGTCCCTGTGGCTTCCCCATCCACCACTGCCAGGGATCAGCTTAGCCCTTTCTTAGTATATGTGGTGTGTGAGGTGCTGTGTAAGCAGTGATCTCCTCCGTTCCCTCAGCCTTACCTACCTTCTCCTGTTGCCTCTTTTTTTCTGTACCCAGGAATGGTGGGGGACGCAGCGGTACCTTCTGTGCCATCTGCAGCGTGTGTGAAATGATTCAACAGCAAAATATCATTGATGTGTTCCACATAGTGAAAACATTACGAAATAACAAATCCAACATGGTGGAGTCACTGGTAAGTTGCTTTTCCTGCACCTTACCTCACCCAGTGTAAGCAGGGGGACTTTAGGATAGGTGGAAAAAGTTCATGGCTTAGCTCAGTATGAATCAAAACAAATCATAACATGAAGCCATCAGAATTAACATCAGTCCAGTTTTGGCATGTGCAATGAATCCTCTGGTCCCACTGCTTCTCTCATTGAGCAGAAGGGGAACAGCTGCCCTGGCCCAGCTGCCATGCCCAGCTCTCCCATGCCCAGCTGCCTCCAGGAGGCTAAACACCAAGTAGCTGTCACCATGGCTGTGGGGAGGGGGTGGGATTTGTCCTCCTGTGCATGTGTACAGCCCAGTGCTTAATGCTGTGACATGCCTTGAAACCAGGAAGGGAGAACAGTCAGAACCCCAGGCCTTGCTCCCTGCAACCCAAGAGATTAAACTGTCCTGAATTCAATCATCTCAATCGATCACACTGAATTCTTTCCTCAAAAGCAATGCGTGCAATGAGGCCATGAGGCAAATAATGAATAGCCCATACTGCGGCTGTCTCTCTGAGTGTCCTTCTCTTCCATTGACGATAATATTCATTACTTTTAGTAATGCTTGTTCAAGATCCCGTAGAAATGGAATCAATGTTTGCCTGGTCCTGCCAAACAGTATAAGAAAGAGGGAGGAGGGTTTTTTGGCAGCTTGTAGAATGAGGCTCTGAAGAATTTACCTGTATTCTAATGCCACCGATTTCTATTCTCTTTTTCAGGAACAGTATAAATTTGTATATGAGGTTGCACTGGAATACTTGAGTTCCTTTTAGCCCAGCAGAGGGAGGGGAGGCTCTGAAATGCCAGACCCCAATCTCTGGCAGACGTTTCTCCCCTCTTCCACACTGGAAGGCAGTAACAAGTGTGGGAAGGAAAACCTCTCCTTCCCGGAGCAAGAGACTGAGATTGCACAGACCTCGTTGGAAGGAAGAGAAAATGCCTGTGTTTGCTGCTGCCTGCTTTCTATTGGAACATCTACTGCTTCTTAAGTAACCTACTGTAAAAATTAGCAAAATGGGAGACAGGCTGAAAGACTGGACTTTCTAATCCCCTCTGACTTCTTCTCTCCTCTTTTGGATTGTATTTTTGCTCTCCTTGCTGCAGAGTAGGGAAGGAATGAAACCCTTAGGAAATTCTCTTTTAAATGTCTCCTTTTTAATTTATAATTTTGTTCTCAAATCCCAGTCTTTAATTTTTTAATTTCATGCAGCAGTCATTTGGGAAAAATGAGATAGCCATAGGGGATATATGAAATGTTTCACTACAATTTGTCTACCTTATCTGTTTCCTTTTATTTGTTTTTCCAAGTGAAAAGGCCAACACAAAAAAAAACCAAACCACTGGAATTCTCTTCCCATACATAGTCCCCTTTAGCATGAAAATATAGTGGAGATGAGAAGCTCTTAATGGATTCACTGCCTCGGCTTCTACACAAATGTTTCCTCCCAGTTTCTGCTAGACTCCCAAGGCTGTGCATGAACCAGTTACATCTCTCTGGTCTGTGTTCGTTTCAGTGCTGGTGAAGCAATACCATTAATAAGTTTCCCAGCCACTTGAACCTTAAGGTTAAATATTTGCATCAAACAAATTGCATTTGTCTTGCAACTTTTGGTAACTTTGTTACCATATTTTTCAAGTATTTGCTGGGGTGCAGTGTGTCTTTGAAAAACAGGGTATAAAGTAGGTATTATTGATCATATACTATGTATTATTTTTTATTTATTATTTATATTGCTGTAGAACTTAGGACCCCTAGTCACGACAGGACCCTGCTGAACTAGGCACTGTGCAAACAGAGAACAGAGCTTAAAAACTGAAGGTAATGTTAAAACTGGGTTTGGTCAAGATGTCCTCAGTATTTTCAAACTGTTATTGAGTGATTTATTCAGATTTCCAGGCCCTACAAGTTTCAGGTTTCATCCAAGCTGTACAAAAGGTGATGTACATACACAGAAACGTAATCTGACATGTGTTAAGAAAAATGTTAGACCAGCACAGCAGCTTTCCTTCTTAAGTAAAACAGCTTTTGTTTTGTTCTGCAAAAACGCCTGTGCAACTCTCCTTCTTTGAAACAAACACCAGATGTGTTTTGCCGTGGTTCTGGATCTCACTCTGACTTCTTAGCAGCTAAGAAATTGCTTTTCTGAAAGAGTATGTTTAAGTAGTTAATCATTAAGGTCTGCAGGGTAATGTTGGAGAAAAAAGTAATTGAATGAACAAGGCCTTACAATATTCAGTATTTCAATTTAGCCACTTATTTATCTTGAGGGTGCGGGGATACGAGGTTCCTTTGTGTGTAAATTACATTCTGGGAGATGTAGGTTTCTTCAAATACAGACTTGCTAAAAGATAGACTGAAGGTAAGAGTTTAAGGAAACTCCACTTTCTTACCACTCGGTCGTTTTCCACCCTCAGGTAAATACTCAGAGATTGTGCTGGGAGTTCTGTCATCTCAATGCCTGGTATAGAGCATGCCAGAAGCTCAAAAATGTTTCTAATTCTGTATGTAAATTCAAAAGGCATCTCTGCTTCATGGTCATTCTTTTTTCAATAGTCATACCTTTGCCTTGACAATGAAGGATGAAAATTAAATCATATAAAAGTAACTCTCAACTCAAACATACCAGTATCTAACCAAAAAGTTGTCATCTCTACCAGGACCTGCAACAGTCTAAGGAAGGACACTTGGAACAGCAATAATCCTCTTCCTGCTAAGAAGAGGAGGGGCTTCATAGGATGCTGAACTGCCTAGCTCATACTCTTTCTGAGGAGCTTTGGATTCTTGGCTTGTTCCAAGTGAATATCGTGAAGGTCTTAAATGAGCTTGAACCACATTGTCCCTGATGTAGCCAGTGTGCTATAAAGTATTGGTGAGAACCCCCTCACAGGTGCCTGTGCTCTGTTTCTAGTTGGTCCTTTCTGCTGTCTGCAAGAAATCATGAAATCACCTTTAGTTCCTGTTGGGGCTGTAGGTGAATGCCTGGTGTCTCATGAAACAAACTACTGGCTTTAATTGTTTTTTTTTTCCTTTTGCCACTAAGCAACATAAACAATGCTGCAGGAAAAATAGAAGGCAAAGCAAAACTATGAGATAAAAATGAGAAGGAAGACATAATATTAGTGTTTTGATGACAGGTGGCTTGCTGTAACCGTGTAGGTCAGGAGTTGGGAGCCATTAGCAAAGAAGAGGGAAAAGGGAATCCTGATCCCAGAATGGGATTTTTCAACAACTGCCCAGGCAGGAAGAAGCTACAAGTCAACAAAGTGTTCATGACTTCACTAACTCCAGAAAGCCAGAGGGAATCACTCCCTGTGGATGCTATGGAAATACTAATTAGTATTTAGCATTCTGTTAATTTTACATGGAAACTAGCATAGTGATAGGTCCCCCTCATGAGTTACTGAAAGACTAGTGCAAGCACTGATGGTGACAGCCAGGATAAAAGGAACAGAGAGGTAGAAGAAATGACAATATGACTGAGATGTGGAGTGTAGGAGGTAGTTCAAGGCTTAACAGTAGCATGAAGGAAAGTGGATTAAAAAGCCAGAAGTAAGCCCATAGAGAGGGATGTGTGCATGGAGAGGAGGTGTTGGATGAGCAGAATAGCACTTGCAGTGGAAATGTTTAAGTTCTTGAGGTAGGTCTGAATGTGGTTTATGGTATGAAAAATGCTCCTAGAGGGTCAGGTGCATGTATCAGCTGACCCACAGCAACTTGCCATCTGTTTTTAGCCCTCTGCAAATGCCAAGTGACATTAGCACAAACTGCAGGGAAAGGTATTTAAGCTAAATTTTACCTTTTATTTGCAAGGAACAAGTTTAATGCAAACGTTGGTTACCACAGCCCAACTGTTAGTCACAGCTTATTATGTGGCACCTCAAACACGTGTCTCAACCTTCTTCTAATGTCCAGCCTACAATCCACGTGGAAAGATGCTCAGCGAACACTATAGATGATGTTGCCAAACTGTTACGTTGTCCTGCAGTTATGTTGTTTTTGAGGGACTGACCCACCTCCAGTCTGTGTTGGCTCAGGGATCTTTATGCTGTTCCTCAGTTTCTTACTGCACAATGTGTATATGCTGAATGTGAACTAATGGTGAAGGGAATTGTGTGGAAGGAGAAGAGAAGCTCGCTTTAAATAACCTTATTACCTTAAGGTTGTTTAAACCCTAGAGAACAGCCTATAGCAAAAGAGGTAATGTATTTGAAGCAAGATTATGGGTGATGGCTTTGTTTTCACTGGGAAAGAGCAATTATGAGATGAGATAAAGGAGGCTTTCTCAATCCTGAAAGGATTAATAGTCAGAGTGAGCTTTCCAACCTAAGCATCCCCTGCTGTGGATGGAAAGCGATAATGTACAGTAGAAAAGGTGAATTCCTCAATGACTAAATTTTAGGCTGAAAAAATATGATATTGACAATATTTCACTGGTCATAATGAAGATAAACTTACTCTCATTCAGACATCCTTCAGGGGTGAGGAAGCACTGCTTATTGATATACTATTGGTCTAAAGTTTAATCTAAAATACAAGGAACTAGAAATAGGTAAAGAAGGGTGGTTCAGGGGTGACTATCTCATACAGGGGGTAACTTCTTAAATTATTGAGAGATGTAACTGAAGCAATGAATTCCAGAGCTATCTAGGCTGGCTGCTGGAGAAGAAAGACCCTGAGTTGTCTGCAGGAAAGAGATAGACCAAAACCCCTAAAAGGTACAGTAGGTCTTAACACTTCTCTCTTTTTAGTTTTGTGTGTGTTTGTTTGGTGGTGGTTTGTGGATTTGGTTTTTTTAATTAAGATCCCTGCAGGAACTGTGTCCTATGCTGGCTCTTTTTTTTTTTTTTTTTTCTTTTTTCCTTCTTCAAATTACCTGTAAGGAAAAAGGCATTTGACCTCCTCTAAATAGACTTGAGGTACTTGTTTATTAACATAAAGAAAAGAGACCATGAAAGGCTGTACAGTGTACATGTGAAGGTAACTGAATCAGGACCTCTGGTAGCAAGCAAGCAAGCAAATGGAAATTTGGTGTTTTTATTTCTCTGCAGATTGAAATAATTGGTATACTCTAATCAAGGAGGTCTCTAGACTATGGTTAGTAGGAGGCCTTTCAATCTGTGATTTAAATTCTTCAGCAAGGTTGCACAGTATTTTGTCTGCCTTTGCCATGCTCTGGTGGGTCCCTCTTAATACATTTGCATTTTAGCCATTTATGTGAGCTAGAGTTGTCCATTTTGGTCCACAGGCAACAAGCAGTTAGTGTTGAAAGGTTTTTACATGCGCTGAAAAGATGTAACTTTTGTTGCCCTTACCCGCAAGTCAAACTGCAGTTTCTGTATCCTGTCTCTCCTGCTCAGCCCCTGCCCGTGTGTACACACATTTGAAGAATGTCCAGCTAACTCCCAAAAGGCAGAGATTTTGGGAAATGCCTGTGACCCCTAATCAGTATGGTCTGTGTGACTCTGTAGGGCAAAGGAGGGAATCCCAAAGAATAGCTTTTTTCTAGAGCAGCATGTATCTGTGTGTCAGTAGTTTCCAACTTTTTATTCTGGATCTGTAGACTCCCAGTGGCAGTGTAGACCCCGCAGTAGTAGATTAAGCCTGCAGATGGTAGACTTGTTTTTCCGTTTACTTTTCACAGGCCCTTTAGGAATAGTCTGTGGGATTTCCCCTGGGAATCTCAAGCCAGGTATGCTGGTCACTGCTCTTGACGTGCTGTAGTCAGAGAAAGGCGAGAGGCTCCTGCAGCAGGTGATTCAGAAGGCAGTTAAACCAACTGCCATCTGGAAGAGAAGGAAAGGAGAAGAAATCTCCTTTGGGAGAAACCAAACATTGGAGGAGAAGGCAGATTAAATGGAGTCCTGAAACAGGTAGGAAACTTGCACCTTGTTCTGTCTCTCATTCTTGCACACCCACTCATATCTTTCTTACTCTTCTGAGTTCATGCCAACATCATAAAAAGCAGGTAAAGCCACATTCCATGTTGTGGAGCTCTGTGGAGATGGAGCAGTCAGAGTATAACAGAGGGAATAAATCCTGAGGGACAAAGATAAAAGGAGGTTTGCTTGAGAGAATAATCTTCAAATATGAGGTGCCTCTATCTGTCACACTTGCAGAATTCTTAACAAGTCATCACAGAACAGCACACAGTCCTGATGCGGTCCTGGACGTGCAATGCAGTAGAAATGTTCCACTTGGAAGACTTCATTGTCCTGTAATAAATTTAAACAATCGACTCCATTACATTGGTAGCACAGTTAACTTTTATAATATCTCCAGCCAGTGCAAGGAGCATCTCAAGAACTTGCTGTCAGCCTGCTGTATTTTTATTTGAGATTCTTACATTTGTCTTAAGTGTACAAACTTCAGTCAACCCCAGTTTGTTAGAACAATAAAGGGGGCCATGCGGCAGAAGTTATTCAGCATAACCACTGCCTTTGGGTCAAAAATTCAATATACCTCCTAGGAGACTGTGAAATGGCAAAACAGGCTACTGCATCTTCCCTGCAAAAACCTTTTCAGGAGTAGAAACAGGGGAGCCAGCTAATTAAAGACAGGGAGACGGAAGTGAGTAATAAGGATTCTGTTAACCCTCCTGCATTTGTATTTATTTAGATTGCAGTCTTCTGTAGCCATACATACATAATATACAATTTAAATGCAAGTGCTCTTTCTTTCCCTGTTCCCAAAAATACCTACAGCTCTTCTTTTCATTGAGGGCGAGCCAACAGCATAGCAAGCAAAGCCCACTTTCTGCAGTTTTGGCAAGGACCACTAGGAAAATCCATCATGTATTGTCTGTTCATTGACTTGGAAAAGGTATCAATCATCTTCCTCATATACATACTTGAAGAATGTACAATTTGCTGTAACTGTCAAGCAAAATCATACATTTTCATACATCAAGACCAAATCCTGGTGGTACTAAGTGTGATGGAAAGAAAAAAGAAAAAAAACTTGCTGACTTCCAGTGACCTCTAGTCTATAATCTTTATTTGCTGTGTTAAAATATTTTAAAAGCCTCCCTTGTAAAAAAATAAACTATACTTAGAATATCCTACAGTTTCATGTTGGACTAGCATAATTGTGAAAACCTGGCAGCTTTTTCAGTTTGTAAAAACATGAGAGATCTAAATTAGCCTTTCCATCCTTATCCCAGTGCATGCAACAGATTTTTCAACCTGAGCCTTAAAAAATAAAATAATGCAGCAGACTGAATGACAGATGCTGATGTTCCCATAGTGTTTCCTGGTGGGGGAAAAACAAAGAAAAAAAGAATGAAATGGGAAAAGAATGAACTAAAATGTTTTTCTTGCAACTCAATGCAGCATGAGCTGTTTCTAAGCAGTATAAACATGAGCCAGTCCATGCCACTTTGTCTGAAGCAAGGATTTGAAGATGTAACCTTTGAGACCAGTCCTGATCTTCTGTACGTAGGTTTCAACAGCATAGTGGTTACTTTATTGGAGGTGCCTGTTGCAGAATGACAGTGCTTCAGTAGAGGTATTTGTCATTGGGAGATCTCATACCCTGAAACGCTACTATTTGGGGGACTTCATGAGATACCTCAAGCGTGTTGCACTATGGAGATTTATTTCCTTGTGTGTACCTGGAACAGAACTGGCATTACCCCCTTATTGCCCCTATAGCCCTTTCTTGCATCTCCAGCACTTAAACGCTGTACTTCTATGCCAAAAGTTTGAGCCGTATCCTTAACACAGCCTTTAACCCATACTGACTCACCATATTGACAAAATTCACTCCCATATTGATTTAATCTCCTTCACCTCCTTCCCAGCCCCCCGTGCCAATCCTATTGAAATTAAAATGTACTAGCATCACTTGTTGCCAGACTTGTCACTACTTCACACAGCAATGCTGTGGCTGCATCTGGATCAGCAGTATCCTATTCCAGCTCCCTGGGTGCATTTTGCCAGCAGGGAGGAATGCTGCATGAGAGCTAGTCTCTGCTGTTGCGACACCGCCCCCATCTTCCCCCCCCTTTGGCCTTTATGGATTACTGGTGAAACTCACTTGTACAGTTTGGATGTTTGATAGATAAAGCACGTATGAAAAAAAAAAGGAAAAAAATATAAATACAAAAATCTCAACACTGTGCATTCAGTGTCTTTTCTTTCTAGCTTAAAAGAAGGAAGGTAAATAATGTCAAGTCAATGAATATCAGATATATTTTTTGACTGTACATTACAGTGAAGTGTAATCTTTTTTTTACAACTGCGAGTCCATCTTATTTATTCTTGTAAATGTTCCCAGACAATGTTTGTAATATGGGCTGTGTTGCAAATCCATAAAATAAATCTGTGATCTGAGATTAATGTTTTACTAAGAGATTCTTGTACTTGTGCCTTTTCTTTGCACTTAGAGGGGGCAATGCATTGCAAGTGGTACTACTAGAAACGATGGCGTGATTGCATGGAAAAGAATAAGACCAGCATCTTGTCACAGTGATGGGCATCTGGCTTTGCATCACAGTTATCATTCAGAAGGAGCTCAAGAGCAGCAAAGAGAATTCACTGGGCACTTCAGTCTAGCTGCAGATTTCGAGTCAGTCCTCTCAGAAGGTCTGTGTATGTGAGCTAAGTATTTTTGAAAATTGTAGTCTTAGCAGCAGGGGTTAGAGCAAAACATAGTTTTGCAATGTTTTCTTTCTAACAGGTATTACTGTATTGTTTCCTTGGTATTCAAGTGCTGAATAGAGATTGCTAATATGTTACTGAGTTTTTTCTGGTGTTTTCTATAGACAGACACACAAGGGGGTTTTTTGTGCAGATGTTGCATGCCAAACCCAACCATAGGATATGGCTGTCAGTAGTGAATATTTTCACACATTTACCAGCAAGCTGACATCTTCTGGTCTTCCACCCTCATTTATCAATAGACACACATGGCAGTGCTCGCCATCTGATTCAGTCAGTGCAAAGGAGTAGACTGTAGGCAAGAAAGTAGACAAGGCTTCCATGCTCTGAAGACTGCTTTATTCCCAGAATACGAGCAAGAGTGCCTCAAGATTCACAGCTTACATTGTCACAACAGGAGAGTCCAGTCATGCTACGCTCATACAACCCAACTGGTAAGAAATACTCTTTTTGGCATTATTAATTAGCCTTACTAAAAAAAAAATAATTAAAATAAGGCATCTTAACAAGGATGATGTAGCTTCTGTTTTTCTTAAAGCATAGTAAATCTACTTTGGAAGCATACTTTACTATTCCTTTCTGTAGGCATTCACTATTTTCTTTTGAAAATACCTTGTTTTAGTTCTTTGTTGCTATGAACAAAACTCTGTTACTGCACTTTGGCTCAGATGCGGGTGATTTTTCACTGGCCCAATGAAGCAAGTTCCCCATCTTAATTGTGGTGAACATTCAGGTATAACAACTGTTTATTCAAAGGGTTCATTATAATGAGGTTAGACTGTATAAAACACCCTTCAATTACATATAGTTACTGTTATGCCAGGGAAGCAGTTAGAAGAAGTTGATACCAAAGCAAGCTCCTCACCACTGTGTCAGAGTGAGAGGAAATTTTACCCATACAGTCCTAACTGTTTAACAGAGACAGCTGTATATTCATAGTGATTAATTACAGTTCATCTTGGCACTTTATCTAGATTTATCCAAAGTATTTTGCTGATACTTGATATTAACAACAGGTTGCATTTATGCAAGGTAAACAGCAGAGACAGCTCTGCCATATTCCAGATGGTCTTACAAAGATACACGTTGAAGTGCCAGCACTGAGAAACTGACACAAATTCACCTTTCTGTCCTCTCGCCTGCCCAGCACAAGGATAGCAGTGGGTCAAAGCTGCTGGGGGAAGACAGACACAGAAGCCTGAAACCCACTGGGGTTCAAAGTGCTTCACACCCTGTTCCCGTTACCATGACTGACATGTGCTGAGGTGTGAATCCAGCAGATATTTTATCCAGGTCAGTTATTGCCTCAAAGTATCAGCTTCTACTTTTCCATCCATCCCCACGCTAATCAGCATCATCATACTGATACTACTGCAAGGTCTGTCAAGTTTGGCAGACACTCTTTGCCTGAGCTGAAGCTCTCGCAAGTTAAACCTTTAAATATTGTATCTCATGCTGAGCTGACTGTGCAGCTATTGTTTAACAGCAGACTTCAAAACTGGGACTTATTCAGGCATGGCTGTCTATATGATACTCTAGAGAGGGAGCAGGGATGACTGTCCTGATGGTGGGCAAAAGGCCTCTCCAGAGGGTGAGTCTGTCTTGGATAAAGCAGACTAAGGCGGATGGGTTGGATCGTCATCTGGATGTGCCCGTTTTGCTCCACTGATTGGCTTAGCTAGGTGACCAATACTGACTTGGGCAACTAATTTAGAGATGGCTGCAGTTAGATGGGATATATTCCCCCTATTAGTAGATACTTGCAAGCAAATGACCTGTCATAAATAAAATGGCATAAAGAGAGAAGGAACAGACATAACTCTTCTTGCTTATGCTTGGAAATTCTTCTTCTGAGCCATCTAACTTGGCAGTTTCAGGTCCTTTCTTGCTTTTGTCAAGCCCCACATTTGAAAAACAATGAAAAATATTTTTAAAAAAAATACTGTTCTGTGTTAATTTTACTTTTTTACACTGAGGTATAACTTTAATTTACAGGAACTAAACACAAAAAAAAGACTTGTACTCTTTCTTGAAACGATCTTGGTTTTTGTGAGTTATTTCTGTGTCTATTTGGGAGTATGTCATATTTCTTACTAAGAGTGTATTTATAAATGCCTTGTAAAAGTTTATCCATAAAGTGTTTATATATTGTGAATCAGTAGCTACAGAGCATTTATGCTGCAGGTCAATAGGGTTACTTAAAAGTCTGTAACAGTTACTGATGTGTTTATAAATACCTATAATGTACTCTTTATGCCAAAAGCAATATATTATTTAGTACTCCTTTATTAATACATTGTAAATGATATACTGTTGAGATAAACTGTAACCTGATGGAATTTTCAGCAATATGGTGAAATAGCTTTTTTTATTGCATATATAAATGGTTCCCTCTAAAACAACTGTGGGAGAAAGCCTAGCTTGCATAGAAAAATCAGTGAAATAGGCAGAACCTTATTCTGGAGATGGATAAAGCTGGAAGTTTCTAGCACTAATCCCTTCAGTAGGCTCACATATAGGATGAATGTGAGCCTTGGTCCATGTAGAATCAAGAGGCTGAAGAGCTTGTACTAAATATCCTTTTATTTGAAATTTCCAAAGGTGTTTCTGGGAGTATCCTTTCACTTATGTTTCATGACTAAGTATGCTGAGAAAGAAGGAGAGGCCACTAGTTATTGCCTGAGCCTATTATGTAGGAAGCACTTAGCTCAGCCCTCAGCTCCACCATGGACTTACAATCAGTTATTAGGAAAGTTTTGTTGTTGGTACTTACCATTGTAAGTTTGTAATGGCCTTCTCTGGTACAGTGCCTGAGTGCAGGATATAACAAATGCAAGGTGATACCTAGAAGGATCTTCCTTCCAAGTAATGTGCTGAAATGTGCTTGAACTGACTCAGACTTTTCCCTTCTATAGGATCCATGGCTTCTCACCCAACAGCAGAGCATGCCAAGAGCACATACAGCAAGAATCTCCATTCAGGATTGAGATAGTCCCAATTTGTGCATCACTCTTGCAAATGAACCCATTCAGTCAGCAAAGTAGGGAAGCAATTGTGTGTGCAACTCTGTATGCAAGTGTGTGTGCATGTGCGCTTGCCTGTGTTTTCTGTCTCCTAAAAGCTGAGCACAAATATACCCCTAAAACAAGAGTGACTGGAAGGCTTTATTGGCAGTGTTTGTACAATCCAGAATACTGGCAATGAAAGAACGGGTTGTCTAGGAAAATGCTGGTGATGTGCAAAGAACCAAAATTATTGTTTATTCTGGTGCCACAGGAACTATCTTGCAAAGAAAAATGGGCTTTGACAAAGGACGTAATGAGCAACCCCAGTTCTCTGTGCTTGTGTGTACACGCAGTTGAATTATAATTACACCAAATGGCTGAATGTGCGAAGGCACCACTTGTAAGCAGCCAGTTTCCAGCTCATTTGTATAATAAGAAGCATCGCAACATGTGATACTGGTTCCTGCATCGGTTGGGGTACAAAGGATTAACTGTGGCTTGAGTCAAAGCACTTGGTTTGTTTTGTTTCTACACTGGATCCTACTGAAATTGCTTGTTTTTCAGAGGTTGTATGTAGAAATTATGTCAGTTTTTACAGATCTGGTTTTTTGCTTACTCCATACCAATGGTAATGCTCTCTCCATTGCTGCAGACAGAAACTTTACTTAAGAAACATGCATGATATACGAAAAGGGTTTCTTTGACATTTGGGGAGGGGCTCATTGCTTCCAATCATGGAGGTCCTCCACACATCCCTTAACCCGTCTTTTGCACAAAACTCTGAGACCTGTTGCTCAGAGCTGTTTTGTATCCAGGTGAAGAAAGAACTAAGTGCCGCTATTCTTTTTTAGTAACACTTTTACACTGAAGCCTAGAGCCTGCAAGTGTTTTATAATCAATAGGATCTGTTATGTATGTTCACTGCTTGCTGTATTACTGGTATATGACCCTTTTATTTTAATCTAGCTTGCTCCAGGTTTCACCGTCTAAAAATGTTCTTGTTCTGGAAGGTGTTGAAATAAACCCCCCTGCCTCTAGAAATTCAAACCCCTCTTAGTGTGAATGTGCTCACCCTGCAGTCAAGTCAGGACTGAAGTCTGAATCTGTGGCTTGGCCCAAGCTCAGGGGTGGAAAATGAGAAGCAAGTGAGTGTGGGGAGGAGGGCTTTGCCCCTGCTCAAGCTCCCTCCGCACCTCTCGGACAAGTCGCAGCCCCTCACCGTCCTCCGACCCTCAACTAGCATGCAGGGTCCAAGGCAAATAGTCCCCTTCCCCCGGTCTCGCATCCCTTTTTAAAGAGAATAGCTGCAGAAATATTCATCATGCCACGAACAAGTATTAAGTCAAAACTCAGTTTGGGCTGTAAACATGCAAATAATTCTCTTTGACAAACTCCTGCTGCTACTGTTTCTTACCTGAATCAGCTTTGCAACTTTGGAGACTAATTTTTGCAAATTGCAGCTTGGAAATGATAGGACCAGGCTAAAAAGACACACTAACACTGTAGAAATATAAAGAAGATAGTAGCTTGCTGAAAGAGAATGGATCTCTCAGTACCAGACATTGTAACAGTTTTGGGTCTGAAAGCATGTTGAGTAATGTCAGAATTTTATATGCATTGGCCTGTGGAAAACAATGCCTTTTCTTCAATGCTGCTGCTTGTCATGGTTTAACCCCAACCAGCAACTAAGCACCACGCAGCCGCTCACTCACTCTCCCCCATCCAGTGGGATGGGGGAGAAAATCGGGAAAAGAAGTAAAACTCGTGGGTTGAGATAAGAACAGTTTAATAGAACAGAAAAGAAGAAACTGATAATGATAATACTAATAAAATTACAACAGTGATAATGAAAGGATTGGAATGTACAAATGATGCGCAGGGCAATTGCTCACCACCTGCCGACCAACACCCAGTTAGTCCCTGAGAGGCGATCCCCCACCCCCACTCCCTCCAGTTTATACACTAGATGTGACGTCCCATGGTATGGAATATCCCGTTGGACAGTTTGGGTCAGCTGCTCTGGCTGTGTCCCCTCCCGACTTCTTGTGCTCCTCCAGCTTTCTCGCTGGCTGGGCATGAGAAGCTGAAAAATCCTTGACTTTAGACTAAACACTACTTAGCAACAACTGAAAACATCAGTGTTATCAACATTCTTCTCATTCTGAACTCAAAACACAGCACTGTACCAGCTACTAGGAAGACAATTAACTCTATCCCAGCTGAAACTGGGACACCACTTTTTCTTTTTTGTCTGCTGCTTTTAGAGTAATTTTCCTACTGTGGACCCTGCATGAAACTGCTCAAGCAGTGGCAAGCCTTTGCAAGCAGGGCCCGTGAGGAGATCAGAGAGGAACATACTGGGAATCGTACTGGATTTTTAGGCAGATAACTCCCATCACTTCAGGATGCAATTATTTGCAATTTTCTCGCTCTCTCACAGATGTCTAAAAAAAAGGGAAGGCTTAGAAGTTATCAGTCCCAAAGCAAGCTCTGTGGGGTTGATAAGAACATGCTGCACCCTTTGAACCTGAGGGGCAATCTTCAAAAAAAAGTATTGCAGAGGGATTTAACCTTTTTGGTAAATGCAGTCACATGGAGTGGAAAGATGAAAATGAAATGTTTTCCTGACATGTTCCATCCAATTTGAAATGACCTAAGCACTGAAATCACTTTCTGTTGCTTTTTCCTTACCTTGTTTAGTGGTCTTCATTGGAAAGCAATTTTCTGTGGTCATCATATCCTTGTGCGAAGCTGCCCAAGCCTACCCAACCTGCCTGCATAATGGGTAAGGTAATAGCACAGCATAGGATGCTCCAGCAGCCTGGGCCTCTGGAAAGGGAGACTCACGGTCATTTTGATTAAATATCATTTTGATCTTGCTGACATTTTGCACCTTCACTTTTGGGCAATCCAGGCTTATTTATTCTTAAAAATTGAACTTGTGTAAGTACTGTCTTGTGTCAGGACATATATCTTTACGTCCTATATATCTTTATGTATCTTTATGTATATATCTTTATGTACATATACATATGTATGTAGAACATATATATACATGCAACTTGTAAACACTATTTTTATATATGTGTGTATGTATGTGTATGTAAATAGCTTTTATGCTACTTACATAGCATAAGGTACAAACATGCAACTTGTTATATAGCATAACTTTATATCTACACAACTTGTAAACTATTTACACATATATACATATATATATGTGCATATATATATATAAATAAAAATAGCTTTTATGCTACTTCCTGTGGGGTTATCTAGCAAGCTTGAGGCTGTGTATGTTCTCTTGGGAAGGTGTTAGCTGGGGAGGATGTGCACCGGAGTGATACCTAGTGGAAGAGAGGTGTGTGGGGGGGTGTTTCCTCCATCATTACAAAGGCCACATTTTGATTTCTTAGGAATTTTCTCCCAAACCTTTCCAAACTTTCCTGTTTATTTTGAATGTGACTGCTGTTTCCCTTGGCTAATGAGGTGACAATGATTTAGTTTCTCTTACAATCTCGCATCTCAGTTCAGTGTGGGAAATTATAGAGGCCTAATCCCCTTTCCTATTTCTGCTATACCCAGTGCCCAAGCATTTCCCTCAAGCCGAACTGAGTTAGGGCTTTACCTTAATTTATGTCACTCCTTTTGGAGGAATATTTGTGCGCTAGGAGGGGGCTGTGTTTGTTCATCAGCATGGTAGGAACTATGTGCTGAGAAGCAGAGGAGGCTACAAGGTGGTAAACAGAGAATTTAAATTTCTGAAAGCTGTCTTAAACCTGTTCAAATCTCTGTGCTGTGTAGATAAGGCCAAGCTGTTGTATGAGCTGACACAGTAGGAACAAACTTCTGGCATATGTACAGCAGTTACAGCATTAGAATTGTAAAGCATGTTTTTTCTTTTTTTTTTAATCAAGGTAGGAGCAAGTTTGAAAGGATGATTTGTGTTGTGTGTTTTCAGCTACAAACAGAAAAAATCAAGAGGGGTTGGAAAGGAGGTGAGGAATCTGAGCAAACATGAACAGTCTGATCTAATCAATCTAGTTGCCTCAAATGTCATCACTCAATGTTTTACCTCAATTACCTTTTAGTCTCAGGATATCACAGATTTTAGTGTCCTTTAAATGAGAAAAAAAACCCACCAAGCCTTTTCCCTGATGCAATCCTTCCTTCAAGGAAGCAATAACTTAAAATCTGTGCCTAAACTGACTTTTACCTTTATCTTGGTGATAAAAATGTACAATGAGATGGAAGCAGGTGGATTTGTTTTTCGGCCTAGAGACTTGCTTGTTTGGGTTGGTACAAACAGGTGACAGCAAGCAGCCTGGGGTTCTGCCAAACCCCGGCACCCTTTGGTATAAAGGGTTTGTTTTCTTTGGCTCCACAGCCAAGTAGGAATCTAACAGACTTAAAAACTTTGGAGGTTCTGACTTCTACCCAAAGGACAACGTGAGCATAATTTAAAATTGTGACTACTTCAGGTCTAAAACACATACAAAGCAAACATTACCGAGTCACGTAAGGATGTGATGTGTGCCACTCAGCAAAACACTCCTAGCAAACTTGCACTCTGTCTGTCTTCCTTCCTCCCTGCCCACTCCAAGACAGGCTAATTGCAAAGCTCTGAATTGTGTTTGAAGTGCTGCCTTTAAAATGTGAGCACTATGGTCTAGCCCTGGTTATAGTAATGCTGCAGGAAAAAAAAAGTATTAATCTTCTGATTGAAAAAGTTCTAATTTAACCTGAAACTCAGGTATAGCCATGCTTCTTAAGAAAATTATGAGCAGAATTTTCTGTTACGATGTTACAAAAACCATTTGAAAGGGTAAAGGAAAAGACTGTGTGTGTATAAGGTCAAGTGCATTGTTCTGTGGCTGTATTCTCAAAACAAAATACTGGGATGTTCCCAGAAGGTGGAGAGAGCAGTGCAGGAGCTGAGAATGCTATAAAATGGAGGGAGTCAGAGGAAAAGTGTGAAGGGACTCAGAGCAATTTCTTAAAAGCCATGGTCCACAAACATAGTAGCAGTCAGATTGTACAGAAGACCTCCTTACCCCACGGCACACTGTGCAGACAAAAATCTGGATCCTTTGATACCCGCCTTTGTGGTCCAGCCAGCTGTCGTGTTCAGATCTGCTGCTGATGGCAAGCAAAGCTCTTCCCATACTACCTGCTTCTTTAAAAAGTGGCTGCAGCCCATGGGGAAAGGACCAAGTGAGGACCACTGGGCTCTCTTCTGGCAAGAAGTTCTGTGTGTGAGGGCTAACAACTACACTGCAGAAGTAAAGCATCCCTTCAGGCAGTCATTTGAGGGAGACACCTCCCTCAAATAGAAACATATATATTTATTAATCTACAGATACTTTAAAGCACAAATAGGCAACATCCAATTAGACAGGAGCTGACGTGGAGGCTACTCTGGAGTGCCAGAGTATCTCAGTCCACCCTGCGTGCATGCTTGGTGCTGCCGGTGCTGTTGTCACTGATTGCGCTGTGGGTGTTATCCAGCTCATTAGTGTCGAGTGACTACTGTTAGTAGGGAGGAACCTCCTACCTCTGGTCTTGAACTCGGGGGAAATCCTTGAAATAAGTAAAGGAGGGAAGATGCCGATGGCTGCTTTTGTCACACAACTCAGACATCAGCAGAGAGAGAGAGATGTTAAAAATGAACTAATGAGCGTTGTTAACAACAACAAAACTGCTGCCTCCAGGAAAAATTTTGCCAGCTTCAGTTTTCCTCTCTTTCAGCTCAATATACCGATTAAACTATGACCAAAGCAGAAAATGTTACAGTTTTATTTTTTAAAGAACATAAACAATAACATTTTATAAATGCAGCAGTTTCCCTTTGTCCAGAAGGAATGAATATTTTGGCTTCTTCCATGAGATGCATTTGCCAAGAGGTGTTCAGCTACCGTCCCAGCTTTGTGATCCCCACAGCACATATGCCTGGGAAATACAATCCTTCTCCTATTGTCTGCTGTGTTCCTTTCTGAATACACTTGCAATTGCAGGCATGAAAGACAATTGGAGATGGGAACATTTGTTGGCTTTAAAACTTGCTATATGACAGCTCAGCCTGACTTCCAGCACAAATGATCAGGGGAAGAACTGATTCTGCCAGAGAATATGGGGTCCCACATCCACACGTGAAGGACTCTGCTGAGCCTTGTGTAGGACTGTCTTTCATTTTCTGCTGATAAATTTACTCTGCTTGGTTAGTGCTGTTAAGACTGCACAAACTTGTTTTTCTTTTGTCCCCCATTGCTCTAACTCTATCCTAAATACAAAAGGGCTCTTGGGAAGAACATCCTATTGGGCTGTCATGTTGAACAGCCTCCATATCCAGAAGATAATGATGGGAACTCTAGAGTTGTATAGGATCGGTGGGTAAGTATGAATGACATTTCAGCATAATTCATTGCATTAAAACATTGCAAATATTCTGAAATGCCTGATTCTAAAATGACAACTCGCTTTTAAAATATTGGTGTTTGGTGGTGGTGTTGTGTGTGCATGGGAAAGGAAAAGTACTGGTAAAAGCAAAGTTTTCTGCCTTTCCCTTTACTGAAAACCCAGGCTGTTTTCCTTCTATTAATTCTCCCGAAAGTCTATAGCTACCTATTACCTTGGACTGTAATGGCTTCAATGGGGTTTTGTAAACCTTTGGCCCTGTCACTATAAAAACCTTCCACATTTTTGCCAAACCTCCCTCAGAAAGATTACTTTTGCTTTGAAGATGCCAATAAAGGAAATTGCTTTTGCAAGGAAAGAGCTAGGAAGAGAACCCTAGACCCTTCATTTGGATTTCCTCCAGTCTTAAATTTGTTGGAACTGAAGAGCAATCCCAAATACATTATAAAATGCACTGTGGTCCAAGCAGCGAGGTCTCTCTGGGCAGTGCTTAGTCATGTTCCAGTGCCTCCCGCCCCTTCTTCAGCTTTTGAGCAAAAGCTTCAAAGAAAAAACCAAGCCCCCCCGCAACCAGCCCGAGCTATGAAGCGTTTGGCACAGGGCTGCAGCTGGCAGCGGGAGGTGACGAGCCATCCCGCTGCATGGCACGGCCTCTATCAGTCAGCTGCCTGCAGGGGTGAAAAATCCCAGATGGTGAGTAGCAGACCTGGATCTCGTCTCCATGTGCAGGTGGCCCTGTACCATTCTCTGCCGTCACTGAAAGGAGGTTTCTTTTCCTTTCTTCCTTTCCTTCTTTCTGTTTTTGTTTTTTCTCTTTTTTCTTTAACCCAAATCTACAGTCTTCTTAAGAGTAGCACATGCTGCCGGACCACCTGGAGGGTGCTGTGTTGTGGCATAAACCTAAAAAGATGAGGCAGGGAAGGGGCTGTCATCTTTATCTGCAGACATGTACTGGAGTCTGGTTTAAACTGAAAAACGAACAAACTTGGAAAGTTAGTTGGAGTTCTATTATTAGCCCGGCCAAGCTGAAAAATAAGGCTGTGCAAATTAATGCATGTTCACTTGTACTTCTTGCCCAGATTTCCTAGACAGAGCCTGGAGAGCTCGAACTCGCACCGGGAGCTCCAGGGAAGGTGAGAACTGACACAGAAGGCAGCACGGCCCCTACAAGTTGCACATTGCTGCTTCTCCTGCTGCTGCAATTTCTGTTAAGTTCTTTCAGCCCTTCAGCAAGCAAGTACTTTACGTCAGACAGGCAAGTGACAATGTGTGAGTACATCTATCAGCCCTTTAATGAATGTAACAGAATCTACTGTATGCTGTCACCATATCCCCTGCCTGAAGCCAGGTGCAGGGACACTCGGGTCACCCTTTGCTGCCCAGCCTCCAGCAGGACCATCTTCTAAAGCTGGCCAAGCCATGGCTGGTCTGATAAACCATCCAAACCTGGCCTCAGTGGTGTCACTAGGCAGATGAGTGAGGGATCAACGCTGTGCATGTACAGCTATCTCATCCCAACCTTATACAGTGAGCAGTGGCCTTAAAATGGCTTGTATCTGCATGGAAAGGGACAGCGGAGCTGGGGCCAGGGAGGCAGCTGGGATGAGTCCTTCATCTGTGCACGGAAGGGAGAAGCTTGGGCTGGAGAATGGGGAAAGTGGGCAGATTATTTGCTGGGGGGAAACAAACTGGCACAGCAAAAGATTAATCCTGATCTGTGTCTTTCCGGCTGTATATCAGTGTGTGAAATAGTAGTCCCTTCTGCCCCTCCCCGGCTCTGTGGATTGGGAAAACAATGAAGGAAGAAGTAATATGGCTTCTCACTAATGAAGCCACAAAATTTTTATTTTTTTTTTAGTTCTTCTTTTATTTTGAAAGTATTTGAATATGCTGGATCACTTCATATTTTAAAATGTTTGGTAGCTATTTGACCACAAGAAACATTTTGTCAGCAGTATGTTATGAAAGGGCAGGGGGATTGTTAATCCCAGAAAATGGCCCACTCTCTGGGCAGGCTGAATGCACGATAAAATGTGAGGTTTGGATGCACAATAGCACATCCAGTAACACAACAGACATGTAGCTCAATTACTTAAGTGAATTATCATGTAGAAATCGGCAGCTTCTTTCTTTCTCTCCTTTTCTCTCCCCTTGTCCCGAGGGCAGCTGCTGTGCAGGAGGCTCCAGTGCACAGAGCCCAGCACAGGTCTCCACCAGTGCTCAGGGTTTCAGATCTGGGGAAGGGACTGTTGGAAAAACTGAGCCTGAAACCACAGGCTCAAATTCCAGTTAAGATGCTGGGAGCTCGCTGGGTGTATGGGCTCCTTCAGCCTCAGTGACTTCTCTGTCTGAGCTCATCTAATTTCATCAGGTTATCTAGTATCCTCTGATGTATTTAGAAAAAGTTGTGGTTATCTAAGTATGTGCACGAGACAGGTTTCCCTCCATCTTTCCAAAGCACAGAGTAGTTTAGGTTGGAAGGAACCTCTGGAAGTCTTTAGTCCAGGTTTTCATATCTCCACAAATGGAGATTTCACAGACCCTTTGGGACACAAGTTCCAGTGCTGCCGCACCTTTGTGAATAATTTTTCTGATGTCCAATTTTTTTGCTGCAACTTGAGACTGTTGCTTCTTGCCCTTTCACTGTGCACAAGAGAAAAACCTGTCTCCACTTCTGCTATAACCTCTCTTTAGAACCTCTATAACCTTTAATCAAACCTCTGTATAAATAAATTGTTTTCTTGGGGAGCTGACTCTGTAGCTTGATCTTTGGCTCTCCTTATCATCTTCAAACTATATTCTTGTTATTAACTTGTTACATCAAAGTGGATTTAATGGTTGGACATGCAAAAATATCTGTATGCCTGAGACTTTGCATCCCTGTGACTTCTCTGATCCATAGTTAGCTGCTCAGAGAGGTTGTGTGGAGCTGCATGGGTCTGCCTTCAGGGAGCTCTTCCAAAGCTGAGCCCTTCGCTGGTACATTCATCGCATCCTGTGATTTTTCTGGTCTGGCTGACCTCTTTTGAGGTCAACTCAATCAAATCACTACTATTCAAGATTTCAGAATGCAACAGACAAAACAGGGACCCAATTGTCTTTTGATAACACATTCTTCAGTGATAATGGTGATACTATCGTTTTCCTTGTAGTTATCAAGATGCTTTTCTTTTCTGTATGCATCAAAGAAGTAATAATTTGACTTGTCTTCCTTGAGTAATGATTTTGTCTTATACTTTTTTCAGTTACATTTATCTTCAAGGCATTGATTTCATTCCTTTTAAAATTTTTTTAAAGTTCTTTCTCCTCGCACTTATTTTGTAGTGATTCTGAATGAATTATACTGGCTTTGTAATTATTTTAAATAGGCACTATTTTTATGTGTAGTGCCCCAAAAAAGGTAAAAACCTCAGGCTAAACTATTTTAAGCATAACTTTCCCTGCACCCTCAGGACATTTTTTGAAATACTGCTTTGTTAATAGTTTCACTGAATGTATTAACTACAGTAATTGATTGTTTCCTTGTTCTGTGGAATAGTTCCTAACGTTCCTACATACGAGCACTCACAGGAGACCCTCAGAGCTGGTGCCCCCTATTGCCTGGGGTGGGTGGGAGTGAGTGCCCAGCCCCTTGGCTCCAGCCCACCCCTGCGCAGGACTGATGGGCTCAGAGAAAATGTATGCACAAGGGAGACTTACTGTAGATCAGACTGTCTGGTTTAATTTTCCCAGATTTCTGGGTGGAGGATTGAGCCAGCAATTTAGTTTACTAAGTCCCTGGAAATTGCGGACAGCTCTGTACGCTGCCAATCAGGGCCTCACAGAAGGGTTGCAAAGAGGAGAAGGTAGTAGTGTTCCTGTCGGCATGGATTTGCTGTGCAGATGTTGAGCTTGCTTTTGACGCGTCAGAGCAGCAAATTTGCATTCGTGGCATACAGCCAATAATGCATTAAGTCAGTCCCTACAATCAGTGGAATAATTTATTTACATAAGTTTGGTTTCCAGGACTGTGTAGCAATGTGAATGTAGCCTGATTAGATGACCTAACTTGGGACTGGAGCTCTGCCTACTTACACATAGCATCCTATAGAGGTCAAGATTATTAGCTCAGATATTGTGTCACCAGAAGACCCGACCCCCACCTCTGGGACTGTGCTGGTTTTGGCCAGGATAGCATTAATTTTCTTCACAGTAGCTAGTGTGGGGCTATGGTTTGGATTTGTGCTGGAAACAGTGTTGATAACACAGGGATGTTTGGGTTACTGCTGAGCAGTGCTTACACAGAGTCAAGGCCTTTTCTGCCTCTCACCCCACCCCACCAGCGAGGAGGCTGGGGGGGCACAAGAAGTTGGGAGGAGACACAGCCGGGACAGCTGACCCAACTGACCCAAGGGATATTCCAGATGATAGGATGTCATGCTCACCATATAAAGCTGGGGGAAGAAGGCAGAAAGGGGGGACGTTCGGAGTGATGGCATTTGTCTTCCCAAGTAACCATTAGGCGTGATGGAGCCCTGCTTTCCTGGAGATGGCTGAACACCTGCCTGCCCATGGGAAGTGGGGAATGAATTCCTTGTCTTGCTTTGCTTGCATGTGCAGCTTTCACTTTCCCTATTAAACTGTCTTTATCTCAACGCACGAGTTTTCTCACTTTTCTGATTCTCTTCCCCATCGTGGTGCAGGGGGAGTGAGTGAGCGGCTGTGTGGGGCTGAGCTGCCAGCTGGGGTTAAACCATGACGGGGACCCAGAGTTAGGTGACCTAGAGGCTGTGCGTGGTTGCAGTGGACCTCCTGGACTTTGAGAGTGGCTGAGGCCATTTATGCAGCTATAACCATGAGCTGTAGGAGAAATAGGAACTGTTGTGTGAGGGTACAAGCTGCACTGGAGAATGTCCCCAAGACCTCCCCCCCACCCCCCCTTCATTATTTTGTTCTTTCATCCTTTTATGTTTTATGTAATGGTTCTAAACGTTTCATTGTTAGTACTAGTCAAACATAATTTTGCACAGTGCAACCAGATGACCACAAAAATCCCATCATTTGAGATGTAATGTTCACTGTAATAATAGCTACATCATGTAACTTGTGACAGTGATGGTCCTAGCTGTCATATTAGGAGAGATGCAGCAATGTGACAGGGACTGGGTTTTTATCCTGGTAAAAGAAAAAGCTATAAAAAATGTGTCATGAATTCACATCCATTTGAGTAATTTCAGAGAATTGTCAGTGAGAAAATTAACCCACTCAGACCTAGAAAAGAGATATTTGAAGTCAAACACATATTCGACACCTCATGACAGCTGAGAATCTCAGAGAATCTAAAATACCAGTTTCAAATTTTGAAGTTTAAGCATCATGTCCAAAAAGGGGCCTGATTAGGGAATAAACTTCCAGAGGAAAATGGACAAAGCCAAAGTCTGACCAATTTAGAAAATGGTGTAGCTTTGTCCTCTTATGCAGCACTGCAGAAAAATGAAATTTGCTTTCAACCTCACTGGAAATAAGCACACGTAGACTCACTTCACACGGGATTCTGTGTACACCAAAAATGACAAAGAACCAGAAATCCCACAGGGACTTAGAGTTCACTAATCTACTTTACATTTCAGATGTTCTGATACCATGGTGATGGGCAACAGCAGAAAGACCTAAAATAGAGTATAAGTGTTTTCAACAGCTTTCTCTTACTAAGTGCACTTCATACTATCATGAGAAAGTCCTCTTGTTTTTTTTCCTCTTTCTCCCACTTCAGATAAATTGTCTAGTACCTAAAGGTCATTTTGAAGAACTTTGCTTTTCTATAAATTATTGGATTTTGTAAAAACACTGAATGTAAGTGACAATCTCTAGTCTGTCTGTATTTAGTATCTTACTTTTAGACTCCTAAGAGAGAGCCTTTAACAATTTTCTCAAAAGGAATGGGGCGAGGGAGAGAAAGGGAAGGGGAGGATACTGTACCACATTTTCTTTCTGAATTTTCCATGTATCTTGAACAAGAAAGGAATGAATATCCCAGAATAATTAGTGTAATGATAATAAAGAAGGCTGTGAAAAGCCTTATCTTCTAAAAAAACGTGTTTGTTGTTTCTCTCTGCAGTGTTGTAAATGGCATCCTGTCTGGCATGTGTGCAGCTTTCTGATAGAGTTGCATTTGAATAGAAAGCAGTGAGTTTTGTGGGATTTTGCTGATCTTCTAACTTTTTTCCCCTGTCTTCTGGAGCTAATCTTATGTCTGACCTCAGTAATTTTGAACGTATTTAAGGTTTGTATGTTACTTGATGGAGTTCAGTTTATTAACACTTCTGTCTACTTAAATCTACTACATGATCCCAGTGGTAACAAACTGGCAACTGCGATTATTGCCAGTAATTGAGAAGTGACACTGCACATGTAGGGCTGGCTCTCAACCTGCTCCAGACAATGGAGCCTCTGTACAGAACAGTGGTTTTTTAAAGGCTAAATTTAAAGTCAAAACATCACTTTCTGTTAAAGAGGCATTCTGTGCATGTAAGATGTGCTAAGCCTCTTGCAGGAGCAAGTCTCCTACCTTTCAATTCTTTTCATACCTTTCTCTTACCTATTTTCCCTTTACCTTTCAATTTTCCTCTGTGCTCTAGATAACTTTCCCTTCCTTTGGTGCCGCTGTGATGCTCAATGGCCCATTCTAATGCAATATTTAGGTCCCTCCTGGCTGTGGTTTAAAAGTTGCTTTAACATTTTCTGCACTAAAGTAGATTTTTCTTATAGCCCAACAATTCTCAGTTCTTAGCTCCTTAGGCTCCTGTAGTTAAAACTTCCAGAGCTGTATCAAAGCCCCAGATCTCAGTGGCTCATATCCCATTTTCAGCATCAGGTGTTTTTATCTGGCAGTATCTTGTCCTTTTACATCATCCGGTGTTGTTGGTACTAGTTCCTTCTTATTTTTCAAGTGCTAAATAGCACTGGGAGGCAGATGAGCATTTATATAGAATACTTGCTGTATTATTTTTGTGTGTGTGTAAAAGAGTGGTATGAGATTCAGGCTGAGTGTGAAGCAGGCATTTAAAACTCTGCTGGGAGGAGAAGTTGAAAAGACTCTGAGGAAGCAGGAAGATCATTTCTTTTTCTTCTGTTTAATATCTAACAAATCTCCTTGGTTTTCCATCTCCTACTGAAGTCCAGGAAAGAGTAGAATGAGAGCTCTCAATGCCTACTCGAGATTATTCCATTTCAGATGTTACTGAAGCACTGCATAAATTGCTCCTAAGAAAGCACAGGATCACTTGACCTTTTTGACGCTCACTGTGACTGCTTTGTCATCTACTCTTCATTATAATACCATTTTCAATGGTGTGAAGCTTGTAGTATAATCTGCTGCTCCAACATTTGGGGCAGTGCCCTACTTGCTTTCAGGCCTGTCAGTCTTGGCAGGCGAGGGGAAATCTCTGGGGAAATATTGGAGCTCAGACTAATCTGCACTGCAATGGAGTCTTTTCATTGCTCTCCAGGGACTTTGCTTCAGGCCTTCAACTGATGCAATTTGTGATTTTAGAAAGGAGGGGGGCCTGTATGAATTACAGTTTGCATTTCTTTCTCACGCACACCCATTCACAGGGTCCCGTAACCACAGCAATAAAGTGCCAGTTATGGATTTACCCATGCCAAACCAGGCAAGGTTGGGATATATCAATAACCCATTTTACAGAAAAGGAGGTGAGAAAGATTAAATGATTTCTGCTGATTAATGCATATGGGATAAAGCATTGCTGAAAAAGGCAGCTGAGCTGATGTTGATGATGAGCTCATTGCTTCTCAAAGGTGTGATCCTTCCCCATCCTTTCTCTCCTTCTGTCGACTTCCCAGCCCTTGACAAGTCCATTGAGCCTTCTGAGCTCCAGAACATCATTATTTTTCCTTGGTTAGCTTTATGTAGCAAAGGGAGCTGCAGGGTGAGGTAAGGGTTGAATAGGAATGGGCAGGTACCTGGCCAGGGGATGGCTGGGGAGGGCATAACCACTTTGGCCAGTGGCAGCCACAGCTGCACCATACTGCAAGCACCAAGAGCTGAACTGTCTTCCCCCATCCCCTGTCTTTCCCAAAGTTCAGACAGAAAGAATTTCTTTATGAAAGGCATCTGGCTTGGGTGAAGAAATAGGTCAGTACTGATACCCAGCCCTTTCTCCATCTTGACATCTTGTGATATGTAAAGTGTTGTGCAAAAGCCTCATTAGCTGGTGCCTTGACTTGTTCCTTGAATTACTGCATTGCCCGCAGAGTAATTGCTGTTTACCACTGGTGGAGCAGACCCTCTCTCCGTGCTGTCGCTGCTGTGGTCACCCGAACCCATGCGGTTGGGTCAGCATGAGGCACAAGCACCTGTAGTTTCAGCGCATGGGTGCCTGCAGCCGTGCCCTCCTCCCCAGCTCCTCTCACACTGCTCACCTTGCACCCAGCCACAGCAGCACGGGGAAAACCAACACAGCACACACGCCGCCCCCCCAACTCCTTTCCCTTTGTTCCCCAGGGTGCAAGACAGCCCATCTTTCTGGCAGCGTATTTCATGACATGGCATATTTGTAATCGATTAATTCTGCACTGCAAGCACACCCATCATTCTTGGCAACATATGGCAACTAATCTCTCCTTAAGCAGTTGATTAGGCACCATTTGTATGCATATGTCGCCCTTTGCGCACTGAAGCGGCTGTGGTTCCTGTAGGAAGCTGTTTGTTCTGGGCTGTCTTTCTGCTTCCTTTGTGTGGAAAAATGAAATGTTTCGTACTCATTTCTTTGTTTATGTTCTTTTTAAAGAACAAAAGTAATGAGGTGCTGCGCTAGCGTGCAAGGCTGGGGTAAAAGAGTGATCCAGTCTGTAAGGCAGTGGGTGCAGGTTGAGACGAGCAGGGTGTCAGCTTTTTGACTGCCTATACGATTACAGGGGTAAGGGTTAATTTGGCAGGAATTGTCCTCCCTGTGCACTAAGGAGGGGCAGGAATGAGGCACCTTGGCTGAACTGATTGGGCAAACTTATTCAGAAGGCACTTGTATCTTAAATGCAGTTTGCTAGCCAGCGTTAGCAATTTCTAAATTTAGGAGCACTAATCTATCTACTGTATTTAAAACTTAAAAGATGTTAGTGCTTGGTCTCAACAAAGAAAAGGAAAAAAAAAAAATCACCCAGTGTGTATCTTGGTACCTGCATGGGTTTTACTGGCCCTTATTTGTTTACTGCTCACATTGCTAACCATCATCCAGAGTACTACATGAAGCCATTTTGTGGAGGGAGAAATAGGTATTGTTGCAGACGGCAGGTGTCTGAAAATTTAAAAAAAAAAAAGGAGGAAAAAAAAATTGAACCATCCATTACAGGAGGCAGACTGTGTGACGTGGAAATTATAGTACCCTTCACCTATTATTATCATTTATTGTTTTGTATTACAATCATTTCTGCAACCCCCCAGTCAGAGGTCTTTTATGTTAGGCACTCTCCAGACCATCCCACGAACATGGTCCTTACTTCATGGTGCTCATAATCGATATCAGAGGCCACGGAAGTTTGGGACTGAAATTGTTCTTGCTTTTCTATTATGAATGGAGAGGTACAGCAATGATAAATGAAGTTCTAGAGGTAAAAACGGGGTCTGGATTCTTGAATGTCAGATCCAATGCTGCAGCAAAAAGATATCTTTCTTTCCTCGCTAAACTTCTAGTTTAGTATCTTGTCTCTGATGTCTGGATGGCATTCAAACAACTTCAGCAGGAAAAATGTGTAATGGACAATCAGTAAACTGTTTGTTGGGGAAATTTCTCCTACAAGAATGATAGAATCAGGAACTGAAGGGGCATGGGAAGACATTTCAGAGCTGTTCATCAATTATCACTGCTACTTACTTTCCTGAAACTGGAATGGAAAACTTGGTGCCTGAGTTGGTTTGAAGACACAGAAAGTGCATGTTGTTCCATTACCTCCAACTTTGGTAAACTCCTTGCAAGTCTATGACAAATTACTAATCAGTCTGCAATTCTTCATACCTGTCTTGTCTCTATTTTGCTGTGCTTTTGTGTGATTACTGCATATTCTATCTCACAGCATCTTGTAAATGATATATCAGCCTTATGGAACATGGTTTGCCCTCCTGCATTTGATCAGCTGAGTCCAACCTTGGGTGCTCGCATGCAGCCGAGTTGAGCACGTGCGCGTGAGGGCTGAGCTTTCCCCGCTCCCTCAGTGCGGGAGGCAGATTGCCGAAGTCAGGCTCATAACTAAAAGGCTCTGAATTCCTCCCCCCCAGTAAGCTGGAATTTCTCCCATTCATAATAACAGCAGTTGTGCAGTGTTTCAAATAGCTTCAGATTTTCCTCTAGTGTTTACTTTCTTCTGTTAAGTTTAATGTCCTTTTCCTTTAGAAGCAAGTATAAATGTATTAACTACAAATAATACACAGCAAAAGCAATGTTGTAACATGACTGGTTTACTTAATCTGTCTGTGAATGACTCTTTCCCCCATCACCAGCCTCATTAACCCAATCTAATTTTTGTTTCTTTCCCACTGTGATTGCTTTTTTGTTGTATACAGCTGATAAAGTCCATTCTTTCAATGTACTATATCACAGATTTCTGTATGAATTCTTCAGGATCCTTCTGAGGAAAGCCTGAGACCCAAGGTGCAACAAGAGCAGCGGTAGCTGCGAGAGGGCTTTTCATGATTATTACTCCATTGCTACTCATGAGCTCCACCTGAGTCTGGGTCCCCTTGAATTCGGCACACTACACCTGTGACAGGAGGGCATTGCCCCCTTCTGCAAAGTCTCTACAGGCTGAGTGCCTGTGCTGGTTTTGGCCAGGATAGCATTAATTTTCTTCACAGTAGCTAGTGTGGGGCTATGGTTTGGATTTGTGCTGGAAACAGTGTTGATAACACAGGGATGTTTGGGTTACTGCTGAGCAGTGCTTACACAGAGTCAAGGCCTTTTCTGCCTCTCACCCCACCCCACCAGCGAGGAGGCTGGAGGGGCACAAGAAGTTGGGAGGGGACACAACCGGGACAGCTGACCCAACTGACCCAAGGGATCAGGCATTCCAGACCACAGAACATCATGCTCAGCATATAAAGCTGGGGGAAGAAGGCAGAAAGGGGGGACGTTCGGAGTGATGGCATTTGTCTTCCCAAGTAACCATTAGGCGTGATGGAGCCCTGCTTTCCTGGAGATGGCTGAACACCTGCCTGCCCATGGGAAGTGGGGAATGAATTCCTTGTCTTGCTTTGCTTGCATGTGCAGCTTTCACTTTCCCTATTAAACTGTCTTTATCTCAACGCACGAGTTTTCTCACTTTTACTCTTCTGATTCTCTTCCCCATCGTGGTGCAGGGGGAGTGAGTGAGCGGCTGTGTGGGGCTGAGCTGCCAGCTGGGGTTAAACCACAGCAGTACCCAAGAGGGTTAAAGTATAGGGAAAGAAATTGATGGGAAGTCCACCAAGGCCAATTACTGTGAAGTTTCTAGAAGAGTGAGTTACCAATAATATGAGAAAAAGCAGGAAGCCACAAACCAACATTACAAGGTGCCCTCATGTACTAGGGACAGATATATGAGATAGCTTTTTTTTTTTACAGCCGTCATTGCAGTGTCTCCTGGCTGCTGTGGGAGCAGTTGACTTACTGCATCAGTTAGCAAATGGGACAGGTTTGCTGCCTTTCAGAGACGCAGGTGTACAGGCATAGCCCCAAGGCTGCCCACTTTAATGGGCTCTCTGCTCTCCATCGCGTTTATGCCATTCCAGAGAAAAGAGGTCCTGTGTGGGACGAACAGATGATGCTAACGGCCAACAGTTTACTGGTTTGGCTGACTTCCCCCTGGGACTCTGAAAGGATGGGACTGTTGTGATGTTGGCTGTGGGGATAAAACCTTAGAAAGTGAAAGGTGGCAAAAAGGCATGTATTCAAGGATCAGAAGGTCCTAGAGGCCACAGAGAACAGCACAAAATCAAGAAACCCTCAGTCATGGTAGGAGATGCTGTACAAAGGAGACTGAGTGATTAGATAAGTCTTGTTTGCCACACTCCTGCAGGGATGAAGATGTGTTAGAAGGAGTTTTGAAGTAACCCAGCCCCCAAGTGAAGGAAACAGTCAGATGGGATTAACACAGTGATGGCTATTTGTATGCCAAAGTGACATAAGGATGAAGCTAAAAGGCCAGAAGCTCAAGAGAGAAGTGGACTTTGTGTGTCAGCTGGGCGAAAACGCAAAGTGAGAAAGAAGAAAGAAGGGAAAAGGTGGCAGGGGCGAGGGAGTTGAAGAGTTGCTACAACTTGAAAAAGGAATTAGAAGTGCTACTATATTAAAGGAAGGAGGGCATCAAGGGGGAATATTTTGCTTTTTCCAAAGTTTTGAAGAACTGTACTAATAAAGTAAGGTCAGCACCTAAGGTCAAGAAGGCCAAAAATGAGCAATGAGACAGCTTTACTGTTCTGACAGATACATGGTTCTCCACCTGCCATGGCCCAGATGTGAGACAAAGATCTGAAGTAAGAGGCATAAGATAAATAGTGGTGCAGGAAGGCTTTAAATTACAAGGGATCAATTTCTCTGACATAAATAAAGTCTCTTTAACCTCAGTTCCCCCATGAGTCAGCATTTCCAACTGGAAATTATTTACACAAAAACCCAAGAGATATTAGGGACATGATTGCAAGTGGAGAATGTAAATTTAAGAAAATCAGTACTTAGCTAGGAAGGATGGAATAAGATGCAACAACTCTGTAGTTAAAGAGGTCTCTACAGTCATTAGCCTGTGAGCAGGGCAAGATTCCGAGTGCGTTGTTCCCCAAATTATGGTTCCAAACTTCCTGACTTCAAGAAGAGTCTCTGCTCATTCTGCTTCTATTAAAGGTAAGATCTGTTTTAAGCCAGGCTCTCAAGAGATGGGACTTTCCTAGACTCATATAGATCTACCCTCCTTTGCAGAAGTGTGGAATGATGACACCTATTAACCCATGAACTTGGCATAAGCAGGGACTGACCTCCACTGTGCTACCACTTAAGTTACCCAATTTTATTTCATTGGCACGCATAATTTGCTGCCAAGGTGACATAAAGTGCTCATGACAATGAGGACATGTTATTTAGGGCAAGGGAAAAAGAATAAACATGGGCTGGAAATCTGAGCTGGAGATAAGGTTGTCTGAAGGGACGATGAAACACAAAACAAAGATGGTTGTAGGGTAGGACTTCTTTGGTCTCTGGTTAAGATGCCTGTAGGTTGTAAATCCATGTTGGTCAAACTGCTTGTATGAGCACAACCTGTTTTTAGAAACCTTGCTAGAGGTTTGTTTAGGATTTCTTTTTGCCATGCAGGTTTTGTTTATTTTTTCTTGTACTTTTCCTTGCTTGTTTTTATTCTTCAAAACTGGAAAAGGACCAATGCAGCTCCCCCAGGCCACTGACTGTCCCGGGACCAGTTCAGACTGAGTGTGTAATCAAACTGGTTTTTCTAATACTTGTACTCTAAGATCTTTTTGACTTAATATTGCAGCCATAAAAGCCTTGACTATTTTGGGTTATCCTTACATGTAACCAACTTTCTCATCTTTGTACTTCTTATACCTCCCACCATAACGTGATTTGGAAATGCTTTAAGCAGCAGTGCAACTCTCCACTGCTCAGACAGTCCTAGGGAGCCAGAGGCTGCAGACATCTGAATGTGGCTGTGGTGGCAGCTTCTCTTATTCATGTATTGAGCAAGAATCTTGCTCAGGTGCAGCTAAAGGATGTCTAAAGTGTGAACTGTGCCATAACCAGTACTCTGGCTTTCCTCAAGAAGATGCACAATGATGCAGCTTTTGTTCTGTAACTCAGATGAACAGATACTGCATTGAAGAGGGTGATACCTGCAGTAGGGTCAGTGACCCATGGGGAAGGCTCAGAAGCTGTCTCTGCTGAAACACTGGTTATGATTCTGGGCTTACCTGAGTGGGGAAGGAATGAGCATGCTATTTCAAGCATTGACCAGGTGATAGCCAAGCTGTGGTAAGCCTCCACATCCACATTCCTAGCCAGTTGTTACTGCAAAGTAAAACATGCAATTTTACTCTACATCCATTTGTTTTAAAGGCCCCATTTTATAGTGTTTCAATGATATATATTTTTTAACAGCCTTTAGAAAAAACCCCCGTCTTTCAGCCTCAATGGTCCCAAATGACAGAAAGCTTCAGAGAAATTTATGCTCACTGCTCACGTTAACCCTGTGCTGTCATGATTGGGAATGACGGGAAGCCAAGACAAGCAAACAGGATGTGGAGAAGCTCATAGGAACTGCTAGCCTTGAACCCCGCAGTGTGGTCTCAAGGTCAGAAATCACAGCTGCTTCTCACAACTCATGCTCGCAGCCCTGGTAAGTCCCAGGCACTTCTGGGCAAGCGGTCTCCTGGAAGAGGGAAAAGGGAGGGGACGAGGACCGGTAAGGCTAAGATTGGCCTGTCATTTTTGTATCACTTTGAGCTATAAAAATGAATGGGGAAAAATGCCTATTTTTAAATGCTGAAATAAGTCCCAATAATTTTGTATATTTCTCTTTATTTTACAGCATTAGCTGTGAGTACTTTTAATGAGTCTTTTTATGAAAACCTCTTTGGTGTGGGGGGAAGTTATTAAGCCTCCTACAAAGGGATTTTATGGTTTTAATTATAAACAGGTAATGGAGGCTATGTAAAAATTACCTTTTGACTTTGCAATAAAACCCATTTCCCCCAAGGTAAGAACTCCATAAAGAGAGAATTACACGGCAAGGGAATGGAGAAGTCAGCTCCGAAATCACAAGGTGCCTGCATAACAGCAGCTTTTGAGAAGCCCTAGGGATCCATCAACCTTAGTCTGCGCGTCTGTCTGTCCACTGCAGGCCAAGGAAACCACAGAGGGCAATGCAAGGTTGCAAGGTTGCCCAGACTGTCTAACTGTGTTGCATTAGAGCAGGCTCAGGACTTCTTTAACTTTGTTAAGTCACGAACGAACGGACCACCCAAAACCCACAGCTGGAGACTGATGCGTAATGGAGGGATATAACAGCTCTGCTTCTTTCCAGCTGCTTCTTTTCTTTTCAGCTGCACAGTGAGCTGCTGTGGTTGGAAAGATTCACTTTTTTTTTTTTTTTTTCCTGGATAATATTCCTAGACTTACCCACCCTGGATTTCTTGCTGGGCTTTGCCCACTCTGCAGCAGGAATCACTTGCATCTCAACCATGGAGAAAGCCCCTGTATTGGAAAAGCTTTCTCTTTCAGTGTTTTTCACCACAAAGAAATAAGACTTTTCTGCTAGCCCTGTTCTGGAGAGGTTGGCCAAGGTTTGACCTCTCAGTACAGCCAAGGCCAGTAGCCACAACTGCCCTGTTCTCTGTCTTGAAGGGAAAACAGTGTTTTGCCTCCTGATGTCAAATGCACATTTTCCTGATTATTAGAGGAGGCATTTTCTTGGCACTAAGAGCCAGTGCTGGCATTCAGTGCTGAGCGCAGCCGTGCCGGTCCTCCAGACTTCTTATGACCTTGAGTAAAAGTCACTTAATTTTCCCTTGCCTCACTGTTTCTCCCTCTTCCTTCCTTCTTCTATTCCTTCCTGCCCACAAGGAGGTTAAGTCTTTGATGAATGGGTTGTCTTTTAGCATAAGGTCAAGTGATCCAAAGAGACTGAGTTACTGTGACTTAATAAGTTAATTACGTCACTTGTCTGTCAGCAAGAACTGACTGTGTGCTTTTAGCTGGCTTCTGCTAGGAAATATAGCATGTTGGTATAAAACACCTTAACTAGAGTTACCTCAGCCAAGAGTCTACTGCAACTGAAATCAGGAAATAAGGAAAGGCTCCTGAAAGCAAAGACTCTGAAATAAAAACATTTATAGAAAATGTGAAACCTTTTTTTTCAGAGTGCAGCCCTGGTGTCCAAACACGCTCATGTCCCCCTTGCAGCAGAGGTCAGCGAGGCAACGTCAGGACCCTGTCTTGCAGCAAGACATCTCCTGGGGGACAACAGGTGAATCGTGCACTTGGGCCAGCTGTGCGCGAGCAGCAAAACTAGGAAGTCCACAATAAAACCAGGCAGGTGGCTGGAAACTGGCTGAGAGGTGACCCTTTCAGAGAGATCCACCAGCACTGTGCTGGTGGGCTGTTGGCAGTGCTGGCTGTCAGAGAGCAGCGGTGTCACCCATGGTCACCATGTGAGTGGCACCATTGTGAGACCTCAGGCTCCTTCCAGGCATCTAGGTGTTAACTACAATGCTCTAGTCCAGACCAACTATCTACGCCACCTCTAGAAGTGGCTAGTTATTTGACTAAGTTAATACACAGTTGGTCAATATAAGTTTTAACTGCCACCTTTGAGCTAGAAGACTGAGAAAGAAAGAGGTGAAGAGGAAAAAAGCACAGCACTGGAGACTGTAATTTTCTATCTTTTAGCTCTCCCTGTATATCATTTATAAGGATATATAGACTGTTATGGCTCATCTGTATCCCTCTAATCATTAATGAGGTGCCTTTCATGCCCTAAAGTTAAAGTCGTAAAAGTAAAGTGTGTTTTCTACTGCAGGTCCATTTTAGTTCTTTATACAAATGTCCTAGTGCCCTTTATAATGTATTTGCTATAAATCTTGACAGCATTATTTGTTTTGTTTTTCTATCTAAATGCAGTGTTGAGTGGAAACAGCCTCATTATCTCCCTATTTCTAAAGAGAATTCACTGTCTTTGAAAGGTGCTATATTAACCAGCCCTAGAGATAGAAATCCCTGTATATACAGAAGAGGCACAGCACAGGTAGGCAAAAGGAGCCTCCCCCTTCCTTGCTGTTGTGCTTTAAGTGATGAATGAGCAGTACTTCACTTATCTGTCCCAGACTTGTGGGTTCAGCAGCAAGCAGGCTCATCCACACCTCATCTTTTCCCTTGCTAAAAGCAGTGCCAGATGAAAGATTTTATCAAATCTAGGGAAACAAAAATTTGTTTTTTACAAACTAGGTTCCCTCTTTTTTGACTTTGAGACAGTTAGCTTATAACAAGCTGAGCCTTGTTCTCTTATTTCTATTAATCATATTGATCACAGTAGTATCTAACAGTTAACTGAGTCCCCATTGTAGCAGACTCTTGGATTTTTTGACGTCTCAATCCCAGGGCATTTTCGTGGCTGTCTCTGATGCTTCCTTGCTTTCCTGCATTTTGCTTTTAGACTCTCCAGCAAGCTACAATCCCACCAGTCAACATCTATAACCCTGCTGCAACGTCAAGGAAATTCTTCAGGTCACATTCTTCAGTTCCTGCATGAGCCAGCCTGTGAGGCTGTAGCGTGGGTATGTGGTGGTGCATTTCTTCCCCCTATCCACACTGTTTTACGAACTTGGGAAATCTTGCTAGGCCTTAGCATAAGTGTAATGAGTCAGGCAGTTAAGCGACCCTTGGCTGTGCCAGGAACTCTTGCACAGCTAAGACAGGGAGATATGCTGTGTGTCTCAAGGACTCCTGCTGCCCAACAGAGGCAGGAGACAGCAGTAGAGATAGCCAGTTCTCTCTCATAACAACCTTGAGACATTACAATCCTCCCTGACAATCCTGGAGTATCCCATATCTATGTTTTAAGTTATTCTCAGACAGCCTCGGAACTTTCCTTATCTACACGTGAAATGGTACCAGCACAGCTGGTATTCTAGCAATTTGTTGCTGACAAAAGTCAATCATCTCCCAAACCTATAAACAGCAGTACCAAGTGATGCCCTTTGAGCTCTCCTGGACTGCAGCGGGCTGTGACCAGCATCTCCCTCTGGGTGGGACACCCCTCAGAGCTCGCAAACTTTCCTGTTTGAGAAAATCGGAGGTCTGTCACCAAAAGCAGACATGACCTGGGCTGATTCTCTCTGCTCCTTGAGGCTCAACCCTTTCTCTGTTGAGAAAGATGCTGAAGCATTTGAATTGAATCTTTTCACTGACCTCAAGGGGAATTTTTAGCAGGTATACTTTTTTTACTCTCTTTTACTTTCTTATATGTATATCACTTAGCATCTTTATGCATGCGCATGTAATAACCTTAATAGTCTATAATAAGTATATTACAGCAAGTATATTATAAATTATTACTTTCAAATTTATACTTAAATTACTGTCATGAATTTTATTCAACTGTGATTGAATTTTAGGCTGCTATTATACCCATAATCCCTTTAGATATAAACCGTTGACCAAGTTTGGGACTAGGAGTCGATCCAGCCACACTTAGACTCTGACAGGAGTTCAGAAAGCAAGGGGGTCTTCTCTGAACCTCATGACTCAACAGGAGGGTTTCCCCTGCTTTTCCACATTCCGGATCTTTGCACAAATCACAAGAAATTAATTCTAACTCAATTTTTTCTTTGTAATATTTCCTTTTACACTATTATGTTTCTGTTTCTATATACATAAATTTAGTCTGATTCTAATTTAATTTTCCTGAGTGCATTTCATCCATGTACTAAGTAATAGAGTGAACCTTGCCATCGAATTCTGTGAAGTCGCACTTTTATATAAATTTCTATTAAATCATTTTTCTATTGCTAATACAATTGGAGGTGATTCTTTAAGCGATCCTAACCCGTCTTCTCTCTCCCATTCCCCCCCGCAACAGGGTAGTGCTTCAGTCAGCTGAACTTCCACTACAACAGTCTTAAGTCAGGGTCTATAATTTGGTTTCAAGGAGATTTAACTTAAGTCATATCAGTTTTTAAACAGCGCTAGGAAAGTAAGGTTGGTTACACAAGATTTATAAGGCCTAGCCCAGAATTTAAGTAAGTGCCACGTTGATGTCTGTAACCTTTTGCAATACCTTTCATTCTTTTTTGAGAAGTCTCTCATTACACAGTCAGCCCTGACTTGTCTGGAAAGCAAACACAATGAGGCAGCCCTGTTCACACCTTCTGTGATGCCTCATGAGATAACAAAGCAGGATAGTTCACTGAGAAAAGCCATTGGGAAGCAGGTAGACATAGAGTTGCTTTTCATATCCCAGATTTCTTCATAAAAAAACTTTTTTTCCTGGTGAGAAAAGGAATCTGCTACCAAAAAAAGATTTAGAGACAATGGGAAAAGATAAAGTAATAAGTAAATGAGGTTTAGGGAGTGAGACAATTTTTACTGTCTTTTTCTCCTCTGAAAACCTGCCTTTCTCCAAGACAGGAATAGCTCTGTCAGCCCAGCTGCATCTTCACAGCATGATAAGGATTACTTTAAGCTCCTGACCGTCCCTAAGGCCTTTCCAGAATTGCTTATGGTTGTCTATTTAGATGCAAGCGATAGCTAATCTCCTTCCTACACATACCCGCATGCACGTGCTCACGCACCCACACACACACATGGCCTCTTTCATGATCCTCCATTTCTTCAGAGACCCTTCATAAGTACGTCTTGGGTATCATTCAAGGTCCTTTGAAAGCAAGGAGGGCCTTTCTTTTGGCTTCAGTGGGCTTTGGCTGTGGCCTTATCCTTATTTTAGAGCAGGCTTATTTTCTTCTTAAGAAATTCCTCTGAAGATTCTCAGAAAAGGTTAAAATGATGTTTATACCTTCAGACCTCTGCCTGGGAGGTACGATACTATCATATATCAGCAACAGTTCCATATTACAGATGTTTAAAGAGTTAAAAAGTGGCAAGGGATTTTTCTAAAAACTCCTGTAACAAAGTCCAGTTCAACAAACTGCTCATGAATATGTTTAAATATTGTTAACCTCACTGGGAATCCACTATGTGTTTTGCTGAATCACAGCCAAAACACAGACCTCCTGGCTCCCACTTACCCATTAGAAAGGGCTGGATTTATTCTCTCTTTCAACGCATTTACCAGAGGTTTTAAAAACTTAGTTGTAAGTGTGCAGGGTCTTGTGTCACAGGGTCATGTAGCTGGCATTCTTTTGTAGAAGAGCTCTCCCCTACAGGTAGTATATTAAAATCAGTGAATTTGCTATATACTTTTCCTCTCATTTTTCAGTCATCTTTTCTGGTCTGCAAAAGCATTAGCCCTGTGATCCTCTTTGCACAGCTACTTTGGTTCAAAGAAATGCAGATGGCTTGTTGCTTTACTTCAGAGGCCTAGGCGAGCAGGCAGGAGGGAAGGCACTTCACCTCTCCCTGGGGATTGTTTGTACCATTGTAAAGTGCTTTGGCACCTCAGAAAACATTTTGCACCAGACAATATTTCTCTCAACAAATGTACTTGCCTATTTTGATCTTGGCAATTAAGCATCACAAAGGTTTTGTGTAGGTACCATCAAAAAATACATCTTGATGGGGAAAAATGTTCCAAGTGGATGTTCTCCTTTTTCCTCCATCTGCCAATCTTCCTGCTGACAACAGTCCAGCTCATAGAGAGTCTTCTCTTTCACAGACAGAGGATGGCCCAGAAACCCTGCTGATAAGGTCCATTCAGAGGCAAAACTTTTTTGTTTGGAATTATGCTGTCTGTCCTTTTTGCTTTGTTATTGTAAAGGAAGATAACCACAAGGGTACAAGTGAAGTAAATAGTTTATCTATTCCAGCACTTATATCCAGGTAGATACCCAAGTGAGATTTTTTTTGTCAGACAGGAGGTTGAGTACTAGGCTTTTTTTCTTAATCTCACTTTTACCTTTCAAATCACCTGATATCCAAAGCAAAACAAATCTTTCAAAAAAATGGATGTTTACAACTAATGGGCGTAATTTTTAAAACACAGCAATTGCCAGAGACTGCTGAATGGTACACCAGATATGGAAGTTTTTCACAGCTTTGGAGCTAATGAGTTGTAGACATTGGCAAATACTGACTTTTTAAATTAGAGCTACTATAGTTCAAAAGAGACAGATGGCTTTATTTATGAAAAGGGATTTAAGGACCACACACAGAAGACACCACAGAAAGACAATGTGCTGTTGGAGACCATATATCATAAAATGTGGTATTTAAAACTGTTCCATTTTCAATTCCCCTTTTCCTCATTGCCAGCCAAATCTGATGCAGCTGCTTTTTTAAATCCAGGAATATTTGTGCCACGATAAGAACAAACACAAAACAAGAGAAAATTTTGAGAGGTCACCTTCAGAGCTGGACATATTGTGGAGTTCATCTTGGGCCTGGTTCAAAACCCTTTGAACTCCTTTCTGTTAATGCCAGTGTACTTCTCTTTCTTACTTTCTCTTCCATTCAATACCCATCATCTCAAACTTTGGAAACTCAAGCTGATTGATCAATACTTTGACATGTTTCCGGATTCTTCTTATGCAACACTCAAGGTATCTGGAGCACAGAATTCCTTGGAAGAAAGGCTGCAATGACAATTTGCCAGTGTTGCACTTGGCCATCACTTTAAAATACAAATTCGATCCTAGGTTTAGATGGCCCAGAGTTACTGAGATTCCAGTTGCTGATTTTCAGTAGAAGTCAAAGCAGTAATGGGTAACAATATGTGTTGTTGGGAGCAGGGGAGGAATAAAGCCATTCTTGTTCAGAAGAAGCTGAGCAGCGACATATCACACAGGAGAGATCAGAAACTGGTACAGAATGGCGTAAACATTGTCAGCTTTTTCATTCATCCACAAAACATCCAGAGCTGCACCAGGCTGGACAGATTCAAATGGGAAAGAGCCCCACTAGAGACACTGCTATGAAAGCTGCTTCCATGTAGAGAGACAGGGGATGAGATAGTATGATGATGGGCAGTAGTACAAAACCTGTGCTTGATTTCAAATGAGGATCAAATCATAACCCAGAATGGTACATAGCTCTTTGTGCTCTAAGGGGATGAACTCGCTGTAGGGGAAGAGATTCCTCTTCTGCTGCTGTTATTTTCTTTCCCAGCTTTAAGAATAACTCCAACAATCTCTTTCCTGTCAGCACAGCATATGTCTCCTCTGCTCTGCTGTTATCTGAACAGAATACCGAATGGAAGCAATTTCCAGAAAGCACAGCAAATATTAAGACATGCAGAAGTGCAGAGCACAGGGAAAAAATATCCCAGCAGTTACTTGGCTCTCCTGAATATAGTGTGGCAGCTCAAATATTCATCAAGTCCAGCCTGCTCCAAACAAGGAGGCAAATTCTGAACCTTTAGTTATATGAGGTAAGTCGTATATACTTCTTGCAGCCTTCATATTTGTATTGGGTTTGTGTGGGGTTTTGGTAGCAGAGGAGGGGCTGCAGGGGTGGCTCCTGTGAGAAGCTGCTAGAAGCTTCCCTGGCTCCAAGTCAGACCCACCTCTGGCCCAGGCCGACCCGATCAGTGACGGTGGTAGCGCCTCTGGGAGAACAGATTTAAGAAGGGGAACCTGCAGCGGGGAGGAGATTGGAATGTGAGAGGAACACCTCTGCAGACACCGAGGTCAATGAAGAAGGAGCGGAGGAGGTGCGCCGGAGGAGGTAGATGCCCCTGCAGCCCGTGGTGAGGCGGCAGGCTGTCCCCCAGAGCCCATGGAGGGGAGCGGGGGAGCAGAAGCCCACCTGCAGCCCGGGGAGGAGCCCACGCCGGAGCAGGGGGATGCCCCCCAAGATGGCTGGGATGCCATGGGAAAGCCCGCGCTGGAGCAATCTGTTCCTGAAGGACTGCAGCCCGTGGGAAGGACCCACGCCAGAGAAGTTCATGGAGAGCTGTCTCCCGTGGGAGGGACCCCATGGTGAAGCAGGGGACGAGTGAGGAGTCCTCCCCCTGAGGAGGAAGGAGCGGCAGAGACAACGTGTGATGAACTGACCCCAACCCCCCATCCCTGCCAGGGGGAAGAGGTAGAGAAAATCAGGAGTGGAGTTGAGCCCAGGAAGGAGGGAGGGGTGGGGGAGAAGGTGTTTTAAGATTTGGGTTTATTTCTTATTATCCTGTTTTGATTTGATTGGTAACAAATTGAATTGATTTCGGGTTTTTTCCCCCCCAAGTCAAGTCTGTTTTGCCCATGACCATAAGTGGTGAGTGATCCCTCCCTGTCCTTGTCTCAACCCACGAGCTTTTCGTTATATTTCTCCTCCCCATCCCACTGGGGTGGGGAAGAAGTGAACGAGAGGCCTCATGGTGCTTTGTTGCCGGCTGAGCCTAAACCATGACAGTATGTCAGTATTACTTCTACATTTGTTTGTTTTCGTGCCTACATCTCCTGGAGAGCTGGGCATCTTGCGCTGTTGTGTCCATGCATCAGAGTCTCTGGCACTCACATTGCCATTTGTGACTATTTGAATGACAAAGATCATTTACATAATTTATCTTTTGTTCTCTAGAGTATGGAACAACATTGATGTAGTGGTGTGAGTCCTGCAAAGGACACGAAGGTAGTCAGGAAATTTTGAAATCTTCATTTGTTCAGACGTTCAAATCTCAACAACTCTGTGAGCAACACGCACTCATTTGACCTGCTTTGAGCAGGGTGCTGGACTGGGGACCTCCAGAGCTCCCCTCCAGCTCACGTGCTGATGTGAAAAGCAGTGGATATCAGTGGCTGAATTTTTGCCAGCCCACTGTCTTGAACAAGACGCCAACACAAGAAAAGCTGTTACAGTTCTGCTGGTAACCTGTTCTAGATAAGGAGGGATTATTTTCTCATCCTAACCCAACACATTCCTGTCAACCAAGCACAGAATTAGCTTAAGCCATCAGTTTACAATGCTGCTTTTCCCATGTCACCTGGCAGATGTGTCCTCAAGAAAGCATCTGTAGAGCAGAGATTGGAGCTTCTGTGCCAATTGAACCCTCAATCTCCTAATAGCAAAGGAGCTATCAATGTCCTGATGGTGACGTCTCTGCACCCAGGAGGAGCTGGTGGCCACCACTGCATGTTCATGCAGAACCCTGAGCACCCTTTGCATGACCATTGTCTGTAGCTGCATATTCTTCAAGCTGTGGTTGCAGCTGGAGCCACCATCCACAGGCAGTGCCTGAGGCCAAGCAAAGATCTGGTTCATATTTTAAAAGTGCTTATTCTCTTAGGCTTACTGGCTGCACCAATAACATTTGCATTGGTGGGTTTGAGCTGGAAGACCTTCATTCTCCAACACCTGCTGTCCATATAGTTACCATGATGGAAGGGTTACAGCTACCTTAGGGCAATGACAGACAGACATACCCATAGCGTCTGCTGATAATTCAAGAGCACTTAGGAAGTCCTGGGCTGAATGATTATTATTCTGTAAGAAAGCAGAATTAATATGTAGACCTCCCCTCCGGGAAACAAGACTCGACACCACAGGGACAGACAAGCTGCAAGCTACTGTGAAAGGAAAGGTCTGTTGTGTTTGACATTCTGTAATCTTTAAATAAAGTGTAATTTAGTCACTAAATATGAGCTCTTATTGCTTTAACGTTAAAACCAATATGACTACTGGCACTAAATGTAGCTAGGGATAAAGGCAGTAACAAGAAATTGCAGGAGAATAGTGTAACACAGTTTAATTTCCAGCAAAACATAAGGGGGGGGGAGGAATCCATTTATTTTAGGATTATGAAATTGTAGTGGGGTTTGGTTTTGTTTTTTTTTTTAAGACGATTCCAGCAGAAGAGGATAAATGAAGATAAGTGGCTGACTCAGGCATTCTGAAATTAGCACTGAAGCTTTCTGTTGTAGCCCATCATTACTCTGTGGACTTGCAAAACAAGAAAAAATTGAAGTATTAAGTGAAGATGCCATTGAAATAAACTGTTCAGTTATAAGGGCTAAAAACCAGCCTGTTTTTATTGTCCCTTACACATTTGTATTTTGCTACTCGTTTCTCTTTACAAGGCTTAGATCTCCAGAGGAAAAAAAAAACAGACACATGGAGAACCTACTGACCTGTGCCTAGTATTTAGACTTTGTACATACATTATTATGCTACATGGATTTATTATATACTAATAAATAATTTAATAATATCTTTGATTTATAGAACACCTTTCTATTCCCAGAGATTCCAAAGCACTTTGAAAACAGCAGGACTTAATTGTCTTCTCACTTTGCTTTTATGCACTCTTGACTTCAGGAGGATTACTCTTGATTTACACTAATAATATACAAGAATTGGTTATCGTTCCTCTGGACCACTGCTAGGAGGAACCACAGCAATTATGAAAGATCACTTAGAAGCATGATAAGCCATTTAGGACAGAGAATGAAAATGAGGTTTTTTTGGCTTAACAGAAAAGAGAGTGCTGTAGAAAAGCAGAATATTCTAAGCCACAACTGGAATTTGGTTAGGAGCTGTGGCTCAGAACCACTTTGTTCAAAGCATCTCTTAACCTTAAGTGGCAAACCTTGAGTTAACATTTCATGGGAATCATTTTGATACAGTACTGGAATATCAGTTTGGTGCTTGCACTTGCTCACCGTCATCATCTCATATTTGTGGGGTTTCACTGCAATTGTCCCTCCCTGTGTGGGTAATGCCTACATGGGGTTTGGAATTTATAAAGTTCATTTCTAGCAAAAGATAAGTCCCTGTGAAACAGACTTTGAAAACAATATTACATTTTTTTCATTAATCTATGAAGTGTGTATGATCTAAAATGTGTAGTAGAGAGATCAATGCCCTATAAAGAGGACAGTACATATTGAGGTACTCAGAACAGTGTCCTCAGCTAGCAAATGAACATTTTTTTAATCAAAACATTTAAAAAAGCAGATTTCCATTTTTGCAAAAGCTGATGCTTTAAAAATCTATGCCAAACTATTCAATCCATGAAGAATTATTTGTTAGAAAAGAAATCAGAATACTCTGATGTTTTAAAATGTTTTACTGTTTTGAACTTTCCCTTAAAGTGATCTTTTTCTCCCGCTTGATCTTTTAAGTGGTACAGTGCAAATAGCATTCAACCAAAACCAAAATGGGGGGGAGAAATCTAATTCCCCTTTCATATTGTTTAGATTTTCAGGCTTCCTAAAACTGGGGTATTTTTTTATTAGAAACACTTTTACTTTTTAATTCCTAAAAATCCATAATTGCCTCTCTAATGTGAAAATGCTATTTAAGTTCTTCTGTTCTGATGTTTGACCTTCAGAGCCAGGAGGAGCTAATTCCTTCCCTCTCTACCAACTCTACTGTGGCTGAGGCACAGAAAAAAAGAGAGAAGTGCTTATAGCTAAGGGGTTTTGTTGAGAAAATACACTGCTGCTATAGTTTAGAGCCAGGGCTTCACCTTCCGAACCTTGGGTACTTATACTTGTGAGAAGAACAGAGTAAGGATGAGCTGCAAGTTTCAAGGTCTACAGCTGGTCTCCAGGTTGTCTCTACCATTGCCTCAGTTCTGCTATGTGGTGTTTTGGTTTTCTAAAGATGGAAATGTAGGCAGCATGACAAAGATTGTTGAAAGTGGATAGAGCTGCTAAGGTCAACTGGGGTAACAGTGTTCCTGTAGGAAGATCCTGCATTTCCTTGCTTGTGCAGTTTTTGTACTGAGCAATATTTGTCCTTCAGAATTGTATTAATTCATAAGCTTAGTTTAGTACAGGTGCAAACTTCAGAAAAGCTATTTTTTTTGCTATTAATAAAGGAGATTGATGGTTTCAGGGCCACCAGGGCTGGATCTGCCTCCTCCCCTGCAGAGAACTCTTATCAATTACTGCATATGCAAAACTTTTTAAGCTGGGCTGTGATAACCACAGCCCGGGTCACCTTGTCTGTCCACGTGGAGAGAGCAATGACTTTGGTTAAGACAGCATCTGTGGTTTTGGCAGTGCCAGTGCCTTGCCTTGTACCAGAAGATGACAACCTGAGGCCAGCCTCCCTGGAATCTAGGTGAGTAGGATTCACCCAGGTCAGTGGGAGGTACTAGAGACTAAAATTCAAATTGCAGACACAAAATATGGAATAGACTGAGAAAACCACAGCTGTCTGTGGTGGTGGTGGTAAGAGGGCATAGACTGAAGAATCATGAGCATATGACACATCCCCTTAAACTGCAATGAATGAAGCACGTGCCCCAAACTGTGAAAAGGTCATTGGCTCCATCCAAGATAGTATAGGGGGAGGCATCTTAGGTTTTTCCTATTTGCTAGGTAGCCCTTTGCATCTGAACAGCTTTCCCCCTCTCTGCCCAACCTCTGTTTGTGCTGTAAGGTCCCAGGTCTTGAAGCAATTTTGTCCAGGAAGCCATAAGTCCAGCAAAGAAACAAAAGATTTGAAAGTGGGGTTTACATCTTCTCTGAAGAAATTACTAAAGATCTGCAAAGTTTACAGCACAACAAATGAGAGCGAGTGGGTGAGGGCAAAGTACACTGGCTATTTTAAAAATAAACTTGTTTGTTCTAAAGGCTGAAGTGGTGCTTTAGAGAGAAATAAAACAAGGACGAGGAAGCAGTAATAAACCAGGACTGTTGTGCAAGTGAACAGTTGCCTTCCCAAGGGAGCACTTACAAGCCCTGCTGATGTGTGACGGTACTCCTTATCACTCAGTGCTACAGCTACTGCAGTAAAAGTGGCCTTGTAATGGCCGGATGGGAGCTCCTGGCTGGGGTAATAACTGCACTCATTCAGCCTTCCTGGGAGAGGATTTGCCTTGGACCTAGTAGGGTCTAAGTCCGTGTCTTCCCACTTGCTGTTTATTGATCTCCAAGGAGAAGACCCCATTCAGGGTATCAGGGGTCATTTCTCACTGCCAGCTAGTTAAATGGCATAGGGCAAGTGGTAAATAAGAACAGAAGAATGAGGCTTTAATGAATACTTCACTCTTGAAAGATAGTGGTTCTTCATGAATGAAAGGGATGCTCATCTCAGCTGAGTAATTCTTGAACCTCTGGCATTGCACTATTTTGCATCAGATGTGTTCACAATATTCAGAGGTGAGTTCTTATAAATGGCCTGGGAACCAAATGGGCTGCAATAGCATCCTTGAAAAAAAAAATCAACTTAGAGGTAGTATTAAATACAAACTGAACTTGGTCTCAGGAAGCATTTACATGTGAATTCTGCCAAAATTTGTTTCAAGGCACAATAAAGAGTCTGATCTCTTTCTGTGCTGAACATCAGTGTTAAAAGAAATAGTTAGACATAAATATATCAAACTGCTTCTTTTCCTGAGCACACCTGCTTTCAGTGGGTATCAAATCAAACTGGCTTGCTCCAGGCAACTCAGCCTCTCATGTATTATTTCACATAGCTGGGAAAGGTAAATTTGTTATATTTTTGCTCAGAGCTCTTATTTTCTCATCTTCGTCACAGGAATGACCTAGAATGGGAAAGAAGTCTTGACGTCCAGAGCCCGCATGAGAGATGTCTCCAAACCCCAGGTAAGCCCCTGGTCTGGCATCTGCTTCAAGCCAGTTCTCTAATGCTGAGAGAGCATGAGCATGTCCAGGTAGGTGTGTCTCTCCCCATCCATTAATTGCTGAAGGAGCCTAGGTGACTTAAGCAAACTCTTTAGGTGGCTAACGTTATGTGAGATGACTCTGTGCCCTGGGGAGCTCTCAACAGCTTTCCCGGGCTTTTGGCCAAGCCCACAGAAAAGAAATATAACATCCTGGAATGGTATGTTCACAGTTCCTTTTTGCTGACAATAGCAATCTGCATTTTATGTATAGGGGAAAAAAATATTTCCCTATTATCCCTGCAACACGGCATTGAAATCCTGGGGTTTCTTTAGCAACTGTGATGTTACAGAATATTGGCTCCAGATCTGAATGTGCCAGCTAAGTCTGTCTCTAGGTGCCAGCTCATGTTGTAGAAGGAGGTCCAGCAATGCCCACGAGTGATCCTCTAAGAAGAAGGGAAGTTTTTTTCTTTTTCTTTTTCTAATTTAGAGATACATTGGTGTTCTGCAATAACACCAGCATACAGAGTTGTAGGGATGCTTCTAATTAACTTCTAAGATGGTCTTTAGCAATATTTCATTTTAACAGCTCATGAACTTCGTTATCCTTGGGACACCTCTGCAAAGGGAAACTGAGGCACAGCAAGCCTGAGTGACATGTCTCAAATTATATGAGGATTCTGAGAGAGTTGGAAATTAGTCTCAAGTCCCAATGTAGTTCCCTAACCACTGAGCCTCCCTCCTATAACATTTTGGGACAAGGCTATACAGCACTGCATGATTTCTAATAAACCAGTGAGACTTCACAATACTTCTCTTTATCCTGCTTGCAGAGTGCTCCTCTTGGAGGTGCTTTAGCTGGAATTCAAAGCTAAGATTTTTCAGAAGTGACTACCAATTTCTGATACCTTGGAGTTTACAAAACAAATCCAAGAAGTAGCAAACCTAAATCTTTCTCCTCCCCCAGAGGACAGAACACTCCCTTTTCCATAAGTTCCCATTCATTATTGCTGTTAAAATCCTTACCAAGAAAACAGTGAAGGTGTTCACATGTTTTTCACTCCCCTTGTCTTGCATCCATGTTGAAGAGGGTGTGGATGGAACATCTCTTTATTGCTGGGACCTATGGAGAATTAAAACACATTATTTTGGATCAAGTAATTTTGTAGTATAGAAATGATAATGCTCGTCCTGAAATAATATTGTGAGCATAATTAAAAGAACTCCCAGAAGAGAGTCAGCAGTTTTGGAAAAAAATTCAACCTTATGTAAACGATAATATGAAAGGGCAGGACAGAGACTTCGGAGTGCTTTATTTTGTGTTGTCTTGGTAGTATTTCTGCTTGTAGAAAAAAAATTCTGTAAAACACTGCTTCTCCACTTGGATACTACACAACTATGCTTTAAATAGTTGAGCATCCAACAGAAAACTGAACAAAACATAGTTTTGTCTCATTCAGCCATGGTTAGAAGAATCGTATTTCTGCACTGTCTTAAGGAGGTGTACACATCTCTCTGTGCCTGCTTGCTCTGGGGAGAAAGATGTGTGTGCTGTGGTTGCACCACCTGATTACAGCACCTGGATGTTGCTCATTATATTGGGCAGGAAGATGGACTTCAGCCATTTCCCCTCTTTGCCTGCCATTAGCTTCACGTGCTCACTTACTCAGGTATCCCCACAGCTCACAAATAACACCTAAGGATGTTCTTGTGCATCTCCGATGATGCAGACCCTAAGCCTGCCTACATTGCTGCCCACTGGCTTGGGCAAGTGTGTGCTCTGCTGAAGGCACGCTGGGGCAATGGGGACAAGACCAGACTGAGATCCTGGGGGAGTATTTTTATTCACTGAACCTGAAAGCAAAAGTGACTCTGGAGTAGGATTTATTATCTAGATTTATATAGTTTCATATAAACAATAACATTTTTAGTCAATCAGATGAATAAGGGATGAAAGCTGTTTGGTTTTTTTCCTGAGGAAAACTTAGGTGACTTAAACTTTGTGACCAGCAAATCCCTTGCAGAAAGGAACGTTGCTCAATCTGCATTCAACTACATGAAACTGGTATAACATAATGGCTCTGCCAATTTATTCATACATCTGATATTTGCTAATGTGCTTTGATTTATTGGCTTTCTCATATCACAATAAAACTGTATTTTTATATACTTTATTTCCTTCACAATCCCTAGCATGCACAGTTCCTGCTGGGCCTGCACAAATTAATCTTTGATATCTTTTCTTGCGTCTCGCACAAGCAGAGAGAGCACCATCCATCTCATTTTGAAATTGGCTATGCTCCGGCTTTCTGCTTTTTCTTTTTCTCTTTTCTGCTCCCCATCCCATAGTACTTTCCAGTGGGTGCATGTGTGTGTGTGTGCGTGTGCGTGTCTGTATGTGCGTGTCTCTGTGTGTGTGTGTATTTACCCCAGCCATTGCTCACGATGGTGCGCCTCTAATGCACAGTATGGGACGGGGGGCAGGGATGGATCTCTGAGCATCCGTGGTACAGTCACTTAATATAGCACACGCTCACTGGACTCTCTTCTCTGACTTTTTTTTCTGTCCTCTCTGCATCCGGCAGGAAAGGCCCTGAGCAAAAAAGAAAAGAGCTGTCACCTTTCCGCTCGTCAGCAAAACAATTTAATTAACTGTAGCCAATCTCAGAGATGATCTTAAACAGGAGAAACTAGTCATGCTGTCTGAGACCCCAGGCCAAGCTGGGCTCCCATCAAGCTAAGGCAGGCATCATGCAAGCCTGCCAGTTTGTGGTTAGAAGGTCCATGTGTTAAACATCTAGGGCCCTATGCAGGGAATAACATTGATTGTGCTGCCTCGTCTTTTTTAGGGGTGCCCCAAGCCTGCCATTTGTTTAAATTTGTGTGTCCAGGACTTAGATAGAGATGCATTTTCAGGGGATGCTCAGAAGGAATTACAACTTGACTGGGGTGCTGAAGATAGATTTAAATTTACATGTAATTGTCTCTTTTTGCTTGTACAAAATCTGAGGAATGATAATATCTAGAAAATTGGCCTTGCTGTCCTTTGTTGCTGCTGCTGTTGTTCTTTTCAAAGACTTTGGTTGTTACACATGAATACGAATACCTAAAAATGGTAATGGACATTGTAAGCCCCATTCTGGATGTCCTAAGGATGGAGGAAGGATATATAGAGGCAGCAATAAAGGCTTCAATTTTGTCAACCATGTTTGAAAGCTGGATTCACAAAATGGTTTAATGGAAGGATTTGGATGCTGGATAACTTTTCCCCAACCCTTTTAGGTGCACTAACTGAGAGAGGGATAATCAAATTTAAGTGACTCTGCTTAATTCACTGGAAACCATAC